>NC_132838.1:42413573-43672323 GCF_048164855.1 Canis lupus baileyi
GAGGGTGGGAGCAGGAACATCATTTCACCATTGATATCAGGGTCTTCTGGTTCCTATGTTGTGTGTGTTGTTGACAGCCTATAATCTGTGTTGATATTTTTCTTTTTCTTTTTTTAAGATTTATTTATTTATTCATGAGAGACAGAGAGAGAGAGGCAGAGACACAGGCAGAGGGAGAAGCAGGCTCCCTGCAGGGAGCCTGATGCCGGACTCCATCCTGGGGCTCCAGGATCACGACCTGGGCCAAAGGCAGGAGCTAAACCGCTGAGCCACTCAGAGATCCCCTTGTGTTGATATTTTTCTTGTGAAATTATTCCTTTACCATGATACTAAAAGTGAGGATTTCAGGGAGTCCAGTAGAGTGTGTTTTCTCATGTTTCTGGCCGAGAGGTCAAGTCAAGGGAAGCATGGCATCTCCTCCTGCAGCACCCCCTTCCCATAGAGCCACCAGGACTCCATGCCTTGGGCATCTCAGACACCAGGCCTGTCTGCGATCCACGTAGAAAATGCTCAAGGCAAGAAAAAGTGCACTTGGCCAGGCCTTTTATGGGGCAGATGGAACTGCTTCCCCTGAACAACCAGGTTGACTTGTGAAGTTCTTTTTACAAAATTCACCTTATTCTAAACTTATATGCAAAAGAAAAAAAAAAATTTTTTTCAGTTTCTAACATGCTGACTTCTTACAGCTACATTACCCACATTTATTGGAACTCCAACACACATCTGTTAATTCCTGGTAATGTCTTCATTTGAAAGCTGAAAACAAATGAAGCTTCAGGAATTATATTAAATTGCCTGTAGTCAAATGAGGATTGATGGGGAACCGGGGATAGGGGCCTAGCTCTTCCAACTCTGACATGCTTTCTTCAGATAGCCAAGGTCGCTCAAGGCCAGCTCAGGGCCTGTGGGCAAAAGAAAATGTAGTCTCAAGTTTCATTCTTTATCTTTAGTCCCTGTGGCAGCCTCCTCCCCCTTCTCCCTCTCCCCTCCCCATCCTCCTCCCTTTCTCCCCCTCTGCTCCTTTCCTGCCCTCCTCCTACCCTACCACTTCCCTTCCTCCTCCTCTTCCTCCCTTTCTCCCACATCCCTCCTCTCCTTCTTCCCCTCCCCCATCTGTCCCCCTTCCAGTCCCCCCATCTCGCCCTTCCCTCCTCTCTTCCCCCTTCTCTCCTTCTCCCCCTGCCCCTCCCCCCTTCCCTTCTCCCACCCCTCTTCTTTTCCTTCTTAGTTTCTTGGCACTGATATTAATGAATGCCTGTCATCTGCTGGGCCTGCGCTAAGCTAGGAATAGTGGTGAACATAGAAGGCTCTCCTATCAGGCCTCCCAGCTATTCAGCAGGGGGCAGGAAGCTGCTGAGCATTGAGGCCCATAAGCACGGAGTTGGGGGGGTGGCCCAGAGGGCACCCCCCCAACCGGGACAGGCAGGAGGGTCTCCCACAGAAGGCACTTGTGGGCGGCCGGTGAACAGTGTCAGCCAGGGGCAGGGGGAGGTCTGTGCAGCTGCAGAGGCGCACGCACACAGGCCCAGGCCCCCACCCGCCGGGGCAGGCTCTCCACAGTCTTCTCTCCAGCCTCTTCCTGGGGAGCCTAGGAAAGGGCCTGCCAGAGGCAGCGCTCCGTTTACCCAAAGAGGAGATGAACTGGACTGACACACCTTCCCTTGCAGAGGGCCCGGCCCACCCCTGGGGAGGAGGCGCGGGGAGCACCCTGGGACAAGCAGAGCTCCCTAACCGAGGGGCTTGGGAGAGTGGGAAGTGCACTCTGCAGATGCTCAGCATCTCTCACCTGCTTCAATCACCAGCTGGCACTTGGCACTTGGAGGATGGACCTTGCCAGCTGGAAGGTGCCTCCCCAAAAGGAGGAGAGTCCATTTAAATGAACTTCAGTCAACAGTAGATGGGAGGCATTTGGGCAAATTCAACTCAGAGTATTCTCTGCTCATCCACTAAATGGAGCTTCTCAAATCGAAATTACTCTTGCTCTCCTGTCATAAAAATGCACAAAGCACTGCTAATCAGTCGCTACTGATTGACAGTGATTGGCGGGGAACATCAGGCCCCTAGAAGAAATTTTAAAACCCAGCTTCTTTTAATCTTTGGAAAACCTCAAATGAGGAGGATCCTCTTGTCCTCTCTGTTGGTCTCCCCATGATGCCCAGTCTCTCCTGCTGTATTTCTATTTATTTTATCCCACGTTGATGGCCAAGATTGCTCTGCTTGGGACAGAATTTGAGAGTGGCTGTTGTCCAAACCTAAAGCTGTTTCCAGCTGGTGCTAACCCTCCAGATGTTTCTCTACAACAGCTGAACAGAGATAGGAGATTGGCCTACATGCTGGGCAGCAGCGGCTCCCAATGAGCCTGCCTATCTCCTTCCTATGCTTGTGACATTGCCACGAGGGTCCCCAGTTAGAGCTGCAGCCCTTGGACCAAATTGTCTATTGGTAGTAATATTTATTGAGCACTTACTACGTACCAGGCATAGTTATTCATCCCCATACCACCAAGACAGAAACAAAAGCACAGAGAGTTTAAGTTACTTGTCCAGAACGTAATAGGAGAGGAGACCTAATAGGCAGGCAGCAGAGACTAGCAGCAGAGACTAGACTGATTAGCTGCTGTGTCACATAGCCCTTGCCCCAGTCTTGTCTTTATTGTTGTTGTGGCCCTTTTGAAAAAGTACTGAACACTTGAAAGGTGTCTAAGGTGACTCAGATGCTGCAGAACATTCTCCTTAAAGCTCAGATTCTTGGAGAGGAATGGTCCCCAGTGGAAAGGGAGCTGGGTGAGGACAGGCTCCTCTTTATCTCTCTGCCCCACACTCACCGGGCTAGAGCATGCTCAGTCAGGATTTGCTGAGTGAACTTTGGGGAGTAACTAACAGCATTGCGTACATGGTTTAGGAGACAAATTTTTGTGGAATGACTGTCTTGGCCTCCTACTAGACAAGTTAAGCCCCAATTGTAGTCAAGAACAAAATCAAGCCCTTGCCCCAAAGGAGCTTCCAGACTCCTGGGAGAAGAGATCCACCAGTAAACTGATGATTACCAAAAAAATACTGCCACAGTGGGGTATGTGGAGCCCTGGTGAGATGACCTAACCCTGTTGGGATGGAAGTGGTCAGGGGAGGCTTCACAAGGAAGTAATATCTAAGTTGAGGCCAGAAGAAAGGGGGTGAGCTGTGTGTGAAGATGGCAGAGAGAACAGCGTGACCCGGAGTTATGAGAAAGAAAACAATAAGACACATTATGGAATTTCAAGTAGTCCAGGGAGCCTGGGATCTCTGGTAGGGTGTGTACCGTGGTCCCAGGAGGAAAGTGTTTGGAGGAGGGCAGAGGTGAGGAGCGGCCAGCACATAGACGGCTCACACAGAAAGAGTGTACACCCAGCTGGTGGGGTCACACCTGTTTCTCCACATAATTATTAATGGCGTCCCCTTCACTTGCTGAAGTATCCCAACTTGGGTAATCAATTAGAGGGACATCCTAGTTATATGCTGTAGACTAAGGATGGGGACTTTATCCACCAGTTGCATCAGAATGAAGAGGACCCAGTTGAGAAATATTGGGATGATCAAAGAAACAGATTTCCATGTGAGCAGGTGTGAGGGGAGCACTAGGGGTCCAGCTGTGCCAGCAAGTGCCTGCCAGCCTGCTGTGAGTGGTTCTACAGCACAGATCACTTGGGTTTGTTTGGGTTTTTGTGTTTTGGATTTGTTTTTTTTTTTTTTTGAAAAGCAGATTCACCAGAATGTAGCCTCTCTCCATCAGTGTCTAGGTGAGGAGCAGAAAGCTGCAGGGTAGCAGGCTGTCCAGGTGATTTTCCTGCACAGGGCAGCATGCTGAGCAAGCAGGAGCAAGGGGAGGGGGGAGCAGCTTTCCTCTAGGGCTGGGGGGCAGAAGGCCATCAGCTCCTGGGGTGGGTGGGAGAAAACGGAAGGTAAAAGCCAGAAAAAAACTAAACACCAACTTCCTCAAGGCACGTGGGGCTGCCCCTCGTACCACATGTCTTGTACCAAGAGAAAGAAAAAAAAAAAATCTAGCAGAGGAAAGAACAACAGGAAGGAGAAAAGCAGCCACAGCCAGGACTCCGCGGGGAACCCGGGGTGTTTGGTCAGAGGGGCAGGAAGTGAAAATCCAGGAGTGTTGTCCCCAACGCAGGATGTCCCCTCACATTCCTTTCTGTCCAGAGCCTCCTGCATCCTGTGCACGCTGGGGAGCCATCCCCAACCCCCCGCCAGCCTGGGGCGGGCTGCAGATAGAGTTCGTGCCTCTGGGTCCCTAAGGGCACATTCTGGGGGGAGAAAAAAAGAATGAAGGGGGGGAAAGAAAGAAAGAAAGAAAAAGGAGTAATCCAATTTAGAACTGTTAGTCCATGGGACCCCTGGGTGGCTCAGCGGTTGAGCGTCTGCCTTTGGCTCAGGTCATGATCCCGGCGTCCTGGGATCGAGTCCCGCATCAGGCTCCCCCCAGGGAGCCTGCTTCTCCCTCTGCCCATGTCTCTGCCTCTCTCTGTGTGTCTCTCACAAATAAATAAAATCTTAAAAAAATAAATAAAAATAGAACTGTGAGCCCATTGGGGCAGGTAAGCCACCCTGACCCAAGACCAAGGTCTGTAAAGGGCCCTCGGGGAACAGCCCTCCTCCCGCAGACCTGAGTGCCTGCCGCCCTGTCCTGGCAGGAGCTGCCCTTGTCCCCACCGGCCAGCCCAGGAAGACGTTTGCTGGCAGCTTTCTCTTAGGTACACGGACTCCTGGACGCACACGACAGTCGTTCATCTCGGCTCCCCTCAGGCGTCCTGTAACTGTCTCTTACATAACTGTTGCTAGCTGGCATTCTCAGGCCCCTCTCTAACATTTCTACACGCCTTCTAGAATGCAGAGCCCAGGGCAGCCCGGGTGGCCCAGGGGTTTAGCGCCGCCTGCAGCCCAGGGCCTGATCCTAGAGACCCAGGATAGAGTCCATGTCGGGCCCCCTGCATGGAGCCTGCTTCTGCCTCTGCCTGTGTCTCTGCCTCTCTCTCTCTCTCTCTCTCTTTCTCTCCCCCTCGTGAATAAATAAATAAAATCTTTAAAAAAAATAAAAATAAAATAAAACGCAGAGCCCAAACAGCCCGGAGGATCCAGTCTGCTCCATGTGCCTTGTTCTTATTTTTCAGAATTTTCGTATGGTTTTAGGACACTGTTGCTTGTGTTCAATTTATGGCTCATGGGGAGCAGCCAGCCTTCCTGAGCAATATATAAACTGGAAACATTCTTCCCTATTCCATATCTGGGTAGTTTTGCTCTTCACTTAATTGGACTGTTTTTTGTCAAACAGTATTCCAGACTTTCCCCAACTGTGTTTCTCAGAGCAGGAGTAGTATCAGATGTTCCTGCCTCAGTGATCAAATAATGTGGGAGGGGAAATGTAATCCCACGTGTCTTGGAGACTTGCCTTGGCGTTAGCATGTAGAAGGTTCTGACAAGTCCTGCAGTTGTCTAGTTGACATTCCCCTGCTCACTAGCTTGCTCCTAAACCAGCATCATTCTAACCTCCCAGGAATGAGGGCTCCTCTGGTGCTGGATTGACCCTTTCCCAGGCCCATTTTCCTAAATCCTCCACACAGGAAAATAACATTTCCCATTGTGTGGCTGATGACAAGTTTCAGGGTTTTTTCTTCCTCCAAATGAAATAAATGCCTGTCATTGCTTTTATTATCATTGTTGATGTTGTTGTTACAAATACCTTGCACTATTATTATAAATTACATATTAATTCTTGCCAACTCAGAGAAGCAAAAGAACCTAAAATATCCACTCTCTCAAGAAAAACCACTATTGACATTCCATTCTAGATTTTTCTACGTATTCATACATAATATATACACTTACGTATTTTTTAAATGAGATCATATCATACTGTATTTTTATACTAGTCAATTGGCAACATCTTTCCACATCGGTAGCTACATTTCTGTAATGTTATTTTAGTGGCTACATGGGATTCTCTAAATGGCTGCCCCATAATTTATTCAATTGATCCCCGATGGTGAGACATTCATATTGTCTCCAACTTTTCCCAAACAGCACTGTGATGAACATATTTAGAGTCAAATTTTTCCATGTTTTCTTATTTATTTCAGGATTAACTCCCAAAAGTTGAATTATAATATTTAACACTGTGCAGACAGAGATTGGTGTACGCAGAAAGTGTCCTGGTCCTCGTGATGGTTCTACTAGCTTCCAGTGGCTGCTGTAACAAATCACCACAGACTTGGTGGCTTACAGCAGCAGGAGTTTTTTTTTTTTTTTTTTTTTACCCCAGTTTTGGAGGCCAGACGTCTGAAATCACAGGCTCGGCAGGACCATACTCCCTCTGAAGGCTCCAGAACAGAATCCACTCCTTGTCTTTACCAGCTTTTGCGGATCAGGAATTCCTTGGCTGCTAGCTGCATGACCCCATCTCTGCTTCTGTCCTCACATGGCTCTCTTCCCTTCTCTCTGTGTCTGTGTCTTCTTTTATAAGGATGCTTGTTATTGGATTTAGGACCCACCCAGATAATCTAGGATGATTTCAACTCGAGATTCTTTTTTTTTTTTTTAAAGATTTTATTTATTTATTCATGAGAGACATAGAGAGAGAGGCAGAGACATAGGCAGAAGGAAAAGTAGGCTCCATGCAGGGACTCCAATGGGAGACTCCATCCTGGGTCTCCAGGATCACGCCCTGAGCCAAAGGCAGAAGCTCAACCACTGAGCCACCCAGGTGTCCCTCAGCTGGAGATTCCTAATTACATCTGCCAGGAACCCTTTTTCTACATAAGATCACATTACAAACTACAGGGATTAAGGCAAGGACATATCGTTTGGGGGACCACAGTTCAACCCACTGTCATGTTCTCCCAGACCATAAGGAGTGCTTTTCAGATTGTTGCATGCACATATACATATGTCAGCAGTGGACTGTCTTTTAAAACACAATCTTCTGGAGGGTATTATGCTGAGTGAAGTAAGTCAGTCGGAGAAGGACAAACATTATATGTTCTCATTCATTTGGGGAATATAAATAATAGTGAAAGGGAATATAAGGGAAGGGAGAAGAAATGTGTGGGAAATATCAGAAAGGGAGACAGAACGTAAAGACTGCTAACTCTGGGAAACGAACTAGGGGTGTTGGAAGGGGAGGAGGGCGGGGGGTGGGAGTGAATGGGTGACGGGCACTGGGGGTTATTCTGTATGTTAGTAAACTGAACACCAATAAAAAATAAATTAAAAAAAAAATAAAAAATAAAACACAATCTTAAAAAAAAAAAAATGCAATCTTATGGGCACATCGAGCTCCCTGCATGGAGCCTGCTTCTCCGTCTGCCTGTGTCTCTGACTCTGTGTGTCTCTCATGAATAAATAAATAAAATCTTTTTTAAAAAATAAATTAAATTGATAAGTTAATTAATTAATTAATTAATTAATTAATTAAAATGCGGTCTTATGTGGAAGCCCAATATACGAAGTGATCAAGTTGAGCTGTGTGGCTGGGCGCAAGGAGACCAGCATGCAGAACCACACAGTAGATCAAGGACACAATGTGTTGTAGGGAATCCAGGACTCAAGCCCCTGCTGTCTCTTTAAGGAGGCCAGACGGAGGCCCAAGTTGTACTTGCTGTCCTGGGGGAGGACTTCTCCATACCCTCCCTTTCTGGATCAGGGTCTCGGCCTACACAGGCCCCATTTGCTTCACCACGAGGAGAATCAGGCACCCAGACAAGCTCTGCACATGATCAGCTGGACTTGTGCGAGAATCACATGGAGGTCCTGATTTACAGTTTTTTAAAAAGCAAATCATTCACATGTCTCAGCAAAAGTCCTCAAAGGACATTCCTGAGTTTCAGTGGGAGGAAAAATGAGTTGCTTTATGAGCTCTTTCAGCATGTTTCTGGACTGTTGAATGTTTCAATCTGCTGCGATGTTACAACCTTATCTATAAACTGGGCCTGAGTGTCAAACATAGGCCATCCCTGAACTCACAAATGACCGTGTTCCAAAAGTTCATTTGTAGGTGAGTTATTTGCAACTCTGAGTGCCTTTTTCTATATATTCTGGGCTAGAGCTTCCAAAGCCTATTGATTCCTACTGCAAGCAAGAGAGAGCCCTGACCTTGACCCTGGCCTCCCAGAGCTTCCAAACTCTGAGCCCTGAGCTCTTCCAGGCCTGAAAGCAGTGCAGAAAGGGGAAGGAGAAATGTGGCATAGGATCTCCCAGGGCCTCAGCAGCCATGGGCATTGTTGGGGGAGGCACCAAGGACAAGAGAGGATCAGGGGTAGGGCTGTCACCCCCAGGAGTCACAGGTAATATCTGAGTGTGTAGATGTAAGGCCTGCAAGGCCAGACCTGTGTTGCTATCTCATTAGTAAGAGTTCAGAGGCTTCGAATGGATTTTCAAGGTGTATTCAACTACGTAAGACTGCTGTCATAAGGACCACAAACCAGGTGGCTTAAAACCACAGGATTTTAGTCTCTTCTACTTCTGAAGGCTGGAAGATTGAGAGCAAGGGGTATCAGCAGAGCCACACTCTCTCTCCCAGCTTCTGGATGTGGCCTGAATGCTTGGCATTGCTTGGCTCTCGGTGGCAGCAGTCCAATCTGCTTGTGTTGTCACACGGCCATCTTCCCTCCACGCATCTGTGTCTCCACGTGATGTCCTCCCTGTTTGTCCCTGGTCCCTTCTTACAAGGACAGCAGAGATTGAAACCGTTGGATGATGTTTCACCCTAAGACCTCATCCTAATCTGATCACATCTTAAATCACATTCATAGGACCAGGAGTTAGGACTTCAACAGAACTTTTGGGGGAACACAATTCAACCCATGACAGAAGGCAGAGAACTTATAGAAATAGAATTTACAGTGGCTATAATGCACAACCATAGAGTTTCTGTTTAAATACTGCCAGTGGCGGGCAGGAAATCCATTCTATTTTCAAGACACTGCAGTCATGAGCTACTTCCTTCCTTAATATGATCCAAAATTGAGACTTTCATCTATTGAGTCCAGTTTCCCTTATGAAGCTACAAAGAATAATTTTAACTTTTGACAAATTCCTTTCCTATATATTAAGGTCTTTCAGTCACCCTCCAAGTATTTTCTAAGGCTAAATTCTCCAGCTCTTCCTATAACGTGGTTTTAGGCCCTTCTTAGGATCCTAGCCACTGACCTCTGTATGTACCCGGCCACTGGTCTAGACCCATCCTAAGAGGCTTCCATAACCGAATGCACATAAACGGGTGTGGTGTGACAGATTCAGCAATCAGTATGTTCATTTACCTCCTGGGATCTGAGTATTACACATCTATTGAAACCTAAAATTGTGTTGAGGTTTCTGTTTCGTTCTGGTTGGGTTTGGTTTATGTTTGCTTATTCGTTTTGCCATGACCATAGAGCTTAGTGGCCACGCTAGACTGTTGAGGAAAATCAAGTTTGCGGTCAGCTGAAATCTTGGCTATTTCATAATGATCCTCTTGAAGCACATCTCCCACTCATTACTGCACTGTTTCCTTTTGGACCTTCTGTATACTGATTCCTATTACATTTTATCTCTTGCCATTCAGTCCTTTCATGTAACACATCTAGGCTCTTGTGTATCTCGGTCCATCATTCCTGCATTGGTCATCCAATCCAACTCTGGTCACTTGCCTTCCAACAGGAAAAGAAAAGGGGTAAAGACAACGAACATTCGTAATATTTATAAGCTCCTACAAAGCTGGACTAGATAGTTGTTTCTAGTTTTTTTTCATTGACGTCAACACACAGAGAAGTGCACAAACATAAATATACAGGTCAATGAATTATCACTAGCAAATGCCTGTGTAACCACCCATGTCAAGAAAGAGAACATTAAGCTGAGAATGTTTTAATAAGCATTTTTTTCTTTAAATCCTCAAACCTATTTGGTAATTATTTTTAAAGCTGATTCACAGATGATAAAACAGACTCAGAAGTGGGGTGATATGCTCAGCATCCTGTAGCCAACAAGTAACTAAGAAAGCACCTAATGACCCCCCACGAAGTGCTCTTCCCACCTGCTGACACTGGACTTGAAGAATGAGAGATGTGGCCAGTACCCAGATCAGGTGAAAGGGTGTCCCGAACAGGACAAACCAGGAGAATGAAAGCAAACAGGCAGGAGGCATGAATGGGGGTCAGGTGGTTCAGGATTCTTAAGCTCAGGATCCTGGCAGAGAAAGAGTAGCGGGAAACCAGATTTGGGAAACTAGGCCAGATTTGGCTGATAGGCTCACAGATCTGTACATTATTCGGTATCACTAGAAAAGCCACTGAAGGTTTTGAGAACACTGCTTTACAGTAAAATAATTCATTGTAAAAAACACTGTGCCACCAGGTTAGCAGGATTTTCAGATTCTTACTGCATAATCAGGGTTTCTGGAAGTCTTAGAAAATTGAGATTCAGGACTTCAGGGGATCAAATATTTATGGGTTAAAGGGGGCAGAAGGAAATGACAGGCTAAGCCCTTAGGAGGCTGGCCCAAGAAACTGCTTAAGCACCTAGAGAGGCTGGCTGCAGGGTCCCAGCCTCCTGCCAGGAGGAACATCACTGTTATAGCTGAAAAATACCATGTGTTGTCCACGCCTTTCAGGTAAATGACTAAAGTGGTTCTAGTAAAGTAAAATGTTAACCTTGAGCCTAGTAACTTTAAAGTATTATCAATAGACTGACTCGCTAAACGACCAAGATCTATTCTGGTGGGGTAAAACCAAGCATAATGGGCTAGAAGATTCCCACAGTGACATGGGGCATCTGACCATTTCTCCTCAGGCTAGTGGGGAGATTAGTCATTTCCTCTACAGACTAGGGAACTGCTTTAACAAAGGAGAGAAGTAAATGAACATTTCTTTGACTTTCCAAAAAATAGAGACCAGTGATACAATTGTTTTAACAGTGTTACAAACTATGGGAATAAGTAAAGACCAACCAAATGAGAATAGGCAAAGGCTATTTATTCCGAGGTGGATACAGCAAGGGTGTCAGCCACTGTCACTTGGGTGTGACAGAGACTCAAAGGCAGACAGAAAGGTGGGAGAGCTCCAGGGGTGCCCCGACAAATGCTTCTGGCATGGGGAAGTTGTGGGCAGCTAACTAGAAGTGAGGCGTTCTCTGTGATTGCTGAAGGGTTCATATTTGGCTTTCCCTGGCTGGTCCTAAGTTGGAAACCGAACGAAAATTAAGAAAGCTGTCATTTATTAATCATGTCCTGGCCATTTGGGGCTTACTGTTAGAGAAGTTATTATTTAGCTTCCTGGGTTGTTACTAGAGATAGCAGCTTAATTTCCTACAAGTCTGACTTACAGCCAGCCAGTTTCCCGGGCTGTTTATTGTAGATCCAGTACTGGTTTCCTTGGCAGGTTACTACAAGTTTTGGCCCAGAGTTCCAGTTTTAGAGATAGTCTGGCCATCATCCATTTGTATATCCAGTCTCTTGAAATGAACCAGGTGAAGAAATAAACTTTGAAAAATGGGAGTGAGCAAGGCAATAAAAGCAGAGGCGTGGGGCAGGGAGAGAACTGCAGGATGATGGATGGGAACTGTCTTAGAGAAATGGGAATACAGCTTTTTCAAAGAAGAGTCAATAATCCATGTGACCAGAGGACAAGAAGGGAGGTGATTGGTGAGTATAACAGAAGAGATGGTCTGGGTCATGAAGAACCTTGAATATAAGTCAGAAGAGTTAATCGTTGATGCTAAAGACAGTGGGAACCCCCAAGAACTTGCAAACAGTCTAACAGAGGGTCCAATGTGCGATGCTAAAAGATGAGTCTGGAGATAAATCTACAAGCCCCAATCTAGTCATATTATTCCTCTGTTTAAAACTGTTTAGAATGCTTTCTCCCTCCAGCCCTTCTCTGCCTGATAAACTCCTCTTCATCTTAAATTCAGCCTCACTTCTTCTGGGAAGCTCTCTGAAACCTTCTAAGGTTGACTTAATCATGTCCTCCTTGAGGACCTGGAAGGGATTGGAAGTGCTGGGAGCCGTGGGAATGGAGACACTCAGGGCAGTGGCTCCTAAATCCTAGTCATCATTGAACTGCATGGCGAAGGAACTGGGGTAAGGGGAGGGTGCTTTATATGCAGATCCCTGGGCCACTTCTAGAGCTACCAACTCAGACTCTCCAGGAATAGGATCTCAAATCTGAATCCGCTTACACTTTCCTCAGGTGATTCTGACACTCAACCAAGTTTGGGAACCACTGACAGAGGTAGCACCATGGATAATATTTGGATAATTCACTGACGGCAGGTATAAAGGGAGAAGGAGTTATTGAAGCCCGAGAACTGATCATCAAGGAAGATGAAAATGCCATCCAGAGAGGGAGTCCTGGAAAAGGCGAGGATTCCATTGCCTTCACGCAATTTGGGATGTGAGGTGCCTACCTGAATGCAGGTGAAGATGTCGCTTTGGCAGGTGGAGATTGGACTTGATGCTCAGCAGTCTGGTCCTTATGACCTTGAAAATTTAACATTTGGGTACAAAAAAAAATCAAGCTTCCATAATCACTCTGTCCTCTGTAGTTTAGCAGAGAGAGGCAAAAATTACATTTACTTCCTATAATTGAATTAGGCAAGTAATTAGTAGTGATAATGTAGAAATAGCTGACTACATTTAATGTGCTCCCTATAGTCCTGGAACGAATCAGCATTTGCACAGTTGCTTGTTTATCACGGTTACACAAATACCTTAAAAGAAATTAAAGGAAAGATACCTTTACTAAAATATGAACTTTACAAATGACCACTTTTCAACCCTAGCGAATGTTACTAATTGACTTGAAAGTCTGTTCAAATAAATCCGGGATTCATAAATGGATCCTGGACATCCCACACACATCCCAAAAGGACAAAAACCATGTATGCAAACCATCTGACCTAATCAATTTTCAAATTAATCTGAAATTACTATTTGAATTCGGATTTAGCAAATGTCATGGATCACTGCGTTAGGGCACAGATATAAACCTGATCTACTAAATGACATAAAATAGAGAACAGAGTAATTTCTCTGGTGAAGATGAACAAGCTCTGGAATCCATCTGGGTAATTTACATAAAAATTGGATTTCCTCTCTTGAATTATTTTTTTATAGTGGACATCTGTGATATGGTCTGTTCAGTTCCCTGCTCCACTGTCCTCATCTATGTGGCTACCACAGTAACTGCCTTGTTTTTCCGGGAGTCCATCCCACAGGCCAAAATTTATTGTCCATGGCCTGGCACCCCGAACCCCATGGGCTGCTAGCTCTCTCCTCCAGGATGTCTGCTCCTAGTGCTAGAAAGCATAAGCATAAAATGGGAACTGAGAATAGCGCGTTACCTGCCTTTAGGAGAATTCCTTTGAACAGAGAAATAAGCCCAAAGAAGAGAATGGGAGAAACCCTTACTCCAGCTCTTGTTCCAGTAGCTTCTACTGCAGGGCTGAAATGTCCTCTCACTGTCCAAATGGTTCATTCTTCTTTTGACTCTATCATCCAAGAATTCCTTTCAGCCTAATCTAGAGGAAGATGAATTTCTAGTCTCTTGAAACCAAGAGTAATAATGCACAATTGCATACAAATGTACTGTCCAGCTCACCCTCTGAGATCCTAACTTTCCTTAGAGACAAACAGTTGGAACAGGAGTTGGTTGGATGAGGTGGTCTCGGGTTGCACTGGGTCTCTACAAAAGATATGGTGAAGTTCTAACTCCCACTATATCAGCATTTGACATTCTTTGGAAGCAGGATCATTGTAGGTGTAACTAGTTACGATGAGATCATATTGAAGTAAGAGAGCCCTTAATCAGATGTAGCTAGTGTTTCCATTAATGTAGAGGACACACAGAGACAGAGATACAGGAGGAGATGCTGTGTGACAATGGGGCAGCCAGTGGAGCCAGGCATCTAGAACACCAAGGAATGCCAAGGATTGCTGGTTGTGCCCAGGAGGTAAGGGAGACGCAAGGAAGAATTGATTCTCTCCACCAGGTTCCCCAGGGAGCCAACCCAAAACTTTAATTTCCAAATTCTAGCCTCCAGAACTATGACAAAATAAATGTCTGTTATTTTAAGCCCCCCAGTTTGTGGGACTCCATTTGGCAGCCCTGGGAAACTAATAGCCTCTAAGACATTTTCTACCTAGAAATTGTAGGGCTTTGGTACTCTGCTGGGGTTGAGAAAGGGCAAAAAGATGCCAAGCTCTTTTGCTTTCTGTGTTCAGGAAATGAACACCTAAATCACGGGAGCTGGAGAGATCCACAAAAGGAAGCAAGACAGTGGGGACAGACTTTTCCCACAATGCCTCATACCCTGTAGGTGTCGATGGAAGTTGTAGACTGACACTTGGCTAGGGGAGCACTTCAGATGGTGCCTGACATGGAGCAGACCCTCAGAGAAGGTTATTCTCCTAGATATGCCATACAAGGAACAGAAAAAAATACATCCAAGAGGTTTGCAGGGAACTTTACTGTCATGAGTTTTACTGCCAACACCACACCCCAGCTCTGTGGGGCTTGCTTCAGCTCCTTTTTCAGATTTTTGCCAAAGCACCAGAATATGAAAGTCTCTTCTTTAAGAACTATTTATTCAGAATGTTCTGCTCTACCCCAAAACACAAATCCTTCTTGGTTTGTGCTGTTGTTGTCTTAATCAGAGAAATACCTAGTTGGCGGGGGTGGGAGGGATCAACTTTGGCCTCCTTTGCTGCCCCCCCTCAAACCAAGAGGGCAATTTCTCACACATTTTCCTTTGTTTGGAGGCTGTGTGAGTGTGATCACAAATAGATTTTCACACAAATCTAAGGTGAGAACACTGTGCTTTATTGTCCTGTGAACGAATCTTGAAGCACTTGCTTTTTAATTCATTCTCATACAAGAAGTTAACTGTATTTACACAAGATAAATCTGGATGTTTCAGTAAACTTTAAATTATTCACACTAAACAGCAGTGGGTGTGTCAGGAATACAGATCTCCAGAAAAAAAAAAAAAAAACTGGGGAACATATTAGCAAAAGTGTTTAAACCTTTATTTTTAAAATTCTATTTACCTGTTTCCAGATTAACTAGGAAACTAAGATGTCCATGAATTGACTTGCACTTCCTTTAGAGATTGTATTCGTTTTCTAGGGCTGCATAGCAAAGAACCACAGAGTGGGTGACTTTTTTTTTAAGATTTTATTTTTATTTATTCATGAGAGACAGAGAGGCAGAGACATAGACAGAGGGAAAAGGAGGCTCCCTGTGTGGAACCTGATGCGGGACTTGATCCCAGGACCCCAGGATCACGACCTGAGCCAAAGGCAGATCCTTAACCACTGAGCCACCAAGGTGCCCCCAGAGTGGGTGACTTAAACAAGAGAAATCTATTTCCTCACAGTTCTGGAGGCTACAAGTTCATGATCAAGGTGTCAGCAGGATTGGTTTCTGCTGAGGCTTCTCTCCTCAGCTTATAGATGGCTGTCTTCTCCCTATGTCTTCCTGATGTCCCCTCTGTGTCTGTCTGTACCCTAATTTCCCCTTGTTAAAAGAGCACAAGTCATATTGGACCAAGCTTCACCCTTAAGACCTCATTTTTAACTCACCTCTTCTAAGACCCTGTCTCCAAATGCAATCACATTCTCAGGTACTAAGGGTTAGCGCTTCAGCTTATGAATTTGGGCAGCACTGAATTCAGCCCATAACAAAGATCTTGCATCAGTTAGAATTAGGTCCAACCACACTGCACAACAACAACATTAGAATTAAATAATGGTAGTTTAAAAGAGTGGAACTCTTTTTCTCTTTCATGAAAGACTGGGGTCAGGCATTGGAGAACCAATATGACACCTCCACGATCATCAGAGGTCCCAGATCCTACTGTTCTACTGTAGCTGAGCCACCTTGAGCGCCACTTTATGATCCAGGATTTTCAAGCATCAGCACATGCGTTTTGTTTGCATTCCAGCCAGCAGAAAGGAGGAAGAACAAAAGGAGACTGTCCCTTCCTTTTGAGGGGACTCCCTAGAAATACTACATCATACTTCTGCTTTTATACGATTTGTTATACATATAATTTATATATATTACATATGTATGTGCATATGTAATTTTAGATATATAATGCCACAACAAAAAACAAAGAAACAAATATTCTATGTTTTTATATTAGTAGGAACTGTTTGGGGCAGATCCAACCACTTTGGTCAGTAGAGCCTCAGGGCCCCGTGATCTCCATTTGGTGAATTGGCCAAGATCAGAGCTGCCTTTGGAGCAGAACCATGGAGTTGGACTCCAGCCCCAATGGCCTGTGCTCTGAATCAGCCACACTCCAGAAATCTAGAACCTGTAAGACCTGGCTCTCACCCGGCCGTGGTGAACCTTTCAGCAGTCATCGGTCGCATGCCTCCATGCCTTGGCTCAATTTACTTACTCCGCCAGTTCACTATGCCCTCCACCTACTTTTGCCTGGGAAACACTTGTTTGAGCTCTAAGACTCTGCCACTTCCTCCTTTTCCGACTTCTGCCTACATTTCAAGCTCCTCTGAAACACTGCTTGTGCCCTCTGTACCTCTCACACACCTTCCACACTTCACCGGATATGTTTGGTTCTTCCCTATGTGGCTGTTTCCCATCTAGGCTACGAACATCTTGAGATCAGGGACCACAACTTATTCATCTTTATATCTTCAGCCATGGAATATCTGATGAATGGGTAAATCTCAGAAATGGAAAGGATGTGGACGTGAATCTACTCTACCACCTCTGATCACAAGCAGTCACCCAGTGCTACTTGAATGCCAACAATGATGGGGAGCTCATTAGGCATAGGCACCCATTGTATCCTTTAGGCAAATGGGTGCTAATGAATGAGGAAATAAAATATGTTACATTTTCAGTGGGCATTTCATTTGTATTCAGATGTAAAGTTTACTTACACCAGAAAACTGACAAATACTTTTCATAGGATCAAAACAAACAAAGAAACAAATACATTTCTAATTCTGTGCTTGCTATTTATTCATTTATTCATTTAATAAGTATTTAAAGAGAGTGTACAATGTATAAAATACTGTGTTGTTGGGGTGCCTGGCTGGCTCAGTTGGAAGAGCATACAACTCTTCATCTCAGGGTCATGAGTTTGAGCCCCACATTGAGTGTAGAGATTATTTAAAAAAATAAAATCTTGGGGTGCCTGAGTGGCTCAGTTGGTTAAGCATCTGCCTTGGGCTCAGGTCATGATATCAGGATCCTGGGATCCAGCAAAGCTCAGCATGGAGTCTACCTCTCCCTCTCCCTCTGCCCCTCCCTATACTCATGCTTTCTATCTCAAATGAATAAATAAAATCTTAAAATATATATATGTATATATATATTCTAAAGCTGAACACTTTCCATTCTATATACTTCATAACATACTATAATACCTTGTAATACACTACTACTAGATTTTATCCCATAGAACAGTATAATAATGATATTCAACTAAACAAATCAAAGGAATATTATATAAAGTCCAGAGATAAACTTCACTTGCATAAGGAAATGAAATATATGATAAAAATCCATCACAAAAATAAATAGGAAAGATAAAGAAAAGTTGGATTTTCTTTGAAAATAATTAGTAAGTCATCTAGGAAAGAAATCCTACTAGCCATTTACAATGAGTTTACACCAAAATAAATTCCAAATGATTTTAGTATATTTTTAAATGCAAAAAGTAAATAAAATAGAATTAAATAGATAGTAAACATCTGGATAGAAAAATGACATTCTATACTGAGAAGCAGTTGAAAAAAATCAAAAGATGAACAGATTTTCCTAAATATGTTAAATTGCTCTCCGTCAAGAATAAAAAAAAACCCAATAACCAAAAATAAAATATCAACAGACTGAAAAATGCAAATGACAAATATGACACAAAGTTAACAGGCTTTTTATAAAAAAGATCATAAAGTATATAAGAAAAATTACTAAGCCCTCACCCCTAAAAATAGATAATCCAGCAAATAAAATTAGTAAGTGTGTGTGTGTTGGGCGGGGGGAATGATCAAATATACTAGTAGTCAAGACCTACAAACTTTTTTGTTGCTGTAGCCAATTAACCTATTTAGACAGATAAGATGAGATTCCTAAATTCAAAATGATATTTTTAGATATCTATCTTAATAATAAAATAATGCTGAAACTTGAGAAAAGCTTGATACACAAAGACATTCAGGGCAAAGAGCCAGTATGTAAATGAATGAATGAGTTAACTCACAACAGAAGATTAGCTAAATAAAATGGAATATGCCAACTCGATGGCAGATCATACATTCATTTAAGTTGTTTTATATAAAAAATATGTAATAAAGAAGTGATTTTTTTGTTAGTGGAGGTAAGTCGATGGTTTGTTATCTCTGGAATATTTTCAATTCTTAGCCCAGTGCTTGATCCATACATAAAGGGACACAGTGCAAACTTGGTAAATGAATGAAAATCATACGCACAGTATGATTTTTGACCATGTGAAACAAAACCTGCTTATAGAAAAAAGAACAAAAAGAAATATAAATTAGGGTAGGACTATTGCCACTCTTTTCTACCTTTCTGTAGAAGATAAGAGGCAATATCCCAAATGCTGCATGATACTTAGCATTGTCTATCAAACTTCAGGTTTAACTGGGTATCCTGATTGTTATTTACTAAATCTGGCAACCCTACTAGACATCAGAGTTGCTATCTTTATAGTTAAAGTTTGAAGTCTGTGGACCAGAGAAGTTCCCTTTGATGAGCACTTAATTGGAAGTATGTGGTTATTTTTTCTTTTTCTCACATATAATACATGTGTATGTGCATATTTTTCTGTGTATAAAAAGTATAAAGGGAGGGGGAAAATCACCCCAAATTCCACCACCCAACAATAACCACCACTTACATTTTATTTAAGACATTCCAGACATACATGTACATACAAATTTATATATGTAATGTTACATGCACATAGAATCATAGTATATATGCCTTCCTGTAATCCTGCTTTTTGTGGTTTGTGTTTTTTTGACTGCCAATTTCGCTGCCTATCTAGAGGTCTGACTTCCATAAAATCTCATTTATTTCCATTCCCAGGGGGCAGCCAGTACGTGAGCTACATATGCAGATGATTAACTAGTAGTTTGTTATTTTTATGGCAAACCACATAGTGCCGGCTTACAGCAGGGCCTCACTGGAGAGGGCAGGTCCAGAACCTATTATCGAAGCCTCTAGGAGTCTTGAGAAAGGCACACAATTTTGTAAGAAATACATTTGTGCTGATTGGTATTTACTAAACTTTGTTTATTTCATCTCACTTTACCTATTTTGTTCCAAAAACTTCCTTAATAGCTGTGAAAACATGACATGATAAAAATGGATATTTGGGAGGGATGCTCAGCCAGAGCAATCCTAACAGCTGAGTGTAAAATTTACTGAGTTTAAAAACTACTGAGCCAGGCACAGGATTAAGCACACAAAGATTATATGAAAATGTGCCCCTGCCCTCAAGGAGGCTTAAATTTACATAACATAAAACTAAATAGACACATCCATGATGCTACCACCCTGAAATACTACTATTAATATTTTAGCATATGTCTCTTCAGATTTGATGATTAACATAGCTAGTGCTTATGGAGCACGTACTATGTGCCGACTTTGTTCTCAATGTTTTGCTCTTCGCTCATGTAATCCTCAGAATCATGTTACAAGATGCTCTTCTTCTTCTTCTTTTTTTTTTTTTTTAAGATTTTATCCATTTATTTAAAAGAGAGAGTGAGAGAGAGCATGAGCGGGGTGAGGGGCAGAGGGAGAAGCAGATTCCCCACTGAGCAGAGAGCCCGATGCGGGGCTGGATCCCGGGCATCTGGGATCATGTCCTGAGCCGAAGGCAGATGCCTAACCGACTGAGCCATCCAGAAGATCCTAAAGGTGCGATTCCTATTTATCCTGTACAGATGAAGAAGCGGAGACGAAGAAAGATTTCAACTTTCTTTTAAAATTACACAGCTACAAAGTGGCAAGGCCAGGATTCAGACCTAAAGTCTCTCAGTAGATGATGACTGATAGAGGGATTGACAGATCAGATCCCATTGTTTTGGAAACCAGATTTTGAAACATAGGATATAGCATTTATTATATGCCAGTCGCCATTCTAAGTGTCGTTCATGTGTTGATTTATTTTATCGGTAAAGCCAGCATGTACAAGTTATTTTTATCCAGACTTTTTTAGGGACCACAAGTGACTTTGAGGACCTAAAACGGTGGCAGTATGCCAGGGAGACCTGGGGTCACCCTGCCTGTCAGCAGAGCTTCTGTAGTAAGTTCACAGAATCCTGGCTCACCTGAAATGCAAGGTAGCTTAAGAGGAGCTTTTCAAGCCCACTTTCTCAGCCTTGAATTTCATGGTCATGTCTGAATGAGCTTATCTCTGAACCCATCTGCAGGAGGGCTCAGGCAGGAGTGATAAATGCCCACCCACAGGTGAGCAGCAGTCCCAGACCTTTTGATGTATAATTTCATCCCTAGACCTAAAAAATGTAAACAATTTTGCTCTAAGCCATCAGGTGGTTTCATGTTAACAGATTCTCAACTGACAAGGAGTGGGAACCTTTTAAAATGCAATTGTCAGCCTGGGGAGAAATGAGCACACCCTCGAAGAAAGGCTGTCCCTAGGTGGGGCACTGTCCGAGACTGCTGGGATCCCAATCAATCAGGGGTGTCTCATGAGGCTCCACCACAGCGAATGTGCCAGGGCACAGCTTTAATTTCCTCTCATCCTATTCTTCCTCTTGGGCAAAATAAATCATAAAGTTTTTTTTTAATCATAAAGTTTATATTCACTTTAGTATGTACATTTTAAATATACCCTATAAAGCCATAGGTTTAATGAATTCAAGATGCCCACATCATAGTAATTCTGCATACTAGCTGTGTTTTATTTTTTTTTTTATTTTATTTTTTTTTTGCTAGCTGTGTTTTATAATTTAGATCCATCCAGCTTTCTTAGGATTTTTCTTTTAAGATTTTTTTTTTGTTTGTTTTTAAGTAATCTCTATACCTAACATGGGGCTCAAACTTGCAACCCTGAGATCAAGAGTCACATGCTCTCTAGCAACTGAGCCAGCCAGGTCCCCCAGCCTTCTTAGGGTTTTTGATAGGAACAGACTTCAGACTTCCAACACATTGAAAAGAAGAATAATGATAATAGGTTTCAAATGACTGCTCAGTTTCAAACACTATTGTCCTGGAGCCTGAAAGTGCTAGAAGGTAAGTAAAAAGCAGAAGTACATTCCTTGTGAGGTAGGGAGATGGCTCCAGGGTGAGATGGGTGAGATGCACAAGGAGGAGGGATACTTGAACTTCCTGCCCTCCTCCCGCTGACCCCCTGATGCTCTGTGACTTGTGACGGGTCACTGAGCCCATGGCCCTGTGCAATTTCTGCATTTCTGGGGTAGCCCCACCCTGCAGATGCCAAGAGAGACACATTCCACCAGAGGGGTTGGAATAGTCAGTCATCTGTGCTCCTTATTGGAGAAAGAGGAGTAGCCTTCCAGAAGAATTCAAACATATGAAGGTGCTTTCAGAACTCAGTGAGCCTTGGTTCCCCAGAACTGTTATCCCAACTTCTTGTGTTGCCCCCTGCCCCCTGCCCCCCAGTTCCACCTCTGGAAGAAGTCTCTACAGGGCAGGCACAGTCTGTTCACTGGGGACAGCAGGCAGCTCGCCAGCCATCAAAATCTCTGCTCTCATTCCCAAGAGGGGTTTGCTGCATTTCAAACGGCAGGACAGTGTCTCCAATCCAGGGGAGTCTTTAGAAGTGGGGGCAGCGAAGGGTCCCGCTTTAGCCCGGCTTGTGCTCTGCAGCGTTCTCATGAATGCAGACCAGTTGGACACGAATGTCGCCAGGACACATGCTTTTCGCCCGGAATGCTCACCGTGAAATGTAAGGATCTCTTGTTTCTTGTAACATTAGACGAAGTCTCAGAACACAGAATCCCAGGCCAAGCCAGCAGCGGGGAGGCGCGCTATCTCAGAAGCAGATAGAACAAAAGATTGGGTCCCTAGTTCCTAGGGTGAAACAAAAGGGCAAGATGTCAGCCCAGGACCACCCAGAGAAAATTAAATACAGATCAACTTTAGATGGCTTATGTTCACAGAGGGGAGACAGAGTTTTGATCTTGGGAAAAGCAAACACCACAAACTTTACCCATAATCACTGTTTATCACACTCCTATTCTGGAGTAGCAAGGACTGCTAAAATAGCCACAAATACGCAGTGGAGAAGGGGGGCTTCTGTTTCCTGCCGCTCAGCGCCCCCCTCTGTGGGCTGGAATCCTCCGTGGGCTGGGAGCTGGGTGTGATGCCAAAAGAAAGAGCCTCGGGGTTTCCCAGCCATTGAGTAAAGAGGAGAAAATGGATCCTACAGGGGTCAGCTCCCCTTCTCAGCTCCAGGTCGTGACCACAGACCACCCTGGCTCTGCCTTGGAATGAAGGGCAGCCCACCCACCTCTGCCACCTACCCCGCCACCCAGCCTACCTGCCCACGGCGGTGCTGCCTGGGCTCCTGGCCACCTGGGATTACAGGTGGGAGGACTCTATACTCCTGTCCTCCTCCCCGAATCTTTGTCCAGCTGCTTTTAAAATTTTAGTATGGAAATTTTCAAACACACTCAGAAGGAGAGAGCGTGTTACAACAAACCCCAGATGCAGCAATTACCAAGATTTGCCACATTTCTTCATCTATATCCTGTATTCTGCTCTTTCTCATGGCAAATCTCAGACATCATGTCATTCCAGTCCCTTATATACTTCAGGAAGCATCTCTAAAGACACAGGCATTTTCTACATAACTGGAGTTTCACTGCCACTCCTTTAAAAAGATTAAGTTCTTCCTTAAAATTACCTAAATCATAGTCCATTTCAGATTTCCCGTATCTCCCAAAACTGTCATTTTTTGGTTGGTTGGTTTGTTGGTTGGTTGGTTGGTTGGTTGGTTGGTTGGAGTCAATAGGTAAAAAAGAGCCACGTATTTCATTTGGTTGTTAATGGTCTCACACCTCCTGCTTTCTTCTTAATGCCACTGACCTGCTGCAGAAATCAGGCCAGTTGTCCATCCAGCTTTATCTTCCAGTCGACCCCCAGTGTCCTCCATCCGAACCTCCACCCTCTGATAGTGCTGCAGGATTTCTTTTCCTTTGCTGCCCAAGGTTCTTGGTCACACCACTTGGAAGGACAAAGAGGTGGACCAGGTGAAGAGCAGCAGGCAGCAGAGCCAAGTGTATTGAGCAACAGTACAAGAGGGAGAGGACCCAAGAGGGTTGCCCATCTGGCAGTTAAATCTAGGGATTTTTATGGGCTTTTTGGTGTGGGCTATTTTAATCTGATTAACCCTCCTTGCGCCTGTCACCCAATCAGGTTTTTCTCCATGAGCTCATCTATCGATCATGTAGGTGTTCACGCGGGAAAGGGTGGAAGGCTCCTTCCTGGGTGGTTTCATAGCCTTGGGAACCCAGAGAGAGGCTAGTCACCACTGTTCTGAAAAAGGCCACTAGATCTAGCTCTTTATTTAAATATCCCACTGGTGTTTGAGCTGGCCCCTGGGGTCTGGGTTAGGACTGCAAGGCCATTCCCTTCAGTCATTTACAAGGTTTTAAGTCCTCTCAATGGGAAGACTCAAAGCTGAGGTACTGAGTAAAGTCTAGAACAGGGTCTATCTCCTTTTAAGCATAGTTTCCTCTTAGGATGGGGGCCCCTTGTCCCTTGTCTGCCTTTCTTCTGACTATCCTCCATCAACAGAAGTTGTAGTTGAACAAGAGGACATCATTGCACTGTGTGCAGACACTTCCACTCCAATTCAGAAACTTGGCACAATCTGGCCCCAATTTATCCTTTCCAATATATGCACAAAAATCTATCCATAGGTTCTCCAATGTAACCAAACAGGATTATCAAACATTTCTCAATTACCCTATTTCCCATCTCTTTACTTCTGCTTTTGCATTTGCCTTAATGGTAAGAGCTACTTAATGTACCAAATTTATTAAGGGGTGGCCCTCAAATCTCAGCCTTGTAGAGCCCACACTTTGACCAGAACTGGAATTTCATACCAACCACCTTCCACCAGATCCAGAGCCAACCTTTTGGCCCCTCCCTTGTTCACAGCACCGAGCTCCCCCTGGGTTTATTGCCTTCCCCTCCCCACTACCACTTCCCTGATTGCTCTCTGCCCTCAACTCCCAGACCCCTTCGTCCACCTATCCTACTCACTGTCCAAATCCAGGATCGATTCACCCTGTCACCCCTATTCCTACTATAGGCTGCTTCGTGGAAAAAGAGAAGCACACAGATCGCTGTCACTGGAAATGTAGAGTTGCCCACCTCAGCCGGGCATCATTACCCATGGATCCTGCTACTAGTCGCTAGTCAGCAATTTCCATTCTTTGCTTGTTAGAAATATACAGAGGAGTATTACTCAGGTCTTTTATAGAAAGCCCCTTTATTGAAATATGTATGTTTTTCTCATGGTTATACCAGGCTTATGGGTTTTGGGGGGAGGAAGAGGTAAAGTGTCATTTTATCACATCATGTCAAATGGATGTATTGTCAACCTAACTCAGCACTGTTGATGTTGACCATGGTCACCTAGCTGTGATGCCATGTATCAGGTTTCTCCACTCTGAGTTACTCCTCATCCCCTTTCCATACAGTACTCTCTGGAAGGAAGGCATTATATGCAGCCCACACTTAAGATGTCAGGCATTATGCTACATCAGTATAGATTCATTGATAGTTATTTTATACTTTAGGGTAGAATCAACACTATTTTATTTACTTTGTTGCTCAGATTGTTCAAGCTTTGAGAGCTTTTTCCATTGGCTCTTTTTTGTCCCTTTGATTCTAAATTTTGATGAATACCATCAAATGGCTTTCCAGAAATGTTGTACTCATGCATATTCTCACCAGTAATACATGTGATAGTGTCTTTTTCCCAATCCCTTACCAACACAATAGTTACCAGATTTTTTACCTTTGCTAGTCAAATAAGTAAGCAATGCAATTTTTAAAATAAAATTATACTTTGTATATCTTGTATTATGAATTAGGTAAAGCAAAGTTTCATGGTTAAGGATTACCTGCACTCTGTGTGTGTGTGTGTGTGTGGCAATATCCTTTGCCACCTTTTCACTGAGAAGTCAGTCTTTTCTATTGATTTTTTTAGGAACTCAATGTAAGGGGCACCTGGGTGGCTCAGCGGTTGAGAGTTTACCTTCAGCTCAGGGCATGATCCTGGAGTGTTTGGATCAAGTCCTGCATCAGGTTTTCTGCATGAAGCCTGCTTCACCCTCTGCCTATGTCTCTTCCTCTCTCTCTCTCTCTCTCTCTCTCTCTCTCTGTCTCTCATGAATAAATAAATAAAATCTTGAAAAGAAAAGAAACTCAAAGTAAGTAAGAAAATCATGCACTTACACATCTGTTTCCCCTTCTCTAGTATTAAACCCTGGAATCAAGAACTGTATTCCATTCATGTTTACAGCCTCAGTCAAAACAGAGAGGCTGATAGGTGGCATATATTCAAGAAATATTCCTCTAGGGACGCCTGGCTGGCTCAGTGGTTGAGCATTTGCCTTTGGCTCATGATCCCAGGGTCCTGGGATCGAGTCCGCATCAGGCTCCCTGCGAGGAACCTGCTTCTCCTTCTGCCTATGACTCTGCCTCTCTTTCTGTGTCTCTCATGAATAAATAAATAAAGTCTTAAAAAAAAAAATTTCCCCTCCCAGGGTGCCTGGGTGGCTCAGTCAGTTGGCATCTGACTCTTGGTTTCAGCTCAGGTCATGATCTCAAGATCATGAGATTGAGCCCCATATCAGGCTCCACACTCAGTGCAGTCTGCTTAAGGTTTTCTCTCTCCCTCTCCCTCTGCTCCTCTCTCCCCCAAATAAATAAATCTTAAAAAAAAAAAAGAAAGAAAGATTTTTCTACCAAGAAGTTTTCACATATCCAGTTCTTGATTCTAGGGTTGGGAAATGAAAGTGTAAAAATATCATTGTCTCATAGGACTGGTGATCTTGGTGAGGATCAGATGAGATGAGATGCACAGGTGTTTACCCCAGTGCCTGCACCTGGTCAGTGTTCAATAACTCCAGAACCATCTGCTGTGAATGTCTAGGTCCATGAGACCAGAGACTAGAGTTCACTAGCATGTCCTCAGAGAATCCCAATATAGGAAACTCATCATTGTCCAAGCAGGAGCTTCATGACGCTGCCAACTCACCAACTACCGCAAATTACCCTATTTAACCTAATGGGGATTTATATCCTCTTTACTGTTTGGCAGGACTCGGACAGACATCATCAGTCTTTTCCAGGCCCTGGTATTTTGGATTCTGGTATTTATTGCTCATTCTCTCTATCACTCCCTCCTGATTTTACCAAACAAATATGAGTGTTTTAAAGTTCCCTTGAAAAAGAAACATCTCCAAACCAGTCCTGTAGTGGTTAATCTCACCAGCTTCCTAAACAGGTTGATGAACTGCACCCAGACAAAATGATTTCAAGTTCTGAGATGCCAGCCAGCAGGAAGAGTATCTAAAGATGGGGATTTTGAGCCATAATTCTATAGGAGAACCTTCTTTGTGAGTTTCATCACAGGGAGTATTCTAGACACAGAGGCTCGGCAGGCCCCCAGCCCTCCTACTCTACCTCACCAAGGAAAAGCACACATCAACTTCAAAACCGTTGCATGAATATTCATGTACATTCAATCTATTGTGCCCCCTCTAGGATCCTGAACCAGTCTGCTTACCTAGGCTGCAGACTCCAGCACAGACCTGAGGGGCAGCACGGTGCCAGGTTGCAGAAAGCCTAGGACAATGAGCCATGCATCTCTTAAAGTGGAGAATTACTCATTCATTTGTTTGGATTTTTTTGTTGTTGTTTTTTAACATTTTATTTATTTGTTCATGAGAGACACAGAGAAAGAGGCAGAGACACAGGCAGAGGGAGAAGCAGGCTCCCTGTGGGGAGCCCGATGTGGGACTCAGTCCCAGGACTCCAAGATCATGCCCTGAGCCAAAGGGAGACACTCAACCACTGAGCCACCCAGGTACCCCTCATTCATTCATTCGTTTACAGATTTTTCCTAAGCACCCACCAAGCTCCAGGCATGTTTTGGTTGCCAGGGCTATAGCAGTAAACAAGACAGATAACATCCTTGGTCACATGAAACTTTTATTCCGATTGGAGAAAATAAAATTTAAAAACCAGTACAGATAATACACAAAATTGTTGCAGATCATGATGAATTCTAAGTAAATGAAAACGGTGATATACGGGGAAAGTAGGAGGAGGTTAGGCTGGAAGGTAATACAAGTCTTCTCTAAAGAGACATCATTTGAGCAGTGACTTAAATGACAAGAAAGAATCCACTGCAGATATCTGGGGAAGGGGCTTTCTGGGTGGTGGAAACAGCTGGTAGGAATGCAGGACAGAGCTCCATGTGGCCTAGGAACAGAGAGACCCACCAGGTAGTGCACTGAGAGAAGGTGAAGGTGTACTGAACAACATCACAGGTGGGCAGGGGCCACTTCACACCTACCTGACAGACTCTGTCTAGGGTGAGTTGTTTATTCTGATGGCAATAAGAAGCCACCGAGGGTTTTAAGCGGATTTCAGATCTGCAGGATTTGGGTTTGGGCACCTGAGTGGGTGGTGGCTACCTTAACTAAGATGGGGAAGATAAAGGAAGAGTGTGTTTGTGAGCAGGAAAGTTAGGATGGATAAAGAAAATCCATTTGGGGGAAGCCTGGGTGGCTCAGTGGATGAGTATCTGCCTTTGGCTCAGGGCGTGATCCTGGAGTCCTGGGAATAAGTCCCGTATCAAGCTCACCTCAGGGAGCCTGCTTCTCCCTCTTCCTATGTCTATGCCTCTCTGTATCTCTCATGAAAAAAATAAATTAAAACTTTAAGAAAAAAATGCATTTGAAGGGCGCCTGGGTGGCTCAGCTGTTTGAGCATCTGACCGTTGGTTTCAGCTCAGGTCATGATCTTGGGTCATGGGATCAAGCCTGGTGTCAGACTCCTCACTAAGCAGGGAGTCTGCTTGATATTCTCTCTCCCTCTGCCCCTCCCCTTGCTTGTGTGCTCTCTCTCTTTCTCAAATAAATAAATAAATCTTTTTTTAAATTCCATCTTAGAGGGGATCCCTGGGTGGCTCAGCGATTTGGCACCTGCCTTTGGCCCAGGGCATGATCCTGGAGTCCCGGGATCAAATCCCATGTCGGGTTCCCTGCATGAAGCATGCTTCTCCCTCTGTCTGTGTCTCTGCCTCTCTCTCTCTCTCTCTCTCTCTCTCTTTCTCTCTCTCTCTGTCTCTCGTGAATAAATAAATAAAATCTTTTTTAAAAATTCCATTTTAGAACTCTTAAATTTGAGGTGCCTGCCAAACAGTCTTGGAGAAGTCCAGAAGGCTATTGAATTGATGAGTCTGGTGTTCAGAAGATAGGTCAGAACTAGAGATATAAATTTGGAAGTTATCAGCATACAAATGGCATTTATAGCCACGACATAGGGTGAGATCATGAGGACAAAAACAGAGAGAAGAAAAATAGAGTACAGGACAGAGAGCCGGCAAAAGAAAGCAAAGTGGAATAGTCCATGTAATAGGAGTACAACCAGGAGACAGTGTTGCCAAAGACAAAATCAAAAAACAAAAGAAAGAAAGAAAGAAAGAAAGAAAGAAAGAAAGAAAGAAAGAAAGAAAGAAAGAAAGAAAGAAAGAAAGAAAGAAAGAAAGAAAAGATAGTATTTCAAGAAGAAGTGATCTACCACTAAATCCTACAGTGAGGCCAGGAAGGTGAGGATCTTCCCCTGGTCTGGGCAAATGGAGATCACTGCTAATCTTGACACTAGTCATTTCAGTTGAGTGGTAGAGGAGGAGGCCAGGTGGTAGCAGTTGAGGACAGGGCTGAGGTTAAACAGGATAGGCAATTTTGAAGAACTTTTGCTGTGGGTGAGAACAAAGAATAGGGGCAGTTGCCAGAGAGGAATACAGGCTCAGGGGGTTTTGTTTGGTTGGCCCTTCGGTTGTTGTTGATGATGGGCTACTCATGGGTCTATTTATGGGAATGGCCTAGTAGAGATGGAGCCATTGATGATGCCAGAGACAGAAAGAAAGCTACTGGAATGAAGTCCTGCCACTACTTTGCACCCTTTTTGAGGATGTTTAAGAACAACTTCCTCTGAGATAAGGTTAAATTGAATATACAGAGTGCCCCAGAGTATGAAACACTACACTGAGAGCTCCGTATGGTGGATGTAGGGCTTTGGGAAGATGGATGGAGAAGAAGCAAGAGAGAAGAGGGAGAAACTCGCCTTCAATGGGCAGTACCCTGTGAAGGGCAGACATAGGAACTATGTGGTACTATTCTCCTTCTTTGGTGTTTTGGGGGGCTTTTCAGTGTTTTTTTAGGTTTTGAGTATTTATGCCTTTATTTTGTTTTCGCTTTGATTATGATAAAACACACATAGCATAGAATTTACCATTTTAACTACTCTTAGGTACACAATGCAGTGGCTTTTAGTACTTTTTAGTACATTGTTGTGCAACTGTCACCTCTATTCATCTCCAGAACTTTGTTATCATCCCAAACAGAAGCTCTGGCCCCATAAACAGTAACTCCCATTTCCTTCTCCTTCCAGTCCCTAGTAATCTCTACTTTCTACCACTGTGAACATGCCTCTTCTAGGTACTTCAGAGTAAGTGCAATCTTGCATTGTTCTTTTACGTTTGGCTTATTTTACATAACGCATTTTCAAGGTTCATGCACAAAATAGCCTGGATCCAAATTTCCTTCTTTTTCATGGCTGGGTAACATTCGGTCGCATACATCTACTATCATTTGTTTATCCATTCATCTGCTGATGGACATTTGGGTTGTTTCCACCTTTGGGCCCCCGTGAAGAGTGCCGCTATGACATCGGTGTACAAATATCCAAGTCCCTGCTTTCTATTCTTTTTAGGCACATATCTGGAAGTGCCTTCACTTATTATGTTTGCTTACTACTCATAGTCATCCATAGACAGATTTTCTTCAGAAGGGGGCTGCCTTCCTTCCTTCTTCCCTCCATGGAGATTTGTATGCTCCAGCTTCCAAGGCAATCCCCAAACTGGAATTGTCCATTGCTTTTGCTCTCAGCCAGGCTCAGCACCTAGATGAGCCTCTAGCCCTCAGTCTCCAGCCTCTAGCTCCTGCTCCTGCAGAAAGGAATCCATTCACAGGGTCTAGTGGACAGGGGAGAAGGTGGGGAGGTCGACCATATCTCTTCCTCTCCCCGTGACCACAGTGACAGTGAGACACTGATGTACTGCCTAGGAGTGGGTGTAAACGCTTAACTCATTTGCTTGTAGGGGAATTCCAGCTCATTCTTCTCATCTCTTGGACTTGGAATAGAGCTTTCTCTCCTAAATTGTGCTGCTTCTGGAAAGAGCTAAAACCTGAAATTTCCAGGCAAAATAAGTCCTCTGATAGGAAGGACAATACCATGGCCATTTGGATATTTCAGATGTGCTAAAATTCAACACTTTAACCACTAGAAGTTATCATGATAGCATGATAACCCAGGCATCCCCGCAACAACTTTTTAACAGCAAAAATTTTCTGTAAATTGCTCTACTTTCTCCTTTAAGATATAAAAGTATCTTGTGATCCAAAAATAGCTGGTCTCAGCATTATTTCAGCAAAATTTCCCTCAAAATAGAGTTTTGCCTTCTTTTTAAAATGTTATGATCTGCATGATTCTACAGAACTTAGCTCTTAGTTCTTAGTTCTTAGTTCATCTTGAAATAAATGACAATTTAGTGGCCCAAGGAAGGGGGTCAGGCAGAGTAAGTTCTTTGTTAATAATTCTGACTCCCTTGAGAGGAATTCCCTTGAGAATTCCTGAGTGGCTCAGTCGTTTAGCGCCTGCCTTTGGCCCAGGGCATGATCCTGGAGCCCCGGGATCAAATCCCACATCGGGTTCCCTGCATGGAGCCTGCTTCTTCCTCTGCCTGTGTCTCTGCCTCTCTCTCCTCTGTGTGTTTCATGAATAAATAAATAAAATCTTTTTAATAATATTAATAATTCTGACTCCCTTCTGGATTACAAGAGGCTATGAGGACCCCAGGATAAGTCCCAGGGGCAGAAGAGGGGGTGAAGGAAGCACAGGACTTGGGACTTGTATCAGAGACACAAGACACCACTGTACCAGAGCTTTTTCCCCACCATGCAGGGGCAAGTGTGGTGCATGTGGCACAGTTCATTTTTTGAGGGGCAGTGAAGTGCATTTTTCTTTCTCTTGTTCTTTCTTTTCGCTCTCTTCTTGTAAACTTTGAACTGATTTAAATTTATCTTACTTTCCTTTTTTTTTTTTTTAAGATTGTATTTATTCATGAGAGACACAGAGAGGCAGAGACATAGGCAGAGGGAGAAGCAGGCTCCCTGCAGGGAGCCTGATGCAGGACTGAATCCCAGGACCCCAGGGTCACGCCCTGACCCAAAGGCAGACGCTCAATCACTGAGCCACCCAGGAGTCCCTAAATTTATCTTACTTTCCTAACACAGTGTTGATATATCCTGTTCCTTAATCATTAACACAGGACATATTTTTCCTGGAATTCTGTGACGTTTTAAGTTTTTTTTTATTGTTGTTTCAGTTGTTTACTCTTGCTTGACCTTATCTAGAACTTTTTCGAAAATGGGGTTTTTGTTTGTTTCATTTTTTAGTGTCCCAATATCCTTCTGGAGTACTTTATTGCAGTTATGTTTGTCAACTTACCTTTTTTCCCCCATTCCACTTCAATAAATATTTTCATTTTAGCTTTCAGATTATATTTTCTTGAACTTATTTTGTTAAACTAATTCTTCCAAGTATAATTAAATAAAACTAAAATCAGTCTTTGGATGATTATTGACTTCCTATGCTCAGTTTCAGTTGCCTGTCCTCTGGAAAATCAGTGGGGAAGATTAAAATGATAAAGTAGTTTGTATTATATCCTTGTTTGAATTCTTTTTACTTGGAGAGATCCTTTATCTATCCTATTTAAATTCCTCTATGGTATAAATAAAAAATTGTGAAAGCTTAAAAACTAATAGACACATAATTTTTAATTCTATAAATGTGTTCTTTCCTCTTGAAGTCAGGAATAAGACAAGAATGATTCCTATCATATTACTACTCAATACTCTTTTGTAAGCCCAGCAAATGAAATCAGACCAGGGAAACAAAGATGCATAAATATTAGAAAGGAAAGGACAAAGAAGATGGTGAGTTAAAGATGGTATCTTGAATTACCCAGAAAAATCCAAGAGAAGCCTTTTCTTTTCTTTTCTTTTTTCTTTTCTCTTCTTTTTTTCTTTTCTTTTTTTAAAAGATTTTATTTTTTAAGTAATCTCTACACCCAATGTGGGGCTCAAACTCACAACCCTGAGATGAAGAGTCCCATGCCCCACAGACTGAGCCAGCTTGGGACCCCAAGAAAATGAAATGTTTGAAGCAGAAACTTCAAAAACAGAGAAAATAACAACAAAACCCATCCATAACCCCTCTAGCTGCAGAAAATATTGTTAAAACTAACAATGTGGTTTATATCTTCCATTATGTTTTTGCACATATGTATGTTCGTGTGTGTATCTGTGTGTATAATATCTTTATTTCAAACATCTACTATCTATTTATACTGCCATTGAATTTTAGGTAAAATATAAAATGATCCTCAGGAGAGGTTTCTTGGTATCACCCTGGCCAGAATTTAGTCTCTGCTCTGAGAAGGATGATGAAGGCAGAGCACAGAGTCACAACACTGACCCACAATTTTAAAACCAGAAAGCCCCAAACACAAGAATATATAAAGCTCATCTGGTAACAAACTTTGACCTACAAGACCTACAGTCTTAATTAGTGTTAATATTTATATGATATCCAAAGAGATCACTACTGTGCAATGGGAAATTCCTTGAGGCTCCAATGGAGATTTTTATACTCTATGTCACCTTTCTAAATATTATGAATTCTGAAACACAAATGGCCCCCAGGGCTTTGGCTAAGGGATTTTGTTCCTGCCATATGCTTTGGCAGTTTCAGGCTTGCCAAAAAACATAAAAATATGCATGTTACCATCCATGACTTCACAAAATTGAAATGGTAATACACATGCATTAGAAAAACTTTAAACCTTTCGAATAAGCCTTTAAACAAATAGGCAGTCCTGGTCTGCATTGAAGTGAAGGGAGATATACCCTACTGCCTATGAATATTTAATATGTATATGCCTCAAATAGTACAAGTTCATATTTGATGGATAGAGACTTAGCCTAAAATATAGAAGAGATATGCTTAACATAGGGAGAAGGAAAAATAAAGATTATTTATAGGTCCTATATAATAGACTCCTCCTGTTGTAAGAATCAGCAACTTCATATGAATTAAGCATGAAAGAAGTCTATCATTTCCCATTTATGAAAAGTCCAGGCTTGAATGAGCCACCTGTTGGTCACTGGGCTCTCTGTCAGTCTATTTTCTTCTCTACTGTTCCATTCTCAGGCAGGCTCTTTCTGCACAGTGGGAGAGATGGCCACTGGCATGGTCCCTCCAGGCTGCAGTCCCAGAAAGGAAGAGAGAGATTGTCCCTCCTCCTGCATCTATCTCAGTCCCTTAAAATGATTTAGCCTGGCCATGCTGGCATTTCAACTTGAATCTGTTTTAAGAAACAGGGAACGTTGGCCAGCACAAGTCACATCTTGCGCTTTGTAACTGGCAATCACACTTGAGTCACGTGGGATGGGAGGAGTGTAATCACAAAAGCCAAAGGTGCCACAGCAGATGAATTTAAAAAATAAATAAATAAAGGATTAGATGTGTCTCCTCCAACACTAGACTCTCCTCCTAAGAAAGACTTTTCGCTTTGCTTAGGAGGATATGCAGGCAGGAAGGGGAGCTACATTGTGCCTGTAGTCACAGAGAACAGAGGATGAGAGCAGCCTACAGGTGCCCAGTCCTCTTGGGTCACAAATGTTGATGGTTCTGCATATGAAAGAGCAACAATAATCATGGGGAGAATTAAGAGGGATGATATAGGAAAGAGCTTTCAAAGTGCCTCATGCTAAATTAGGCGAGTCTTAAGATGTTTAAAGGAAAGAAGAGAAGTGCATTGCTGGAAGGAATGACAAAGTATTACAGCCAAAGGTGCAGCATTTATCTGTATAAGTGATCTTGCCCCTGGCTGAGTCTAAGTTGGAATATCCTCCTTGTGAGTAGTTCCCTTTTTCTCCTAAACATGAGAGATTTTTGGATCTCTTTTGAACTGAGACAAGCTGGTGAGGACAGGCTCGTGTTTGATGGATATAGCCCTGCTCCAAAATACAGAAAAGAGATGCTTGACTAGGGGCAGGGGTGGGGATCATTTATAATCTCTGTGTGTTAGACTCTTGCAGGGGCAAACATCAGAAACCTTCATATGCATTCAGCGAAAGATTAATCTGTTGGCTCATTCAGAGAAATGTTTAGAAGAAGGAGAAAATTTTCTGACCAAGGGTTAATCCCATTTTAATTCTGACATTTGAGGACCAAGAGCATCCTGTATTCAAGCTTCAATAGACTTCTAAATAACTTGCTGAAGTTTGCCAGGGACATGGTGTGTTGACGATCCAGTAGAGGAGGATGCAAAGGCAAAGGACTGTGTCTGCAACTTTTCTGCAAAATTAAGTTACAGATGCTGTTTGCAAGTCATGACAGAAGAAATCTTCCAATAGACGCTACGTATTCAGTCACGTGTACACACCTAGATACTTCTTATGTTAACATTGTGATTATATATTGGATCATCCTTTGTTTTGCCCTTGAAGGAGAAAGATTAAGTCTTAAATGCAGAAGTCAGAGAAAGAGATGATACATTTCGCCTGGCCTAGAATAATCATTTCTCCTAGCCTAGAATAATCCAGATCTGCTGAGTTAGACGCATGCAAAGCTGGATGGCCTCCAGCTACAGACCAACCCCCAATCCATTAGCATTTGCTGTAGATTAAAGAGAGAATAAGAGTCCCATAATGTGCTGGGCATTTACACAATTGTCTTTGGAATTCTTACAACACTGAAAGGAAGGTATTTTCCCTATTTTAATAAATAAGCAAAATAAGACTCAAAGAGTTTTACTAGCTTTCTCATAACCATCAGTTCAAAGCAAGTAAAGCCAGGATTCTAGAACTGAACTGTCTAGAATTCAAAGCCTGAGCAAGACTCTGGGCCTGGCTTCATGCTGGGTGGTGTCTTTGGGGGACTAATTAAGCGGTGTAACACCTAGCTTTTGGTTTCCTGTTACAAATCCACCTCTCCTTACCAAATATAGACTTATGATCATGAAGATAGAATGTAAAAAGCACAATCCAAGGAGCTGAAAAAGCAGACGTGAATACAACTTTTGCCCATCAGCACTTCACAGACTACCTGAGGAAAGAGAACCCAAATGTGAAACAATAAACAACAACCTAAGAATGGTGTTGGGCTGAGCAACCAGAGAGCAGAAAAGACTCAGAGGACACAGACTCTCCGCAACCCCCTTGTCCATTTCCCCATCCTTAGTAAGACAACTCCCCCTGCCCCTCCTAGCTGGGACTACAGCCACCTGGAATCTAGACTACATTTCCCAGAATCTCTTGCCGCTCAGGGTGACTAAACTCTGTCCAATGGGATGAAAGCAGAAATGACAAGTGCAGCTTCTGGGGAGGATTCACAAAGGAAAAGAAAAAACAAACAAAATACAGAATTCATACCATACTTCATCCCTTCCACTTTCCTCCCTGTTGGCGCTTCTGCAGCCATCTGGAATCATGAGGAAGGATTGAGAGTGGAAGTCACTCAAGCCAGAGCTACAAGATGGAGGAAGCCCAGAGATGTGACACTGTGTGGCACAGCCTCTGCTCTGGACTGCCAACCTCCATTCTTTTATGTGAAACAGAAATAAATGTCTATTTAATTTAAACCATTGTTATTTTGGGTTTTTGTCATTACAGGCAAATTTAATCTTAACTACTAAAAAGGCACAGTTTTATAGCCCCTCTTTCCCTCTAGATCCTACTGTATGTCTTTTAGTGAGTCACTTAACCTTTCCCAGGATGGCTGGAAGAACCCAACAAGACAAACCAGTGAGAGAGCAGAAAAAGCACTTGGAGATTTTAGTTGGCCTGTTGTGATACAGTATGGCAGGTGGGCTGCAGGGGGCAGGCGGGGGGAGGATGGAGGCGAGGGTCCCAGGGAGTCTGGGGGTGAAGAAAAGAAAAGAGCTATATTAACCAGACTATTCAACTCACAAACTTAAAATGCTTTAAGAAATCAGAGAAAAGAAAATCTATGTGCTGGAGGAAGTGGTGAAAGATTTGACTTAGGAAATGAAGTATGAGATGGGTCTTAAGGAATGAATTCAATTTAGTTTGTAAGTGTGACTCTTACACTTTTTTAAGGCTTAATTTTAATTCCAGTTAGTTAACATACAGTGTTATATTAATTTCAAGTGTATATTATAGTGATTCAACCCTTCCATACATCACCCGGTGCTCATCACAAGTGCTCTCCTTAATCCCCATCACCCACCTAACCCATCCCTCCACCCCCTCCCCTCTAGTAACCATTAGTTTGTTCTCTAAAATTAAGAGTCTGTTTCTTGATTTCTCTATATATATATATAATTTTTTTTCCTTTGCTTATTTGCTTTGCTCTTTAAATTCCACATATGAGTGAAATCATATAGTATTTGTATTTCTCTAATTTCACTTAGCATTTTACCCTCTAGCTCCATCCATGTCTTTGCAAATGGCAAGATTTCATTCTTTTTATGGCTTAGTAATATTCCATTGTTATATATATATATATATATATATATATATATATATATATATATACCATATTTTTATCTGTTCATTAATCAGTGACACTTGGGCTGCTTCTATATTTTGGCTGTTGTAAATAATGCTGCTATAAACATAGGGGTGCACGGACCCTCTTGAATTAGTGTTCTTGTATTCTTTGGGTAAATACCTAGTAGTAAGATTGCTAGATCACAAAGTAGTTCTATTTCTGTAAAAACTCACAGGGAACTCATCAAAAAAGAGTATGAAAATATAATAACATATGACTAAAAGGTGGAGAGAAGAGGAGAAAAGAATGGGTTCAAACTCAAATGACCATCGACTTAATACAGACTGCTATATGCAGAATAGGTTATATACAAAACTAATGGTAACCATATATCAAAAATCACTAATAAATATGCAAAGAATAAAGAGAAAGGAATCCAAATATAACACTGAAGAAAATCAGCAACACATGAAAGAAAGACCAGAAAGGATCAGAAAAAAATCTTCAGAAACAACCAGAAAACAATACCATGGCAATAAATACATATCTATCAATAGTTACTTTGAATGTAAATAACTAAATGCTCTAATCAAAAGACATAGGGTAGCAAAACGGTTTTTAAAAACCAAGATCTATCTATGTGCGGTCTAAAAGAGACTCTTTTGATTTTTTTTAATTTTTATTTATTTATGATAGTCACACACACACAGAGAGAGAGAGAGAGACATAGGCAGAGGGAGAAGCAGGCTCCATGCACTGGGAGCCCGACGTGGGATTCGATCCCGGGTCTCCAGGATCGCACCCTGGGCCAAAGGCAGGCGCTAAACCGCTGCGCCACCCAGGGATCCCTAAAAGATTTATTTATTTATTTATTTATTTATTTATTTATTTATTTATTTATTTATGAGAGAGAGCTGGGAGGGGAAAGAGGAGGGAGAGAGAAACACAAGCAGACTCTGCTGAGCACAAAGACTGATGCAAAGCTCAGCCTCCCGCCCCTGAGATCACAACCTGTGCCGCTTCACTTAACCAACTGCACCACCGGGGCACCCCCAAGAGACCCATTTTATTTTATTTTATTTTATTTTATTTTTTAATTTTTATTTATTTATGATAGTCACAGAGAGAGAGAGAGAGGCAGAGACACAGGCAGCGGGAGAAGCAGGCTCCATGCACCGGGAGCCCGATGTGGGATTCGATCCCGGGGCTCAAGGATCGCGCCCTGGGCCAAAGGCAGGCGCCAAACCGCTGCGCCACCCAGGGATCCCGAGACCCATTTTAGACCTAAAAACACCTGTAGATTGAAAGTGGGAGGATAAGGTGCCTGGGTGGCTCAGTCAGGGTCGGTTGCGCGTCTGCCTTCGGCTCAGGTCATGATCCCAGGGTCCTGGGATTGAGCCCCACGTCAGGCTCCCTGCTCAGCGGGGCAACCGCTTCTCCCTCTGCCCTTCACTCCGCTTGCGTTTTCTCTCTTTCTCTTTTTCTCTCCTCCCTCTCTCAAATAAATAGATGAAATATTTTTAAAAAGAGAGAGAGTGAGAGGATGGAGAAACATCTATCATGCAAATTATTGTCAATAGAAAGCCGAAGTAGCAATACTTACAGTCATGACTCTTTGGCTACAAGTTACAGAAACGCAATCTAACCTTTCTTTTAAGAAGAAAAAAAAAGTAGGCAGGGAGGGCGTTGGTGGTTGGATCATGTAATTAAGAAGGCAAGAATTAAGCTCAGGAAAGGCTGGATTGAGACCAAATGACATCATTAGGATGTGGTCTCAGCCCTGCTTTCCTGAGCTCACTGCATTGTCAGAAGGCAAGTGGCCCATCTGGCAGCTGTGGATTGACAGCCCGTCAGCCTGGGGTCTCACGTGGAGATGATCTCCTTCCTTAGCACTGCACAGAAGTCCTCAATTTACCTGACTCCCCATGACTCTGCTCCTACAGATCTCATCATGTTCCCACCAGTAGTGGGCATGGGGGGCAGAGAGCTCATGTGGCAGTAGTCCCTCCCAAACTACTTGGATTGAGCTTTTTAAAGGGGTGATGAAAAATTAGAGGAAGACAAACCATGAGAGACTCCTAACTCTGGGAAACAAATAGGGTTGCAGAAGGAGAGCTGGGTAGGGGGATGGGGTGACTGGGTGATGGGTATTAAGGAAGGCACATGATGAGATGAACACTGGGTGTTATACTATATGTTGGCAAATTGCATTTAAATTCTAAAAATTATTTAAAACGTTGCTGTTTGAAGGAAAAGCAAGACGCTCTTGGCAGTAGAAGGGAAATGGATGCTGGGAAGAATGTTGCATAGATTTCAGGGCATAGGAGAGGAAAAGCCAGAGATGCAGAGTCTGTGGACTGGAATTAGTGGAATGGAATCGAAAATTCATGTCAGCAAGAAATATGCTGGCAGGGGACCCCTTCTTCCTCACCATATCAGTTTGCTAGGACTACCATAACAAAACAGATGGCTTGAACAACTGAAATTTAGTTTCTTCCAGTTCTGGAGGCTACAAATCTAAGAACAAGGTGCTGGCAGGGTTCGCTTCCCCTAAGGACACTCTCCTTGGCCTGCAGGTGGCCGTGCTCCTGTTGCCTCTTCACAGGCTGTCCCTCTGTTCACATGCACCCCTCGTGTCTCTTCTACTTCTCACAAGGACACTAGTCATATTGGAGTAGGCCCACCCATATGACTTTATTTTATTTTATTTTATTTTATTAAGTAATCTCTACTCCCAACCTGGGGCTTGAACTCACGACTCCAAGATCAATAGTCATATGCTCTTTTGACTGAGCCAGCCAGGTGCCCCATGACCTCATTTTAATTTAATCACCTCTTTCAAGGCCTTATCTACAAATACAGTCACCTTCTAAGGCATTGGGGGTTAGGATTTCCACAATGAACTGGCGATGGGGGAACATAATCCAGTTCATAACATTCAGTATTGTCAACAAAGGTACAAGGGAAACACATAGATCGTGGATTTCTCATATAATTATAGAATATGGAACGATTGCAACTGAAGGGTGTGGGCACACAGTTCTCAGCAAATCTTCTGTATTATCCTATATCAGTAAAAGGGGCTGTCTTGAATGGTAAATCTGTCCTGTACAGCAGCTAGTCTTCCAGAACCCTTAGCCTTCTGGAATGGCTCTGCCTCCTCACAACCCAACCCCTAATGTGATGGTATTTGGAGGTGGGGACTTTGGGAAGTGATTAAGATATGAAAGCAGAAGGCTCATCCATGGGATCTGTGTCATAAAAGAGACCCCAGAGAGTTTCCTTGCCCCTTCCACCACATGGGGTTGTAGTGAGAGAAGAGCCATCTAGAAATCAGGAAGTGGGATCTCACCAGGCACCAAATCTGCTGGCACCTTGATCTCGGACTTCCCAGCCTCCAGAAGTGTGAGAAATATATTGCTGCTGTTTGTAAGCCACCCACCCAGTCTATGGGATTTTATTGTAACAGCCTGAACGGACTAAAGTTCTAAACCAGGGCATAGCTAAAACCAAGCAAACAAACAAACCAAAGAAACTAAGAGCCTAGCAAACCAAAGGCGCACTTCCACAAATGCTCTGCAACCAGCTGGCTACCTGTGGGAAGGGCAGTGACACTCCAGGCCTTCCTGGGCATGACCAAGACATATAGAGCTAGGATGGAATGAAGACCCGGCACCTAATATGGTGTTCTCTCTAGAGGACGCACACAGGAAGCAAGCTAGGTTGAATTTCTCTAAAATGAAAGCAGAAAGAGGGAGAGAGAGCCCCTTGAGTGTTGAGTTGCCTTTGTTCTGACAACAGACATAAGGTGGAAAAACCCTCAACATCTGGGGCAGTGGGATGGAAGTGAAGGGGTAAAATCCACCTGCACTTTGATTCAGAAGCCCTTGGAACCCTACGCATGATATAAGATACCTTCAGAACGAATCCAAAGAGGAAGGGAAATGGGAGGAGGAGAGGCCAATGGATTGATTATGCTTCTTAGTCACCAATAAAAAATTGACTCTTCCCCAGGCTCATCCTATGGTGCCTATTAGTTCCCCATCCTATGTATTTTTTTCATAGCACTTATCACTGTTTGGAGTTGTCTTTTTTTTTAATTTGTATTTATTTATGATAGTCACAGAGAGAGAGAGAGGCAGAGACATAGGCAGAGGGAGAAGCAGGCTCCATGCACCGGGAGCCCGATGTGGGATTCGATCCCGGGTCTCCAGGATCGCGCCCTGGGCCAAAGGCAGGCGCCAAACCACTGCGCCACCCAGGGATCCCATGGAGTTGTCTTATATAATTGTTCAATTCTTTTTTTCTAGTCTACCCCCACCACCTCTAGAATATAAACTCTAAGAAGGATTTTTTCATGGTTCTTGCTATGTCTACAGTGCCCAGGATATAGTAAGTGCTCAGAAAACAGTGTTGAATGAATAAAGGAGAAAGCAAAGGATATCAAAGGCTTCTTTAATAAAATAAAGGTAACCATGCCCAAATAATCAGTAATTCTACAGAGAACTTGGCAATTCAGAATGCTTCATACTATAAAGAGATTACATAATTAACATACACAGTTTGGTTGGAAAATTTGTGGCGGTATCATGAAAAATCAGCTTAGTTGTTTCCTTATTTCTTTTGCAATATTAATAGGAAAAACAGGGGTGCCCAGGTGGCTCAGTTGATTGAGTGTCTGACTCTTGATTTCACCTCTGGTCATGATCTCAGGGTCTTGAGATCAAGCCCCATGTTGGGCTCTGTACTGAGTATGAAGCCTGCTTGAGACTCTCTTTTTCCCTCTCCCTCCGCCCCTCACCCCTTCACCCCATCACATTCATGCTCTCTATAATAAAAAAAAGCAGAAATATAATTTTTTAGTTGCTTTTATTAAGCTTTTTGTGAACGTGTGTATTAACCATGTCTTTTATATTCTATTTTCTGATGCTTTGACATCTGGGGCCTTGTGACCCTGGAGGGACTTCCTTCCCAGGGTGATGAGCCAGTTCCAAGAGATAGTAAATAACTCACCATGAGCATGGTTTTTAAACACAAATCAACCAATCCAGAGCCCATGCCCCAACACTCCTTGCTAGGGTTCTTGAACTCTGGGTCACTATCCACTGCCCTAATCACCTCAGCGCCAGGTACTAGACAACTAGGGACAGACCCTATGCCCTAGAGCCCACTGAAATTATTCGAACTAGTCAGTCCTAAACCTTTTCACCATGGCTCCACATTCCTTCCCACGGAAACCACAATAAAGGCTCCTACCCAACTGTTCTCCTTCCTCTGCTCCTAACCAAGCCAGGTGCTTGGTGGGCCCCTTGCATGGCATGCCCCAGACTCCTTGGGAGTTGTAAGCAACAAACAATATTTTTTATAGTAATTGTCTCCTGATCTGTTGATCTTACCACACCTCAAAATTTCTATGAATATACAGTGTTTTAAAAGTAACATACCAGGGCCACCTGGGTGGCTCAGTGATTGAGTGTCTGCCTTTAGCTCCAATAGTAATCCTGGGGTCCTGGGTTGGAGTCCCGCATCAGGCTCTCCTCAGGGAGCCTGCTTCTCCTTCTGCCTATGTCTCTGTCTCTTTGTCTGTGTCTCTCATGAATACATAAATAAAATCTTAAAAAAAAAAAACAAAAAAACGTACCAGTCATACACTCGATTGTAAGTAACAGAGAATCCAATTCAAATTGCCTTTTTTTCCATGAAGGAGATGTGTTGTGGGTTGAGCGTCAGGACCATTGGTTCATTTCAGTCTCCACTGATCTTGTCAAAGATCCAATGTCTTCCAGTCTCTCATCTGCCCTTGGCAATGTCAGCTCATGCCTCCATTCCCTAACCCATAGGCTTCCTTATTCACTGAGGGAAAGAGCCATATGTCCTTCCTTGAACCAGGGAGTCAGGCAGCTTGCAGGAAAAATGTATGCTGAATAGCGGAGTGCATGGGGGAGGTGTGGACACCCAAATGGATGCTGAGCAGTGAGTTAAGTGGAAAGGGGGAAGTGCACATTGAATGGTACCATGATGTCCATGCTGTAACATGATAGGATGTAAATATGAAAAATGAAGAAGTATCACAAGGCAAAAATTTGTATTGGAGTAGGTGGTGATTTAAGAAGAGGGGATGAGGTGCCTGAGTGGCTCAGTCAGTTAACTATCTTCCTTTGGCTAGAGTCATGATCCCGGTGTCCTGGGAGAGAGCCCTGTGTCAGGCTCCCTGCTCATCGGGGAGTCTGCTTCTCCCTCTCCTTCTCCCTCTGCCTCTCCTCCCCACCCCACTCATACTCTCTCTCACAGTCTCTCTCTCTCTCAAATAAATAAATAAAATCTTTAAAACAAAAAAAGAAAAGAGGATAAAACTCACAAAGCAGCTACACTATCAGTATCACGTTGGCAAACAAAGCCTTCTACCTTTGGTGGCTTTTACTAAATTAGAGGGGGACAATTCACTTAGCATGAGACATGATCCTGATTTTGAGATGGCCGTATTAAAAAGGAGGTCATTACATTTATATTTTTCATTTCTATCTTACATTTGCCTGTCTCGTCTTTTCAGGTTGTAAACTTGATGGGAAAAGAGGTCATAACACTTTTACAGCGTAGCGGTATTTAAAATGTCAAGAAGCAAAAAAATCAGAATACCTTTCAGCCTCAGAATTTTAATGCATGTTTATTGCTTTTCCTCAACAGTTTCTCTCATTTCATGCATACCCATAGACATTAGTCCTCCGTGACTCCCACCCCCAGACACACATACTTAGTCCAAGGAAAGATGTGCTATCGAACAAAGACAATTCTTTATGAAAGTATCAAAGAAGGCTAATGTAATCAGTGTCTAGTGTGGAAGGAATGAAAAAAGCATGTAATGTAGAAAGGTTATTTGTGATCTGCTTCTTGAAAAAAATGTCTGCTTGATTTGTTTCTTTCTGCGTCTGTCTATAATAGAGGTTTGCTCCCCTCTGCCACAGACCCATTTCCAATCACCAGGCTTGTGTGGATTTATGCTCTCTTCCTGATTTAACAGCAACTCCCAGAAGTGCCTTTCAAGCATCGTGAAATGGAGGGTATGTTAGACATTCTGCAAGCATCTATCACATTTATCACCAAATTCGAGATAATTGTGAGCAAAGAAGAATAATTATAAAATTCATATATTATGCTACTGATTAGCCCAACCATAATGATTTTAATATATGGATCTTGCCTTGATTTTTGCATTTGGTGAAAGTAATATATGGTATGAAAACAGGACTAACAAGCAACATATTATTTGTTCCTTCCAACAAATGCAGAATGAGAAAATGGATGTGAAAGCACTTTGTAAATTCTAGAGTACTATACAAATGTGAGTTATTGTTATTGATTTCATTAGTTGGTAAGTTTTATTGGAGGGAAGAAAGATAAGCAAAGAAGTGCATAGGTTAGCTCATTTCCTTCCTTTACTGGCATTCTAGATGCATTAGTGTTATCTACTTATATTCTAGGTATTTTAACATGTTCAGATGGCAAATCCTACCCTGATGAATGTTTTCACAGTTCAAAAAGTGGTTTGCTTTTTTTTTTTAATTTTTATTTATTTATGATAGTCACACAGAGAGAGAGAGAGAGAGGCAGAGACACAGGCAGAGGGAGAAGCAGGCTCCATGCACCAGGAGCCCGACGTGGGATTCGATCCCGGGTCTCCAGGATCGTGCCCTGGGCCAAAGGCAGGTGCCAAACCGCTGCGCCACCCAGGGATCCCAAAGTGGTTTGCTTTTAATGTAATTTTTGAAATGGGCAAAAGACTGGAACAGGCATTTTACAAAAAGAGCTCATACAAATGACCAATAGATATATGAAAAAATATTCATGATTAATCACCGAGACGAATGCAAATTAAACCCACATCTATTTACCATTACATGCTCAACAGATTGGTTAACATTAATGAGAGCTACCAATACTGAGAATTAGCAAGTATGTAGACCAACTGGATTCTCATAGACTGCCAATGGGGATGTAAACCGATACCTTTTGAAAAACTATTGACAGTGTCTGCTGTTTGAATTTATGCGCCTCTTATTACCAAACATTCCCAGGCACATACCGTTGGTGGGCAGAAAAAAGACCACCCCCCTTCCCCAAGCTGTCCACCTCCGAATCCTGGGAACCTGTGACTTTATCATCATACATGGTGAAAGGTAAATTGCAGGTGTGATTAATGTTACAGACCTCCAGATAGAGAGAATTATCCTGAGCTATCAGTGGGCCCAATCTAATACCATATCAATCCTTAAAAGCCCAGAAACTTTCCCACTGTGGTCAGAGAGAAAAACTACAATGAAGGAACAGCCAGAGACATGTGGCCAGAGAAGGAATCAAAGCTATCTTTGCCAGCTTTAAAGATAGAGACAAGGTCATAAACCAAGGAATGCAGAGGCCACTAGGAGCTGGAATGACGCTCAGTTGAATCAGCAAGAAAATGGGATCTCAGTCCTACAGCAGCAAGAAACTGAACTTTGCTAACAACCCGAATGTGTGAGATAATGCCCAGTGAGACCGTGGCAGATTTCTGACCTACAGACCCAAGAATAACATATGTGTATTGTTTTAAGTGAAAACTTTGGGGTAAGTTGTTGCTGCGGTCATAAAAAGCAAATACAGTACCCAACAGAAATGTGTCTGAGCACCAGAAATGTGTACAACGATTTTCACATCAGTATTATTTGTTAAGAGCCCCTAATATCCCATGTGACCACTCACAGTGAAATATCCCATGTGACCACTCACAGAATAGGTAAATAAAGTGGCCTGGGCACACGGTGGGGATGTAGGGAGGTGAGAATAGAGGGTGGTGACAGCCTCCAGATGATGTTTGGTGTCATTTCTCACAGCATGAGTGGAGTACGGAGGACAGTGGGGGACACGCTATGTGGTTTCATGTATGTATATAAAGCTCAAAACCAGAGAGAACTCTGTTCCACTGGTAGAGGTCAGAACAGTGTTTGTCTTTATTGGGGGGAAAGAACAAAGAAAAGGCACAAGGGGGCTTTTGGAGGTGCTAAAAATGTCCTATATTTTGATCCGGGGTACGCTTCCCTGCATATACATTATACTTCAGTTGAAAAGTTCATATAAAAAGTAATCTAAAGAAAATAGTAATCTGTCTAAATTACGAAACGTTTAAAAAATATACCCTATACACCACTTTGCAATAGTTATCTTTTCTCTCTCATTTATTTTTTGGCTTTCCTGATTTTTTTCTTTTTTTAAGATTTTATTTGTTTATTTGAAAGTGAAAGCAGAAGAGATAATACAAGCCAGGGGAGAGGCAGAGGGAGAGGGAAGAGCAGACTTCCCACTGAATAGGGAGCCCGATGCGGGACTTTGTCCCAGGACCCTGGGACCATGACCTGAGTTGAAGGTAGATGCTAAACCAAACGAGCAATCCAGGCCCCTTGCCTTCCCTGGTTTTTTCATCATGGAATATTCCTCTTACGCCAGAGGAATAGAAAAATGCAGTGAAATGCCACCAGATATCATAGCACTTATGAATGAATTTAAATGTATGCACTGTCACACACTTTGCTTTTAAATTGCATTTATTTGTTTGTTTATTTCTTTTTTTAAGATAATCAATTTTTTTTCCCAGAAGCAAGTATTACATTGTTACCATTCTTTTCTACTTCCTTCCAAAGATTTTTCAATCACATTGTATGTGTGTATGTGTGATTTTTTTACATGATTGATAGCAAACTTGTACTTGCTTTTCTCACATGTTATAGCATGTGAGCAGAGTTATAATATTTAATAGCTGAGTAGATGTTGAACCACCAATCATTTGACTTATTCCCCTACTGATGAACATTTTAGGTTGTTGCCAGTCTTTTGCTATTATAAACAACCATGCAATAAATATCTCTAAATGTGCATCATTTTGCATAATTGCAAGTTACTTTTCAGTAACTTTTTTCTAATCAATAACCAATGGTGGTTGCTAAGTTTTGTGGGTTTATTTTTCATTTTAAAAATGGACTACAGGGGGATCCCTGGGTGGCTCAGTGGTTTAGCACCTGCCTTCGGCCCAGGGCATGATCCTGGAGTCCCGGGACTGAGTCCCATGTTGGGGTCCCTGCATGGAGCCTGCTTCTCCCTCTGCCTGTGTCTCTGCTTCTCTCTCTGTGTCTCTGTCTCTCATGAATAAATAAATAAAATATTAAATAAATAAGTAAATAAATAAATAAATAAATAAATAAGTAAATAAATAAATAAAAATGGACTACAGGGGATCCTTGGGTGGCTCAGTAGTTTGGCACCCGCCTTCCACCCAGGGTGTGATCCTGGAGTCCCAGGATTGAGTCCTGCATCGGGCCCCCTGCATGGAGCCTGCTTCTTCTTCTGCCTATGTCTCTGCCTCTCTCTCTCTCTCTCTCTGTCTCTCATGAATAAAAAACTAAAATTTTTAAAAATTAAAAAAAAATTTAAATAAATAAAAATGGACTACCTACTGAGAAGAATAGTCTTATTGGTGAATCCATTCATCCAAAGATACTTCAGTACCTAACTTCAGGTTAGACAAAGCCTAAGCAAACAAACAAACAAACGTTAATCATATATCTACAAAGGATATATTTTTTAAGTGATGTATTAGTTTCCTAAGGCTACTGTAACAAAGTACCAAGGCTGGGTGGGTGGCTTCAAACAACAAAAATTTGTCATCAGAAAGTTCTAGAAGCTAGAAACCCAGACAAGAGTATTGTCAGAACCATGCCCTTTCCAAGGGTCTTTATTTTTTCCCCCAAGGGTCTTTAAAGAGAAATCCTTCCTTGCCTCTTCTAATTGCTTCCTGCAATTCTTTGGCTTGTAGATACATCACTACAACCTCTACCTCCAGCTTCACCTGGCTGTTTGCTTATAAGGAAACCAGTCATATCAGATTAGAGGTCCATTCTAGCATAATCTCTTCTTAATTATGTTTGCAATGACACTTTTTCCAAATAAGGTCACATTCTAAAGTACTGGGGGTTAAAACTTCAATATACCTTTTGGGAGTGGGGGATTAAGACACAATTTAACCCATGTTATGGACTGAGTGTTTGTCTTCCTCCAAAATTCATATGTTGAAATAACCCCCAACATGATAATATAAGGATAGTACATTACTTGCTACTTCACTGAGGGAACAAATAAATATATATATACAAGTGTTGTCAGCATTCAGCAAATATTTAAAAAGTGCCTGTGAGGTGCCAGGCCTTGTTGTAGGCATTAAGATAGAACTCTAAAAAAGGAGGCAATTTCTCTGCTCTTTTGGGGCTCAGTGAGGAGACAGACAATAAACAAATAAACAAAATGTATCTTATGTTTAGACATTAATAAGCTTGAAGAAAAAAATAGAGCATGGAAGACAAATGTAAAGTGTAGGGAGCTGAGTTAAAATCTGAGACAGTGTGGTCCTGGGAGGTCCCACTGAAGAGCCTCTTGCATAAAAATCTGAAGGAAATGAGCCTTGGGTTGGCTGCCTGAAGAGGAAGTACAAAGGTCTGAGTCAGAAGGAGCATATCCAATCTGTTGGAGGAAGAGCATGGCATCAAAGAAGCTGCAGAATGGGCAGAGGGGGCCAGAGGCAGCACCGAGGTCCCAGGGGATAATGGAAGCCTGCCACACTGAGGCCGTAGGAAGGACTTGGTTGTACTCTGAGTGATGTGAGAGCCTAAGGCGTGTTTAAGCAGAGGAATCACACCATCTGACATAGGTTTCAACATGGCTGCTTTGTTGGAAACAGGCTGAGTGTCGATGCTGACACCAGTTTGAAGTTTACTACAATCATCCAAGCAAAAGATGATGTGGGGTTTGGACTGGGTTTGTGGCAATGGGATAGGGAGGTTTAGCTCTATTTTGTTCCTATGCAGAAAGTAGAACTGACAGTATTTGTGGTCAGATTCAAGATGCAAGAGGGGTAAATGCAAAGATAGTCCAAAGGCAGTTGATCTGAGCAGTTGAGAAGACAGCATGCTCATTAACTGAGAACTCTGCAGAAGGAGCAGGCTCAAGGGAGAATACGAAATACAGTTTGGGATATGCTAAGTCTGAGAAGACAAGTATGAGCCGGGAAGTTCAGGGGAGCAGTCCAAACTCAAGAGACACAGCTTGGAGTCTAGTACCTGAAGTTGCATTGAAAGCCACAAGACGGGAATCCTGGGTGGCTCAGTGGTTGAGCATCTGCTTCCGGCTCAAGGCATGATCCTGGAGTCCCGGGATCGAGTCCCACCTCGGGCTCCCTGCATGGAGCCTGTTTCTCCCTCTGCCTGTGTCTCTGCCTCTCTCTCTCTCTCTCTCTCTCTCTGTGTCTCTCATGAATAAATAAATAAAATCTTTAAAAAAGGAAGCCACAAGACTGTTGAAATTATGTAGGAGGTGAATACAAATCAGAAGAAAACGGAAAAAAAATCTGGTTCTGGAGTTTAAGAAGCCCATGGGACATCCAGGTGGAAACTAAAAATACTAGAAGAAGAATTTGACGAAAAAAATAGACATTGGCCAATAAGAAATAGCTGAAAAATGAAAGTGAACACTTAGACATGCCAATGTTTACATGGTGGTCAAAAAGTTAGTAAATACAAATTTGGGAGTGGATCAGGGAGGAGAGGAGAGGAGGGCCAGGCGGAAGGCATGTCACAGAGCAAGGGGAGGAAAAAGTTTCAAAGAGGAGAAAAGTAGAACACTGCAGAAAGGTAAGTGGGTTGCAAACCTAACAGGGACCACTGGATTGGGTAATTAGAAGGTTTTTGTTGACTTTAAAAGTCAGATTGCAGGGCGATCCAGGTGGCTCAGCAGTTTAGCGCCGCCTTCAGCCCAGGGCCTGATCCTGGAGACCCGGGATGGAGTCCCCCTTCGGGCTCCCTGCATGGAGCCTGCTTCTCCCTCTGCTTGTGTCTCTGCCTCTCTCTCTCTCATGAATAAATAAATAAAATCTTTAAAAGAAAAAAAGTCATATTGCAGTAGATGGAGGAATAAATGTGAAGTGAGGAAATAGGGTAATATTATCTGAAAGGAAAATAAATTCCATCTTCTGGCCTAACAATACACCTCAGGTTGATATATGACAGTGCTGACCTTTCTTCCCCTCCACCTATGTGAAGATGTCTGAGCCCTTATTTAGTGCTTCCTTTTGGAGGATCCCATCCTTCCAGATCCGTCTGACAAGTGCAGCATCAATACTGATCTCTGTTCCTGAAATGCCACCCCTGGCTCAGATTCCGACTCAAACACTACCCTTTCCTAGAAGCTTTCTCCAATCTTTCCAGCTTGGAGCTATCTTTACCTACTCTGAATTTCTATAATGTTTATCCATACATCTTTTAAAGTACACTTTGCTTTAAACCTTTATTTCCTCTCATATATTTATTGATGTTTTTCGGCTGTTCTTCTCTACTAGACTAAATACTTCAGACGGGATCCATAGCTGATTCACCTTGCCATTCCCAAGGATATCATATTTCTTTACATTTACATTAGTTATTAATATTTAATACATGATGGCTGCTCAATAAATATTTGTTTAGTAAATTAATAAAGGGAGGCTAACTGGACCCAACAGTGTCCCATAAAAAAGAGTCCAACAATCTGGCACAATGTGCATATCTGTAGATTAAATCCTCTTTGTGGATGAAAACAGGAATTTCAAAGTCAACAGAGAGTTAAATGCCAAATATCTAAGCCAATTCAAAATCCAGAAAGTAACGTAAATGTCAGGCAAGGGTGGAAACACCATAGTAAATCATGTGACATGGGCTAAATTGTGTCCCCACAAAATTCATATGTTGAAGCCCTAACACTCGCACCTCAGAATGTGGCTGTATTGGAAATGAGGCCTTTAAAGGGGTAATTAAGTTAAAATGAGCCCACTGTGGTGGGCTGTAATCCAACCTGACTATATCCTGAGAAAAGGAAATGAGACACACAAAGGCAATATAGGGAGGCCCTCTTTGTAGTCAGAAGTTGGAAAGTGTGATTTGGGGAGGTCATGTTTTCTGCATATAGACAAAGACAATTGTAGTGAAGAGGAATGAGGCATAGGGTGGGGTCTAGAGATGGAAAGCCGACTGAAGATGTTAAATCTCCTGGTTGCAGTGGTTCCAGTGGACCAGCTGGATTCTTACTCTGCTATAGTTCCATTGCTCAACCGTTCCTTAGGATCTGGAGCAAATAAATCCCAGTTTCGGCCTAGATTACTTTTTTTTTTTTCTTTTTTAAGTAGGCTGCACTCCCAGTGTAGAACCTAATGCAGGGCTTGAACCCACACCCTTGAGATCAAGACCTGAGCTGAGATCAAGAGTCAGATGCTCAACTGACTGAGCCATCCAGGTGCCCCTTGCCTAAGTTAGTTAATAATCAGGTTTTACACCCCCCCCCATAACATGGAGTCCTAACTCATTCAGTATCAAACAACTATATTCGTATTTACATATCCCCTTTCAATTGTGTTAATAAGTATGCATCATTTCTTACAGAATTATAACTAGCAGCCTTTTATATAATTTTTATTTTGCTTTCTTTTAAATAGTATATTATTGGGCAGCCCGGGTGGCTCAGTGGTTTAGCACTGCCTTCAGCCCAGGGCATGATCCTGGAGACCCAGGATCAAGTCCCACATTGGGCTCCCTGCATGGGGCCTGCTTCTCCCTCTGCCTGTGTCTCTGCCTCTGTCTCTCTCTCTCTGTGTCTCTCATGAATAAATAAATAAAATCTTTTAAAAATTAAAATAAAAAATGAAATAGTATATTATTAATGTTAATATTTAGATTTTATTATATTTTAATACATTAATATCTTAAATGCATATTAATAATAATCAGTAAAAGTGTCATAATAAATATAATATATAACAAGACATAGTTCCCAGGGTAATCATTTGAATGCTTGTATAACATTCTCTCATTGTTGTGATAGTTAACAGTGACCCTTTATTGAATGTTCCTTATGTTTCAGACGCTATATATATTATAGTGTGTGTGTGTGTGTGTGTGTGTGTGTGTGTGTGTGTGTGTTCATCAAAACAACCAGTGAGGAATAATTGTTTCCAGTGTAGTGGTATAAAAACTGGCTTAAAGGGGCAATGTGACTTGCTCAAAATCACATAGAAAGTAATAAACCAAGTTTTGATCTGTCTCAGTGCAAAGCCACCCCTCCTTTACCACACAACGTGGCTCTTTACTACCATGGTACATTAGTCTACTCTGGCTGTCATAACAAAATACCCCAAATAAATAAGCCACACATACCTATTTTTTTCTATTCTCAATCAAGGCTGCTGTTTAGCCAGTATGCACTGATCATGGATACTGACCATCATCCCTGGAATCTGGTTCAAATATCCCAGAGAAGGGAGTCATTGGAATTACCTACTGTTTAATGGAACCTGGGCAGGGGGCCAGGTCACAGAAGAGAATGGCTGCCCCCAAGAGAACTGTTGGTTGGAAATGATGAAAGAGTAGTCCTCAGAAGGAGAGCTGGTGCTGCGCAGATCAAGAAATACAGGTCTACCAATTGTGCAGTTCTGACTTTTCTTTTCTAAAATGCTAAGATAAAATAACCTACAAAAGGAAAAGAAAAAAATGTTGGTACTAAAAGCCATCTTTCTCAGTTTTATTTCTACTCTATCACAATTAGAACGTGTTTTCAGCATCTTTGTCCAATTTATGGTTAAGTGTGGTCACACTATACTGGAAGTCCTTGAAGAAACAGGAGGTTACTAGCATCTGACTTAGTGTCATCTTTATATCTCCCCTCGTTGAACATCAACATAGCTCATTCATTTGGTGGTAGAACACCTTCATATTTGATATACCCAATTTCCTCCAAAATTTTCCACATTTAAGTTAAATTGAATTCATTCATTCATTCCTACACTTTAACCTCCCCAAGGCTCTAACCACATGAAAACAGGTCCCAGGTACCCCCCACAGACATACCCAGACATCTCCCTTTCCCTCAGCATATGTAAATAAAATTTTAAAGACTAATTTGCATACAAATGTAATGAACCTGTTTTAAGTTCTTTAGAAAGAGCTTCCAAATTCTTACTCTTGCATATCCCCTAGTAGCAGGAGATAATTTGACTGCTGAGATCTCATTCACAGAAGAGGCGAGAAAGAATGATTTATTTCTGGGCATGTTTAATTTCATAGACTCTTAGGCTCATAAATGAGTGGTTGATTTCCAGTTCTTCCAGGCACAACCACCCCATGGAGAAAGGATTTTAAAAGATGAAGATTTAGTGAGGGCTTAATAAGTTTTTCAGGCCAGCGCTCAAGGTTCTCTTAATTTCCTATGTACTATTAAAGAGTGACACATGTCCTGTGGTTAAAATGCTCTGGTAGTGCACCTGTGGACAGAAATGACTGGATAACCAATAGGATCTGCCTAAGTGTCCAAACAACAAGCAAACATAACTGAAAATGGCTAGCAGATGTGTAGAATGATCCCGGGGTGGCAGCCCCGACCCAAAGTAAAACACTGCCTTTGGGATTAAAGTCAAAGAAACTTCCAATGGGTGCTCAGGATGTGTGTTCCAAAAGAAACCCCAGGGCTCTTGTGGTTTGTTTCTTTCCTTGGCTTGTGATGCTTGCAGTGGGACTGCATTCCCAAACTCAAGAGCCTTTCCAGAAATGCATGGGCAAAGCTCTGCATCACTCCATAGGGCAAGGTATGGCAGAGAAAATGCCTTATTATGTATTGTTGGTTTTAAAGGAAGACTATCCTAATAAACAAAGAAGCAAATGTTAGAAATCATGCCTAGTCCAACCTGCCAGAGAGGTGGACCCATAAATGTAATAAAGAATGATTTGTCATGGGGAAGCTGGCTGACTCAGTAGGTACAGCATACGACTGTTGATCTTAGGGTTGTTTTTTTTTTTAATTTTTTTATTTTATTTATTTATGATAGGCACACAGTGAGAGAGAGAGGCAGAGACATAGGCAGAGGGAGAAGCAGGCTCCATGCACTGGGAGCCCGACGTGGGATTCGATCCCGGGTCTCCAGGATCACGCCCTGGGCCAAAGGCAGGCGCTAAACCGCTGCGCCACCCAGGGATCCCATGATCTTAGGGTTGTAAGTTCAGGCTCCACGTGGAGTGCAGAAATTACTTAAAAATAACATCTTTTTTAAAAAAGATTCATGAAAAAAGATTCATTTATTCATGAGAGACACAGAGAAAGAAGCAGAGGGAGAAGACACAGAGAGAAGACATAGAGGGAGAGGCAGAAGAAGAAGCAGGCTCCCTGTCGGGAGCCCAATGTGGGACTTGATCCCAGGATCACGACTTGACCAAAGGCAGATGCTCAACCACTGAGCCACCCAGTTATCCATAAAAATAAAATCTTAAAAAAAAAAAAAAGAATGATATGTCAGGGTCATTTTATAAACATTGGTTTAAAATTTTGTTCATAGAGAGCTAATTCTAGGGTTTATTACAGTTTCTTTAATACCTGTGTTTTACACTATATGGCACCTGTCTAATTCTCCCTGGGGTAAGGTGTCTTGATCTATCATGAGATGAAAATCACAGCAGCACAGGTTTCCAGTCCATATGCCAGAACATTACCCGCACCCCCCTCCACACTTTCATTCCCTAAATGTTTGAGAATTAAAGTCATTAATCTTTTTCTTTCTTTTAATCATAAGGGCCCTACTGGCATGGTGATTAGCAATTTTAGCACAGAAAAAAAAAAAGAAAAACTTCTAGCACAGCTGCAAAAAAACAGACAAACAGAACAGCTGGGAAAACCTGATCTATTTTTGCTTTCCATTTTGTTGGAAAACAAAATTCCCTTTCAGAAAGAATTTCCCCCCACCCACTCCACTCCATTTATCCTCTCTTTTCCTATAGCTTTCATTTGGCTTTTCTTTCCTTAATGCTGCTATCTTTTCATTCAGTGGACATTTCCTTACTTTTTCATTCATTTAGCAAATATCCATTTTATGCCTCGTACAGATGAAGTACTCTGCTACGTACTGTAGGGCCGCATAAAAAGAAATCAACCTGAATAATGATATCAAAGGTTTACCATCCTAGTAGAGGATATGTCTGGTACATAAATAAGTATAATCAGGGACACCAGGGTGTCTTCAGTGGTTGAACATCTGCCTTTGGCTCACATTGTGATCCCAGAGTCCTGGGATCGAATTCCACATCAGGCTCCCCGTGGGGAGCCTGCTTCTCCCTCTATGTCTCTGCCTCTCTCTGTGTGTCTCTAATGGATAAATAAAATCTCAAAAAAAAATAAGTATAACCAAAAGTATAGGTGGGCAGGGACAAAATAAATAGAAAGTGAAACAGAAGCTCAGAAGGTGAAAGATTCACTCCAGCTTGAGGGTTCAGTGAAAGTTCACAGAGGAGGTATGTAGATAAAGGGCATTCCAGGCAAAGCAAAAAACAGCAAGAGCAAGGCATGGAGGCATTTTAATAATTTTTAAAAACAGAGAGAGATTTAGTGGCTAGAGTAGCAGTTCTCAAGATGTGGTTTCCAGACCAGCAGCATCTGTGTTCCCTGAGAACTTGCTAGATATGACCAAGTTGAGCCCCACCCCAGATCTACCGAACCCAAAACTCTGTGGTGGGACTCAGCAGACTATGGTGTCACAAGGTCTCCAGGAAATCTTAATGCATATTCACATTTGAGAGTCACTGAATGAAGGCATATGGCGCAGGAGGTCTATGGGGGGTGGGACATCAACTTTAAAGATAAGATTGGAAAAAAAAAAAGATAAGATTGGAAAAATGGGGCTACATCAAAGTGAGAAACTTGTGCATCCAAGGACACATTCAACAGAAAAGGCAGCTTCCAGAATGGGAGAAGACACAGTTGACCCTTAAATGAGTAGGAACTACTCAAGTCCACTTGTATGTGAATACTACGCAGGTCCACTTGTATATGAATGTTTTTTCAATACATATATTGGAAAATCTTTGAAGATTGGTGACATTTTGAAAAAACTCAGAAAGACAAACCAGGTAGCCTAGAAATATTGAAAAAAATAACAAAAAATTAGAAGTTAGGTATGTCATAAATGCATAAAATATATGTAGATTTTTATCATTTATTATAAAAGATACACAAATCTTTTATAAAAAGTTTAAATGTATTAAGGCTTGTGCATACAAGCATTTATAGACTACATTTGCAGTCAAGAAAAATGTAAACAAACATAAAGATGCAGGGGTTTGGGGGTTTTTTTTTTAGATTTTATTTATTTATTCATGAGAGATACAGAGAGAGAGAGGCAGAGGGAGAAGCAGTCTCCATGCAGGGAGCCTGACATGGGACTCGATTCCGGGTCTCCAGAATCACACCCTGGGCTGAAGGCGGCACTAAACCGCTGAGCCACCCAGGCTGCCCCAAAGATGCAGTGTAAAATCAAAATTGCGTACAATTTTTTTTTTAGATTTTATTTATTTATTCATGAGAGACACACAGAGAGAAGCAGAGACATAGGCAAAGGGAGAAGCAGGCTCCTCACAGGGAGCTCGATCCCTGGACCCAGGATCATGCCCTGAGCCGAAGGCAGACACTCAACCACTGAGCCACCCAGGTGTTCCCAAAATTGCATAAATTTAACTGTAGTATATGCTGTACTATTGTGTTATTTTGTAGTGATCTCCTGTTGCTATTGTGGTGAGCTCAAGCACTGCAAGCATCAATGGCAAGTAAATACTTAAAATGCAGTGTGATGCTAATCATCTCCCCCAGAGCACTTTGTCTCTCCAGAAAATTACTCTGGCTCTCCCTATTAGTAGTTAAGTTTTAGGGGAGTCAAAAGTTATACACGGTTTTGAATTGCAGGGGGAGGGTGGTGCTCCTAACCCCAGGTGTTTTTCAAGGGTCAACTGTACTTGCAAATCATATATATGATCAAGGGTTAATATCCAGAATGTATAAAGGATTCCTATGGGGGATCTGGCTCACTCAGTGGGTAGTGCATGCAACTCTTAATTTCAGGATGGTAAATTCAAGCCCCACATTGGACATAGAACTTATAAATAATAACAATAATAATAGTTATTATTATTATTATTATTATTAGGGCACCTGGGTGGCTCATTTGGTTAAGCGCCCAACTCTTGATTTTGGCTCAGGTCATGGTCTCAGGATAGTGAGATCAAGCCCCATGTGGGGTCTCCTTGGGATGCTCTCTCTCCCCTTCTCCCTCTGCCCCTCCCCCATCTCCCACTCTTGAAAAAGGGCGAAAAAGGGATTCCTATCATGCAACAACAAAAAATCAACTAACCTAATTAAAAGATGGTCAGGGGTGCCTGACTGACTGGCTTAGTGGGAGGAGAGTGAGATCTTAATCTCGCGGTTGTGAATTTGAGTGCCACATTGGGGGTAGAGATTACTTAAAAATAAATTAAAATTTAAAAACTAATACAATTAAATAAAAATAGAAAATGGGTAAAGGACTTGAATAGACACCTCTTCAAAGATGATATATAAATAACCAACAAGAATATGAAAAGATGTTCAACATTAGTAATTATCAGAGAAATGCAAATCAAAATCATAGTAAAATGCCATCTCACACTCATTAGAATGGACAATATCAAGAAAAAAGAGCAGCCCGGGTGGCTCAGCGGTTTAGTGCCGCCTTCAGCCCAGGCGTGATCCTGGAGATCCCGAATCAAGTCCCCTGTCGGACTCCCCGCGTGGAATATGTCAAAACAGTATGAAGTATGAAGTTTCTCAAAAAATTAAAAATAGAAGTACCATAGGATCCAGCAATCCCACTTCAGGGTATTTATTCAAGAGAATCAAAAACAGAATCTAAAAGAGATATTTTCACACTCATGTTCATAGAAGTACTGTGTACAATAACCAAACTGGAAGAAACCAAGTATATATTGATAGATAAATGGATAAGCAAAATTTGCTAAATACAATGAAATATCATTCAGCCTTAAAAAACGTAGGAAATCCTATCACATGCTATGACTGGGACGAACGTTGAGGATATTATGTTAAATGAAATAAACCAGTCACAAAAAACACAAGTATTATATAATTCCACTTATTTGGTATGTAAAGTAGTCAAATTCATAGAAACAAAGTAGAATAGTGGTTGCCAAAGTCTAGGGGGAGGGGGAAAAGAGGGTTGTTATTTGATGCATATGGAGTTCCAGATTTGCAAGATAAGAAAAATGTGTGGAGATCTGTTTTACAACAATGTGAATATACTTAACACTACTGAATTGCTTAAAAATGATTAAGATGCTAAATTTAATCTTAAGTGGGGTTTTTTGTTGTTGTTGTTAATCACAATTTATTAAAAAAAGGAGGATTGGGATAAGTGAGGGCTTGGAATTCTATGTGCTTTTCCTTCCTTCAGTCTACTATGAGACTATTACTCTTTTCTTGAATTTGGTCCTGGGGTTTTCTTTGTGGGAAGTTTGCTTTGTTTTGTTTAGGGGCTTTATTGTTTTGTTTTGTTTTTTTTGGGGGGGGGGTGTTACTACTAACTCAACCTCCCTTATATTTCTTGGTTTTTTCCTTTGTTATATTTTTAAAGATTTTATTTATTTATTCATGAGAGGCAGAGAGAGAGAGAGAGAGAGAGAGAGAAAGGCAGAGCCATAAGCAGGGGGAGAAGCAGGCTCCCTGCAGGGAGCCCCATGGGGTACTCCATCCCTGGACCCTGGGACCACGCCCTGAGCCAAAGGCAGATGCTGAAACACTGAGCCATCCTTTGTTATAGAAAAATTACAATTTTCTATTTCTTCTTGAATCAGTTTAGGTAGTTTGTGTCTTTCTAAAAATTTTTACATTTCATATAGATTATCTGATTTACTGGTATACAATTGTTCAAAATAGTCCCTTATAATGTTTAGTTCTTTAAGTTCTAGAGTTATGTTTCTTCTTTCATTCCTGGTTTTAGTAATTTAAAATTTCCCTCTTTTTTTCTTGGTCAGTCTAGCTAAAATATTGTCAATTTTGTTGATCTTTTTGAAGATAAACTTTGGTTTTGTTGATTTTGTATTTCACTTATTTCCATTATAATCTTTATTATATCCTTCCTTCTGTTTGCTTTGAATTTAGTTTGCTTTTGTTTATCTGGTGTCTTAAGGTAGAAGTTTAGATTTTTTAAAAATTTATTTATCCATGAAAGACACAGAGAGAGAAAGGCAGAGACGTAGGCAGAGGGAGAAGCAGGCTCCAGGCCAGAGAGCCCGATGTAGGACTCGATCCTGGGACCGTGGATCATGCCCTGAGCCAGGGGCAGGCGCTCAACCGCTAAGCCACCCAGGCGTCCCAGAAGTTTAGATTTTTTATCTGAGATCTTTTTCCTTTGTTATTCTAGCCATTTAAGCTATGAATTTCCCTCCAGTCAGTGATTTAGCTACATCCCACAAGTTTTGGTATGTTGTGTTTTTGTTTCCATTTATCTGAAAGTATTTTCTAACTTCCATTGCTATTTTTTTTATTCATTGGTTTTTTAGGATTTAATTTCCACAGATTTGTGGATGTTCCAAATTTACTTCTGTTACTGACTTCCAATTCCATTCCACTGTAGTCAGCATATATATATATATATATATATATAGGCAGAGAGAGAAGCAGACTCCCTGTGAGGACCCCAATGTGGGACTCAATCCCAGGACCCTGGGATCATGACCTGAGCCAAAAGCAGATGCTCAACCACTGAGCCATCCAGGTGCCCCAGGGAATATATATTTTATAAGATTTTCAGTCCTTTTAAAAGTGTTAAGGCTCATTTTATTGCCTGACATTATGGCCTATCCCAGAGAGCATCCATGTACACCTGAGAAGGTATATTCTGCTGCTGTTGGGTGGAGGGTTCTAACAATTATATGTTAGTTCTAAATGGTTTAGTGTTGTTTATTTTATTTCCTTGTTGATCTTTTGTCTATGTACCCTATCTAGTATTGACAGTAGGGTACGGAAGTCTCCAACTACTATTGTCTATTCCTTCATTTCTGTTGGTTTTTGTTTCATGTATTTTAGAACTCTGTTAAGTGCATATATGTTTATGTGTTAGTTTGCTAGGGTTGCCACAACAGCTACCACAGACCGGGTGGCTTAAGCAATAGGAATTTGTTTTCTCACAGTTCTGGGGGTTGCATGTCTGAGAGTAGGGGACCAGCAGGCCTGGGTTTCTATTGAAACTTTTGTCCTTGACTTGCAGATGGCCTCCTTCTTGCTGCTTCTTTATGTGGCTGTCTCTCTGTGCCCCTGGTGTCTCTCCAAGTGTCCTAACTTTCTTTTTTTATAAGGATAGCAGTCAGATAGGGTCAGGAGATAACTTTCAGGCCTTATGTTAACTTAATCACTTTTTAGAAGGCTCTATCTCCAAATACAGTCACATTCTGAGATATAGTGGTCAGGAAGGATAGTTGGAAGAAAGGCAGATAGGGACAAGGTTCCTCCCCTGCCCAAGAGGAAATCTTAAGTATTTTATTTCACTCTGGAAGAAGCCCTCCACCCTTTCCCACATAAAAGATAGATGACAAAAACCTGTTTGAGTGACAAACACTTGGAGGGCTATAATCAGATTAAAACAGACCTCGAACAAGCCCATAAAAACCCCTAGACTTAGAAACTCCAACGGCAACCCTATCAGGTCCCCTCCCTCTTCTGGAGCTTTGTACATCACTCAATAAACTTTGCTTTGCTGCCCAACACTCTGTCTGGTCTACCTCTTTATTCTTTGAAGGAGAAGGAAATTCTGCAACACCAAGAGTTAAAATTTCAATATGTAAATTTGGAGGCAGGGCACAATTTAGCCCATAACAATTTATAATTGCTGTATCTTCTTGATGGATGTCTTTGTCTCTATTAAGATTTTTTTTCTTAAAGTCTATTTTTGTCTGATATTAGTATAGTTACTCCAGTTCCTTTTTGGTTACTGTTTGCTTCTACTTTCAACCTACTTGTCTTTGAATCTGAACTGTGTCATCAGTAGATAGCAAATAGTTGGATCAAGGGTTTGTTTTTATCCATTCTGTCAATATTTACTTTTTGATTTTGAGGGTTTAGTCCATTTGTATTTAATGTACTACTGATAAAATAGGATTTATGGGCTGAAATTTTGTTATTTGTTTTCTGTCTTATGTCTTTTTGTTCCTCTATCCCTCCTTTGTAGTATATCATTTCAATTCCTTAGCTATTTCTTTCACTGATGTTTTTTAGCTATCTCTCAGTAGTTGCCTCAATGATTAAAATTATCATCCAGGGATGCCTGGGTGGCTCAGCAGTTGAGCATCTGCCTTTGGCTCAGGATGTGATCCCAGGATCCTGGAATTGAGTCCCACATCGGGCTCCCTATGGGGAGCCTGCGTGGTCTCTGCCGCTCTCTCTGTGTCTCTCATGAATAAATAAATAAAATCTCAAAAATAAAATAAAATAAAATTACCATCCAAATTATAATAACCTAATTTTTTTCAATATTTTATTTATTTATTCATGAAAGACACAGAGAGAGGCAGAGAGAGAAGGTGGCTCCCTGAGCGGAACCCAATGCAGGACTCCATCCCCAGAGTCTGGGGATCACACCCTGAGCTGAAGGCAGATGCTCAACCACTGAGCCACCCAGGCATCCTATAACAACTTAATTTAGATTAACACAAATTTAATTTCAATCCTATATAAAAACACTGCCCCTGTATTGATCATTCCCTCTCCCTTCTTTGTGCTGTTATTTCATACAAGTTACATTTCTCACTCTGGAAAACAGTATGGAGATTCCTCAAAAAGTTAAAAATAGAACTACTCTATGATCCAATAATTGGACTACTAAGTATTTAGCTAAAGAATACAAAAATACTAATTCAAAAGGATGCATGCTCCCCAATGTTTACAGCAGCATTATCTACAATAGCCAAATATGGAAACAGCCCGTGTCCATCAACTGATAAATGACTAAAGAAGATATGATATATATATATATTGTATATATACTGAGTGTGTGTGTGTGTATATATATATATATATATATATATATATATATATATATACCCAGCCATAAAAAATAATGAAATCTTGCCATCTGCAACCACATGGATGGAGCTAGAGATTATTATGCTAAGCAAAATAAGACAGAGAAAGACAAATACCATATGATTTTACACATATGTGGGATTTAAGAAACAAAACAAATGAGCAAAGGGAAAAAAAGACAGGGGGTGGGGCAAACCAAGAAACAGACTCTTAACTACAGAGAAGAAACTGATGATTACCAGAGGGGAGGTGGGTGAGATGGGTAAAATAGGTGATGGGGATTAAGGGGTGCACTTGTTGTGATGAGCACCAGTGTTGTATGGAACCGTTGAGTCACCATATTGTAGACCTAAAATCAATATTATACCGTGTGTCAACTAAATGGAATTTAAATTAAAACTTAAAAAAAAAAAGACTATACAAGTGGTGACAATAAGGTGAATGAATGGTATACCCTTTTGAATGAGGCTATAGCCCAAGGTAGAGACAGCTCAATGGTTGACCCTTACTTCTTTTCTACCATTTGTGCACAGGCATGTCCTTAGTTGAGGTTTCTCTCAATCCCAGATTATACTGCATGATCAAATTAGACTGCAAATTATGCTATCTCCAATATATATTTTTTGTTTTGTTAGGTTAATAGAGATACTTTGGTATTTTATTCTTGGTATATTTCACTCTTTCACATTCTTTGTTGGAAATAATTTCCTACTATATCATGTAGTGTTATTTAATAAATGAACATTCTCGGAAGCCAAGCTGATCTTTGAATCCTAAATGAATCAAAAATAAGGCTGTGTTACCTTGATGAATTTTAATTCACATATCTGAGTCTCATTTTCTTATTCATAAATTGGGAATAATAACAAAAGCAGTTAAATTAATGCATATAACAATGGTATAGAGTAGGCATTAAAGAGTGATAAGTACATTATTTTTATTGTCATTTTGTTGTATTTTGTTTCCATATTAAGGGAAATACAACCTGTGCATGTGCAAAAAATAAGTTACATTTTTATGTTGTGTGCCCTAACACAGGTTTATGATTGCGGTTTACAGTTCTCTTTTAAAATCAGATAGGAGGGGGAAAAAGTGTTACAAAGAAAAAAATAAAGTTATACTGCATTTTATACCTACCAGTGCCCTTTATTTTCCCATGTGGATTCAAGAATTTCTTAAAGGACTCCCTTTAGAATTCTTCTAGGGAATTGAAATGGTACACTAGAACACAAGCCAGTTTTCTCACTATTTTTATGGAAGAAAGAATTTCCATTTGCCATTTTGGCTGATACCGTTTTTTCTTGCATTTGGAACCTGGGTGAGGGCTTTGTTTTCTCTGCTCAGTGATATCCTGTGGCCTAGGACAAGACATACATACACACACACACACACACACACACACACACACACTCTGCCCCAGGCCTCTTTCTCTGATCCTCACCCTTTTCTCTCTGAGTAAGGATGCAAATGCAGAAAACTCTGCTCCAGACAGGGCTTGTAAAGCATAAGTACAATGCTAATGACATTTATTCAAATCTAAAAGAATTTATCCTGGGGCACCTGCGTGACTCAGTCATGCATGTGACTCTTGCTTTCAACTCAGGGTTTTGAGATAGAGCTCCACCTTGGGTTCAGCACTGGGCCTGGAGCCTGCTTAAGATTCTTGCTCTCCCTCTCCCTCTCCCTCTCCCTCTCCCTCTCCCTCTCCCTCTGCCCCTTCCCTCCTGCTCACATGCATGTGCTCTCTCTCAAATGAATGAATAAATAAATAAATAAATAAATAAATAAATAAATAAATAAATAAACTTTAAAAGGATGTTATCCTGAAGGAAAAATGTGAGGTTTCCCTTAGCTTTGTGCTGGGCTCATTACCTGGAGACTTCCTCCCTGTGAGGTCATCCTTTGTCCTACGTTCCTCCTTTCTCTCTTCCTCCCCCTTGTCCCTAAGATAAGGCAGGGTTGGGGTCCTCATGAGGTGATTTGGTCATCTCCTAGTCTGAACCAACTCAAGACCATGGGTCCTGCTGATATGGGAGCAGAAGTATTTTAGGGTCAAAGGGTCAAAGATAACTTGATCTAAACCCAGCCATGCCATTCACTACATGTGTCCCTGGAAAGTCCCTAAACATCACCGAGCCTCCGTTTACTTTTCTGTAGAATATGAGTAATAATATTCACCTTGGAAATTCCTAAAAAGATGGAAAAAAGCAATGAATGTATTTGATGTGCCAGTATACTGCCGTGCATATAGTTGACATTCGACAATAATTAAGGCAATTACAACTATAGGCCATGCATACAGGGGGTGTTTGAGAATAATAATCATGCCTCCACATTATCCAGGAAAGGGGACTAATACAGCCATGTTTATAATCGTTTCCTTTATTAAACACACCTTACTCCCTGAAAGTTTTTACATCTAAACTAAATTCCAGATTATATTCAACTCTTTGCTTTGGCCCTAGTTCGGGGGGAGGGGAGGGGACAGCAGGCAGAAGAAGTGGCCATGAACTTTGTTACCACGATGCTCGCCAGCCTGTTGTAAAGTTACCGTTAATCCGGATTTCTCTGGTCAGCCCGCTCAGCTCGACCCCTCTGGTCTTCCTTTGGTGATCCTTTGGCTTCTTTTGTGTTTCACTTTCTTCCATCTCATCCTATGTGATGTACTTTGTAGGTCAGTGTGCTATTAAGGTCAAGGTCTGTGTCTCTGGGACTTGGATTCAGCTGTCAGCCCTCAGCCTCTAAAACAATTCAAGACAGAGTCAAAGCTGCTCTCGCAGGCAGAGGCTGCAGAAGAAACAAAGGCTGGATTTGATGGACCAGTAGAGGCAGCCGAAGCAGTCCCTTTAGACCTGTTTTCCTGAGGTAAAAAAAACACTCGGGAAGTAGGGTAGGGTAAAGAGTGTTCAGGAATAACTATAAACACCAGCCTTGAACACACATAAAACACAGGTCAGGAAATGCTGGTCCTATTTCATTATTTTTCACAAAAGATTCCCTCGGTCTCCTTTTGCTAATAGATGCTTGCCCTAAATCCTATTCAGTTGCTCTTCCTTCTTTTGTTTATTTTTCATTACCTCCCCCACCCGATTTATTACAACACTTAATTGCCATATTCCCTTTTCTTGCGAGTTCCCTTGGCCTTTTATGGAATGGTCACCCTTGTCCTCATTACAAATCTTTCAAGGTTGTTTATTTGATATAATGGAAAGAATGAAATTTGGAATCTGACGGCTCAGCCACTGGGAGATGTACAAGTTGAAAAGAACAATGGCTTATTTCATAATTACCTCCCTCGGTTGTTAGAAGATGAAATGTTTTTATGTATATACAAAATTGGGACCTAGAGCTCTAAAAAGTATAGCTATTATTGCTGTTTTATATAACTCATGCATTTATGTTTTGTATTGGGCGAGGCAGGGTTATTTGGCTACAAGGACAACTAACATCTAGTGAGTGGGGCCTGTGTTTAGAGTTGTTTTTTCAAGAATAAGGATAAGGGAGACTGAGTCATTATTCATTCACATGTTTGATTTCCCTTCAACCAATGGCTGGCATTTCTGAGGATGAGGATTTACATTTGTCTGTGGGGAAATTTCCAGGGGGGGGGGAATGGGCAAGATATGAATGCCTAATTAGAGATGAACTGGAGGGAGAAACAAAAGTTTAGGATAAAGCCCTGGTTTCTGGTCTGGAAGAAAAGAGGAAATAGAGAATTTGGGAAGAGGAATGTGATGCCAGTCATGTCAGAGACCCAGATCTGACCTCACTGTGGAAGGTCTTCATGGAAGGATGCGAATCTGTGAAGTGCTGGTGCATAGCAGAGGCTCAATGAAGCACAGCTGCTTGGGAACCCAGGCATCCCAAGCACAGGGCTGATGCCACAGGCACAAGTACAAGGCACTGTCACTGGCCCTGACACGTCAGACCTGTAAGCAGTTATTTTTTTAAAAAAGACTTTATTTATTTATTCATGAGAGACAGAGGCACACACACACACACACACACACACACACACACACAGGCAGAGGGAGAAGCAGGCTCCATGCAGGGAACCTGATGTGGGACTTGATCCCAGGACTCCAGGATCACACCCTGGGCTGAAGGCGGCGCTAAACCACTGAGCCACCCAGGGATCCCCTGTAAGCAGTTATTTTAACGTAACTACAGGAAGTGCTAAATTAGAGGTGCAGGAGTGGCATTTCCAAAGTATGCGGGAAGGACCCTTAGCTCAGCCTGCCTATCAGAGATGGCTTCCTTGAGGAAGAGGAACTTTGATGTAAAATCTTTTTTTTTGAGGCAAATGCAGTCCTCCAAATGGAACCATTTATAATGTGAATATTAACCCAGAGGATAAACCTGGTTAATATTCACATTATTGGGGGTACCTTGGTGGCTCACTTGGTTGAGCACCACCTGCCTTCAGCTCAGGTCGTGACATCGGGGTCCTGGAATCAAACCCCGCATCAGGCTCCCTGCTCAGTGGGGTCTGGTTCTCCCTTACCCTCTGTTCTTCCCTCTCTCTTTGTCTGAAATATATAAAAATCTTTTTTAAAAAAAATTCACATTGTTGACATTGGTAGATACTACTCTGCCTTAGGTAACCGGTTCATCTGAAGTTAAGATTGGGGCTGGAAAAGTTTGAGTGGAGGATGGATGGCATGAAAATCCACCACATGGGAGTAGGGTTATCTAACATGGGAAAGCTGGCTAGAATCATCTGGCAGCTTTTTAAAAATTCCCTGTCCCCTTTTATTCTGGCCTCATGACCACTGTCTTAGTTTCCTGAAATAGATGTCTGGCTGGTCTCCTCCTCTGTCAGCTCTCTTCCCATCTCTTCTTTTGACATGTAAAAAAATGCTTCAGTAAAATGTCCTTCAATGGGGTGAGTAGAGAAACTGTGGTATGTCCATACAATGGAACACTACCCAGTTACAAACAGGAAAAATACTGATACAAACAACTTGGAGAAACCTCAAAGGCATTGTTATCACTAAAAGAAGCCAATCTCAAAAGCTGACATAATATATGATTCCATTTAGGGGCACCTGGGAGGCTCAGTCAGTTAAGCATCCGACTCTTTGATTTCAGATCAGGCCATAATCTCTTAGTGGTGAGATCTGGCTCTGCACACGGTGTGGAGTCTGCTTGAGATTCTCTCTCTCCCTCTCCCTCTGCCCTTCCCCCACTCTCTCAAATAAATAAATAAAATCTTAAATATATATAAATATTATTCCATTTATATGACATTCTCAAAAGAAAGAAAGAAAGGAAGGAAGGAAGGGAGGAAGGAAGGAAGGAAGGAAGCAAGAAAGAAAGAAAGAAAGAAAGAAAGAAAGAAAGAAAGAAAGAAAGAAAGAAAGAAAGAAAAATAAAACACTACAGTGATGACAAACAGATTAGTAGTTGCCCCTGGCTTGGGTGGGGGAAAAGCATGACCACAAAGGGACAGCAGAATGGAACAGAACTGTTCTGTATCCTGATAGCCACACAAAACTGTACAAGTGTTGAAATTCATAGCACTATTTGTCCCCAGGAAGGTCAATTTGGATAAGTTAAAAATTAAAATTAAACAAATACAGTGAAAATCCTGTGTTTCTAAGTTTAATTAATAGAATTTCCTCTATTTAGAAGTCTTACTGATGAAAACAAACGAGAAGCCAAACCAGGGGTACCTGGGTGGCTCAGTGGGTAGAGCATGCAATTCTTGATCTTAGGGTTGTGAGACTGAGCCCCATGTTGGGTGTAGAGATTACTTAAAGAAGATAAAAATCTTTAAAATCCAAACCCAAACCAAAGAAAAACCCTTCATAACTCCTAGAGGCCATCCCGAAATGTCCTAGTGCCTCCAAAGATCTGTTACAATCTGACCCTAATTTGCCTATGGGGCTATCCCTGTAATATCATATTTAGCCTTCACCCCAAACACCCCAGAACACACACTGCTCCAGTCCTGCTGAGTTGGACAAATCTCCCCAGATGCACCAAGCTCTCTCTTATTCCCTGCTGCCTTTGTACATGCTGTCTCTGCAGATGGCTCTCCCAGTCTTCTGCTTCCTGATGTCTCTGTGACCAGTGGGTGCCTCAGCCTTCACCCTGTCACCATTCTGGATTTGGTGCATGCTCAGGACCACCTTCCCTGAGCCACCCTGCCCTGGTCTCTCTGCAAGACCTTTGCTCAGAAAACCCATTGGATCCCAGCCCTATCTCCATTTCTCTGATTGTAATCCTGCACTCATGTGGTGTCTGTCCACAGATCCCATGCTCAGAAGCTGTGGCTTCTCTCTATACGTTCAGTGTGTAACACAGGGTCTGGGGGTAGACTTGCAGTTTGAGGAGCAAATGAATAAATGATGTTCCTACCTCATAAGCAGGACCAAAACACATTATAAAGGAATGGAAATGGTGTTTTAAATGATCCCTTGGCCAGTCTTTCTAGGGGGTTCCAAACACAATGGCTTAATGTGTAAGATCAATCTAAACAATTAATAGGCAGGGGGGCCTGGATGGCTAAGTCGGTTAAACATCTATCTGCTTTGGGCTCAGGTCATGATCCCAGGGTCCTCCCTCTCCCTCTGCTCCTCCCCTTGCTTGTTTTCTCTCTCAAATAAATAAATAATATCTCTTTTAAAAAAAGCAAATAAAATAAACAGGTAAATATTAACAGCCCCATTTTCCAGATGGGGAGCCAGGCTTCGGCAGCCATACCCACCATTCCAGGGTCTGTAAGCACCACAACCACTGTTGCCCCAATAACAACAGCTAATGTTTATCTATTGGGCATCCCCCTGCGTCTTTTAGCTCATGGAATCCTGTTAATAATATTGTGTATGTTGGATTTTATATTCCACGCGAGAAAACAGAAAACAAAGGTCAAGCTGTTGCAGGATTTCTCTGCCTTTACTGCTTGTGGTTCTGGGTCACACCGCTTCAAAGAATGAAGAGGTGGACTGGATGAGAGTGAAGGGCAGCAAAGCATGGTTTGTTGAGTAAGAATATAAAGCCCCTGGGGAAGGAGGGGGTGCCAAGAGGGTTGCCCTGGAGTTTCTAAGTGTGGTGGGTTTTATGAGCTCTTTTGTGGAACTATCGTCAGCAATCAGGATGTGTTGAGTTGTGCCAATCCGGGCTTTGGTCACATATCTGCCTGCCTATTAGGTTCATGTCCCCATGCTGATGGTCTATTTGGCTGACATCTGGGAGCTTTTGTCTTCCTGCCCCCTCCCTGTGATAGGGACAAGTGCCTTGTGGTTAATTGTCTTATTTTAGGACCTTTCACAGAAGTCACTTCTGCAAAGGCTGCAAAGCAGAATGCTAGTGCACTCCTTTCTAAGCTGCAAACAGGATGTCAGTGCTGTTTTATCTTAGCTGTCCTGACTCCATATTTTCTTGTTGGGGACCTGGGCCCTGACTACACCTGTCCAACTCACTCCTAACAAAGAAACATTAAGCAATCCCTCCAAGGTCACACATGGGGAGAGCTGAGTCTGTCCAACAGCAAAGTTCAAGCTCGGCCACATGACCCTCCTCATCACTCTGCCCACAAAGTCTACACTGTTGCAGGCCCTCGATGACCCCCAGGACTAACCTCCCTCCCCCATTGCCCTGCCCTCACACTTGCAGCTCCTCTCTTTGCCCCCCAACCAGTCTTAGAGAGACTTGCCCAAATCTGACAAGGAGGATCCCGGGGAATCTCACAAATTCCCATCACCAGTTTTACGATAAAGAAACCCAGCCAGTGTTACTAACCAAGAAAGAGTTCCTTTCACAAATCAAAGCACAAACAAGGCTGTTGGAATCATAGCTAATTTACCTAAGGATAACCATTCCTGTCGGTTTCAGAACACTTTGATTTATAAATTACACCAATTTAAAGGAAGTATTTATAGTCACTGCAACCACACGGTGAGGCCTCGTCCGTGGTGGCAGGTGTGAGTTCCAGTTATTGTATACATTTGAAAGAAATAAAGCTTTATCCAGTTTCGATTTGAGAGGCCTAAACACAAAAACAAAACAAACAAACAAACAAAAAACCCTACAGCTAACTGGGAGAATCAGTTTAAAAAAAAAAAAAGGAATTAGGACTTTCTAAAACAAAAAAGCCCGTTTGACCTCTATTTAACCTCTGCTAGTCTTCATATTAATTGCAATGCTTGCCAACTCACCACAAGCATTTGCTTGCATGAATTAGCCAGATTTTATTGTGTCTGGAACATATACTAATGGAGCCTGCAGCCCAATGGGTAAAAAGATCCGAGAAACAGGGGGAAGGGATGGCCCTTTATTACAGGTGGATGAATCTTTGAGCTTCTACTGCAGATTGCGCTGGGAAAAAACTGTGACTCAGAATAGCTACACCCCCAGCAGGGCTTGGGCCTGAGAGCCTGCAGGCGTTGGCAGATGAGGTGGTTGCCTTCTGTTTTAAGTTGCTTCCCGGTGGCTGACACTTAACTGTAATTGAGACTGAGTTCAGGTTTATTTTTTGCTCATTCCCCTGCCTCCTGCCCTTCTTCCCAAAGAGCTTTCCCCTCAGCCTGGTCCCCACCCCGCCCTCGTCCCCCAAGGAGCCCTGCTAGCCCTGCAATCAGATCACCAGCTCTCCGGAGGCCCGAGCCGGCGCTTCTGCTCTGCGCCTGTCTGGTCGGCAAGTCAGCTTGCAGGCCACACAGGTCGTGGTGCCAGAGGAGCAGGTGAGGATGCGCCCGCTCAGCACAGCTGGGAGGTGCTCCCCGCAGGGGACACCTCTTATTCTCAGGTGCGGCTTTACAGCACAGGTTTCTTGGTTTTTCATTGGCAATCAGCTACAAACACAAGCCCTAGGAGAACACTGTCATTGACTTCTTCAGGGTGCTATTCTGGATCTTTCTGTTGTCATTAAGCAAAAAACCCAAAGTGTTGGTTCCCTTGAGTGACCTGAGGGTTGGCCTTCGGCTCAGGTCCCAGAGTTTGGGGATCCAGCCCCACATCGGGCTCCCTGCTCGGCTGGGAACCTACGTTTCCCTCTCCCTATGTACCACTCCACCTGCTTGTGTGTGCGTTCTCTCTCTCTCTCTCTCTGTCAAATAAATAAAATAAAATCTTTATTTATTTTTTAAGATTTTATTTATTTATTCATGATAGACATAGAGAGAGAGGGAGGCAGAGACACAGGCAGAGGGAGAAGCAGGCTCCATGCAGGGAGCCCGTCTCAGGACTCGATCCCAGGACTCCAGGATTGCACCATGGACCAAAGGCAGGCGCCAAACCGCTGAGCCACCCAGGGATCCCCTAAAATGAAAGAAAGAAAGAAGAGAAAAAGAAAAAGAAAAAGAAAGGAAAGAAAGAAAGAAAGAAAGAAAGAAAGAAAGAAAGAAAGAAAGAAAGAAAGAAACCCAGAGTGTCACTTACTCACATTTCCAGTTTTAGCCAAAGTCCTAAGAAGAGCCTCAGGCTAGAACACAAGCAAATGAAGAATCTAGAAGAAAATGCTTTTCCAGAACTTGCCCAAGGAGATGCCATACGAACGAACATTATCTTTTGTGGCTGTTCCAGGTTAACATGTCCTTGGCAAAAAATCCCGACAGTTTTAACTCTTTTTTTTTTTTTTTTTTTTTTCAGGTTTTAGTTATCCACTCAGGAGAGAGACACAGAGGGAGAGAGAGGCAGAGACACAGGCAGAGGGAGAAGCAGGCTCCATGCAGGGAGCCCGATGCAGTTTTAACTCTTATTGTAGGTGCCTTTCCTTCTTTTTCTTTCCTCTGGAGGTTACATGTGCTTCTCCTAAAGAAATGATTAACAATCTATTTCAGCTTTTAAAATCCTTTCTTCATGACCAATTGAACAAAATTGAAAGTCAAATTACCTAATTAGACTTTACAATGTCAGACTGCTAAACCCGCTCTTCCCAAAGCAGAGAGATCGGGCCGCCCGGGCAGCCAAGCCTGGGAGGACCCAGAGCACTCGCCATCAGAATGAACCCCCAGGAGTTTGTTCTGCAGACCTGGCAGCCTGGTCAACACTCAACCAGCTACAAAGGAGCTTGCAAACTCACTCCCAGATGCCAAGGACAGGTCTCTGCATTGCTTCTCAAAAGGAGAGGGAGCCAGGAACCTGACTAGATAAAAAAAGAAGGGTGACTGCCCCCTGAGGTCTCTCGGTCTCTCTCCAAGGCAGAGCAGTTTCTGGTTCTCCTTGCTGCGTCTACTTCGTCCTTCTCTCTATGCAAATGGGATGATTTCATAGCTGCTGAAAATATCGTGTAAAAAAGGTAAAATTCCAGGCACAGATGCTGTCATTTTAGGCCAGGACTTGGTGCTCCTGATCCGGCTGTGTTCCCTGAAGCAAAAGCCAGCATGTATAGGGAAGAGCTTTGGGGAAAGAATAAAAGGCTATGTGCAGAGGTATGAAGATAGGAAAGATGAAGGCAGGTTCAAGGGTTGGTGTGCTGGGGTCAGAACAAGATGGAGTGGGGACGCCTGGGTGGCTCAGCATTTGAGCATGTCTTCGGCTCAGGGCATGATCCCAGCATCCGGGATCGAGTCCCACATCGGGCTCCTTGTGGGGAGACTGCTTCTCCCTCTGCCTGTGTCTCTGCCTCTCTCTGTGTGGGTGTCTCTCAAGAATAAATAGGTAAAATCTTAAAAAAAAAAAAAAAAAAAGAACAAGATAGAGTGGAGAGCAAGAAGGAAAAAGAAGGCAGGGTCAGATCTGGAAAAGCCCTTGTACCACATTAGGCACTGGGAGTTCACTCTTTGAGTGGAAGGTGGGGGTAAGGGAGGGGGTCCACGGAAGAATCTGGAGTGAGAAATTGACATGACCTGATTTGCATCTTAGGAAGATTACTGGAGAAATTCAGTGCTAACAAGGATTGGAGGCAGCCAAGAGCTGTCTGTCTTCTCCCCTACAAGCTCACTTGAGGCTGTATGCTGAATGAAAGCAGCCTCCCCAGAGTTAGAAGAGGCACTAACATTCAGGAGCAAGCAAACAAGGAAGCAATCCTGTGTATTGCGCACTGGGGACCCAGACACCTCTCAGGAAGGAGCCAATCCATGGCAAACGTGACCATGATCTGAGGGACAGCAGGATGGCAGCAGTTAATGGGGGAGTGCGGGGAGGGAAGGAGGTACACCAACAGATTTCTAGAATTTCTGATCTAAGGAGCCACTTTGATGGTGTTACACTAGTCACCCTGTTTTTACACCCACTCATCCAGGAGAGGAAGTACCTGAACAGCTCTTTTTAATAGCCACCTGCTATTGGGGCTATCTTGGGGCTCCTGGGTGGCTCAGTCAGTTAAGTGTCCGCCTTCAGCTCAGGTCTTGATCTTGGGGTCCTGAATTCAAGCTCCACATTGAGCTCCCTGCTCAGCGGGCAGCTAGCTTCTCCCTCTCCCTCTGCTTCCTACTTCCCCTGCTTGTGTTCTCTTTCTCTCTGTCAAATAAATAAATAAAATATTTAAAAAAAATAATAATAATAAACATGTCTCAATCACCTTGTTCACCAATTAAAAATGACCTTTAACATCTCTTATTCTAATCAATAAATCCTCTAGTCAGATTAAGTGAGATATTTGAAGGGCTTTCTGGGAATGAGCTTCTGATTAGGGTATTTTTTTTTTTCACCTTAAAAAATTATGGTAAAATATACAAACCCAGTTGATCATTTTAACCATTTTAAAATCATTTCAAACCAGGGGTGCCTGCATGGCTCAGTCAGTGAAACATCCATCTCTTGATTTTGGGTTAGGTCGTGATCTCAGGGTTTATGCGATCTAGTGGCATGCTGGGCATGGAGTCTGCTTAAGCTTTTCTCCTTCTCCTTCTGCGCCACCCCCTTGCTCTCTCAAAAAAAAATTTTTTTCTCCAAACCATTAAATACTTCATAGTGTTGTACATTTTCAGAATTTTTCAGAATTTTTCACCTTCCCAAACTGAAACACTGTCCCCATTACACACTAATTCTCTATTATTCCTTCCCCTAGCCTGTGGCAACCACCAGTCTACTTCCCATTCCAGGAATTTGACTATTTGAGGCACCTCATGTAAGTCTGTCCTTTTGTGTCTGGCTGATTTCCCCTAGCCTAATGTCTTCAAGTTGCATTCATGTTGCAGCATATATGTGAATTTCTTTCTTTTTTTTTTTTTTAATTTTTATTTATTCATGATAGGCACACAGTGAGAGAGAGAGGCAGAGACACAGGCAGAGGGAGAAGCAGGCTCCATGCACCGGGAGCCTGACGTGGGATTCGATCCCGGATCTCCAGGATCGCGCCCTGGGCCAAAGGCAGGCGCCATACCGCTGCACCACCCAGGGATCCCATATATGTGAATTTCATTCCTTTTTTAAGGTTGAATCATATTATGATCAGGGTCTTTTAACTGTCAACAAAGCACTCCTAGATCGGGTGACCGGATGACTCAGTTGGTTAAGTAGCTGCCTTTAGCTTGGGCTGTGATCCCAGGGTCTGGGATAGAGCCCCTCATTGGGCTTTCTGCTTAGTGGAGAGTCCGCTTTTCCTTCTCCCCCTGCTCATACTCTCTCTCTCAAATAAATAAATACAATTTAAAAAACACACTCTTAGAAAGTAGATTAAAGTTAACTTGCACAAGCATATGCGTGTCACACTGGGCATGTCTGTGTGGAAGCTATCGATTAGGACAATTTAACAAGGAAGAATAAGAAGAGTCTAAATAAGAAGAGTCAATAGCAGTGAAAAATAGATGGAGGGGAACAGGTGCCAAAAACTTCCAGGGGACAGAATTAATCGAGTTTGGCTACTGGATGAGCAAATGAGGGTGATGGTGGAATTTTGCTTGACCCACAGCTTTTGATGGCTTGATGAACTAGCAAGACATGAAATAGAATGGGAGTAAGTATTTAGGGAAGAGAGGTGAGCTCATTTTCGAGTGCTCTCCGATGTACAAAGAGGGCAGCAGAAAGTCTGTCCCGGATCCCAGAAAGAGACCCGGGCTGAGAGATGCGCTGGGACATCCTCGGCAAGTGAGTGGCCGCTGCGGCTGTGGCGGGGCTGAGCTCACTCAGGAAGGAGACAGAATGTGAGATGGGGCAAGAGAAGAACAGGAGAGCTGCTGGGGCAGGGCCTTGATGAGACATCGCCTTGACATAAGGTCGAAAGCACAGCTGCAAGACACCAGTGGGCAGTAGCCCGAGAAAAAGTTAAAACTGGGGTGCCTCAGAAGAAGAGAGTTTCCAGGGGACCCCTGGGTGGCTCAGCAGTTTAGTTATGTGGGACTCCATAACTCCATAAGCAGTTTAGTTATGTGGGACTCCTCCAGCCCAGGGCATGATCCTGGAGTCCGGGGATCGAATCCTTCATCAGGCTCCCTGCATGGAGCCTGCTTCTCCCTCTGCCTGTCTCTGCCTCTCTCTCTCTCTCTCTGTGTGTGTCTCTCATGAATAAATAAATAAAATCTTTAAAAAAAAAAAAAAAAAAAAGAAGAAGAAGAGAGTTTCCAAGGACAGGTCCCCAGCATCAAACTGCAGAATGGTTCCGAAGACGGAGGCTGAGGCATGTTCTCTGCTGGTGGTGGCTAGATGAGCAGAGAGCAGCTTGCCGAGGGGGTGGTGACAGATGCCAGATGGCAGTGTGTTGAGCAGTGATGGAGGGCAAGGTGAAGACCAATGAACTGTAGAGACTTCTCCCAAGAAACTTGATTGTGAAACAAAGGCAGTCTCTAAGGGCATTTACTTGTTGCTTGTTTTTAAACCTAAAATAGATTTTGGGGAGCCCAGCTGCCTCTGTTGGTAGAGCATTTGACTCTTGAGCTCAGCACTTTGAGTTCAAGCCTCAAATTGTTTGCAGAGCTTGCTTATAAAAAATAATTTAAAAATAGATTTAGGGGAGCCTGGGGGACTCAGTTGATTAAGCATCTGACTCTTGATTTCAGCTCAGGTCATGATCTCAGGGTGGTGAGATCGAGCACTGCACCGGGGTCTGTGCTCAGCGTGGAGTCTGCTTGTCCCCCTGCCTCCCTACAGTGTACTCGCAGATAGATAAATAAATAAATAAAATCTTTGAAAAATAGATTTAAACATTTATATGGAAGAAAAAAGTCAACAGAGGAAGAGAATTATGGAGGGAAGGGATGAGGTCCTTTCTGTGGGGCCCATGGAGGAACACTAGCCCATCATTCAGATAGAGGCCTCTGTCCTCTCATGCTAGGATACTAGAATAAGGACAAAGGCACTGCTGATGCTTTTGGAGTATATTAGTAGGCCTCACGTGGGGATATGCTACCTGGACACAAACCCAGAGCCACAGGCCTCCTATAGTGAATGGCGACCAGGGCTGTCTGCTTGCCATGCACCGAGGGCAACAAGGACAACAGCCTCTTCACAGCTATCTCCTGTAGAGGACATAATTATGAAACATGAGACAAAAACACAAGGACCGTCGTTTACAATTTCAAAATAAAAGGTTTTTTTTTAAAGATTTTATTTATTAAAAAAAAAAGATTTTATTTATTTATTCATGAAAGACCTACGGGGGTTGGGGGGCAAAGACACAGGCAGAGGGAGAAGCAGGCTCCTTGCAGGGAGCCTAACACGGGACTCAATCCCAGGACTCCAGGAGCACGCCCTGGGCCAAAGGCAGGCGCTAAACCGCTGAGCCACCCAGGGATCCCCCAAAATAACAGTTTAACATAAGAGATTTCCTACTGCATTTTGCCCTGATAATAAATAGGGGGAGAGGGGCACCTGGGTGGCGTGGTGGGTTAACCATCTGACTTTCGACCTCACCTCTGGTCTTGATCTCAGGGTCATAAGTTCAAGCCCCGCATTGGGCTCCACCTTGGGCATGGATCCTACTTAAAAATACATATGTATATACTACATATGGAGTCACATTTATCAAAGAACATAGTGCCTGCTTCTCCTTCTCCCTGCCACTCCCCCTGCTTGTGCTCTCTCTCATTTTCTCTCTGTCACATAAGTAAAAATCTTTTAAAACAAATAAAAATAAAATTCTGTATTTAAATTTACATATATTTGCAATGCCACTATTAGATCTGAAAATAGGTATTGTTTTAGTGTCATCTTATAAATTTCTGGACCCTTTCAACAACCCTGGAGTATAAGAAAAAGGCCATTGCATCTCCAGTCCTATTTAAATTGGTTCGCACTGAGCGCCTCCTGAGTTTTTATTTGCACATGGATTATCACAGCGGATCCTGGCTCTGCGGTCAGGTCCTCTTTGCAGCAACGTTTTTGTTGTGAAAGTGTTTTGCGGCTCTGCCTGCCATTCAATGAGCTCATTTCCTCGTCATACATCTGCCTCTGAGAGCTCCATCCAGATCATGTCGGAAACAAAACCTCGCAGAGCACAGCTGTCGTCAAAATGAGATGACAAACGCCAAGGTCTCAGCTCAGGTCTAATGACCACTGGGAATATGCATTTGCTAAAAGTCATTAGAATCTACCACCTTCTTTTATAAACCTCTGAAAATTCTTGGGCTTGCAAATTCCAGTGTGGTTTCTTCATCCTTGAAACACAAACACAGAGCATTTTTAAACACCTTGAAACAACAAACACTTATTATTTCACAGTTTCTAAAGGTCAGGAACCCGGAAATGGCTCAGCTAAGCGGTTCTTGCTGAGGATCTCTGGAGAGGTTGCCTTCAAGCTGTCAGTCAGGGTTGGCATCATCTCTAGGCTCACTTGGAGCTCAAGAATCCACTGCTCAGGGACGCCTAGGTGGCTCAGCGGTTGAGCGCCTGCCTTCCACCCAGGACATGATCCTGGGGCTCCAGGTTCGAGTCCCACATCAGGCACCCTCCATGGAGCCTGCTTCTCCCTCTGCCTGTGTCTCTGCCTCTCTCTGTCTCTCTGTGTTTCATGAATAAATAAATAAAATCTTAAAAAAAAAAAAAAAAAGAACCACTTCTCAGTGCACTCTCGTGGTGGCTGGTAGGCACCAGTTCCTAGCTGGCCCTTGGCAGAAGGCTTCAGTTCCACTATATACAGGCCTCTCCGCCGGGCTGCTCACAAGATGGCAACCTGCGTTTCTCGGAGGATGAGATGAGAGGAGAAAGAGGGAGAGAGAGACAATATACATCCAGGATGGAAGCTGAGGTCTTTCCATAACCCAATCTCTGTGATTAATCAGGCATGCAGTCCAATCCTGGTAAAATAACATGTAGCATTTTGCTTTGTAGTATCAATGCTTAAGGGTGTGGATTAATAAAAGAACATATTGGGGTGCCAGGGTGGCTCAGGCGGTTGAGCATTTGCCTTCAGTTCAGCTCATGATGCCAGGGTCTGGGGATCCAGCTGTGTGTTGGGCTCTCTGCTCAGCAGAGAGCTTCTCCCTCTGCCCCTCCCACCACTCATGCTCACTCTCTCTCTCTCAAATAAATAAATAAAATCTTGAAAAAAATCTTAATAGAAAAAAATTATAAATAAGAATATTTAAATAAATAGCATTCACATATGTTAAAACTGAATGATTGATTTCAAAGATTTTATTTATTTATTCATGAGAGACACACAGAGAGAGGCAGAGACATAGATGGGGGAGAAGCAGGCTCCCCTCTGGGAGTCTGATTCAAGACTCAATCCCCAGACCTGGGATCACGACAGGAGCCAAAGGCAGACGTTCAACAACTGAGCCACCCAGGCACCCCTAAATGTTTTTTTTTTTTTTTTAATTGATAAGAGTATATAGTCAAAAAGGCTGGAGACTACTGCTCTGGAGAGAAAGAAATCCTGCTTTGGAAATACTTCCTAGGTGCCAGGCACTATTCTCAGCCTTTTATATGTTTCCTCACAATTACTCTTTACGTCCTTCTAGTTTTATTCTTACTGTACGGCTGAGCAAACCAAGTACAGAGAGATTAAATACATTGCTGGAAGTCACACAGCTGCTAAGTGGCTGACCAAAACTCAATTCCAGGTAAACTAACAGAAACAGCTTCTCTCCATCCTTTCAACCCCCAGTTTTCACAATCCAGTTTACTCTCCATTTACAATTCTCTGATGTTAAAAAAAAAAGTTTTATTTATTTACATAATCACTACACCCCACGTGGAGCTCAAACTCACAACCCCAGTATCAAGATTCACATGCTCTCCTGACTGAGCCACCCAAGCATCCCCAATTCTCTGACATTTTCAGGGACTGTGCTAGGTCACGGAGAAACAAAAATGTGTAAATGTGGCCCACCCTTGAGGATACATGTGATGGGGATGCCTGGGTGGCTCATTGGTTGAGTGTCTGCCTTTGGCTCAGGTCGTGATTCCAGGGTTCTGGGATCAAGTCCCACATCAGGGTCCCCACAGGGACCTACTTCTCCCCCTACCTATGTCTCTGCCTCTCTCTCTCTCTCTCTCTCTCGGTCTTTCATGAATAAATAAATAAAATATTAAAAAAAAAAAAGGAGACATGCGATGTGTAAATGAATTAACAGGGAACCGCTAATGATAGTTCTGAATTTCTGGTTATAAACCACAAGTCATTTCCATGGATCTGAGTGACGAAGACTGATTTTCTCTGCCTTTAGCAACATGGTCTCTAGCCTTATTGATTGTATACACCATCAATTTTTTAAAAACTGAGCATTCAGATCCTATATACATACTTCTACTTATATATATTTATAATGCTAATAGCACTAATATATTATGTTTATCACATAATATATTCAAATTAGTAATTTAGATAGTATGAGATTAAAAATGTAAGTTTTCCTGTGTTCTTCCTGCCTCTCATGAGTCCTCTGAGAACCTGCCCATTAGGGACAGCCCTCTGAGATGCACCTTTGTGCCCACTCAGAAGGGTTGCTCATGAAGAATTCCTAGAGAATCTCAGAATCTTGTATTAGTGGAAATTTATGATAAGCCCAGAATACCACTGGAAGAGATCACCTGAAATAAAGCTGCTTCAATGATGAAATCCGGATGACTATTTTCAAAATAAGTAATTCTTCCTCATTTTCTTGGTCTTCAGGGCAGATTAAACAGGCTGTAATTCCTTTTGTTTCCACCAATGCTTCCTCTAGAACATTCCTCGATTACTGGCTAAGCCAGTAATAATCGAACCCAGTCTTGCACATTAGCTGTTGCTCAATAGAATTCTCAAATGACCCTACCATAGTTGAAGTAAATTATGTTTTAAAATTTCCCATTTTGGGCCACCTGGGTGGCTCAGTGGTTGAGCATTTGCCTTTGGCTCAGGGCATGATCCCAGGGTCCTGGGATCAAATCCTGCAATGAGCTCCCCAAAAAGAAACTGCTTCTCCCTCTGCCTATGTCTCTGCCTCTCTGTCTCTCTCATGAATAAATAAATAAAATCTTAAAAAATAATAAAATAAAATACAATTTCCTATTTCATGGCTGAAAAGATAAAAGAAAAAAAAAAAAAAAAAGAAAGAAAAATGTGCCAGTTGAAAATGTTTCAAGTTATCAAGAGAGAAATATCTTTGTCTGTGGGCCTCCCCAGGCCGGCCCCTCCTCCTTGCTAACACCTTACCAGAGACCCAAAACTGGGCTCACTTCTCTAAGAGTCTAGAGGTTCCAGGCCATTTGACTCAGCCTGCAGAGGTGCCATGAAGAGCAAGGCAGCTCTTGAGGAGTTCCTGCTACAGAACGCGCCCCCATACTGCATCCCCAGGATGTGGAAGGCAGGACAGGGGGAGCAAGAAGTGGGTGGCTGGGGTTGGATGAGTAGGCATAGGGGCCTTCAAATCGGAACAGCAATTTCCACACTGAATGTATGAACCAGACCAAAATAAAGAAATAAAGAGGTAGTGACAGGAGACAAACTGGAGGTTTGCAGCTTTAGGAAAGAAGTCAAACGAAAGCCAAGACCAATTTCTTTGTTTTTTTTACCGGTTCCAAACACTTTCCTGAATCCCAACTGTGGCTCCGGTGGGAGAGAGGGGACTCCCATTTAATTATCTACATGGTTTTGAGTTTGGGAATGATAACTTAAAGGAGTTGCTTTTGCAACTTGTGCTGAGAAAAATTATGTCTGTAAAAGGGGAAATTATTCAATAATAAAGGCAATCATTCTTTAACTTAATTGCTAGTTTCTTCACACCAAGCTATCTCAGGGGCATCCAAGAAACACTGTAGCCAGAGACAGTGATTTAGTGCTGTCAGCCCTTTCTTTTCAGGAATGGAGACAACTGAGTGTTTTCCTTCCCAGACTGGCAAAAAAGCTATTTTAAACCATTCAATTCTCTAAAAATCTTCTTATCCCTTTTCTCTGCCACCAAAAATTAGGCTTACTATTATTTTTGAAGAAAGGCTAAGATGGATTTTTTTTTTCTCTGCATCTCCAACGTTTCTAGAAACCATTTTATCTGAATCCAATGAAATGTGGGAAATAAAAATTCATCTCATATGGATATTATAAGGTTAAGTCTAGCTCCTCTACCAATGTCTATGTCTTACTCTGCTTAAAAATTAGCTTCTTAATCTATTTTTTTTTTGCTTCTTAATCTTTTTTAAAAAAGTATTTATTTAAGTAATCTCTACATCCAACATGGGGCTTGAACTCAGGACACTGAGATCAAGAGTTACATGTTCTTCTGAACAAGCCAACCAGGCACCCCCTAAAAAATCAGCTTCCAATGTTGGTGGTCACTAGGTGCTAGCTATCATTATTGAAGCTTTTTAAAAAATACGATTATAAGGCATTATCAATTTGTTAATCTTGGGGATTACATTGCTGCATTGACTTTAATGTCACAAATATTGATAGACAAGCAAATATATAACAGTTATTAAATATAGGCCAAAGAAGGATATGGATTTTTTTAAGCCAGAAAATATAAACAACAGTCAATTTTTGTTAAAGTTAAATTTACCCTGGGAAATTAACATTTTAAAATTTTATTTCAGGCAGCTCAGGTGGCTCAGCAGTTTAGCGCCACCTTTGGCCTAGGGTATGGATCCTGGAGGCCCTGGATCAAGTCCCGCATTGGGCTCTCTGCATGGAGCCTGCTTCTCCCTCTGCCTGTGTCTTTGCCTCTCTCTCTCTCTCTTTGTGTCTCTCATGAATGAATAAATAAAATCTTTTTAAAAATAAATAAAATTTTATTTAGAGAAAGAGTGCATCTGTGCTGGGTGGGGAGGGAGGGAGATGCAGAGGGAGTGAGAGAGAGAATCTTAAGCAGGCTCCAATGTGACCTCTCCACCCTGAGATCATGACCTGAGCCAAACAAGAGTTGGACACTCAACTGATAGCCACCCAGGTGCCTCTGGTAAATTGACATTTTAAAACAGGGAAGCACCCCCTCCCATTCTTTATCTGCTTTCTTTTATCTTTCTTTATCTGATATCTGATATGATATTGCTAGATTTACCAATTTGTATTTTGCTAAACATTAGTGATGAGGGAAGCACAAAAGACAGGGAGCTTTGCAGAACCTGTTCTTAAGGGTGAGACGTTCCTCGTAGCTGATCTCACTGCTCCTCTTGCTTCATTTCTTGTTTGGTTTGGTTCCTTTAAGGTCTTTCAAAAGCCGAACTTGGACATGATATCGGACAAGGTGATTACAGGTGGATCCACTCCTTCTTTATTGGCAAGATGAAACCAAGGAGTTAAAAGGGCGTATTTATACAGCGGGGCCGAGTCAGGAAATCTATTGTTTCTGTATTTTATCAAGTCTGATTGTTTCAGAGTTAAAAAGCTTAGAAGCTAAACAAAATACCAACCTCTTAACAGTGTGTTGACATCTAATTTGGTTTAGTTTTCATTTTAAAGGATATTTTAAGCACGCTAGAAAACTGAGAAGACTGGAAATTGAATAAAAACAGATATCTAGGATCTTAATTTAGCCCATCTGAGAATATATAATAAATACATTGCTCTTTCTTTTTAAATTAAACCTCCCCCCTCCCCAGTTAATTGTAGATTCACATGCAGTTGTACAAAATAATGCAGAGATCCCAAATACCCTTCACCCAGTTTCCCTATGGTAACATCTTGCAAAGCTATATAGCACATATCACAATCAGGATATTGACATTGATACAGTCAAAGTACAGAGCATTCTCATCTGTTGCCATAGCCAGAGCCACTCCCTCTTCTCCCTTCCTTAACCCTTGGCTACCCTAAACTCTTCTCCATTTCTATAATTTTGTCATTTTAAGTATGTTTTATAAAAGGAATCATATAGTATGTAACTTTTGGGGATCGGTGGTTTGCTTTCAGCATTATTCTCTGGAGATTTATCCAGGTGATCATATATACCAATAGTTTGTTTCTTTTTGTTGTTGTGTGAGATGTCTTCAAATCTTTTGCCCATTTTTTCTTCTTTTTTTACTCTTGGGTTCTGAGAATTCTTTGTACATCTAGATGCTTGTCCTTATTGGATTTATCATTTACAAATATTTTTCCCAGTCTGAGAATTGTCTTTTCATTCTCGTAACTGGGTCTTAGGCAGAGCAGAAGTTTTAAATTTTGATAATCTCAATTTTTCCATTTTTCCTTTTACGCCTTTTATGTTAAATCTGAGAACTCATTACCTAGATCTATATCCTGTTTTTCTCTTATTTTTTGAAAAATGTTATGGTTTTATGTTTTACATTTAAATCCACAATCCATTTGGAGTTAATTTTTTTAAAGGTATGAGATTTAGGTCAAGGTTAAACTTTTTTTTTTTTGCCTATGCATATCCAAAATGTTCAGCACCATTTATTAAAAAGGCTATCTTCCCTCCCTTGAGCTGCTTTTGCAAATTGTGAGAAATCAGTTGTGCATATTTGAATGGGTTTATTAAAATTGTTATAAAATTATTTTACATTCATTTTAAAGGCATTTAGCAAGTCAACTTAAAAGAATGCAAAAGAAATCTTAGACCAACTTATCTGCCTCTCTTTAATTTATTACTAGTTAAGATATTTATCAGCTCACACTCTGATTATTTTCATGACTGAAGGCATGTAGGTTTTGGCTGACCAAATATTTTCTATAGTGATTAAATTCTATACTTTACTTTGGAGCAAATATTCAGTATTTTGTAACCTAATGGTTTTCTGCTTAGAAAAATGATAAGCAGTATATAATTGCATATAGATAATTTTATACTTATCTGTAACTCTATACTGGAATAACCATCCTCTTTGGCATGAGTTTAAAATGTATAGTCTTACTATAAGGTATTTCCAACATAACACAAAATTCATTACGCCATGAGGCTCTATACTGGATCCCTTCCAGGTGGATTGATTTCCTTGGAAGGACCTGATTGAATATATGTAATTATGATGATTCCAGAGCATAGACTTCCCTTCTCCTAATATCATTTAAAAAACTGTGCAAAAAGGAAATTGCTTTTCTCCCATATCCTTGCTTAGCTGACTGTTAATACCCATCAGGAAGCCAGGCAAAACCAAGAAAGTCAGTTCAATCTCAAAGCTGGAGCAGTCATTCTAGAGCTCAGTGGCACAGTAGCATCACCCAGGGAGCTTTTTACAACCCCGATACCCAAGCTGCACCTTGGACCAATTAAATCAGAATCACTGAGGTTGGGATGCAGGCATCAGTATTTGTTAAGATTCCCAGGTTATTCCAGTATGCAGCTAAGTTTGAGAACTACTCTTTACTTCTTTTTTTTTTTAATTTATTTATTTTTTATTTATTTATGATAGTCACAGAGAGAGAGGCAGAGACACAGGCAGAGGGAGAAGCAGGCTCCATGCACCGGGAGCCCGACGTGGGATTCGATCCCGGGTCTCCAGGATCGCGCCCTGGGCCAAAGGCAGGCGCCAAACCACTGCGCCACCCAGGGATCCCTACTCTTTACTTCTTTATGAGACTTATTGTTAGCATAATTTATTACTCAATACTGTGATAGCAGTATACTGGGTTGTCATAATATACTCTACGAACTTATATTCTTCAGGATGTAGTGTTCCTTGGATAATTAAACAATTGCTAACATGCTTTTTATTCTGTTGGCAAAAGTAACCCACGTTCAATGTAGAAAATTGAAAAAGCAAGCAAGCATAATGAAGGAAAAAATTATTTTAAATTCTATCTTCCAGAAAGAATTATAGTAATATTCTCATCTTTTTTATAGGCATATATACATACATTAAAAAATATGTATATACATATGTATGTTTTCAGCATTTATCCTATCAAAGTTGATAATAGTGTATAGTTTTCTAAGTTATTTTAGATATCTGATAAATAAATTAGTATCAATAACAGAAAGTGTGAAATTAATATTGGTTTGCAATGATCATAATTGCTATAGTTTTTGTCAAATTTTGCAATAGTCAAAATTGTTGAAAATGTCATAATTTTTACAAATTTTACATACACACCTTGATCTAAGTTATGGATATTAGTAGTTAAGATATACTTTTAAAAAGTCATTTTACATTGTTATAAAACAACATTTAAGGTATTTGACTAAAGGGCTCCTGGGTGGCTTAGTTAGTTAAATGTCTGCCTTTGGCTTGGGTCATGATCTCAGGGTCCTGGGATTGAGCCCTGCATCGGGCTCTCTGCTCACTGGGGAGCCTGTTTCTCCTCTCCTTCTGCCAGCTACTCTGTCTGCTTGTGCTCTCTCTCCCTATCAAGTGAATAAATAAAATCTTAAAAAAAAAAAAAAGTATATGACTATCCTTTCCAGAATATTTTCCCCCTAAATTGACAAATTACAACTGATACCTCTGCTATCATTGCATAAATTTAGAATTATGGCCAAAAATGCATCATTTGCAGCCAAACTCATAAATATTATGTGAAGATAATTAAGTTATCATTTTCCCCTAGATCTTTCAATACTTAGATTAGAATAATGATATGAAGTGGCAAAAGCATATAAAGTGAATATAGACTTATTAAATACAGAATGGATTTGCCTCTAGCTCTAATTCAGACTCAAATGCCAGTTGATTTACTATTCTCTGGATTTCAATGGGATATGCATGCATATATCAGGCACATGTGCCTCAATGTTTTCATTACAGGGAAAAAAACTCATACATATTCATTATGGAGTATTTAGGGAAGTCATAGAAGAAAAAAAATTTTTTAAATAAAAATCATCTATAACTATTGTTAAATGTAAAATAACTCAATATAATTATGGATGCATCTCAATATAATTATGCTGAATAAAAATAGCCAGATCAAGAAAAGTATATGTACAGTAGATGACTCCATTTCTATGAATTTCTATAAAATTCTAAAAAATGCAAACTCATTTATAGTGACAGCGACTGCCTAAGAAGGCAGGGTGGGGCCCAGGGCGCTAGAGAGTGGAATTACAAGGGTACATGGAGAGATTTTTGGGTAAATGATTGTGCTCATTATCTTGACTATGATGTAGATTCCAAGGAAGTATGCATTTATCAAAACTCATCAAATTGTATGCTTTAGCTGTGTACAGTTCTTTCTACACCAATTATACCTCAATAAAACTGTCAAAAAATATTCTAAGGGACTGTTGGCAACTTTCAATCAGGGAATTTGTTCTGTATAGTTTTGCTTGAAATACTGAATACTGCAATCACTCACTAGATATTATTTTCACCAACCCATCATTTTTACTTAGGAAAACACCCCGTAATTTTGCACTCTGAAATACTCAGTGTTTCAAATTCTCTCAGATAAAGTAAAACTCGAATATTTTACTCATAATTTCTTCCAAAGAATTCTCGAGAGCACAATAACATTCAAAACAACATATCTAAATGATTATTTCATTTTTCAAAGTTTTCACTGATTTAGTAGCATAAGCAGCTGCAGATTTTGGAATCCTTTTCATGTAATTAATTATGGTCCCAATGAAGTTATAATGGAGTAACATGCTGAGAGGAGGGAAGGAAGGGGAAGTATATCTAGTTTTACTATTGATTTTTTATCTTTTATTCTGATTTCCCACTCTTTCTTTTTTTATTTATTTATTTATTTATGATAGTCATACAGAGAGAGAGAGAGAGGCAGAGACATAGGCAGAGGGAGAAGCAGGCTCCATGCACTGGGAGCCCGATGTGGGATTCGATCCAGGGTCTCCAGGATCGCGCCCTGGGCCAAAGGCAGGCGCCAAACCGCTGTGCCACCCAGGGATCCCTCTTTTATTCTGATTTTTCACAGCTACCCCTCCTACAGATATTGCATTTGTAGGAGTAACCAGAAGTCATTAAAAAAATGATAATAAAAAAGCAGCCAACAGAATTGAGATCAATCTCCAGGAATACAGACTCTTACCAGGCCTTCAAATGAGATTTAGATGGGAACTCTCTAAAATGGGCTAAAATAGTCAATCGCTCCTGTATACTTGATTTTGGTAATTCTTCAGGTCAACCATTGGTCAATTACTGCAAATAGTAATTGAAGTATTTTCTGATGTCAAAGACAGCAAACATATTGTAGATCTGAGATTAAAAATTCACACAAGGTGGGAGGCGGGGGTCGCCTGGCTGGCTCTGTCAGTTTTGATCTCAGGTTTAGAAGTTCGAGCCCCAGGTTGGGTGTAGTGTTTACTTAAAAATAAATACATAAAACCTTTAAAATTTTTTTCAAAAAGGGATTCAAGTTCATAGAGGAACATAAAAATCTCTCAGTAATTTACAATGTGTGTTTCTTAATGTCTTTCACAAGTCAGCAATGTTGACTTATGAAACCCAAGTTTTCAGCTCTGAAAAGTCCCAAGTTTTCAGCATTTTGCCTGGTACTTAACTCAATAAAAGTCTGTTGAATTAGTATGTTAAAATATAGTTTTTAGGGCAGCCCGGGTGGCTCAGAGGTTTAGCGCCGCTTTCAGCCCAGGGTGTGATCCTGGAGACCCGGGATTGAGTCCCACATCTGGCTCCCTGCATGGAGCCTGCTTCTCCCTCTACCTGTGTCTCTGCCTTTCTCTCTCTGTGTCTGTCATGAATAAATAAATAAAAACCTTAAAAATAATAATAATAAAATACAGTTTTTAAAAATATTGGATACTTACAGGACCCGTGTAGAATTTATGAAAAGATTTGAAGTTATGAGGATGACAGTAACTTGGTCGGCCCTAGTGAGTAGGAACCTTCTGGATACTTTCGGATACCCTCCAAAAAATTTGCCTGGAGAAATCTCTCTATATATTTGGCAAATCATTAACCACGGTTCTAATCAAGTGGGTGGAGAGCAGCCTAACTCTAGAAAAATGAGGAGTCAAAGCTATCCTGGTTTATTGGTGACTGCATTTCAATTGTATTCATACATTTGTTTGTTTAGATTTAGAACATCTTGAACAAAGTGTGGCAGTTATGTCAAACTAGGTCTCAGTGAAAATTCCTTTTTTTTTTTTTTAAGTTTTATTTATTTAAGTAATCTCTACATCCAACATGGAATTTACATTCACAACCCTGAGATCAAGAGTCACAGGCTTGAGACGCCTGGTGGCTCAGCGGTTTAGTGCCTGCCTTTGGCCCAGGGCATGATCCCGGAGTCCTGGGATAGAGTCCCACATTGGGCTCCCTACATGGAGCCTGCTTCTCCCTCTGTCTGTCTGTCTCATGAATAAATAAATAAAATCTTTTTTTTTTTTTTTTAAAGGAGTCTCAGGCTCCTCTGACTAAGCCAGCCAGTGTACCAACACAAAAATGAAAAAAAGATATATATATAGTAACTTCTCTCAACCCCGCTACCCTTTTTTGTTACTTTAGCTTAATCTTAGATTTGGGTCAGGAGCCAATCTTAAATCTTAGTAAATGAAACAGATATACAAAAATCTGGCTTTATAGTTAACCCAAAGCAATAGATTTCTTCAAGTTTAGAAATTTAGCATTTGGCTGTATTTATGATGTATGTCTACAGTTGGTTGATCTTTGAACTTCTGTATATTGAACTTTTTCTGTAGCTTCTATATGAATGTTGGATTATTAGTCATGAAAAAATAAAATTATTAATTCTTATAGTTTTCTAGTTTATAATTAGCCAATTCAAGAGAGGAGAGGAGGAATTGGGTTCTTTGGTGATATAGATATTTTGATGTAAGTAATTAGCTCAGAAAAAAAGTAGGTTTATTTAGTGAATACAATGAAGTAATATGTGGTAGTTTCAAGGTTGAAAGTTGAGTTTCCATGTTCTAAGTTAAATTGCCTGAAGGCTTTGTAGCTAGTGAATGAATCTGTGAGGGTAGAGTTAAGTGCTGGTTTTAAATTATTTTAACAATTATAGTAACTATTGCCTTTTCAGGGGGTCTGTGTTAACTCAGTGGTAACATGTTTCACGTTTGTGAACTCATTGAAAACATATTTGAAGATGTTTTGGTACATGCACAAGATGCCCAGCTATGACTTTAGCTTTCATTGGTAAATCTTGTGTGACCTGTCTTTCTGGGAAGTTACACATGAAGCATACAAGTTCAGCCTGCTGTACGGGCAACGTGTGTTTGTTTTTCAAAAATCTTAAACTGTTTTTATGAGAGTATCAACTCTCTCAGGGAAACGACTCAACCACCAGCTGCCCCATGGGAGACGATGTGTGGGACACCTGTGTCCCGCTGTTTGGAAGAGAAAGGGCCGCTGGCCAGAATTTGGGGTAACTGACAGCCTTGGACTGAGAAGTGGAAAATCGAAAACAGCTGCCTTCCTCTCTATGGTTGATGCTAATCCACGCAATTCTAAAGGTATCTCCAAAACCCTAAAAAAAGAAAACCTTGGTGACTTGACTTAGAGCCTTGAGGGGAAAGCACAGTAACTCTGCTTGGTACCTAAGAGGCATTTGATAAATATGTGTTGAGAAATAAAGGAATCAGACACCTGGCTGGTTCAGTAGGCAGAGCATGCAACTCTTGACCTCAGGGTTGTAAGTGTGAGCCCCATGCTGGGTGAAGAGATTACCTAAAACAATACAACCTTAAAAAAAAGAAAGAAGGAAAAAGAAATGGATGAAAGAAATGAATATAGTGTTCTGAATAGCATATGTTCTATTATATTGAATGTTCTAAATAGTATATCCAAGAGGTTGGGACATGTCATTGCTATAGGGATAATAAATAGCACAACTACTCTTCTTAACAAAAATGACAGTAACTCCCCAGTTTACAAGTAAGATGGAAGAGGATTCTTTGGGCAGTCCAGAAACCAAAGGTGCTTGTGTGAATCTTTTTGTAGATATTTCTTTCTTTCTTTCTTTCTTTCTTTCTTTCTTTCTTTCTTTCTTTCTTTCTTTCTTTCTTTCTTTCTTTCTTTCTTTCTCTTTCTTTCTTTCTTTCTTTCTTTCTTTTTTTCTTTCTTTCTTCTTTCTTTTTTTTCTTTTCTTCTTTTCTTTCTTCTTTCTTCTTTTCTTTTCTTTTCTTCTTTCCCTGTTATTCTTAATAACTCCTTATCAGGGAGCTGTTTCAGGCAGATTAGGGAGTACTAGAATGTGTGTATTTCTTCTTAAAATAAGGTTTTGCCTGGGTGCCTGGCTGGCTCAGTTGGTGGAGCATGTGACTCTTGATGTCAGGTTTGTGAGTTTGAGCCCCACATTGGGTGTGGAGATTACTTAAAAATAAAATCTTTAAAGAAAATAAGATTTTGCTTTTAAAAAATCAGAATATGAGCATTTTCATGGCCTGAAAAATAAACCCAAAGCAAGCAATTGCTAATCTAGGCAGACACTGGTGATGTCTTCCTCAGCTTGTGCGTTGTATACTGTTGGCTTGAAACCTATGTCCTTGTAATTAGAGCCTCTGAAAATTTGAAAGCTCTATGTGAAAAGCTTTGTTAAGAATTTCCCAAGAACTGAATAAGTATAATCTCACAGAATGGGACATTTTGATAGTGTTTGTACTACTTACTGATACATTTTCATATGTGCTGACGTTAATCATTCTCAATAGGCTTTAATGGGAGGTTTAGCCCTTAGTATCTTAGGTGAGGCCTTAAATGCTGTTTTTCACAGATAACCCTGAGAAGAGAGAACACATTGGAAACTTCCTACAGAAGGGGAGTGAAGTGTTGTACTCAAGCTCAGTGTGGGATGAATCCTGTCCTTTTTGCCTACCAGCTGTGAAATCTTGAGCACCTGATGTAATTTCTCTGGGCCTACTTGCCTCCACTCCATTGGTAAAATGAAAATAATAGGATCTATCTCCTAGAGTTGTTGTAAAGATTAAATATGACTAGATATGCAAGGTGCTTTGAACAGTGCCTAGAACATAGTAAGTACTGGAATGTTTCCTAAGTAATAAGAATTTAAGTTGAAATGGATGAAATGGTTAAAAATCACGAAGACCAACCATTTTGCAAATATATTGCTTAAGAAGCGCTATATTCCGGAGCAGGTGGCCCTTATGTACTTCTTCAACGAAAAATGATATGTTTAGAAAAATTTTATGCTGGATCACCATATGCCGTTATACTACATGCCACAATTAATTAGGCACAGAATATTCTACCGCTGAACTCACTGCTGGCTGACATCAATTCTCTACTAACCTGTACAAAATCTGAGTATGGGATATTTATATGGTATCTCGTGTGGATATTCCGAGGTTCTTCATTCTTCCAACTGTTTGAGAAAACTAAGGCACTCAGTTGTCACTTAAAACCGGGGATAATTTTTCTTTGAGTCCTACCACCTTCATGCTTAAGTGCCAAGCAATCCAGCTCAAAATTTGATTCCGTTCCACTACGCGTCGGCTGCGTTCTCTATCTGTTCCTATATTCAAGAGTACGAAGGACGAGAATGCAAGCCAACCGGGCTGATCCTCTTTAAAGCCTTTGTCCGTGGAGAACTACTGACGGCAAATGAACCGATCTGTGTCATCGTGTCTCCGCCTGGCAGCCAGAAGTGGCCCGGGCGTCCAGCATCACGCCCTCCAAGGGGGACCGGGCCATTTCCAGCCACAGTCTCACTTGCCCCAACTCCCCGGGGAAGGGGGGCAGCCGGTGTCGCTGGTGGCATCGCCTGACATCACCGGTTCCGGATGATAGGCGAGCGCCGGGCCCACCTCATCCGTGGCCTGACTGCGTTAACCTCGCGGTTCCCTGCTGCTGCCACGTGAGGTGTCCTAATATGGTCGGAGAAGCCGGGGAGCCTTAGCCTGTCTCCGGGCTAGTGAGGAGGAGGCTGGGACCAGCCGACGATCCCACAGCCCCAAGGAGAGCCGCGGGGGTTGGGGTCCGCCTCGGGGCGACTGGAAAGTGCGCTGCCGCAGCAGCTCTGCCTTGGGTCATCAATCATTTAATAAACCGCAGCAAATCCAATCTCCCCTGGGGGCCTTCTGGCCTCCCCTTCCCCTCCGCAAGCCTGGGCGTCCCCCCGGCTGGTGTCGCCGTGCGGGGACCCGGAGGGCCGCCGGGACCCTGGCTGAGGCTCGGGTGCGCCTCTGGTCCCACGGCCCGGGGGGAGATGCTGCTGCAAGGCGTGTCTGGGGCTGCGCTCATGTGATGAAGCGAGGGAAAAACAAGGGGGGGAGGAGGAGGAGGCAAAGAGGTGGCTTTTTTTTTTTTTTTTTTTTTTTTTTTCTTTTAAGGAGTTTGCCGCGAGCGCGTCTCGTTCATTCGCAGTCTGGGCGCGTTCGGAGGAGGACGGCGGGAGAGGAAGGCGCTCCCGGGACCTCGCGGGCGCGCGGCTTCTGCTCCTCTCCGCGTCCCTGGACCCGCGGGAAGCCGCAGCCGCAGCCGCAGCCGCAGCCGCAGCCGGGCGCGGGAGGACCGCCGGGGAGCCATGGGTGCCGGGAGCTCCACGGAGCAGCGCAGCCCCGAGCAGCCGGAGGCGGGGAGCACCACGCCGGCCGAGCCCCAGCCCGGCGGCGGCGGCCTTGCGGCGGAGGCGGCTCCCGGCGAGCCGGGGGACCCCGCCATCGCCGCCGCGGACCCCGCCACCAAGGTACGGGCGCGCCGGGCCACCTGCCCCGGGGGCGGGGGTTGGGCGGGGGGCGGCGTGAGCCCCCCCGGGTGTCAGCCGGCGGGAACTTCCCGGCGCGTCCAGCCCATCTGCAAACTCGGGAGCACGTACCCCTGTTTCCAGCTTTCCAGGGTCTCACGCGCCGGGGCGGGACCGGAGCAGCGGCGGGCGCGGCGGGCTTGCATCTTTGTCGCGGGTCTCCGGGGGAGGCGACTGCGCCATCCGCAGTAATAAAACCCGCCCCCCGCCCCCCGCTCGCCCAGCCTTTCTGCGCACTCTTCCGGTGGGGGCGACCCAGCCCGAGACTCGCGGGCTGCGCGGGGGAATCCGGGCGGGGGCGGTTAGGGACCCGCCCGCCGAGGGTCCCGCGCCCCCCACCGCCGCTCCCCGCCCCTCTTGCTCCCGGAGGCGGAAAGTGAGCTGTTGGGCCGGGACGCGCGGCGCAGCGTGGCGAGCCAGCCCCGTGGGTGCCCGGCCGCGTGCGGTCCTGGCAGCGGCGGTGCCCGGGGCCACCGGGTTTGGTACCCAGTCCCGCGGCGGCCCGCGCCGACACCGCCTTCCTGGTGCAGAGAAAGCCTGGGGTGTAGCTCGCTCGGAGCCAGAGAAGACCCGGGCAGACGCTGCCCTTCCGGAGGGGTGACAGGTTTCGTAGGCGAGGCAGGTCCTCCTCTTCGCTCCGTTCGCGGCCCGGGGGCTCCAGTGGATGAACACTCCGGGGCAGTCGCTGCGACTTCTCCAGGGCTGGGTCAGAGGCTCAGCAAGCGTTCCTGGCCCCCCTGTCTCTGGACGCAGTGCCGAACCTCCTAGGGATTGTGTATTTTATAGTCTTCTGTCTTCAAAGCTGAAATATTTCTTCTTGGCCACTACAGCCGCCAAGACTGTGACTTGTTTGGATCGTTGTATTTTAGATCTATTTTCCAGCAAGTGTGTTGGTTAGCAAGGCGTCACCTAACCTGTCTGGCGATATCCTGATAGGAAGATGGTGGATAACTTAAGCTCATATATTAAAAAAAAAAAAAAAAAATCTATGTTTTACATGGGTTGGGAAGATGGTGGATAACTTACATATTTATGTGTTTTTTTTTTTTAAACCCATGTTTTACATGGGTTTACAACCTGTGTGGTATCTGAGGATACAAAATGTGAGGACTTGTAGATGTTTACAGTGTGAAAAACACCCCTCCCCCCTTACAATCTAGGTAAATTTCACAGAACTGTGACCTCATTGCCGTGACCTCTTTTAGCTGTCCTAGTCTAGTTTGGGCGGAGAGACGGCTCTTAATTAGATTACTTCTAGTCTTTAATTTATAACTACTTGTAAAACCCATGGTCCCTAGAGCTATAGATACTACCCAGTAAAAACTGCTGGAATATCTAATTTTCTAAGACATGCCAAAGCTTCGGGCATAAATAAGGTGCTAGCCCGTAGAGGTCTAAGTCACATTTTAATACCTACTGTACATCACCTTTTGATGCCAACTACTGCCAAAATGGCCACATAACCAGTATTTAGAATCTGGTAGTGAACGTAGTTTTAACGTGTAATTGCTAAAAGCTTGCAATTGGAGACATTTTTTTTTTTTTCTTGGTTTTTACTACTTTCAGGTCTTCTTAACAGTTCATGCTGAAATAGGATACTTAATCCCTTTCCTGGAAACTTGAGTTTGTTCATTTAAAAATATTCCTTCCGTTCTTTTTGTCCTTATGCCATAACCTCACCCTCCCTCTTTCCTAGTCACCATCTTGAAGCAGCCAAGCAACCTCCTTGAAAAAAAAAAACTACTTAAATAACATCTAGACTATCATTGAACTCTCTGGCACACTGCCCAGTTATCAATTTGGAGACAAATCAATACACTTACATGTATTCTTGGAAAATGGTGTCGTTTTTCATTTCAACTAGCAAAATTTATTACACAGGTTTTCAAAAGTCCTTTTCAAAAGAACTCCCTAATTAAGAATGACTCAGCACATAGCTCTTGCCTCCCCTCTTGGCCCTGTGAAACTTCAGTTGCTGACCCCTGAGTAATGCCATCTGCCTTTCCAGGCTCCTGTAGTACCCCTGACCCATCCTAGCAGTTTCTACATTTGTGGGGTTAGTGTTCACCTGGTTCTGGATGCTCCACAAGAGCATGGGACCCGCCCCGCCCCCCCCCCCCCCCATGCATTTGCCCAAGTGTTCCCCCATGTGTGTCATGATCCCGGGCATGGAAGACAATACTACCTCTCTGGTTTTGATTGGATGTTGTCAAGTTGGAAATACCTTGGGCCATCTCCTTTTTCTACAATTTAACCTTTCACTGTGTCCTTATTGTGCTCTGCGTCATGTATCAAATAGTGACTAAACCAAATAGGCCCTGTTATTAATAGACTGAGGAAATATTTTGGCAAAAAATGCTTAATTACGGTCTTTGGTTTCTACTTTTCCAGAAATAAAGTGGCTTGTTAGCATTGCAATTTCGAATTGTCTTTAATCTCAAATAGACAAAATATTATAAATGCAAGTGGCTCAAGTGAGGCCACTTCATACATTAAATTAGTCCTGAATTAGGTACCTGGATGGCTCAGTTGGTTAAGCGTCTCCCTTAGGCTCAGGTCATGATCCCTCAGGTTGTCATCCTGGGATCCAGCCCCCGTTGGGCCAGCTCCCTGGTCAGCAGGGAGTATGTTTCTCTAACTCTCCCGTCTGCTCTGCTTGTGCTCTCTCTCTCACGCTCTTTCTCAAATTAAAGAAAAAAAAAAGACAACCTTTGAATTAGATATGAATCGCATCTTGAGCTATCTTGATTGGATGTGTGGACATTTGGGGGTTTAGACTAATACAACCTCCCCTTTCCTGGTAGAGTGCTGATCATTAATTAAAGTCTATTAACAGATTTTTTTCGCTATATAACTAGTATTTATATCAGTTGCCTGCTGCCTATTTAGTAATCCAGTTTACTTTTTTTTTTTTGTAAGTTGTAGTTATCTGTCATTTACTAAGTACTCAGCCCTCAAAAGACATTACACTAATTGAATATCATTTCTATCAGATCAGATGGAGTGTAAAAAACCTTGATTACTGAAGCCTAACATTCAGGCACACCGAGGTACATGTCTTAGGTTTATCTAGTGTATTTCTTTTTATTTATTTATTTATTTATTTATTTATTTATTTATTTATTATTTATTTATTAAAGATTTTATTTATTTATTCATGATAGACATAGAGAGACAGAGAAAGGCAGAGACACAGGCAGAGGGAGAAGCAGGTTCCATGCTGGGAGCCTGATGCGGGATTCGATCCTGGGACTCCAGGATCACTCCCTGGGCCCGAGGCAGGCGCTAAACCACTGAGCAACCCTGAGATCCTATCCTTGGTATATTTCAATAAAATGCAAGGAGTCTTATCTGGTGTATTTCAATAGAATGGAAGGAGTCTTATCTTACAGTCAGTCTTTTACAGTCTTATATGTGTAAATTCTGGGCGGGGGGGGGGGTGATGGTGTGATCAGTTATTTGCTAGGTTTAATTTTGAGACTTGGCCATTTTGGCCACTGCAGGGGTGGAAATATAGACTACCTAAATGCAAGTAGCAAATAGAGGCTCCTGTTCCCCAATCACCTGTTTTTAAAAGTTTGAAAGAATATTTTCACTCAGATGTTAATATAGCAATATAGGGTGGAACAAATTTACTTACAATCTCTGGCAAATCTTGATTTCTTGAGCCAAGTTGTAAGTTCAGTCTGGACAATCATAATTCTGTGAATTATTTTTGTTGTATTTTCTGCTCAATCAGTGACTTCAGAGCTGAAAATGGAGCAGTGGTCAGTTGCAACCATGAGGCCCATGGGGACTATTATTCTATGTCCTTCTGGGTATGGTTCCATTAAAATTTTTAGATTTTTAAAAGATTTTATTTGTTTGCCAGAGAGAGAAAGCATGCGCAAAAGCAGGGGGAGCTGCAGGCAGAGAGGGAGGGAGAAGCAGACTCCCCACTGAGCAGGGAGCCCAAGAAGGGGCTCCATTCCAGCCCTGGGATCATGACCTGAGCCGAAGGCAGACACTTAACTGACTGAGCCACCTTGGAGCCCTCCCTATGGTTCTGTTTGGTTACAAGAGCTATGAATCACCGAAACATAAAGCTGTACACAAATAGAAATCATCTGATAGGTAGACTTAAGGATATGTTTGCTCTTTATGCACTAAAACAGACAACTGAATTGGCGAGCTGCATTTCATATTTCTTCCCAGGCTGAGGTAGGATACTTTGTCCCACTTGTCTTCTGTTTACAGAATGGAATGGAGAACGACAATGACCTTAGTGTGATTATGTCACCAGTTTTATAATAAAAGGGCCAGAATTTAGGACGATTAGGAGAGAATTAAATGTTTGTTAACAGTGGTGTAGTGTGTGTGTGTGTGGCTACCTGTGTTCCTGTGGATTTTCCCCAGATTACAAGAGGTGCTGCTTTGTGAGTAGAACACAGTCCAAAAATTGGAGATGTGGTAGGAGAATGATCATTTAGGAGACATAGATTGTAGTGCCACCCCTTTAATCCGTTATAGGTTATCCCCGTAGGTTAGTGGATGTGTGAAATCAGTGAAGATTTCCATTCGAAATACTTCTATAATGAACAGGCCTCAAACATGCATCCTTTTGAATCTACTTTAGGTCTGCTAATGTCTGCTTTGATCACTTGAAAGCAATTAGAATAAAGATTATTCTAATCTGGTATTTTACAGGGTAATTAATAAAGCAGGGATACTTGGTGGCTTGGTTGGTTAAGCGTCTGCCTTTGGCTCAGGTCATGATCTCAGGGTCCTGGGATGGAGCTGCACGTAGGGTTCCCTGCTCAACGGGGAGTCTCCTTCTCCTTCTGCCCCTCTCCCTGCTCATGCTTTCTCTCTCTTAAATAAAATATTAAAAAAAAAACACAGAAATAACATGTTTTGCTTTAAAAAGGCATTATGAAATTATTTCTTTTCTCCATCAGCTGTAACACATTCAGTCTTATAGAATACCACTGAAAGGAAAATCAAGCTACATGGTGCTTATCCTTGTCCTCTATACTTCTATATGCTATAGTCCATTCATGAAGTGAGAAACTAGAATTTATAGCAGTGAGAAAAAGATATCAGTACTTTTATCTCATGAAAAAAGCCAAACTAAATATCCTTGAACACAATTCTTTGTTCTCTTATAACCTGAAAAAATTATAATATAGAATGTTTCATTTTCAAATAATGGAAAAATATGAAAAAAAGCTGTGTTTGGAAGAGAGAGGCACTGTATATTATAAATGTAAACTTCTTTAAAATTTTCAAAATCTAATTATAATGGACTTGCCTGTTTAGATTTTAGATGATTTTCTTACAAGATAGCACCGTATTAGAGATTCTAAGGGTAGGGTTTTGTATGATCATCCTCTTGTTTTGTACTTGTTTTGTACATCTAATAAAAGGATTAAGGGGAAGATGTTAATCTATAATAATGTCAGTGATACATACCTTCATATTTCTTATCTTGAATAATTTATTTAAACATAATCTGACTTTCTTGAATCACAAAGTCTTCATAAGATCAAAAGTCCTTCTTGTAATAATTTTTATTTAAAAGCAGTACAGGGCAGTCTGGGTGGCTCAGCGGTTTAGCGCCGCCTTCAGCCCAGGGCCTTATCCTGGAGACCCGGGATTGAGTCCCACGTCAGGCTCCCTGCATGGAGTCTGCTTCTCCCTCTGCCTGTGTCTCTGCCTCTCTCTCTGTGTCTCTCATGAATAAATAGACAAATAAAATCTTAAAAAAATAAATAGAAGCATTACATAACAGGATTTATTTAGTGTTTATTTTTATTTTTTTTTATTAAGTAATCTCTATGCCCAACGTGGGACTCAAACTTACAACCCTAAGATCAAGAGTCGTATGCTCTCTGGACTGAGCCAGCAGGGTGCCCTTAATATTTTGTTTTTTTTTTTTTTTAAATGTTAATGGTTGAGAACTTTGATTTGTAGAGTACGGTAAAAATAAAAACCTCCTATTACCTCCTCATCCCCCAAGCATTCACCCCTCTGGCTGGTGAAGAAGCAAGCTTAAGAGTAAAAAGGTGGGGATCCCTGGGTGGCGCAGCGGTTTAGCGCCTGCCTTTGGCCCAGGGTGCAATCCTGGAGACCCGGTATCGAATCCCACGTCGGGCTCCCAGTGCATGGAGCCTGCTTCTCCCTCTGCCTATGTCTCTGCCTCTCTCTCTCTCTCTCTCTCTGTGACTATCATAAAAAAAAAAAAAAAAAAAGAGTAAAAAGGTGGCTCAGGTACTACTTGTATTTACTCATTCCTTCCCAAATTCATAAATGGTCTTAATTTTGTTTGCTTGGACAGGGACCTACTTCTTTAGCAAACAATTTTTAAATTTTTCCTCTGGGAGCAGTCTAAAATCGTCCAGTTGCCAGAAATTTCTTCCTACTTCTGATCCATGAAATTTTGGAACCTGGGCCTGGGACTGGGGGCAGCAGAATTCCACTCCTGGGAAACAATAGGCTGAAGGCCTTCCCTTGGGTTCTGTTCTTCTTCTCATGACAAACTACAGCCTGCCTTTGTTAACTGGAATAAATGTCCTCTCCCAGAAAAAAAAGTAGATGCTCCAAAGCACAGAAACGAAAAGATCTTTCCCAGACCATGTTAGGCTTCTCTTAAGACAAGCATTCATGTAAGTTTAAAGGTTTCTGTCTTCCATGCAGCTTGTCTGTGATCTTTTAAAAAAGGAGGGAACCCTGTGGTTTCATTCTGCCCAGCTTTACTCCTCATTTTAGCAAAATACCAATTTTATGTTTGATTTGTAGAATAGATAAGCCAAAATTTAAGAAGGGGAGATGATTGCAACTCATTGGCTGATCTTTTTTTTTTTTTTTTTTAGATTTTTATTTATTTATTCATGAGAGACACAGAGAGAGAGAGAGAGGCAAAGACACAAGCAGAAGGAAAAGCAGGCTCCATGCAGGGAGCCTGATGTGGGACTTGATCCTGCGACTCCATCCTGGGACTCTGGGATCACACCCTGGGCTGAAGGCGGCGCTAAACCGCTGAGCCACCCGGGCTGCCCACATTGGCTGATCTTTTGTTATGTGCAGACGTTGCAAATCTAACTGTACAGTTGAATCACCTGGGAGCTTTTCAAAGACCCCATCCTAGGTGCATTGAATCAGAATCCCAGGCAATGGACTTACTGCTCATCAGGTATTCTGATATGCCTGGTGTGGCTATCATTGCCTTAAGGAAGGGGTACAGGATGTAGGAGTCAATAGAGGGCCAGGGAGATGTGTTTCAGGCCAAGGTGACAGCATAGGTTGACCAAGGTTGGAGCCTGTATGGGAGGGAGAGTTTGAGATGATGTTGGGAGAGTAGGACTCCCCACCACACATTTTCAAGAAAAAACAAAGGGAAATATTTCTCCTACATAATTTCATCCCTTTATTCTACTGCATTGAAAACAAGTGTGCTGAGAGTAGAGGCTTTTCTAAATGGAATGTGCTATTCAGGAAAAATAGATGTTGAATTCAATGTGATTATCTTTTCTGAGCAAGAAGGAGCTGCTTGTCAGTGTTCATTTTCATTTCCACCTGATGCCTCCTAAACCTTCCCTCATTTATCAATTTACAGCTTCCACTGTGCTGGTAAGTAGGGAGTAGCTGAGAGCTCAGTGAATGGTATTTGGCTGGTCCAAAAATCCTTGAAGAAATCTTAAAACCTAACCAAGTGGTTGCAGATCAGAGTAGGGTTCTGGCTTTGCCCATCCTATATTTACTAGTTAGTTTTGATTGCATAAACATTCTATTAGCTTCTGTACTGCAGGCGCTGTGCCAGGAAATGGGGATACACAGAGTGAGCTCCAAGAACCGAGGACTGAACAAGTCACAAGCTTTTCTTTCCACATATTTAGCTTCTGAATCTGCTAGAAATGAATTGTTTTATATCTGGAGGGAGAGATCCAAATTTCATTTTCCACACCGGTTACCTGTTGTTTCCAGTAGTATCGATTAAATAGCACTTCCTGTTTAAAATTTAAGTTTCTGCACTAGGCATAAACCTGCTATTGTTTTTTTTTTTTTTTTCTCTCACTTTAAACAAATTCCCTACTGTGCTTATTTGTAGAGTAAATTAAATGCAGTAAGGGGGTGACTAAAATGTAGTCAGTTGTAATAGCAAGCCTGGAGTTTAAAATACTTTTGTATTTAACATCTTAGGTGTTACCTATAGAGACCTCTTTGAGGCAGCCGGATTGAGCAGTGGAAACTTGTTCAAGGCAAAAGGTCCCACAGCTGAATCCAGACGGGCCCATCGGGTGACCCACCTCAAAATATCCATGAGCCCCAGCTGACCCATGGACTACAGTTACCAAAAAAGGGAAAGTTTTGTATGTCCCTATACCTCCTCACCATCCTGCTTAAAAAACGGCCCCCACCTGCTGCCTCCTGGCAGACGCTCCTCTGCTGCCCTGCCCACCGCTCTCTGGCAGTGTGTTCAATAAACGTCTGTCTCCTTTGTTCTGCCCTGGAGGAAGCCTGTGCCACCGGCTTCCACCTGATTATGCCCCACATTTGGGGGCCCCATCCACTTGAGACACCGAGACACCTGGCCTGCCATGGCTCTGGTAAGTTGAAACACCCCTAAATAGAAAAAGTAAGTGGGAAGCAGATGTTATCTTCTAGACTTAATTTTTCTTGATATGTAATAACATGCATTAAAATTGGTCCAGTATTCCAGGGGCGCCTGGGTGGCTCACTTGGTAGCATCTGCCTTCTGCTCAGGTCATGATCCTGGGGTCCTGGATCGAGCCCCACGTCGGGCTCCCTGCTCAGCAAGGAGTATGCTTCTCCCCCTCCCTCTGCCCTGTCCCCTGGCTTGTGTTCTCTCTCTCAAATAAATAAAATCATTAGAAAGAAATAGCCACGTGTTCCATAACCACTTACCATGTGAAAGGCATTGGTCTAGATGCTTTGAGAGATGAAGAGACAGGAACACGCAGCATTATCCCCGAGTGCCTCAATCTAGGTGAGGTGACAGGGTCCCTCTAGGAAATATTCAATAACGACGATTCAGACACACTGGAGAGACCATAGAAGAATCACCATTGCTTGGTACCTGTCTTCTCAGTGAATTGTCCAGTTGAATTGTCCAGGTAGCTTCTGGGAAAGGAAAAGGACATTTTGAAAGGTGTGGCAGGCACATGAGGCCATTGGTTGGGAGTCCAAAAAGTGCCAGAAGATGAAGGAGCTGCATGTTTGTAAGGGAGGGGTGGGAAGAGCATGATCCATGGGGTTGCCGCCGGGCATCGGGAGAGCTTCACAGGCAGCAGAGAGCTGGTGAAGGCTGCTCATGAATAACACAGCAAAGATGCAGTTGCCACATGAGTGGATCATCTGGGAGAGTGGGGGGGAATGAGACCAGAAAGCGTGATTGGGGGAGCTTGTTTCGTTATACCCTTTTTTTTAAAATAATAAATTTATTTTTTATTGGTGTTCAATTTGCCAACATACAGAATAACACCCAGTGCTCATCCCGTCAAGTGCCCCCCTCAGTGCCCGCCACCCATTCACCCCCACCCCCCGCCCTCCTCCCCTTTCGTTATACCCTTGATAGTCTTCCTTACTCAATACAATACATGTTGTTGTAGTGCATAAAACAAGATTGTTGATGGATTTTACGGTGTCTAATCTTTGTTTACATTCTCAGTGAGTGCTGAGTGATAAGTTTTCACTAAGTTAGCCGAATGCCTCTTAGGAAACTTTGGTTTGAAGTTATCCTTCATTTGGATATTTATGTAAAACAGTCTTACTCCATACCCGTAACAAATCACAGGCTGTGCAAAGTTCAACCTTAGATGTGGTCTGTCGACTTTGAATTTACATGATAGACACTGCAGTGGAAGGGAGGAAGGGTTGGAGATAGGCTTATCATCTGTAGGACCTTGCTAAGAATTAGCCAGTCTCTCTATGATGAATTTTCCTTAATTATTTGAGAAATGACATGTTTAACCAATATTTAGACATGAGTTTTTTTTTAAGTTTTTATTTAAATTCCAGTGAAGTAAAATACAGTGTAATATTAGTTTCAGGTGTACAGTTTTGTGATTCAACACTTAGACATGAGCTTCTGACTCCTGTAGTGTTAATCTAAATATTTAAATGGAAATTTTTGTTCTTTGGCCCTGTTTTATATGAAGAAAGTTATTGAAAAGTAGTGGAAAATGTCACACTAATGTTTACTGAATCAGTCTTGATTATTACCATCTTTTCTCCAATCCTGACAAAAGTTAGTGTATAAAATTTAAACAAAAAGTAGTTGACAGTAATGGGGGAAAAACCCCAGTTGGTTTGGTTTTAGATCTGATGTTTTTCTTTGTAAAACTTTCAAGAGTTTAAGTTAACTTTAAACCCAATTTAATGGTAGTTTTAGATTTATCTTTTGTTTACAATATAGAAAGTTGTTTTGTTTTGATTAAAACGAAGGTTGGTTATTCTCTTGATACTAATTAAAGACATAGTAAGGTCTTTTGAATGCTCAAAAGATTTTTGTCCTATATGCTGAGTCTGTGGTGATTGAAGAGGACCAACAATGTTATCTAGAAAGAGATTTCAAGTCACTTCTGGAACCGTGCCTGATAAACAGTCCTCCAGGACAGGGAGGAATGCAAAGAATGCTTAAGTATTCAGGGAACTAGGTCATGGTTTAAAGTATTACATTTGTCAGAGAAAGTTTCTCAAGTAGCCCCAATGGTGCTTGGGTTCCTGCTTACCCAGGGTGCTTTAGTCTTAGGCAAATTAGGAGGGCTGGACTAGAAGTAGCAGCCCCACCATATTCGCCTGAACTCGCAACACCAGAAAGACAGTTGAGGCTCTAGGTTAGTGACCAGAAAAACCATAGATGTGATAAATGGGTGTTTTTTTCCCCCTTAACTGCATGATCTCAGCCTAGAAATTATTTAAAGAGTATATAGGCAAGTGATGATAGACAGTAAATATATAGGAAGAAAAGGAAATTCAGAATTCCTTTTAAGTGAACTGGGGGTGTTTCTTGGCTGCCAGTGTTAAGCCCTGCAGGAGACCAGGTGGGTTTCTTGTAGTTACATGTTGACCACAGTGCCCACATGGACTTAAGCTCATTGAAACCATATTTTGCCATGAACTGTAGCTGAATGTTGGACAAGGAATCATGAACATGACAGGCCCTGAAGGCAAGGGAAAGAGACATACTAAGGTACCAAGGAAGGTGGCATAGTGGATACTATGGATGGAGTGTTCCTAACATTCATATGCTGAAACTTTAATACTCGATGTGATGGTATTAGGAAATGGGGCCTTTGGGAGGGGATAGGTCATGAAGATAGAGCCCTCATTATAGGGTTAGTTAACTTATAAGAAGGGATGACAGACAGCTTGCTTTCTACTAACCATGTAAGGATAAAATGGGAAGACAGCCCTCTGCAAACCTGGAAGAGAGCTCTCACTAGGACCCAGCTTGGCCCACACCTCCATCATGGACTCCCAGCCTCCAGAACTGTGAGAAATACATGTTTGTTGTCTAAGCTATGGTAACTTGTCATAGCATCCCCAACTAAGGCAGAAGAGATGGAATTTATGGTGAATTGTTGAAGAATGGAGATGCGTGAGAGGAGGCAAGAAAATTGAAAAATAGTAAGATAATAATAATAAATATTTAAAAGTGATAAAACAAAGCAAGAGGGAACCTTGTCACATTGGGAGAAATACTGAGTGAAAACAGTCTAGGAAAAGTTGGGCTACCTACTCTTTCTTAACTGCAGAACTTTGCAGAATCTTTAATATCTGGCATCTTTAACCAAATGCAATTGAAAAATGTTGGGCTAGAGAAGAGAATGAAGCTGGAAGAGTGAGGAATCTGGAGAGGTAGCTTGTGGCTCTGTTGTGGAGAATATTGAATTCTAGGTTTGACTTCTGCATTTATTGTGATTGGCAATGTGAAGCCAATAATTGGGATCCAAATCTATATCTGTTAGCATGTAGGCGGGGACTGCCACTTAGTTTCTAATCCGAGACAATAATTATAAAACATTAGGGAAATTTGTGCTTTTTGGTGGGGCCATGGGAAAGATGAGTTTTCATTTCATTCATATCAAAAATGATTGCATTTTTTTGTATATCTAATTTTTAAATTAATCACATCACATGTAGAGAGATTCCTCTGGTTAAAATGGGAAAATGTGGAATGTGTCCCAGCTTTTAAATGTATGTTATTTGGGAAATGCCTCAGATTATCCTGAGATGAAATATTTCATGTTTTCATATCTTTATTAAGTGATGTCTAGATTTGTGAATATCTTTTGGTGGGGGGAGGAGAGAGAAGTAGAAAGTTTAGGCAACAATCAGGATCATTAAAATTGGGGGGGTTGAAGATAGTTTGGATTAATTCCATTGTTCAGATAATCCAGATAATTGTATCAGATTGAGATTATCTTCAATCTGTAGCGAGTCTAAGAAATGTTTATAGACTCTATTTCTTTGGCACTTAACTGCACGTAGAGCTAAACATCCTAGCAGAAACCACGTTATGCTTTCATACTTTCCTTTAACCGTATTTTCTGGAGCCAAAGACAATTGGACTACTGTGGAGTTAAATGCTGTCAATTATTGTGTTCCTCAAACCCTTTCCAGCTCCTACAGTGAATACTAGAGGTATTGTAACTGTATGTGAACTTGAACGAAGATCAGGGGAAGGTCAAAATAGAGCCTTCTTGAATGGAATTGCAAATTCTTCCTCTGGCAAATAAGAGTAAAGAGAAATGTCACCCTTTGTTGCTTTTTATGGTCATGAAGAAGAAAAAATTCTCAAAGCTTATGATTCCTTTGCTATGAGCTGATCAGCTGGCTTACTTGGGTTTTGGATTAGAAGTTGAGAAAGACACTGATGTATTTTCTTCAGTCTGATCAAAGCAAATCAGAGCAAATAACTGTATTTAAGATTGCAACTAAGCTAAATTTTAAAGAAGGTTGCCACTTTTAAAACCTAAAAATCAATGTAGGACTATTCTTGTAAGATTATTTTAGGCCATAATAAGTAGGAACAATTCAATTGAAGCATAAGCTACTGATTCTTGCTTCTAAATAAATATTTGCTATTACTGTATTTATATTTTTATTTATTTTTTTGAGAGCAAGCATGAGTGAGCATGAGGCGGGAGAGGGGCAGAAGGAGCCAGAGAGAGAATCCCATTCAGGCCCCACCCCCAGCACGGAGTCAATGTGGAGCTCAGTCCCACAAGAGTTGGAGGTATAACCGGATTGAGCTACCCAAGTGTCCTACTCTGTTTTTTATTTTTTAAAGATTTTATTTATTGGAGAGAGAGAGTGCGAGTCTAAGAGAGAGGACAAGGAGGAGGGAGAAGCAGAGTTCCTGCTGAGCAAGGAGCTGATGGGGAATTTGATTTTAGGATGCTGGGATCATGACCTGAGCTAAAGGCAGATGCTTAACCAACTAGGCTACCTAGATAGATGCCCACTGTGTTTGTTTTTTAAGTTAGTGTATGCATAGTATATTAATTGAATTGCTCACTTACTCTTTTCTAAAGTGTAACTTTTGTGCTTATTTTCAATGCACTAACTTGTTTTCAGGGGAAGAAGACTTGTCAGTCCAGGGACTAGACTCGTCAGTTTTGTGTCTTTGCCTATGTTTGACATCTCCACACAGTTGTGCATGGTGTGTTTCTGTGTTGATTTCAAGGTTGAAATCTGTAGAAAATGAATTAAAGATATGTATAAACTGTAAGGTCAAGTTATATAGAAATATTTTAAGAGTTCCTCCTCTAAATAACTGTCAACTCACTAATGTTTGTCGGTTTTGAGTACCCATTAGGTCCCAGGCAGTTTTTTGGGGCTCTTCTACATACTTTTTTTTATTTTACCAATAGCTCATAGCTTCTGTGTGGTAAATGGTATCCCTATGAGGGATAGGGATGAGCCAGCAAAATGAAAATTTAACTAGGAAATAGAGCTTTGGTTCACTAGCTCCTGTGTTCAATACTAGAGGTCTCCCTGTGGTTTGCTCAGCTCCCAGTCTTGGGGCTGGTGGGTATGGAACCACTGCAGTGTGTAGGGGGTCTTGGCTATGATGCCAAAGAGATGTCTCTTTATTTTTTTTGTCTCTTATTAACTTCTGGATACTAGATAGCTCCTGTGATACCAGTGCCCTCTGTTTTTCTAGGTATCTTATAATCTATTACTCCATCTGTAAATGTCGAATGGTTAGTTTTTATTAGCCAACCTATTTCCACTGACCCCACTCTTCCTACCCCATCATGACCTGGAAATAGCTGATGTGAGGTTGTATAAGCAATTTGGGTTTGGAGGCGAGTCATATAACCTAGATGAATCGATACCACGTATTTTTCTTTTTAATTTGGGTATACTTGAGTGCCAGGCCCATATAATCACCCTCTTTTCCCTTTTGGTTTTGCTCTGCCCTCCTGACATCCCAGTTCATCATCCGTCCCACTGTACCCTGTTGAACTCCATTCCATTTTAAACACATTTCCTCCCTTAGGATCATCCTCCAACTGATTTGCCCTCTGTGATCAAGGCATTGTCCTTAGGACATTTTGTCCTCTCCCAGGGTTTTAACACTAAATTATGTCCACCAACTTTCAGTCTCATGTATACATCTGTGTATTAATTAGACAAGTGGACCTCACAAATAACATTTTCTGTCCCTTTTGCCTGTTTCTGGGAACCCTCTTGGAATCTGGCCATCTCAGAGAATGGTATCCCAATCTTCCTCTTGCTCTTCCTGTCATTGATCAAATGTCCAGGCTGCCATGAAGTTCTGTTGGTTTTAGTTCTGCTTCCTTAGACCTTTTCCTTATTTCCCAATTTTAATTATTCTATGCAATATATGCAGCATTCATCTACGTTAGTCTTCCTACTTGGTCTGCCAGCTTCCTCTGCTCAGGCCACCAAGTGGGTAGGAACATCCACTGCATGTTCATAAGCTGCTCTTGTGCAAAGGCAAACAAAATGGAAATAAAGGTGATGGAATATAGTTTCTAAAAATTGAAAAAACCCACTAGCCTTCCTGCTTCTGGCTATTTTTCTCTCTATATAATTGCTTTATAGATGTAGGTGATTATAAAGTAGAAGTTCCCTGGACCCTGTAATTGGAGAGGCCCTCTGCTTGTAGGTATATAAAGCTCTCCAGACTTTGCTTTGCTTCTAGTCGTGCAACTATCATTCCCTTATGGTTCATTCCCAAGTTGAATCTTGAGCATTGAGAGAGAAGACAAAAAACAATGGTTTACTAAATATTTTTTTATCTTCTATACATTTTTCTTCTTTTCAGTCAATGAATGTGGTAATGAGAAGTTTTCTTCATTGCATGTTTAATTTTCAGAACTTTTCTGTGTAGCACAGCAGCATGGCCTGAGAGAAAAGTCAACACGACTAAAGTAAATTTTCCACCACCATGGGCATAGTAAATACAGAGTATGGAATCTTGATCACATTTGTATGGAAACATGATTGTAGTTTGGGTTATAAATTTATTTTGTTATTAGATTGGCTTTTATTTTGGGAATTCTGTTTGAAGCAGAAGTAGGATCAGTTGACCTAAAGTTTCAAATGTTTGATTTTATTGGTGTTTTAATTTTCAACAAATAGTGTCTGGTGTGAATTAATGAAGTTGAAAAAGTTTTTGTTTTCCTTCTCCCCATTTCCAAAAAGAGAAAATCCCTAAAGCCTTTATGATTTTTATTACAAACAGCAGGCTTAGTATGGGAGAGATCTTAGTGAAGCCATGGTGTATCAGGACTATTTCACAGGTGAATACCATCTCAAAGGGCAGGCTCAGGGCAGCCCCCATGGCTTAGCAGTTTAGCACCAACTTCAGCCGGAGTATGATCCTGGAGACCCAGGATCGAGTCCCACATCAGGTTCCCTGTCTGGAGCCTGCTTCTCCCTCTGCCTGTGTCTCTGCTTTCTCCCTCTGTGTGTCTCTCATGAATAAATAAATAAAAAAAAAAATCTTAAAAAAAAAAAAAAGGGCAGGTTCAGCCCCTCCCTCGTCCTTCTAAAGCTGAGGAGACATTCTACAATGCCTGCCAAGTATAAGGTTTTGACCAGTTTTCTGGGTCTTGGTTTCCTTATACTTTAGAGTTTAAGCCCATTTCCTTTGCCTGAAAACCAAAGGTAGTTTACTACCCAAAGTTTGCAGCCTTTATTTATTTATTTATTTTTAAGATTTTATTTATTTATTCTTGAGACAGAGAAAGGCAGAGACACAGGCAGAGAGGGAAGCAGGCTCCATGGAGGGAGCCCGACATGGGACTCGATCCCTGGTCTCCAGGATCAGGCTCTGGGCTGAAGGTGGCGCTAAACCGCTGAGCCACCCGGGCTGCTCAGTTTGCAGCCTTTAGATTTATTTTTTGTATGTGTAAAAAGAAGTGTTGATGTGACTTCCAGAGTCCTTTCTTTTCTTAAACTTAAATTTTCTGACTCACGGGCTGATTTCTGAGAGTGTGGTACCTAAAAGCAGAAGTACCACCTCCTGAACTAGTAGCTTTGGACTTTGTCTAACTCAGAACTCATATAGTTATTGCCTTGCAAACTGGTCTATGAGGCATCCATTCAAAAAATACTCCACTGGAGCGCCTGGGGGACTCAGTTGGTTAAGCATCTGCCTTCGGCTCAGGTCATGATTTTGGGGTCTGGGTCCTCAAATGGAGCCCCACATCAGGCTCCCTGCTCAGCAGGGGAGTCTGCTTCTCTCTTTGCCTCTCAAATGAAATCTTAAAAAAATATATTTTTTTTAATTCTCAATTGCTTCTGTTGGTATTTTTTCAGTCATTACTACTTCCTAGGCTCTGAGATCACAGTGTTCACTAACTTAGCTTCCATTACATCTATGTGCTGTTGAATTCTGAAACTATCCATCTCTACCTGGGACACCTATTCCATTGTCTTTTTTTTTTTTCCCCCCCAAGGGAATCTGCTTGAGATTCTCTCCTTCTTTTTGTCCTCCCCCACCAAATATGCATGCACATATGCATACTCTCTCAAATAAGTAAGATCTTTTTTTAAAAGATAGATTTGTTTGTTTGTTTGTTTGTTTGTTTGAGAGGGATAGAGTGAGCACACAGGGAGAGGAGCAGATTCTCTGCTGAGCAGGCAGCCCAAAGTAGGGTTCCATCCCAGGACCCTGGGATCATGACCTGAGCTGAAGGCAGGCACTTAAACTGACTGAGCCACCCAGCTGTCCCAAATAAGTAAAATATTTATTTATTTATTTAGTAAAATATTTAAAGAAAAAAAAAAGAATTTAGCTTTAAAAATCTCATTTGCAGAAAATAATATACTGAAGCTTAAATCTGTGAAAACAGAATTTTTCTAAAACTTTGTTTTAGGGACAAAATTAAATTTATAAATGTAAATTAAAGCATTCTTATTTCTTGCAAAAGCTTTATTAAGATAATAATTCACATAACATATATTTTACCCATTTAAAGTCTGCAGTTCAATGGTTTTCAGTAATTAAATCTTAATTGAAAAATTATCTTTGAACAACTGGAAGCAAATGACTGATCTGAGGTAGGTGCTTATGGCTATTTAAGTCAGCTTGGTCCTTCTTAATTTTTTGAAAATCAAAGTATAAGGAGGTTCTATTTGAACTTTAGTTAGTGTAGGGGTTTCCATTAAATCACTTAGCTAGATTAACTTCCATCCAGTAGATTTAAAATACAATAGAAGAAAATGAACTTGAAAAAAATGTTGCTGAGGAAAATAAACTTGAGGGATGCCTGGGTCGCTCAGTGGTTAAGCATCTGCCTTCAGCTCAAGTTGTGATCCTGGGGTCCTAGGATCAAGTCCTACATCAGGCTCCCTGCAGGGAGCCTGCATCTCCCTCTGCCTATGTCTCTGCTTTTCTCCCTGCATCTCTCATGAATAAATAAACAAAATCTTAAAAAAAAAAAAAAAAACCCAACTTGTATATATTAAGGAGAAAGGATAATAATGCTTATTAAAAATCAAGCAATACATAGGTATGTAAAAGCCAATTTTTATTTTTATTTTTAAAGATTTTATTTATTTGACAGAGAGAGTGCACACAGCAGAGGGAACAGGCAAAAGGGAGAGGGAGAAGCAGGCTTTCCACTGAGCAGGGAGCCCGATGTGAGGCTGGATCCCAAGACCCTAGGATCATGATCTCAGCCAAAGGCAGTTGCTTAACTGATTGAGTCACCCAGGCACCCCAAAAGCCAATTCTTTTTCCATACCCATCCATCCCTCCCATCAATCACCCTCATCTGATAGAGCCACAGTTAACAGAGGTTATAACATTCTTCTTGGCCTGAGAATGGATTACACAGCAGATGTGAAAAAAAAATTAGTGATCACTAGGAGTCAGGTTGGGTTCACTAAAAATAAACCGAGTAACCACATTTTTTTAATTTCCTTTTTTGTTCTTCCTTTCTTGATCTTTTGTTGCTGTTCAGATTCCTGTATTATAGGATTTTTGAGAATGGACTGATAGTGTTTCTGGATTTCACTAGAGATTTGACAAAACTGAATAATTCAGTAACTCTCCTTAAATGTAGGCCAGTCAAACATACGGTTGAATAAACATAATTGATGGGTCATCCTAGTAAGAGTTGCCGGCTACAGAACTCTACCTGGCCTCACCCAGAGTTAATATTTTATCAACTTGCATAAGAAGTGAAGGCAAATGTCTCAAATTGATAGATGATTAAAAAGTTGAATGGAAAGCAAATGCTATATTATATATTTTTTTGAATGTAGACATGGCCACAGAGTTGGGACAAAGGGGAAGGACAGTATAGCTCTCCATGCACCAGAGCACACAGTATAGGACAGACAAAGGTATTGGGTCTGTGTAAGGACAGGGAGAGAAGTGCATCTAACAGAACAGAAGAAAAACACCCTGGAATGCATTGATTCTTATGTTTTTGAAAAATCAAATTATAAAGCAATTTGGCAGTGCATTGGACTGTATTAAGTGTTCACATCGTTTATTCCAGCACTTCTAAATCTGGAAATTCAGCAAATAGATAATACAAGGGAAGGAAAACTATATGCCCTGTGATGTTTATTACAGTATTTATCACTGTTTTGTTTAAGATACTGAAAGATCAGCAAAGTGAATTATGTGTGGTGCATATACCGTATCCTTGTCATTGAGGGACATGAGAAGAATTTCTAGCATCCTGAGCAAATATATGGTTTCAGGATGGGAGAAATATGCAGAACTGTACTCAAAGTCTATGTATGTGGCTAAAAGTTGAAAGGAGTACATGAAAATGAAGAGGTGTTAGAATGACAGTGTTTTAGAACACTTCAGTATTTTTCCTTTTTATGATTACTGAAAACCCAGCAGATCAACATGGGAGGGAATTGAGGTTGAAAGGATCTAAATTATAAGCAGGAGGGAAGTAAAAAGCTGGGGGTTTGGGCAGCCCGGGTGGCTCAGCGGCTTAGTGCCGCCTTCAGCCCAGGGCATGATCCCAGGGTCCCGGGATCGAGTCCCATGTCGGGCTCCCTGCATGGAGCCTGCTTCTCCCTGCCTATGTCTCTGCCTCTCTCTCTTTCTGTATCTCTATGAATAAATAAATAAAATCTTAAAAAAAAAAAAGCTGGGGGTTTTAATTGGTTTTAATCACAATGGTATAAAATGGGGGAGGATGGCTAATACACAGCATTTCAAATATATACTTATGCTGTATTAATAAGTTTGCACTGGTCCGTATGGAGTATTGTACTTAGGACAGAGCCACATTTTATTTTATTTTATTTTATTTTAAAGATGTATTTATTCCTGAGAGAGACAGAGAGAGGCAGAAACATAGGCAGAGGGAGAAGCAGGCTCCCTGCAGGGAGCCCGACCGGGACTCTGGGTGGGATCACGCCCTGAGCCTAAGGCAGACGCTCAATCACTGAGCCACCCAGGTGCCTCAGGGCCACATTTTAGTGTCAGATATTGCTACATTAAAGTCAGATGAATGGATAAAGAAGATGTGGTCTATGTATACAACGGAATATTCCTCAGCCATTAGAAACGACAAATACCCACCATTTGCTTCAACGTGGATGGAACTGGAGGGTATTATGCTGAGTGAAGTAAGTCAGTCGGAGAAGGACAAACATTATATGTTCTCATTCATTTGGGGAATATAAATAATAGTGAAAGGGAATATAAGGGAAGGGAGAAGAAATGTGTGGGAAATATCAGAAAGGGAGACAGAACATAAAGACTCCTAACTCTGGGAAATGAACTAGGGGTGGTGGAAGGGGAGGAGGGCGGGGGGCGGGGGTGAATGGGTGACGGGCACTGAGGGGGGGGCACTTGACGGGATGAGCACTGGGTGTTATTCTGTATGTTGGCAAATTGAACAACAATAAAAAATAAATTTATTAAAAAAAATAAAGTCAGAAGTGTAGTTTTCAGGTCCTTGACAAATAGTTGCCCCATCAGAGTCCATAAAATGCCAAACTCTGGTGACAGAATGTGGGGTTTGAGGAGGATTATTTGGAATAAGATGGTCTTCAGAGGACCAGTCCCATTTCCACTGCAAATTTTGCAAGGTCAGTTATAGACTTAAAGAACAAAGGACCAGATTTTGTGTCTATAGCCATTGTAAATGATTTTTGATCCCTGTTAACATAGCCTGTTAAATTTCTAGAATGCAGCTGTAGAAAGATACCATAGTTATCCTCAGGTTGGTGAAGTATCACTCTTAATTAAGGAGGATTTTTCAAAGGCAAAAGAGATAATCACAGAGATAATCACAGGAACTTACAGTGTGAACAGTTCCATGGAAGGTGTAGGATGTGGTTTCTTTTTAGTGGCAGCTGAGATAATTCAAGGGCAAGGTATCCAGGCCATTTTTTTCCCTTTGCCAACAGGGAACATCCATTCTTCAGGCCGTTTGAACCTTTCTTTTTGGGGTTGCTGATGGAAAGAGCCCAGAGATCCTTAAGCCCTCCCTAATCCTGATTACTGCACACACTCATTGGATGTCACATTCTTGCCTGACAGATGCCATTTTCCCAAGAACCCATTTTATCTTTTTAGTTCCTACTAAACTAAATTCAGGGAGACCTTCATGGGACTGAGCAAGGTACCAGTATTGGGATAATGGGACATGTTCTTAAATATATGTAATTACAACAAAAATAAAACTTTGGCAGCTATGTATATCAAACTAAGTTTCATGTGAATCTGTAAATAGTGGTCTTTTTGCTTATAAGAGAAGGCCTGGGCAGCCCTGGTGGCTCAGCAGTTTAGCACCACCTCCAGTGCGTGATCCTGGAGACCTGCTTCTCCCTCTGCCCGTGTCTCTGCCTCTCTCTCTCTCTCTGTATCTCTCATAAATGGATAGATTAAATCTTTAGAGAGAGAGAGAGAGAGAGAAGGCCTGATAATCTAACCAAATACCTGTGTTATATGGAAACTTCCAGCTCTGTTCAATGTTTCAGTTTTAGAATAGACTTGTGTTTATAATTTACAGGGTATCTTCGACTCTCAGACCCTTGTTTTAATATTCCAGAAAGAAAACTAAAACTTGGGATATATCAAGGTTGAGTAGACTATACATACCATGTTACAAATGTAGGAAGGAAGCTGTTCCCAATAGTGGGTATGGGAAACATTTAATGTTAGATGAGTGAACTTCATGGTTAAGATGAAAGATGTTCAATCTTAGGTGAAATCTTTGATGTAGAACTGATTCAAACTGATGTAGGCAGTTTGAATATAGATGCTACAATGGCTTTCCTAGGTTTAGCTGTCACCTAGCAGTAGAATCAATGGTAATCCCCAAATATTGCCTGAATCTGTCTGTCTTTCTTTCTTTCTTTCTTTCTTTCTTTCTTTCTTTCTTTCTTTCTTTCTTTTTCTATTTTGTATATCCTTCCTAAAGTTTTTATTTCGTGCAGAATTTCTATCAATATTCTCTCTTCCCCTCCAACTTTAGTGGAGAGAGAGGAAGCTTATTTCTACCATAAGACCTTGCCAAGATATCTGGAGGAGGCTTTCATAATTAAAGAATGTATTTGCTTTCCTTCAGGAATCAACGCCACTCAGATCTGATTGTCATGACATTTTACTGTTGCTCAAGAAACATTGTAGATCTTGTGATTAATCGGAAATGAACACCCTGCAGCAGATAAATTTATCCCAGAAAATATCTATGGGTAACTTTACTTGGAGGTATTTACTAGTCTCAATTGCTGAAAGAGTATTAATTGTTCCTGGTTGTTTGTTTGTTTTGTTTGTTTTTTTAAAGATTTTATTTTTTCCAGAGAGAGAACAGGAGAGCACAGTGGGAGGAACAGGGGAAGAATCACAAGCAGACAAGCAGACTCCATGCTGAGCACAGAGCCCAATGTGGGGTTCATCTCAGGACCATGAGATCATGACCTGAGCCAAGACCAAGAATCAGATGCTTAACCGACTAAGCCACCCAGATGCCCCTTGTTCCTGGTTTTTAATTTTTTTTTAAGATTTTATTTATTTATTCATGACAGATGCACAGAGAGAGAGGCAGAGGCACAGGCAGAGGGAGAAGCAGGCCCCATGCCGGGAGCCTGATGTGGGACTCAATCCCAGGATTCCAGGATCGCGCTCTGGGCCAAAGGCAGGCGCTAAACCGCTGAGCCACCCAGGGATCCCCTTGTTCCTGGTTTTTTAAATAACAGCTTTATTAAGATATAATTCACATACAGTTCACTACTTAAAGTGTACAATTCAGTGTTTTTTTAAAGAATTGTTTAACCATCATGACAATCAATTTTATTTTATTTTATTTTATTTTTTTTAATTTTTTTCTTTTATTTATTATTTATGATAGTCACAGAGAGAGAGAGAGAGAGAGAGAGAGAGACAGGCAGAGACATAGGCAGAGGGAGAAGCAGGCTCCATGCACCGGGAGCCCGACGTGGGATTCGATCCCAGGTCTCCAGGATCGCGCCCTGGGCCAAAGGCAGGCGCCAAACTGCTGCGCCACCCAGGGATCCCCATGACAATCAATTTTAGAACCTTTTGACTCCCAAAAGCCACCCTATAATCACTCCCATTTTCTTCTTCCCCTTAGTTCCTTGTAACTGCTAATCTAATTTCTTTCTATTTCTAAAGAGTTGCCTATTCCAGACATTTCATGTAAATGTATGTTTTTTTTTCACTTGGTGTAATGTTTGTAAGTTTTATCTATGGTATATAATACATGTCAGTACTTCATTTCTTCTTCTTGTGGGATAATAAGATTGTATGGATATACCTCATATTTTATTTTATTTTTCTTTTAAGATTTTATTTATTTATTTATTCATGAGAGAGAGAAAGAGAGAGAGAGGAAGAGACATAGGCAGAGGGAGAAGCCGGTTCCATGCAGGGAGCCTGACATGGGACTCAATCCCGGGCCTCTAGGATCACACCCTGGGCTGGATGCGGCGCTAAACCGCTGAGCCACCAGGGCTTCCCACCTCACATTTTATTTATCCATGCATCAGTTGATGGACATTTGGATTGTTTCCCCTTGTTGGCTATTATGACTAGTACTGTTATGAACACTAGTGTACAAGTTTTTGTGTGAACCTGTGTTTTCCTCTCTTGTGGAGTAGAATTACAGGGTTGATGTGTCAACTCTATGTTTAATTTTCTGAGGAACTAACAGACTGTTTTCCAAAGCAACTGCACCATTTTACTTTCCCACCAGCCATGTAAGCGGGTTCCATTTTGTTTTTAGGCAACTACATTTCCAGTGTGCTTATTCACTCATGCAAAGCTAAAAATTAAGGTTGCCTTCTGAATAAATGTGCGTACGACAAACACCATAATGGATCCAAGCACACATTGTGTGCTCTGCACCCCTGGCAATTAAAGCAATGTTTTTTCTGGTTTCTGAAAAGTGGACCTTACAGCCCTGACTATTAAGCTCTTGTCTTTAAGAAGTTCTTTTTCTAGATGAAAGAGTTGCTCAAATAATAAAATATTTCCATGGTGGGCAGGGAGTAATGATGAGAATTTCTGTTGGCTAAATGTTTCTTACCAAATACACGGAAGCTGTCTAACATTTACCAGTCATCAACATTTTGTCAGATTTGTTTTCCTTCTCTTACTGGTATCCCTTTGCTGTTGAACTCTTGTATATCACAATACTTCACTTCGAAAGAGGTTAGCACTTAACTCTTAAGAATAAATTCCTCGTTCTTAACCACAGTGCTGTTATCACACTTGAGAGATTTAACATTAATGTAATGATAATCATCTAACAAAGTCCATATTCAGACTTCCCCTGTTATTCCTTAAATGGGTTTTATACTTGTATTTGAAGAAACCAGGATCTAGGATTTCCTCAAGGTTGTCAAATTTCATTCTGTTATGTTTCTTTTAGTCTCTTCAACTAGGGTATGTCTCCCACCTTCTTGTTTTTCATGGGGTTTATTTTTATGGAGAGCCCTGGCCAGTTTCATGCATAATGGGTTTGTCCAATTTGTTTTTCTATAACTAGGTTCAGGTGGACATTCTTAGCCAGAATATACCTCCCTAATATTGAGTACTTAGTATTACATCACACTAGGAGTCCTAGACCATTGAGTTGCTCCACTGTAGGAGATGCTAAGTTTGATTTGGTTAAGGGCTCCTACCAGATCTCCTCATTAGAAAGATGCTTTTCTCTGTGGGATAATGTCACACATTGATGTGGACTGTTGTGTTGCCAAACAATATTTTAGCATCCACTGATGATCCTTGCCTGAATTTCATTGGAGCTTTACAAAATGGACATTCTTGTCCACCATTTTTTCCTACTTTTCTCTACCTGGCATTCTTACATAGAGAAGAGTTTTTCATTTTTACCCTTTTCTGTCCCTTTGTTTTCCCCCTGAAGTTAAAAATGTTTTTTCAACAAGTTTATGAGCAAATTTCCAATTGTTATTTCAAACTTGCCTCAAGGAAGGAAGGAAACCTAGCAGGTCAATTCAAAGACTCCTCTCGATAGAAACATGTAATAGAGCAAAGAGAATGGTTCGATGGTTATTGGTTGAAAGAATTGAGACCAAAGTGGTTACCCTTAATTCTTGAGGATCATCTGGCTGTGAGTGGTGATGGAGGAGGGCGGGTAGGGGACACGGAAGTGATGCACTAAAGTAGCAGATCTAAATTTCATTGAAACATAATCAGAAATTTTTTCAGAAATGTTCTTTTTTTCTCTTCGAGGAAGTTGTAGGGTCATATGATAAGACAAAACGAAGTTCTGCACCTGACCCGGTCAGGGTGTCTAAGCATTGTAAATATGGAAACTAGAAGTTGTAGAAAGATTAAAAAGTAGCAGGGGAAAAAGGTAGAGGTTCAGACTTAACACAGCCATTATCTCTTTTGTGTGTTTTTAGAGAAAGGAAAACTGCTTCAGTTTTTATCATTTTTAACTTCGGGGGTTGCCTGGGTGGCTCATTTGGTTCAGTGTCTGCCTGTGGCTCAGGTCATCATCCCAGGGTCCTGGGATTGAGTCTTGCATTGGGCTCTGTGCTCCACAGTGAGCCTGCTTCTATCTCTGCCTGCTGCTCCCCTGTTTGTGCTCTCTCTGTCAAATAAAGTCTTTTAAAAAAGTAATTTTTAGCTTCAAAAGCATTAAAAAACAAATTCCAGTTCATAGCCACAATGGTATGAAAATGGAGGTAATATTTCTAAGCTAGTTCTCACAAGCCCATAGGCTGATGGTGTTGCACTAACCCGCCATTTTGTGTTGACAACAAGGATACCTAAGATGTCTTTTTTCCAGCTCTTCACCTGCTGCATCTGGAGGACATTTGCCCCTGAGGGAATCCAGAGCTAGACTGCCCCTCATGTTACTTTTGAGGTTTCTGGTGTTTGAGTCCTCAGAGCACCCCTTTAAGAATGCATGTCCAGGGGCACCTGGGTGGCTCAGTCTTAATCCTCTGTTTTTGGCTCAGGTCATGATCTTGGGGTCCTGGGATCCAGCCCCTCACGGGCTCCCTGCTCAGTGGGGAGTATGCTTCTCTCTCTCCCTCTGCTCCTTCCCCTGGCTTGGGCTCTGCCCCACCCCCCACCCCCCAAGTAAATAAATAAAATCTTAAAAAAAAAAATGCATGTCCATTTTACATTGAAAAAAGGGAACAAAACTGTGCAATACAGTTTTGAAAGATGAATCTACCCTACCCTCTTAAGAAGGTGATATTTAAAAACAGCTTGACTCCCTTAGAAATTTCATCATAGGAGACATCACATTGCTAAAGTTCACATTTAGCTGTAGAAGACCTTTGAATGAATCATTTACAGGGTTTTTTTTTAAATTAGAATACACATTTTATATTGATTCAGTAATTCGAACGATAATTTTTTTTTACACTATCACTAGAAGACATAAGATTTTATAGAATTATTTTCCTGCCATCTGTTTCAACAGGACCACCTACATATTTTTTACCCGCCAAGTTGTACATTTATATTTTCCACTCTGGTGTGGGATTGCAGAAAGCCTGTTTTTATTATTTTAGTTGAATGACTTTATGCAGATTAAATCATTAAGATACCTCAGTGGCTTGGAAAACTGTTTTAATTATCTAGACATCTAGACTGGCTTTGTTTAATTGGCTAGCATTCATCTATACAGGAAGAAAATAGCTAGTAAATAATAAAAATTAGATTGAACATAATTATTAATAGACTATACCACTGACCATTTGTCTTGGTCTAACAGTTGTTCATTAACAAATTGATCAGACTGAAATTCTGTGTCCAAACAGAATTATGGTAGTATTGAGAGCCTAAACAGACCGTGAAATAGAATTTGCAGAGGTAAACAATAAATTTTGCATTTGATTCCCTTCCATGTTCCCCAAGTCCTTTTAAATCTTGAACAAAATTTAAATGTAGCAAAGCTAAAACTGCAAAAGCTGATTTTCTTAGCGTGGTGTTCTAGTGGTTGGAGTCATTTTTGCAAAGGCTCGTTAGGAGGGCCAGGAAGGAGGTGAAGATGTACATTTCTTCCTGCAAGTGTTGGAAAGTGATTAAGACATTTTTATAGGTGCCAATACAGTCAGTGATTGCATATTTCTGTTTTTGCTTAGGGCTTTCTTTAGTGGAACTGAGAAAGGTTGGCTAATGAAACCGAGTTAGCTTTGTCAGCATTCCTGGCAGTTGAAGGGATATGGTTCACACCCAGCTCTGCAGTGACTGCAGCACATTTCCCTGTGGACACAGCCTCCCCGATCCTCACACAAAGGGAAGCCAGCAGGACTTGGGAGTGGCTGGAAGAGCACAATACACCTGGAGATCCAAGATTTGGAGGACCTTATTATTTATTTATCATTTATTTTTACCTTTTTCTCCCTAGGAAGTCACTGATTGTGTTTTATCACAGTCCTATACCTTTATGAAAGAGTTAGATAACCCATTGATTTCTCTGTCCCTTTTTATTGATATATCTATTTAAAAGAAGAATACGAGGGGACCTGTCCTTTAAAAGACTATCCTTCATGGATTGATATGGAAGGATTGACTTTTTCCTGGTAGTTTTGAGGTGGAACTCTTGGTGTGTGCATCTCCACAGGCACATACTCCGTTTAAGCAATTTAAAACAAATCTTGCTCACAGTCATTTAGTTAACAAGAATACAAACCTAAAAACAAATACAACAACTTATAAAATCTTGAAGATACAGAAGAAAATGAATCCGTCCTTCCCTAGGGGTAATTACTTCTGCAGCTGTTTAAAGGTGGGTTCTGTGCTCTGGGGCTCCGATTACCATCAGAGCAGATGGAGCTGTTGAACAAATGTCTGAGCGTGGTTATTATCCGACGGGGCTGCAATAAATGTTTGTCAGTTATAAATGTTATGGAGACTGGAATGCTTTACTAAGCAATATGTATGCTCTTAATTAAAAAAAAAAACTTGGATTTTTATCTTTATGGGGTGGAATATGCCTATGATAACCACACCCTTGGAGATAAAACTCATTTTCTGATCTTCTCTTTGAGTTTTTAAAATGTAGGATGGATGGAACAAGGACTCAGACAAATTATTTCTAAATGTCTTGATGTTACAAAGGGAGAACTTTATAGAACTGAAATAATATGAATCAATACCTGTTAAATTCCTTTAACTCAAAATTTGTTGCTTAATAAATGATAGTCACACAATAGACATTTATTTAATGAGTTTCACACTTAGTTCTTAAAATGAAAATGTTTAAAACTGCAAATAGACTATTGCCTCCTATTTAACCATATTCTTTGGTATACTATATTTTAACAGGGCTATAAATCCTACTTCTTTTTTAGCTTTTCCCTTCTGTTCTTTTTGAAAAAAACATAAAAAGCCATTTTAAATGCTAATAAGAATATACATAGGAACAGATTTTAGGAGTAATGTGTAAATTTGGTAAGAATTTATTCTCCTGCTGTATTGGTTTGCCAGATACTGGTGCATCTCCTAATATTAAAAAAAAAACGTTTATCCCTGAAATATATGAGACATGACAAGCCTTTTCAGATCCTTATGGAATAACTCATAAGTGTGTGTGTGTGTGAGTGTGTGTTTAGTAGGGAAGAAATATTTCTTGTACTACTGTGAAAGGGGGATAGTAGAAGTTATTAATCATATTTAAATTTTATTTAAAATCTATAATAATGAAAATGTATCATGCCCAATAATAACTGAAAATTTCATGAATTAATATTAATTTCTATGTTGAAGATAGTCATTGGGTTTATACTGTATGAATGTGGATAGATTCACAATGAAGGATAATCCAAGTGCTGTTTATCGTTATCATAGATGTACCAATTCAATCAAAATTGAATTTTGACTTTGGAAACGTCCATTCTTTGAACGTAGATCTCTTTCTCTCTGCAGTGATGTTATTGGTGCTGTAGTCATGAAAGGTTAATGTCTAGTTCGGGACTTAGATTGGGACAATGAGTTTAAAGGTGTTCTATCAAAACCTCATGCTTTTCTAAAATCCTTCAATAAATTTTTAAATACAATGGATTTGAAATTGAAAACAATAGACCTTGAGTGTCATTACAGCCTATACTACTTTAGTGGCCTGGAGTGCCCACACCCAGAATCTTATTCCAACTCTTGGAAAGATTCTTGTTAATGTCTTAAAAGATTGTATTCCCTGGGGCACCTGGATGGCTCAGTCAGTTAAGTGTCTGACTCTTGGTTTTGGCTCAGGTCCCGACCTCATAGGTCATGAGATGGAGCCCCATGTGGGGCTCTGCACTGGCAGGCAGTTCACTTGAAGATTCTCTCCCTCTGTCCCTTCCCCCATTCGCTCATGGGGCTCTGTCTTCCTCTCTAAAATAAATGAATAAATCTTTTTAAAGAGATTGTGGGGCACCTACGTGGCTCAGTTGGTTGAGCAGCTGACTCTGATTTCAGCTCAGGTCATGATCTCAGGGTCATGGGATAGAGCCCACATCGAACTCTGCACTCAGCCTGGAGTTTGCTTCTCTCCCTCTGCCTGTGCCCCCAATCACATTCTCTGCCTCTTTCTCCCTCTCTAAAGTGAATAAAATAAATCTTTTTAAAAAATTGTGTTCCCTAGTATCATCTTACTAAAATTTCTTTCTTTCTTTCTTTCTTTTTTTCTTTCTTTCTTTCTTTCTTTCTTTCTTTCTTTCTTTCTTTCTTTCTTTCTTTCTTTCTCTTTCTTTCTTTCTTTCTTTCTTTCTTTCTTTCTTTCTTTCTTTCTTTCTTTCAATCATGTCACTTAAATATATTACAGTTGACTACACCATTATTTTTATTTGCCAGTGAACACACCGACGGCCGATTTCCATTCTGTAGGGCGTGGCTTGGTTTACAGGCCCTTCTCCTGTTATTTCTGGAAGGGAAGCTTCCAGGCTTGATGACAGAATGGGAAGAGCTTGTGTTTTGTAGGCAAGACATGAATTTGAATCCCCAGTCTGCCACTTACATGAGATAAGTGGCTTAACTTCTAAGTCTTCCTCTACAACTTGGATAGAAGGCTGTTAAGGGCATGCTTTTACAGGGTATGCTAATTTTGATGCCACTGGGAATGAGTAAGTGATCACATTTCACTGCCATATGGCTGATATTGGTAGTTTACTTTGACAGGTGAAGGATGGTATCTTTTTTTTTTTCCTTAAGATTTTATTTATTTATTTGAGAGAGGCAGAGATAGTGAGAGAGAGCATGAGCAAGGAGGAGAGGGAAAAGCAGACTCCACACTGAGCAGGGAGACCAATGTGGGGTCCATCCAAAGGCAGACACTCAACCAGCTGACCCACCCAGGCGACCCCAAAGGGTGATATCTTATGTTTGGTTTGTTTTTTGCATTGCCTTAGTTTCTTAGACCAAATAATGTTTCCATTTGTTGATTGGTTTCATTTCACGTTATGAAGGGTATTTATTGCCCATTTGATCTATTGGGGTCTTATTATAGGTTTCAAAACTCATGCTTTATATTTTCACATTTGTAGGCAGTCCCTCAGCGATCTGATTTTTCCAAATTGTTTTTCTTGTGAATTGAGTTGCTGACAGCGTCTTCTCTTGGGTTTCCAGGCAGAGGTCCTAGTCCTGACTTCACCTGTTGTGTCCTGATGATTACATAGATTCCTGGGTTTTGGTGGGTAAAGCATTCTACATGAGCTTGGGACTCAGTTTCTTGTGGCTCCTTGTTTTTCTCCACACACGTAGTTTATTGAAGAAACACATACTCTGTTCCAGGAGTTATTTCAGACACTTTACAAACATCAACTTGTGGAATTCTCTCAACAACCCTACAACATAGGGAAACCGAGGCACATTCTGAATGGTGGAGCATCTTGCCTCCTGTCACACTGCGTCAGTAAGTGGAGCCTGGGTTGAAATCTTGGAGATCAGGCTTCAGAGATGACCGGCTTTACCTCCCTGGGTTTACTTCAATGGAGCATGCTAAGTTTTTCCCTTTACGTATGGACTGGCCATAACCCAGATTTGGTTCTCATAGAAGCTCACCCCTAACATTTGGCAGGGCCCAGGGCAAGAATATAAATGAGGATCCACATACCACATGTCAAAATATTTTAAATTTATTAATTAAGCTAATAAACTGTTAAATGAAATGTTGTATCCTCTTTCCTGACAATTAAACCTTCACAATGACCAAGAAGGCCAACTCTCAGCTTAGAAATCTTAAACCTTAGGGCTTCCAGGCCAGAATGTGGTGATGCAGGGAGCACCAGCTTCCAGCTTGTTTTCTTCTCACGCCTGGCTGACCCTGCTTACATCTTGAGGGGCCTCCAGCACATGCATATGATTGCCCAGTCCCTGTCCAAGCTTTTTCCCTATACCCCAACCTTCATCGTAACAGATGCCCTTTGGCTGGCTTCTAAGCCCTGGGAATGCTGTGATCTTGGCCCTGGAGCAGGTGAGACATTGATTACAGGTGGGTCTCTACTCTTGTTTCCTCTAGAGAGGAGAGGACCTGTGGAGGGCCAGAATGAGACTCTAAAGGGAGGGGTTCTTTGGTCTGAGTCTAATGGTGTTATTGCTCATAGGGATTATTGAAGCAATTGCTTTCCCTTGATGCTCTTGTGTGTAGACTTGATGCGATTCCTGCTGTCTTCCTCTATCTCATGTTATTACTCTCGAGGTTCAGGCTAGACAAATGTGAATTCAGTAGTTTACTTAGAGCATATTATGTGTAAGGTGCTGGTTGTGTAAGAGCTGCTGTCCCCACCCTCATGAGTTTATAGTTTCTTCCTTTGGCTTAGCCCTCGCTAGCTTCCCACAGTATAGCCTGCATTCATGCTGTGTAAAAGTACAGAGGTGACTAGCAAAGAATGTTGAGGATTTTGTCCTGATTAGCTCAAGAGTGATCAGTAAGGAAGGAGGGTAATGGAAGAAATGGAATGTAGAGGCTCTTCTAGAAGAAGGCTTAGCCTTATGCTATAGATGGAGAGGAGTTAAGATTTAGGAAGTAAAGGAGACTCGCATGGCAGATAGAAAACTGAAGTTAACAGAGGGGTCAGCTCTCAGGACACTGCAGTCTGCAGTAAATCAGACATGCAGTATTGATGCCTGAACCAGAAGCAGAATCAAAGAATGGATGCCGACAGCATTGAAAACATGAAATATGATGGGACTTGATGGTGCATCAATGTGGGGATGAGCAAGAGAAGCCCAAGAGGATTCCCAGGTGTCTAGGTTTTGCACACTTGGGATGTTCTCCCTTTCCTGGGAAGCAGTAGTATCCAGGAAGCCCCAGTATCCAACTGTTGGGGCCAAGTGGAAGGAAAGGAACAAAAGCAGTGATTTGTTCCTTGTAATGCTAATAGCTGAAATTAACTGGATGCTTACTATGTGTCAGTTGCTTTCTTAAGCACCTCCTAATATGTACAAACTTGTGAATCCACTTTCTACCAACGGCCAAAACAGGCATCTAGAGATTAAGGAACCCCATACAACTTGGGGTGGGGAGGGGAGGGAGAATGAGAGAATGAAGATAAAGATAAAGCCCAAGGTTAGAAACCTTGAACAGGCAGAGTTTTTTCTAAACTCAAACTGGCAGTTACAACCAAGCCTTTAATTGGAGAGCTCTTTTCCTAGTGTCAGGTCCTATGGGCTTCACTCCAAAATACATGACAGACAGATTGGGGGGGATTGTTCTCCCCAGGGTCTCCTCCCTAGTTCCAGTCTCCCTGCCTCCATTCTTGGCTTTTTGCATTGTCTACTTTGCAGCCAGATTGATGTTTTGGGCAATTTTTGTTTGCTTATGGTCAACTCACATCCAATAAAGCATTATAAACCTTAAGTGTGTAGCTTTGATGGATTCTTACAAAATGAATGTGTGTAAAGAGCTCCTGGTCAGTTTTTGTAGGACATTCCCAGTGCCCCAGAAGCCTCTTCCAGGGATTACTCTTTGCTCTGGATGAATCCTGACCCCTTCAAAATTCATATGCTGGAGCCCTAGCCTCCAATGTGGCTGTATTTGAAGATAGGCCTTATAAGCAGGTAATCAAGGTCAAATGAGACCTAGAATGGGATCTGATTGAAAGGATTGTGTCCTTATCAGAAGAGCTATCAGAATGCTCTTACTTATTGTCTCTGTGTATCTTTCTCTCCTTCCTTTGCCACATGAGTGTACAGTGAGAAAGTGGCCATCTATGAGCTAAGAAGCAGGTTCTCATCAGAAATTAAATTGCCTGGCACCTTGACCTTGATCTTCCCAGTATCCAGGAATTAAATTTCTGTTGTTTAAAGTACCCAATGTGTGGTATTTTGTTATAGCAGCTCAAGCTAATACAGAGACTTTGGAAAGTGAACCTTGCAGGTCAGTAAGGAGAACAAAAATGCAAGAAGTTGTATGAGTATGTAGTGGTCTGCATTGCCAGAGTCCATGAACTTTTTTTTTTTTTTTAAGATTTGCTTATTTATTTGTTTATTTATTTATTTATGATAGAGAGAGAGAGAGAGAGAGAGAGAGGCAGAGACACAGGAGGAGGGAGAAGCAGGCTCCATGCAGGGAGCCTGACGTGGGACTAGATCCTGCGACTCCAGGATCATGCCCTGGGCCAAAGGATCCCTGGGTAGCTCCCTGCTGAGCCACCCAGGGATCCCCGAGTCCATGAACTTATTTTAAGAATAGTGTGCAGGTTGGGGCATCTGGATACCTTAGTTTGTTAAGTGTGAGACTCTTGATTTTGGCTATAGTCATGATCCTCAGGGTTCCTGGGATTGAGCCTTGTGTCGGGTTTTGCACTCAGTGGAGTTTGCTTAAGACTCTCTCTCTCTCTCTTTCCCTCTGCTCCTACCCCACCAAGTGCTCTTTCTCTTTCTCTCGCTCAAATATATATTTTTTTAAGTCTTTAAAAAAATACTGAATGTCATGATGCAACAGTATGAAGTATGAAACAACAGAATAGGGAGTATTTTGGGGTCAAGTAAGACTAATTCTAATTCCATCAGACCATCTTAACTATTAAAGCAGAATGTTGTCTCCTACTCCCCATGGGCAGTAACTGCAGACAGTTTTATAAGACATTTGCTAATTTGTTTTTCAGCCGTTATGACATGATTAGATACCAAATAATATTTTTCTGTCTCAGCAGTGATTCGCTTTATTGAGTTAGCCATTGAACTATTTTTCCTTGCCAGAAGGTGATCATGCACATTAGAACTGCATTTCATTTTTTTGTGTGTCTTTTTCAAGCTGATTACCAGAAAGCTTCTAATCCTCAATGGAGAGTTTATGGAAAAGAGGGAATGGAGGTTTTTCAGAAAAATAAAACATATCGGAGACAAATGAATATTAATCAACATTCTTTTTTGCTGTAACTTGTCTGGTAATCTACTCTTTTGTTTAGAAAAATCTGTTTTATACCAATAAAAGGGGTAGGTTAAAACCAGATAAAATTGGAAAATAACAGCATTCGAAGGACCAGGAACAGAAGTCTGACCCTAACATGAGTGCTTAGATGAGACCCTTGAACTAGACAGTGCATGTAATGATGAAAAGAAGGCATTTGCAAGAACCTAAGCACTATCTTCCATAAGATGCCAGTCTTATTTTGGAGAAAATGAAGTTTGAAATCTACTTTTCATCTTCAATACTTTTCAGTGTTGTGATACCTTAGGAATGATGTCATTTTAATATAGTTCTTTCAGGGTGCCTGGCTGGCCCAGTCAGTTAAGCGTGACTCTTGGTTTGCACTCAGGTCATGATCTCAGGGTCCTGAGTTTGAGCCCCACATCAGGCTCTGCACTCAGTACGAGTCTGAGATTCTCTGCTTCTTGCTCTTCATCTGCCTCTCCCCCTGCAAGGGCATGCATTCTCTCTCTCAAATAAATAAAATCTTTTTAAAAAAATGTATAGTTCTTTCACTCCTGTGTAAAGGTAATTATGTATTCTGTATCACAAAATGAAACTATGTTTTACTATCTTTAAACAGTCTAAACTTCCAGAAATCACTTACTTTGCTTATGAGGTTTTTGCCATGTGGGCCATCTCTGTTTAGATGCTAGTTATTAATCAAAGCATTTATGGATGAAACAGCCAGTCTACTCTGCCTAGGTGTCAAAGCAGATCCTTTGTTCTTTCTGAGATTCCTGAATATGACCTGTTTTAGGTTAGAGCTCAGAGTGCTGGGTTTATACTTTATAGAATAAAAAAAAAACAAGAACTAGAGCTGCCAGTGCGGACCTGACCAAGATCCCACCGTTGTTGGCCTGGTGGAGCCAGCTCAGATGGGTGCAAATTTATTAAACTAAGGAGCCCAGAGCGTGCTGTTTAAACTGACTTTCCAAACCATAGGTGCTAACATTAATTATGTGCTATTGTAAAGTTGGTAGTTATAACTCAGGATTGCAGAGATCTCCTGAAATGTTTAATTCATATCTTTGTTGGATTTGGCATACATCTGTCTTGTCCACCCTGACCAGCCCCGTTCAGAAGTAAAAACTTACGCATTTGAAGGGATGGAGTAAATTCTTCCAAAATTAATGCTGCCTTGTAAATCAGGACAGGACTCCTGGTGTGTGTTTATGTGGGTAATGAGGCCTATTCTGTGTTCCACTTTATTGCTGATAAAGCTAAAAATCAAGGTATTAATGGCATTACTAGATGTTCTCTATGATAGCTGGCAGCTCTAAAAGCTATTTTGACAGGTATAACTTATGATTTATAAATTAGGTTAATGGATTCCTTTTTTACTGGAAAATGCACTTGTATGAGATCACTTATATTCGTGTAATAATTAACTGCCAGCGACGAGTGCAGATGAAGAGATTCAAGCTAATACTCCCCATCCCGAACGCTGAGAGATGGTTATACAGCTTTGTTTCTTTGCAAACTCACCATGATGCTTCACCAGACTGAGTGGACTTTTAATCAGGTAATGCTCTTTAGAGTGCTTGCTTATCTATTAGTGAATATTCTGACCACTTTGTAGGTATCAGAAGCAGAAGTATGAGGGAATAAGTTTTTTTTTTTTTTATTTATTTATGATAGTCACACACAGAGAGAGAGAGAGAGGCAGAGACACAGGCAGAGGGAGAAGCAGGCTCCACGCACCGGGAGCCCGATGTGGGACTCGATCCCGGGTCTCCAGGATCGCGCCCTGGGCCAAAGGCAGGCGCTAAACCGCTGCGCCACCCAGGGATCCCTGAGGGAATAAATTTAGTAGTAAAACCAAACAAACAAAAAAACTCCAAACACCTTGTACTTGGTGTGCTTTTCACAGGGCTTTGCCGGTGATAAAGCTATTGAACGTCCACTTTTTAGAAACACCTTCCAGTGGAGTGCGTTAGATCCCGAGCAGAATGTTGGTTTATGTGCAATGCATTTTATTTAAGAACTTTGGGAAATTTTTAAAAAGTAGGAAAATAAGGAGGGGCGCCTGGGTGGCTCCTGGTCTCAGGGTGCTGAGATCGAGCTGTGCTCGGCTGAGAGTCTGCTTCAGATTCTCTCTCCCTCTCCGTCTGCCCTGCTGGCTCACACATACTCTCTCTCTAAAATAAATCTTAAAAAAAAAAAAAGAGAGAGAGAAAAGATTCCAGAGCTACCGTATTTCTATCTAGGTGCTGTCTTTCCTAGAATAACTTGAGTAATACGGTCTAAACCAGTTGAGATTTACCTAGGGAAAAGAAGCAGGGTGGCTCTTGAACATAGATACTGTGGAAGGCTTGGTTTTGTAAGGGGAGAGCAGAGGGGTGTCCCAGATGCCTCTTTCCTTCCCCAGGTTTTATTAATAATAAATAGCCTGTCTCAGCTCATTCAGAATGAAAACTGAGGGATGCACAGAGATGTGTGTTGTACAATCTGGATTGTGACTCTTCCTTCGGTAACACGATGACTAGTGTGTTTAGGGTTTGTGACAGTTTTGTTTTTGTTTTGTTTTGTTTTCATATCCTTTTCCTTCATCCAGAAGGCCGGGTTTGGGAAGAGGCACCTGAGTGAGATTATTTGGAAGCTTACTGTCGGCAGAAGAAACGCATTGACCAATATAAACCTGTTCTTAGAATAGTCAGTATTTCTTTATGGAAAATATTGGGGTAAATTTTGGGGTGCCTGGGTGGCTCAGTTGGTTAAAGGTCAGCCTTTGGCTCGGGTCATAATCCCAGGGTTCTGAAATCGAGCCCCAAATCAGGCTCCCTGCTCCATGGGGAGCCTGCTTCTCCCTCTCCCTCCACCTCTCCCCTGGCTAGTGCTGTCTCTTGCTCACTCTCTCTCCAATAAATAAATAAATAAATAAATAAAATCTTAAAAAAAATATTTTAGTGCCTCTGAATGCTTATGGGACCTAGTATTATGGTGTTTATTTTCTGTGAGTCCTAGTACCTTGATCAGAGCCATATTGGTGACAGGAACACTGGGCAGTGTCTGGGTGTTTGCTGAGCCTCCTGTAAGGGGGTTGGGTCAGGAGATCCTTCCAGCACACCACTGCTGCGCCAGCTGGACACTGTGATGAGCCAAGTTTTGGGCTGGCCGGCGGGACATGAGAAGCAGCGCCTGCTGCCATCTCTTCTCTTCCACCTCGGCCCCCTCTGAACCTCTATCCCACCTCCACTCTTCCATCCCTACCAGAGGGAAACTTGAAGCCAAGCCAATTGATCCCTGGTGCTAAGGTCTCAACATTCAGTTAGGCTGCCTCACTGTCTTTTTTATGAAATGTCAGCTTCCTTTCCTCTTCCCTTTGTGGTGACTCCCAACCTTCATCAGTTTCTTACACAGGCAGAGGGAGAAGCAGGCTCCATGCCGGGAGCCCGATGCAGGACTCAATCCCAGGACCCCAGGATCACAGCCTGAGCCAAAGGCAAAGGCTCCACCACTGAGCCACCCAGGTGTCCCTAGTTTCTTCTTTGTACCTCTCCCCCTCCTACAAACTCACTCGCATTCTGATTTTCCTTTTGAGAGCTGTTTACCAGCCGTGGCAAGTGACCAAACCTGGTGTCCCCATTCACCAACTGTCAGTGTCCTGTGGTCACTATCATGTCTCTGAGACAGTGGCTTCCCTTGTGAAGCACCTGAGCAGCTTTGGATGTGACTGATACCTGGGTACCCCTCCCCAGGTTCTGATTTCATTGGGTTGGGCTGCGGCCACAACAACTTTGCAAAGTTTTATCCCCATTTTATAGGCTCAGGATGAGAAATGTGGTCAGACGACTCTCGGCTAGTGAGGAGGCTCAGCTGGGATTCCCTCCCGAGCTGCGACGCTAACCCTTGCCTTTCCCTTTCCTGCACTGTGCCATGCTGCTGGGGCTAGAGAAACTTTGTAGAATTTTTACCAGTTAAGGGAATGGCCCTGCCATCACCTGCCTTTTATGAATCTGTGGGCGGAGGCAGTCTTTGTTTGACTCGGACCAGACTTAACTGATAAACACTGGCCGTGCTCAAGGACCTGCAGGACTGAACTCACGTCACTTTTATTTTGGTATGCAGCAGGCCGGCTGAGTCCCAGGGAGCCCAGAGCTAAGCACACACGTCAGAGAAACCCATTTCAATTTATCATTTTAATTCTGCTCTTCACCATCCACAGACCCTAAATGGATTCTCCCAAATGGCATCTTTGAGACCATTATCAGAGCTAAATGTTTAATAACTTTATTAAATAATCCATGCCATGGTGAATCAGAAACTTTGAGATTTTTTTTTTTTTTTTTTTTTTACATCAAAGGAGGCATTTCTGGAAGCCCCTCAGGATGGCTTAACCTAGCCCCCTCGCATCCTTCCTTGCTGAGCCCCTTCCATCCTAAAAGCTCCAGGCAGGAGAGGTTCTGGCAGCGGGACCCCCTGCTTAGCAGGCTTCAGAAAGAAGCAGATGTGAGGCAGACGTTTAATCAATTGAAAAGCAGTTCAGAATTCAGTCTGGGAAGCTATAGATCTGCGCTTTAGCAAGCACAGCACGGCGCTCTATGGCTTAGCAACGTGTGGCTTTCCTAGTCTGTATCACATTTTTTCGGTGATTCTGCTAGAAATGTTTGGAGTCGGACATTGTAGGATAGCAGTTGTTGATTCTTTGTTAAATCACATTATCTTTGATAGGCGTCTTTGAAAATTAAGTTCATTCTACTGAAAATAAGACAAGCGATTTTGCGTGTTCGTTTTCTTTTTTAATCAAAGGGAGCTACAGACGTAGAACTGAAGTCACCACGGGGTGATCGATAAATTTGCTCCACCTGGATTTTAATCAGCAGTTATTTTAAACAATGTGCTTCAAAGGCGGTACAGCCACTACATTTGCATGCCAGTCGTGCATGTTATTTAACTCTGACCTCTGTTATCCTCCTAATTAAATACTGCTTATGTTGGGCGAAGCTTGCAGTAAACTTACAGTCTCATTTCTATACACTGGGGTGGAACCTGCAAGAGGTGGTAATTTGTGTTGCCTTGGGCTGCTTAGAAAGTAGTTAGGGGCAGCCCTGGTGGCTCAGTGGTTTAGCACCACCTTCGGCCCAGGGCATGATCCTGGAGACCCGGGATCAAGTCCCACATCGGGCTCCCTGCATGGAGCCTGCTTCTCCCTCTGCCTGTGTCTCTGCCTCTCTCTCTCTCTCTCTCTCTCTCTCTCTCTCTCGTCTGTCTTCATGAATAAATAAAATCTTTTTTAAAAAAGAAAAGAAAGTAGTTAGCCTTTCTAAGGCATGCAGTGGATTTCAGAACTTTCCGTATTATTTGAATTCCTAAGCAAGGATGTGATATCCTATTTTGCTACCTAACGCAGATCCCTTTGAGAGGATCTTAACGAGAGTAATTACGTGAGTGTGAAGTGGTGTGTAGGATTAAGTGGGAATTGGGATCTTCTGCATCTACCATGAACCTAATGAGTATGAACCTCATGGTATAGGGACTCAAAAGGAACAAGGCATGAGAATAGTTAGAAGTGTCTCAGAACACCAATCTTGTGTTCACCAATCTCATTCTCATTGTTCTTTTCACAGTAAGATTTTGATTATTTTGCATTTGGATCTGCAGGGGCCTATGAAGTCATTATGGCAGGCAGTTGATCTACCCTGTGTATCTTGCAGGTGCAACAACTCAAAAGGGAAAAATAATCTGTCTTGGACATTTATGATGTCATTACACTCGAAAATATGCTTTAGGGACACCTGGGTGGCTCAGTGGTTGAGCATCTGCCTTTGGCTCAGGGCATGATCCTGGGGTCCTGGGATTGAGTCCCTCATTGGGCTCCCAGTAGGAAGCCTGCTTCTCCCTCCATGTCTCTGCCCCCCTCTCTCTCTGTGTCTCTCATGAATAAATAAATAAAACCTTAAAAAAAATGCTTTAGGGATTCATAGCCTGAGATGTCTAACATGGCCAGATCTGGAGAGTCCACCATCAACTCACTAACCAACCGATGTTAGGTGCCTACTACGGTTAAACATGGAAGTTCAGCATTGCTTGGAAGCTTAACAAGAAAGTAATTAACTTCAGAGTGGAGCTTGATTCCTGTCCTTGAATTGTTGGGTTGCTTAGTCTGTTTCAACCAAGCGGACACACCAGTTCAATCATTGTTCCCTTGATTATCTGTATTAGAAAGGTTATATCAGTGATGTAACCTAATATAAGTAAGATCACATTTTCTTGGTTTAAGGGAAGACTTGGAGATAAAGAACGCAGTTAAAGTTCAATCTTTACAGTTCTTTTCTGGTTCGTGGGGCTGAGCAGTGACTCTTAGCCAGGAGTGTTAGGACCACCACCCAGAAGCAGCACGTTTTGGAGTAGAGGATACCAGGAATGCCTCATGCCCTGCAATTCCAGCACATAGTGTCCACATAGGAGGATGCTGGTGCTGTCAGCACGTCAGGATCCATCGCCTAGGATTCACATGTTACTTTAGTTGTTTTATTGAGCATCTCTCTGTTCTAAGTCCGATACAGATCTAAATGTTAAGGGAGCTCCAGACATTCCCAGGTAGGCCTATCACGTACTGGAATTCTGGTAGACCATCCTCACGCAGTGAATCACTGTAGTTGGTAGGTGGTACTTTTTATTTCCCTCATCTCAAGCAGAGATCTTATAAATTCCCTTTGTCTGAAATCAGCATGGTTGATCTCTCCCACCTCACCAGATTTAGAGCTTTGTTTTCTTTCACATACTTTCCCAGAGAACTGAAGATCTTTAATATTTTTTAAAACAACTGTAACTTTTTAAAGTAGGGGAAGATCTGACTGAAAAAACAGATTGCATTTACCCTGGTGTCTTTAGTTACAGGGGCTGTTCATGGATGTGGCTCAAGGGTTCTGTGGGCAGGTCGTTTAAGAAAATGTTACCATGGGGAGCTTGTCTGGCTTAGTCTGCAGAGCATGTGATTCTTGGTCTCAGGGTTGTGAGTTCGAGCCCCACACGGGGTGTAGAGATTACTTAAAAATAAAATCTTAAAAATGTTACAATGATTTCCTCCTTAGAGGTTCAGAGTATACACCATAAAGATTGCCTAAATTTAAGCAGATATGCTTAACTTTGTCTAGATTACAGTCTTCTAGGATGATTTGAGCCCAGAATATTACTATATTATATTATAATATAGTAATATATACTATATATATTAGATAATGCCTGGCACACTGATGTTGATACATCTCGTGTGCTGATACTCTTGGGTACCTGTTTGAAAAATGCTGATCTTTGAGATTTAGAGACCTAATTTATACTTAACATTCCCAATAAAGGGATCACCTAGAGTGGCCCAGGCCTTGAGATTTACATAAACAACATGAGATACATTATTTTCCATTATTTTTAACCACTTAAATATTTGAATACTAGCATGCAGTTGAATTAATTGTGCATGCTAAAAGCAACCTGGTGATTTTAATGGATTTCTCTTTACTTTCATTCTTTCTCATGCCCAGGGGTGACTCTGGGTTATTCCTCCTGAAACTACATTAAGGACTTGAATGAATTTTGCTGATAATTACAAGAAATAGGGACAGTGACTGTAGACTTTGTATTTGTATATATCCCCTTCGCAAAGTGGCATCTAAGGACCCACAGATTCAATGTGCTGTGCAGATAATCCAGAATCTAAAATTGTAAGCATTGAAATCTCCGAAGCATGGACTGTCCGATCGTGTGTGTTTTTGTGTAAGGCTGGAGAGAAGGGAGCCACATTAACTCTAGATGATAGCGATGAGACCCCTAACCCCCTTTGCTGGGAACTTCAGATTAATTCAGTTTGGTTTAATGTCACCAACCAGGAAGGAGATACTTTTGTTTGTTGGGTTTTTTTTTGTGAATATATGAGTGGGAAGAAATGACATGAAATTGGGGACACCTGGGTGGCTCAGTTGGTTAAGCATCTGCCTTCTGCTTGGGTCTCCATCCCAGAGTCCTGGGATGGAGCCCCATGTCAGGGTCCCTGCTCAGTGGGGAGTCTGCTTCTCCCTCTTCTGCTGCTGCTCCCCTCTGCTTATGCTTGCTTCCTCTTTCTGTCAAATAAATAAATAAATCGTTTAAAAAAAAAATAGCATGAAATTAAAAGCCAGCAGAGAGAGGTTTTATTTAAAGATCAGAAGCTTCAGGGCATCAGTATTTTAAGAAATAGAATTGCTGCCACACTTTTTAGGAGAGCCTCTTTCAGGAGGAAAATTGGGATCAGAAAGATCTCCAAATGTCACTTCTCAAAGATAAGGACATTATTATTATTATTATTATTATTATTATTATTATTTATTTTGAGAAAGAGAGAGCTTGGGTGCAAGGGGGAGGGGAGAAGGAAAGGGGCTGAGGGAGGAGAGAGGGAATATTAAGCATATCCTACCTGTCTCCCTGCCCTTGCTGAGCAGGGAGCCATGACCTCACAACCCTGAGGTCAGGACCTGAGCTGAAATCAAGAGTCCGTCACTTAACTGAGTCACCCAGGTGCTCTTCTCAATTTCATGTGGTTTGAAGAGTTTTGGTGATACCTCTGAAACTTGAGAAGCAGGTCATTTTCTCTCTTTAAAAAGCCTTGCAAGTTTTAAGGTCTTCTTTTTTTGTTTTGTTTTGTTTTGTGGATTATCTTGCATCCTTTCTAAATCCAAGGACTATAGAATAATAAACACCCACATACCCATCATTTAGTTTCAGCTGTGATCAACATTGTACTGATCTTATTTTGTCAAATTTTATTTTTTATTTATTTTTTAAAAGATTTTATTTATTTGAGAGAGAGAGAGAGCATGTGCCTGTGCAAACTGGGGGGGGGGGTGGGCAGAGGGAGAGGGAGAAGCAGGCTCCCCACTGAGGAGGGAGACCTGTATAGTCTCCATCCCAGGACCCTAATATCAGGACCTGGGCTGAAGGCAGATGCTTAACCAACTGAGCCACCCAGGTGCCCCAATCTTACTTTGTCAAGTAAGATTGACATACTTTATTTGCTTATCTTAAATACAAGATTGTTTGTCTGCATCATCATTATAGACCTAACGGTTGAAGACTTCATAAAATAACATGACCACATTATTATTGTCAGACTACAGAATTGACAACTTTTTTTTGGAATCTTAAAGAAAACCTTTAAAAATCATGTTACCACTCTTCTTTTCATAAGATTTGTTTTTGCATCCCAGAGCTGGACTGTCCCTAGGGTAGAGTGCTTTCATACCCAGACAGAGGAGCATCGTAAGGCTGACTTGTTAGAAAGCATGGCTTGTAGGGGAGGCCATAGAGAGATTAAATAATTCAGTCCAGTTAGCTCACAAAAATTAGGACTATGGCTCATCTACAATTTTTATAAATATAGATTAGTGATGGAGTCATCAGTTTCCACATTTAGCCTTCAGCTTATTTCTAGAAATTTAAAAATAGTTTGGGAAATTCTATTTGTCCTTGTGTTTAAATAAAAAGGAGAGATGAAATAGTTTCACCATATTCAGTTGTGAGCTGTTTGGACAGTTTGGTTTAGAGTAAATTGGATCCATGGCTGTTGACAGTCATAAAAATGGTCAACTTTTTTTTTTTTTTACTTTTATGTAAGTTCTCAGCCCAAAATGAGGTTTGAATTCACAACCCTAAGATCAAGAATTACATGCTCTACCAACTGAGCCAGCCAGGCATCCCAAGATGGTCAGCTTTTTTTTTTTCTTCTAAGACTTTATTTACTTTTTCATGAGAGACACACAGAGAGAGGCAGAGACGTAGGCAGAGGGAGAAGCAAGTTCCCTGTGGGGAGCTGGATCTAGCAGGACTGGATCCGAGGACCCCGGGATCACACCCTGAGCCAAAGGCAGACACTCAACCACTGAGCCACCCAGGCATCCCAAGATGGTCAACTTTTTAAGCAGTGTTGGTAGACGGGCACATTAATACCATGCAGCTCTGTGTGGTGGGGGGTGTCCTGTACAATCTTATTCTCACAGTAGGATAAGTTGCCTTTGCTTCCAGACGGTCAGACCAGCCAAGAACCCCAGGCACAAGAGCCGATATTTCTTTAGTCATTGTTTCCTTGTGGCCAAGTCTTTTCCAAAGCTATGGCCCTCCTACTGTAGTGGTGCCCTGTGTCCTGAGCTGCAGCCCCATTTGTGTGCAAGATTGGGTAGAGTGAGATGCTGTCTCTGTACACAGCTGTTTCTAATTTTGTTAGATCCCCTTGTCCTTTCAAATCTAATGCTGCCAATTCCAACACCATCCTCACTACAAACACAAGAGTTTTGAAAAGGTGGCCTTCGTATGATATAAAAATACTGAAATAGAATGCATACCTTGATTTGTACAAGTGGACTGAGACTCACACAGTAGTTTCCGGGAGGTTTTCAATTGAGGAAAACTTTCTTAGATATTTATTTGACTCATCAAACAGTCTGAAAATTGAGATGATCATAGTCCACATTTATAATTGGGAGAATGAGCAAGGTCCCTCAGCTGATGAGAACCATGCTGTGCCGTCTGCTGTTTCCTCTGTACTTTTTATGGTTAAAAAAAAACAAAAACAAAACAAAACAAAAAAAAACAACAGTACAAAACACTCCAGTGTCTCCTCCATTTAGTCCCTTGTGTAAACTCATTGCCCCTCTTTTCCCACCCAGAGCATTAGGAAATTAGAGCATTGGCAACCTTCATGCTAGATGTGTTAGTGCAGAGCATGGCCCAGTCAGGAAGAATTCTTAAAGCTTTCATTTTAGAAATGGGCCTGGGACAAATAGTTCTTTCTAGATCATAATTGTTGACAGCAAATGGTATAATAAAAACAGGTAAAACTTAGGTTAACAGTTGACTTACTACCAACTTAACATGTGTCAGGGGATGTTCCAAATATCCTGTGAGGTAGGTAAGATAAATTCTTAGCCATTTTACAGAGAAAAGGAGGCAGGAGGGCAGCCCTGGTGGCTCAGCAGTTTAGCGCCACCTTCGGCCCAGGGCCTGATCCTGGAGACCTGGGATTGAGTTGCACATCGGGCTCCCTGCATGGAGCCTGCTTCTCCCTCTGCCTGTGTCTCTGCCTCTCTCTCTCTCTCTCTCTCTGCCTCTCATGAATAAATAAAATATTTTTTTAAAAAAAAAGAAAAGAAAGAAAAGGAGGCAGGAGAGGCTAAAGCCATCGATCAGACTCTGCTTTCCTGGCCACCGCCTGTTTGCTGGCCCCAAGCTACCACGGTTCAGCCTGAGACAATGATGGGGTAATTATAAAATGCTGAATTGAAGTACTTAATCAGGCCCCAGAGTACCCAGCCCTCTACTCTGCTTCTGAGCCCACTGTGTCATCTCACCTTGAGGAGGGAATATGGATTAGTTTGCATGAATAAACTCCTGAAATATGATTTCACTGTTGTTTCTTTCTTAAAGCAGTTCTGTTTTCCCATGAAAATTCATGTGACTGGTAGAAATTAGAATTACAATGCTTCACTGTAAAGCAGAATTTTCTTAGCTGCCTTTTGCCCATGCTAAAAATAAACTGAAACAAAATAACTTGCAAAGGAAAAGCTCTCCCACCACCCAGTTGTAAAAGTAATCATGTTATTTAGGTAAAAAACAGAAAACAAAAAAATAGAAAAATAAAGGATATCATATATTCATAGTCCCTCCCCCAATTTTATTTTGATACGTTAGTATATTAACAGTTTAGTAATGTTGCTACTTTATGGTATGTTCTTATAGATATATGTCATCATTGTGTATAATTGTTTAGTTCGCGTTTTATTTAGGTTGACTATTACAACATAAACCACACCTCCATACTATTGTATTTATTTTTTTATATTTCTTAAAAGATTTTATTTATTTATTCATGAGAGACAGAGCGAGAAAAACAGAGGCACAGGGAGAAGCAGATTCCCTGGTGAGCAGGGAGCCCAATGCAGGACTTGATTCCAGGCCCCTCAGATCATGACCTGTGCAGACACTTAACCGGCTGAGCCACCCAGGTGCCCTACATCTTCATACTATTATATACACTTTGTAGGTACCATTTTTAATACCTAGAAGATTAGGCTATAATCATCCCCCAAATTTTAGATAATTAGAAGAGTTTCTTATTTTATGTTAACTTTTTAAAAATCTTGCATTCCTTCCTCTGTTTTTTGCAGTGACCTTAATTAACTGGGAATTAGACCCATTTCATTACGTAAAGCATCTCCTCTTCTGTTCCTCACTCTCTGACCTGAAGGTTTGTATGGTGTTTAGACTTGGATTTTACAAAGTTTTCTACTTAAATTAGGTTTTGCAAAGCTTTCTGCTTAGATCAGTTTGAAATAAAAATGGTTACTTCATAAAAGGAATGCAAACCTTTTGAAACCCATAATTGTGTTGCTGTTCTGTAAGTGACCTCTAAATTAGAGGGAAACTTTTAGCTTAAACATAACCCAGGCTGGTTGGTATTGTCACGATGACTTGTATTCTTTGCCATTTTTGTGAAACGAGTTGGCTGGTTATTTTCTAAATTAGGAATTCTACACTTAAGAAACTCAGTGCCAGGGCAGATCACTATCGCACTGAGGCTGCGTGTGCAGCGCTGTCACCTGGGTCGAGTCCCAGCTTCTTTACATCCTGGCTCTGTTCCTCTCAGTACCTCTCAGCTTCTGCTTCTATGGCTGCTGTAAAGCAGGGGTGATGATAATCGTTGCCTTAAGGCAGAAGATCAGATTAGCAAATGTATATAAATCCCCTTGTGGGGGGATCCCTGGGTGGCACAGCAGTTTGGCGCCTGTCTTTGGCCCAGGGCACGATCCTGGAGACCCAGGATCGAGTCCCGCGTCAGGCTCCCTGTGTGGAGCCTGCATCTCCCTCTGCCTGTGTCTCTGCCTCTTTCTGTCTCTCTCTCTCTGTGAGTCTATCGTGAATAAATAAATAAAATCTTTAAAAAAAATTTTAAATCCCCTTGTGAAATGAGTCCATGCTACATGCATTAATGTATCAGGGGCCTCTGGTAGCTTGCTGTAGAGCTGTGATATTCTTGGCTCTGTCTTGGTCAATATATATATTTTAAAGATTTATGTATCTATTTCAGGGAGAGAGAGAGAGAAAGAGAGAATGCACCAGGTTGAGGGGGGAGAGTGGAAGAGGGGGAAGGGGAGAGAGGATCCTCCAGCTGATTCCCTACTGAGCATGGAGCCTGACCTGGGGCTCAGTCTCATGACCCTGAGATCATGACCTGAGCTGAAATCAAGAGTCAGATGCCTAGCCTATTAAGCCATCCAGGCGCTCCAAGTCTTGGTCAATATTTTTGATAAACGGTGTGGCTGAGGACATTATTAATGATCACATTTGGAGATCATACAAACAGAGGAGTGAAAGCTGTATGAGAGCAGTTTGGCCCATGGCTCAGATGATCTGAAAAGATTTGTGAATCCTGGAAATCCAGGATTAGCATGTTTATAGCCAAGAATCTGTGGATTTTAGGGTTCAAAGTATTTTCAGCTTTGCACTGATAGAGTGAGTAAAAAGGAAACCATGCCTTCACATGATACGTATCAGTTATACCTCTTAGTAAAAAAACTCTCTTTCTCAACACCTTTCCAAAGGGGAAAACAAACAAGTCTACAAAGGCAGATTTTATGTAGTGTTATTATTACAGAGTTTTGTTCTGTTTTGTTTAAATGCTTACAGAGATCATAGGAAGTCCTCTCCTCCCCTTGTACCCTCCCTCCCTGTTAGTGGGACATTTCTGTCTTATTTTAAACACATGAAAGGATCAAACATTCTCCATGGCTTGCTTTTCCCACTTAAACTGGAGACATCTACCCATATCAGTGTCTAGATTTACTGCATTCCCTTTGGTGCTGTTACCCAGATTGTGTGTTGTACATCACTGTACCTATGCCTGCATAAGTATGTAAAGCCATATCTATTAGAATAGTGTGGGGGATGGGGTGCCTGGGTGGCTCAGGCGGCTAAGCATGTGACTCTTGATTTCGGCTGAAGTCATGATCTCAAGGTCATGGGATCGAGCCCCACAGCAGGGCTCCATGCTCAGCGGGGAGTCTGCTTGAGGATTCTCTCTCCCTCTCTCTGCCCCCTCCTTCCTGCTCACACATCAGTGCTCTCTCCCTCTTAAAAAAATAATAGTGTGGTGGGGTGGGCATGCATATTTATACTGTTCATAGCTTATTTCCAAATCGCTCTCTAAAGACATTGTATACTGATTTATTCTCTGATGTTTTCTTCTGTTTGACATTTTTAAAGGTTTACCTTCAAAAACACTCCCTATTAGAATGAAGAAAAAGACATTGAAGAGTTTTCTTTACAGATTCGTCAGGGATTTAAAATACTGCTCCTTCCACCCTCCCCCAGATAAGGGTGCCTGGCTGGCTCAGTCAAAAGTATGCAACTCTTGATCTTGGGGTCATGAGTTTGAGTCCCACGTTGGGTATATTTATTAAATTTTAAAAACTTAATAAAACAAAATTCCCCCCAGATAATCTTTTTTATTCTGATCATTTGTTTGTGTGTCCTTGTCATATTGACTTACTTCTGATTGGTCCTACCTACATCCATATAACAATTCTAGTTCTTGCATTTTGCCAGAATTATGCTGATCAGAGCCTCATTTACTATGTGCACAGCAGGATTGTGAGGCCAGTCCCAGCTGTGCTGGTCATCCAGTGAAGATGTAGACAGAGTATCACTTTTGTGGTGAAAGTTACTTAACCAGGCTCCTCTCTTCTTCCCCCAACATCCTGAGAGCTGTCAAGAACTCATCTGTTTTGCTCATAGTTTAACTCCCTCATTAAAGAGCTTAACACTCCTCATTAAAAAGCTTAATACTCCTGGAGCCCCTGGGTAGCTCAGTAGAGATTCAGACATTTTGATCTCGGGGTTGTGAGTTTGAGCCTCTGTTGGGTGAAGAGATGACTTAAAGATAAAATCTTAAAAAAAAAAAAGGGGGTGGTGGTGCCCAAATGGCTCAGTTGGTCAAGTGTCCAACTCTGGATCTCAGCTCAGGTCTTGAGCTCAGGGTTATGAGTTCAAGCCCCATGTTGGGCCTCATGCTGGGCATGGAGCCTACTTTGAAAAGCAAAAAAAAAAAAAAAATCTTGATACTCCTACTGTTTCCTCTGCTCATAGCAAATTGTGGGGAGTCCTGTGGAGGAGGAAGAGGAATGGAGAAGTCTGATTTTTTTTTTTTTTTTTTCTGCAATGCTTTGGCTGCCATTTTGGATATTCTCTGTTGTTCATAGAGCAATGAGAGGAAAACACGGTGCTGGAAACATTGAGATTCTTTTTAAAGCTTGTTGAGTTGTAATGTGGTAATACTTTACGGGAATAAACTCTGGCTGACCCACTCAAAGGATATAAGCTTGAAAACATTAAGGGTTTTGATTTGCTCAAAAGAGGCGGTTACCCTTTTTGAAGCACAAATCCAGTGGGAATAGAGGTTTTCTGGTGCTGCTCACTGTGTATAAGTGCAGGGAGCATGTCTTTCAAGTTTAATGTCTATCTCAACAGTCAAGGTTCTATAATTGTGTTTGTCCAAGTGTAAAAGTAAGTACAAAAGGTATGGAGAAATCTGTGAGGAAGCTGCAGAGTGGAAGAGCGGAGACATTTTCTTTCTTGTTTGGAAACTTGAATCCTAATAACTGTTTTCTTCCCTGAATTAGATGGCCTTCATATACTTCATCTGGCTCCAACATTCTCATCCCCTGTCACTAAATTGTGTCCTTAGCTCTCGGTGTTTACCTGGGCATAATTGATAAATAAATCCTTGTCTTCTGTGGGCATTTGAATTACAGACAAAAGAGAATGACTGAGGACAAGCCAAATACATATGAAAAAACATGTATTTCTCAGGGCACTGTGGCTCAGTTGGTTAAGCGCCTGACTCTTGGTTTTCTGCTCAGGTCATGATTTCAGGGTCATGAGACTGAGCTCTGTGCTCAGTGGGATATTCTCTCTCTGCCCTTCCCCCACTCTCTCCTCTCAAATAAAATGTAAAAATATATATTCTTCCCTTTTTACAAATGCTTATGAATATATATAAGCATAAAGACAAAAGGGACTTTAATGTTAAGGGACAGTGGGCTTGGTTTCTTACAATTTGAGGTGACTTTAACTTACTGATGACTCTCAGAAGCACCTGGATCTTTAACAATAGTATATAAATGTTTGGGGGTGGGGAAAAAAGAAAACACTTTTTTTTTTAGATTTTATTTATTTTTTATTCATGGAGATACACAGAGAGAGGCAGATACGTAGGCAGAGGGAGAAGCAGGTTCCCCGTGGGGAGCCCCATGTGGGACTCATCCCAGGACCCTGGAATCATGACCTGAGCTGAAGGCAGATGCTCAATCACTGAATCACCCAAGTGCCCCAGAAAACACTCTTTTTGTCACGAAAAAGTGAATTATCCATCTATATGGACATATGAGATTTTGAAACAGCATCTCTCTAAATGAAACTCAGAATGATGGAGATAATCCAAATATGGTTAAGAATGAAGTCCTAATTTTGTGTGTGGAGTGTGGATGTGTCATGGGCTTTGAATGCTCACTGGAGATATCACCTGCTTTGAATGCTCACTGGAGATATCACCTGCGGGGGTCAAAGCTTGAGTTGTCCCCTTGCTTTGAGACCCAAGCTATGCGTATAATAAAATTGGCTCAAAACTCAGTTTTTAATAATGTCCTTATCATCAGTTGTCTGTTACCAGAGTTGATTCATCAGGTGCCTTTTGGAAGTAGAGACAGATGCACTGTGGTCACTGGGAAAAACTAATCCACAGTGATCAACTTTGTATGTAAGGAGGGCTAGCAGGTGATCTCAGTTTTTAAGATTCATTTGATGTCATTTAATGTGCTTTGTTATATGTATGTAACATTTAAGGGCAGAAGAAAGTTTGTGCCTGTATCCTATAGGCCTTTCACATTTAAAGACACTCAATTTGGCTCTGGATATGAGATATCTTGAGTTTGACAATTCATAAAGAAGTATGAGACCTCTTTCAAGAATTGTAGAAATTTTGTAGGACTCTAGGGGATCCCTGGATGGCTCAGCGGTTGAGCGTCTGCCTTCAGCCCAGGGCATGATCCTGGAGTCCCGGGATTGAGTCCTGCATCGGGCTCCCTGCGAGGAGCCTGCTTCTCCCTCTGCCTGTGTCTCTGCCTCTTTCTCTCTCTCTCTGTGTCTCTCATGAATAAATAAAATCTTTAAAAAAAAAAATTCTGGGATCCCTGGGTGGCGCAGCGGTTTAGCGCCTGCCTTTGGCCCAGGGTGCGATCCTGGAGACCCGGGATCGAATCCCACGTCGGGCTCCCAGTGCGTGGAGCCTGCTTCTCCCTCTGCCTGTGTCTCTGCCTCTCTCTCTCTCTGTGTGTGACTATCATAAATAAATTAAAAAAAAAACTGTTAAAAAAAAAATTCTGTAGGACTCTAAACTCTGTAAAACTTCAGAATTCTGTTTCCTAAACAAGGAGCATTGTTTATTGCATTGAAAAATTGAGGCATTAAACCTGCTTTCTCATGATCCCCATTTGGTTTGCCATATCATGGTGTGTACATCAGTGTTTCTTAGGTTAGAGTCATTGGGTTTCCATGCATCCGATGGTAATATGTGTTTCTTGCTTTCCTTCTCTGGTTCTCCTTCATGTTGTTAATCAAATCTGAGTCTGACATACTAACATAACTAGCAATTTTTAGTCCAGATACTCTTAAAGGCTGACATTCTTGCTAATGGGCGTTGTGGAGACCTCCCCCCCCCACCTTGCTTTTGTCCTTAGGTTTCATTTAAGACTCCTCTATCTTTCATATTTTGGTAAGAGAAGACTTAAAGTAGAAATGTAATCCAAGGATTCTGTCTAATAAATAGACTCAGCATGCACATTTTGAAGCCAACTATTCCATCTGTAGAGTATGTATTAAAGTACAGTGGTATTATTTCAGGAAGCAGCTCATGTTGAAGGGCAACTTTGCTGGGAGCTGGGAACAGCCAGGTGAAATCAATTTAGCTCAGTTCTAGTCTTCTGGATTGACGGTCTTGAACTTGCTATCCCCTCAAGACTCTGATCAAAGTCAGTGGTTTGGCCAGTGTGCTCCATTAGCCTCTAAACAGCATGGAATGATGCCAAGTGGAGTGCCGTGGCTTTGAGAGTTCCTTGGAGTTGGTAGGTCCCTGGACTATGGAATACTCTAAATGGCATTTTATCATTATGCATAGCAACAAGCCCTTCAGCAATCTGTAGTGTTGTGAGAAAAGCCTGGAAATAGTTGGTGGTGAGTGGTGGCCTTTGGGCTATGGTGCCTCTATTCTAGGGTGTGGGACCTGTGGCCAGCCAACCCCCACCCTCTGTGATCACACTGAGTTCCAGTGTCCTCTTCTGTAAAATGGAAATACTTCCCCCGTCCATATTGGTTTTGATAAAATGGTAAGTGTGCATGAGCTCTAAAGCTTTGTCGAAATCCTTATCCTAATGGTTATTGTACTCTTTTTGTAATAGCCTTAAAACTTTTTACCCATATTCTCAGGATTTACAAAATGATGTAAGGGCATATCTCATGTCTACTGTTTTTGCAACTGAAAACATCCATTGCACAGGTTATCTTGGGGGTAGAGGACAACTGACCATTTTAGTGATATTTTAAGGAAAGAACAAGGACTCACAGAAGCACAAGTTACCCATCTCTCTTTCTTCTCTTGTCTCTGGGTACACTGATCTTTGATCCTTGGGATTCCACATTTGCCTCCTTTCCTTGCTTCCCCTGTACCCTTTCTCACACGCCCATTGTGTGGGAACTTAGATCTAGCTTTGTCTGTACTTCCTCCCTCTCCAGACATCCCATAGGTTAGGGCTCCTCTATTGTGACTTGTATATATTCCTCTGTTATGAGTCAAGACCATTTCCCTAATTGTTTATTTACATGTCTGTCCTTTTGTCTGAGAAGGACATATTGTCACATAAGTATATTTTGGTCAAATATGCATACCTTGCATCACAAGGAAGTGTTGTTTAAAAGAAAAACAATTAAGGAGACTCCACACTGGGCTACTTGTCCATCACTGGGCTTGAGCTCACGACCATGCAGTGCCAGTAAGAGGTGAGAATCAAGAGTCAGTCCCTTAACCAACTCTGCTACCCAGGTGCCTTGAAAAAACAATTTTTAAAAGTCTACTTTTCATAGTCTGTAAGCTCAAAGGGGCTGGGACCACACCTGACTTACTCCTTGTTGTATCTTGAATAGGCCTGGAATGGTGAGTTTGTCTATTATGGCTTTTGGATGAGTGGATAAAGGAGTGGTGTGCTCATTTACCCAGACACAAAGCCCTCACTGCTGGTTAGTAGCTCCTGGGGTACCTTTTGTAATGTAGCTGACTCATTCAGACTAATGCAAGACTTAAATCTTCATTATCACTGAAAGTAAGTTTACATGGTTTTGTGTTCCCTGTAGCTTCTGCAGAAGAATGGTCAGCTGTCTAGTGCCAACGGCTTAGCTGAGGAAGAAGAGTTCAGCCCCCAGGAGGGAGCCCTGAACGGCCAGGAGGAAGAAGTCACTGTCACAGATGGTAAGTGCCTTTTCAGGCTCTGGGCAGAAGCAGGGAGGGACTGGGGGACTTAAAACAGATGCTATGAATCCACCGGAAACAATAAAAACAGGCCTGGTTGGACCATACGATGTCCCACCTGGGGGCAGATGGTGTGGACAACCAAAACAATCCATTGGTTATAAAAGGATAACCTTTTGGGTGGCCTCTACACTCAGGTATAAGAAGTTCTGTCAAAATTTGGGTAGAGGATATGAAGTCATGTTTCATCTTTCTTAGACATTTTTGTCTGGGACTTAGGTTGGATTTTTTTTTTTTTTTTAAATAGTTGTCTCTCCTACTTGTCTGGCGTCGATGTGAATTCTTGTTGGAAACTTCAGAATCGTGGTTGCCTTTAAGAGTCAGTAGCTCTCACTCTGGCGAGTAGCCTGCTCCCTTGCATAGATTTGTCTAGAAGTGTATATTTCAAGGCGTATGCCTCTCTGCCCAAACTAGGATATGCTGAGTGTTATTTGTTTTAGCTCTTGAGCCTAGAGGCCCTGTGGTGGTAGTTATTGGAAAGTGAATCTTTCACCACATTGTCACCAGTTTGAGTAGACTCACGTGAAGTCACGGGACCACAAATAGGGTCATAATCAAGCACCTTGATTGATAGGTCTTTATATAAGGGCCACAGGTTGAAGAAGAAATTTTCTTTGTTCATCATTCCATTGAATCAAACAAAGGAATAATTTAACAACCACTATCGAGGATACATAAAATGGTGATTTGGCATGGGGTGAAGTGAGCCTTCATGCAACGTGAAGAAGACAGATGAAGGAGAAAGTCCCATGTGAGGAGACTGGCCATTGCTTTGGTTCAATGAGACTCTCCTAACATGTGGAACCTGTTTCTCTTCTTGTTCAATGCCCCCATGGAGCTGCTTCCAGCAGCGAGCTGCTTTTGAACTTGGTGGGAAGACTGATCTTTATATAACACCACAGGAATAATATAAAGTTAGAAATATATACAGTCTCACAGAAGGGAGGATTTGCATGACCTGGTGTGAAAGTTTCAAATAATCTCCACCAAAAGAATTGGAATGGCCCCAACTCAAATTCCAAAATCCCGTGCTTTGTCCTTCCCATGGCAACTTTTGAATCCAGCCAAGCCACAGCAGTTCTGGAGCTTTCTATGGCCAAGCCACTGTGCTCAGTGCTGCAGGGAAAATGAACAAACTGACAAACAGCCCACCATTTACCCATCGCAGGGGACAGGAAGCGGGTCTGTAGAAGGATATGCAAGATAAAAGGAAGATTAAGACAAGGCAACGTGGTGGGTATCAAATGAATTTTGCAAGAAGTGAGAGCTGCTCAGAGTTCTGGTGGTGCAATCCTTTGGGGTCAGATGGTGGGTAAGATCTGGGGACTGAGGGGAGATAAGGGGCTTAGATTTGTTGCCAAGGGATGCGAGCCAAAGTGAGAGTAATAACAGCCAACACTTTGCAAGCTTTTACTATGGGTCCTGGGAACTGTGCCTTTTGTGCATTTTGGTCTTTAATGAGGTAGGTCATATCAGTGTCAAAAGATGCAAACCCAGATCAGCAGATGTCCAAGCATGAGCTCTTAACTGCTGTGCCTTCACTGTGCTGGGCATGTCTATAGGCTTGTCTTTTGTGACTGAATCAGTTGAGCAGAGTAGAATGAAAACCCAGAAAAGCCAAGTGTAACAGGGCTATGAAAGCAGAGTGCACCTGGGGAAGTATTTGGTAGCAATGTGGGATCACTGTCATAGGCCACCAAGGGAGCCCCTGGGTCAGGCAGGCTTCCTATATGACACTGATGTATGCGATTGATAACAGAAGGTACAGAAGAAGGAGCAAGGACGGGCCTTAGCAGACGAGTAATTCCATTGTCTCCCTGAGCTGACCCAGGCTTCTGATCATGGCCTTGGCGCTCTGAGCAAATATCAAATACCTCTTGCAAGAAGAGTGGTAATTAATATACCTTGCCCTTAAAAAGATACTGAAAAGTTTCCTTGTCACCTAGGAAATGACTGGTGGGTGTCCTAGAGCTGCAGAGGCCACCACCCGAGGCTCTGCCTCTAGGATGAGCTTTTACTGTTTTGGGCAGAGCTGTTATTCCATTGGCTCATTAGGGTCTGCAATAAGCTTGGTACATGTGGTTTTTCTTCTCCCTTTTGCTTGGATAGCATTGTAAATACAGATAGTCTTTATGTTAAATTATTTAAAAATTTGTTCATACTTTAATTTTTTAAAATATTTATTTATTTATTTGAGAGAGAGTGCATGTGAGCAGGGGAAGGGGCAGAGGGAGAGACTATCCAGACTGACTCTCGCTGAGTGTGGAGCCTGATGCAGGGGTTAATCTCAGGAGCCAAGAGATGAGGCCCGGAGCCGAATCCAGGAGTTGGACACTCAACCGACTGAGCCACCCAGGGATCCCTTTTTCATGCTTTTGACTGCAGTGATAGCCTATGGTTAGATTTTATGCTTGTTTATAGAAATGCATTCTACACAGAAGCTTACTATATTGTAAATGAAGGCATAATTTTAGTATGTAGCACTGTCAACAGCAGTAAGAATAGATCTGACCCATCTTGTTCCCAGGAGGATGGACCAGCAGTAGAATTTGGTCCTGCCATACATGGATCAATTAATGGGAGAAAGCTATGAACAAGGAGTATTCTGGCTAGAAAGTTTTTTATTTAAAGTGGCCAAATCTATTTAGAGAAAGCCAGCTGTGAAAATATCTTCTTACCTTAACCTTCTTGCTTTGTTTCTGAAACCAGACATACTGGTAATTCAGAACCAATCATCTTCCTACAATGAAAGTACAATCCTGTTTCCTTGTAAACTTTCCTCAAATGACAGAAGAAAGAAACTGCTTCCTAAATTTCTTTTCATCTGTGCAACAGGGTTAGATACGTATACAGGGATTCTGGAGTGGACTTGAAGATTATATAATTCCACGGGCCTTCTTTTAGAAAGTACACAATCAGGGTTGAGAACAAATAATTATTAAAATGAAAACAATTCACAACAGATTACATTAGCCTTGGAGATTTGTCCTTCTGAATTCTTTTCAGGTGGTTTACCGTTTATCAAAAGTCCCTCTGTAGAACAGCAGCCTTTTCCCAACTAGAAAGTTCTTTCATGCCATGCTATTCCTGGCGTTCACAGGGGTCACATAAGTGCCATTTTTTTGTGGCAAATCTGCTTCTGTTGAAAGATTTTTTTAAAAAGCCCTTTCCTTCCCAAATTGCCATTTTTCTATAGTCTGTAGCTTTTAGATTTTCTAGGAATTAATGCCTCAACAGGAATGATTCTTAAAACATTACATGTTGGTCAAGGCCCAATTTTAGATTTAAAACTTTGCAAATTTAAACTTTTAGATTAAAAAAAAAAACCCTTAACTTTAGTATCTGTTGCATGGATTTTTTTTTCCAAACAGATGGGAAAATTCAATATCACAAAATCAAAAAACTTAAGACCTTCTTTATTTGGATAATAATAGTTTTCATTAAATAAAGTGCCTTCTCAACTTTTTTGCCATATGCAAATAATCAAGTAATTGTTTCAGATCTTAATTTTAATTTACCATTTACAAGGCAATTATTTGTTTCATTTTTGAGATTCACCTTTCTGCAAAGTAGACAGAAGAGATATTATAAAGCCAGTGAATGTCATGATTCCTCCATCTTGTCAGGTCACATTTATTAAAAGTAGCAGCCAGCTAACCAGATGGACAGGCTTTGTTAATGCTGATCAGGATGGCGAGAAATGGTGATGTCGGGTGGCTTAGTGGGTTAAACATACAACTTTTGATTTTGGCTCAGGTCATGATCTCAGGGTCATGAGATTGAGCCTTGCATGGGACTCCCCACTCAGCAGGAATTCTTCTTGAGATTCTCTCCCTCTCCCTTTCTCTTTCTCTCTAAAAGAATCAATACATCTTTTTTTAAAATGTGGCGAGGAAGGTTACTACTTGCAAGTAGGAGGCAATCCTGGGAAACACCCTCTCAACTCCCAAGAAAATTTCAAAAACAAGGAGACACCCAAATGGACAGAAGTCTTTAAGAGAATGTGTGTCCTTACATTCTGCAGGATTCCACTTTTTCTACATCTGGATACTATTCCCCAGATACAGTAACAAAAATGCTATCTAGCAGCTTAATTTGCCCTATTATAGAGAATATCATTTTCCTCATGGTGTTTAATGTCACTGTCTTAGCTTTTATTAAATCTGCTGTTTGAAACCTACCAGAGTCTGGTGTTTAAGTGCCTTTGGGATATGGGAAGGCCGAAAGGTTATTTACTGCCAAGTGATCACAACCCTCCCTGTGGACCTTGTTACCTTACAGAAAATCCATTCTGGAGTTACTGGTAGTTCTTTGCTTTTTTGATCGTTTAATACCTTTATCTGGACAGTGAGTACCTAAGATCCTTTCCAGGTCTCTGTTAGAAGATGACCCTCCCCACCCCCATACTTGTTCTTCTGTGAGAGGCTACACTCTTCAGCTGTGAAGAAATACAGATTCCGTAGCTTTTCTATTTCAATTTGTGACATAACTGGTACCCAGTTAGTATCCTCATGAAGACATACATGGCCTGTTGCCCACATTACTTACCCTCCATTCTTCCTTTATTTTTTTTCACATCAGTTTTTAACATGTGACATAGGACCTGCCCCTTACCTCCATGTCTGCTAAAATATAGGTGCCACGAGGGCAGAGGTTTCTTGGACTGAAGTGGGAGGTCTATAAGATGGTTCTGTGCCGAATCCCCTAAACAGTGTCTGACACATAGTAAGTGCTTAACAAATACTTGGACCTCATCTCCTTTGGTGCATTAGCACTAGCAAAGTTGGATCCTCTTCCACACACCGTGCTGTGCTCTCACAGGTGCTTACTAGAGGTTATCCAGGTGTTGCCTGGAACCTGCTTGCGATGAAGTGACTCCTAGGAATGTTATCCAATGTGAGTGCTCAACCGACAAAGAGACCCCCCCACCCCCACCCCACTCCCGCTTTGGTATTTCGAATACTGTATTATTGCATGACATTTTCTCAAGCTGTATCCTGTTTTGTAATGTTTTGAAAACTAGGGGAGAGCACTCATGAAAATAAACCTTGAACATCATCAGGAGTCCTGTACTTTGCAGTTCCTGGAAACCAGTTTTTATTCATTCCTTTGCTCTGCAGGAATGTTTTTAGCGTTCCTCTCTAAAATTACTTATGTCATTGACAAATTTCTGGTAACAAATAACTACTACTTTCATCTTTAAAGAAACAGAATTTTTTTTTAGTAATTAACAGTTAACCTAAACAGAGAAGACTTTCTCCTTCCAACTGCATTCAAGTCTGGCAGTCCAATGAACCTTTATTTTTCCTTCTTACTTGGTAAATGGTAGGGGTGTGAGGCAAGAAGGAGGACTTCTGGTCCTCCATGCCCTTAACGTGCTCAGTTCATTCTCAAGAATAAACACTGCTAAGGCTGCTCTAGTCATTTTCTCGGTGACCTTGAATAGAATCTACCCCTTTATCTCACTGACCCATCAGTTTTCATATGTAAAACGAGCATCCTCAGTTATCTCTGAAATTCTAGGACTCAGTAACATCAGTATTGCTAGTAGTATACATAAGCATTGAAAACCAAATGATGGGTTAGCCCTTGAAGTCACCCTGGTGACCTTGGGCAGGTGGGAATCGACCTGATAATTTCATTATGCCTTTTTGTAAAACCACTTTTTAGTCTCATCTCAAAAGTCACCTTCTAGATTTGGGGCCTGACTGGCTCTGTGAGTGGAATGTGCGAGTCTTGATCTCAAGGTCGTAAGTTTGAGTCCCCTGTTGGGAGAAGAGATGACATTAAAAAAAAAAAAAAAGAAAAGAAAAGAAAGAAACCTTAAAAAGTCATCTTCTAGATTTGAAGTTTAAATTTATTAACAAAAAGTTTAAGAGGGGAGAATTTATTCAAGAATGTCTCAATAGGTAATCATTTAGGTATGAAAGAAAGATAAGTAGCTTCATTAATGTGGCAACAAGGTTACATGTCTCCTGCTATATAGGAGATTGGAATCATGTAATAGGATTGGTTATGGCCCCATTCAGTGACAGATATTGATAAATGCCATTATCTATTTGCCCTAAAGACTGTCATTCAATCATAAGTGACTGTGAAGACTGACGTAAAATAGAGTTGCTTTTTTTTTTTTTTTTTTTTTTTTTTAAGATTTCATTTATTTATTTTAGAGAGAGAGCATGAGTGGCGATGAGGGACAGAGGAAGAGGAAAACAGACTCCCCAGTGAGCAGGGAGTCCGACTCAGGGACTCAATCTCAGGACCCTGGAATCATGACCTGAGCCAAAAGCAGATGCTTAACCCACTGAGCCACCCAGGCATCCCTTTCAACCTTTTTAACATGGACGTGCAGTGTCATGTAAGCACAAGGCGGTTATCTTGCTATATTAGTTTGCTAGGGCTGCCACTGTAAAGTACCACAGAGCAGTGGCTTCAACAACAGAACTTTCTGTTCTCAACAGTTCTGGAGGCTGCGAAGTCTAAGTCCATCAGCAGGTGTACTTTCTCTGAGGCCTCTCTTTGGCTTATGCATGGCCACCTCCTGGCTGTGTCCAGGCTTTCCTCCTACATTACTGGCCACATTACTGGCCTCTGTGCATCTCAGTCTCCTTGTACAAGGATACCTATCATTTTAAAAAAGGGCAAAAAAGGATGCCTATCAGGTTGGCTTTCTAAACTTAATCCCTTCTCTAAATAGAGGCACATTCTGATGTGCTGGGCATTAGGCACTTCAACGTATGAATTTGGAGAGGGCATAGTTCAGCCCAGAACACCTGCCTGCATGATTGATTTAACTTTAAAATCTGGTTTAGTGGCCTCAATGGAAGAAAACTTAGAGGTGGTCTAGACCAGGCTCCTGTCCCCACGCTGGAGGATCTTCTGCTTAAACACAAATTTAGGGAGTTTCTCCATAACAGGAAGCCAGTTACTCCACCTCAGGGAAAACATGCCTCCCTCTCACCCCCCAGCTGTTCTCTGTTCCCTGTGCTGCCTTCTGGAACTGCATAGAACAAACTCCCCTCCCTTTTCCACATGGTGGCCCTCTAAGTATTTGAAAACATTTATCCTGTCTTTGCTTTAATCTTTTCTACTTTAGGCAAAACATTTCCAGAGAAAATAAGCTGTCTCACATTTAAAGAAAAATGCTAGGGTTTATTATATATTTGGAGTATGAATGTGCTTGATGGAAGCTTGCCAAGCATAACTGGGTTTCAGTTTCAATATTCCCTCCTTTTAAGAATAATGTCTCCAGCTCTTTAGAACGTGAGGACTTAGTTTGCTTTAGACCACAAATTATGTACTGAAAGAATGGCTTAGAGAGGAGATGAGTACATTGATGGAGAAGCATACAAAGGAGTCTCCTTATCAAGGATGTTGCTAAATGAGCCAAAGACAAGCAGAGTGAAGAAAATGTCAATGGTTATGTATATAGAATGTTGGAATTACAGCCACTCTTTGGGTATTTACCCATCACGAGCTAAAGATGAGAGTAAGATCATCTCCACTTTGCAAGTAATTGCTTGTCACAAATAAATGGAGGATTCTTTAGTTTCCACATTAGTAGCCTCCTGCAGAGCCCTCAACTCAGTGGCCTCACTAAACTCAGTGAATGAACTTTTTACAAAAGAGTAAGATTTTCCTCCTGTGTGTCATATTTTGGCCATAAACATACACCAGTTGCACTAATGTTTCCCTTCGTCACATAAACACATTAGGATTCTCTCAGTGTTGTCTTGATACATGTCTCACTGTTGGAAGCCATTGCCGACCTGCTTCTTAATCCCTGGAATGGCTCACAGTGTCCTTTCTGTCCTTAAAGTCTTCTGAAAGTCTGACAGTGATGGATCTCCTTGTGAATCCATTTGTCACACGCTGGGTTCTTAGGAGTTCTTCCAGCTGAGAAGCCCATGCCCTTCACTTCTGAGAAATTATTTCATACATTCCCCTCTTTTTCCTTTGTTTTCTTTTTGGAATTACTATTATTCAGATTTTAGACCTTCTAGAATGGGCCTCATTAAAACTTTTTTTTTTTGCCTCTGTTATTGATCTTCTGTTTGACTCTTATTTCATGGGAAGATGTGATGTCCTAGAGACTAGATTTCATTTTATTATTTTATTATTAATTGGTAAGAATTAATTATTTTCTAAACATTCATTTTTGAAGTATCTGGTTTTTTTTGGCTATATTATTTTTCTGAGGATTGCTCTGAAAGTTTATTTCTCTGCATAGCCTCTGTCTCTTCCAAATTGCTTTTTTGTCTTTCATAACAGGTGTTTTCATTACATATCTGATTTGGGGGCAGATTTCTCATATTTAAAAATTGATTTGGGGGAGGGCACCTGTGTGGTTCAGTGGCTTAAGCGTCTGACTCTGGATTTCGGCTCAGTTCATGATCTTAGGGTCATGAAATCAAGCCCTGCAGCCGACTCCATGCTGGGCGTGGAGCCTGGTTAAGATTCTCTCTCGTTCTCTCCCTCTGCCCTACACTCCTGCTCCTGTATGCTCTCTCTCTCTCTAAAAATAAATAAAGAAGAAGAAACAATAAAAATTAGTTGATATTTATGTTACTGGGGCAAAACGGCCATCCCTGGATGGTGGTCTGCTTGATCTTAACATGTCTTTACTTGGGCTCGTCAAATTCCCCCAGGAAGACTCGTGTTTCATTGTTCAGGCTCATTTTTGGAGCCTAGGAAGGGAGAGAGTCTGGGAGTGGGGTGCATAAACTCACTTCCTTCTCATGATGGTCTGCTCTAATGTGCCTTCGCGTCTCTGCTTTCTCCACCTCCCACTCCTGTGTCCTGGAGACTAAGTTTCACTCCTGTCATCTCTGGGACAGGTGAATGAAGAGTATCTGGCTATTCCAAGTATGGGAGGGGAAACCTAGGGTCTTTTTTTTTTTAATAAAAATTTTTTATTTGTGGTAAAACACACGTAACAAGATTTGCCATTCTAACCACTTTTAAGCACCCAGATCTGTGGCACTCAGTAAATTGCCATGTATGTACAGCCAACACCACCATCCATCTCCAGATCCCTTTTTGTCTTGTAAAACTGAACCTCTGTACATTAAAAACAAATGTCCAGGCAGCCCAGGTGACTCAGTGGTTTAGCGCCGCCTTCAGCCTGAGGCCTAATCCTGGAGACCAGGGATCGAGTCCCATGTCAGGTTCCCTGCATGGTGCCTGCTTCTCTTTCTCCCTGTGTCTCTGCCTCTCTCTCTCTCTCTCTCTCTCTCTCTCCCCATCTGTCTGTCTGTCTGTCTCTCATGAATAAATAAATAAAATCTTTAAAAAAAAATGTCCCATTCCCTCCCCACCTCCCCAGGCTCCTGGCAATCCCCATTGTCTCTGTCTCTGAATTTGATTACTCTAGGTACCTCCTATAGGAGGAATCTGTCCCTGTCTATAAAGTCTTGAGGCCTAGGTGAGTTGTAATAATGTGACCAGATTTCTGTCCATTTTAAGGCCGAGTAATATTTCATTGTACGTATATATCACATTCTGTTCATCCATTCATCCACGTCTTGGGACTTTTGACCAGTCTTCTTGCTTTAGGTGCCCTGAGGCTTTTGGAGATTTCTGTAGCATAAATTGAGTTACTTTATCCACTGCTAGTCTAGGATGCAGGTATATGGAGGTGGTCAAACCAGTTGCCACTGCAAATTTCTTATCTTTTCTCTGTTTTTCTGACCTTGGAGTTTATGCACTTAGTCTTGGTGATCCAGGAGTATGTTTTCTGGAGGGAGTAAAAGTTAGATATGCTGTTATCTAGAATTTACTCTTTATCTAGACAGTAAATTTTACACTGACTTAAAAAAATTATATACTTCAAACAATCACAGTCTAGATTTGTAGAAAAAGTCATCTTTGTAAGTAAACTGTAATTTATGTGGCTACATATGTGATTAAATGTATTTCTTCTGCAAGTGTCAATTTTTGCTTTGCAATTATTTTTTATGCCAATTTAAATATAGGCTGACCTTTTAAGAAAAAAAAATCATTTAAAGCACTTTCTCGATGTATATGATCACAGTAAAAGTTGGTGGGAAAAATAATAGATTTTTAAACATATTAACTCATGTTAACAAACTAAGAGTAAATGAAAAAGACAAGGTGTACCTACCTATTAAATCTATTTGTTTTATTCCTTGCCATGTAAAGGTCACCAGGAACTCATCTGTAGTCCAACTAAGTTAGGTTTATTTAAGGGCTCAATCAAAGGAAGATTCCTGCACAGGAGCCCAGCTTTAAATTGGAAACTGAGGTGTTAAGGGCCTTTCTGTGATTATCCTAATAATTTCTATCTAGAAGGCTAGGAAATTAAAGATATAGAATTGTCATTGGCAAAGTGGAAGAAAGAGGGGAACACTTGGGGAGCCTGGCTGGGTCAGAGACAGAGCTTGCAAGTCTTGACCTCCGGGTCATGAGTTCAAGCCCCATGTTCAGCATGGAGCCTACTTAAAAAAAAAGAGAGAAAAATGGAAAAAAAGAAAAAGAGGAAATGTTCAGTTATGTTTGAAGTTTCCGAGCTGTTCTTTAGCCACATCTCACTATCTAGCACTTGAAATTCTGCTAATCCTATTTGAGATGTGCTTTGTGAATAAAATACATCCTGGGTTTCAAAGTACAAAAAAAAAAAAAAAAAAAAAGATTGTGAAATATCTCATTAATCGTTTTTTATTTTGAGTATATGTTGCCATAACATTATGTTAATATTGGGTTAAATAAAGCATCATAAAATTAGCCTTGATTTTTTAAAAATTCATTTTGATGTGGCTAATCTAAAATTTGACCTTGTGTATGTGGCTTAGTTGGGGGTTCACACTGCGATTAAGGAGAACAGATGTGGAATGCCAGTGGGTGCTAGGCAGGTCATCACCATTATACCGAGTCTACATTGAGCTAATTTCCCCCACCCCACCCCAACTCCCTGACTTCTTTTGGCTACAACTTTAGGCAAATTAAGATCCTGTCATTCTCTTCTGGAAAAGTGAGAGGAAAAGAAGCTCAGAGTGATTACTTCTAGCACAAGATGATACTTCTCTTCTTAGGATGCATTCCTGAGAAATTGATAATAAAGGGGCATTCTTGCCTTTCCAGAAATATTTTTCAAAGGATTCTTTAAAATGAGGCTTATTGTATTGAAAACAGTATTTCTCCACCTTTTTTTCATTATTGCTCCAGTAAGGGATATTCTTAGATATTTTATTAGCATCCACCCCCCATAACATTTGAATAGCACAAGATGTATGTCAGTTTGTTATGTACAGTATATCTCTTTCTATCTATGCTTTATACACACATAGCCTCCCCATTCTGAACCAGTTTTCTTCCCTTTGGAAGCAATATCACTTGTTGAGAAGTGCGTGGTTTAAAGTGAACTGATAACTAACATTTATTCTGCTTCTAGAACATACTCAGTAGTGCTAATGTTAACTTTCATTTGTATCTCAGAATAACATTACTGTAAGTGATATATTTATTCTCCTATGAGTTGAAGCCCAGAGTTCTCCCAAGTATTGAAGCTTCAATACTTGGCCCCTACCATACAGCCAACAGAGTCAGAACTAGAAGCTTCAGCTTTTGAAACTTTGGAATCCTGTTTTGACAATACTAAAGACGGGTGTTCAGACTTAAGATGAATGGAGGATTTGAACATGAGGCACTCAGCAAAGAATTTATTCCTATTTGTGTATCTTACCGGATTTGGTAGTGAAGCAAGTTTTTCTTATTTCATAATTTTTAAAAATCACACTTTTAAAAAAAGATTTATTTATTCATGAGAGATGCAGAGAGAGAGAGAGAGAGAGAGAGAGAGAGAGAGGCAGAGACACAGGCAGCGGGAGAAGCAGGCTCCATGCAGGGAGCCCGACATGGGACTCGATCCGGGGTCTCCAGGATCACACCCTCTGCTGAAGGCGGTGCTAAACTACTGAGCCACCGGGGCTGCCCTAAAAGATCATACTTTTAATCTGCTGTCAGCTTGCTAATTTCTATATTCCAGTGATTGGAGAGTTGGACCACTGTGGAGTTTTTATAAAATATCAGAGGCATTGCTCTGGGGTTCAAGATCTGGTAGTGCTGGACCACCCTGTCCAACCCAAGCCAGGGGTCAAATGTGCTTGCATTCTAACCATAAAAGCAACAAAGTTGTGGAAGATTTGTAAAATGTAGGAAAATATTGGGGCGCCTGGGGGGGCTCAGTTGGTTAAGCATCTGACTCTTGGTCTCAGCTCGGGTCTTGACCTCAGGGTTGTGAGTTCAAGCCCCATGTGGTGCTTACTTTAAAAAAAAAAAGGGAAAATATTGAGTTGAGATTGCCCATCATTACACTATGGTTGGCTTTCATTATTTTTCTTTCTGGGCTTTGTTCCTCAGCCTCACAGATATATATGCATTTTAAAAAGCAGAATTGGGATTCTATTCAATATATAGTTTATATGGTGTTTTTTTGCCCTGAACAAAGGTGTAGACATACATATCCATGTAGCCATTTTCTTTGTCATTAACTGCTTCAAAGATATTCCTTTTGCCAAATATTCCACCAAAGGGGTTAGAGACACCATTTTCCTACTAGTACAACATTTAGGCTTTTCAAATATTATACACCCCAAGCAATACATATTCTCATACACAAGTCTGTGCTCCTTGTGCAGTGTATTTTATAGAAACAGAATTGCCAAATCAAAGAATATAAAAATGTATGGACTCAATAAAGGGAGAAATAAATACTTTACCTCACTTTTATTATATTTGTATTGAGTCTTTAAATATTTTCCCCTCCCTTTTTTTTTTTTTTTTAAACTGTCTTGTGAAGTGATTTTTAAATCCCCTTTTAGCTTTTCTGTTGTATTATGACAGACCCTTTGAGGGGATGATTTGTCTTGAGGATTTTGAGTCAGAGTAACCATGTCTATATAAACATGTCCAATTCAGCTGGACCATAAAATTCGATTAGCTGGTATTCGTTGGGGTTTATAAAGCATGGAGACAGAGCCCAGCAGAACCTACCCATCCTGCATGTGACTTGCCAACATCATCGAGATGGTGTCTGTGTTCATCTCTTTCAGCAGCTTTGAGCTCACCCTTAGATTGATTATCTTGAAGCCTTTTATTTAAGATTTTGTTTATTTGAGAGAGAGGGAGCAGGAGCAGAGGGAGAGAGAGAAGCAGGCTCTCAGCTGAGCAGGGAGCCTGATGTGGGGCTCAATTCCAGGACCCTGAGATCATGACCTGAGCGGAAGCAGACGCTTCACCCACTGAGCCACCCAGGCACCCCTTGAAGCCTTTTAAAGGAGCCACAGTGGTGACACTCCCTTGGATCTCACCGGCCCTCTTCTTACCAGAGGAGGAGACTTCACAGGTTTTTGGTTGCCTTCCCTCCAACTTTAATGCCACCGTGGAAAAGCAGTGAAAGGGGGTGTAGAGGCCTGGGTTTGCTGTCCACCTCCCCATTTCCCTGGTTCTCATATTTGAGTTTAATATTCAAGCTCCCCTGAAGGCAGCCAGTATCTGTGGTCTTTCTGGTGTCTGGGCCCCTCTGTCCCCTCCCTCTCAGGAAAGAGTAAAGCACTCATCTTTATGGTGGTTATTTGTCTCCTAGTCACTCCCCCACCCCCCCCCATCCATCCCCCTCTCCCCTCCCGGCTGAGGCCTCTTTGAGTTCCTGATCTGTGTCCCTGCTTTGTGTGACACACCAGTCTGCTGTCCACTTCTGCCATCTTTAATCCTCTGCACCCTTGGCTTCTGATGCCACTTACTCCTTGATTGTCTCTAATCTCTGTCCATGTTCCATCGTGGTTCCATTTCGGATGATCTCAAGGATTTACACGACTTCACCTGCCCTCTATGGGCATCTCTGAGTTAGGGCGTAACTCCTAATGCCTTGCTCAGCTTGCTCACCACTGTGTCCATGAATCATGCTCCTTGGCATTGCTTCTCTGTAACCTTTTTTATTAATTAATTAATTAATTAATTTATTTATTTATTTAATATTTATTTGAGAGACAGCAAGCATGAGTTGGGGGTGGGGTGGCAGGGAAGGCAGGTGTTTGAGCCACCCAGGCACCCCTGTAGCCTTTTAAATATCACAGTTCAAATTATGTGTCAGCTCTCCTCCAAAGCTTCTCACGATCCCTTGGAGTCTTCAGAATTAATATAATAAATTCCTTAAAAAAAAAAAAAAAGCTTTAAGGAGATATAATTCATATACCGTGCAATTGACCCATTTAAAGTATATTTTTCATTGGTTTTTAGTATAGTCACAGAATTGGATGACCATCACCCCTTTGAATTTTAGAACATTTTAATCCTCTCCTAAATAACCCCCAAACCTACTAGCAGTCAGTCCTTCTCTCCCCACCAATCTGGTTCTGCAACCATTAATCCATTTTCTGTTGATTTGCCCCTTCTGGTCATTTCATATGAATGAAATTAAATAATATTTCAAGGGGCACATGAGTGGCCCAGTCAGTTAGGTATCTGACTCTTGGTTTTGGCTCAGGTTGTGATCTCAGAGTGGTGAGATTGAGCTCCAAGTTTCCTTGAGATTCTCTCTCCTTTTCCTTCTGATCCTTCCCGCTCTTTTTTTCTCTTGCTCCCAAATAAATTTTTAAAGTATTTCAATATGTGCTCTTTGAGGACTAGTTCCTTTTTTTCTTTTCTTTTTTTTTTAAGATTTTATTTATTTATTCATGAGAGACACACAGAGAGGCAGAGATATAGGCAGAGGGAAAAGCAGGCTTCCTGTGGGGAACCTGATGTGGGACTCGATCCCAGGACCCCAGGATCACAACTTGAGCTGAAGTCACTCAACCACTCCCAGGTGCCCCTGGGGACTAGTTTCTTTTGCTTAGCAATGTTTTCATTGTTCATCCATGTTATAGCATGCATACTTAATTCCTTTTTATTCCTGCATAACATGATCTATCTAATTTTGTTTTTTTATGCATCAATTGATGATTATTTGGGTTGCTTCTAGTTTGGGGTTACTATGAATAATGAATACTATTAGCATTCCTGTACAAATTTTTGCATGGATGTAGGTTTTCATTTCCCCTGGTTATATATCTAGAATTGCTGGGTCATATGTTAAACTCTATGTTTAACATTTTGAGGAACTACCAGACTGTTTGCCACCATTTTACATCTCCACTAACAATGTATGAAAGTTCTGATTTCTTGATTCCTTATTATTGTCCATCTTTTTGATTAAAGCCATCCTAGTGGGTGTGAATTGGTATCTCATTGTGGTTTCGATTTGTATTTTCCTAATGGTTAATGAGGTTGAGTGTCTCTTCATGTGCTCATTGACCATTTGTTGTACATAACTTTCTAGAAATGTCTACTTAGAGCCTTTGCCCATTTTTTTTTTAAAGACTTCATTTATTTATTCACGAGAGACCCACAGAGAGGCAGAGACATAGGCAGAGGGAGAAGCAGGCTCCCTGCAGGGGACCTGATGCGGAACTTGATCCCAGGACTCCGGGATCACACCCTGAGCTGAAGGCAGATGCTCAACCACTGAGCCGGCCAGGCATCCCACTTTGCCCATTTTTTATTGGGGTTATTTGTTACAAAACTATTAAATTGTCATTCAAATTCGTAAGCCCCAAATATTATATTTCTCGTTCTCATTTCAGTTACCATCTTAATTTTGATTTAACAAGAACATGGAATGGAAGGAATAACAAAGTTTCCTGCATAGTGTACTGACCTTAGAGGTCTGAGCTTTACTCCTGCTTTCATACTGATTGATGACTTTTCTTTGTAAATGCAGACACACGGGGGCGGGCAGCTGCGCCACACGCCCTGTCCTTGATTACTCAGGGGTGGAGATCAAAGCAGAACCGGCTGCTAAGAGAGTCAGCAAGTTGCCACCTGATCACCTGCTCTGCCTTGTGGTTTTAACTACTTCTTTAGGAATACTGGATCAGATGTGGTAATGTCTTTAGCAATGTCATAAAAAGAGAAGAAGTTTAAGAAAATCACACAGCAATATAATTATCTCTGTAAATGTTTGGGGCCTTAAGCTGGTAACCAGTTGAGGTTTCTTCTAGTTCAGCTCAGTGGAGCAGCTGGTTTTGTTAGATCTTAGACTTCTAGGAAGGAAAGGACCCAGTAATACAGTTAAGTAAGCTCAAAGCCAATGTACCTCTCAGTGGAACGTGTGTATTTCCGAGGTGGCACCAGATGATGGCCATGTGCTGTCCCCAACAGCCAGTGCTGAGAAATGATGCATAAGTGAGACCTCAGATCCCTGAGGTAGCCTGGGCTCCTGGGACAGTTCAGGGAAGGGGGATGTAGGCTCCACCTGGGGACACACACTTTGGGCTGATGCTCGTGCTTGGGAGGGCCGTAGACCATTTAATGTAGACCACCAAATGCAGCCTTTTGTGCACCGTCTGTACAGCCGGGACTCCCCAGGGCTGGGGCTGGGGGCGTAAGTGGGGAGACGGGAGGATGCAGAGCTGCCTGGACCCCTCAGCTGGGGGGACAACAGAGGGGCCATTCCACCAGCAATCTCTCACACACACCAGACGCTCAGTATAATTGAGGCAATTTGTGAACCCCAGTTAAGAGTCCTCTAAGGAAGATGAAAGGTTAGGATGTGGCTGCTCTGGGCATTAGATCCCAGGCGTCAGGACAAGGAGCTCATCACTCGGTTCCCTGGGGGCATTTACAGCCAGGCTGGGTATTTGCTGGAGTATAAGAGGGAAGCCCTGTCAACGGAGAGGCTGAAGCTGATTTTTGTAACACTGATTTGAGTACTAGTAAGGTTGCCTCCTTAACTTGGCTCAGTTTTGGTCTGACCCTGGTGCGTCGCGCCTCCTGGTGGCCAGAAGAAGCAACGAGGTGTGGGCCAGCATCCCCACACTCCTTTTTCTGGACACTTCTCCACCCTTCTCTATACTGCTCCCTCTCCGCTCCATCCCAGGCCTCTCTGCCCTGCAAGCAGTAATGAATAAGACCTGAGCCTCTCCATTTGAAGAGAAGAGCAGCAATGGTAAAACTTTCCTTTTGTTGCTGAAGGGAAGAGCCAGTGGTAATGGGGCAAGGCAGGCAAGGCATGGAGTGATAAACAGGGCAAGAATGAAAAGGAGAGGAAGCCAGGGGGTCTAAATGGCCTTAACCCTCACAGAACATTGACATACAAGAGCGTGTCAAAGTTATAAGACTTGTTCATCACTCACTCATCTTGTATCTTTACATGGAACATTCTAAACCTCCAGGAAGAAGGAATTTGAGAATTTGGGGTTGCCTGGAATTTTTCATGAATGTTCCATGTAGGTTCTGACCGATTCTCATGCTGTGTGCTTAACTATTAGAGATACGATAGTGTCTATGTTTTGGAATATGGCATAGTTTGATTTAAAAATTTAGTTAGTGGGATCCCTGGTGGCTCAGAGGTTTAGCACCGCACCGCCTTCAGCCCCCCAGGGCCTGATCCTAGAGGCCCAGGATCGGGTCCCACGTCAGGCTCCCTGCGTGGGGCCTGCTTCTCCCTCTGCCTGTGTCTCTGCCTCTCTCTCTCTCTCTCTGTGTGTCTCATGAATAAATAAATAAAATCTTAATTTTTTTTTTCAGTTAGCTTCTACCATTAAAAAAGGAAAAACAACCCTATTGCTCCTATTGGGTTTTTTACAAGGTGCCTTGATCGAGCGTTGGAGACGTAGAGTTAGCTTTGCAGCCCCCTTCTCGCAGACTGGAAGAAACGGGACAACTGACATCAGTTGCCAGCCCTCGGGTGCGTGCAGCTCGTGTGTGTCCAGCAGATGGGGAAATTGCACAATACTCCAGGTGCGAAAAAGCAGACCGCGTTTTGCACCTCATCAGCCTTGACACAAGCAAGGATACAGAACGCGGTATTTAAAAAAAAAAAAAAAAAAGTAGGAGAGTGTAGTCCTCTGTGCCGTTATTGGCTTTAAGTCATGCTACGAGCTGAGACACAAAAAGCACGTCGGCGCCAGGAATGAAGTAACGGTTCAGATAAAACGCTGCTGACTCCGGGTTATTCGGCGCAACTTTCACACCCTCCGCGGTGTCTGTGCGGAGCCTCGCTGACGGTGCACGGGGACCAGCTCCGGGGAGGGGGGCGCCCCTGCTTTAAGGGAAGCACGTGACCCTCTGGCGGGCCGGGGCGCGGGGGGCGGGGCGGGGCGGGGGCGGGGCCGCCTATAATGAGCCTGCGAGGTGCGTCCCGCTCCCTTCTGGCCGAGGCTCCGCAGGCACCTTGAGTCCTCCCTCGTGGGCGCTTCCTGCTCGCAGCAGGACTGCACGGGTGGGCGAGCGCCCCGGGAGGGCGAGGACCCGCTGTCGCTCTCACCTGGAGGGAGGTGCGCGAGGAAATATGCTGGGGATCATCACTATCACAGGTAAGGCCCAGGCCAGGCCCCGGGGTTCTGCCTCCGTGGCAGGTGGAGGAACCGCCTCCTTCCCTCTAACCTGCATTGCCCGGAGAGCCTCGAGGTCCCTGGCCCAGCACGCTGATGGGCATTCGTTTCTGTGTTTGCTGACTTTCCGATGAGAGGAGCCCTCTCTGGGGCTCAGAAAGAACCCAGCGCACCCCGAGTTTGCTTTTTGCCTACGTGGGAATCTTCCTCACTGTACCTAGGGGGGAGACCTTGAGTGCAGTTGAGATACGTGTTAGACTGGGGTGAATTTGAAAGCCTAATTCCTGGTTGTAGTCCTGAAAAAGTAAATTCCTGTGTTTTTGTTTTTGTTTTTTAATATTTTACTTATTCATGAGAGACACACACACACAGAGGTAGAGGCAGAGGCAGAGGGAGAAGCAGGCTCCCTGCGGGGATCCACATGGGGGACTGGATCCCAGGACCTGGGATCTCGCCCTGAGCCAACTCAGGCGCCCCTAAGTTCCTGTTTTTGAGAAATTACGGTATTTGGCATTTTGACCTGCTTCTTAGAAAGTTCCAGTGAAGATGCACTTTGTGGTTTTAGGAGACTAAAATGTTAGCTCTGGTTAAATGGTGGTTTTGATGAACACAGTATAAAATTGATGGCTAGCAGGTCATAGCATTTAGGCACTAATAGTGAAAATGTATGTGTTTAAAGCATGCTTTCTAGAAATCTGGCTGTAAGTATGAATTATAATACTTAATTTGTACCTCTAGCAAATGAATCACATATATCAGATTTGTAGAAAACACTGACAGCTCTTCTCAGCTGATACTTGATCGTTTATGCAGTTGTGCTGTAGCCTGACCCCTTAGGAACCTGCCTGCCTGTTTTTTCCTGTCTCCTTTCCCATTTCAAGAATAAAATGACTATTGGCTACTTTAGATTTCTAACACCAGCTCTATTCTATTTGACGTCACTGCTCACCGGATCTACATATTTTCTTAACACAGTGTAGAATTTCTAGACTCCACACTTTTCTCAATATCATGGCTTCTGCGAAGCCTGCTTCTTCTGTGGAATCTTAAATAAATGTGAAAGATGAGCAAAACTAAAAATATCTCTCATTTCCTATAGATTAGCTTTACTTTGGGATTTCCTTAGAATCCCTTTCTCAAGGTAATGCTGTAAGCCTTTCTACCATTTGTATTGCACTTATGTTTAAGGAGATAGCTAGAATCTATTATTAAATAGACTATACAAAATAAAATAAATTAAAACCAAAATGTTTCATTTTTTCCAGATCATTGCTTTTTCTCTGAATGAAACATAGACATGCCAAACCCTGAGAGAGGCTGCTTGAGAGTGTGGTTTGTGGGGTGTCACGGCTGGTGGTGGGCCTTCTATAATTATATCTTCTGGGTGCTTTTTGTGTATAGCATGATCCATATTATATTCACTGTTTGCTTTATCACATGCTGGATTTCTTATGGGAAAGGAAGGTGTTTCTTTTTCGAAGTAATTAAGAGGTTAACAAAATTGGGGTACTTGGGAGGGCTTTTAGATATTGATTCAAATAAGCCCAATGGGCTAACAAATGAACAGAAACAGTTTGAAGGACGGTCTCATTTTTAGGGCAACTCCAAGTAATTGCATCTGTTGCCTTCTGAGTTTCTCTTCTATTAAAATGTTGGTATGGAAGATGTGGCAAAATTTGGTACTTTTTCCTAGTAAAAAGATAGTGCACAGAAATTCTTACCTCCAAAAATTTAACAGCAAATAAACATTTTGCAGTGGATGAAGGGAGTTTGAACTGTCACACCCTCCCTTCCCCCGTTAGTTATCCTGATAAGGAAGATTTACAGTGACTGGTCTTTAGTTAGTCAGAATCTTGCAAAGCAACAGAGGCTTTTAAAACTGGCATTAAGTGTTAATTAAATATCAGATTACTCATCTAAATAACGTGAAAGGTAGTAATTCTAGTGCTCTTCAGTGCTACGTGGAATATGCATGGAATATTTCACAGTGAACAGGAAGAGTCAGACTCATAACATTTTTGTACTTAGGAAGGAGTTTCCCTTTCTGAAAGCAGGGAAAAGCTGCCACGCACAGGACTGCTCCTACCCCCAACCCCCTACCAGTGAAATTAAGGGAGTAGAACTTGAACTATGAAATGATTGCATATTCACATACGTACTTGGTCTTTCTTGACATCTTACCATCACATCACATGAGCCTTACGTAGCTTAAAAACTGGAAAATCGGCATATGGCTGGCTCAGTCAGAAGAGTGTGCAACTCCTGGTCTCCGGATCATGAGTTTGAGCCCCACGCTGGGTGTAGAGATTATTTAAATAATTTGAGAAAAAAAAAAAAACCCTAGAAAATAAGTGATCAGATATGATGATGGGGGAGGTGTCTTCTCCCCTACCAGCCTATTAATGGAAAAAATGCTTTTTTAATTTTGTAAGATACTTTGAAAATATCGTCCCTATTTTTTCTAATTTGCACACGTTGAGGCTAACTGGAGTATCATGAGGAATTAGGGCAGCATTATTCTTTGTCTCTAAAATAAACGGAAGAGTCCTCCAATGTTCATGCAAGTTCTAGATGATTTATAATGCCTTTCTCTATGCAAACCATTTACAAGATTAAAAAATATATATATCCTTCATATGGCTGCTTCTGTATACCAAGGAGGCAGGTTAGTTGTCTCAGGACTTATGAGACATTAAATGAGTAGTACCCTCACACCTGTTAGAGTAGTAACTACCACCTACTGAGTGCCCATTCTCATTTTTCTGTGTAATAATCCTGCTAATAATCCGGCTAAATCCAAAAGTGGGTATTTAACCCCCTTTGAAGATGTTGAAGATGACAACTTCCACAGTTCAGAGTACCTTGTAAAGGATCTCTTTCTCATCATGTAAAGGATATTAATATTGCTTTAGTGGTGCCCTTATCTTTGTATGCCTGCCTGGATGTCCAAGGGACCATTTAGCCTCCTTACTGAGGCCAGGGTCAAGATGATCATCACCTGTACCCCTCTTGTAAATGGGGTTCTGCTTCTCTGAGTTTTAATCCCGGTTAAATATCTCTCCTAGGTTTTGTGGTTTATGAGCATGACAACATGGGGAGTTGGGTGTGTAGGATATAAGGGATAGATTTAGAATGCAGAGAATTTCTGGAAAAAATCCAGGACAATGCTGCAGATCGTAGGAGAAAGTTAACCAGATCCAGATGTTGGCCTCAAGCAGGCCTGATGTGCCTACAGAACAGAACACACTGGTTACACTAAACGTAAAAAATTAATGTTGCAGCTTTTGCAATATCGCACTTTTTCTCCGACAAAATGACTCCATTTGTGCCATGGGAATTTAAGAGGTAAGTTTGGACAAAAGCCTTAAAATTTTGGAATATATGGCGACATGTTTCTTAATTCTTTTCTTCTTTTAAACCTTTATAGTAAAAGAAACAAGTTATATTCTTCTGTCTTAATCTTTTAAGTATTTGGAAGAGTGAAAAAAGACCCTGTAGGCTTTGGACCTGCAACTGCTTATTACATCTGTGGAGCTTGTGGGTGGGGTATCTGTGTGGAGCACAGCATCCATAGCCTCCTAAGAGGCCTTTCCCGTTGACATGCTGACGGGCTTCCCTTCCAAGCCTTCTTGCTGTCTTTGATGCCAGGCGAGAATGTAGAGTTTCTAGCCCAGTCACCACACCAGTGATTAAATGAGCACTGTCTTTGGACTTTACAGGAATTTGGGAAACTTGCTGGATTAATAGCCGTGTTCTTCATAGTAGGTAATTTGGATAGTTCAGTTCCCCCATGGAGTGATACTTAACATGTTATGTCAGAAAGGCCTACTCTAAAACCAGTTGTTTCTGAGGAAGGACTTTCTGGGTGCCAGGAATGTACATCCCTGAATCAATGATGCTTAGATGATCAAGCCTTTTGATCTTCCTCATCCTATCCAATCCTACAAATCTAAAGCAGATAATACTAGAGGGAGCTAATGTGTTGGAAACTATTGCAGAGGAGGTTCTGAAGTCCTTTAAAAGTAAAATTATTAATGAAACATTTCTGAGTGTGATTGCAAATGGGATTCTGCTGTGCAGAGTGTGGGTTAGGTGAATACTGGCCTGTCCTTCCTGGAAGATCTTATTCTCACCAGCCTGCTGTTTCTCCTGCCAAACCGGGCCAGCAGGTTTGCTCACTGGGCTATGATCTTGAAATCATTCAGAACCATCATGCAGCCAGCACATAAAACCTGGAAAAAGGTGGCTGCTAACCACAAACTAGAATAGGGATGGGAATGAGAATGGTCTTTTCTAGACATTGCCTCCTTCAGGCAGCACCTGGGAAATGTATTGTGTACAGCTGGGCTGGGAAAGTGGGGGAGAAAGGAGTCCACAAAAAGGGCTGTGGCTCCGTTTGATCCACACTTGATCCAAAATGGGGTAAAGGATTTAGATCCTCACATGGTGCAAATAAAGGATAGGGAGGGAGCCAATTCAGGATGTGTGTGTCCCTTTTTTCCCCTTAGTATCTATGTTGGGAGTCAAAAAGGAAAACTTAGATGCAATATGGCATTAAACTGTACAGAATTTGAAAAAGAACCTAAGCTTTATGGATTGGTAGATTTTTGAATTGTCTTCTGGCCCAGGTCTGGAAAATTTGCAAGGCCTCCCGCTTGACACATTTGAAAACTGTTCAATACTGCCCTCTTCTGTTCAAACACTTGCTCAGGGGTTTGGACGGTGACTTCTACACGTGAACATTCATTGCATAGTATGGTGGTGAAAAATTAGAGCAACAAATGATCTGCCAGTAGGAGGGCATTAAAATGAATTATGTGGCCATTTTACCATAATTTTGAAAACTATTGAATAACTTAGAAAAAACAATCTGTTTTTTTTTTTCAAACTGTATCCAGCTTTATTAAAGATACTTTTCATAAACAATCATGGTATCTCAGGCAGGACATGGGTGGACGATCGTTAACAGTATACAACAACTTTCAAACTCCCTTCTTCAATGGACTACCAAAATCAGAAAGCCGCTATAAAACCCAATGAAGTCTTCATGTGATGCTCTGAACAGGGAAAGTTTAGAGTGAGGGTTGACAGTTCACATTTAGCATGTTGTTTAACAACTTTTCACAAGCTGACCCTGACTTTCAGGAAATGAAATGAAAATAGCAGAATTATCAATCTGAAGATCCACAAGCTAAAAAAAAAGGAACTCTTTTGAGGGATGCCATCTCAGTGGTGACACTGTAAAAGTCCAGATGGCCTGACATACTGGGAACCATTTCATGGGGTCAGGTTCCAACAGGTCTCTGGGTTTAAGGGAGTCGAGTCTATGTTGAAGGCAGAGAAGGAGAAGAGGACATTAAAAAATGAATTTTAGTTTTTCCACACCACCAAGGTGGCTCATGTGTGTCAACATCAAGGAATCCCTCCTCCTGGGAGCCAAGAGGAAGTTTCTCAAAACTAGAAGGGGAAGGTGTTTTTCCCTCTTGTTATCAATCTAGCTTCGGAGATATTCTATTAGTGACATATGCCCTTGCCCCAAAACAACAATGAAGTGTTCCGTGTGCTAACAACATAGCTTAAAAAAAAAATTCTGCATTTTTATAAAACTTGATAAAAAATAGTATTTCAAACTGTACAGTCACCAGAAGTACACAGTTATTAAAAATGCAGGGCAGCCCCGGTAGCGAAGTAGTTTAGGCCGCCTGCAGCCCAGGGTGTGATCCTGGGGATCTGGGATCGAGTCCCACCCACATCAGGCTCCTTGCATGGAGCCTGCTTCTCCCTCTGCCTGTGTCTCTGCCTCTCTCTGTGTGTATGTGTCTCTCATGAATAAATAAATAAAATCTTTAAAAAATGCACATACTTCACTTGGCATCTCTAGCACCTTCAGCTTTCTGTGCCTGGTCTGTTTTGGCATCTCCATTTTCTGCAGGGTTATTTCCATCCTTGCCAGCACCAGCTTTCCCCTTTTTCCCTTTGGGTACCTTCTCTCCCTTCTTTGCAGGGGCCTTTTTAGGCTTGGGCTCTGGCTTTGGAGGAGCAGGTTCAGCAGATAATCTTGCAGATCTCTGTGGCTCATCCTTCACCTTGGCTTTATCTCCTTTAGCATCCCCTTCAGCCTTTCTCTTGGGCATGGTGGCGACGGCGGCGGGACGTAAGCGCTGGACGCGGGGATGCGGCGGCACGCGCGCTTTGGCCGGTCTGGGGGTCATTCTCGCCTCTTCTTCACACTGCTCCCACAATCTGTTATTAATAGTGATCCTCTCTGGACATTGTCTTTATGCATGTCATTCCCAATTTGCCAAATTTCAAAATCTGCGGTTTATATACATCAGTTTTGGAATTGGTGAAAAAAATAATTAAGTAGTCATGTTCTGAAGAAGACAATGAAGGGGAAAAAATTATAGTTTTTGTTTTATTTTACAGACAACCAACCGTTACTTCCTCCTAACAAGCCTTAGCAGGAAGAATGAAAGGTGACCTGCTTTAAGTGAGGATGCTAAGAACAGAAACCTCAGCAAATTTGCCCAAGGGCCCAGTGCTAGATGTGGTGCAGCTGAAACTTAAACAAAATCTGTATCCAGAACTTCTGCTCTTTTATCTTCCCCTCTTCTGAATTCTCTTAGGGGTTTGGGAGAGAGTAGTTTTTCTGTCCCTTAATACATTGATAGAACTTACATTATGGTATATAATGTGAGGTAAAGAAGCAATGTTTTCTACAGCCAACCACTACCCTCTCCATTTTTAAAAAAAGATTTTCTTTATTTGTGAGAGTGAGAGGGCATGAGCCAAGGGGTAGGGATAGAGGGAGAAGCAAATTCTCTATTGAATAGGGAACACAATGCGGACCCAATCCCAGGACCCTGGGATCATGATGTGAGCAGAAGGCAGACACCCAACTGAATGAGCCCCCCCGCCCCAGGTGCCCTATTCTTCTGAGGTTTTTCTTTTTTTTAATTTTTTTTTCTTTATTTATTTATGATAGTCACACAGAGAGAGAGAGAGGCAGAGACACAGGCAGAGGGAGAAGCAGGCTCCATGCACCAGGAGCCTGACGTGGGATTCGATCCCAGGTCTCCAGGATCGCGCCCTGGGCCAAAGGCAGGCGCCAAACCGCTGCGCCACCCAGGGATCCCTGAGGTTTTTATTTTAATTGAAGTATAATTAACTACAATGCTGTATTAGTTTCAGGTGTACAACATAGTACAGCTCTGTACATGAATCACTGCTCACCATGGTATTGTCACCACCTGTCACCATAGATTCCCTGTGATATACTTTTAATCTCCATGGTTATTTTATAACTGGAATTTTGTACCTCTTAATCACCTTTTTATCTATTTCACACATCCCTGCATAATCTTTCAAAACAATAACCTCAAACTTACAACAAGGTGCAAAAATTAAAAACAAAAGTACAGAAAACATCTATATCCTTTATCTAGATTCATGTACTGTTAGCATTTTTACCTCATTTGCTTCATTATTTGATTTTTAATCTCTATGTTGGAAAAGGCAACAAAACCAAAAACCAGCATATAGGTTCCTGTTATGTTTTATATAGGCAGGAGATAAAAATTTGTCTGAACCTTTGAGGATGAGTAATCCACGTCATTTGTTTCTAAATGCTCAAGTGTGTATTTCCTAACAAGAGATATATTCTGTTTTATAACCAGAGTACAATTTTCAGTGTCCTATATTTATATCATTACAATAACTGTATATGATCTATCATCCTTATTCCAATTTTGTCAGCTAGTTTAACAATGTGCAGTTTAACAATTCTTACCTTGCATTGTCAGATCCATCCTTGTGTCAGGTATTATGTGTTATATTCTTTAGCTGCTTTTAATCTGGAACATTTCTATAGCCTTTGTCTTTTAAGACACTGACATGTTTGAAGCATATAGCCCTCTTCTCTGCATTCACACTGTATTCCTTTGTTTATTTTCTCCTTTAGGTTATGCATTCTTAGCCACGGATGCTGCTGTGTCCTTGTTCGAAGTATCACACACATTATGCATATGTCTCTAATGGAGGTTGATATTAAGATTTTGACAAATTTCCCCATATATAGGGTTTCCCTACCCTTAAAACTATTAGGCATGTAAATATCCTACCCACTCCCTCTCACGTCCACCACTTAGCACCCATAGATTCTTGCCTTATCCAGTTTTTATCGTAACGGTTTTAAAATGATAGGTGAGGAGTGATCTTTTGACTCAATATCTGCCAGTGGGTGGGTAGGATATAAATGTTCTTTCTTTTTCTTTTTTTTTTTTTCTTTTTCTTTTGTAGCTGACTATAACCACCAAAAACTATTTTTTTACACTGAAATAGAATTTAAAGTGCTGTCTACATCAGACATAATAAGACACAATAGCGGTTTTTCCATCTAAGTATGGGAGTTGACATGTCTAAATACTTTTGTCATATATGGCTCTTACAGACTATAAAATGTTACAACTTACAGAAAATAAGAGTTTTCACCCTTTGAAAGTATATGGAATTAATTTTTCCTTTAAAAAGACAAACTTTGTTTTCCTATTTACTGCCCCCCCCCCCCAGCCTTTGGCCCACCAGAGATGCCACACCCCCACTGTATGACACTTGCCAAGTCATATGACCATTTTTAAAAAATAGACTGTATAGTTAGAACAGTTGTGGTTCATGGCAAAAATGACTGGAGAGTACAGAGGAGAGTTCCTATATCGTCTCCTATACATGCATCGCCTCTCCCACTATCAAATCTCACACCAGAGTGGTACATTTGTTATAATCCATGAATTACACTGACATCATTATCGCCTAAAGTCCATAGTTTATATTAGGGTTCATTCTTGGTGATGTACATTCCGTGGGTTTTGAACAAGTGATATAATAATTCTATGTATCTACCCTTATCATAGCGTTTAGTTGCCCCATGAACAACATGGGGGTTAGGGGCCCAGTTGAAAGTCTAAATGTAAGTTTTGACTCCCCAAAACCTAACCTGCTATTAGCCTGCTGTTGACTAGAAGGGCTACTGATACTATAGTTGATTAGTTACTGATTATAGTTGATTATATTTTGTATGATAGGTATATGATCTACTTTCTTCTTAAGGTAAGCTAGGAAAAGAAATGCTTTTAAGAAAACCATATGAGAAAATGCATTTACAGTATTATGCTTTACTTATTGAAGAAATCCATGTATGAATGGACCTGCATGGTTCAAACCCGTGTTTGAGGGTTAGTTTATAGTTTCACTGTCACAGTATCCTCCATGCTCTGCTTATTCATCCTTCTGTCTCCACAATCCTTGGCAATACAGATTCTTAAAAATTGTCTCTGTAGTTTTGGTTTTCCAGAATGGCATATGGTTAGAATCATACTGTATGTAGCCTTTTCAGATTGGCTTCTTTTACTCAGTGATATGCATTTAAGGTTCTTCCTATCTTTTCATGGCTTTGCTAGCTCATTTCTTTTTACCACTGGATGTGGATATTTTCTGAGGTTTATTCATTCATCCATTTGCATAATGAACATCTTGGTTGCTTCCAGGTGTGTTCAATTATGAATAAACCTATAAACGCCCATATGCAGGTTTTTGTGTGGACATGTATGTGTTCAGCTCATTTGGGTTAGGTACCAAGGAGCAGGGTGGCAGTTTAGCTTTGCCGACAACATGCCAAACTGTCTTCCAAAGTGCGGTAACCACATAATCATTTTTGAAGTCCAGATCTTCCTTCAAGCCCAAAGGCACTGTGATTCCAGATAAACTCCGTCATGGGAACGTGCACGAGGTCCACAGTTCTTGTTCCTAAACCCAAGAATTTAAAGTTCGTACAACCGAGCAAACCCCTTGCTGTGCACAGGATCCGGCTGCCTCTTCATTCACCGCTGTGCACTGCGATTTAGGAGTCTGCCACCTACTAGCTCGTGCAGATCAGAGAGGCAGCCCAGGAATCCATCAGTTGTGTGTGTTTTTTTTTTTTTAAGATTTTAGCCATCCATTCATGAGACACACAGAGAGAGAGAGAGAGAGAAGCAGAGAGGCAGAGACACAGGCAGAGGGAGAAGCAGGCTCCATGCAGGGAGCGCGACTCGATCCCGGGTCTCCAGGATCAGGCCCTGGGCCGAAGGCGGCGCTAAACCGCCGCGTCCCCCGGGGCATTGATGTGTTTAGCCGTTGGGCTGTCATTTAGCCAGGTCGGGTTTCAGCCTCGCGCGTGCTGGAGTTTGAAGGGACCCCATTGTGATGATGCACCTCGCAGCCTTGCGAGGCCAGAGCTCTGGGCCGCCAGGGCCACGAGGAGGCTGCGCCCTCTGTGACGCGCGCGGTGGCCCCCAGGGGGCGCCCTCGGCGTCAGCGGCCCAGTGGCCGTCCGGCGATGGGGCCGGCGGGAGAAGCAGCCTGGGCCTCCCGGGCCCCGGTGGCGCCGCCCTGCCTCCTGGCGGCGCGCGATGCCCTGGTGGAGTAACCTTTGCTGTGAGTAGCGCCCCCCAGTGGCCGTTCGCCCGGGCCCGCGGCGGGGCGGAGGCTGCGGAGGCCCCGAGCGCGGCCCCCGAGCGCGGCCCCCACCAGTGCAGCGCCGGCTCCTCGGACTGCGGACTAGGGATTCAGAGTTTTCCATGATCCTACGGCCCTTTTGTTTTTGTTTATTCATGGGAGATCCCAGAGAAAGAGGGGGACCGGGATCCCTGGGTGGCGCAGCGGTTTGGCGCCTGCCTTTGGCCCAGGGCGCGATCCTGGAGACCCGGGATCGAGTCCCACGTCGGGCTCCCGGTGCATGGAGCCTGCTTCTCCCTCTGCCTGTGTCTCTGCCTCTCTCTCTCTCTCTCTCTCTCTCTCTGTGACTATCATAAATAAATAAAAATTAAAAAAAAAAAAAGAGAAAGAAGGGGACAGAGACACAGGCAGGGGGAGCCGCAGGCGGGACTCGATCCCGGGACCCCGGGGTCACGCCCTGGGCCGAAGGCGGACGCTGGACCTTGGAGCCCCCCGGGGGTGGGGGGGCCTGTACCCCCCCTGGAAGGGCCCCAGTACCAACCTGTATGAAGAGACCGGGTCTATATGGCAGCTGTCAGGGCTCTTGGGTGCTAGTTGGCAGCCGTTCGTCTTTGTCTCTCTAGTGGTGACTGAACACTCCAGTCATCCCCGAATCGAAGGAAAAAAGGGTCTCAGATGGAAACAGATTTGGGAGCGTGGCAGGGGGGGAAAAGGGAGGAAAGGCTGGCTGTGGGATGTGACCCCTGTTTTCTCCCACTATGTTAGCAAAAGCGTCTCTGCATTTTTCCAGTGACTTTTAGAAAGGTTAGCTAATGAGCATTTGTTTTGCTCTCACGTTTGCTGGCAGGAAATTTAATTTATATTTGTGTTTTTAGTACAATTGTGCTGGGATGGAGTTTATTGTTGTGGTTTGACTTTTTTTTTTTCTGTAGTGTGTTTTCAGTGGTATTGAAAACACTGTATTCAGTGGTATTTCAGTGGTGTACATTTGAAAATGTACACATTTTTAAAATCCCATCTCTTTTGTTACGTTAAAAGGGTTTGGGGCAAGTTTTTTTCCTGAGTGTGCTTTTATAGTTGGGGAGATGATGATGATGATGATGATGATGATTATTAAAGATGAGAGACACAGACACAGACAGAGGCAGAGACGGAGGGAGATGCAGGCTCCCGGTGGGGAGCTCCATGCAGGGCCCGACCCCAGGATCACTGCATGAGCCAAAAGCCATGCTCAGCCACTGAGCTACCCAGGTGCCCCTAATGGGGGAAATTAAAATATATCTTAAATTATTTGAGAGAGAGAGAGAGAGAGAGCGCATGGGGGAGGAAATGAGAATCTCAAGCAGGCTCTGTGAGCCAGGAGCCTGACATGGGGCTCAATCCCATGACCCTGAGATCATGACCTGAGTGGAAACCAAGAGTCTGTGCTTAACGGAGCCACCCAAGTGCCCCTTAATTGGGGGAAGTTTGTACAAAGTAGTTTATGTCATGGAAATGGAATTAATTTAAAGCAATTTTTAAATTTTAATGTAAGGTTTATAATAACAAATGGAAATTTATAGCATTTTCTCTTACCTCAGAAGGTTATACATGGTGCAAAAAAAAATAAATGGGGAGAGAATATTTCCAGAAGATTTGCAGAATATCCATCTTCTAACTTGAAGGAGGGAGTGGGATACTCTAGGGGCATCTAATAACATGTCTAGACAGTCTGATTTTTTCTCTCTTGAAATATTTGCCGCGGTGTGGGTGCTGATTATTTCTTTATTGTTTATGAAAGTTTAAAGTTGGTCATGTGTATCCTGTGATTTTTTTTTTTTAAAGGAGACTTTGTTAGGAAGTGTACTTTAGATGAAAATTATAATGTCATTTTTCAGTTGTGGGACCTGAGCCTTTAAAGAGCACATATTATTTACCAGTGGTCATTAACTGGAAATGCTGGTATTTGAACCCATGTCTGTCTGATTCTAGAGCCTGTACTCTTTTCTTATAAGAATTTATTTATTTATTTATTTATTTATTTATTTATTTATTTATTTATTTATTTATTACAGAGAGAGAAAGAGGGAGGGAGAGAAAGCCACGCGCGTGAGCACCAGCAGAGGGAGTGGCAGGCAGAGGGAGAGGGAAAAGCAGATTCCTCCGTGAACAGGGAGCCAACAGGGAGCCGGATGCTGGGCTCCATCCCAGGACCCTGGGATCATGACCTGTGCTGAAGGCAGATGCTTAACTGAGCCACCCAGGCGCCCTTAAATTTGTTATTTATTTAATGCTATCTTAGATGCTGACATCCGTTAGAATCAATGAAAATTGGCTGCTTTCCAAAGTTTTTACAGAGAAAGGTAGAGACAGCTATGTCACTGATGTCACCAAAGGCTCTGTCTACACTGTGGCATGTGGTTAGTGATAGAATGCTTCTGCAGTGTCTCTTCCTGACTGCAGACAACCCAACAGATACTATGATGGAAATTTGTAGACATAGATTTGTAATATTTCACATAAAAAATGAGACTGTTTTCATGAGGAAGATTCTATAACCTGGATAAACATAGGAATTTGGGGGAGCATGTTGTCTATTATTTCCAAGTATATCTGTAATTCATATATTTATGGATACATTCTAGGTATTGGTATGGATACTACTTATAATTAAGTTTCATTTTACACTGTGGGTATTAAGTATAATTTTATTAAGACCTTTTCTGTGTCTATTTTAATTGACCTTTTTTGTTTATTAGAGAAGGCAGTACATACCCTATAGAGAAAGGAAGAAAATTCATAGAAGCAAAACTAAACTATATCACAGGGGCGTCTGAGGCTCAGTTGGTTGGGCATCTAACTCCTGATTTCAGTTCAGGTCGTGGTCTTGAGGTTGTGGGATTGAGCCCTGCTTTGGGCTCTGTACTGTGTAGGGAGTCTGCTTGAGGTTCATTCTGTTTCCCTCTCCCTCTGCCCCTCCCCCCGCTCATGTGCTCTCTTTCTCAAATAAACAATCTTCTAAAAATAAAAAAATAAAATAAAGTAGTATATCACATATCCATCCCCCAGAGATCAGGTGAGGTTGGGATGTGTGTGTAGGGAAGTTAAACCAAAATGAAATCATAGTATATATACTATTTTGGTAATCTTTTTTCTTTTAGTCAGATTTCAGCTCTTTCCTTTCAGCAAAAGTTCATTTCCTCTAATCCCAAATCATACATTTTCCCAAGACAAGCCAAAAATGTCTTTTGGCTAGTTTGCCCTAACTATCCAATTTAGGACCATGACCATCATGTCTTATTATTATGCTTCTTAAATGTATTAATCTAGCACAGTGTCCTCCTCCCTTTATTAAATCACATTGACTTACTTTTTTAAACAACCTCAATGATTTTTTAAATTTCAAAACTATAGATAAATACACAGCATATACACTTGACCTAATTCACCAGTTATTGATACTCTAGCACATTCTCTCCTGCCCACCCCTACCCTCATTCTCTCTCCTTAAACTATTTTAAAGTTATTTGGAGAATATCTACTTGTGTTTTTGATTTTTGTCCTTTGTGATATTGACATATCAGGCCAAACTAGTTGTCATACAGAATATCCTTCATTGATTTATCTTATTGTTTCCTCACAGTTAGATTCTATTAAACATTTTTGGCAGGAATACTAGAAGTGATTTATTGGCTTTTTCAGTGCCTCACATCAGAAAGCATGATGACAATTCTGTTCCATTATTGGGGAGCTAAGTTTTAGGCACTACCTGCCTGATTGCTCTGCTGTAAAGGAAATTTTTCCTTTTGCTTGTGTGTCAATACACTAAACTATAGGTTTCCTGACAACCTTTGACTCAATGGTGTTAGCATTGCTTGATTTTTGACTGACCCAAGTTACTACAAGGTATTGGTAAAGAACAGTTTTCTCAATCTGATTACAAACAACCAACTAGGATTTTTCAAATAAGATGACCACTTAAGCTATCATAAATCAGAGTTACCTTGCTCTGCTTTCAAGTCTTTTTTTTTTTTTTTTTTTTTTGCTTTCAAGTCTTTTCTGTAAAAACTTCTCCCCTAACTCCTGTCTTTTTTTGTTTGTTTCTGAATGGCTGATTTTTAATGGAGATAGAACTAGTTCAAAATTTATCCAATCACACCCACATTCAAAAGAGTAAAACTTCTTGTAACCACACTTGCCATGAAACAGTGTTGCCTATTATTTTATATTTAATATAATGAGAAATGATTTTTTACTTTCCCAAGCAATTGAAAGTCTGGTTCCAATGATCCTACTGATGAACTGAGCTAAACATGGCTTTCTCCTCCCTAAATAACTATAAGAGAAAATCCACTTGTGTTATTTCATGTAAGTGGATCATACTTGATGAATGACACAAATACATCCATAGAGACAATAATGAATGCTCCACATTTTTCAAGGCTGAACAGCTGTTTACCATGGTCTAGGAAGAGCCTGTGTGATCAGCTATAAAAGAAACATTTTTGTAAACTCTTGTCCCTAATAAATGATATGTGAATCTCAATGCAGTATGAATTTTGAAATTTTAAAGAAAATGACTAGATCAAGGTGGAAATTCTAGATCAAGGTGGAAATTCTATCTAAATTTATTGATTGGCATTTTTTCATAAAGAATTATTCCCTGTTCCCTATTTACTTTTTTGGTATCACTCTTGATTCATGGATGATGATTCTCCTCCTCCTCCTCCTCCTCCTCCTTCTCCTCCTCCTCCTCCTCCTCCTCTTTCTTCTTCTTCTTCTTCTTCTTCTTCTTCTTCTTTTTGAGAGATTTTATTTATTTATTCATGAGAGACAGAGACATAGGCAGAGGGAGAGGTAGGCTCCCTATGGGGAGCCCAATGTGGGACTCAATCCCAGGACTCCAAGATCACACCCTGAGCCAAAGGCAGACACTCAACCATTGAGCCACCCAGGTGCCATGTGCCGTGTTGTCCATCGCCACCCCCCCATCATGGATTCTTTTTTTCATTCAGTGTTGTATAAGCCCCATCATTGTCATTATTCTTTCTTATGTTTCAGTGTTTGTCCAGCAGAAACCCCTCAATCTGACTCCTGTGTTCCTCTGAAATACGCCGCTCAGCTTTTGAGCACTGCCTTTTCTTTTTTCTTTTTTAATTTTTTGAGTGCAGTTGACATAGATCGTTACATTAGTTTCAGGTGTACAACATAATAACTCTTCAAGTTTCTGTGTTATGCTATTGAGTATCTCCTTTCTGTCATAATAAGTTGTTCCTTGTATTTTCCCTGACCCATTCCGTAATTTCCCTATGGGGCTCTGGTCTGTTTTTTGGGACTCGTTAAAAAGACCAGCTAGTTGTCACATAGAATGCCTCTCTTTTAGATTGGTCTAGATTCTTTCGTCAGCTTATTTTTCTAAGATGGGATGGATTCTAGATCATGGGTGTGATGACTGATTCCATTTAACCTGCAGCAGAACCTATGCCATCTTCTTGTCCCACTTTAGTGATTTTTTTTAAAGGTTTTATTTATTTATTTATTCATGAGAGACACGAAGAGAGAGGCAGAGACATAGGCAGAGGGAGAAGCAGGCTCCATGCAGGGAGCCCAATATGGGACTCGATCCAGGACTGCGGGACCACACCCTGAGCCAATGGCAGATGCTCAACTGCTGAGCCACCTAGGCATCCCACTTTAGTGATATTGCAGCTATTTCCATTTAATTAATGTTCTAGTACTTGAGTATATTAACTCTTCCTTCACAGGGAATAGAAGGAGCAAAGCAGTATCTCTAAACTTGAATTTTTGAAGATCATTTGAAAGAAATACTTGCCTCATGTACTGAGATTCTCAAATCCTGATAAGACTGTTACTGTGGGGAAAAAAAAAAAAAAACTGTTACTGTGTCCTGAAATTGCCTGACATTAAAGAAAGTATTACTTGGTTATATTTTTCAAATATGTAATTTTTCTGAGCTGTAATAATTTTCTCCCTTCTTCCCCACCATTCTCCTTTTTCTGTTAATAGTTGGACAGAGAGAGTCTGAAGATGTGAGTGAAAGAGACTCAGAAAAAGACATGGCTGCTGGTTCCGTAGTTGTTCAGGACATCACAAAGGATGGGCAGGAGGAGATGCCTGAAACCATCGAACAGATTCCTTCTTCAGAAAGCAATTTAGAAGAGCTGATACAACCTACTGAGGCCCAGGCTAATGATGTTGGATTTAAGAAGGTGTTTAAGTTTGTCGGCTTTAAATTCACTGTAAAAAAGGATAAGACCGAGAAGTCTGACACTGTCCAGCTACTCACTGTCAAAAAAGATGAAGGTGAAGGAGTGGGAGGAGCAGATGGGGCTGGTGACCACCAGGAGCCCAGCCAGGAGACTGGAGAAGCAACAGCCAAAGAAAGTGAACTGAAACAATCCACAGAGAAACCTGAAGAAACCCTTAAAAGTGAGCAAAGCAGCACACAAATTTCTCTTCAGGCTGAGTCTGGTCAAGCAGCAGAAGAAGGCAAAGATGAAGGCGAAGAAAAGCAGAAAGAACCCACCAAATCTCCAGACTCTCCCACTAGTCCAGTGGCCAGTGAAACAGCGTCACCCTTCAAAAAATTCTTCACTCAAGGTTGGGCCGGCTGGAGAAAAAAGACCAGTTTCAGGAAGCCTAAGGAGGATGAGCTGGAAGCTTCAGAGAAGAAAAAGGAGCAAGAGCCAGAAAAAGTAGACACAGAAGGACAGGAAAAGACCGAAGATTCCCCTGAGAAGTTGGCTGCCCCTGAACAGGCGCACCCACCGGAGCCCACCGACAGTGCTAACGCGGCCAGATTGTCAGCGGAATATGAAAAAGTGGAGCTGCCCTCTGAAGATCAAGTGCAGGGACCTCCTGAAGAGAAACCTGCCCCTTTAGCAACAGAAGTATTTGATGATAAAGTAGAGATTGTTGCCGAAGTCCACGTTAGCATGACAGAGAAGACCGAAGAGCAGAGAGCTGAGGTAGAAGAAGTAGTAGAGCCCTTACCATCTGAAAAAGTGGCGGAAACACCTGCTGAGGAGCTGGTGAAGACCAAAGACGTGTGCGCCCCTGGAGGGGACCACACCCGGCCAAGCGACCTAAGCCCCGATGACAAAGTGACGACTGCACACCCTGAGGGCGTCGTGAGTGAAGTGGACATGCTGTCCTCGCAAGAGAGAATAAAGGTGCAAGGAAGCCCTTTAAAGAAACTTTTTACTAGCACTGGCTTAAAAAAGCTTTCTGGAAAGAAACAGAAAGGGAAAAGAGGAGGAGGGGATGAAGAGTCGGGGGAACACCATCAAGTTGCAGCAGAGTCTCCAGACAGTACAGATGAACAGAAGGGCGAGAGCTCCGCTTCATCCCCTGAGGAACCAGAGGAGATTACGTGTCTGGAGAAAGGCATCGCGGACGCCCACCAGGATGGCGAAGCTGAGGAAGGAGCTGTTTCTGATGGGGAAAAGAAGAGAGAAGGTGTTACTCCCTGGGCGTCTTTCAAGAAGATGGTGACGCCCAAGAAACGCGTTAGGCGGCTTTCAGAGAGTGATAAAGAAGATGAATTGGATAAAGTCAAGAGTGCCACCTTGTCTTCCACGGAGAGCGCGGCCTCTGAGTTGCAGGAGGAAGCGAAAGGAAATGGAGAAGAGCAGAAACCAGAAGAACCGAAGCGCAAAGTTGACACTTCGGTATCTTGGGAAGCTTTAATTTGTGTGGGATCATCCAAGAAAAGAGCAAGAAAAGCATCATCTTCTGATGATGAAGGGGAACCAAAAGCCGTGGGAGGAGACAGCCAGAAACCAGATGATGCAGGAAAAGACAAAGAAACCGGACCAGACGCTGCCCTTGCTGGTTCCCAAGAACATGATCAAGGGCCAGGAAGCTCCTCACCTGAGCAAGCTGGAAGCCCCACCGAAGGGGAGGGAGTTTCCACCTGGGAGTCCTTTAAACGATTAGTCACTCCAAGGAAAAAATCGAAGTCAAAACTGGAAGAGAAAAGTGAAGAGTCTGTAACTGGGTCTGGTGTAGAACATTCAGCTTCAGATGCAGAACCTGGGAAAGAAGAGTCTTGGGTTTCGATTAAGAAATTCATTCCCGGACGACGGAAGAAAAGGTCCGATGGGAAACCAGAACAAACCGCTGTGGAAGACGCAGGACCAGCAGAGGTCAATGAAGAGGATTCCGATGTCCCGGCCGTGGTTCCCCTGTCCGAGTATGATGCAGTAGAAAGGGAGAAAATCGAAGCCCAGCAGGCCCAAAAAAGTGAGGAGCAGCCTGAGCAGAAGGCCGCTGTTTCTGTGTCAGAGGAGCTCAGTACGGATCTGGTACGTGGGGTCACGGTGACTGTCCTTGACGGGGCAAGGGCTCTTACCAATGTGGAAGAAAGGTCGCCATCTTGGATATCCGCTTCGGTGACAGAGCCTCTTGACGAAACGGAAGATGAAGCCAAACCCCTAACCGAGGACGTGTTTGAAGGAGAAGTCCTTGCAGAGGAAACCTCTGTTACCAAACCTCTACCAGAGGGTCAAGATGCCATTGATGACACAGTCGTGAGTGAGGCGGAATTAACTTCGGAAGCTGTGACAGCCGCGGAAGCTACCGGGGCCCTTTGTGCTGAAGAAGCAGCAGAGGCATCTGGTGCTGAAGAGACCGCCGACATGGTGTCCGCTGTTTCTCAGCTAACGGACTCTCCAGACACCACAGAGGTAGCAACGCCTGTTCAGGAGGTGGAAGGTGGCGTACCACGCCTCGAAGACCAAGAGAGGCGGACTCAAGAGGTCCTGCAGGCAGTTGCAGAAAAAGTGAGAGAAGAATCACCACTGCCTGACACCAGAGGGCCAGAAGACACCACTCGGACAACGCGGGGAGTAGAAGCCGAGATACCAGAGAAGGTGGAGGAAGCGGAAGAGGATTCACAAAGGCAAGACCTGAAGAAAGAGACGGAGGTAGCGCTGGAAGAACGTGCACAAGAAACTAAACCTGAGACTTTGGCACAAGGGGAAGTAATCGTACAGGCCACCCCAGAAAGCTTGGAGAAAGTTCCTCAAGTCACAGACAGCGTGGAGTCCAGTGAGCTTAGAACCACTTGTCAAGCTGAAACCCTGGTTGGGGCAACATCAGAATCGATTCTGGAACAGGCTGTTGCCCCGGACTCAGCTGAAACCCTCACAGACAGCGAGACCAACGGGAGCACCCCAGTAGCTGATTTTGAAGCTCTCCATGTAACACAACCAGAGCAGATCCCGGGGATGCACGAAGGTCCTGAGGTTGCATCGGGCGCACCGCCCCAGGTCACAGAAGCAGAGGCAGTTCCTGCACCCGAAGAGGGGCCTCCAGCACCTTCTACTTTCCCATCCGAAGAAGAAGATAAAGGACATTCAAAAATGGAAGAGATTCTAGAACGCACGGACAAAGAGGTATCGGTGGAAGCTGTACCCACTCTTTCAAAGACCGACGTGATAGAAGAGGAAGGCCAGTTCGCCGATAGGGAAAGCAAAGACGAAGCTCTCGTCGACGGCCCTGATGTGACAGCGGCCCCTGAAACAACCATCAGTCAGGAAGAGACGAGTGACCTTGCCCTTCAAGATGAAGCTACTGAAGACCCCGAATTTCAGAAGAAGGAGGATGATACCGAAGTCCAGAGCCGTACACCCTCTCCCAGCCCGGTGGGGAGAGAGCTGGTAGTTCAAGTAGAAAAGGAGGAAATAGAAGCAAAGCCAACCCAAGCCACCGAAGAAGAACTTGAGCAAAAACCCACCGTGACCGTCTCTGAGGAGCTTAGCAAGGAACTGGTGCAGACAGTTAGGGTGGCCGTCATCGACGGGGAAAAGGAGGTTACCATTTGGGAAGAAAGTTGTCCGCAGCTAGTTGAAGAGGCAGCGGTATGCACAGAAGTCCAAGTGCAGAGCTCTGAACCGTTACCTCTAACAGCCGCAGTGGTGGAGGAGAAGGTCTTGGGAGAAGCTGTCAAGAGTGTAGACGCCAGTGAGACCCTGGAACCTGCGGGCGCACATTTAGCCCCAGAAGAAGAATCCTCCACAAAGGATGAAGGCCTGACGGCCCAGCCAGGGGCGGTCGAGGTGCCCACGGGGACTGAGGCTCGGCCGGAACCTGGACCGGGAACTGCCCCGGGAACCGCATCAGCTGAGCCTGACGGAGGCACGAGCGCTGCCCCGGAAGGAGAGAAAACCACCCCCCAGAGACAGACCTCAGAGGAAGAGGACGGGCCGGCTGCTTGCCAGGAAGTCCCGGCAAGAGAGGAGGATCTAAAGGCTGAAAACGACCTCTCGAAACTTCAGACCGAGAGTAGTAAACTTGTACAGAATGTGATCCAGACAGTTGTTGGTCAGTTAGGAGGCGCGGAAGAAACAGCCGCGGACCTCCAGACCCAGGCTCAGCCGCTGACGGCGGACGGCCAGGAGGCCAGCTCGGAGGCCAGGCCGCACGTTGAGACGGAAGGAGGCGAGCTTCAGGCCTCTGCACCAGATGGAACCCACACTGTTGACGCCAAAGAAGAACCCCCACTAACCGCCGTGGAGCAGACCCCTTCTGAGGTTTCTGAAGCCTCGGAAGCTGTGAGTGAAGCTCCAGAAAAGATCACAGCCATCGAGGTAGAAAGTTCGAGCGTCCATGACCAGCAGCTTGAAGAGGCAGCTCTCCCATCTGAAGAAAAGAAAGAAACAGCCAGAACCGAGCCTGTCCCAGAAGATTGTGATGGTGCCGGGTCAGAAGGAAGGATAGAGGAGTCGCTCTTTGAATCCCAAGAAGATAAAAAAGGTGATGAGGTTGATGACCCTGAGAGCCACCACTCGTGCTCACCCCTGGAAGATTCTGAGGCCCCAGGAGACGTAAGCCAAGAGGCCCCGGACACGGATGGACCAACAGGCAAAAAGAAGGAAGGTGGCCAGGAAGTAGAATTCCAGGAAGCCAAAGTCCACAGCGAGCCAGAAGATGAGATTCAAACCCAAACACGGGACGAGACACAGAAACAAGAGGGAGAACCGGCCAAATCAGAACCCACAGGATCCTAATGCATCATGTAAGCAAGCTTCCTTTCCCCCTAAAGCAGTCTTTGCCTCTTTGTGGCCATTTGATGGCACATTCGTTCTAAGGGAAGCAGGAGTTTAATCCTTATGACTTTGTGCAGAACCTTGAGTTGAATAATAATCAAGGAGATCTAGGCTCCCTTCCTTTGTTCCCCTCTCACCGACGTGCCATTCAGTCTTACCTGTAGGAAAATAATGGCCTCGGTTCACCCCTATGTGACTGCTTTCAAGGAAAATCAGGGGGTGTGTATGTATGTGCGTGTGTGTGCATTTGTATGTTTGGCTCGAAGGCATAAGAAATATGTTGTGTTCCCAGCACCAGACTAACCAGTTTATTGAATTTTTCCCTATAACCAGAAGTCCAACATAAGTTTATATCCTACAGCTTGAAATTTTAGTTGATAGCTCTCTAGAAAAAAAAATTATCCCCCCATCAGCAGTAACAAGCATTTAAAAATTTCCCAGTGCGTGTGATGCGCCTGGATGTTGGTGCTGGGGAGCCACAGCTGCGGGTTTGGGGAGCGCCCAGCCTGACCTGCCGTGGGCCCTGACCCACTCACTTTCCCAGGGGCTGCACTCCTCTGTCAGGGCTTCTGCTGCTCCTGGAGTGAACGAAGAGGAGAGGAGACTTGATCAAATTTTGATTCTTGCTTCCTCCTACAGGTCCACCCTGAGTGTCTGCAAGACCGGAATGTGAAGACGAGTGGTAGGAGGAAATGGACGCTGCTGACGAGACTCGAGACCAGTGTTTCAGACTCAGAACCGAAAAACAGGCCCCTCGACTGACCTCCTTTCTGGAGCACCCTGACAACCCTGAGGCTGCATCGGGAGCTAGAGCCATTTAACGTTTCCTCTTCGCAGGGCCACCCCATTACTTTCCCTTGATACCCTTATTATAATGTTTCTGATTTAAGGTCCTAAATTCTTAACCTGGAACTGGAGTTGGCCAAACCTAGTTCTGCTTCTCAAACTGGAGTATCATCCTTTATGTATTTATATGTATGTTTTAAGTAACCCTTCCTGTATCTATTGTATATTTTTTTTTTCTTAACAATTAAGGAAATGTGCAGTTTTGTATCACACAGCACGTGGCGGGGGCATGCAGCCGTGGTCAAGCCTTGGGAAGCTCTAAGCCTCAGCTGTAACCTGTGAAAACAGCTTCCTGGAGACAACATTCCTGATCAGAAGCTATAGTTTGTACTTTAAAATCCACTAAGGAGTAGGTCTGTGTTTCATATCGCTCTAAAATTGGTCACTCTCCTATTATGCACAGTGTGCTAAAAATAAGCTTTTTTTGGGGGGGAACATACAGAATGTTCCATTGTTACTGTGAAATTTTTCTTTCTAGCTCAGTGGGGGTTGGAAGGGAGTTTTTTTCAGTAGCAGATTAACTTTTAAGCCTTTTCTCTGGATTGTGGTGGTTTGGACAGATGAGTGTGCTTAAATCCTGAGGCAAAGCAGTGAGAAATGTTTTTCATCTTATCAAGAAAACAATTTGGCTGTTTTTTAAGTTTTTGATTCTACTCTTCTATGCTGGACCACACTCACACGCAGCATGAAGTCAGTCAGGTTCTTGACAAATGGTATTTTGATAGGTACTGGATTGTATCTGTGCCATATTTGTGCCCACTCTTTTAAGGACAATGTTGCATTATGTTCATTTGGATAAACTGTGATTTGACAACTGATTTAAATAAAATATTTGCTTCACTTAGATTTGCTGGTTTTATTAGATACTAGGAAGCCTGGGGCGTGTCTCCTGAGTGCTAAAAGCAGGTAAAGTAGAAGTTTCTGGTGTAGTTGCCACATGATGTCACCACTTGATACCAGTTTGAGGTCATGTGCCGAGGAACTCCTAGCAGAGAGGCATCAGCTAAAATAAACCAAGGGCTTTGAGACTGACAGTACTGACACAGTGCCACCATCTGGTGGTGCGTCTTCCTGAAAAGGTCAATTTTCTTTTATTAGTTTCGGTCTTAAACAATGAAAGATGTCTAGAAAGAAATCTTAAGAAGGCTTAATGATAAAAATGCCTTACCTAACAGGTGCTTTTAGAATTTTTTTAAAATGTCAATGATTTATGATTCATGCTAAGATGTAAAAAGTTTTGTCAAATTGCCACAGTCGCCTGTGTACTCTATAGAGTTCCACTTTTTCACATGTAGAAATGGCGTGGCACATAAAGAAAGGTTTCTTAAATTGCACTGAAACGTAGAACTCTGGTGAGCAAACCCAAATTTCACCTGCTAGCTAATGATTTTAAAGCATCCTAGATGTTCTAGAAACACTAGTTTAGCAGAAGGAAAATAGGCTGTTAAAATCAGAAAGTAGTTGATGTTATATCAACAAACCTGACAATCAAGTAAAATGGCAATATTAGACATCTCATGATAACAGTGTATGGCCTTGTAGTTGGAAAATGTTTAATAACCCTTTAGGAGTTACTCTCATATGTAACAGTCATCCAAGCTTATTAAGCTTTAAAATCCCCAAATTAAAAAAAAAAAAAACACAACCCTGATCTAAGTATCTTTTACCAACTGGAGACTTAAAAATTAATCCAAGTGCTGGTGTCAATTTTCGAAGACCAACCAGGAGATAGTAGAGATGAGAGGAATGTCTAAGGGGCTCCTGACAGGTCCAAACACCTACTTCGTCTCTATGGCCCAAGGAGGCTTTGCCTTGAAGAGATTACAGATTCATATAGTCAAGTGATAGATGAAATTTTTTGTTTTGTTTTTGTGTTTTGTTTTTTGTTTGTTTAAACCCCATCCTGCCATTCCACTCTGTATTTTCTGTTCTCTGACCACATGTGGCCAAGTTATCCTGGCCATTGCAAGTGAATTTCCAGCAGTCGTTGCTTCGTGACTGTGCTTTTCATACTCCTACCTGGATGTGCCCTGGGTTCCTTCTGTACGAGCTCTATACCAATGTCTGTTGAGCAACTTTTATTAACCAGAGGAATGCAATTAACAGTAGCATGAAATAGAATACTGTAGTATAATTCTAAAGCTGCTGTTAATACATAATAGCCAAGTGTAAACTGCAAAAGTTCGAACAAGTGCCTATATTTTGCTATTTTTGGCATTACTGTAGAGCCATGTACAATAGAAAGCAATGCAAGACTTGTAAACTTCTCACCTCTTCTTGTAATCGAGGAATACCAAATGCTCCCCCTCAGGTTATTTTGCTAATGGTACACATAAGTTGCCTCTCTCTGTTACAAATACTGTGTTCCAATATTTTACTTTGGTGTTTGGAGCTACAAATAGTCAAGGGCTGGAAATTTTAGCTTTCAGTAAGCTTCAAGCCTAGCCATTTCTTTTTAATCTGAGACAATATTTGATTCCTAGTTCTGTTTGGGGGTGAATTTTCATTTATCTAAATAAAATGCAATGCAATTAAATACCATGGATTTTCTTTCTGTAATTTCACCTTAATTCAATTTTGATTGCTTTTCTCAATACTGTCCTGATACTCATCACACAATTTAACTTCTACTTTTAATTACTTACCCGTCCTTTGCAACATTTTCCACAAATCATCGTGGGAGTTTGGAATGTATCGGGGATGTGTGTAAATGCACAAGATGCTATCAGCGATTCATAACTGTTTGGGGCCAAGGGCCCCTTTAGTTAGAATCTCATTAAGCCTCTGGCTGACCTCCAACTCCCCAAAATACAGCTTTTGGGTAGTCCCACTTACCTCCCCTGAAATCCCAACCAGTAACTAGAACCAGAGTTAGAAACCCCTTCCCCAACTCTACCATAAAGGAAATGGGCCCCACCCCCAAGGGCTCCAGGTGGTGAGAGGATGGGAACCAAGCACCCAACCCGTGTCTGTAACTTCAAGTCTACCTGCCTATTCATTTCTAATTTGATTCTGGGATTGGATTTGTTAGACATCCTGGCACAGTCTTGTGTAAACGCAGATTTCTCCTCCCCGCTAAATTCCTTACCATCGCCAGCCTGTGTCACTGGAAGTGAGCTGGGGATCTGGTCTTAACCCACAGGAGAAAGCTGAGGTTTAGATCACCAGCTTTTAAGTCACTTAAGGTTTTTTGTTGCTATTGTTCTTTTTAACCTTTATGGTTTTGGCTAAGGTGACCAGGACTTGGGATGGCATGGTGGTGAAGATAGTCATGACTTCTTTTGATGCTGGCTTAGAAATCAACCCTACTTTTTTGATATCTAACTATAAAAGACATTGTGACAGTGCCATACCTCCAGTTATGAGTGAGTGATCTCATAACTCTGCATATGCTTCCATTGCTTGTTGACATTAAAAATTCTAACACAAGAAGTATTACATTAACCTCGTAAGAGCAGCTTCAGGGGCACCTGGAGGGCTCAGTCGGTTAAGCATCTGCCTTCGGCTCAGGTCATGATCTCAGGAGCCCCAAGTCAGGCTCCCTGCTCAGCAGGGAGTCTGCTTCTCCCTCTCCTTCTGCTCCCCACCTTGCTCGTGTACACTCTCTCAAACCTTAAAAAAGCAGCTTCACTGTAACACGTGATATTAAAGTCATGGCCATTTGGCTGCCAAGCCTTGCATGAGCTCAAGAGAATGGGAGGTAGAATCAACAGGGCGACGCCTTATTATCTGTCATGGGAACTCAGTGGGTTGAAGGAGGAAGCTTCTGGGTTACCAGCCTGCATATGGAGCCAAACCCTGACCTAGGCGGGGGCCAGGAGACAGTGGTTAGTTTGGGCAATGTTCAGTGAGGTCAATGAGTTATCGAAGGGCAAAAGCAGGATTGGTAGCTGGATATGTGTCAAAAGAGTTGAGAACAATGAGACAGCAATGGCTCTTCTGTTCTCTGTCCTTGGAGACCCAGAGGGGGAAATAACCTACACGGATCCTGCAATGTGTCTTAAAAGCTCAACACAAACTTTGGTTGGGTGACTGAGCGAGACGAGGCTTTAGTTACTTGTCACAGCAGAGTCATTTCAGAACATAGAACTACATGCTTCACGAGTCTTTCCTGTTGCGAATGTGCTTTTAGAAACTAGAAAGCAAAATGCATCGTGATGCATTCATATTAGTCATTAGAAGAGAAATTTTTGAAAAAATATCCATGAGAGAGGCAGAGACAGAGGTGGGGGAGAAGCAGGCTCCATGCAGGGAGCCCAACATGGGACTCCATCCCGGGTCTCCAGGATCACACCCCAGGCCAAAGGCAGGTGCTAAACTGCTGAGCCACCCAGTGATCCCTAGAAGAGAAATTTTAATAAGACTGTCCACCAGAGGCAACATCGTGACTGCTAATGATGGCTGTCTCCTTGAAGATTTTGATAAACTCAGAATAAAGACACTGATCTTTCTACAATGTTATGAATATATACATCTTATTCAGACATGCTCTGTTTTAGACATGAAACATCCACTTGGGTGTCATCTGCATTTCTTTTCTTTCCTCCCTTCTGCATTTTCAGCTTCTGTGGCCCGCTGTGCCTTTCCCCAGGAAGACTTAGGCCACACATGCTACATGGGGTGGAGGGTCTGTGGGAGGGATCTTGAACTCATAGTGTCCTGGGCTCTCCATGGTTCCCCCAGACACTGTATCATGCAGGCTCCTGGTTCTCTCCCACCCTTATCTGCTTATAGGCATCACTACCTAACTGCAAAGATGATTCTTTAGTTCCATTTCTTTTGCTGACAAAAAATTATAGAAATACATTGAAACTACTAACAGCTTGGAAGCATTTCCCAGGTAGTGTGATGGTAGCAGGAGGGCCCTGGCTGAGGAAATGGGGGCTGTGTACCTACAGCTAGGTGGTTGTGTGGCTTTAGCCAACTACCTAATGCCATTTTGTTGCCTCATCGGAATCCCTGCCTCTTTAACAAAGGAGGAAGCGAAGTGGCCTCCCCCAAAACTACTTAGGATATTTGTTTACTTTGGCTTCATTCCTTTCTATGCTCACAGGTTGTAGGGCCATTTCGAATAAGAAGAGAGAGGTTTAGAATGAAGCTCACTTCTTTCTTCTAAGAGCTCCTGTACCAATGTGTACGGTGCACATATCTCATTAGGGAGCACTTTGCTTCAAAGAAGAATGCTAGAAATGTCACAGGTCCCTGTCTGACCCTTATGAGCTCTCCTGGTCATCGCATTTCTGAGAAGCAAGTAGAACTAAGAAAGGACAGTAATAGAGTAGAAATAATACAGTATTGCTGTGGTTCTCAAAACGTGGCTCCTGAGGGTGCCTGGGTGGCTCAGTTGGTTAAGGGTCTGCCTTCAGCTTGGGTCATGATCCCAAGGTCCTGGGATGGGGCCTTGCATTGGGTTCCCTGCTCAGCGGGGAGTCTGTTTCTTCCTCTCCCCCCTGCTCATGCTCTCTCAAATAAATAAAAAAAAATCTTTAAAAAATATGTGGCTCCTGGTATCATCATCATCTCATTTGACAATCTGTTAGAAATGCAAATTCTTGGGCCTGACTCCAGACTGATGAAAAAGTCTTGGGACTGAATCAGACACTCTGCCAGGCTGAAAGTCTTGTTAAATCAAGTCCTCTAGGAGATTCTGATGTGCTTGTTTCAGGATCACTGCAATTATATTAGGCGGTAGAACGGATTTAAGTTAATTGCCTCGATAGCAGAACAAATAGGTTACCAGGTGAAAAAGCTTTCCCTTCCCTGCTCCAGGCACCTCTGCCCCAGTAATCGCTTCTAGCCTGTAGAAATGTTTGCACATTTGGGAAAATCTCTTTTTCCCCCCATCTAATATAATTTGGACAAACCTGGGTCTGAAACCAAACACAGAAAAGTAGGTCAGGTGAGCAAGAAAAGCCGTGCCTTGTACTTCTTTTGCTGAATCAAAGGCTTGTCAATTACAACAATACAGGACTTGTCAATCGCCCAGGGCTGGTCATAGGTGCATGGTAGGTGTGTAACATCCCTGGGGGAGTAGAAAGAGCATTGCTTTTTGAGTGAGCCACATGGGGATTTGAATCCCGGCTGTCTCTTATTTGGCTGGATAACCTCGGAAAGGTTATTTAATTTCTTTGGGGCTCAATTTCCTCATTTATAAAAATGGGACACACGTCTGCTGGGATGGGAGAGTAAATGAAAGCACCTAGCAGACGCACACAGTTGAGGATCTTACATCCCCCTAACCCAGCCCTTCTGTGACCATGCCTTTTTCACAAGGTGAGACGTTGATAACGAACAGGAAATTTAGGCAGGGCAGGTCATTACGTATTTCCCAGAGAATAGCACAAACTTGAGTCCAGAATAACCGTGTTTTATGTTCAGAAATATTTTGATCTGAGAATAAAACCATAGAATATCATTTCATCCTGGTCCATTTTTTTTCACGTTAAAGATTCTGGGTCTAATTTTTTAAAAAGATTTTATTTATTTATTCATGAGAGACACAGAGAGAGAGGGGCAGAGACATAGGCAGAGGGAGAAGCAGGCTCCATGCAAGGAGCCCGACGTGGGACTCCATCCCAGGACTCCAGGATCACGCCCTGGGCCAAAGGCAGGCGCTAAACCGCTGAGCCACCCGGGCTGCCCCTGGGTCTACTTTTTTATGTAAAGAGCTGCTAACAGTTTAGTTGATATTCTTCCACTTGTGTTGAAGGAGCTAGTTCTAGAAGATGTGGATTAGTTGATTTTAAGATAATTAGTTTTTAATTTCCTTAAAAATTTCTAAGCCTAATTATTGCTCACCTGCAAATGATGTATAGCAAGAATTTGTTCCAGACCAAAATGGAGAACTGCAAACAAAATGCAATTTAAGTATTTTGAGGATTCTTAAAATTGTCCTAAAAATGCAGTCAACCTCAAGAACATTCCATTCCAGTAAACTACTCTGCAGAATATACGTTTATCTCAACATTCCTTTCTAGTGAATGAGTGGAGGGGTCCCCCTCCCCCACCATAATTCCCAAGCAAGTTGTAGGAAGTACCCCCCACACCATCCTCCCCAACCATCCTCCTAAGTGCCTCGATCTTTTTAAACATAACAGTTCAGTGTTTTACCTGAAATGCATGACCAAGGCCTAACATTTTGAACTGAAGGGCTCATTCTGCATGCCTCAGCACTTTCCTTTTCTTGGGAGGGAGGTTACAAATAACAATAGTGGCTGGTTCTATCACTTTTATTTTCTGGTAAGATTTTATTTATTTATTTGAGGGACAGAGAGAGAGAGAGAGAGAAAGGATAAGTGAGGGGAGGGGCAGAAAGAGATGGAGAAGCAGACACCCTTCTGAGCAGGGAGCCAGATCTGACCTGGGGCTCCATCCCGGGACCATGAGATCATGACCTGAGCCGAATGCAGTCACTTAATTGACTGAGCCACCCAGGCACCCTTGACTTCTTTTCTTTTCTTTCTTTTTTTTGTAAGATTTTATCTATTTTATTCATGAGTGACACAGAGAGAGAGGCAGAGACACAGGCAGAGGAAGAAGCAGGCTCCCTGCAGGGAGCCCGATGTGGGACTTGATCCCTGGACCTAGGACCCCCGGGGATTATGCCCTGAGCTAAAGGCAAACCCTCAATCACTGAGCCACCCAGGTGCCCTGACTTTTTTTTAAAGATTTTATTTTTAAGTGATCTCTACACCCAACATGGGGCTTGAATGTACAACCCTGAGATCAAAGACCCACATGCTCCACTGCCTGAGCCAGGGAGGCGCCACCCTCCCCCATGACTTTATAAAGGAGAATGTTTGGAGTCCACTCCATTCTCCATTCTTACATCATTATTAAAAGCTACTTTATATACAGATGTATATTTTTTTTCCAGTTTTATTGGGGAATAATTAACAAATGCCTTTTAATGGCAATGCTTTCTTCCCATTACAGCCATATTTCCCATGGTAAAGTAGAATCCTACAATATCTTACAAATTTATTTTTTTAGCTGTATCTGTTGAACAAACAAGTCACTTTTATTTTTAATTTTTTAAGAAGATTTTATCTATTTATTTGAGAGGGAGTGAGAAAGCAAGGTAAGGAGCAGAGGGAGAAGCAGACTCCCCACTGAGCAGGGAACCCCATGCAGGGTTTGATCCCAATCCCAGGACTCCAGGTTCATGAGCTTAACGGACTGAGCGATCCAGCCCCACCCCGCACCATGAGTCACTTTTGTTTTCCCTATGAAACGGAAGGTTGTAGGACCGGTGGCATTAATAAGGGCTGAAGTGTGGAGAGTGACAGCTTAAATTAATGCTGAGGCTCAGGTGTTCAGATTGATCATACTATCACCTGAAATTTCCAAAGCTTGTTTAAATTGGTGCCATCAAAAATTAAAAATGAATTGTTAAATTTAGAGCCTTTTGTGATGAAATAGCCAGTGAGCATTCTAGGGTATGGGGGGGACTGGCTGGTCTGTCACAGAGGACGAGGTGGCCACAAGCTAGGGCTAAGAGCCCCTGCACCCCACCCATAAGGAGTAGCTGCACACAGCTCCTGCCCCTCCCCCGTCACCACACGGTGGGAAGTGAGCTGTGGCTCCCCCATCTCAGCCTCACCCCCAGTATCCCTCGGGACTCCCATGACTTTCTGCTCTTGAAGAGCCTCTGGCGAGTCCCATGTCGCTTGGAGCCTGCCTGGAGTGCTGTGGAGGGCAGCGGGGGCATGCCTGGATTTCCCCTTCCACATATATTCACAGAGGTTAATTTGGCACAAGACTCACATTTAAATTGGGAGATTTGAATGTAGTGTAAAAACAAAAAGATGAATTCAGTGGAAACCTCTCAGTATTTAAGAATCTAGGTGAAGGGGCGCCTGGGTGGCTCAGCTAGTTCAGTGGCTGCCTTTGGCTCAGGTCATGATCCCAGGGTCCTGGGATGGAGCCCCGCATTGGGCACTGGGCACTGGGCTCCAACTCCCTGCTCAGCAGGGAGCCTGCTTCTCCCTCCTCCTTTGGTCCTCCCTACCACTAGTGTGTTCTCTAGCTCACATACGTCTGTGCTTTTTCTAAAATAAATAAGTAAAGTCTTAAAAAAAAAGAATCTAGGTGTATATAGCATGATTTTGTGTCATTTTTTGTTAAACACCTCTTGGGGTCTTTTTCTTCCTTGTAAAACAAAGATGGGTAGGATGGCCTCCAGATCCTATTCCTAGCCAAGGCTGGCCTGTCCATAGCACCTTCATTTAGTTTACTCATTTGATTTCCACAATGTGATGATCTAGCGGTCATCACTGTCTTCATTTTACAGACGTGCACCATGCCACTCTAGTGAAGGGGGCCGCCCTAAGCCCTGCCGACAGAAGGAGTGCAGCAAGGAGATGCCTCCTCAGGTAACTTCCCCCACCCTGCATCTATTTGGGTAGACAAAAGTCATACGCAGATACAATAAAATACCCATTTAATTAAATGTTTATTCAATGAAAGTATGTATAAAAACTTACAAATCTGAGAACGCAACTATACATGAAACAGGATGACGGGATATTCAGTTTTTCACATATACGTACAGCACAGCTATGAACTGTTCTTCCCTTTTCCCTTCGGTCCTTGTTTCTGGCTCCTGTTTTGTCCTGTCAGACCATTCTGTGATTGGCCCAAGGAAAGATTAGTGGACACATTTTACTGCTTTCAGGCCAATGGAGGAAATTTCAGGTGTTTTTTTTTTTAAACAAAAAAGTGGAGACTAAACAACAAAATAAAATTTTTTCCCAAACAGCAATTAGGTGTTTTTTTTGTTTTGTTTTGTTTTTATCCTGATTTTTCTCTGCCATTTTTGATGCTTCAATGAATGCTGCCGGTAAACTATTAGCATTAACGTTTAAAGTCATTAAAGTTACTACATGCTTTGCCCACAACTTCCCCCTCTGAGACGCACTTTCCTGCATCCTTCTTCCTGCAGCACATACACTGATTTAAAGCAGCAGGTCTGTGCTAAAACAAACTTAGCACTGGAATAATGCTGCTGGAATGGCGTGTTGTCTTCAGAAAGACAATCTATAGACTAGTACTTTCAGATCTGATTTTTAAAACAGCCAACAGATTTATCAGAAACTAAAATAGAATTTTGTTCTTGTTCAACTTTGAAAGAAGCCAGCAATTTGATAAGGCATGTGCGTTAGTACACCTGTTTATCACAAATATCCATACATTTTCTCTTACAAACATACAAACTCACAGCTTTGTCATGTTTTATCCAAAAATTAAGATTGCCATCACATTATTACTTTTTCTCTTTTGTGTTGTGTTCAAGTAGATTTCTTAACGAATGATTTTTCTTGACTGGACATAATCTCAAAGGATGCATTTTGAAATAAGACCCCTGGAGGATAAATACTAAGAACATTTTCTTGGGTTTAAAGTTTCCCCACACCTTCTAGATTTTGCATAGTACAGAGCCCAGTGGTATCTCTAAGAAGCATGCTGTATTTTCTGACATTTTCTGAGAAGGAAGACTTATTACCCAGGGAAAGTCATAATTTTAGCTTACCAAATTGCATTCTAGTTGTTTTGTTTTGTTATATACCCTTCATTAGTTCCAAGTATGCTTTTTAAATAATCTAAAACGTCTCAAAATCTATTTGAGTTTATAAGTACTACTGACCATTATCTTTCCAATATCCCCTGAATTGAAGTAAATATGTTCCAGGTTTATAATGCACAAAGCCTTTGTGGAGGAAGGGCTGGGGACGGGGAGGGCGTGGGGAGGACAGAGGGACCAGGGACCTGTCTGTATCTGTATCATGCCATGGAGAACTACAGTTCTGTACTGGGGGAAGAGAAGGGAGATCGTCTCTGTAAAAATGACAGTTTTTAAAAAGATAAAGTAACCTTCAGTCTAACAACACCGTTTCCTGTTCCTTTTTGATGGAAGCTAACACCGGGTGGTCAGGTTCCGTGACTTCGGAGTCCCCGCTGCCCAGGAGGATGGACCGCCCCTCGTCTAGGGCAAACACGTCCGAGTTCTGGTTTTGGCATGAGTGTTTAACCACCTCATTGGGGGTCGAGAATGTTTTGTCACACAAGTTGCATTTGTAGGGTTTGTTGGTTTGTACCAGCATGTTGTCCATCTGACTGCCTTCCTCAAACGTGCAGAGTTCCAGAGTCTGTTTGTCCACCATGGTGTAGGTGTCGATGCTCTGATTGAGGCACACGTGCCGGGCCGCCTGGTTGGCCCTGCAAAAGCTCTTGTCGCAAGTGCTGCATTTGAAAGGCTTCCCGGTGTGTATGTACATGTGCTCCCTCCAGTGGCTCTTCTGGATGAACTTGCGGCCGCAGATGGTGCACTCGTACTTGCGCCTCTTTACCTCCCTCTCCTGGTCCGCCTGCTCCAAGTTGTCAATGTCCGCGATGTCCGAGGGCGGCGGCGTCTCCGAGTGCTGCTGCCCGTCGATGATGGGAGAGTCGGAGATGTGCTGCAGCTCGCTGTCGCTGATCATCCCGGCCTCAGGCACTTCCATGGCGTCTTTGCCCAGGTCGGCCGCGTTGCTACAGAGGGACAGGGGCCCTCGGCTTTCACCGGGCTGGCTGGGCGGGAAGGGTACTCCCGTGTGAATCTGGAGGTGCTCCCGCAAACTGCTCCGGAGGGTGAAGCGCCGGCCGCACAGGTGGCAGGCGTAGTACTTTGGAAAGCTGCCGTTCCTCTTCATGATGCTCGGCTTCACGTGGGCTATGGTGAGGGATGCGGGCTGTTCGTCGGAGGAAGAGGCCTCCAGGTTGGTCTCCTCCCCGGGAGGCGGGGGAGGCACGGGGGTGGACACGAGTTCTGGAGACAGCGAGGTCTGCAGCGGGTCCGAGGGAGTCAGGTGCGTCCGATTCACCTGGGCCAGGTTGGAAGTCAGTTGAGAGAGCTGCGAGGCCTCGGGCACCTGCTCCTGGCTCATCCGGGGGGCCTGTGGCCGCGGTTCCCGCCCGAGTTTCTCGGGTGCTGAGGCCAGCTTGCTGGCTTGTCTCAGCTGGTGATCTGCGATCTGAATGCCGTACAGGGAGGAAGCCAGTGGGAAAACTTGGTCGGGATGAGAGAAGGCTCCTTGGCTGGCCAGGCTGGCCTCCTGGATCAGCGGGTAAGCGTGCAGGAACTTGATCCCCTGCTCTAAGCGAACGGGATCAATCAGCTGGGGCGCCATCTTGCCAGTGTACATCAAATGTAAGAGATAGCTGAAGATGTCCGGCTGTATGTCAGTTGGTTTCAAACGGACACACTCGCTGGAAGAAACAAGGGAACAGTCTGTAAGTGTCACCCCGAGTCTCCAACGATAACACGATCTCTTTTATTTCAGACGATTTTATTTGTTTCTTCATGAGAGACCGAGAGAGAGGCAGAGGGAGAAGCAGGTTCCCTATGGGGAGCCTGAGGTGGGGCTTGATCCCAGGAGCTGGGATCCTGTCCTTCCTGAGCCAAAGGCAGATGCTCAACCGCTGAGCCGCCCAGGTGCCCCAGGGGGCCCTTTTAAAGGCAAATAAAACAAGAGTGTTCCCCGTTTCCTATTATTAGCGTTTCATGAAATGGAATCCTCAGGGGAGATTACTGGAACCTATGTAATTTAATCGTATCAAGAACAGGGAGAAATACATTAAACGTATTTTCAAGGGCTGAGAAAGAAAAGGTTCACGGCAAGCTTAACTCTTATCTCAGACTTGTCTTAAGTCAGGACGTCTTAACTCAGACTCTTGAAGCCCTTTTTCTCCTCACGGTGTATGTGAAATTCAGTCATATTATATTTTTAGATAGAACTCCAAGAGTTCTATATATATATAAAAAATTGTGTGTTTTGCGCAGAGGACCTATTGCTTTCTGGAAGTGGCCTGTGACCTAGTGACGGGTAAGAACCACCCACCCAGCAGATCTCTGGCTAAAAGTCTATGATTTTCTATTGATCCGATGCCATCCTGGGCTCAGCAGGAGATCTTTTCAGGCAAATCAAACAATCTACCCGCTGAGAACACGATTCTTCATTTGTAAAATGACACAGGGGAGCTGGACTAGTATGAACAAGTGCTAAGAGCGACACGACACAAGTGAGAGAAAAATAAAGCCGAATTCTCTCTGTGCTCTGCAGCTCTCTGATCTGTGTCCAGCATGAAAGTGGAAGCACTGTAAGAGATGGAGAAACATCTAGCTCTAATGGGGTCAGATCACCTTCCCAGTATTTGCTAGATTGCATTAAAAAGTGGTTCCAGGACAACTCCCTTCCTTACCAAATGTAAACCAGCACTGTCAACAGAACTACCACTGGGCTTTACATGCATTATCTCATTAAATTGCCATGAATTCTCATTTTACAGATAAGGGACTGAGGCTCAAAGAGATTTCATGTAGGGCAGCCCTGGTGGCCCAGCAGTTTAGCACCGCCCTCTGCCCAGGGCATGATCCTGGAGACCTGGGATTGAGTCCCACAGCAGGCTCCATGCATGGAGCCTGCTTCTCTCTCTCTCTCTCTCTCTCTGTCTCTAATAAATAAAAAAAATCTTTAAAGAAAAAAAAGATTTCATGTCTTGCTCAATATCACGAGTCAGTAAGAGGGATTTAAACCTCGGTCTCATTCCAAGCCCATGCCACCAAAATTGTTTAGAGTATGAAAACAATCCTGTGTAGCAGTTATGGTAGATCTGATTGTTCCCATTTGAGAGATCTGGAAACAGATCCCCAAAAGTTAAGTGATTTATCTGAGACACTTAAAGCATCTGATTTTCTAACTTTTAGATGCTAGTGTTGGCCTCATTCCAGAAACATCACTCTGATCAAGCAGCTATCATCAAAAAGTCCCAAAGAACTCTCCCTAAACCATCACTAATGACAGAAATTCTAACACATCATTAGAAAGTAATGATTATACCTATATAGTATGAGGTATGTGCTATCATCCACTGAGTGGAATATATTCTACAGACAATGCATTTTTAATTTCAAAGACAGCTTCCTTGAGTGCCTTTAGAATGTATAATCATTTTTTTAAGTGGATCAGTTATTTAATAGGGTTCTTAGAATTCATAATCATTTTTGATTATACGACTTCTTGTAACTTTTGGTCTCCTTTAGCTATTTATCTTACTAATAAATACTTTCCAATATGCTAAAAAAGTAACAGTAGACCTTGCTCTTACAAATTTAACACTTACTATTTTTTAAAAGAGTGATTTTAATAGCAATCTGTGACAGAATAGATGTGAATGATTCCTGTCTTGCTATCAATGTGTGTATATTTCAAGATGACTGCATACAAACAATCATGTAAAAAATGACTACAAAGTATGGAAGTCAAAGAATAAGGATGACGCATAAAAACTAGTAGCATTTTGATGGCAGAAAAGAACAGACCTTATGTGACTCTATTTTTTAAAAAGACACACAGATCATTCACTCTTCCTTTAGAGTCTTTTTATAGTCCTTTATTTATATTCCCTTAAATAGGAATGCAATTACAGGTGGCCTTCCCGTCAAGCACAGGGTGAGTGCCAACAATACTATGTGTATACTAGAATACGTTTATGGGGCTCTAGGGAAGTTCAATATTCAAAATAAAGGCTCAGGGATCTTGCATGGTGAAGAATACTTTAATAACATAAACAATCACCTCCAAAATAGAGAACTGGGAAACCATCGGCCTTTAGGGATACAAAGTACTCCCAGGGAACTACAGGGCACCTTTGTTCTGCCAGGAGGGAACCTTCCTCCAGGCAGAAGGGACAGAAAGAGAAGAAGCAGGCGAAATCTCACGAGTTGGGGAAGGGCTACGTATTATAGCATCTGTGAGTGGTAACTACCAAGCAGGGCCCCTTTCCATCAAAATTTTGTTGTAAGTTTTATGATTTTCTTTCATTTATTATTGTATAGGTTGTCCTCTGTCTACTGCCTGTGATGGGCAATGACTGAGTAGAGCTCAGGTGTTCCAGAACTGTGCGCCATCTCTGAAGGCAGGGGCTGGGAGACCCCTCCAGGCTGGAGAAGGGCTCTGAAAGGAACCTCTCTCCAGGGGGGAGGGGCGCTGGTGAGAAACCACGGGGAGAGAGATGCAGCCAGTCTCTGGGATTTAATGCCAATGCCTGGGGCCCACACAGGTTCCTAGAAACCAATTATCTTGATTTTAGTTTTTTTTTCTTTTTTTTTTAAGCAGAAGAACACATGCACACATATACACACAGAAACACTTAAAAATTATTTTAAAAAGTTCCTTACGTTGCATTCTAGCAATTTCTATCCTTGACTGCTTTCCCTCCCAGGCAGCTAGACCTCTCCGCTCCTATGGGCCAGACTTTGGTCATTTCCAAGTCCTTCTGGAAGGACACAGCTCTCCACCAGATAATTACACCTTCGTGGTTTGATTTGCAGATGTCTGCCTGACAACACTTTTATAGGGAAAACATGGTTTTAGCACAGCGGGGGGCGGGGGGGGGCCTTCGTAAAACTTTGCATTTTTCATTTTTCCTTTACTTAGAGTCTCTAAGTAAAAGATGGGCTTAAAGAACTTTGGAAATAACTTTTAAATAATGTTTGACCTTATCAGGAGGTTGTGCTTTAGCAAAACTAGCCTTTCTGCAGCTTTGCTTTTAAGGGAGTTCCATGTCTGCAGTCCCACAGGATTTAAAACTTGACTACTGAGAGTGGTGCACATGAGACAGAGACATCTAGTGGTACTACAGACATTAAACACTCTTAAGCCAACTGAAAACACGGTATCCTCAGGCCACCTTTAAACCTCACAAAAAAGGCGCTGGTTTAAGAAAGGGGCCTTGGGCCTTTGCCTTACATTTGCTTTGTCTAAAAGAGAAAAGGCTTGTACTGCCTCTAGCACAGTAGCGCTCCATTGCTTCCATTTGGGACTCCTACCTACACAGATACCACACTTCCATTAAAAATGGAATGCCTTTTACAAAGGCATTTAACTGCCCTACACTTAAGTTTCTTGTATCTGTTTAAAACTCATTAAACTGTATTCTTCTACTCCTCAAAATGAACATCTTCCCCCTTTCAATTCAGTGTACTATAACTTCTAAGAACCCATTAGTTATGAAGTCCCTACAATGGGGTAAGAGGGAAGATCTTTAGTTAGTGTAGTAAGACAATGCATCCTCTGCTTGCCACTATTCCTATTATTCACCCACTCTGCTCCTCCAGACATTGAACTAGTGGCTATTCTGTACAAATCCCTGACCTATACCCTGGGGCCTTCAAAATGATTTGTCAAACCCAGTTTCTGCCCTCAGGAAACTGACAAATGAGGAGAGGAGATAAGTATACCAAGAATAACACAGGGAAAATGTGCTGATACTGTCAATGGGCATAAAGTACTAGGAAATGTGAGAGAGGAAGAGATGGGTTTGGGTCACTTCGGGGAGGGGTCGTGGAAGAGGTGATAGGGGAGCTGGGCTGAGGGACTGGGTGGGCCAGAGGGGCTGGCCCGAGGTGGCAAGGTGGCCTAGGAGGCTGGAGGTCAGGCTGCCAGTCTGTGGGGCTTTGAAAGGGGAAGAATCTGTGTGCTGTTTTGATGTGCAATGGATGGATATCCTCTAGGTTTCTGATCAAAAAAGTAACAGCATGGAGTAGAGTTTCTGATCAAAGCACTGTTTAGGAATATTAATCTGATGGGAATGATCAGGAAATGGAAGGGAGTAAGAAGGGGAAGGAAAGGGCTAATGCAAAAGGGACTGTGAGGGAAAGAGGATTTGGGGACCCAGAGAATGGGCTGCCATTGCAATATTGTGCGGGTTACTTGGAGATAAACAGGGAAGTCAGGACCCAGGAAGGCCTAACTCAGCGTCAGACACGCTGGCATTCAATTCTGTCCCTTGAGCAGCCAGCCTCACAGCCTGGGGAAGCAGAGTTCTAGAGGACTCAGAACAAGGTCAAAGCCAGAACTGTAAACTTGTAGTTTCCAGTGGTGGCCAAATCCAGGAGAAATAGAAGCTCCCCTCAGGAGAGTGCACATGGAAAGACACAAGGACAGCCCAAGACCAAAACTCAGCACAACTCCCAGGAAGGTCCTGCCCAGAAGGCAGGAGAAAGGGGAACATTGTGCCTTATCAAAGTGCAGATGATGGCCCTAAAGAGGAAGCAAGCAGTAGCAAATACTGCCGAGGACAAGGATGTCAGAGGCTGAGAAGAGTCATGGTTTTAATGAAGAGGTGACCTCTGAGAAATGATTTTGGTAGAGACAGAGCACAAACCACAGTGCCACCAGCGAGGAGGGGTGTGGGGGGAACACCAGCAAGGTCATGGCTCACCCTCTGAACACTTTCTTGGTGAGATAAAGGAGAAGCTGCCCCATAAGTCAAGTAGACAGCACTGTCAGGGTGGCAGGGGAGTGTTGGGTCCTTGAGAGACTTGGGTGTGGGGGTGGGGGGAGTGCACAGTGACAGGTACAGAACAGAGAGGAAGAGGTAGGATCTGGTAGCCTGAGAGCTGGAGAAGATTACTTTTCCTGAGACATCAAGGGTCCTTTTCTCCAGATGGGAGAGATGAGAAGGAAAGATCAAGCAAAGATACTGAGACTGAAATGTTTCAAGAGAGAAAAGGAGGAAACTGGGGAATCCATGCCCTCAAGCTTCTTATTAGGCTGGCAGACAAGGATAAAAATAGGGAAGGGAGTGGGGGGGGGGGAGCGAGTGTGTGTGAGTGAGTGTGTGTGTGTGTGTGTGTGTGTGTGTGTGTGGCAGCAGCCAGTAGTGTCAGAGAAAGGGATTCTGGAGGCTGGGGCCACTGATCCTGTCGTGCGTGGGACACCTGGCCAGGGAACTGGGGTGGGGGGGCCATGGGGGACGTGAAGGTCAGTGAAAGTGTGAGTAACCAGGATGGGCAAGGGGGCCAGTGAGGTCACGAGGGGAAACTGGGAGACTGGGAGCCTAGATTCCAGGGAGGGGAGGCGGGCCCCATGGTCTGGATGGGCTAAGAGCAGGTTCCGGGGGTGGGGGGGAAGAGGGCCACGAAGTTCAGCGTCGACAGTCATTAGATTATTATCAAGCACGTTAGTTACCTGGTCTGATGGACAAACAACATCTTAAAGTAATTGGAGAATGAAGCAAGAACTGATTTGTGTGCCTTGAAGTACACATCGCCGATGGCAACCGTGCAGTCACACAGGAAACCAAACTCTCGCTGAGCGTTTAACTGTTGCAGGAGAATAAGTCCATGGTTGGCCAAATCCATTTTTTTAAAAATCTGCAAAGCAAACAATTTTTTTTTTTAAGAAGGTGATTCACAAGTAAGTATGTGTCCTTTATAGTCACCAATAGTAATGAGCACAGCTCACAGGACATGCTACCAATGTGGCATCAATTCACTCACTCAGTCTCCACTGCAGCTGTGTGAAGGAGCTGCTCTATCTTCACTCCCATGTTACAGATGATGGCATTTACAGTGACTTGGGGGATTACATGGCCTGCTCATGTTTACACAAACAGTCAGTGGAGGAGCCAGGGAAGGAACTCGGTTGTCTGCTCTGGATACAGCAAACATCACCAGATCATTCAGTCTTTAGGTTTACCATTCCAAAATGCAAATTCTAACGACCTATCAGAGGTTGTCAAACCTTTTGGAGAAATCAGTAAATTAAGGTAAATTAAGGCTTCCTGGGGTGAAGCCACAGCATGATAGGGTGAATATCACCCAACTGGGGCAATTTCCCAGCTCCTGCTGTGTGGCCAGGGCTGCCCCTGACAAGGATATAATAACTGACCCGTCCATTATTCCCCTGGACATCTGTAAGGTGGGAGGGAAGAAGTAGGATGGAGGGAGGAAGTAAGATGGTATTCTTCTTTTTTTGTGGAGGAGGAATTGGGCTTTGAGAGGTGGAAATAATTTGCCCAGGGCCATCTAGCTAGAAGGTAAGAGGGCCCAAACTGAAATCGGAATGTTCTGACTCCAAATTCTAAGGTCTTCACTCTCACACTTCATCCTAGTAAACCACTTGGCCTGTATCATCCACATAGTAGGGGAACTGCCTCTAAAGGAGATGGTTCATCAAATCTGTAGACTGCTCCTTTCCCACAAAGAGCATTTATAACAGTCCACTACACATAGATCAGCATTGTACTTAACAGGAGACTCAATGTTATGAAGAGCGAATGCTCTCTCGCTAAGACCGTGAACAAGGCAAGGATGCCCACTCTCACTACTGAACATAGTACTGGAAGTTCTAGTTAGTGCAATAAGGCAAGAAAGGAAATAAAAGGCACATAGACAGGAAAGAAAGAACTAAAAAACTGTCCCTATTTCCAGATAACATGGTTGTTACCTATAAAATCCCAAGGAATCTACAAAAACCTCCTACAACTAATAAATAAGTTTGGCAACAACCACAGGGAGGCTATAAGATAAAGATGTAAAAGTCAACTGCAATTCTATATACAACTTTGAACTTGTGGACAATGAAATTAGAAATATAATATCATTTACAATCACTCAAGCTATTGAAATACATATGTTGTCAATCTAACAGCATATATATGACTTGTATGTTGAAGATTCTAAAACGCTGAAGAAAGAAATCAAAGAATATCTAAAGAAATGGAAAGACATACCATATTTATGGTTAGGAAAACTCAACATAGTACAAACAAATTTTTCCCAAGTCAATATATAGTTTTAACAAAATTCTTACCAAGATTCTCGCAAGATATTTTTTATAGAGATAAGAATATTCTAAAATGTATAATGTAAAGCCAAAGAAAGCAGAATAGCTAAAATAACTTTTAAAAAGAATACTAAAGTGGGACGAGTCAGTCTGACTTCAAGATGCATCAAATAACTACAGTATTCAAGACAGTGTGGTATTGTCAAAAAGATAAATATACAGACTAATGAAACAGAATGAGATCCCAGAAATAGATCCACATAAATATGCACAATTGATGGTCGACAAAGGCACAAAAGCAATTCATTGCAGGAAGAGTAATCTTTTCAACAAATGGCGCTAGATCAACTGGACTCCCATAGGCAAAGAGAAAAAAAAAAAAAAAGAAAAGAAAAAGTGAATCCTAGACACAAAGGCAAACACCAAACTATAACTTTTGGAGGGAAAAACTCAGGGATCTAGGGTTAGGTATAGAGCTTTTAAACTGAACATCAAAAGTATAAAATGAGAAACTAGTAGGTTGGATTTCATCAAAATTAAAAATTTTTGTTCTGTGAAAGAGCCTGTTAAGAGGATGAAAAGACAAAGACCAGGAGAAAATACTTGATAACCTCCGCAAACTGTTGACAAAAGACAGGTATATAGAATACATAAAGAATTCTCAAAACTCAACAGGAAAAAAAAAAAACTATTTAGAAAATAGGTAATAGACTTGAAGACCCATTTCACCAAAGAGGCTATGCAGATGGTGAATAAAGATTTGAAAACACCTTCAACCTCGTTGGTGACTGGGAAAAGCGAATTAAAACCACAATGAGGGCAGCCCAAGTGGCTCAGGGGGTTAGCCCTGCCTTCAGCCCAGGGTGTGAACCTGGAGACCTGGGATCGAGTCCCACATCGGGCTCCCTGCATGGAGCCTGCTACTCTCTCTGCCTCTCTTTCTCTGTGTGTCTCATGAATAAATAAATAGAATCTTAAAAAACAAAACAAAACAAAACAAAACCACACAATGAGATTTCATTATGTACCTGTCAAGATGGCCAAAGTGAAAAATAATGGCAACACCCGATGCCTGCAAGGATGCCAATGAACTGAATATGGGTGGGGAGAAGGTGAAAGGGGGTAGCCACTGTGGAAAAGAGCAATTTCTTAAAAAAACTCAATATGCAACTATTGTACCACCCAGCAACAGTGCTCATGGACATTCATCCCAGAGAATGAGAACTCATGTTCACACTGAAACCTGCCTGTAGATATCCATAGCAGCTTTATTCCTAATAGTCAAGAACTAGAAACAACCCAGATGTCCCTCAGTAGATGAACAGTTAGGCAGTGTGGTATGCCCACACCATAGGAAACCACAGAGCCGGTAAGGAGAAATGCACCACTGATACATGCATACGGCAAGGTGGGTGATTTACGCGGAGTGAAAAAAGCCAGTCCCCAAAGGTCACTGTACAATTCTATGTATATTACATTCTAGAAAATCATAGGAACAGAGAACAGATTAGTAATAGAGGGTGAGGGGAGCAGGAGGGAAATAGGTTTGGCTATAAAGGTCAGCACCTTGGTTGTGATGTGGAGCTACAGTTCAGTGAGAAGTTTCCATCAGAGGAAACTCAGTAAAGGGCTCATGGGATCTCTGTTATTTCTTGTACCTGCATAGTTATCTCAAAATAAAAAGTAAAAAAAGAAAGTCCTACCATACATTAATTAATTAGCCAGATTTCAAAAGAAAAAGATAACTATGATGCTTAACTGCAGACCTGGGAAAGCTACTGTGGAGAATGCATTATCAATAAGCTTTAAACAAAACAAAACAAAGCAGACCCATGGCAATTCTTACTCAGCTGGTACTGAGCTCCCCACTCTCCTTCCTGTTCTAGGCATGCTACAGCAGATGCAGAATTAACAAGTGTGACCTAAAAGAAAAGAATGGAATGGAACAATACTTTGAGAGACCCATCAGATCACAAAGCAAGGATCGAGGTTGTCAAGTCTCATGTTTCCTTTTCTTTCCTTCCTTCCTTCCTTCCTTCCTTCCTTCCTTCCTTCCTTCCTTCCTTCCTTCCTTTCTTTTTCTTCTTTCTTTTTTTTTTTATTAAAGATTTAATTTATTTCTTCATGAGAGATACACAGAGAGAGGTAGAGACACAGGCAGAGGGAGAAGCAGGCTCCCTGCAGGGAGGCTGATGTGGGACTCGATCCCAGGACCTTGGGATCATGCCCTGAGCCAAAGGCAGAGGCTCTACCACTGAGCCACCCAGGTGCTTCAAGTCTCATATTTTCTATCAAGAGCTTTCTCCAGGGATGAAAGGCAGGAGAGTCACCTGAGTTAGCAGCAATCTGAGTGCAGAGACCTAGGTGTTTGGCTCATTTACGCATCCACATCCAGGGAGTGTATCAGGACCTTAATTCCCCCGATATTTTCTGCACATGTCAGAGAAGTAAAAGCACTAAGATTAGGAAAGGGACACAGAAACAAGGCCTGGGGTTGACGATGAAAACAAGAGTTGGTGGCAGGTGATGGGGGCCCAGGGGTTACACAGAAACATCACCCTAACCTGACCTCACCAGGATCTAACCTTAGAAGCTGGTCTCCAAGGCTGCTGGCTGAAAAGTGCCAGAATACTTCCTTTTCCATCTTGCTAACCTTCCTTTCTCTAGAAAAAAGTGTAACATCCTCTGAGAGCATGTTACCATCGAGCTGCTCTCTCCTGCGCTCTGTCTCTGAGTGGGGTTCCCGAATATGCTCCCGCCGCTCCAGGCGTCACTTCACTGACAGCAGCTTCAAGTATGGTAACACGTTACTATTTATTCCCTGATGATAATGACAAGAGTGGCTCTTGTTTATGGAGGAGTGTTTACCGCTGACCATTCATTTCCATATGCTATTCATTTAATCTCACACCGACGTCTATCTGAGGGACTGCTACGCATATCCTACAAACGCATATCCTACAAACGAGGAACCAGGCCGAGGGGTTCGCTAGTTTGCCCCTGACTACAGAATCAGTAAGGGCACGAAGTGAGACTTAAGCCGGGTTGTTTGATTTGTCGGAACGTGCTCGGCGCCACTGTGTTTAAAATCAATCGGAAACCTTCTTTTTATTGCTGCTTTTAAGTATTTATAGTTGTTAGAAGAGATTCGACTCTCACGGACGCACAGAGGCGAGCTGCCCATCCACTCCACCCCTGCTGGTTTCTCCGCTCTGACAGCCCTGGGTATTACCTCTTCTTCCAGAATCTTTGCCAAATCCATTCTCCTTTTCTTACCTTCTATGGATTTAGTGATGAGAGGAAGTATATTTTTATGCTTATTGATCATTTACATTTCCTCTTCTATCTTTTCATGAGCTCTGGCCGTTTTTCTATCAGGTTGTTTGTCTTTTTCTTATCGATCTGTGAAACCCTTTGTATAGAATAAAAATGAGCCCTTTATCACATAAGTCGCTAACATTTTTCTCACTTTCTTTTCGTTTTCTTTTATAGAGAATTTTAACATATAATTTTATGTTGTGATGTCATCAAACTTCCAGTATTTTATAGGATTTTTGAAGCATTTGTTCTTACAGTGAAAATCTCCTTTGATATAACAAAAGGTAGAGCTCCTTGTCATTCCACAAAAAGACTAAGGTTAAGTATTTTTTTCAGACTGTAAGAATGAAGCCATGAAAAACCTCTGAAATGTTTCTTTTTTTAAGAGGGTCTATTCAGTTATTATAGGATCTCGATTTAGAGATTTCCTATTCGATCTAGAATAGGAAACAAACTGAACATGTCTTTCACATACAGAGAGAAGAATACATGTATGGGAGTCTCAGGGATGTGAAAAAGCCCAACGAGAGGAGGAAACATGGAAAGAACGAGTCTTATGTTCAAAATTCACACAGAGAAGACAAAACTCTGCACAGATAAATTTTTAAAAATCTTACTTTGGAGACCCAAAAAACCTTTCTCAAGAGAAAAATCAGAACCCACCCCCCCCACCCCCGCAGATCTGACACATGTGAATGAGTCTGAGAAAAGGGGTTGGAGGGGCATCTCCAGCCTGGACTCCATCAGAAAGGCATCTCGGGTGGTGTCCCCCGACCCTGCCCAGCTGACAGCATCCCCTTTTCCTAAATCTCCTTTCTTCATCACAGCCCCCTTCAGAGCCATTGCCATGTAGCCTATGCTGCACAGGCTGAGGCTACAGCATCTTCATGGGGGGCTCTGCTCTTCGCTCCCCACCTCCATCCACTGCTCATGGGCCACATCACTCCTGCCCAGTGCACTGAGATGGCTCAGCAAGGTCACCCAGGACCTCTACTCCCCGGCCCCCCACACTGAGCTTACTCCACCATTCTGCGGTATTAAAATACTCTTCCTTCTGCTCCATAAATATTGTCTCGGGCTCCAAGGCTGCTGTGTTCTGGTTTTCTCTCACCTCTGGCTGTTCTATTTTAATCTCTACCAAGAAAGAGGACCTCTTTTGCTGATGTTCCTGTGTCTTTGGTCCACAGCTTACTTCTCATTCTGGGGACTCTCTGTGGGGATCCAGTTCACTCCCATTGGGCCATCTCACATGACTCCTCAATTCAGAATAGGAAAAAAAAAAACTCAAATCCCTCCTCTTCTCACCCTCATTTCCTCCAAAGGAAAGTAAAAGCCATGAACACAAATCCCTTCCTTCTGTATCCCCAGCTTAGTGCATGGCGCCACCACCCATCTCTTGACCAAACCAGGAATCCCAATTCCCCCTTTCAGGCAGGGCTCCACTGCTTCCCTAATTCCTTACTCACTCACTCATTCACTCACTCACAGCCCACTAATTTCAACTCCTTATCCCACCACCATGCTTAGCTCCGCCTCCCTACTCATCTCTCCATTTACAGCTTTAGCTCTTGAATCCAACCACATAGAACAGCAAGAATGATCTTTCCAAAGGGCAAATCTGATGTTACTATCTTGCTTAAAGTTCTCCTGATTCCCTACTGCCTTTAGGATGGAACCCAAAATTTTCAGCATAGCTTACCTGATCCCGCATTGACCCAACCCCTGCCTAACTCTGCACAACACGCTCTCATGCTGATCTAATGGTTTCCAAACTTTTGGGTTTCACAGACCTACTAAAACACAGACTAACCAACCTTGAAACAAGCAGTCCAATAGCATATCAGTCCCTCTTTATTTTGCAAGAAAAGATACAAAATATTCACATACACAGTAGGGATGGGGGACTTCTAAATATAACTGGACACAAAGGACATACGGTCAGAGTGCTTTTCTAAAGGAAGGACTGTTGGCACTATATTCATTACATGGAAGAAAAATTTTCTAATGCAAAAAAAAATCACAGTGTAAAATTTTACTTTATGATATTAAGTTGTGCCTAATTGTCTTCTTGATGTAAGATTACCCATTCAGTGATCTTTACGAAGTGATCAAGTATCCAACTTGTTCTGAAATTAAGGCCATCACCAAAAACCCAGTTTCATCTGAGTATGTTGATGATAATGGAGACAAAATGATGTTATTTCACTCACTTGAGAAACACTGGATGAATTAAAATAAGCTGAAAAAGGGCCTTTTTCTTTATAACTAGCCCGAAAGCCCAGGCCATTCTTGGACTCCTTGCAGTCTGCAACACTCACTGCTCAGAAGCCTTACTCGTAAAGCTGAACCCAGCACCAGATTTCTACTCCCACCATTGAGAGTGGGGGCTTGTTGAATGGGGCCTTAGAACCTCTATGCTGGACCTTCAAACATGCCCCTTCCAGAGGGAGCCACCACTTACTGCATCCTCTTTTCCCCAGTCCCAGCCCTACTTGTCCTCTGCAGAATTTCCCTGACCCTCAAGTCTGGGAGGCTGTCCTTATCTCTGGAACATCTGTGAACATTCCAGTTTACATATAGTCTGTATGATGCTTCCAGAAAGCCAGCACTGAGTCTTATCATTTATTACTTTATTCCATGTACTTAGCATATTGTCTGGTGTTCAATATTTGTTAAAAAAAATATATGTTCAGAGAGGAGAAGAATGTTGAGTCCTTGGTCCCTGAGTAGCTGGGTGATATGGAGTAAGAGTTCAATTTCTATTTATCCTAGATTAACCTAAAAAATTCACATCAGTTTAAAGGATGCAATATTTTGGAAAAAGTTTTTGATATTTAAATGTCACTTTGTGTTTCTTCATGCTAACAATTAAGTTCTAAATAGTGCTTTATATTTTATAGTAACTCTTTACACTCATCATCTAATCCTCAATAATACCATGGTAAATCATTTTCTTACTCTGCATGCACTATTAATTATAATATTAATAACTATAGCATTAATAATAAATGACCAACTATGTGCCAAGGGCCAGTTACCCTCTCTCCAGAAGAAATGTTAGACTTAGGAAGTTAAGTAACTTGTCCACATGTAGTCCAGCTCTTAAGAAGCAGATCTGGGACGTAGTCATGTACTTGGGGAGAGCTTTCTGAGGTGTTGGGTGTAGTGGATACAAAGGTATGCAGAATGCAGAGTTTGAGGGCAGAATCAAATCAGTATACCAATTTACAATGTGAAGAAAAATACAAGGAACTCTGAGGTCATGAAATTAGGGTCTAATTTGGGGGCTAGAAGTCAGGGAAGGCTTTCGTGAGGAAATGCCAGGTAAGCAGCTATTTAATTTTTTTTTTTTGAACATTTTTATTTATTTATGACAGTCACAGAGAGAGAGAGAGGCAGGGACATAGGCAGAGGGAGAAGCAGGCTCCATGCACCGAGAGCCCGACGTGGGATTCGATCCCGGGTCTCCAGGATCGCGCCCTGGGCCAAAGGCAGGCGCCAAACCGCTGCGCCACCCAGGGATCCCGGTAAGCAGCTATTTAAAGAATGAGAAGAGTTAACTGGGTGAAGACGGAGTAGTCCAGGCTGAGGGATCAGCATGCAAAGGCCCTAATTAGGACAGGCAGGAACAAGGTGAAGCTGAGGAACTGGGAGGGCCCCTGTGACCGAAGGTCAAAGAGCCAGAAGAGAATGAGGCAGGGCAAAGTTGGGAGACTCAGGTCTTCTTAAGGGTTTTGGTCCGTATTTGAAAAGCAGGGGGAGCCACCAGAGGGGATTTTGTAGGACGAGTAGTCAGATGGTTGCACTGCCAAGCCAGGCAAATTTGATGAGGGGAGTGAAGAGGCAGGTGAGGGTGGGAGGGGAGACCTTCCCATGGTTCTAGAAGAGAGATGACTGGGTGGTGGTGATCTGAATGGATGGTGAGGGATGGGATCTGAAAGGTAGTTAGAAGATAAAGACTCAACAGAATTGGTTGGTAAGTTAGATGGAAGAGGGTGGAGGAAATAGAGTTGTCCAAGACAACTCCTACTAGATTTATTGCTTGTGTAGCTAGAGAGATTGTGGGGATTCCTGCCAGGAGAGGGAACACGGGCAAAAAGCCAGCTTTGGGGGGGAAAGGATTATGAGGTTATGTTCAGGCATGCTGGGACCGAGATACTTCTGAGACAACCAAGGAGACACCAATTTACAACGTGAAGAAAAATACAAGGAACTACGAGGTCAAGAAACTGGGGTCTAATTTGGGGGCTAGAGGTCAAGGAGAGGTTTACAGTAGACATTAGTTACACTGGTCTGGGGCTCTGAAGTCCCTGCTGGGATTTATGTTCCGAGTCTTTCGAGAAGCTGGGTGTATCTGACTCCAACCTTCCATCCCTACATGAGAGGTTATGGGTATAAACGGGAGGCAACTGAACTCTGTCTTTGGGGTGTAGATTACACATGTTTTCCTCTGTCCTTCCTGGCTCCACAGATCAGTCCCCAAAGTTCTTAGTAGCCCTAGTCACAGAGGGCTGACATGAAATCTTGACAAACTGAAGACCTATATAAAGCCCCCAACCATTTAACGCTATAAATGGAACTTAACCCAAACTAAAAAAAAAAAAAAAATCATGTCTCTCTTAAATCAGAATAGTGAGCAGAAAGGAACTGAAGCAAAACAGAGATGGGAGAGGGGAGGCAATCCTTTTCTTTTTTAAAATATTTTGTTTCTAAGTAATCCCTACACCCAATGTGTAGGGCTAGAATGCATAACCCTGAGATCAAGGGTAGCATGTTCTATTGAATGAGCCAGCCAGGTGCCTGAGGGGAGGGGAAGCAATTCTTACAAGTGGGTTTTCAGAAAATGCCTTCTTTATGCATGTATAGGTGTATGAAGTTTTTTTTTTTTTTTTTTTTTTAAGCAAATTCTGAGACTGGGAGACACATGTTGAAATATGTAAAAAACACTTTGCAGAGCCAAATATAAATGACCATTCATATTATTTAACGCTTCACCACTGTTTTCCACACCGATAATGTGATGCTGCCTAGATGTCAAGTGCTTTCACGTCCAACATGTAGCACAAATGGTGCTGATTCCTACATAAGTTACTCATCTTTTGGAGGTGCAGCTGAATGGGACAAACAATCACATTATATTTTGACAACCCAACTTCCGCCTACATTTTCAGTATAAGTAGACCAAAACAACTTTTGGGAATTGATGACTCACTTTTTAAAGATAATAGCTCTCCTAAGATACTAAATACCACTTAGACTACCCATTTCGAGGGCACTAAAAGGGTCCTCTGAAGTCCTTAATTTTATTTAAGTGAAACATAAATGAATACTGTAATGCACAGAACACATCACTAACAGAAAAAGCACTACCCACAAGTAAGATTGATTCTTTCAAGTAGTTCAGACCACTTACCAGGATGAAAAAACTGCTTTTTCAATTAGTATTATTAATAATTAATATTCATAGCTTATAAAGTAAACCTGAATGAGGCTGGTCATTTGAATTTTAATGTTTTAAAATTGTAACTCAAAGCTAGGAAATGTATCTTAATGAGTTGTGGTGACAGGTTGGTGTATTTTTCTTAACATTTCTTTAGTCAATCCTCTTCCACAGTAATTAGAAAAAGGTGGGACATAAGCTAATCAATAGCAAGTATTTTGACTTTGAAAAGCATTGAATTTGTAAGAGATTGTCTTTTCAATTACAGGTTGCTGATGTTAACTTTGGAATTAGTTTTTAATTTCTAAGTGAAGGTCAGAAGGAGGCAGTTCCAGGACAGTTTGTGTCAAAGGGAACCAAGTCAGAGATTTATGGCTAATAAAAGTTGATATTAAAGCGACCATTCTAAAGGCATTACGCTATACTCAACTTTAAGGAAAAATACGTATGTCTACATAGCAAAATTTAAAACCTGGGATCCCTGGGTGGCGCAGCGGTTTGGCGCCTGCCTTTGGCCCAGGGCGCGATCCTGGAGACCCAGGATCGAATCCCACGTCGGGCTCCCGGTGCATGGAGCCTGCTTCTCCCTCTGCCTGTGTCTCTGCCTCTCTCTCTCTCTCTCTGTGACTATCATAAATAAATAAAAATTTAAAAAAAAAATTTAAAACCTAATCTAATTTGCTATTTTTACAAATCTCTTTTAACAGAAGACAACGGGATTCTGCATTTACTCTATTTCTCCATTTACTTTGTTGTGATATCTGTTTTGGTTGAGTATTGAAAAAAAAAACGACCTCACTCACATATGTAGTGAGAAAAAGAAATATATTAATAACTTTTCCAGGTAATTGTGGATATTTTTCTTTGATACTATACCAAAACTTAACAAGTTGTAGTTTCTTAAAGGTTAGCAGTCTGATCTAAAAAAAAGTAACGAATGAAATTTTCCTTCTCTGTTATAGTAAAATACATTGCTCTAGCTTGCATTTTGAACAGATCTTTTACCCATGTGTGGTTTTTTTGAGCATCACCCATTGGTCACTGGAAAATGTCAGCTCAGTGAGTTATGCAGCAGATCTTTCCAACGTTGACACATTTTGTCATTAGTTAAAAGGGACGATAACATCTTAGCATTATTATAAAAATTGTTTAGACCTCATGGAGATTCAGAAGGGTCTGTAGACCATACTTAGACAACCCTTGGTCAGAATCACTTTAGGGCTAAGAATCTAAGCAGGTAGGTGTGGTGTAGAACACAAAGACACTTTGAAACTGTTCTCAGATGCTTCTGATAGTTCATCCTTGCTTGATGCAGAACTTAGGTGCCTGCACAATTTAAAGAACTATACTTCTTGTAAAGTAAAAAACTGTTTTGTAAGTACTTAGATACATCAAAATGCTTTACAACTTCCTATCTTTGCACATGGAGCTTTCTTGAAGTGAGAAAGTCATATGATGTATACCTCATCTACGTGAACTGGGAATTATGTATTTGAGTATAAACACAGCCTCTAACTTGGCCCTTATAACACAGAAAAAGAATGGTCCTAAAATGTCTTGGACTGCCAACTCCTGGTAAGTATTTTGTGGCTACTGACTCCATCTCTTAATGGCATACTGGCATTGTAAAACACTATTATTTACTATTGACTCAAAGTAATACTTTCACTATTTAATTTACGAATAAAATTATAACTTACTTGAGCATAAAAAAGTTTTAGAAAATCTTCTCAGTCTAATGCTTAGAATGTTTACAATTTTTTTTTTCTTCTTCAGGAAAATAAGAATTCTCAATTCCCTTGGAGGTTTTTAGAGTCATGCTTTGTGACCGTAAGGAAGTAGGAAAAGTGATAAATTCCCGTTTCTGCCGGTGCATTCTGAAATTTACGGTACTCTTCAGTAGACCAGCAGTAGGCTGGAACCACACCACTTGCTCAATGTTTCAAAGACTTCAGGGAAAAGTCAGTGGGTCTAGACATGAAGTACCCAGACAGTTAAGAAGAGATGGCAAAAGTCTCCCAATTCCAAAGCCATTCCCAAGCCAATGCCACACATCAGCCTTAGAGGCCTCCTTCACTTTCTACCTCCGTTATCAGGAATTCTCAAGCTGGGGAAAGCATATCCCCATACATAGGACATGCAGTGTTTATTTACAAGGAGCATCTTCTTAGAGCTTTATGGTGAAAAAAATTTTTATATTTTAGGTAATTTTTATATTACAAAAGTGCAGATCTTTGAGGACAGTGCAAAATTTATATTAATCTTTACGATAAAAAAGAAAATGTCATCGTGGCAGCTGCTATTCTGTGATCTAAAACATGCCTAGTGTTTACCCTGCTGCTGGAGTATTTCAGTGGAAGTCTGCAGAGCACCATTTATTTACACCCTCTTTGAGAGCAGCTTTAAAACCGGCAAGTGGTTGGACTAAACATTATATATAACAAAGCTTCAGGGGTGCTTTATCTGTCGCCCTTTAAAGGATTCCTCCACTACTATTTGCGGCATTACACCACTGGTATGAACTTGTACTTGGGAGATCTTACCATGGTGTCAATAACAGGTCAATTCTTTGGCTAGAAAGCACACTTCTATCAACCGTCAATTTATTCAGTGAGAAATGCCCAGCTTAAAGTAGTGTGGAACTTTTTTTCTTAAAAATTACCTTTTAATGGTTTGAAAACACCCTGGATACACACCAAGGTTATTTAGAATGCAAAATAAGACCTACTTTAACAATTGATGTTGGCTTTTAAGAAATCGCAGGCGTGAGGATTTGAAATGTCTTCATTCTGATTTTGTATTAAAGTCTCAGGCCTCTCCAACTAAAATGCTAGTGATAGGTCCACCCTGCTCCAGTTCTACACGGATGGCCTGTCCTCAACAGGACATGGCAGCCCATTTAAGGAAACCCTGAGCACCCCCAAGTCTGTGTGAGCCCCTAACTCTGACCTTTTTAGCGCTTTATTTTACTCAAACAATAGCCTATGAAAATGAACAGAGTGAAGACTCCCACACTACGTGGGCCCATTGCATTTGAAGAGCAAATGAGCACTGCAGCCGGTGGGGGGTTACTTCCCTAAGGCACCGTCGAGTTCAGCAGCTCAAGTTCTTGCAGTAACTGCCTGCATTTTCGCCCTGCCCGATCTCGTGCCCGCTCCGCTACCCTTGCTTTCACCGCCAGCTCAAAGCATCAAGAACCCCGCGCCCTAAGCACATCTGTATTCTCAGCTCTGCTCGCAGCCTGCTTAGAAGTCAGCGGGGGTTCCGCTCCGCCGGAAAGACGCCTGGGACCCGGGGGCAGCCTCCCCCTCTCGGAGCCCCCCCGGGTCGCGAGGGCCGCGCCGGCGGGGAGCGCGGCACGGACGCCGGGCCCACACCCCAGGCGGAGCAAAAGCAGCCAGAAACCACAGCGCAGCTCCGGGGTAACCGCGGCCTCCGCGGACGCGCAGATCGGCGGGCAGCGGAAGCCCGAGGCTGCCGGCCCAGCGCGCCCACGCCCGCGGCCCCGGCCGCAGCGGTCCACCCGGGCGGCGCCCCAGGAGGCCGGCAGCCCAACGGCCGCCCAGTCCCGCCTCGCCCCGCCCCGCCCCGTCCCGCGGGGAGGGGGGCGGGCGCCCGGGCGGGGGCGGGGCCGGCCCGACCGGCGGGGACCCGGCGGGCACCCGGCGGGCCCGGGCGCCGAGCACCCCGGCCCCGCCTCCATCCCCGAGGGGCTGGGAGGAGGGGAGGGGAGGGGAGGGGAGGGGAGGGGAGGGGCGACGCACTCCGGCCGCGCCGCACGCTCTCCGCTCCCCTCCGTCCCGCGTGCGCGCGCGCGCTCGCCCCAAGTCCCGCGGAGTTTAACACAATGCCGACGCCTACGCCGTGCGCAACGCCCCGGCTGGCGCAACAGCTCCGGCGCCGGGGGCGGGGGGTGGTCAGGCAGGGCGAGGGGAAGAGCGCGCGCGAGAGCCGAAGACAGCGCGAGACCCGAGGAGGCCGGAAGCGCGCGTGCGCGCCCCCGCCCGCGAGCGGGGAGGCGGAGCCGCAGCAGTAGCGGCAGCAGCTGTAGGAGCCGCTGCAGCTGGGAGAAGCGCCAGAGAGGCCGGGCCTGCTCCGGTCGGACCGGATCCCTCCCCTCCCCCTCCCTCTCCGCTCCCCTCCCCCAAACCCACTTCCGCAGCTCGCGGCCTTGCCGCCGAAGCAGCAGCGGCGGCAGCAGCAGGAGGCGGCGGCGAGGCGTCGGAAGGATTACGCACCTGACGGGCCCGCCTCTCAGGGCTCCAGCGCGGGACGCTCACCGGCCGCCGCCGCTCGGGACGCGCTTCGCGGTGGCGGCGAGAAGGGAGGGACCGGCAACGGGGAACGGAACGCGAATCGCCCCCCTCCCCTTCCTCCCTCCCTCCCTCCCTCCCTCCGATCCGCCGCCCGCCCTCTCGGCTTCCGTCCCCTCCCCCTCCCGCAAAGCCCCGGATGGAGCCGCCGCCGACTCGCCGCCGCCTGGCTCCGGGGGATGGTTTTGTCAGGCGGCCAGAGCCCCGGCGCCAGGCGCAGCCGCCACCGCCCCCGCGGGGCGCCCCTGCCCTCGCTTCCCAGAACTGGGTCCCCGTGTGGTCCGGGCCCTCCGCCTGCCTTCACCCGGAGCCCCGGGACCGGGGTCGTTCGTCTTCTTTGTTGCCACCGTTGGTGCCGGAACCGTTTGCGAGCTCCGGTGGCCCCCGCCCCCCCTCCGCCTTCCCGGAGCCCGGGCTGGGGGCGGCACGTGGGCACCGGCCCCGGGAGGTGGAGGCGTTGCGCGCTTACCTGTCGCCGGTGCTGCTGCGGCGGGGGGTGTGGAGGAGGCACCGCTGGGCAGCCTCGGCCGTGCTCTCCCCGCCGCCGCCGCCGCCGCCGCCGCCTCTGCCTCTCGCTGCTGCTGCTGCTGCCGCCGCGGTCGGTGTCTCCGGCGCGGCGGCGGCGGCGGCGGCGGGGCTTTTCCTGTCCGGTTACGTTAAGGTCACATGACCGAGAGAGCGGAGCGACTAGTGCAAAGAGGCTGAGAGCGGCTCCCGCCGGGGGGGAGAGGCGGCGAGAGAGCAGTGGCGGCAAGAGCCCCCTCCGCCCCCCCGGCCGCCTCCCCTCCCCCCGCCCGCCTCCGCCTCCTGCTGCTCTGCCGCCGCCGCCGCCGCCGCCTGCAGCACTAACTACACTGCCGCTCCCACCCAGGCTCCGCTCTGCTCCAGCCAAACTTCTGCAAACCATGTGCAGCCGAGGCGAGGAAACTTCTCTCCACCTATTGGGGCTGGAGGCCTGAGTCACAAGCCCCATGTTTACATAAAGTGTTTAGGTAGGACAATCCTGGAGATGCTCGGGGTAGGGATGCAGAACTGCTCGGATCCTTCTGCAAGCTTGTGCTTGACATCTCTTGGCCAATACCATCGTCCCTTTATTTCCCGTGTGTCATAAGTATTCATCTGGAGAGTTGAAAGGAGTGGACTTGAGAACTGGGGAGAAACTTGTAAATCACTAGTACCTTTCCGTCACCAGTGGATTTGAAAAGTCACACCGAAGTAGATATGTCTGTCTGTGCTGTGTTTGAAGAGGTGCAAGTGCTTCCTTAACAGACTGGTTGAGTGTGATGTCAGACGTGCCTGTTAGTATTGAGTTTGATGCTTATTTCAGCAATTGTTTTAGTTTATGAAGCGTTGGTCCAAAAAAAAGAAAAAAAAACCAGTTTGCAAAAAGTATGTTTGTTGCTTAAGAACAGTTCACTTTCCTGTAAAGTTTTCGGTCTCTGAGGTGTACTGTTAGAGTGGATTTAGAGTTGGCCATTCTGTTAAATTTGGAGGTCCTGTAACAGGTTACATGGCAGGCGGGGGACTTAGATTTTCTGGTGGTCATTTTTAACATTTTAAAGTTTATTTTTGTGTTGCCATTTTAGTAGAGTTTTATTTTTGTCTTTGGAAGTACAATTTTTGAGGACTGGATATAATGATTTCTGTGTTTTACACAGTTAGGATTTGGGGAGATTTAAAAAGAATATGGCTTGATTGTTAAGGAAATGGAGGTAGCAGTTTCCAGGATTCGCTTTGGTTTTAAAGCATGCAATTCAGCTAGAAGTTCCTTAATTTGATGTTGAACCCATTTTGGTTTACAGAGCCAGACTTTAGCAAAGAGATCTGGCACATATTTCCCAAAATATTTAAGGTAAGCGTAATATCTTAAGACAGTTACTTTGACATACAGAAGTGTCCCCTCCTAAAAATCTGAGTTTGATTTAGTAATCCAGTTACACCCAGGGCTACCGATGACTAATTCCTCCTTCTTTGAAGACAAAATAAGCAGCTGTGTAACTTTAGTGGTCCAAAAGTGAATAATAGATTTCATACATACCTGCCTTGAACTTTCTTATTCTTTGATCAGCTTGATAAATGACTTGAGTGGTTAAATGTCTGCCTGCAAAACTAAATTCTGACCCTGATACAAGTATTCCTAGTGCACTATCACTAACACATCAAAGTTGGCCTTCAGACTGGCATGCCAGGTTCCTTGGATTGGCTCTGCAGTTGAAGTCTGTTTCATCTTACTTGGAAACTAAAGTGATTCTGATTGGTACACAGTCATAGTTGGAGATCTTTGGGTTCTTAATTCTTTTAGACCTTGACTGTGAACTTTCAAGTTTATGGTCTGATGGAGTGCCTACATGGAGAGGGAACTGACTTGAGGGAAACTAAAAAGTGGACAAAAAAAAAAAAGTGGACAAAACTGATGCTAAAGTTTTGGGTTAGTTTTAGCCATTGTGTCTAGAGTAACTGGCCTTGAGTCTCAAAGTAACTACTTTCTCTTAAGACCAGTGAATAGTTTCTCAGTACTGTACTCTTACATAGTTTTACAGAAATAAACTAGGGTTATTCCTGAAACCCTGGATCACATTCCTAGAGAAAGTGCTGTCAGGAGCATCCTAGTCTTCTCTTCAGAAGCTGCTGCTCTTGACTTTAGAACGGGGCTGCTCTGCTGCCAGTGTTCTCAAGGCATAGGCATGCCTACTTGAATTTTGCCAAGTATGCTAAGTAATAGCATTATAAGGAATGCCGTACAGATTATATCTGCTTTCTGCAACTTGCTGAAGTGGAATATTTAGGTGGATACATATATAAAGGTTGGAGAGAAAAGAGTCCTTGTAAAGAACTAGTAGTGTATTTCAGCATTGGGACAAGGAAGGCTGTCTGGTTGTGGGAGAGCCACAAATGCCCTGAGTTCAGTTATAAGAAAAATCAGAAATTAAATCATCTCTTTAGTGCTTATGTACTGACTTATTTTGGTATTTTGAAAATAAATTTGGTAAATTAGGAGTTCAAAAATAGTTTCACACATTTTCCTTCAAAGAAAATCACAGTGTAAGCAAATAATCTAAGTGGATTCATCAAATGTTGAGTTATGCATAAATAAGCTACAGTCATGTGCTGCTGAAAGTTTTGATGCATGTTTTGCTGAAATACAATTAGAAAAGTAGGCACTTGCTTGTGTTCTGAAGAGGATAATTCCAGTGAGACTTGGACAGTGGGCAGAAAGCAATTTAATAGTATTGTACTTACTTTTTTTTTTTTTCCTTTTTTTGCAAAAATTTGTGCATTTGTGCTCAGGTGGAAGATGGAGTTTCCTTGAACCGATAAAAGTGATCGGGGAAGTAATAGATGTGGGTAGATCCTAAAGCAGCTTTTTCACTACATAATTTTATAAGGATGTCCTCCTGAGTAACCTCTTGAATTAGGAAAATGACATGATTTTACATGCTTAAGTCTACCATGCCCTCTGTGTTTTATATCAAGTTTAAAATATAAGAAAAGATATTATTTTGAGTGTCTTATATATCATTGGTTTGGTTACAAAGTTTGTAAGAAATCATATTTTATAGGTGGTTGTTACTGAGTCCATATTCCCTCAAGGATTCTATATACTTTAGAGGACTTTGTGTTTTAATCCCATTAGTGTTGGCTTTGGGGTTTCAAATCTTTTTGGTTATAATTCTAAGATGTACGTTTTATTAAATGCTACCTGGTACACATGCATAAAATTTAAGCAGTTTTCAGAAAATGGTACTTGTTTTTTTTTTTTAAAGATTTATGTATTGATTGATTGATTTATGATAGACATAGGGAGAGAGAGAGGGAGAGAGGCAGAGAAACAGGAGGAGGGAGAAGCAGGCTCCATGCCGGGAGCCCGATGTGGGACTCGATCCCGGGACTCCAAAATCGCACCCTGGGCCAAAGGCAGGCGTTAAACCACTGAGCCACCCAGGGATCCCCGAAAATAGTACTTGTTATTCTGAGTTATAGAATGTATTTTTTTCTAACTTAAAAAAAAATTGGTGGTTTAAATGAATCAAGGTCTACCCTTTGAAAAACACTGGTTGGTAGATTCGTTTTCTTGCTATTACAGATTACCCCAAAACTTCATGGCTTAAAATAATAAACATTTGCTTATCTCATACAGTTTCTGTGGGCCAGGAATCTGGACTAGGATAGCGTGGTGGTTCTGGGTTAGGGTCTTTCATGAGGTTACAGTCAGAATGTTGACTGGGCTGGAGGATTTGCTTCCAAGGTGGCTGGAAGCAGGTTAATCTCTGGCAGGTTAATGCTGGCATTGGCAGGTCTTAGTTCTCAGACTGCTTGAGTGTCCTCACAACATGGTAGTTTGTCTCCCTCAGTACAAGCTAGAGCAAGGAGGAAGCCACACCACTGCCACATGCTGTTAGTTGAAAGAAAGTCACTTAAGTCCAGCCTACAGTGGAATTAAGTTCCATATCTTGAAGGGTGGAGTATCAAAGAATTTATGACATATTTTAATAACTACCACAGTTCTGTGTTTTTCCTGTTTATGGGTGAATTAGGATTGAACCAGAAGCCTTGTTGAAGTCAATCTGTAAGTAATTATCTTAGTTAATTAAGTCAGTTTTTTTCTCTGAGGGCTTTTAGTCTCACGCCCTCAATCTTAAATTTGAGAAGGGAGGCTCAAAGAAGTTAAGTAATTAGCCAGCGCATGGCCATTCAGTGTAGGAACATTAAACAGATTTTTCTGTCTTTTTTTTTTTTTTGTCATGAATGATGTGTGTGCTGATTAAGATGAGAAAACTTGTTAGTGATTTTTAAATATATAAAGAAGTTATAGTATAGAACTGTTGTTTCCTAGTCTCGTGGTTTGCAAACTTCTACATGATAGTAATACTTTCAATTTATTCGGCCTACAGATAATACCTGATGTCTGTGAATTTGCAGACTCCTCATAGCAGTACCGCCTTCCCGTTGATTTTTAGAGGAAACAAAATATACTTATGAATTTAAAGGATTTAAATGAATGAATTTATTTTTAAAAAATATTTTGCTTATTTATTCATGAGAGACACAGAGAGAGAAAGAGGCAGAGGGAGAAAGAAGCAGGCTCCATGCAGGGAGCCTGATGTGGGACTTGATCCCGGGACTCCAGGATCATGCCCTGGGCTGAAGGCGGCGTTAAACCGCTGAGCCACCTGGGCTGCTCTGAAGGACTTTACTTACTGTTAGCTCCAGATGCTGCATATATACCAACCTGGAGACTGTACTCTGTAACTATTCCAGATAGCACATTTCTAGGACCTAAAAGAAGGTATTATAACAAAGATAATCAGGGTTTGAGTATGAAAGAAATGGATACCACCCTCTGCTGTGAGACAGTCATGGAAACTTTGGATCTAGTAAGATTTGTTCTAAGACCGGTTTTTTCTTTGTGGTATAAAGGAGTAGGATGGGACCCTGATATACATGGATAATGTGAGTAGAGCCAGAATAAATTTTGAAGGCCTTCCTTAACTTTTTTCTTTTAAATCCAGTAGACTTTCCTGAGTAATAGGTTGGGGATACAGTAAATTTTCTTACACCTCTGCTGTTGCAGAATTGACAATAGCTGCTTTGTTCTTAAACTGCTTTCCAGTTTCTCTTACCATCAGGACACCTGACAGTTGCTGTTCAGCCATGAAGCACATGCTTATGTGCATTATACTTACGTGATTGCTCTTGTTTACCTGTGTCTTGTAACTCCCATCCCCACTGTAAATTTTTTACAGGGACTTCTCTTTCCTATATATTGCTGGTACTCAAATGCTTGCAGAATTGAATTTGTAGTTGAAGGACCTAACAAGATAATTTTTCCCACTAGAACTGAATGAGAAAATGTTTATTGTACAAAGCCTTTGGATACAGGTGGGAGGTGCTGGTGATATATATGTTAATATCTGTCCTTAAGATATTCACAGTCCAGTGGCGGAAAACACAGTCATATGCTTTATATACAGTTCTTTATATACACATATTTGAAGTGTAGTGGTAGTATAAATGAAGTTGGTATTTAAACTGAATCTTGAAGGGTGAGTAGATGTTTGAAAAATAGACTTAGTTTTGTGACCTGTTTGGTTGTGCATTTCCTTCTTTCCTTTCTTAAGATTTTATTTATTTGAGAGAGCGAGAGCAAGCGCGGGGAGGAACAGAGGGTTAGGGACAAGCTGACTCCACGATGAGCTCAGAGCCCGAGGATCCTGAGATCATGACCTGAGCTGAAATCGAGTTGGACGCTTAACTAAGCCACCCATGTGCCCAAGTGGTTGTGCATTTCTCACCTTTACTCCTTTATTATACATCTACCTTTGTTTTATTGTTGAGTTGCCATATTTTGATAAGTTGCTTTTTTCTCTCTCATGCATGTTCTTTTTAAGTTACTTCTCTAGAAGTGTGCTGTCCAATGCAGTTTAGCTACTAGCCACACATGCCTTTGCAAATTAATGTCACACTAGCCACATGTGGATATAGGCTACCTATTGGACAACACAGATACAGAACATTTCAATTGTTGCAGAAAGTTCTCTTGGACTGTGCTGCTGTAGAATCATGTTTTGCTCATCTGCATATTTTCACTTTATTATAATGTATTGAGTTAGGAATAGAATGAATAAATTTAATAGCTTTCTGACATCAATGGAGGAGACAGAGTGGTTGGTATTTATGACTAGAGGGGAGAGAGTATAGGATATTTACATTGATGAAGAATATAGGCTTTGCAGTCAAATCTAGGTTGGAATCCTGCTCTGTAACCTTAAGTAGTTTGGCTTTTGGGCATGTTCACTTCTGAGCCTCAGTGTTTTGTTTTTGTTTTTGTTTTTACTCAAATAGGGATAATATTTACCTCTCAGGTTTGTGTGCCTATAAAATAAGAATGTATGTAAGGGGGCTTAGCACAGTACCTCAGTACATGATAAGGTCATTAAGGTATTTTTGAAGTAATCACTGATTAAAGAAATTTTTAAAATTATACAGTGAAATTTTTTTCTTTTGGTGTATAGTTCTATGAAGTAACATAGATAAATATTTGTGTAACTACCATCAGTTAGAATACATATCACTTCTACCACTTTCAAAAAACTCGCCCATGCTGTCTTTTTGTATACTTAACCTCCTCCCACTTGATATCCCCGACAGCCACTGATTTGTTCTCCATCATCATTTTTGTCTCTTTTAGCATGTTTTATAAATGGAGTTGTGTAATATGTAGCCTTGGCTTCTTTCCTCAGCCAAATTGGCTGAAGGACTCCAAATTGTAACATAAATCTCAGTAGTCACAACTGATTTTTAAGACATTTATTTTAATTTAGAAATCTTTCTTAGAAATCTGCATCTGAATTTTTGTTCATAGAATTGTGTTTGACTTGGGATTTTTATGTTTGAAAGTGAAATCAGTGACGAAATTTACAGGGAAACACTACTTCCCCTGGTAACTGTGTCTGTGTATGATACCCACCTGTTTTTCTTTATGAAAGTGATTGATCACTGGTGGGGAAGATTCCCATTTTTATTATTTATTAAAAGATTTTATTTATTTATGAGAGACACAGCGAGAGAGAGAGGCAGAGAGATATAAGCAGAGGGAGAAGCAGGCTTCATTCAGGGAGTCTGAATGTGGGACTCGATCCTGGGACTCCAGGATCATGCCCAGGGCTGAAGGCAGCGCTAAACCGCTGAGCCACCCAGGGATCCCCTAGATTCCTATTTTTAGTAGTTTATCCATATTAAAGATCTGCGAGTGGCAGGAGAGTCCTCCTGTGAAAAAGTTTTTTGTCTAAACATTAATTTCTAAAATGTGGTCTGAAGCTAGGATAATCAGCTGGCTGCTTTGCTCAGGCCTTCCCTAGCCTACCACTGGAAGTCTGGCTGCTGCAGGAAACCTCTCAGCGCCAGGAAATCCAGGATCTGAAAGAACCATATAAAATTTGAGGATTCCAGTTTATCAGATTTCATTAGTGAACCACAGGACAAGTATTCAAACTAATCATACTTGCCATCAGAGTGCTTAGAGTCAAAATCTCTAAGGTAACCAGAACCTAAACCACATGAGACTTTTTAGATTAAGATCAATACTCTGATTTTAAAGACTAGTGTTTGGTGGCTTAGATTTGACTGGAATTACTTCATTTTTTTGTTGGTTTGTTGCCCTCTGTAAGTTTTTGTGTGATGAGTTCAAGAAGTAGTCAAGTTACATATTTCTATATTAGCAATATTAAATTCTTGTAAGCAGGTTTTTAAGACTTGTGTATTGAAGCTAGATTAGGGGCAGCCCAGGTGGCTCAGTGGTTTAACGCCGCTTTCGGCACAGGGTGTGATCCTGGAGACCCGAGATCGAGTCCCCCATTGGGCTCCCTTCATGGAGCCTGCTTCTCCCTCTGCCTGTGTCTCTGCCTCTCTCTCTCTCTCTCATGAATAAATAAATAAGTCTTAAAAAAATAGATTTGAAAGTCAAATTCATACTTAACCAGGATCTCTCCTGTTTTGGGCTTCTTTTCAGTTCTAGTGCTGTCTAAATTGCACGTAAATTTTAGGTTCTTTAGTTTAACTGTTGTGTTCACCTTTCCTGATTTTTTCAGAGATTTCTTTGTGGAACATCTGCTATCTTTAAGCAGATTAGTTGTTTACTTGTCCTACAACTTTCATTTAAATGTAAGCTTCATGAAAGTAGGAGCCCTTTTCATGATCTCTGCCAACTATATTTTGGAGCGTAGAGTAGCACATCTTAACTTGAGTAAGTTATTTGTTGTATTACATGAAAAAAAGGAGTGTCTCTGTGACTAGGTTTTACAATTGTGTGCTTTCCAGCCTATTCTATCATAACAGGCTAGGACATGTTGAAACATTTTGTTTTTTATTTTTAAAATTTTTAAAAGATTTATTTATTTGGAAAGAGCACACAGGCACGGCACAGGAAAAGGGCAAAGGGAGAGAATATCCAAGTAGACTCCCGCTGAGCATGGAGCCTGACGCCAGGGCTCTATCCCATTACTCATGAGGTTAGAACCTGAGCAGAAACCAAGAGTTGAACATCTAACCGACTGAGCCACCCTGGTGCTCTGAAACATTTTGTTTTTTAAAGATAACATTTAAATCTATGTTTCAAATTGTGCAGAAGGAGTGAAAAAAATGTGGCCTTTAAAAAATCCTGTTCCCTTAAACCCCTGAGGAAAGGTCCCATGAGGAAAGGGAATTTGGAATAGTGACCTTAAAACTTCTTTTAAAAATGGCAATTCATAATCAGTGGAAAATTGAAAGTTAATAGGCTTGGATTGGAAGTATTTGGAAAAGCTTCCTCTACTCATCTTCATCACCTCACAGCAAGGGCCCCACACATAAAGTTTGTAAAGGCAGGGAGAGGAGAGCATGAGGAGATTGGGGTAGGGAAAGAAAAGGAATTACCTGAGGAGATTCAGTACTTAGTACATTAAATGGAACAAGAAGGTGCTAATGAATTACTGAAAAATCTGTATCTTTGCTTCTCAGTATAGGGAGTATGGGAATCTCTTGGAGAGTTGTAAAAATATTCCTTAGTTGCAGCCTCAGAAATCCTGATTGCAAAACACAGGAATATAAATCAGGGGCACCTAAATGTTTGCTGGGGAATTGGTCTGAGCACCACACTTTGGAATTAAAAATAGGTGAATATGATTAAGTTTTGTAAAAAATGTTTCTGAGAGTAGAAGCAGTATATTAATTTTATATGTAAAAATATTCCTGTTTCTGACTGCTGTGATTATCTGAAGGCGGCAACCCCAGAATGCCTATTGGCAGCTGCCTGGTACATACAAAATATGTAGAGTTTAAAAGCCTTTTGGGGCATGCACTGAATAGTCAACTTGTTTTATTTCAGAATCCAATAGATTTTATACTCAGATGGTTTGTAATAACAGTAAACTGGTAGCTTCACATGTGTTAATTCCATTAATCCTCACAGCAGCTCTCTGAGGTCGTGGTACTGTTAAAACCATTTTACAGATGAAGAGACTTAGACCCAGAGAGGTTCAGTGATTTGCCCAAGGTGATAGAGCTAGTAGGTGGTGGTGAGGAATGCACATCTAGGTTGGTCTTAGTCACTCCTCTCATGAGTGATAGAAATTTGATACCACTTTGAGTGCTTCACCAAGATGAAGATACTTTAGGCTTTCCTTAGTCTTCTGGTAGGATTTCTCATTTTGTTGTTAAAGAAGTTGTGATCATGAAAAATTTTCTTCTGTTACACCTAAAATAATTAAAAGAAAAAATAAAACAACTGGGGCACCTGGGTGCCTTTAGCTCACATCATGATCCCAGGGTGCTGGGTTCAAGCCCTGTATTGGGCTCCCTGCTCAGCAGGGGTCTGCTTCTCCCTCTCCTGTCACTCCCCCCTGCTTTTGTTCTCCTTCTTTCCAATAAATAAAATCAAGTTCTAGGAAAGAGGTTTTTTTTTTTTTTTAAGTTGAAGCTTTTTCATAAATTTAAGGAGTTGAAAAAGATGCAGTTTCTGATGAATCGTTAAGTATTGGTATTTAAAAATAAAGGTATTTGTCATTAATGTATCTAGTGGAATGTAATACCATAATGAGTGTCTGCCATGATTGCTTTAATAAACATAAGTAAACAATTCATACTTAACTGTTCCTTTTTTCTTCTTGAAAAACTGTTAATTCCTCCCACAAAATGTTTACCTAATAAATTTTTGCTTGAAGGTCTTATTGATGATCCTTTTGTTTTTTGTGGCATATTTGTATATAAGTTGAAATGTTAGGTTTTGCAATGACCATAAGACACCAGATGTTCATATTTTGTTGTTAAAATTGTTATAATTAACACACAGTTGACACAGCAAATGTACATATGATACTTAGAGTAAAACTTTATTAGAAATGCCCCTCTTAATAGGTGGGGGCTTATATGGTTCCTATGAAATTAGAAAGCTTTGTTGACCAGTTATTTCAAATTGTCTTCCTGTTGGCTTCCCCAAAATTTTTAGATATAGGTTAAATACACTTACAGGTTTTTAAATATAGTGGACCAAACTAACATTGAAGATTGGGTGAGAAGGGAAGATGTGAAAGGGGAGAACAGGCTTCAGGCTTCATACATTGGCTGCAGGTGTGTATACAGGCATAGCAGCTTTATATAAAAGTGCTTCTGTGGAACTTAAAGATCTAGAATGCATTACTTGAACTCTGCATGCCCACATGTTCCTAGGGAAGTCTTACGATATAGGATATAGGTGTTTTAGCAGACTGCTAATCAAACTCTGGCACTGTGCTAAAAATGAAAATGGTACTAAGATGTTTACCTTTGCACTATTAGAGCAAATAAGTATGTAAATCTGGTAAGGGTATAGGTATATGTATATTTTCTTTGTGAAATAGTGTGTAGCAATTAAGTTGCAAAATAAGTATCAAGTTAGAACAGTAATACTGTTTTCATGGATATAAACCTTGAACAACAGGTTTTATTGAGTTTCACAGTTCCATTTATATGCAGGTGGATTTTTTTTCCATAAACACAGTACATACAGTATGTAAATGCATTTCTCAACCTTTCTCCAACTTGCCTTATTGTAAGAATACAGTAAAAATACAAGAAATGTGTTAATTGACTTAGTAAGGCTTCTTACTTAGTCAATTAGTTGATAGGCTGGTAGTTAAGTTTTGGTGGAGTAAAGTTATAGAGATTTTCAACTGTGGGGCGTGAGTATGTCTAGCCCCTGCCCCCCCCCCCCCATTCAAGGGTCAACTATAATGCATGAAAAAAAATAGAATATTTAATGGTGAGGCAAGTGGAGGTTATGCATAAAAATGAAGATAAGGAATCTGCCTTTTTTTTTTTTTTTTAAAGGAATCTACTTTTTAAAGACTTATTTTAAAGATGTTAAGAGCGTAGGGGGAAGAGGGAGAGTCTTAAGCCCAAGATGGGGCTGGATCTCATGACCCTGAGATCATATCTGAGCCAAGACCAAGAGTTAGGAGCTTAACCAACTGTGCCACACATGTGCCCCAAAAGGACTTTGCTTTTTAAAAATGTTCAATTCAAGATGGTAAGCACATAAATGTCAAGTTCTTTGTTCTTGGCATTTTTTCATTTCCCGAAAGTATGTGTGAAACAAAAAAAATGTGTGGGAAGAATATTTTGACTAGGTTGGTAGTAAAAGCATGGATAGTCCTGATTAATAAAGGGAGAAGTGCCAGTGAGCAGCCATACTGAAATTATGCCATCCAAAGTACGTATATAAAATTCATTCTAGTCATCACAAACCTGTCCTGTATTTATTTCAACAGTCCAGAGTTTCCTATTTGGCTCTCCTAGGCTGGGATTGATATTTCTTGGAGACAGGTGAGAGGTAGTGTCCAAAATCTAAGCCTTTTGGCTTTAATAAATATCTGCCTGCGTATCCTAGGTGCTAAGCTTTCTATGGTTCTTTAAAATATCTTCTTTAAAATTCTCAGTGTAGGGATCCCTGGGTGGCGCAGCGGTTTAGCGCCTGCCTTTGGCCCAGGGCGCGATCCTGGAGACCCGGGATCGAATCCCACGTCGGGCTCCCGGTGCATGGAGCCTGCTTCTCCCTCTGCCTGTGTCTCTGCCTCTCTCTCTCTCTCTCTCTCTCTCTCTCTCTCTCTCTGTGACTATCATAAATAAATAAAAATAAAAAAAATAAATTCTCAGTGTTAAAGACCCAAACACCAGATATTTCATAATTTTTATTCAAGCAGCAATACATTTAGGAGCTGAAAAAGATCATCATAACTTCTTGATTTAAAAAAATTAAATACCTATTAAGAGATTTCCCCAACAGTGAGCATTTATTTTTGATTGTAGAACTTGAATATCTCTTGTACTGTTAACTCTTCTCTGGTTATCACTTGATCAGAAAAATACACGTCCCAGCTCAAACATTACCTTAGGATGGTAAAAAGTGAGATTTATTAAATTTCACAGCAAGCCACTGGTAAAAACTAAAAATGACTTTTCCAAAATTGTGATTAATGAAAAATGCTCCTAAAGTCTTTCCCATACGGCAAGCTGCAGATCTGAGGCAAAGATACTTGCTGCTGGGTCGTACATGAAAAATATGCAGCTAGAACTTTCTCTAAATGCTGTCTTTAAAAATGGAACTTCTCCCAAAATCACACTTCATGCGTTTGCAATATTACCACAGTCACTTGAAACTTAACCTCACTTCCAAATATACTTAGTAATCAGAACAAAGCCAAGCTCTTTTCCACTGTCATTTTCTATGTCAAAAAACTTTTTTTTTTTTTTTAGATTTTTAATGTTTAAGTCATCTCTACACCCAATTTGAGGCTTGAACTCAGAACCCTGAGATAAGAGTTGCACGCTCCACTGAGCCAGCCAGGTGCTCTTACTTTCATTTTAAAAAGCTATTTACCTCGATGGTGATGAGGATGACAATCATCCACTCCAGGCGGAGCGCCCTCTTCTCAGTCAGGTGATTCCGCATTAGATCTGTCAGCTCCATACAGTGCTGAAGTTTTTCATTCATGACCTGCGTTAGAAAAACCTTAGGAAATATCTTGTATTTACACTTAAGTTTAAGAAATAAGTAACAGCACACTTCAAAATTTGAAAGGTCTAAAGTAGGTACATGGTGAGAATTTATCCTTCAATTCTTGCTCTTCGTTACCGTGGCCACTTGCCAGCAGTACCTGCCTCTTGTCAAAGAGTCCACCTAGAGACATTTTGTAATGTACAGATTGAACTGCAAGAAGTACTTTGCCTACTGACGCTCTTACATTAAGATTTTGATAGAAGATATAAAAAAGTTTTTGAGTCCTTGTTTTTGGTAACCTGCCCCTGGGAGTGTAGTAGTTAAGAAGGGCAAACTTGAAACATGTTGCTGTGGCCAAAACATGCCCTACAGATGACAAAAACAAGGATTACCTTCTACAGTTCTTCAAGTTCTGTGCAAACCCCTAGGGTTCTGTACCACTTGACCTGCTGCACATGTGCCACTAGTTGGTACTGCTCTCAGTGCTAGACTGCAGAGCTTCTGAGTTCTGATGCCTCCACCACATGTTGGTGGGGGTGGGGTCACAGAAAACAGAGTCTTTGGGATTTTTTAAAAGATTTTAAGTAACCTCTGCACCCAATGTGGGGCTCGAACTCATGACCCCAAGATCAAGAGTCGCATCTTTACAGAACGAGCCAGCCAGGTGCCCCCAGAAAACAGAATCTTTGAATTTAAGACTTGGATGTGACCACCGGTAGTTCTACCTCCTTGATCCCTGTATCTCATTTTCTTTTGGAACTCGGAAAGTCTGGAAACTTTTTTTTTAAGTTTGACTTCCCCTGATTACTTACGGAGCACGCCGAGGGTGTGGGTTTGGTCTGGAAATCTCAGACAATCCTCACAGATGCATGTTGGGGATTGATGGAAATGCATTCGTGTGCCGTATGTACTTGTAATGATTGTACAGATCATTAAACCGCCTCAATGAGAACATATGGAACCACAATCATACGCATATATTTGCCATGTTCCCAGCCTTTATGGCCATCCTGTAGTTTCTACTCTGTAAATGCTTAGAACACTGCCTCCTCCTTTCCTCCTTCCCTCGCTTCTCTATTGGCTGCTCCGTCTTGGTCTATAAACACACTCATCCTCAGGCTTGCTTCTGTCTTCAAGGTGCTGTCCCAACCCTCTTCCACTTTCATCTCTGAGTAGACAGACACATTCTTCCTTCTACTTCCTCATCACCCTGTCACCCCGTTTATTCTTTAGCCCTTGGAAGTTGCATATTACAACTCCTCTGAAACTTCCAAAAGTCTGCAGATTTAGTAAGTCTAACAACTTCTCCTGGTTCTAAATCTCAATCAACTCAAGCATTTGACAACATCTTGAAATGCACACTTCCTTTGGCTTTTTCTCCCCTAAGAACTAGGTTCTACCTCTGACCATCCTCTTTTCCTGGGGTTTCTCTATCTCTTGCCTGTAGATGACATTCCCCAAAGTCCTGATCTTGTCTTTCTGGCTCTATGCTCTGCTTGCACAATCTCACCCACTTTGGCTTGTGTAGATGTTCCCTAAACTTCAGTCACTTTGCATCCCACCATCACTATTTCTGTGATGTATATGTGCCACCTGTACTATTATGTAATTTCCAAAAGACTTTGTTTAATATGTTTATTTTAAAAGTAAACTGTCATTACCATCAATGGACAACAGTGTGATGTGAAACTGTTGCCTACAGGAAGCGGAGCCTGATGCCTGGGCAAGTAGTGGAGCAGCATACACCAGAGGGCCCATCAGGACCCTAAAAGCAAACTAAGTGCTTCTCCTGACAGTAAAGAGAACTATGACTTGCTTCAATGTTACTCAGTTCAGGGTCCATGTGTTACCTATATTCTTTTTTTTTTTTTTTTTAAGATTTTATTTATTCATGAGAGACACAAAGAGAGACAGAGAGAGGCAAATACGCAGGCAGAGCGAGAAGCAGGCTCCATGCAGAGAGGCTGACATGGGACCTGATCCCGGGTCTCCAGAATCACGCGCCAGGCTGAAGGCAGCGCCAAACCACTGGGCCACTCAGGCTGCCCTTAAATTCATCTCTTGAACAAGTATATGTATCCCACATTTTGGGAAAGACTTAAACTACTATTTCTTTTCTACTTCCAAATAGAACTATTTAATCCTGGTTTCTTCTCTGGATTTCTAACTGCCTATGAAATATCTTATGGGTTTCCTGACCACATCTCAAATTTAATGTTTCTCAAGCTAAAACTGACAACCTGGCCAAGTCTATCCCTTCTCTTGGCTTCCCCTTTTATCTGGTTATACTGTCTTCCCAGTCACCTGGGGTGGAGACTCTAAATCCCACTCCCTACAATTATGCACCATTGTGGACAGTCCTGGATCTATCCCTTTCTTAGCATTCCTTAATACTATGTAGTAGGTCTTTATGAACTAGTCATTATTTAAGAATGGATCCATTGCCCCTCTCCCTGGGCATCAGCGTTCTCATTCTAAATAGCTGGATCATGTCACTCCTCTGTATCATGGCTTTAAACATTTTACCATATATTGCCTTCTTGAAACATCAAAGAATCCCAAAGATCATCTGGTCCTGTGCATGGCATCCTATGCTTCCCAATGTGCTCTTTCTGTGGTGCTCCTAGAACACTTTGTTTCTTTGTTTTAGTGCTTCCTTCATTTTGCCTCAGCTATCTGCCCAGCACCCTGCCCTGCTGACCCCCACCCTCTGGGGGAGTTACTCTTCCACAATTTTCAACCACCAATCATGATCCCAGCACCCCCCAAAAGCTCCGGAGTGGAAGGGGTACATATAAGACCCAGGTTTAGTCGACCATAATGGCCACTTCCCTCATCATATGGTTGGTCAAAGCTTGGACACATGGCCCAATCCTTTGATGTTGCCAGGTAGAGTGAAATATAAACTCGGGACATTCCCTCTTCCCACTCCCATTTCTCCCCATTCTCACAGAGAAGGCCACTGAGAGGCAAGAAGGAGGCCCACTTGGCACAGAAGGTGCTGAGGAAAGAGTCTTGATTGACTTATTTGGGTCTGCTACAGACACTATTCTCCTGCTCTAACCTTGTTCTCAGCCGTACATGGTGATAGGTAAGCTCATTCAAAATTTTCTCTGGTGTGCAAGCAAGAGGGTCTCCATTAGTGTATGCTTCCGACTTCATTTAGCTAGAGTCCTGCATGTTACATGCACACACAAGGGAACACGAGAAAATGGATGGTATCACAAGGGTGGTAAATGTGAAGTAGGCTCTAAATAGGCAGGTGCTAGGAAGAAAGGGTAGAGAGCCACGGGAAGGGGAGAGCATCGCAGGAAAGAGCACAGAGGCAAAGCATGCTAGATAGTTGGACAAAGTGCTTGAAAATGAGGTTAAAAAGGTAAGTTAGTGCCAAATTGTGAGAGGAAATGGAGACTGTACATGGTAGGCACAGTAACGGTCCCCCCAAGGACATTCACACCCTACTTGCTGGGACCTGTGAATATGACATGGCAAAGTAGAGTTATGATTGCATATGGAATTAACACTCCAAATCAGCTGGCCTTAAGATGGGGAGATGAAACTAGATTATCAGGGGGAGGGGTGTCCAGTGGAATCACAGGGGTCCTTACAAGTGGAACTGGCAAGTGGAACACTTAAAGTGATGCCCCGTGAGGAGTCCTCAACTCACTTCTGTAACATGAAAGAGGCTGCAAGCTGAGGAATGTGGGCAGCATGTAGGAGCTGCAAAAGACAAGGAAAGCCTTTTCCTATGCAGAGCCTCCAGAAAGGAACACAGCCCTGCCAACACTTTGATTTGACTCAGTGACTCTCATGTCAGACTTCTGACGTACAGAGATATAACACAATACATTCGTGTTAAGCCAGTTTCAGGTAATTTGTTACAGCAGCAAGAGAAACCTACTCCACTCCATCATGCTAGAATGCTGGAATTTTATTCTGTAGGTAATGTGAAGTCCTGTGTGGTCTTCAAATATTGGTTGTGTTGACTATACTGGGCTGGGTGAGGAAATGGAATGGTGCTAGCTCAAGGGGCCAGTGGAGAGGTGGGGGTGGGGTGGGTGGGCAGGGAGGGAGTCAAGAATGTCTGAGACTGGGTGGGGCGGCGGCGGAGAGGAGGGTGAGAGGCAGCAGGAATGTCAGGGGGACCTGAAGGCAGGGGTCAGTGCAGTGTCCCCCCCGCCTTTTACTAGCCTATCCTACAGCCTTTGATAAGTATCTGGCAATGAACGAATGACACTGAGGAGAAAATGAAAGGAAGGCGTGACAGGATGTGGAGGGTGAAGCAGAAAGAGGAAACCACTGTGCATGTCAGTTTTCTGGTTGACTGACAGGTGGATGAGGCTAGTGGTCCTGCCACAAGCTGAAATGGAGAATAGAGAAGATTCAGGGTTTTCTGGGAGAATACCATGGGTTTCATTTTGAAATCTTTTTTTTTTTTTTTTTTTAAAGCTTTTTATCTTTTTTTTTTTTTAATTTTTATTTATTTATGATAGTCACAGAGAGAGAGAGAGAGAGAGGCAGAGACACAGGCAGAGGGAGAAGCAGGCTCCATGCACCGGGAGCCTGATGTGGGATTCGATCCCGGGTCTCCAGGATCGCGCCCTGGGCCAAAGACAGGCGCTAAACCGCTGCGCCACCCAGGGATCCCTCATTTTGAAATCTTAATCACTGATTAATTCTACAAGTATTTGCTGAGCATGTGCTCTATGTGAGGCCTTGCCAAGAACTGGGAATATAACAGGGAAAAAAATAACCCTGGTCTCCGGTCTCAGGGAGCCTACATTCCAGTGTGCAGTGCTACAGAGAATTGATTCTCAAAGGGATGCTATAGGGTAGGTCAGTGTGGAAGCGTGAGAGATTTAGTAGGCAATAGGAAACACCTGGAAGGCCAGCAGAAAACTGAGGTTACAGATACTTGTTTGAAAATCATCAGGACAAAACAGCAGTGGAAGGAAACGAACAGGAGCACTGCTGGAGCAGGCCGCACGAGGAGAGCGCCCAGGACAGAATGTTGGGGAACATCAATAGAGAAGGTGCGGTGAGGGACCCACTGCCACCTGGCTTTTCTGCCCCTACTGCACTTCTGGAACTTCTCTCTGATCTTTTCCAAGGCTTAGTTACTGAATGAAATGTCTTGACCCCCATCCACAGCTTCGTGGACTGCTTTCAGCACATCTCATGCCTCCTAATACTCTTATTTTCTTCAAGATTCTTTCCTCTAGGAAAAAAAAAAAACAAACAACAACCCAAACAAACAAATGGAACAAGGAACAACTTTCTCCTGGCATTACCACTAACTCTCTTTGTTCTGTGCATTTTCTTATTAGACAGTAAAGCTTGCTCTTAATTTTCTTTTGTATCAAGTAAAGCGCCAGCGTTGTATTCAGCATGCTAAGGAAGGCTAATTTCTTTTAACTCCTTCTAAATAATCTTCACATAACCCAGCGAGTCTTAACTGCCTTTGGTGTGCTAAGAAAATACTCTGAGAAATGTAGTTTGGGAACTTTTAAGCATGCTTGCTAACTCGTGGAAGATTTCACACCGAAGAGATGGCTCACAGTGGGTCTCGGAAATGAACAATTAGCTGTAATGACTGAATCAAGCCACAAAGGTGACAATGGTAATGATTATAGGGCACCTCTGCAACAGGGGAGACAGTCAGTGGAATGTGAGGGGAGTTCCATAAAAATTGGCAGCTACCAAAGGAATTTTGATGAGCCTTAAGTTTTAGCTGCTATATACTGAGTTTTCAGAAACGGAATCTCCAAATCCATTACATAAAAATGAAATGTAGTTCAAACCCACGTGGCCATCATGCTCAACAGCCATTTACGGGCTAGAGATCCCAATCCACATACCTTGCCCTCTGGGCCCGTGAGCCAAATAATCCCTCTGTCTCTGGCATGCTCATTATATATTTAGATATTTCGGGGGAAAGTAGCTTCTATCCCTTTAGCTGCTGTGTTTTAAGGAGAGGGGGAATCCCACGAGTGTAGCTCCAATTTCATATTAAGTCCCTTTCCCCCCTAATACATTGCTACTTCTACTTTTAGCAATCTTGCCCCAGTTCCTAACATAGAATCCAATAAAGATGTGGTAGAAATATGTAATTTATAAAGATAATTAAAATGAATCTTGACTTTTGGCTCCAAAAGAAAAAATAAAGTGGATTTTCAGGGACTGTTGGTATTATGGAATTAATGTTTGTGTCCCCCTTAAATTGATGGTGAAAACCCTAATCCCAACGGTGATGGTTTTTGGAGAGGGGGCCTTCAGGAGGTGAGGGCGGGGTCCCTATGATGGAATTAGTGTCCTTTAGGAAGAGGAGGCGACATCAGACAGCCACGTGAGGACACCGCAAGAAGGTGGCGGTCTATAAACCAGAAGAAGGCCCTCGCCAGGAACTCGGTCTGCACATGTAATCAGAACACTAAGATGCGATGTGTGAAGTGCTGCAGCTGAAGGATGCAGACCAAGTATTCCAGAAACACAGACCAGATGGGACACCTTTCCCAGAACATGACACTTGGGCTCATCAGGCAAAATGCAACCAGGGATGGTCCTGGCCCAAAGGTATCAAATGAATCAAATCGTATCAACTTGGAAGAACATAAGCTACAGATAGGTCTATGATGGTGCCTAATTTAAAAAGACTCTTATTTTTATTCTGATTATCTGCAATGTATGCATTCTCCTTATGTACTCAGTTAAGGACTGAGAAGCAAATAGTACTGTAGTTATATATAGTTCATATGAGATTTAAAAAAAAACTGCTACAGAACTGACTTGTTCCAGGATTTTTCCAATTTTGGGACTGACTGGACCCTACCCTATTTGCTCTCTGGGCTGCACAGTCAACTTTCCAATGGTGTCTCCATTGGAGGTGCCCTCTTTGGTCTAGCATCAGTGATGATGCGGTGGCACTTTCTCCAAGTTTCCCCTTTCTTCTTACCATTTTGATTCTGGTCCCACTAGTTGATTATTTCATTGCACTTCTGGTTTCATTATTAATCCTGCTTTGACATTTCTCACCTTTAAAACTGGCTTTCCTGTTGAATGTAGCATTCATGCTGAGCAAGTTCTTGAAAGACATCCTTATTCTTTATACTTCTCCTCTGAACCATTGCCTCAAATCACCTTTATAACTGGTGACCATGATCTTGTCCACAAGGACATGTGAGGGACACCTTGGGCATCAATATTACAGAAACATGGTTTGAGGGAAGACAGGATGGGCTGGGGGAGCATGCCTGAGCTCAAACTTCCAAGCAGCTGGCTATCTTGGTTATTGCTCAGCCACTTTCATTAATTCAATTAAGCACAGCAGGCTGGTTATCAGAAGAGGTAGAGAGAAGGTTCGTATCTGCTTGGTGTAAATGACTTACCACACTTCATCACAATGATCATGATTCCACAAATCTCCATTCCCATCCAAGAACATTAATACTGAGTGTTCTTGTGGGACGCCTGGGTGGCTCAGCGGTAGGGCTTCCTGCCTTTGGCTCAGGTCGTGATCCTGGGATCCGGGATCAAGTCCCACATTGGGCTCCCTGTGAGGAGCCTGCTTCTCCCTCTGCCTAAGTCTCTGCCTCTCTCTCTCTCTCAGTCTGTGTCTCTCATGAATAAATAAACAAATCTTTAAAAAAAATATAATAAAAATAAAGTTAAAAAAAATTCATCCCCAGTGTATTTATCTCATCAATACTGATGATTTTGTTTAGTATTGTTTTTAAAGAATTCTCACAAAAGGCTTTATTTTAAAATTAATTTTACTGAGGCATAACTTACATACAATAAAATGAAGCCATTCTAAGTACACAAGGTTTCCTTGTGTGCTCCTTTGGAAACTACAGCCCCATTTCACCCACCCCCGCCCCAGCTCCAGGGAATCATTGATGTACCTTCTGTACCTAGATTCAATTTGCCTTTCTAGATCCCATAAATACAATTGCACATATGTTTCTGTGTCTAGATTTTTTCTTTTTTCTTTTTTATTTATGATAGGCACACAGTGAGAGAGAGAGAGGCAGAGACACAGGCAGAGGGAGAAGCAGGCTCCATGCACCGGGAGCCTGACGTGGGATTAGATCCCGGGTCTCCAGGATCGCGCCCGGGCCAAAGGCAGGCGCTAAACCGCTGCGCCACCCAGGGATCCCTAGATTTTTTCATTTGGCATAATCATTCTGATATTCACCCATGTTGTAGCATGGATCAATAATTAACTTATTGTTGCTGAGTGGTATTCCACTGTATGGATATACCACATTTTGTTTTTCTACTCACTTACTGATGGGCACTTGACTGCTTCCAGTTTTGGGCTATTATGAATACAGCTGCTGTGAACATTTGTATATGAAAGAGTGGGAGGACATGTGTTTTCACTTCTCCTGGGTAAAATACTTAGGAGTGGAATGGCTGAGTCTTATAGTAACACAATGGTTAATTTTACAAGAAACTGCCGACCTGTTGTACCACTTTACATTCCCACAAGTGATGAAAGTTCCAATTGCTCTATAACCTTACTAACACTTGGCATTAGTCTTTTAAATTTTAGCCATTCTAATGGGTGTGTAGTGATATCACATTGTAGTTTTAATTGCACTTCCTTGGTGAACAATGACACTGAACATCTTCTCATGTTCATTTGGCCATCTGCACTACTTTCTTTCGTGAGGTGTCCATTCAAATCTTTTGCCCATTTAAAAAATTGAGCTGCTCTTTAAATACTGAGTAGAAAGAGTTCTTTGTATATGCTGGATAAGTCCTTTGTCAGGTATATAAACTGAGAAAGTTTCCTCCCAGACTGTGGCTTGCCTTTTCACATTCTTAGCAGTCTCTCAAAGAGCAGTAGTTTTTAATTTTGAAAAAGTTCAGCTTATCAAGTTTTTTCCCCCCCAGGTTCATGCCTTTTAAAAATTTTTTTAATTGGTTTTAAGAAATCTTTGCTTGGCTGAAGGTCATAAGGCTTTTTTTCTATATTTTCTTCCTGAAGTTTTATAATTTTAGCTATTACATTAGGTCTCTGATCTGTTTTAAAATGGTGTGAAGTAAAGGATAGAGTTCAGCTATCCAATTGTTCCAGCACCATTTACTGAAAATATTATTCCTTTGTTATTGAACTGATTTATATTTGTCAAAAATCAATTGCTTTTATGTATATTTCTCAACTCTCTTCCATTCCATTAATTTATATATTTGTTCTTATGCTAATATTCAAATATCTTGATTACTGTAGCTTGATTTACTGTGAGTCTTAAAATCAGATAATAAAAGTCCTACAACTTTGTCCTTTCTTCGACATTGCTGTGGCTAGTTTAAGCCTCCTTGCATTTACATTTTAAAATCAGCTTGTTACTTCTAAAATAAAAAAACCTTGCTGAGGATTTTATTGAGATTGAGTTGAATCTATAGGTCAACTTCCAGAAGTTAGATCTTTATAATGTTGAGTCTTCTGTTCTATAAACATGATACATGTCTTCATTCATTTGGTTTCTCAGCTATGTTTTATAGTTTTCAGGGTACAGATCTTATTTTTAAAAATCTTTCCTAAGGAATATGAGGTTTTGATGCTATTGTAAATGATATTTCAAATTTTTCATTTTCCAATTGTTCATTGGTGTTATAAAGAAAAAGAATTATCTTTTATACAGTGACCCTGAATTTTGTAACCGTGATAAATTCACTAATTAGTTCTAGTTGCTTTGTGTAGATTCTTTAGGATATTCTACATATAAAATCCTATCATCTGTGAATAAATTCAGTTTTACTTCTTCTCAAAGATGTTAAATCTTGCGGCTATAAATATAACCACCCACAGGGATTAGTGCCTTGAATAGCTGGAACTGCATGGACTTTCTCTACCCAGAGACAGGTTAGCATCTGATTCTCCCAACTGCTGATGTGTGACAGTGGTTACATGTCAATACCTTCATGGAGGGACACAACCTCAAATTGGCCTGATACTTGAAAACAAGAGTACTCAGCATACAATAAGTAGAGGGGGAGCCTACACAGCTCTTTTGCTGTCACTGATGTTTTTTCTTATGTTTGCACTTGAATTAGTTGACCATTTGGTTGTCACGGTATTCATCACTCAAGGTGTCCTCAGTTGCAGACTTGATGCCAATAATTCCATCTAGTATTGTGAGGATAGACAAATAAAGATGGTCACCTTCCAGGTGGAAGATGAGATAATTTCTTTGGCATCAACCTTCTTGCCCAAGCCAAGTGGCCATGGCAGTTGGCTTACTGATGATTCAGAACATGAGACCAGTGATGCTTGCTGGCAGTACCTCTGGTGGTGTGAAGGAAGGAATCACTAAAGTAACAGCACTATGAGGATGATGTGGGTCACAGTGCCTCCCAAGTAGGCTTCTAAACTTTTCTCCACCTTTTTCAAAACCTGAAGTCTGTGTTAGGCAGACTTCTAGGATGCCACCCAAAGTCCCGGTTTCTGGGCACTCACACCCTTGTGCAATTCCCTCCCCTGGGCTGTGGGCTGGGCCTAGTGACTTGTCTCTAACAAAAAGAATACAAAAATATCAAAAGTGATAGGCTGTAATTGCTGTGATTAGTTTACAAATGATTGTTTTAGAGTCTGTCTTGGCAATGCTCTGACCCCTTCTCACTTGCTCACCCTGATGAAACAAGCAGCCATGTTGGGAGATGCTTGCTCTCTGGAGAAGACTATGTGGCAGGGACCTGAGGGAGGCCTCTGGCCAAGAATTCATAAGGAACTGACACTTCAGCCCAACACCCTGAGAGGAACTGAATCTTGTCAACAACAAACACATGCATGAACTAGGAAGTTAACCTTCTCAGCCGATCCCTGAGATTACTGCAGCCTTAGGAGAGAGCCAGAGGACCTGGCTGAGCTGGACCTGGGTTCCTGACCCAAAGAACTGTAAAATAGTAAGTGCTGTCTTAAGCCACTTGATTTTGAATAATTTGTTCTATAGGAATAGCTAACTAATACAACCACAAGATATCCTTCAACTCTGTAAAGCTTTCAGCATCCCTTTGATAGCCCCTGACTTCAGCCTATCTACATGGTCCACAACCATGCAAGTCCAATGCTTTTCATGTCTGACCAGACATCTGTATGGTCAAATCCTGTCTAGCTAATGTAGTATCTAAAACCATACTGGAATCCACTGAAGTTTGAATCTCATAGTATCACTGATCAATCTTTTTGGGTCAACTAAAAGCAATATAGTTTGGGATGGGCCTCTTTCCCCAACCACTGGCAATGACCTCCACTCTCCTGTGCTGGAAGATGCTTGTATAGGAAGGGTTGGTAACAAGGTCAGTGACAACTAAGGTAAATTCAATGTTATTCAAGGGCAAGTGTCTGGCCTGGAGAAAAAATATGTAGATACCAGAGCTGCCATAGTATTTAATGAGCCATGATGGGCTGCTGAAATCGTAAGTCATTTTTAAGATTTTATTTGAGAGTGAGTGTGCATGCGCACAAGCTGGGAGAGGGAGAGAATGTGATGCAGGGTTCAATCCCACAACCCTGAGACCATGACTTGAGCTGAAATCAAGAGCCGAATGCTCAGCCAACTGAGCCACCCAGGCACTCTGTAAGTCATTTATTTTTGTGGGGCGTAGGATGAACGTGGGTAAGTGGTAGGAAATAAGACTGAGGAAGAGTAGAGAACATGAAGGTCCTTGTATATGAAGCAAAAACAAACATAACACCTGAGGTACTGAGAGAAAACTAGAGGTACTGACAGAGGGATTGAAAAAAAGGCAATCAGGAGATACTAACATCAAGATAAGTCAGATTCTGAAATGATCTGACAAGCATTTTAAAGTGGTTATCGATAAGCAATTACGAACATGCTTGAAACAAGTTAAAAAAAATACAATTTCAGCAAAGACATAGACAGCATAAGAATCAAAGGAAAATTTTAGATCTGAAAGATACAATAAGTAAAATTTAAAAACCCAGTGATGGGTTTAGCATCCGAATGAGGGTGATGAAGAAAAGAACTGGTGAACTTGAAGACAGAATGATGGAAATGACCCCATTCAAACAACAGAGAGAAAACAAGTGAACAGAACCTCACATACGCATGCGAGTGTAAGAAAGGACCTGATGTTATCCCATTAGAAACCAAGCAGCCCAGCACTAAGTGCCACAGCAATTTTTGGGTGCTGGAAGAGAACTGCCAGCCCAGAATCCTAGAGCTGGTAATAATATTATTTGGGAAGGAAGGGGAAATCAATACAGTCTCAGATGAAGAAAAATTAGAATGTTTCTTTTTTTTTAATTTTAAAGATTTTACTTATTTATTCATGAGAGACAGAGAGAGAGAGGGGCAGAGATACAGGCAGAGGGAGAAGCAGGCTCCATGAAGGGAGCCTGACCTGGGACTTGATCCTGGGTCCCCAGGATCACACCCTGGGCTGAAGGTGGCGCTAAACCGCTGAGCCACCAAGGCTGCTCTAGAATCTATTTCTACAGATTTATCCTAAAGGAGTAACTAAAGAACATTCTTGAAATAGAAAAGAATCAATAAAAGAACTCATGGAACATCACAAAGGAAAAAAGAATGACAGAAAGAATAAAAATACAGGTAAACACAATGGAATCTCCTTTTCCTCTTGAGTTTCTGAAATTGTATTTGATGGCTGAAACAAAAATTGTAACTGACGGAGTTTTCAATGTCTGCAGAAGAATAGTTCAGACAACTGGTAGAGGGTAAAGGGATGTGAAGGGTAGGAGATTTCTGTACTTAACTTAATCTGGTAAAATGTCAAAATTAGTGGACTATGATAAACTACATATATATAATGTAACATGTAAGGCAACCATTAAATACCTAAGAGATATACTAAAAACAGATAAATCAAAATAGGGTTCCAAAAAATGTTTAAGTAATACACAGGAGGGCAGGGTTTGACACATACAACAAGTTAGATGAATGGCAAGGACATTATGCTCAGTGAAAAAGTCAGTTTCAAAACAAAAGTCATACACTGTATGATTAGTTGATGTAACATTTTCAAAATGACAAAATTATGGAGATGGGGAAGATTACTTGTCAGGGGCTGGGGATGGTGGGGGAGGGGAGGTGGTGTGACAAGAAAGGGGCAGCACAACGAGATCTTTGTAGTGACAGAACAGCTCTGCATCTCAACCGCGTGGTTATGTGGACCGTAATGTAATAAACATAGAACAGAGAACTACGTGCAATGGTCATTCAACATCCATTTTGTTTCCAACCTTCCTTCCCCATCTCCATCATGTGGTTTATCTCCATCACGATCACCTCCATCCACTTCCATCATTCTCTTGATACCTATGTCACTCTTCTCAATTTTACTTCCATGCATCTAAATGCTTGCGTGATGGTTCTCATTGGATGGTTTCTTGCCACTTACTCTCACCATATCTTCGGTTTTGCTCTTACACTCCCCTTGACCCCACCTGTTTGTTTTGTCATCTTCCTATCTGTCACTCACAGGCAAACGTCAGTCATATTTGTCTCAGAGAATTCTTTCTTGAATTCATTTCTATTCTCACTGCCACCAACACAGTTCCAGGACCTCTGAACTCTTGAGACTTGATCAGAGCTTGCTAATGGAAGAGTAGGCCTCTAAACTCACTACCTTTATCTAGTCTGCAGAGCAAGTATCAGAACATGATTTGATACAACAAAGAAACAGGATGGAAACTGTATCTAGTAGATGGGCAAGGGGAAATCCAGAGATATGAATAAAAGTCAAAGTATTTCTCCAAAACTAAACACATTAACTTCATTTAAAATTTCTCTTCACATAGTCACACAAATTAGAAGAGCATTGTCTTTCTCAGTAAAAGTGCAAAATACATACCTTAACTCTACGAGTGATGCTAAGGAACTGACAGGTTTTATCATAAAGCTGTTCCAGGTTTTCTCTGTCCCAGTAGAAATCGGGAGTGATCAAGAAGTCTGAACTCAAGTTTATACGGTGTCTTAAAAAAAACCAAAATGATAACTTTTTAATTCTGAATTATAAATCAGTCCTTATTTTCTTTTTACAAAGTACTTTATGAAAACATCTACTAATGCTGACCTTTCTGAGAAATATGTAAATACAAAAATTTACATAAGCATTTTGAAATTTGCAACCAAATTAACTCAATCCTTAACGTTAATGTTATTTATGTTGTTAGAAAAATAAAACCTCTCATTTTGCTTTCAATATCTGAGCTTTTTTGTTTTCTTTAAAAATTTTTACAATATAGGGATGCCTGGGTGGCTCAGCGGTTGAGCGTCTGCCTTTGGCTCAGGGTATGATCCTGGAGTCCTGGGATCTAGTCCCGCATTGGGTTCCCTGCATGGAGCCTGCTTTTCCCTCGGCCTATGTCTCTGCTTCTATGTGTCTCTCATGAAAAAATAAAATCTTAAAAAAAAATTTTTTTTTACAACATATATACATTTTTTTTATTGGTAAGTAATTATGTGGCTTTAAAGTAAAAAAGACAGAAAAGGTAAACTGACAAATCCCCCTCCTATTCTTCCCATCATTCCCTTTCTCCCACCCATGACAGGTTAACCCTTCCTCTGTTCTTCCAGTGTTTCTGCAAACGCTGGACAATACACGCATACACAAACTCTTATTTTCTTTTTATGTGAGACACCTAGGTTTACTTTTATTTATTTATTTTTAAAAGACTTTATTTATTTATTCATGAGACAGACAGAGAGAGAGAGAGGCAGAGACACAGGCAGAGGGAGAAGCAGGCTCCATGCAGGGAGCCTGATGCAGGACTCAATCCTGAGACTCCAGGATCTCGCCCTGAGCCAAAGGCAGGCGCTCAACTGCTGAGCCAGGCATCCCCCCTAGGTCTATTTTTAAATGAAAATTTAAGGCACGGAAGTAACACGTAAGTGGCTGTTCAGTATAACAAAGAAAGCCCTAGAGAAGAACTCGGAAAACAGTAATTGGTCCTCTTACCCTAAAACACAGCCCAAATCCTCTAGGCTCTGTAAACACTCTACTGTGTCCTTCCAGACCTTTTCTATGCATATATTCATGTATGTGTGCATACACAAACACAGATGTTTGGTATGCATACATATCAAGATAAAGATGAATATTCATTTTTGTTTATACAAGTTGGATCATACCATACATAATGTGTACTTGATTTTTCACCCAATGTTGTAACCTGCCATGTATCCTTTTTTTTTAAAAAAAGATTTTATTTATTCATGATAGACATTGGGGGGGGGGGGAGGCAAAGACACAGGCAGAGGGAGAAGCAGGCTCCAGGCTGGGAGCCTGGCCCGGGACTCCAGGGTCACGCCCTGGGCCAAAGGCAGGCACTAAACCACTGAGCCACCCAGGGATCCCCACCTGCCATGTATCTATTCATAGATTTTACCATGTTCCTCTTAGTAACACACAAGCACTTTTATTGTAAAGAGAAGAAAACTTAGGATAAGAACAGGAAGACTCTGTAGAAACTGTTTACAAACCTACGTATATTTAGTCCTGACTTCTGAGTTTTGATAGGATTCTAATCTGCCGTATCAAATTCTACTGGCATCATCAAGAGAAGAGGATAGAGACACTCTCTACCTCGCTTCTTAGAGAACTCAAGGCTCAACGCTTCAGATATGCTACAGAACGCTCCTGATGGATGGGTTTTCATCTTGTTGGCATCCTGAATGAGGACCCCTGGGTTATGAAGAACACAGAGATGAAGAAATCCTGGACCACTTCTCTCCAGGCCAACCTCTATGGGGAATGTGGAAAAACAACTCTAAACTATTTACAACGATCTCTAGCAGCTCACACAGTAGACTTTGAGGGAAAAGACCTTGAATAATGCTGCCTGGTAAGAATAATGCCAAGATTCAGGATGTTTCATTCCATAAATCCTGGGAAAATTACAAAAATAAAATAAACTGGACACCTTTCCAGAAACTTATTTAAAATGACGCACTGATGTACTTCATCAGTTTTAAGACACTTTTCTTTCCAGTCTCTGAAAATGGACGGCAGCTTTAAAGCTGATGATGTCTTACAGGTGGCAGGTGGGACTTAGTTGTCATTGCCTTAACTTCCCTCTTGCCTCCCTTTTACATATGCCCAAGGGGGAATGTGATGGACTCCACACCCAAATACAGCTAAAGGAGTTATTTCAGCATAAGATGTGAATTCTGTGATAAAAAAGCATCGTATCATAGCTTCACTGACAGCATTTGTCTCTGCTGTGGCGTCTTACTGTGTGTCTGAGTCAATATGGTACATAAATTTTCTATAGCACTTGCTTCTACTTAGCGATAGGCAATTATATATATATATTCTTTTAATTCCAATGTAGTTTACGGTGTTATATTGGTCATACTAGATGTACAATATGGTGATTCATCAATTCTATATGTTGCTCGGTGCATGTCATGATAAGTGTATTTTTTTTTAAGATTTTATTTATTTATTCATGAGAGAGAGGCAGAGACACAGGCAGAGGGAGAAACAGGCTCCTCACAGAGAGCCCGACACGGAACTCGATCCCAGGACTCCAGGACCATGCCCCAGGTTGAAGGCAGGCGCCAAACCCAGGGATCCCCAGATAAGATGTATTCTTAATCCCCTTCCCCTACTTCCCCCACCCACAGCAACTATCGGTTCTCTATAGTTAAGAGTCTGTTTTTGGTTTGTCTCTCTCCTTTTCCCTTGTTCATCTGTTTTGTTTCTTAAGTTCCACATATGAGTGAAATCATATGGTATTTGTCTTTCTCTGGCTTATTTTGCTTAGCATTATACTCTCTGGATGAAATGAGATATTTTTACCGAGAATTCCCATTCCCAAATTCTAGAATATATCTTTCTACCTACAGAGAGCATCTACTGGGCTCCCTCACATAGCTTTAATGTAGATTAATTATGATCTCTGTGCATATGCAGAATTTCTTGCAGCACAGTCCTAGTACAGCCCATGTGCCTCTAATGGGTAAGAGATTCCCCTGCTTAAAATCCATGAGATATAAATGGCTGCACTTCCCATAAAGACACGTTTGCTTTTTATTATACAAGTACAGGAATGTCTTCTTCAGACTGTTAACTACATACATTAATTTTATTTACAGAGAAAATTCTACCTCAGGGCAAAGAGTTCACCCATTTTCTGCATAACTTCTTCATGAGATAGTTTCACTTTCTTCCCAGCTTTTAAAGCCTATTTGGGAGGGAAAAAAATACACACATACATACATATACGTACAAACATCTCTCCAACAAGTAACAGAACCATGAAGCACATTCTAGAGCAGATGTAAATGACATCTCTTGGATGATATCTCTGAGTCATTTTTCTTTGAAATTTCAACATCTTATTAGGTAGAAATTTTGTATTCCCTTGTTCTATTTCCCTTCTCACTAGCATTTTCTAGTATCTATCTCTAATCTCTTACTGAAAAAAAAAAAAAAAAAAAGCAGGACCTCTTTTCTCAAGTATAACTCCATTATTCTTACAATAAAAACAAAATAACAGTAAACACAAGTTTTGGTGTATTCTGAAAAAAATTTATATGTATTTTCAAGTCACTATTTGTCTCATAATTCAGCAAAGCACTTTTCAATCAAGATAACTGGTCATAAACTTTTTCCTTAGAGAGTAAACAGCTCACTTTAAAAAAAAATTCAGTTACATTACAAATATTACACCATCAGAAAGAAGTAATGAGAATTTTAAGTTTTCAAAAGTAAAAAAAAAAACCTATAAAATTTTTTATTATATATGTAACAAGTGTTCTGTTTTTGCTTAAATTCAGTGTAGTGTTTATTACTACTTTATTGTATTCCTAAGTATATTGTTAAGGTGGGAAATTTGTGTTTTTCCCAAATACAAATCAATTCTTGAAAACAAGCATAAAACTGGCATAATTACCTCTGGAATTGACTGAATAGACTCAACAAATTTATCCAGTGATGCCTCCCAAATAGCCAGTTTCACTGAGGAAAAAAATAACAACAATGGAACATTTTTTCATCATCATATTCATGTTAATACAGAATACATAAATTAACTGCCCAGTACCTTTGCTGCCATTTCAACAAGAGTTTAAAAAGCAATGCGCTAACAATATACAACTGAAAACTTAAGAATAGTTCATTATCATTATAAAGGGCAGCACTAAAGTGAAAAAGATGGAAGATACAGAGTAGATACCCAAGCCCTGCTGGCAGACCAAAGCGGTATTTAGTAGAATTCTTGATTTTCTAATACTGGATCTCGGAAGCCCAGAGTGTGTGTAAGGTACATCCTGAAGGGAAATGGAGCCAGGCCTCCTCTACCTTCCCCCACCCTCCTTCCTTTCCTTGGGGCTCTGTGTAAAGCTCCCAAGTCCCCGAAGCCTCGAGAGTGGTGTGGATAAGGCCATGTCAGACGCAGCCTTGTGGAGGGGGCACTCAAAAAAAATTCTTAGAGAATTTCTGCAGTTTTATTCAGGGGCATGCGTTTCTGTCCCATTGCTGTGAGAACTGGTGTGCAGTTTTTCACAGAGGCCTGGGGCTTTCTCTGCCTGGATCAGCAACAACCTGAGAGCAACAACCACGCTGGAGAGGACAGGAGAACCAAGACAATAATGATACTACAGAAAATATTTTTGGAGAGGGTAAGCTTTATCAATACAGTTAATAATGAATGAACAGCTTCAGCACAGATACTCTATTCTCTATATGTTTTTTTTCTCTTGAGAAGAAATGTTATGGCTTTGCTGAGTAATCTGAAAATATGCCGAAATCTTTACTGAATGCTTAAACTTCCCCAATGAAATGAACACTATGTAACATTTTTTCTGATAAGTAACAATAACTTACCTGAAAGACAAAGAGCATTAGAGAAAGCAAATTTCTCTAGAATGGCGTCATCTAAATCTAGCTCTGAATTTAATCTGATTTCCCCTCTGTGAAGTCTCGACTGTCCCCTGTGAAGAGGGAAAAAAATGACCTTCTAAATCTTAAAAAGCCTTTAAATTTTTTTTTAACTTTTTCTTTTGAAGAAGTAGTCATCTTATACTCTTTCTAGAGGTCATTTTGGCAATTTGTACCAAGTCTTATAAATGTTCTTAGGGATCCCTGAGTGGCTCAGCGGTTTAGCACCTGCTTTCCACCCAGGGTGTGATCCTGGAGTCCTGGGATCAAGTTCCATGTCGGGCTCCCTGTGAGGAGCCTGCTTCTCCCTCTGCCTGTGTCTCTGCCTCTCTCTCTCTCTCTCTGTGTTGCTCATGAATAAATAAAATCTTTAAAAAAATAAAAAATAAAAAAATAAATGTTTTATACCCTTTGATCCAAGTAATTCCACATCTAGGAATTTATCCTAAGGAAACAATTAGAGATGCAAAGAAAGATCTGTGTGGGAAAAATTTTTTGACAGTCAAATGTTTAACAGTAAAAAATTAAGAAAGAAACTAAATGCTCAACAGGGGAATGGTTCACTTATAGCAAATCCACATGGCAAAAATTAATAAGCATGTTTTGATATTTTGTAGAAAAGGAACATGATCACAATAAATTGCTAACTGATCACATGGTGAATATAAAGCTATCTATACAATGTGACCTAAAGCCACAATGATATGGTGGAAACAGGGAGGGAGGTGGGGAAGCGGTAAAAAAAGTGAAGTGCACATGTGAGGGCTTTGGAAGGACTGGGAATTTGGGAATAGAAATGTCAAAAGCAAATAGGAAAAATATAGGGTAAACCGTATGGAAGATTGAAGCAGGAGAGGGGCAAAGCTGTGGACCAGGAGGCCTAATGGAGAGCAGTGAGGTACAATGTGCTGACAACCTCAGGTGCAAGGAAGAAGAAAAGAGGAGAAAGAGCAGAGTCAATAGGATGCTTTAATGAAGAAGCCCAGCCAACACCACAGAACTGCTGGAGTCAGCAAACAGCTGGAATCATTGGCAGGACTCACGTAACAGCCACAGTGGTGGCAGCTATGATGGGCTTTTTGACAAAACCAAATATGGGATCTGGGATCCAAAGAAATCTCAGGTGGGGACTTTACCCCTCCACAGACTATGAGGTAATAAGTGAGCATGCCTGTGTGTGTGTCTGTAAGTGCCCAGGAACAGTCTAATCTGGATGTAGAGTACAGAAGGGAAGTTCCGGGGAAACAACCACAAGGCCGAGTGCTTAATAAGAAAATGAATAACATTCTATTAGCTCTTCCTCTGTTGTGTCTCTCAGGTTCACAACCTGACTTTCAAGTATATACACTGTGGGCCCAGGCCCTCACTCACTGGTCAGGTGCCCAAGGGCAGGACGAAACATCTCCAAACCTTGTCCAAAAGCTGGCTAATGCCATTTGCAGGGTTTTTTTTTTTGTCAGGATTAAACGAAAGGATGCCTGGTAAGCACCCAGAACAGTGCCTGGTGCAGGGCGAGTGGTTTATCTTTGTTGGCTGTTATTATTTAGCTCTGATCCCATCTTGTCTGTCTACAGCTGGTGTCTCTTCCAGATTCTCCTAAAGCTCTGCTTTCATCACTTCCTTTCTTCCATTCTTAATACAAAGAATTCTTTTTCCGTGTTCCACTAGATAGGTCACTCCCCGAAGAAAAAGGCATTGCAGTTTTGATCACATTGCCTTCTCTCCACCCTGACATGTCTCCTCATCTCTCCCTGCTTGCTGAGACAAGAAAGTCAGCTGGTATGCTGCCTACCCATGCACCTTCCCTGAGAATGCTGTGAGGCCCCCACTTCCTGCAGGCATCCCCATTTCTTAGATCACACCCTAATCTGTACTCAAAATCAACAGGGAAAAAACGGACTTACTTATGAGAAACCTTTACTATAGTTACTTGACAGGTTCATTTTGATGAAGGCAGAGCATTTTACTGATTTAGGTTGCTTAGGACACTCAATCATTTTGGGATTAAACTATCTACTTGTTTTAATTTATGGGTAGCCTAACAAGTGCAAACCATCATGTTTACCTACTAATATTTATTATATAGTTTAGGCTTTTTATTTGTACCAATAACCTTTTTCTTAAAATCAGTCTCCAGACACATAAGTTGTTTATCACCTCCAAGTTATGCCAAGTGCCCTTTCCGTAAACTCGATAAAATGCTTACTCTGTCTTTATGTAGGTAAGCTCTTCATTTTCCCAGTGCACCAGCGCGATTTCATAGGGCTGGATTTCATGCTTTTCTAAGACCTGCATCACATGCTTCATCTAGGAAAGAAGGAAGACAACCCAAAATTATACCTGACTCTCTCAGTACAAAACTATGGTACAGTGTTAAATGCTTATAATATTTTTCATCACATCAGATGACGTTTCTTCTGTTTAGTTTTTAATTAACAATACTTGTGCCTCAGAGAAACCTCATTGGCTACGATCCTGCCACTGAGCGAAGGTCTTCTGTTTAGTTTTTAAGGAAAAGGCAAATTCTTTGTGATACTAAATTCATCAAGATAATATATTGTTTTTATATTTAGAAAACACAGATTAACAAAAGGAAAAAAATTAAAATTATCTTATTCCAGAACCTAAAGAAAACCAACTAATTAACATCATGGTTTGTATCCTTTAAATCTTTAAAAAAATATGTAAGTTACATACCTGTAAAAATTTAAACTACATAAAGGTAAAGAAAAGTGACAGTCTCTCTGCTTTCCTGAATTCTTAACTCCCAAAGGTAACCCTCACTTAATTTGCTGCATATCCTTCCATACCTTATTTTTTAAAAATGGGTATATGTATTTGCTTTTTATAGAACATGAGATCATACTGCGCATGTAAACATTTTCAGTGATATTCTCTTAATTCAGAAACGATTTATTTAAGCTTCTTCAATGTCCACCCACAGATTATTTCTACTCTCTACTGCTACAAGGGCACAAATGTACTATTTTTATGTGTGTATCTTCATGGTCTTATGGGGCTATTTCCTTAGGAACTGCTAGATCAAAAGACATGCACACTTACAATTTTGATAAATGTTGCTAAACTCTTAGCAACATTTTTTTCCAGTTTTAGAATCCAAATATTTAGGAGAGCATTCTTAAAAAATATTGGGTATTATCAGCTTTTTATATCTCTGCCACTTCAAACAGCCAATTTTTCTTAATTTATTAGTCATTTATATTTGTTTTTTCTTCAGGAAAACCCCACCCTACCATTGCCGTGTGTACGTGTGTGTGTGTGTGTGTGTGTGTGTGTGTGTGTGTAGGGAAGGTATATTACCTTTTAGTAAAACTGGGATTGTATGAGGCATGTTTTTTCACCAGCTCTGGCATTATAATGGTTATATTTTATAATCTGCTCTTTTAATTTAGGCAATTTCCTAGGAATAGATATTTTTCTACATGATTTTTAAGAACTGTAGTATATCCTATGGAGATATTTAATAAACTGCCTATTACATATTTTGGTTATTTCTAATTTGACCACAGTAAGTAGTACACTGATGAACATATCTGTACATCACTTATCACACATAACTGTGATTATTCCCTTTAGATAATTTTCAAGATGTAAAAACTTTGCTGAGTTAAATATAAAGCTTTGATGTGTATTACCAAACTGTCTCTAAAAAGACTGTAATAGTAGTAACAAACTGTGATTGAGATAACAAAGAAATTATTTCCTGTGCATGAGTAGGTTCTAGAAAACTTTATTTATTTTTAAAAGATTTTACTTATTTATTCATGAGAGAACAGAGAGAGAGAGAGAGAGAGAGAGAGAAAGGCACAGACACAGGCAGAGGGAGAAGCAGGCTTCATGCAGGGAGGCCGACATGGAACTCGATCCCAGGTCTCCAGGATCAGGCCCTGGGCTGAAGGTGGCGCTAAACTGCTCAGACACCCGGGCTCCCCGAAAACTTGATTTAAAATAAGATTTAGTGCAGCCAGCTTCCACTGAATTGTATTTCACTTTTTAGATTATTATGTACAAAGTATACGTCTTTCTGTCTGCAGTGTAGCTAGGATTGTTCTGATTCTCACAAATTAGGTAAGTCCAGGGGATAAAAAAATGGACGAAACTTGTAAGCCAAAATACAATCACTTTAGAAGACAAAAATGCTAGGATAAATAATGACACATAATGCAGAGCAAATAAGTTGTGAATTATCTGCTAATTTATCTTCTAGTGGTTTGATTATTGAGTGATAATTAACAATTCTTTTTCTCAGAAAACTAAATTTTTATATTTTTATACTTTATATATACTTACAGTCTTGTCTTTCACATTCCAGAACACAGCAGCTCCTTCTCTGATTTAAAAGAATAAAATAATCAACTAAGTTAATGCTGGAATATATTCTTTAGGGCCATACATAAAGCTATGCTTAGGTAACTTCTACAATATATCCAGAAGGCAATTTTTAAAAATGTGATTTATTACTTATTTGACATTATGGTTCCTAGACGGATTTGCTAAAACAAGAGCTATTATTGAACTCTTGATAAAACCTGAGCTCCCCCAAATTCATGACTTCTCACATGGCTTGCAGAATAAATATTATTGTAATACTATATAACTTCATGTATCTAGACTGTTTCATACCTGGTTCAATTCTGATGTACAGAATAAGGAAAATTTTGGGACCCGTCTTAGCTGTCATTAGGCAGATTCTGCTATAGGAAAAGAATAAAGGATCATGCTTTTAATAGTTGTGGAATAAAGAGACTGAGATAAATTAAAGCCAAAGATGGCTAAAAGCACCCATGGAAAAATGCCACCCATCCTTACAGTGCTTGGAGCAGTACAATGAAGCCATCTAGTTCTGGCTTTGAAAGAATATAGGGTCTAAAAACTATGAATGAACTTGTTTTGATTCCTAAAGTTTGACATGGTGAACTGTTTTTGGTGGTAAATAAAAAAAAAAAAAATGAGAGAGAGAGAAGAAAAGAGAGAGAGAGAAGTTATAGCTCTGAGTTACTACTGCACTGGAGGAAGGAAAGGTGGAAATGAAGGAGAAGGTAAAAATTCTGTGGTCCCCGACCGTTATTTAAATGTTTCTTGGGATCCCTGGGTGGCGCAGCGGTTTAGCGCCTGCCTTTGGCCCAGGGCGCGATCCTGGAGACCCGGGATCGAATCCCACGTCGGGCTTCCGGTGCATGGAGCCTGCTTCTCCCTCTGCCTATGTCTCTGCCTCTCTCTCTCTCTCTGTGCGTGTGACTATCATAAATAAATAAATTAAGAAAATTTAAAAAAATAAAAAAATAAAAAAATAAATGTTTCTTAAGCACCGTGCTTAGTATATGTATGGATATGAGTGTTGCATCAAATACAAAGATGAGTATGGCCTAGTTCCTATCCTCAAGGAATTGTCAATTTAGAAAAGACTGACAGATAGACCTCTAATTGTAGTGTGGCGTGGTTGGTGCTCTGGTTGTTATGCAGCTTGTACTCTGGGATGTCCATGGGAGGGACACAGTTCTCACAGGACGAGTAGGACTAGCCAAATGAGACAATGGGAAGTGGCAATACGGCAGAGGGAACACTCTGGCTCTGTGAGGAGGTATGAGGAGCACGACAACATCTCAGAATAGATAGCTAGTTGTCTGCAAGGCTGTGGATGCGGGCAAGCAGGAGGCAATCAGACCAGAGAGACAGTGACAAGGAGTTTAGTCCAGTTCCACAGAATTTTAAGAAGGAAAGTGGAGTGATCCAAAGCACCTACTGAAAAATGATCCTGTTTATATACAGGCAAGCAGACTGGCAGAGGGGTGAGTGGACAGGCAGGGGGACCAGAAAGCAAGCTGGGCAACCAGCCAGTGTAGGATCTATGATGTAGATGTGATTGGTATCTAAAGCCACAGGTGGAGTATTCTTAGTTCAGACTATCACTTCTAGGCAGATGAGAAATCTGGGGATCATACCCTTGTCCCTTCAGGGAGCTGTGCTATGCAGTGTGGTACTCAGAGACCATGTGGGCTGTGGAGCACTTGAAATGTGCCTGGTACACACCAAGTAATGCTGGAAATGTAAAACATGCACTGAGTTTCAAAGACTTACTATGAAAAGAACAGTGTAAAAATCTCATTAATTATATTGACTGATCACATGTTGAAATGAGAGCATTGTAGATATGTTGGTTAAATAGAACACATTATTAAAATTATTTTCAGGCAATATAATGCAATTCATGTTCAAATTCAAATCTTTTTTTCTAACTTTTAAAAATGTGGCTATTAGAAAATGTATCATTACATACGAGGCTTGCCTAGTGTTTCTACTGGATGGTGCTAATATAGAGGACCTCAGAAATCCAAATTCCTCACTGAGTTAAAGGGGATGCTATTCTACTTGGGCTGAATGTTGAACTCTTGATTATCTCCAAAGTTATGTCAAAAGAAGGTAAGGCACTGATGGGAAGCAAGCTGGAGCTGCCAGTTATCATCAACTACACAAAATGATATCACAAACATTTTATCGAAGTTTGGGTTCTTCCAGACATTCTATGTGTTTCTCTTCTGCCACAGAATAGTCCCATGACTGTGGTTAATTCCCTGAATCTCTCTCACATTAAAAAAAAAAAAAAAAGAAAAAAGAAAAGAAAAGAAAAAAAAAACTCTCTCACACTGAGTTTCCCCAGCTCCTTAAGAGCTGTGAGGACAAACAAAATTATTTTAAGTGGTTTCTATTATCATAATCATTCTCAATCAGCTACTCGGGAGTATCTGGTATTAAAACAACCTTTAAATAAAAGGATTAAGTTTATGTGACTCAAGGTTCTAGTCTGAAGTCTCTGGAGGGGTAAGGTGGTCTGAAATTATAGCAAAGGAGCTACAGAAGGAGAAAAAAAGGAAGAAAAGACAGAGGGGTGGGAGCATGAGTCTGATAAGGAGCACTGCAGATGAAAAACAGGATACTTTACCTACTCTCAGTAAACAAAAATCCAGACTTGTAAAGACAAGCCATGGAAAAATCATTTATTTTAAAAATTGTTTTATAAGAGGATTTACCAGAAAATTCCTAAAATTGACAAAATCTCCCAGATCAAATAAGAATCTAAGGAGAAATTTAAATCACAGTAAGTTTTGAACAAATTTACTATTAACGGAGAAGGTGCACCTTAAAGTTTAAAGATCATGTTATCTGGACAGCCACATACAGAAGAATGAAACTGGACCACTGTCTTACACCAGACACAAACATAAACTCAAAATGGATGAAAGACCTAAGTGTGAAACAGGAAATCATCAACCTCTGTGACCTCGGCCATAGAACTTCTTACTAGACATGTCACCAGAGGCGAGGGGCAAAAAAGCAAAAATAAACTATTAGGACTTCATCAAGATAAAAAGCTTCTGCACAGTGAAGGAAACAATCAACAAAACTAAAAGGCAGCCTACAGAATGGGAGAACATATTTGCAGATGACATATCTGATAAAGAGCTAGTACTCAAAGTCTATAAAAAACTTTTCAAACTCAACACCCAAATAATCCAGTTAAGGCATGGGTAGAAGACACAAACAGACATTTTTTCCAAAGAAGACACACATATGGCTAACAGGCACATGAAAGGATGCTCAACATCACTCATCATCAGAGAAATACAAATCAAAATCATGAGGAGATACCACTTCACACCTGTCGGGATGGATAAAATTAGCAACACAGAAAACAACAGATGTTCGCAAAGATGTGGAGAAAGGGGAACCCTCTTACACTGTTGGTGGGAATGCAAACTGGTGCAGCCATTCTGGAGAACAGAACAAAGTTTCTTCAAAAAGTTAAAAATGGAACTACCTTACGATCCAGCAATTGCACTACTAGGTATTTACCCAAAGGACACAAAAATACAGATTTGAAGGGACACATGCACCCCAATATTTAGAGTAGCATTATCAACAATAGCCAAACTATGGAAATAGCCCAGATGTCCACTGACAGATGAATGGATAAAGAAGATGTGGTATATATACAATGTAGTATATATAGATATATAATGAGTATATATAATATATATATAACTTAATATATATGTGTATATATATATTATTCAGCCATCAAAAGAATGAAATCTTGCTATTTGCATCTATGTGAATAGAGCCAGAGTGTACTATGTTAAGTGGAATAGGTGAGCCAAAGAAAGACAAACCAAATGAGCTCATTCATATGTGGAATTTAAGAAACAAAACAGATGAACATATGGGAAAAGGGGAAAGAAAAAGAGAGAGAGATGGAAACAAACCATAAGAGAGAGACTCTTTACTACAGAGAAGAAACGGAGGGTTGATGGGAGGTGGGTGAGAGATGGGCTAGATGGGTGATGGGCATTAAGGAGGGCACCTGTTATGATGAGCACTGGGTGTTATATTTATAAGTGAGGAATCACCAAATTCTACCCCTAAAACCAGTATTATACTATATGTTAACTGACTAGAATTTAAATGAAAATTTGAAAAAGGAAAAAAATATTACAACGTAGAAAATGTGCAAAATGCAGAAAGACAAAAATAAACAAACCGTCTGTAGTTCTACCACTCGGAGACGAAAAAAAAAAAAAAAAAAAAGACCACATTATCTGACAGCAGGCCATTTCCCAGTAAGGGTTGCTCACTTGTCCTACCTGAAGAAGAATATTGTTCCAGGATCGCCTTCTTTTGCCGAATGCTCCACACCCATCACCAAAATATTTGCTGCATCTGTGATTTAAAATAAATGAGTGAAAAGCTACAATCAGAAACTGATACAAGGTTTAGGAGTCACCTATGAACTTTTAATAATGTATTTATGATCATTCCTTCATATACCATTGAGTGTTCAGTAAGATTCTACCCAATTTTAGGTTTCTGAAAGTATTTGACATTTGAAAATGAAAAGACTATATGAAATTACTTTCACAAAACACTGAAACACCTGTGACACTATTATTAGTACTATTTAAAACTACTCACTGACACTCATTTTCATTCAGTAGTCACTAGTCCAGTTAATAATTATTAGAAGTCTTAGTTTTAATACAACTAAGATTCAAGACTTAAATTATCTACAAAATTCTCTTCTTTTAAATACCATTTTATTAAAAATATAATATACAAAACAACTCATTTTGATGAATTTTAAATTATATAGAGAAAATATACAGAAATGAAGATATTGACCATTTCAAAACATATCTGAGTTCAATTAATCATGAGAACTACCACAGTAGCCACCCATAACTATTTTAATATTTTAACCTTTCAAATATTATTAAATATACATATTATATACATATATTCATCAATGAGTAGTTGCTTTCTATATAAGCATAGTTAATATTTGTTATAAGTATGTAAATATTCTACAACAAATTATAAACATACATGAATATATCAATACATATACTAATATTAATACGCAAAAAATTATATGTAATTTCTTAACCAAAAAGTAGGACCAACAAAACTTCAAGTTTCTAATAGAGGTTGGGGTACAGGGTGTTCAGATAAAGACCAAATTCTAAACTACCATTTTTGGGTGAGTTCTAACTTCCTTAGGCACTACATCCTACTGAGGGTAAAGTTCACCCATGTAGCCAAGAGCAACGTAAATGAAATAGAAAAGACCTGCCAGGGCTGCGGGACTGGTGCTAGAAGCTAGCCAGGGTAACAGGGTCACCCTGCTGACACCCCTTGGAATCAGCCAAGGATATACCTGGGAAATTTTTTTATCTTCAGGGTTCTGGATATAACTCTGTTTTTGTCAGTCAATTTATGTTTGTTTCTGCCATCAAACAGCACAAAGAGTCTGTTTCGATCCCTGAGGCTGAAAGAGCACAATGACATTTCAAGAGTTTCTCATGGGGTCAATGACTCTTTGAAGAATTTTCTATGTAGCAGGGAGGTTTTCAACCTGCTAATTTTGCTACCTTGTGGTAAATTCATGAATTTCCATCAGAGTGTTCCAAGTTACTTATCTTTTAATATAAAATAGGCTTTTTTTTTCCAAGAATCCTTCCTGATATTATCCTAAAGGCCTCTTTTTTATTTTAATTCTCTTTTTAAATATTCTTTGTAGTTCTCTTTTAGTTCATTTTGTTAGTTTTAAAGTATCAGATTGTACTGGTAAATTTTTCTTTAAAGGCTCTCCCCCATATTTCTGTCAATTGCATGGTTCTATAATACTGAAACAACTTTTTAATGCAATAGAAATGAAGTGTCACAGACTTTGATCATCCCAAATCACAGTGATCCTACAAATAAAGCTTAATAAATCATACTAATTTTAATCTGTGAACTAAGTTCTCTGTAAATACATTTTGATTTCTTATCTTTGCCATTTGTATAAAGAGACTCAACATTTTTGTGATAATCTTTTATTTTTTTAAAAGATTTAGTTTAGAGAGAGAGACACAAAGAGAGACAGCATGAGAGTGCAGGGGGTGGGGAGGGGCGGAGGGAGAGGGAGACAGTCCCAAGCAGACTCCCTGCTGAACACAGAGCCCGATGACCTGGGCTTGATCTCATGACCCTGATAATGACCTAGGTCAAAAATCAAGAGTTGGATGCTTAACTAAGGGCACCACCCAGGTGCCCCTTGATATAATCTTTTAAAAAGAAAATGGAATGTAAACAAATGCATATTTAAGGTATATCAGAGGAAAATTATTTTCTCATACGTTTTAACATACTTGGCCCCAGGTTCAAGATGTACCTCTAGGCAAGCTTGTTACTTCAACATATCCACGGGAGGTCAGATCTTGAGAGAGAGTCCCGAGATGATATTCATCTGCAGTTGCAAATGCTGTGCAGTGCATCAGGTCCTGTGTTGGCGAGATTAGGATGACATGGGTTACCAAGAGGTTAAAATGTCTGTGATGGCTATCATCTTCCAGGACTCCATTTTGCAAAGCAAGCACTTGAGAGTTTTCAATAGACATCTCAAAAGTTCATACAAGAGGTTCCATAAGGGTGAAGAGAAAGAAGGTATAGGGAGACAGATTTCAGACCAATCTGTGAAAGGACTTTCTCTTGCCAGCCACCAAAAAGATGTAATGCGCTAACCAGAAAAGAGAGCTGCTCCCCCAGTGGTAGTGTTGCAAGCACAGATTGAACAAAAGATATGGAGAGGAATAAGGCATCATATGGCCCTGGGTGGAATGATATTTACAGTCTCTCCAAACCTTTTGCTTCCAGGACTTTTTCACAGCAACATAATTATTAGAGGTCATCTAATTTGTCACTAGCCTTCTACAGCAGAGATTATTTCAAATCTACAAAGGAAGCACAGAACTTTTACTCTGGTTAATATTAAATAAAAAGTTCTGTTTATCTGAGAATGTGTCCCAGTTTCATTAGTGCATGTTATCTTGCCTGTGTACAAACATGTACATCTGTGCTATGTATGTCTATATAGTACAGAACATGGCACAACACAGTGCTTCTGTCACATTGTAAGTCACAGCCCATCAGTGAGTTCCTGCTACCGATTGAGGTGGCTCAAACCAGCTTTTAAAAAAATTAAATACAATAAAATAGAAAATGTTACAGTCCATTATTCAGAGTAAAGCTAAATGTTATTTTATGAAATTTTTTTGGTCACTTATGTGTGTCTAAGTATGTATAACAGAAAATATATTTCTCACTAGGGGATGAAGTCAATTAAGATTAAAAGCTATTGGCAAAGGCTTCATGGGTTCAGCACAGAATCTGAATAGTATTTTTTAAAAAATCAGAATGACAAAATGCCTATTACAGAGTTGTGAAGTTGAAACAAGCTGATGTCAGCTGCTCAAAATCATGGCTAGCACAAACGATCAATTATTTGTTAGATTATAGTCATTTCTGTTGCATGTACAGGTATGTTTAAACCATCAACATTTATGGGAGGTGAAAAAGTTTATCTAGTAATTTACATCTGAATTTTCATATGGTCATCATTTTATATTTCTGATCAGGACATGAGTGATTCTATACTCATTTGATATATATGCTGCTTTTGCCCATCACTGGTTAAAAGAGGTTTATGAGTCACTGATTCAAAATTTCCTCCTAAAAAAAAAAAAAAAAAAAAAAAAAAAATTTCCTCCTAAGAGTTCTTCATCTCAGCATTGAACTCTTTCCCTTTGTGTTACGTGCCTAGTACAAAATTTCAGAAAAGTAGTATATTTATTCCTTCCGGTATCCCACATTTGTTACCTAACTCCTGGTCCTATCTCAAAGAAATGGCCTAACACTGCTTTGCCTTTTCCTTAGTCTGTTACACTGTTTTAATGTGTGGTTTAAAAAGTAGCAGAGTAATAAACAGAGGACCTGAGAATACACACAAACTGAAAAGCCTAAAATCAATCAAATATCCACTCATCAGCAAAATGATTTTAACTTAATTGTGGGGGGATAAAGAAAAGGAAAGTCAGATGCAGAAATTGTTGTTGAAATGTGAGGATAAATGGATGTAGCACCCCTTCTTTTTTCAGGTAGGCTGATAAGCTGATTCCCAGAGTCACCATGAAGGGTAAGAACATACTGATACACAAATCATATGGATCCGTAGAGCCAGAGTATACATGGTATAGATTACAAAGGCATCAATTACATGCTCCAGGTTTAGAACTGCTAGCAGTTATCTGTTCAAGGCTCCATGGCGTTAGAAAGAGCTGATAGGACATGTGATTAAGCCGGATCAAAGAGAGGAATCCTGGTAACAGGCATCAGGGAAGGCCACAGTGGGTGGGCTCGGTTCTGCAGGAGACCCAACAAATTTATCGAAGCTTGCCAAGAAAAATCAGTCTATTAGGTTGGATGTCAGAATTACTCCTGCGACTACTACACCTGACACGCTTTAGTCTGGGCTGGAAGGAGAAGGGCAGGGGGCACAAAAAGGCAAGAGATGAGGAGAGGGGTGCCCGGGTGGCTCAGTCGGTTGAGTGTCCAACTCTTGATCTCAGCTTAGGTCTTCTTTTTCCTTTAAAGATTTTATGTCTTTATTCATGAGACACACACACACACAGAGAGAGAGAGAGAGAGGGAGAGGCAGAGACACAGGCAGAGAGAGAAGCAGGCTCCTGGCAGGGAACCCAATGTGGGACTCGATCCAGGACCCTGGGATCATGCCCTGAGCCGAAGGCAGACACTCAACGGCTGAGCCACCCAGGCATATCTGTTTTGTTTTTTTTTTTTTTAAGATTTTATTTATTTATTCATGAGAGACACACAGAGAGGCAGAGATACAGACAGAGGGAGAAGCAGACTCCTCACAGAGAACCTGATGTGGGACTCGATCCCTGGACCCAGGATGATGCCCTGAGCTGAAGGCAGATGCTCAAATGCAGAGCTACCCAGGTGTCCCTCAGCTCAGGTCTTGATCTCAGGGTTGTGAGTTCAAGCCCTGCACTGGGTTCCACACTATGTGTGAAGGCTACTTAAATTTTTTTAAAAAAATTAAAAGAGATGAGATAAGGGGGCCCCAGTCCCAGAACTATTCTAGTGGAGGATCTTTCCAGAACTGTACTGAAAATGGCAGAGGCTGATTGTCTCTAGAATCAGAATTGTAGACTGGCAGCTCAGAGAACTAACCAACTCAAGAGCTGACCCATCCAGTGTTTTGAAGATTTGAATTCTTCATCAACAACGAATTAAAATTTCACACAAAACCCAGATTTCCACCACCTTCTGATCAAGTGGAATATCTGGCAATGATCAACTAAGATTGGGGGGGGGGGTGTGTGTCTAGTTCTCCAGTCAACCCAGTCCCTCCCCTTCCCTACTGTCCCCTGCCTGCCTTAACATCATTTGTCACCAACCAGACCCATCCATGCTAAAAAGGTATATTACTGTGCATGCTCAAGGATGGGACAAAGCAGTCGCTGCTTCCATGAGAAAGTATATTGATTCCAAAGAGATTAAAAATAAATCTTGAAACACAATCTGTTTTTACTTAGCCATTCCAAGGATTTTTGCAGACTTTCTGAAGATTGTCACCTTTCCTTCTCTGTCTCCTGTTTGGTTTGGCTCAAAGTTCCGGCCAGTGTCACACAGCTTACATGGTTTGCCACACTACTTCCCTCCTGCCCACTGTGGCCTTCCCTGATACCCATTACCACTTACCTCCTGAAGCAACTTGGATCTCAGTCTCTCTTTACATTGTGGCTGCTTCTATTAATAAATGATGCACTAAGTTTTTCAGTTTGATTTGCTAGCTCTTTTCTAAGTTTTATATCCTTTAAATTTCAGGACTGTACTCAATCTATTTGGTAAAGGGAAAGATAGGCCCATGGAATGTGTTCTAGTCACATTTTTTCCCTATTATATTGTTACACTGTGAGAAGCTTTTGTTTCCATACATGTCTTTTTCTGGATTTTTATAATGAATCACATATCTATAAATAGCGTGCAAATTTCAGGGTTTAGGATAAGGATTAACAACTCATTCTTAAATAAATGTGCCAAATTAACCTAAAATAGTTACTGCATTTAACACCTACGTTTAGGCCTTTCTATTTTAAAATGTTAAACAAAAACAAAAACAAAAACAAACCCCTCAAACTCAAAGCCAAGAAAGCCCCTGTGTTTCAATATGTGTTTCATTTTTCTGGCCACAGAAAACATGTTCCAGCAGATGGGGCTAGAAATCTATATATGATTCTTGTTTTAGCACATTACACACTCTGATGGAATGCTTTTCTTGAAAAAGAAAGTTTATTTTTATTCATATTCTAGTACTAAAGAAATTTAATGCATTACTGCAACGTTACTTCTGTACTGTCAAAGAATGCATGTTTTTCCTGTTATGTATACATTAGAGATAAAGTTTTAAAACACAAATACATCTTATGTTAGCAGTACAATGCTTCGGCTTTCAAGTTTTTTGACTACACTCCATAGTGAGAAAGCCTTTTGTATACATAGTACACATATGCATATGTGCATACATACCAGTAATTGGCACAGAAAATTCACAAAATAGTATTTAGCTCTACCACAGTAATACATTCTGATGCTTTTTATTCTAGTCACAAAAAAAGAAAAAAAAAAAAAAAAACCCCAACCAACCCAAAACAAACAACTATTAACAACCCACTAGTTAACTTTACAGTATACAGTGGTGATCCTCCGAAAATCATTAGCAGGCACCCACCACCTTCTCTTTTGTGCCCACCTCCATGCTGCTCAGAACAGTGGCTGTCATCCTCCAGCATGTTCCTCCTGAGAGACAGGACACACCAATAGGGAGCACTGCTGCTGCCATGATAAACTATGAGCCGATGGCACATGGGGCTGAATACCTTAGTAGGTTATGATCTCTGCAAAATGACACCAGGTAAAGACTTGATTCTAGTGGAGAGGGTGCTTGACCTCATTCAGTCAATTTGAGAGCATGCTATGTGGCAGACGAAGAGGGCGAGTTCAGAAGCATGAATGGGGACAAGAGAAAGCACATCTGCTCTCTGGTACAAAGCAGAGTCCTTCTTGTCTCAGTCTAGAAGGGGAGATAGGGCTATACCGCCAAAAAGGATTTGTCAGCCCCATGATGCCCTCCATCTGGGCCAGACAAAAGCCAGTCTTTGGCCTTGGGGATAGAATATCCAGTCACATCTCAAGACTATGCTCACCTATGAAAAGTAAGATCATCACAAATAACGTTCCATGGGGCACCTGGCTGGCTTGGTGGGAAGAGCATGCTACTCTTGATCTCAGGGTCATAGGTCAAGCCCCATGCTGGTGTAGAGAATACAAAAAATAAATAAACCAAAAAAAAAGTTCCAAAATTGTATTAACTGAAATTCTAAAAATGCCGTCACAAACCTAAGTTTTCTATGATTTCCTTGTGCTTTTACAGTGACAACACACTGTTTCTGTTTTTGCAAAACTCCAACTGAGGTCACATCTGTCATGTTACATATCTCTGATATAAGAACCCACGAAATAGGACTCCTTAAATTCCATGGTACAAAATCATGATTTTCTCATAAAATATTGTTATGCTTTTCTTTTTTTCCTGTTAAAGAACAACAAATGTACAACCCAGGAGGATTTCCTTTTTTCTTTAATCACTGGGCTTCTCAGAACTCAATATACATACCAGGTACTTGGAGCCAGTTACTTTTCTCTTTGTGTCAATTGTTGGCTCCTTTAAAACTACACTGAATTTTGAAAATCTACCTCAAACCCTTTCCTGGAAACAGGGAAAAAAAAAACAAACCCTTAAAAAAGAAAAAACAAAACAATTCAAAAAAATTGCCTCCAAGTCTGAGGATAGCCCAAAGAAATAATGCCTCTGAGATAGTTTACGACCAATAACTACAAAAAAGTGACATCTCCACTATATCAGCCTCTTTATTAAGAAACTTGATTATTCTGTGATGTTAGATATAACAAAAGAACAAAGGGAGCAGATCTTCCTCTTTCTTGGATCTGCCATGAATTCAGGTTTTTATACCTAATATCATCTGTCACTTAAATGCTGAATTTCCCAAACTACCACAAAGCTAAACAATACAATTAAAAAATCAGGAGCTACAAGGAAAAGACTAGCACACATGCAACACTTCCTTCATTTCTACTCTAGGTTCAGAGACCCCACACAAGAATGCAAATAAAGCTAGAGTCCAAACTAAAAATCATGAATCAACTCCTAACTTCATAACCTGAGGATCAATACTGAAGGCCTATAAGACCTTTTTGAAGGAAGTCAACTATGCAGTAAGGAAAAAAAAACCCACAAATTACACATGTTTAGGGTACCCTCAGAATTAAAATTTTAAGACTGATATTTTAATCTGTTTTCTGATAGATTCAGAAGACCTGATCAAGTTTTGAATATTTTATATTTCCAGTATTAATGTTGATGACCATGGACCTCAAAGATCCCTTGTCTCTCTTCCCTCTTTTCCAATTTAACAAATGTTTATTAAATAGAAGGCACAGTCCTAGGTATTATGCAAGATACAAGAGTTAGCAAAGGGCTCAATCCTGATCTTAAATAGTACTGATCATTCAGAAGCCAAATGCAATTGTAGCTGAGAAACTCCCATAAACTTAACAGTGAATGAAAAAAACCCCTTTAAACCTCAAAGGCTAAAGAAGCAAAACCCTGTTTTCTGAGTGTACTTCCCATGTCATCTCACTAACCCATCCCATACAGTTACCACAGACTAATGAGCACTCACCTGTCTGCAGAGCTACTAAAAAAACGGTCATTTTAATTTGATGAAGAATTTCTATAGTTTGAAATTTTTTAACTGGGTGTTTTTATGGTACTACTCCAACACTGGACTTAATACTAGTCTTCTTTCTCAGTTTCCTTAAGTCTGGAACTTGTCACAAACTGTATTTTTGTATTTAATTTTTTAAAAAGATTTTATTTATTTATTCATGAGAGAAACAGAGAGAGAGACAGAGACAGACAGAGAGACAGAGACATAGGCAGAGAGAAAAGCAGGCTCCATGCAGGTAGCTGACCTGGGACTTGATCCCAGGTCTCCAGGATCACGCCCTGGGCTGAAGGCAGCGCTAAAACGCTGAGCCACCGGGCTGCCCTATTTTTGTATTTAATTGCCTATACTTTGTCTTTAAACATATTCTTAATTCTTAAAACTAACATGCTGATTCCCTGTGATACCTGGGTGGCTGTCAATTAAGCATCCAACTCTTGATTTCGGCTCACGTGATATCTCAGAGTCCTGGAATCGAGCCCCACATCAGGCTCTGCACTCACCATCCACGCAGTCTGCCTGAGATTCTCTCCCTCTCTCTCTGCCCCTCCCCCACTCATATGTGCATGCTCTCTCTCAAATAAATAAATCTTTTTTTTAAGATTTAAGCAGGCTCCATGCAGGGAGCCCAACGTGGGACTTGATCCTGGGACTCCAGGATCATGCCCTGGGCCGAAGGCAGGCTCTAAACCGCTGAGCCACCCAGGGATGCCCTCAAATAAATAAATCTTAAAAAAAAAAAAAAAAAATGCTGATTCCCTTTGGATATCACAGGCTTTACTACTAGGCTTCAAAGATCTTGTTGCCAGCCCTCTTATGTTCACGGTACAGCTGTGGTGCCATGGATACTAGTTACAGTGCAAGCAATGATTATAAAACAGACTGCCACCACCACACGTTTTTACCTCATTGACAGACAGAACTGGAAGGTTGGTCCTGGATGGCTGCCTGGTCCTCGATGCCTTTAGTGGTCTCTTGATTTGCGGAAAGTCTTGCTTAGGAACAAGTGTTTCTGTTGATATAGATGAGTAATGCTGCTCTAATATTTTTATAAACCACTTAGAACCTAATAGATTTGGTCTGTGAGTCACTTTCCTGTGAGTACCAAAAGATTTCCTGGTTGGAAGGTGCACTTTTTCTTCTTGGCAATGCACAGCATTTAATGGAGAGGGTATGCTTGTATTTGAGATTTTCTGATTCCTTTCCAGGACCTGGGACTTATTCAAACCACCAGCTGCTGTATCAGGAAAGAACAAATCCAAGTTTTGACCTCTCGTTGTGGTGTTGCATGTCGTAGTCTTAAATTCCTTAAGTGGTTTTAACGTTTGCTGGACAAGTCTTTGGCACTGACACACTTTTGATAAAATACAGTGAGATCCGGCCAGGGCTCTGAAAAGTCTGGATGACATTACCACATCCCAAGCTAAAAGAAAAAGAGTTTTAGAAGTTTGTTTTTTTCGTTTTGTTTTTACATATTTTCAAATATATACAATATTTTCCTAAGTAATAAACAGATTTCTGTAAAAACAGTTACAAAACAAACATACTTTAAACCTGAGTTTAGTACAAGAATGAAGTTAAAAAAATAAATTCAGGTGTTTCCACCACGTTTCCTTTGATCAACCTTTGGCCATCTTTCTGGAAGATTACAACACTATAAAGCCAATGACATGACAAGGACCTAAAAAAAAAAGCACAGTAATGGGATCTCTTCACATATTTCACTGGCATATGAACCATTTAAAAGAACGATTCTCCTGAATTCCTTTATTCAAAATTTATTCAATGAGATATACAATGAGTTAGGGCCAGGGATGCATCCATGAAAGGCACAGTCCCTGCCATCCAGTGCTAGTGGTCTCCTAGAGACAGACATTTTCAACAGCTCATTATAACTCAGGGGGATAGGTCCTAGGTTCTACAAAAATCTACAGCACAGGGTGCAGAGGAAACATACAAGAAGCTCTCCTGATTCTACATCAAGAGTCAGGAAAGGCTCTCAGAAAGATTTGAGCTGCTTCTTGAATAGGAAAGTGCTTTTCAGGTTGAGACTGGGCCTGGTAGTGGGGGTAAGGGATGTGAGGCACTGAGAGAAAGAAACACTCCAAAGGAAAGAGACTGCATATGTAATTCCCCCTTTATTTACAGCACAAAATATTTGTTCTTTAAAAGCAAGCCTAATTTATAGGGGCATCTGGGTGGCTCAGCCGGTTAAGCATCTGACTCTTGATTTCGACTCAGGTCATGTTCTCAGGATCCTGAAATTGAGTCCTGCCTCCGGCTCCACACTCAGCAGGGAGACTGCTTGAGGATTTCTCTCCCACTCTCTCTCCCCCACTTGTTAACATATTCTCTCTCTCTCAAATAAATCTTTTTTCTTTAAGATTTTATTTATTTATTCATGAGAGACACAGAGATAGAGGCAGGAACATAGGCAGAGGGAAAAGCAGGCTCCATGCTGGGAGCCTGATGCAGGACTTGATCTCAGGATAACAACCTGAGCCAAAGGCAGATGCTCAACCACCACTGAGCCACCCAGGCGTCCCAATAAATAAATCTTTAAAAAAAAAAAAAAAAAGTAAGCCTGGGGCACCTGGGTGGCTCAGATGGTTAAGTATCTGCTTTCGGCTCAGGTCTTGATCCCAGGGTCCTGGGATCCCAGGGAGTATGCCTCTCCCTCTCCTTCTCTCCCTCCCCCTGCTTGTGCACACACATTCTCTCTCTCTCTCAAATAAATAAGTAAAATCTTAAAAAGCCTATACTGGGGAATCAATAATAATAATTTATAAAAATAGCATGTTAGGTGCTAGGGGTATATGAGTGGATCAGTCATCTCAGAATTCAGTCTAGCTGGGTAAACAGAATAATGTAATAAGTTCTGAACAGAGCAATGTACCAACTGCTATGGGGCCCAGAGGAGGGAGCATCTGGGGTAATGGGTGGGTGGGACATATTCACAGAGGTGACATCTGAACTGGGTCTCAAAAAGCCTGAGGAATCATCAAATCAAACACCTCAGATATAGACTACTGTTTATCTGACAACTGGAGTGCAATCACAGGGGAGGCAGGAGTAAGCTGCAGGAGATTAGGACAGAGGAGGAGCCAGGCATCAGACAGTGAGTGATGCAAAAGAGTGTTTACAGATAGGGGGAAGCTAGAGGTCTTAAATGAGACGCTCACACGATCTGATGTATGTTTAAGAAACCTATCTTTGGTAACAGGTAGAAAAGGAACAGAGAGACTAAGACCTTACTCACTGAGTACTGTCACACATGAGGCTCTGGGTTTTACCTGAACAAAACCCCAGGAGGCATTTTACAGATGATGAAGCTGAGGCTAACTGCTCAGGTAGGAAGTTACTGAGATGTAATTACATCCCAGGCTTTTCCAATTCCAAAGATGACACCTAACCACTGTGCTCTATCTCCCACCTCCTAGAGGAGGACCAGGGTGTGTCACAACGTTTAGAAGCTACAGCTTTCAAAAATATTTCTGGAATTCTGTGTTTAGTTCTAGTCCAATTAGCTATTATAGTTCACCTTTAATTACCACTATTCCCTGCCAGTTGAGCCAGTGGGTTTTGAAGAACCTAATTATAAAAAAAAAAAGTTAGAAATTTGTATACACTGATTCTTTTCTAGGAAATTCTTACCTTGAAACCAGAGACTGCCTTAATATAGAGGCCATGCAAAGCATTAGGACAAAGAATGCAAAAGCTACAGGACAAACAAGAAGTGTGTCTTTTGTCTTTGCAGAGAAAGATGTAGCACTTAAGGTATCCAACACACACACTAGATTTAGGCTTTGTTAAAAACTGGGGCACATCTCAGGAAAGTTAAATTGTAATTTCACAAACTAAATTTAAAGGTTAAAAGTTTATTAGATTGTTAATTACTCTAAAAGCTCTGCATAAGCTCTGCGCAGATCAGTGGTGGACGCGAGTCTACCAATCCCCTAGCCTGGGGCTAGCCCCTGCCTATCTTGTCTTCCATTCTCCCTCAATCACTCCCTCCCGGGCTCACATGCTCCCAGCAGTATAATAGCCACTAAACACAAACAACGACTGAGCACTTGAAATGTGACTCAAAAACGCTAAAATTTTTTTGTACTTGGCTTTTATACTTCATACAAAAAAGTAAAATATCTCCATAAATTTTACATTACTTGTTGAAATAATATTTTAAGTATATTGAGCTAAGTAAAGTAAATTAAAAGTGATGTCACTTATTTTTACAGTTAAAGCCCCTAGAAAACTTCAAATGCCGTTATATAGCTTGCACTGTATTTCTCCTAGAGGGTCTTGCTCTAGATCCGTCTATATCAACAACTGCAACCTCACCCACTCAATTTCAGGTGTGCTACTCCAAACCCCATGTCTGGTCTTTTAAGCTCACTCTTTCTTCTCTTACTCAATTCTAACAATTCTTCAGCCTCAATAGGACCTAACCATACAATGATCCAAACACCCTTCCAGTGTCCTTCACTCCCCACACCTCCCTTCCACCACGCTCGCTCAGTCTACATTCCGTGGCCTATCGTCTCTTCCTCTCCCATATACTTTAAACCCCTTGCATCCCTCTCTCCTCCACATCACATCAACCAGAATTAAATATAATTCACCTAATTTGTGGGTGTACTCCTGCCTCTGAACATGGCTACAACCAACAAACCAAGCCAACTGGTCTCACTTTAAAATCATGACTGCTTCCTTCAGGAGTGCCTTTCATGCTGCTCGACAACCATAAACTGTTTCCCCACCACAGTCTATTCTGTGCTCTCTCCTCACCTCCGATGCCTCCTCTTCCATTCTCCTTCTCAATAATGACCTTGTTTCCTCTTTTGTTGACAGGGCAGAAACAATCAGAAGAGCATTTCCACAGGTTCTCACCAGGATCCACCTGCTCACCAGCTGCTTCTGTGTCCATGTATTTTGTCTTCCCTTCTGCTGCCACAGAAGAGCTGCCCCTGGTCCCATCTGGAACCAAGTCCCCCATGTGCATACCAAGTCTCACTCTTCCTGCCTATAGCAGGAATGGTTAAACTCTTCTTTTCTATCTCATGCTATTTATTTTTCCTTCTTTCCAGTAGTATATTCTTTTTTATTTATTATTTATTCTTTTTTACAATTTCATTTATTAGTACCAGAGAGAGAGAGAGAGCAGGAGGAGCAGAGGGAAAGGGACAAGTGACTCTGGGATGAGCATGGAGCCCACTATGTGACTTGATCTCAGGAACCTGAAATCATGACCTGAGCCAAAACAAAGAGTCAGATGCTTAACCGACTGGGCCATTGGGGCGCCCCTCTCCAGCATATTCCTATTAGCATATGACTATGCTTTGATTTCTTTCTATCTTATAAAAACAATTCTCCCCTGACTCCATCTTTCCTTCTACATATTACACCTTTTCTCTGAGTTAGTTTCCTTTAAAAGTTTATTGTCTCTAACTCCTCTGATTTTCTTGAATGCACTCCAATCAGGGTTTCATCCCTACCGCTTCACCAAAACCCACTTGTCAAGGCCACCAATGACCTCCATATGTCTAATTCCAATGGTCACTTCTCGGTCTTCATTTTACCTGACTCACCAGCAACATCAGATAAGTTGATCACTCTACCCTCCTGGAAGTACCTTCTTCACTTGGCTTCTGGGATATGACACTGGCCATTGTTCTCCTACCTCATTGGTTGTACCTTCTGTCTCTTTTGTTTTCCTATACCCTCAACAATCGAAAGCACCACAGCTCAGTATTTGGGCCAGTTCTCTATTCTCAGCTCCTTATATACAATCTATGCAGTAATGAATAGCAAATATTTATCCCTAAACCACTCCAATAAGCATGAAAAATACAACATGCTCAAAACAGAGCGTCTAAAATCTTCCCACAAGTTCTATTCTTCCCAAAGTCTTCCCCATTCACAAAATAGCGATTACACCCTTATCTTTGCTAAAGGCAATAACCTATAATCCGCTTTGCCTCTTCATTCCCCATACCCAATATGTCAGATTGGCTTTATTTGCACCAGGTCTCAACCAACACTGCTACTATCATGATCCAAGCTGCTGTCTTTCCCACAATTACTGAAATAGCCACCTAACGGGTCTCCCTGCTTCTGTTCTTTACCTCCTACAGATTCTTCTCAGTGCAGCAACCAAAGTGATCCTTTTTTAGACCTAAGAGGGATCACGTCTTTTCTCTTGCACAAAATTTGATGCCAGCCTCTCATCTCACATGAAACAAAAGTCAAAGACCTTAAACTGGATGCATGGTCCCACTTTCTGGCCCTTTATCTCCACCTTAACATCTCCCACAGCTCTATGCCTTGCTCATTTTGCTGCAGTCACTCTGTCTTTTGGTACTTTTTTGGTACTTACTATTCCTTGTGTTCTTCTCCTAGGAACCTGTAAAGCTCACTGCCTCACCTCCTTCAGATCTTTGCTCCTGTGAAGTCTTTCCTAACAACTTGATTTAAAATCCACAATCCAAGACCCACTATCTTCCTTCACTTTTTATTTTTCCATTGCATTGAACATCACTTGGATGCCTCATATTTCTAATCTGTCAATTCTTACAACAAAGATGAACTGAGTTCCTGCCATGTGTCGGACTTTCTCTTCAAAGGTGGTAATATTCATGAAAATGAACCACAAAAATTCCTATCGTTTGAACCTTAACATCACATTGGAGGTGACAGACCATAAACTGGGTAAGTCAGTGAAATATATGTTAGGTAGTGACAAAGCTAGGGGCGCCTGGCTGGCTCAGTCGGTGGAACCTGGGGCTCCTGACCTCGGGGCTTTGAGTTGGAGCCCCATGCTGGGTGCAGAGATTACTTAAAAATATATATAAACTTCGATTAAAAAAATAGTGACACAACTAAAGGAGAAACCAGAAGAAGAAAGAATAGATTCCCCTCTTTTTGGAACATAAGCTTCTTGAGAATAAGATGTGTCTACCGTTCCTGCTGTGTCTTCTGTAGCCACAGCGCCCAGTATACAGTATTCAACTCCTATTTTCTGAATGAAATACAAGGCAGCTACTGGCACATTTCCTACTTCTTAAGAACAATACCAAACAGTAACACAGTATCAGCCAGATTACGATTCAACGGATGAGCGGCGCTAATCCTTTGGAGCATGCCTTCCAATTCCTTAAACTCAATTAAAAAAAAAAAATCTTTGCGGTAGGCGCTATGCACTGGCTCAAAAAAAGGTTCCGTAAGGGTTTGTGGACTGCGTGCTGTAGTCGCAGCTAAGTCAGCCAAAGATCACCGCAGCGGTTCCGGTGGAACCTGTGACCCCAGCGGTTCCGAGCGGCCGCGATCAAAGGTGAGAGAACCATACAAGCTACTGGGGAAAAGCAGTGCACTAACCTCTCCGCCGGAAAAGAAGAGGGACGTGCCTTGGAGGGAAGCGCGCAAGCTTCCGCGCCCCGGCGGCTGGTAAGAGAAGAGCAACAGCACCCGCACCTCCCGCTTCCCGCAGCCTGCACCGCCGCCCCGGCGGCCCTCCCGGCGCCCGCACTGCGCAGGCGCACAGAACGCAGGCCCTGCGGAGCGTGAGCCGCCGGGGCCACGTGACCGGCGGACCACGTGACCCGCGTCGCCGCGACCTTTTCCGCTCCCTAGTGCCAGGGACCTCCCGGTCCCTGCTTGCTTCCGCCTCCGCCCGCTTCCTTATTCCGCTGCTCTCGTCGCCCTCCGCTGTCCCCGCCCTCGTCCCCGGAAGATCTCCGCGTCCTCCAGCCGGCCGTTGTTTGTCTCCTCCTCGGGCACTAAATAAAGTTTCTTCATTCAAACGCATTTTTTTTTTTTTAAAGCCCCGGCCCCTCCCTCTCCCGGCTCCTCCTCCGCGCCGGGACCGCCTCCCTCCCTGCGGCGGGTGCGACGCGGGCGGCGGCAGCGATGGCCGGGTCCCCGGCGTCCCTCTCGGGACAGGACGTAGGGTTCGTGTCGCTTTCCTCGCGCAGTCCTTCCGCTGCTCTTCCTCCTCCCCGCTTCTGCGGGAAGCCGGGCGTCGCCGGAAGCCTCTGGGTAACCATCGGGGGAGTGCGGCGGGCCGAGGGGCCCCGGTGCCGCCGTCCGGCCCCGCCGCCCGGCGCGTCTGCTCGGCGGCCCCCGCTCGGCGGCCCGGGGCGGGCTGCGGGCTGCGGCCGGGGACCCGACTCGGATCGGCTCGGATCGGCTCTAGCCGTGTGGCCGAGCGCCGGCCGCCGCCCGCGCGCCCTGCCGGAATCCTCCGGTCACCCCGCTTCCCCCTGCGTCCTTCTCCGGGCCTTTTGGGAGGCGTTGGCTTCCCTTCGCGTTAAACCGCTTGTCTTTGAAGCGACCCCATCCCATGCTGCTCTTTCCTTTTTTTTTTTTTTTTTTAACTTTTCATGAGCGTCTCCGAGTTTAAGCCTCTTCTGTCCCCTTTCGGGGCGTCTCAGCGCCGAGGCTGTGATCATTTTCTATTTTGCCCTAACACGCGCTCTTTTGGGGGAGGCTAAAATTCTCTGCAGAAGTCAGGAATCTCAGATTTGTCGGGGAATAGGTTTCTTCCCATGGCCGTTGAGATGAGCCGGTGATCTCGCCGTCCAGTGCCTGCAGCTCCTCCCCTTCTACGCGTCGTGTCACAGATTTCTGGATGAAGTCGTGGATGGGCATTAAAGATGTGTGTTTGCGTAAATTGAACGGCCGAGTTTTATCTTTGAGATTCGTCCTGAGGATCGCGCGCGCGCGCACGGGGAGAGCACTGAGGACATTGACCTTATCGAGAGTAAGGTTGAGGCTGGAGGGGCACGAGTGGCCCAGAATTTGAGCAGACGTGCGGTCCGTCGTGCAAGATACAAGGGAGTGCGCGGAACCTTAAATTTTGAGCGCTGGGTTCCTCTGGCTCTACCCTGGTCTCTGACCTGGGACTTTACCCTCCCAGATGCAGGTCTTTGAGGAAACTCAGGAAATCTAGTACTGTGGACTCTTACGCAAGGCGGCGGTGGGTTGAGGTTAGGGGTCCTGACACCCCTCTTTCCCCCTTTGCTGGGAAACCTGGGTGTTATACCCAGGTTTTGGTATAACCAAACTTTTGACTCGCTCAAGATTTAACTACTGCACTTGGGTGATCTGGAGATATACATGAACTGATAACCTAAGTTTCGTGCTCTAAAAATGCACAGAATTTCATCACTCACCGAAGTCTAATTTTTTTTTTAAGATTTAATTTATTTATTCATGAGAGAGAGAGGCAGAGACACAGGCAGAGGGAGAAGCAGGCTCCTTGTAAGGAGCCCGACGTGGGACTCGATCCAGAGTCTCCAGGATCAGGCCCTGGGCCGAAGGCGGCCGCTCTACCGCTGAGCCACCCAGGAGTCCCCCAAAGTCTAATTTACTAACTGAATCCTATGCATTTGCTTAAAAAAATCATTGTATATAAAATGATCTGTAAATTTTGATTTTTGTATGCCAAGAATCAAGAGTATCCCTTTTTTTTTTTTTTAATGCAAGTCTCAAGTTTTTCCTCTAGCTTTTTCATTCTTTGGCGCTTCTAGAAAGTCTCCTAATTTTTTGGTTGGGAGAGTGTGATGGTAACCTGCCTTAATTTTGTTTGGGGGCAGAGTGGGATGGATTGGATGAAGTCACTGTGTAGGTAGAGAAGGCAGGAGAAGAAAAAAAAAAAACCTTTGAGGAGAATTAAAATTGGCTAAGAACATAGACTAAAAAGAGAGAAGCAGGCTCATAAATATCTTTATATTCTAGCACATTAGAGGCTTTCATGCAGGTTTACATCCATTGCCTCATTCATCTAAGTATATGAAGTCACCTACTAAATAATAAACCTGGCACAAGAGCCTGTTTTTTTTTTTTTTTTTTTTTTAAGATTTTATTTATTTATTCATGAGAATACACAGAGAGGAGAGAGAGGCAGAGACACAGGCAGAGGGAGAAGCAGGCTCTATGCAGGAGCCCGACGCGGGACTCGATCCTGCGTCTCCAGGATCGCGCGCCGGGCTGGAGGGCGGCTGAGCCACCGGGGCTGCCCGCAAGAGCCTGTTTGAATTTGAGGATCAGTTCTTTTAGTTTTCTTTTTTTAGGATAAGTCCTTTTTCTGTCTTATCGCATTGTTAAGTTAGTGTCTTATTCAAGAAAATAAGAGGAATAGAATGGGAAAGGTAAGAATCACGAAATGGGATCCCTGCCTTCCGCCAAGGGCATGATCCTGGAGACCCGGGATGGAGTCCCACATCGGGCTCCCAGCAAGGAGCCTGCTTCTCCCTCTGCCTGTGTCTCTGCCTCTCTCTCTGTCTCTCATGGATAGATAAATAAAATCTTTATTTAAAAAAAAAATCATGGAACAGACTCAAGGGGAGAATCTGGGATTAGAGGTACAATGCTGTTTAGCTTTCATGACCTGTAAAACCAGCAAAGTTTCAGGATTTTCCTGTGTCTTAATATAGTAGTTGAACAATGGTGGCTTACTTTATAATACTTATATGAAAAGGAATTTTGATTCAAATGAAACTGGAAGATGGCCAATCTGCTGATAATAACGCTAAGTAATGTACTGTGTATGTGGCTCTCTCTTCTAGATCGTTTGCATATCTTACAATTAAAGACAGAATACCACAGATCTTAACCAGGGCTATTGATACATTGCATCGACATAAAAGTGAATTTTTTGAGAAACATGGAGAGGTAATACCGTGTTTTCAGTTTAATTTTTCGTTAACTCTTTTTTTTTTTCCTTGTTAACTCTTTAACAGAAACACAATAGCTGTTTTCCTTCTATGGTAAAGATCTTGCCTCCAGAAGATAAGAACCAAAGGGTTCCTAAGAAGAAACTTAAAAAAAAAAAAAAAAAAAAAGGATAGAATCGATAAGACAGGATAATGTGTGTGTTCTTTGATTTTCAACTGAAGAACTCTGAATTTCAGTGTTTATAATGGTTCGTAAAAGACATGAAATGTAGTTTGGAAAGCTAGTATTTTTTTTTCCTTCTTTAAGACCTTAAAAATGTTTTATGGTAGAGGACTTATTCCTGTATAAATTAACCATTTACATATATGAATTATATATTTATGGATTATTTATATATTTTAGGTATATAAATTTTTTTCATTTTTCTGCAGAAAGGCACAGAAGCTGAAAAGAAAGCAATTTCTCTTCTTTCTAAATTACGAAATGAATTGCAAACAGATAAACCAATAATCCCCTTTGTTGAGAAGTTTGTTGATACTGACATATGGAATCAGTACTTAGAATATCAGCAGAGTCTTTTAAATGAAAATGATGGAAAACCCAGATGGTTTTACTCACCTTGGTTGTTTGTAGAATGCTACATGTATCGTAGAATTCATGAAGCAATTATCCAGAGGTAAGTACATAACATCAAATTATAAATGTTTAGATGACTTAATGCTTTTTTGAAGTTATAAAATGATAAGTTTAAAAACCAGTGGAAGCGAGAATTCAGTTCAACAGATACTAGTGGCAGTATTGGACATTTCTGCAAATGTTATTGATATAATAGATTCTTGGCAATTATATCTTAATATAATATCCGGGGGTGCCTGGTTGGCTCGTTTGATAGAGCATGGGACTATTGTTCTGAGGGTTGTAAGTTCCAACCTCACATTCAGTATAGAGATTATTAAAAATGAATTTTTTCAAACTCCAATAAAAAATACAAAAAAAAGGCAAATCGAGCTCCAATAAAAATACCAAAAAAAAGAATTTTTTTTAAAAGGATATATCTGAAATGGGAACTAATTAAAAATTCTTATGAAGACTTAGTTTTAGAGTAAAATTATATTTCCTGAACAAAAAATGTTAATTTCAAATAATTATTTCTTTTTTTTATAATAAATTTATTTTTTGTTGGTGTTCAATTTGCCAACATACAGAATAACACCCAGTGCTCATCCCGTCAAGTGCCCCCCTCAGTGCCCGTCACCCATTCACCCCCACCCCCCGCCCTCCTCCCCTTCCACCACCCCTAGTTCGTTTCCCAGAGTTAGGAGTCTTCATGTTCTGTCTCCCTTTCTGATATTTCCTACCCATTTCTTCTCCCTTCTTTTCTATTCCCTTTTACTATTCAAATAATTATTTCTGTAAAATAAGACAGGACAAAGTAATCATATTTTATTTATAAAAATAGATAATATGTCAGTTAATTTGGGGTAAGAAGTCAACAGAAATGTGATCACTACAGTGTTTTTTGCACTACCTTAATTCTTAGCCCTTTCTTTTTTTTAATGGCTAGATTACAGACAGACTTTAAAAGTTAAACACAAATCAAAATTATTTTTTATAGGCTTGTTTATACTAATTTTATTTTTCCTAGGAAAATTCTGATATAGAACCGATTTAGAAAGCAGAAGAAAATGTGTATCATCCTTTTAGGTAATTGGTTAAAAGATACAGGTTTGCTAAAAGAAATTCTTTGGTAATAGTTCAAAACATAGGAAAGGATAATTTAGAACAATTGGTCAAATCAGCACTAATAATAAAATAAAATAAATATATGGGGAAACAAGTTGAGTCTATTCATTAGCTTTTTCTATCTAAATCTTTAGAAATTATTTTTTAAAGTGACAGCTTGTTTTTGCTGAATAAGTGCATTAATTAATAAGTTGTGTCTCACTCTGCAACCACTGCTGAATAAATGTATTTTAAAACTTTTGCTTTAAAAGCAAAGTATATATACTATTAAAAATGTAGCACATTGCCTGACACAGGGGAGGCACTTAAGCAAGATGATAGCTAATACTAGGAGCTGTCGTGTTTTGGACACCAGCTATGTTCCAGTTACTTTGCAGCCCACTGAAGTATAGATATTAATTATGGTTTTCATTTTACAGTTGAGGAAACTGAGGTCTGATGATGTTATTAATAAGTTACCTGGGGTTACATGGGTACATGGCTGGTAAATGGTAAAGCCATTACTTGACCTTGGTCTGTGTAAATCTGCTTAGAGCCCTCATTAAACCTTCTTTTTTCAAGTAGCAGATTTGGATGTCTGTCAAGGACTAAAATGAGTCTGAAATTCTGGGTGATGGTTTCATAAATCTGGAAAATATCCATGGTATGAGTCAAAGCTGCTGAACTGTTGAAACATGGGGTAGCTCCCTGTGTGGGATTGAGGGAGTTTGGAAGATAGAAGGCTAAAAGGAATATGTTTCTAAGTTTGATTTTGGAGGTAGATTAGGTTCAGAATTTAAAAATTTAGGGTAGAAGTTTACAAATCTGGCTGCACATTTATAACCTAGTTAGAGGAGAAATTTTTTTTTTTTAAACATGTAGGGTTTGAAATCATTATATTAAAATAAACACCAATGGTTTAATTTATTTGCAGTAGGGCCTGGGCATCAGTTTTTCTTTCCATGCCTCAGGGAGATTCTGGACATCCTGGCTTGATATACCCACTGGTTCAGGAACAGCTTTATTAAAAGGGGTCAAGGCAAAATATAGCTTTAAGTTGCAGGAACAAGAATGTTAGAGCTCTCCTCAAGTGATCTCTGTGGCTGACACTCAAAAGTCAGGAAATTTGTAGCAGAACTCAGGATTTAGGTCTATGTGTGGAAGATATATCCTATAGGAGAACTAGTGCTGAATATTTTTAAATGTCCAATTCATAGAAGGAATTCCTCTCCTGGGCCTGTGATAGCTCCAGTGACCAAAGTAGGATCTTTACTTTTCTAGGCTCCCAAAGTACACATTAGCTTTAAGATATGTTTATGTTGATTTTGCCCCTTACACTGAAATATACTTCTAATTTTCTTTGCCAAGATGCATGTTTTATAGTTTTTATAAGAGTTAAATAGGTTGGGCAGCCCGGGTGACTCAGTGGTTTAGTGCTGCCTTCAGCTCAGGGCCTAATCCTGGAGACCCAGGATCGAGTCCCATGTCGGGCTCCCTGCATGGAGCCTGCTTCTCTCTCTCTCTCTGTCTCTCATGAATAAATAAATAAAATCTTAAAAAAAAAAAAAGAGTTAAATAGGTAAGTAATCTGCAGGTCTAAATTAAGACTTAAAGCATCAGCCGTATGCAAAATTTAAATAGATTAAGTGAATGTACTTCAGATATTGAAAAATAAAAGTACAAAGAAAATAGCAGACATTTTAAAGCTTTTAATAAAGTATAATGTATATCCAGAACGTATCTTAAGTGTTCAACAATCTTTACTAGAACACACTTAACGTCCTAAGCACCCAGATCAAGAGGCAGAACCTTACTAGGACCCAAAGAAGCCTCCCCTATGGCCCCATTCCATCCTGCCATTCCCACCCCTCAAGAATAACACTATCCTGTGTTAGTTTTGCCTGTTTTAAAAACTACATTTAAGTGAAATTATTTTGGAGATAATTTTGTGTCTGGCCTCTTTCATTCAGTGTACATTGTCAGGATTCATCTATATTGTTGCATATAAATGTAAATAATTTTCATTGTTACATCAGATTACATTATATGCATATATCACAGTCTGTTTATTCCATTGTTGATGGATATTTGAGTAGTTCCCAGCATGGGGTTATTATGAAGAATACTGCTACCAACATTTTAGCACATGTTTTTGGTGAGCATACACATGTATTTCTGTTGGGTGTAATCCAGGACTGGAATACCTGGTCATAGTTTGTGCACATATACAGCTTTAGTAGATTCTAAAATAGCAAACACTTTTAGAATCAGAAATCATATATAAGTGTAGGAGTTTACTAAATACAAGGAATAAGGCTCACTCTTAATATAAGTTGTGACTTTAATGATAGACTAATAAAACAGTAGAACAAGGATTGGCAAATTGTTCTGTAAAGGGTGGAATAGTAAATACTTTAGACTCTAGGGGCCACATGGTCTTTGTTGCAGCTCCTTGGCTCTGTCCTTGCAGTGCAAAGCAGCCACAGATAGTGTGTAAATGAACAAGCATGACTGTGTGTCAATAAATGTTCTTTATGGACACTGAAATTTGAATTTCATGTGTTTTAAAATAATCCTTTTTCAACCATTCAGAAGTATAAAAATCATTCTTAGCTTACAGGTCATACAAAACAGAGTGGGCCACGATGGGTCTGCGAGCTGCAGTTTGCTCACCCTACTCTTGAACCTATGCGTCCAAATAATTTTTATCTTTTTAAGTCACTTTTTTTTTAAATATTTTATTTACTTTTTGAGAGAGAGAGACATACTAAGAGAGCACAAGTGGGAGGGAGGAGCAGGCTCCCCAGTGAGCAGGGAGCCTGATGCAGGGACTTGGTCCCAGGATCATGACCTGAGCTGAAGACAGATGCTCAACTGACTGAGCCACCCAGGCCCCTCCCCACTTTGTAAAGGTTTTATTTATTCGTTTTAAGTCACCTTGAGAGACTAATTTATTTCAGCAAAGCTGCCATTGCTGAAGTCGTCTTTTAATTCTTTGGAACTTCTTTCAGAGTCGGTGTACAAGCCTCAAAAAGAAATTAGTCTCATTATTTTTTAGTCATTCTTCGTTTTTGATAGAAAATCTATTACTCCATTTGATTTACGCCTGTCACTCTACTGAAATTTCTCTGAGTGACTTGGCTCCAGATTAACTCTAGAAAATAAAGATGTGCTATCACTGATGAGACGTTCAATAATGTGCCACAGGTTCTGAAGGAAATTCCAAAAGTGCCTTGAGCAATGGCAGCATCCTTGGAGTAAGGATGTAGCTTCCCAGGTGACTGGAAGGAGACCACAATTGTGTGGATGTATGAATCCTGGTACGTGTTTGCTTTTTCAGTGAGTCTCACATCAGTCACATTGGTTTTATCTTAAGGCGGATGACCCATGGAAAGAGGTGCTAACTTAGAGGATCAGCTGATCTGAATGTCTCTTATATTTGGTTCTGTAAAGTCTGTGATGTTCTTATTTATACTTGCTAGATATGTTATTAGGTCAGTATTAATATTATTTGATCTCATTGGACAGCATAAAGCCCCGGCAAGTATATCACCATTGGTCAAAACCCAAAAAACTACATATATGTCAAACTTTGTCAAAATTTGTTATTACAGTAAAATTTATGTTAATATTTTCTGATTTCTTGCTAGTTGTTGTGTTCCCATAGTACCATGTGTTTGACTCTCTTGGTAATTATCATATTATATACAAATATATGCATATGTTTGTTTCGTGAAACCCTGCCACATTTAGCATGCAAAAAATATTTGTTAAAGTAAGGCAGTTATCTTGAAAAGTTGTTTCTTTCTCCTTTTGCTCTAGAAACCTTACTGGGTAAATAATTATGGATATGGGTATATCAGTATAATTATTCCAAATTCCAGTAAAATATTTGATCAGGGAACTTCTGACAGTTAACTAAAATGAGTTTGGGGATTTATTTTTGTGTAATTTGATCAAATTGATTTATTTTGTGTAATTTGATAATTATTTTTCTGTAACCTGATTTATGTTTGATACAGTGTCTATTACCAGTAATATTCTCTTTCCTTTAAAAAAAACTGCAATTACCCAAATGTTAAAAGAAAAAAAGAAGGTATAGAGTTTTATAAATGTTTGTCCTAAATGATTTTCTCTTCCTATAGTCCACCAATTGATGACTTTGATGTATTTAAAGAATCAAAAGAGCAAAATTTCTTTGAGTCACAGAAATCTATTGTTGCTTTGTGCACTCACCTACAAGAGTTGGTAACAGCTATCAAAGACCTAGATGAAAATCAGCTGAAAGATGAATTTTTCCGACTTCTTCAGGTAAATGTGATAATTAATCTCATGAGCCTATTCGTATATTCAATTCAAAGATGGTATTAATTTAACAACAAAGCACATGTATGTATTGTCACTTAAGTTATAATGGATCTTTTTTTTTATCATTTTAGTGATAGTGTTGTTTAAAAGATGAAAATCCACCTAATTTGAAAATGTGTTTTTTTTTTTCTTAAAGATTTTATTTATTTATTCATGAGAGACACAGAAAGAGAGAGAGAGAGGCAGAGACACAGGCAGAGGGAGAAGCAAGCTCCATGCAGGGAGCCCGACTTGGACTCGATCCTGGGTCTCCAGGATCATGCCCTGGGCTGAAGGCGCTAAACTGCTGAGCCACCTGGGCTGCCCTTTAGAGTTTTTAAAAAAAGATTTTATTTATTTATTCATGGGGGCGGGGGGAGGTGCAGAGACACAGAGGGAGAAGCAGGCTCCATGCAGGGAGCCTGATGTGGAACTTGATCCGGGGTCTCCAGGATCAGGCCCTGGGCTAAAGGTGGCGCTAAACTGCTGAGCCACCTGGACTGCCCCTGAAAATGAGTTTTGAAATCTCAAAGTTGAAAGTGATTTTAGTGGCATAGGAGTCATCTGGCTTTATAGCTTCTGTCATTCTTGAGAGAAAATATTTCACAGTCATTTGGTTGGCCTAGCCTGCCTTGGGCTTGAATGCTGGTTCTGTTACTTTGTTGTTGGACCTGAGGCAAGGTACTTAATCTCTCTGAGCTACAGTTTTCTCACCTGTAAAATGAGGATGCCATATTTACCTTGTCATTTGACGTGAGAATGAAGGTAGATTCAATTGTGTCAGCATGGAGCACAGAGCCTAGAACAGCCAGCCTGCTGCTGTTGTCAGGTGGAAACACTCAGGTGGTCAATGGCCTGTTTAATATGATTTTATTACATTTCTTCATCTGTCTTGCATTAAGTTCAGGTTTTAGTTCTCATTCAAAACATCCTAAGATTTAAGATGTGTTATTAGAATCAGAACTATTTGAAAATGTGTGGTTTTATGCAACAATATCCCCAGCCCTCATCTCCCAGACAAAGTTAAAAGCATTTTCCAGAAAGAGATGCTCTTAGGAAATGCCAGAAAGAGAGAGAAAGCAGGGCAGGAGAATGGGGATGTTGGGGGAAATGCAAGGGAGCAGTTTTAAGTGGGGCTGCCAAGCAGTTTTAAGCCTCAGAGGGTGATGGGGTAAGACACGAGACAGGTGAGGGAGTGGGTCACATTGCAGGTGTGGGGTAGCGTTCCTGCCAGGGTACCTGAGGTGGGAGCCTGGCAGGTGTGTGAGAGAAACTGCAAGTAGGTTCTGCAGAAACGAGGTGAGATGAGAGGATTGGAAGGGCCACAGAAGGCCTCGTAAGCATTTTTACTCGCATTGCAATAATCGGGGAGCTATTAGAGTATTTTCATCAGAGGAGTAAGAAGGATCAACATGTTTCAAGGATTACTTCTTGGGACACATGGAAAGGGTACAAGGCTAGACATGGGGAAGTCTGTTACTAATGCAACTTGGGTGAGCGATGACTGGTCGCTCTTGGTAGCTTCTTGGTCGAAGAAGTTTAAATGGCACCAGCACTCTGGAAATACTTTGACAATACAGATGACGGAATCCTGTTAAAACTTGAAGGACACGCAGTGTAAGGTGCATGATTAAGAGGAAAGGCTTATTTTAAGTTGGGAAGAAAAGTTGTTTCAGGGTATTGTTAAATAATAAGCCTAATTATCCCCCCCCCCCACCCCCTCACCCCACCCCCGCTGGAACTATCCTTTATGCACAGTTTAGAATTTTAAAAAGGAAAAAAAGCAGTATCTAGTCAGTCTTTACCCCTCGATGGCCCATTGTTTCAGGGAGTGACCTTTGACTCTTATCTTTGTCCCATGAGTCTAGTAAGTTGTAAAGAAGGAGAAATACCAGTCTGTTTTCTGTCCTCGAATTTGGCCGCATAAATGAGGCCAAAGTTTCAAAGTTTCCCCCTGTTAGCCCTCACGATGACCAGCAGGTTAACTTCCCACAAGAAACCTGAAGGTGTTTTAGTTTGCAGGGAACACTGATCTGTTTTTAGAAGCCAGAACACCACCACCATCCACAGAGCGAACAATTCAGTGCCTGCTTTGTCAGACTGGATGCTGGGCTTGTGATGGCAAGGAAAACCGGCAGTTCTTGCTATCATAGAACCTGTAATCTTGAGGGAATATAGATGGACAAATAATGGCACAAATCAACATGGAATTACAAACTGGAAGATGGCATGAGGGAGATGTGCAGGCAGCGGACGGAGATCCTGACGCCAGCTGAGGGGTACCGTAGCCTACACTGCTGTGTTCCGCATCAGGTGGACACTTACCATTAAGCCTCACAGTGAAAAACATCCATTTATCTTATTATTCATAAGATGATGATATTATTCATTCATCCACAATATTATTTAAAATAATATTCTTAGGATGTGCATTTTCCTCTTATTTTGAATCACACAAGAGTAGAGTATGTTTACAGGGTATTGTGTATGTTACTTAAATATAATGTCAATTCTCACAGTAACTCTACAAGGTAAGTGCTGTTATGTCATTTTTCAGTTGGGGGTGCTAAGCCTTAGAGAACATACATAATTGACCAACAGTTATTAACTAGAAGTTATATTAACTTTCTATTTATATTATATACTATATAAATATATATTACTATATATATTAATATATTAATATATATTATATATAATTATATATAATGGTATATTAACTAGAAATGTTGGGATCTGAACCCACATCTGTTTCTAGAGCCTGTACTCCTAAACACATAATTTAATTACATACCATCTTCTATAAAATAAGCTTCAGTATCATTTCAATTTAAAGTGGAATGATACATGATTGGAGTTGGAGGGTCTTTAGACATCACTTTGCCCAATTTCTTTATTTTTCAAGTAAGAGAACTAAATACCGAAGAGATTGCTTGGTCCTAGTTATACAACTACTGAAAGAAACTGAGCAGTTTGGGGAGGGAAAAGGGAACTTCTTTTTCTCTTGACTTTGAATTTTTATTTATTTTACTATTATTATTATTTTTTAAGATTTTACTGGCAGCCCCAGTGGTGCAGCAGTTTAGCGCCACGTGCAGCCCGGGGCATGATCCTGGAGACCCTGGATCAAGTCCCATGTCGGGCTCCCTGCGTGGAGCCTGCTTCTCCCTCTGTCTGTGTCTCTGCGCCTCTCTCTCTCTGTCTCTATGAATAAATAAATAAATAAATCCCTTAACTCTTAAAAAAAAAAAAAGATTTTACTTATTATTCATGAGAGACAGAGAGAGGCAGAGACATAGGCAGCAGGAGAAGCAGGCTCCCCGAGGGGAACCTGATGTGGGACTAAATCCCAGGACCCGGGAATCACAACCTGAGGCAAAGATAGACGCTCAACCACTGAGCTACTCAGGTGTCCCAGACTTTGGATTTTTAAATAAACTTTGTAGCCTCTTTTTTTTTTTTTTTTTTTTTGTTAAAGATTTTTATTTATTTATCCGTGAGAGACACAGAAATAGAAACATAGCAGAAGGAGAAGAAGCAGGCTCCCCTCGGAAAGCCCAATGCAGGAGTTGATCCCAGGACCCTGGGATCACCACCTGAGCCGAAGGCAGATACTCAACCACTGAGCCAGGCATCCCTTGTAGCATCTTTTTACAGAGAAATATTCTAATGTCTGCAAGATGCAAAATCATTCTCATTTAAGCCATCCAGGTCATTAACTTCATTCAAACTCGTTTTTTTAAAAAAAATTTATTATATAGTGACCAATAAAATGTTTCATTGTCTTAACCTGGTTTATACATCATGATGTAAACACAGTGTTTGTATTATTAGAGAAGGTGTAGATCTGAAGGTTATTTTATATCGAGTGTTGTGGAAATGAATTTTATGAATAGTTTTAACAACTGTTCCCCCCACATTTTACGTAATAGACTTTTGTTGGTTATTCAAAAGAAGGGTAAAAGTTATGTACTTTTTCTTTTTCAGATTTCACTGTGGGGAAATAAGTGTGATCTGTCTCTATCAGGCGGGGAAACCAGTTCTCAGAAAATCAATATAATAAATTCTTTGGAGGAACTAAAACCTCTGATTTTAGTGAATGACATGGAACGTCTTTGGTCGCTGCTTAACAACTGCAAGAAAACAAGAGAAAAAGCATCTATTACTAGAGTTGATATTGTTCTGGATAATTCTGGGTTTGAACTTGTTACAGATTTAGTTTTAGCTGACTTTTTGTTGTCCTCACAGCTGGCTACTGAGATCCATTTTTATGGAAAAACTATTCCGTGGTTTGTTTCTGATACTACTATCCATGATTTTAACTGGTTAATTGAACAAGTCAAAAGTTCTAATCATAAGTGGATGTCCAAGTGTGGGGTTGACTGGGAAAATTATATTAAAATGGGCAAATGGGTTTACCATGACCATATATTTTGGACTCTGCCTCATGAATTCTGTGTAATGTCTCAGGTTGCTCCTGACTTGTATGCTGAACTACAAAAGGCACATTTAATTTTATTCAAGGGTGATTTGAACTATAGGAAGTTGACAGGTGATAGAAAGTGGGAATTTACCATTCCATTTCATCAGGCTTTGAACGGCTTCCATCCTGCCCCTCTCTGCAGTATACGAACATTAAAAGCGGAGATTCAGGTTGGGCTGCAGCCGGGGCAGGCTGAACAGTACATGGCCTCTGAGCCCAACTGGCTGACCAGTGGCAAGTATGGAATATTTCAGTTTGATGGTCCGCTCTGACTTGCTTTAGGAACTCTTAAGTTACATAGAAAAATACGACCCACGATTTGCATCCCCAGACAAAGCAGTGTGTGAATTTAGTCACATAGCTCTTCTGCATTAGCTCTGGGAGACATGGCTTCTCAGCGTTCATTTATGTACTCTGGATGCTTTTCTCTTTGGGCATTTTGCCCACTACATTGTTTGGGAGATAAGTGGATTAATCTAGTTGTAGATATTTATGTTGGAATTTTAATAACATAATTTCAAGCGGTTTTAATGAACTTTTAATTGGTCAGAAAGTAAAATATGAGAGAATTCTGCTTTTAAAGTCAGTTAACATTGTTTTAATGCTATGCTGCATGGTATTTAATATTCAAGGAAGCATGGGATTTTATTTCACTTGTTTTGGGCTCTAGAAATAAGGGCTCTGAAAACAAACCTCTTAAATGAGACATGCTTAGAAAGAGACATTTCTTAGAACTGTGATACTTGAACAATGAAAGTAAAGATTACCTCATAAGTTAATTGTAAATTTTGTTCTCCTTGAACTTTTGCACGCATTTGTATTTTGATTGACCTGTGGAATGGATAGTAGGAAACCCAAAATTGAACAAAATGAAACATGGTATTTGAAGAACTGATATCTTTTACTTCTATTTGTGATATTCATAATCAACTGAACTATATTAATACATAAGTGCTTTACATGAACAGATTTTTAGATTGTTCTGAAGTTTTTAAAAAATGGTTTAGATAGAAAAGATTCTTATGCATTGAATTTGGAGTACTAAGTTAATTTTTTATATGCTTACCCATTTTTTGGTGACCATTAGATATTAAATTATATAAGTTTCAGGCCAGTTTGTTTTGAAACAAATCAGCAGTAAACCTGGAAATGTTTTTCTGATGATATAATAAAATGAATCATACAGAAAATCTTGTTGGTTTTATTTTCCAGTGGGAGAAGATCCAGAAGGGAAGATTAAATATGAGTCTATGTAATAAACTGATAATGTGTATGTCGCCAAAGCAGTTCTTAAATTATGTCACAATGAGGTTATGGTCTGTGTCCTTGCTAAGTGTTTCTAAAAAGTTTTGTAAAATGTTTGTTTTTATTTTTTTTTTTATTTTTATTTACTTATGATAGTCACAGAGAGAGAGAGAGAGGCAGAGAGAGACATAGGCAGAGGGAGAAGCAGGCTCCATGCACCGGGAGCCCGACGTGGGATTCGATCCCGGGTCTCCAGGATCGCGCCCTGGGCCAAAGGCAGGCGCTAAACCGCTGCGCCACCCAGGGATCCCTTGTAAAATGTTTATATAAAACTACACGTTTTAAAATATTTTATTTAAATTCAATTTGCCAACATATAGTATAACACCCACTGCTCATCTTGTCATGTGCCCTCCTTAATGCCTGTCACCCAGCTACCCTATCCCTCACCCACCTCCCCTTCTGCAACCTGTTTTGTTTCCCAGAGTTAGGAGTCTTCCTCTCTCATTTTCCCCACTCAGTTTTCCTCCTTTCCCTTATGATCCCTTTCACTATTTCTTATATTCCACATATGAGTGAAACCATATGATAATTGTGTTGTGCCCAAGATTGCAAATCCGAGAAACCACCAAGGAGCCGACACCGATGCAAGCGCACAAGGGTTTATTAGCAAGCTCGAGCTTGGGTCCAAGTGTGCCCGACACAGCAGAGCAGGGACTTGGGCCCCGAAGTGGGTTACAGCTGGGTTTTTTATAGGCTGGTCTAGGGGATTTTCAGAAGGGGTGGAAGAATTTCTCCAAGTTCTGTTTACATTCTGATGAGGGGCTTTCAAGTGCATTGAGTTCTGTTCTCATTCTAATATGGGACTTTCTACCATGCGCGTGGGCTCTGTTGTCTTTCTGATATGGGATTACCTGCCGAGGACATTGAGGACATTCTGCAGTTTTTCACATAAAGTTCAGCTCTTATTCACAGGGGCCTAAGATGGCTGTACTTGTGCTAATGCTAAACTTTAGGAGGGATGGCCTTAATTTTTCTCGACCTCCATATTGTCTTTCTCCAATTGACTTATTTCACTCAGCCTTATACCCTCCAGTTCCATCCATGTCAATGTAAATGGTAAGTATTCGTCCTTTCTGGTGGCTGAGTAATATTCCAAAGTGTATATATATCACATCTTTTTCTATTCATCTGTTGAAGGATACCGTGGCTTCTTCCACAGTTTAGCTATTGTGGACATTGCTGCACGTGCCCCTTTGGATCACTACATCTGTATCTTTGGGGTAAATATCCAGTAGTGTAATTGCTGAGTCATAGAGTATCTCTATTTTTAACTTCTTGAAGAACCTCCACACTGTTTTCCAGAGTGGCTGTACCAATTTGCATTCCCATCAATGGTGCAAGAAGGTTTCCCTTTCCCCACAGCCTTTCCAACATCCGTTGTTTTCTGGTCTTGTTAATTTTAGCCATTCTCACTGGTGTGAGGTGGTATCTCATTGTGGCGTTGATTTGTATTTCCCTGATGGCAAGTGATGTGGAGCATTTTTTCATGTGCTTATTGGCCATGTATTGGCCATACATCTTTTTTGGAGAAATGTCTGTTCGTGTCTTCTACCCATTTCTTGACTACATTGTTTCTTGGATATTGAGTTTGAATAAGTTCTTTATGGAACTTTATCTAATATATCATTTGCAAATATCTTTTCCCATTCTGTAGGCTGTCTTTTAGTGTTGGTTACTGTTTTCTTTGCTGTGCAGAAGCTTTTAATCTTGATGAGCATTTTTGCTTTTGTTTCCCTTGCCTTCATAGATGGGTCTTGCAAGAGGTTGCTGTGGCCAAGTTCAAAAGGGTTGCTGCCTGTGTTCTCCTCTAGGATTTTGATGGATTCTTGTTTCACATTTAGATCTTTAAACCATTTTGAGTTTATCTCTGTGTGTGGTGTAAGAGAATGGTCCAGTTTCGTTCTTCTGCATGTGGCTGTTCAATATTCCCAATGCCATTTTTTGAAGAGACTTTTTTCCAGTGGATATTTCCTGCTTTGTCAAAGATGAGTTGACCATAGAGTTGAGGGTCCATTTCTGGGTTCACTATTCTATTCCATTGATCTATGTGTCTTTTTTGTAAAGCTGCACATTTTGAATTTACTCTCATTTACATGTCTTCCTGTTTTAACTACTAAGTTACTAAAATATTGAACATGAGAGAATTGTTTGTAGACACTTGACATAAGTTAGAACACCACTGTATATGTGTATTGAGTTCATAGCCACAGTGTGGACTATGGTGTAATATATTGCATTTTCTAAAGCAATGGATTTTTTTTTGTTTTTATCATGTTTTATTAAGAACACAAAATTAGAATTTGGGAAGGAATAGTTCATCCCCTCCTATGAGAGCAAGGAAGCAAAAGAGCAAGCAAGAAAAGTGCCAGTTTGGAAGAGGAAGTTGGTTTAAGATGGCATTTTTCAAAAATGCTTAGCAGTGGTAGGACCTGCCTGAATGGGTTGGGTTTTTTAAATTGGAGTTTAGTTGGCACACAATATTACGTTAGGTTCAAGTGTACAACACAGTGACTGGAGAAGTCCACATGTTCTGCTATGATCAGCACACGTGTACCTTCTGTTACCACACATTGCTATCACAATACCATGGAGTATTCCCTATGCTGTACCTTTCATCTGGGTGATTGTTCATTCCCTAACTGGAAGCCTGTATCTTCCACTCCCCTTCACCCACTTTACCATCCCCCCATCCCCGTCCTCTGTGGCAACCACCAGTTTGTTCTCTGTATTTGAGTCTGTTTCTGCCTTTGTTATTTGTTTTTATAGTCTACGTATAAGTGAAATCATACGGGCTTTGTCTTTGTCTGACTTCTTTCACTTTGCATAATACCACTTCGGTCCGTCCGTGTTATTGCAAGTGGCAGGATCTTTTTTTTTTTTCTTTTTTCTTCTTTATGGCTAACACTGTGTGTGTATATCACATCCTTGTCCAGTCATCTATCAGTGGACATCTAGGTTGTTTCCATATCTGGGCTATTATAAATAATGCTCCTGTAAACATAGGGGTGATATATCTTTTTGAATTAACATTTTATTATTCTTTGGGTACATACCTAGGAGTGGAATTACTGGATGTATTATATTTCTATTTTTAATTGTTTGAGAACCCTCAATACTAAATTGGCTGCAACCGATTTACATTCCCACCCACTCTTCCTATGCAAGAGTTCCTTTTCTATTGTTTTTGAATTGTTTTAAAACCAGCTTTCTTGAGAGAGAATTCACATACAATTCATCTATTTAAAGCATACAGTACTTTAGTATATTCACAGTTGTGCAACCATTACCACAATCTAATTTTAAAACATTTTTGTTGCCCCTAAAAGAAACCCTGTACCCCTACACAGTCATTGCTCATTCCCTTCTCAGCACTTGGCAACCAGTAATTTACTGTTTATGGATTTGTCTGTTCTAGGTATTTCATATATAAAGAATAATCAAGTATTTGGGCTTTGTGGCTGGCCTCTTTCTGAGGCCATCAGTTGTAGCATGCAATGCTTTGTTCTTTTTTGTTGCCTCATCATATGGTTAGGTGGATACATGGAAATGTGGAAATGTCCTATTTATCCATTCATCGGTGATGGACATTTGGGGTGTTTCCACTTTTTTGGCTATCATGAATAATGCCACTATGAGCATTCATTTACAAGTGTTTGTGTGGACATATGTTTTCAGTGCTCTTGGGTACCTTACCTGAGAATAAGGTGCAAGATCCATGGCAAGTATGTTTAAGTATGTTTATGAACTGTCAAACATTCCCCAAGCATTTGCAGTGTCTTACATTCCCACAAGCTCTGAATGAGGGCTCCAATTTCTCCATATCCTTGTCGGCACTTTTTATTATCTATGTTTTTTATTACAGTGTGCTACTGGGTGTAAAGTGGTATCTCATTGTGGTTTTGATTTGTATTTCCCTAATGACTAAGGGTTAGCGTATTGGAGCATATTTGCCTGTGCTGATTGGCCATTTGTGTATCTTCTTTGGAGAAATGTCTTTAATTCCTTTGTCCATTTAAGAATTAGATTATCTTTTTATTATCAAGTTGTAAGAGTTTCTATATATCTTCCTAAGATACATCAGTCTCATTAGATCCATAATTTACGAATATTTTCTCCCATCCCATGGCTTCCTCTCTTTTCTTTTTTTTCTTCTTTTCTTTTCTTTTCTTTTCTTTTCTTTTCTTTTCTTTTCTTTTCTTTTCTTTTCCTTTTCTTCTTTCTTTCTTCTTTCTTTCTTTCGTCATTTCACTTTTTTGATGGCATTATTTGAGCACAAAAGTTTTCTGTTTTGATGAAGTTCTTTTATCTATTTTGTCTTTTGTTGCAAAGCCTTGGTTTTTGAACTACTTCTTGACGTACCCTTCAGGGCCACTGAAGTGAGAGAAACCCCCAATGTCAGGGTTCTGCCTACAGTCTTCTGCTCTCCCACTTATTTCAACTTAGCAAGTTTGGCCCTTCTTTGTTTGGCACAGCTATAGAGCAGGATAACGGGTAAAGCCGAGGCGCCAGAGTCCATTAGTCGTGGGGTTGAGTGATCCTGGGAAACTTTCCCAAAATAGCATCTGCAATTGTTTCAACTGCTGATACCATACTTGGTTAAGTATGAAGTAACTTCTGGATAAAGCAGCCATTTTATGCAATGCATTTTTATCAGGATGTAGATCCAGTATCTTATATATGTTATGATGGAAATATGGATGAAGGGCAGGTAAATAATTAGGGGAGGATGGTGATTTATCCATAAACCATGGATACTCCATGGGTTTATGTTACTTTCTGATTAAACAGCAAATGGAAAAGATTTGTTAGGGGTGATCCAGCTTTTTTCCCTATAATTTGAGGTGGTATTTTGTGTTGGATAAAAATGCAGTAATGCTTTTGAATCTTTATCAAGCCTGAATCCATGTTGTTCAACCTCAAGGTCATGTTTCTCTAAAAGAAATATCCACCGCAAAAGGCAGTATCAACGTAGTTCAAACTCTTTACTTACATTTTAAGAAAACTTCAGAATGGATCAAAAGCAATTCAGTTATACTTCTTAAAATTCTCTCCTGCGCATTTTTATAACAGTTCTTTCTGCCCAAACGTCCACTGAGTCTTGTTCTGGAGACTCTCCCTCCATAAAACTTTTATTTTCCCCTCTACTCTCTCTCTTTCTCACTCTCTCTCACTCTTATTTTGGCTGAACTGGGGGTAGGGGTTGGGGAGACCAAACACTTCTACACACACCTGTCTTATTACCTGAAGTGTTAATGTAATGTCTGCCGTGGTAGTAAGCAGTCAGTGATACCTTGAAATTACAGAAAATGAATAAAGCAGAAGGAAATAAAAATAGGAAAAACAAGAACATAATCCTAGCAACTTCAAATACCCCTATGGATTTTTATGTATTATTTCTAGGTTTTTCTCCATATTTAGACATTTTTTTACATACCTAAGATAAAAAAGGATCATACTGTCTGAAATTTTTTTTTTGTAAATTCTGGAGTGTTATTTCCAACTCCTGAAGTTTTTATCTGGTTAATCTATTTTTTTGTTAATGTCATTTTACTTTTTTCTAATTTACTAATTAGTTCCTGCTGGAGGCAAAAAAAGTCTGTTGGGGTTTTTGTTTTCGTTTTTTCCCTGGGGTATCAGTATGGCTTGGGACTCAATAACGGACTCATAAATACTGGATCTCTAATCCCTGGTCTCCTATGAATCATGTGACCTGTCACATTCTCACCATTTTACTGGAAAAAGAAAAGTTATTTCTGGTCAACTTGAACTATGCTCAATCTCAAATCCGGAGTCCCCTAGGAAAAAGAGTCATGCAGGGATATTAGTGTTCTGGCACCCCCTAGTGGCCACATGGATATTCCGTAAAATCTGATTTTTTCTCTTGATAAAGTGCTGACAGGGAGATGCTGTTTTGAGTGGAGCATCAGGTTAAACTAAACCATCCCTTAGAGACCACCACTCACATTATTCTTCCTTTCTGGTTTTCTTGGATGGGTCACATTCCCCCTTCTATTTTGTGTGTGTGTGTTTTTTTTTTGTTGTTGTTTTTTTTTTTTTTTTTTTATGATAGTCACAGAGAGAGAGAGAGAGAGGCAGAGACACAGGCAGAGGGAGAAGCAGGCTCCATGCACCCGGAGCCTGATGTGGGATTCGATCCGGGGTCTCCAGGATCGTGCCCTGGGCCAAAGGCAGGCGCCAAACCGCTGCGCCACCCAGGGATCCCTCCCCCTTCTAGTTTATTTAATATTCACTCCATTTTCGGACCTTTTAGAAAATAAGAGGGAAAATCATTCATATAGAAGACATTTCTAAAGTGTTGAATCCCGTTAGTTGTACATTTTTTGGGGGAACCAACCCACTGTGGCTTCTGCATATTTGTCCCACACACGGTTGAGGTAATGAATGGCTGTTTGATAGGTGATGAATTTTAATTTTAGCATTTGAAATAATTTTTAAACCTCTGAGGTAATGCTATTTACATTGAAGTTTAAGGATGAAATGAATCTGTTAGCCTGATCAGTAAGATCAAATAGTAACTGTTGAATGAATGAAGAAGTACATATTATATAATTGGGAGTTTTCCATAAATATATGTGTCTTTGGATACTACTTTATTCCTTCAATATTATATTGTGGTCAGTTTTCCATTGTTAAATATTCTTCAAAAATATGATTTAAAATTTTAAAATTTTTATTTAAACTCATTTAAAATCATTTTAGTTAACATATAGTGTATTACTAGTTTAAGGGATAGAATTTAGTGTTTCATCAGTTGCAAATAACAGCCAGTGCTCATTACATCAGGTGCCCATAACTCAGTTACCCCATCCCCCACCCAGCTTCCCCCCAGCAACCCTGTTTCCTGAAGTTCAATGTCTCATATGGTTTGCCTCCCTCTCAATTTTCATCTTATTTTATTTTTCCCTCCTTTCCCCTATGTTTATTTGTTTTGTTTCTTTTTATTTTTAAGATTTTATTTATTTATTCACAAGACACCCCCCCCCCCCCCCCCCACACACACACACAGAGGCAGAGACACAAGCAGAGGGAGAAGCAGGCTCCTTGCAGGGAGCCTGACCTGGGACTTGATCCAACCTGGGACTTGATCCGGGGTCACCAGGATCACACCCTGGGCCAAAGGCGGCGCTAAACCGCTGAGCCACCCGGGCTGCCCATTTGTTTTGTTTCTTAACTTCCACATATGAGTGAAATCATATGGTATTTGTCTTTCTCTGACTGAGTTATTTTGTTTAGCATAATACCCTCTAGTTCCATCCACATCATTGCAAATGGCAAGATTTCATTCTTTTTGATGCTTGGGTAATATTGCATTGTATATATATACACCACCTCTTTATCCATTCATCTGTTGATGAACATCTGGGCTCTTTTCATAGCTTGGCAGTTGTGGACATTGCTACTATAAACATTGGGGTGCGTGTGCCCCTTCGGATTACTATGTTTGTATCCTTTGGATAAATGCCTCTAGTGCAATTGCTGGGTCATAGGATAGGTCTATTTTTAACTTTTTGAGGAACCTCCATAATGTTTTCCAGAGTGGCTGCCCCAATTTGCATTTCCACCTACAGTATAAAAGGGTTCCACTCTCTGCATCCTTGCCAATATCTGTCATTTGCTGAATTGTTCATTTTAGCCATTCTGACGGGGGTGAGGTGGTATCTCATTGTGGTTTTGATTTGTTATTTCCCTGATGCTGAGTGATGTGGAGCATTTTTTCATGTACCTGTTAACTATTTGTATGTCTTCTTTGGAGAAAAGTCTGTTCATGTCTCCTGCCAATTTCTTTACTGGATTATTTGTTTTTTGGGTATTGAGTTTGATAAGTTCTTTAAGATTTTGGATACTAGCCCTTTATCTGTAATGTCATTTGTGAATATCTTGTCCTGTTCCTTAGGTTGCCTTTTATTTTGTTGATTGTGTCCATTGCTTTGCAAAGGCTTTTTATCCTGATGAAGTCCCAATAGTTCATTTTTGCTTTTGTTCCCTTTACCTAAAAAATGTGAGTTTTAATGGCTATAAACATTTCATCATAGAGCCAGATCATATTTTCTTTTGCTGGGTAGATTGTCCAAAACTTTTGCTATTATAAAAGAGGCTGAAATGAACATCTTTGGACAACTAACTCCCATTAAGATTTGCAAGTCTTCAGTTCCTGCAAATTATTTGAAGCCACCCAATTATTCTGGTCCTGCTAGAATAATAATGTATTAGACTGATAGACCGAAACCTTCAGTATTGAGTAATTGCTTGATATGAGAAGGGAAGTCTCTTTTCCTTACCTTTTTTTTTTTTTTTAATTCATGCCATATGTCATGACTTTCAGTTCTTTTAAGTTCAATACAAAGTTTAGGCACAAGGGGGAGATCCTTTAGCATAGTAAAGTGGCTAGATTTTCCTTCTGTATTATTTAGCACAGAGATTTCATTTCAGCAAGAAAAACTGGTGGAGTATAATTTTCATTGTTGACTGCACACATTCTTGTGGTTTCAACTTTAAAATCATTACAGTGGAGCTAGGATTCTGGTGTTTGCTGTGGTAAAATGGAGCAAGGTCAATGACACAAAAATTGTCCTCATTCCTTTCTTGGCTGAAATTTTATGTATACATATATTTGCAACAAAATATATAGCGGTTTATCGTAGAAGTATATCAAAATAGGTGAGAAAATACAATTAAAACTCAAGATGAGTAAAAAAAATTTTGTTAACAATATACAAAAATCACACCAGAAAAAACTTTGTAAGAAAATAAAAATAATTGCTTTCCATTCATTTAGCCTTTGCTTGAAGGGAAAAAGCACTACTACTTTTGTTTCCTTATTTGGTTAATTTTAATATAGCAAATTAATTTATACTGTGATTCAGAAAATTTAAAGGAAATGATATGCCAATCGTACCTTACATTTAAGAAGATATCAATTGAGGGCAGCCCCGGTGGTGCAGCGGTTTGGCGCCGCCTGCAGCCCAGGGTGTGATCCTGGAGACCCAGGATCGAGTCCCATATCGGGCTCCCTGCATGGAGCCTGCTTCTCCCTCTGCCTGTGTCTCTGCCCCACGCCCCCCTTTGTCGCTCATAAATAAATAAATAAAATCTTAAAAAAAAAAAAAAGAAGATATGAATTGAAAGAAAAAAAAAAAGAAAATACGAATTGGGGCAGGGGACAGCGCCTGGGTGGATCAGTCAATTAGTGACCAACTCTTGATCTCAGCTCAGGTTATCTTCTTGGGGGTGAAGATAGAACCCTGGGTCAGGCTCTGCGCTCAGCCAGGAGTCTGCTGGAGATTCTCTCTCTCCCTCTGCACCCCCTCCCAGTTCACCCTGTGTGTTCTCTCTCTCAAATAAATAAATACATAAATCTTAAAAAAAAAAAATAAATTGAGTGTGGTTTGCCTTCAATGCAGAAATTTTTCAAGTGGTGTCAAGTGGTTCATCAGACATATCCAGGCAGACAGTAAACTTGGCTGGGAAAAAGATTCATCTTTATTTTCATTAATCCTGAACTGAAATTTAGTATTTCCTTCAGCTTTTTATGTCAATTGTACATTTTTTAATGGCTTAACGATTTTTAATGATTTTAGTTGCAGAAATATTGGCAAAATTTTTTTTTTATTTTTTTAAAGATTTATTTACTAATTTATTTATAATAGGCATAGAGAGAGAGAGAGAGGCAGAGACACAGGAGGAGGTAGAAGCAGGCTCCATGCCAGGAGCCCGATGTGGGACTTGATCCCGGGACCCCAGGATCGTGCCCTGGGCCAAAGGCAGGCGCTAAACCCACTGAGCCACCCAGGGATCCCCCCCAAAAAGTTTTAAAATGTCAATAATACACTCTTAATTTTTTAGCTTATTCCCTTTCATGTAATTCTATGTTTATACCATTGCGATTATAATGAGCACATTTTTAGGTTTTTACATGGCTTCTTAAAGTATTTCCTCCAGTTTTCTATTTGGGCCATAAACTTGAGCAATATTAGTGGTACCTGTCCCTTTGTCACCTGTGGAAATAATAGAGCTTTTCATACTACATAACAGTTGTTTCAGCCCTCTTGAATTATTGCTTCATCATTATGTCAAAACTTAAGACACTTTATTTGGGGACTTGATAGCACAAAAACAGTTAAGAAGAACTGCTCTTATTTTTCTCGTTTCCCCCCAATTTTTCTTCTTTCTTTTTCACAAAGCCAGTGGAAGACATGACTAGATTTATTCTGCCAGAGTTTTTTTCTTTGAGGCAAACAGGAAACACGTTCTACTGTATTTTTTTTTCTCATCTCAACCTTCACTTCATGCTAATCCTCTATCATCCAGCTTGGCTTCTTTCAGGGGTCCTTAAAAAAATAAAAGAAGTGGAAAAATCTGACACATGCACATGGGTTGAGTCATCTTTAATCAGTGAATATCAAGCACATATAGATGTGTTATCATCAGAATAGATACCATTTATGGAACACTATGTTCCAGGCATGGTATTAAGAGCTTCACTCATAATGTGGCATCATATCCTCATAGCAATCCAGAGGACAAATATCTGTATTCCATTATACATACAAGAGCATGGAGTCTCAGTGATTTCAAGTAACAGGTCACAAGGCCACTCATGTAGTCAATGACAGAGCCAAAATTTAAACTCCGATTGGCTAAATTCCAAAACTCAAGTTATGGCTTTTATTGAAGTTGTTATGCTATTAGCATAATCTGTAAACATGTAATTAATTTTTTAAAAAATAAGTAAATATACTATCATTAGAAATTAGAGTCATAAGATTATGTGAATCATAAGCCATATTATCAATTATTAATATGTTGAAATCTTAGTAGAAGTAGAAAAAAACCTCAGCTCTAAATATCAAAGATACATTTTAGAATAATGATCTAGAATCGATGAGGCAGTAATAGGGATTGTTTTTCTGAATTATTACATTTTGTATCATTGGACATACATGAATTCATGGAATTTTACAACAGGCTGAACATCACACTGAGAAAGGGAATCTTCTCTGAGTACTTTGGTGCATAGAGCTGAACATCGGCAAATCCGGTAATGAAATGGAAGCCTCTCATGTTTCAGGCCACCAACCAGCTGAAAACAAGTGGGTAGTTATTTTGAAGGGAAATTATTTTTGTGAACAGATGGAAGTGATTTGACAAGAATGATCTGGTTCATTCTTCTAACCAAAGGGATGATATAAAAATGTTTTGCTATTTTGGTGAAATCCAAAATCTGTTCATGTAAATTATCTCAATTATTGCCTGGTCTTTAATAGAAATGCTGATAAGTTGTTTTATACTAAATGAGGCACACTATACATATCTGTAAAAGTATGCCTTAATTTTTTATTTCTACTTCCTTTCTCATCAATTCCCAAATAGACTGTGATTTGAACTTCTGAAACCCCAATAATGGTGATCTTAGAGAAGACCTGTCAGCCACCTTCCATTTCTAAGGTGGGTTCTTCTTCAAAGAGTTGGTAACTGGGGCAAGGAATCTGAATTCCCATCCCAGCTCTCTTATTAATAAATTATGTGATTTTCAGTTAGGTGTTCAATTATTCTACTACTTAACGTTATAGATTGCTAGAGATATAATTATATATGTTTGTAAGACCTGAAGGATACCATGTATTTTCAGTTAAAATAGTTGATTGAAAATATTCCACATTGTAGACTGTAGGCACTGTAAACAGAAGTTCTTCATGGAGTGGAGGAATATTTTATTTTATGGAGGGGCTTGTCTTAGCAACAAGGACTCCAAGGATAATACTTAGAGGATATTATCCTAAATGAAATGAGTCAGACTGAGAAAGACAAACACCATAGAGATCACTCATATGTGGAAGCTAAAAGACAAAACAGGGCAGCCCAGGTGGCTCGGCAGTTTAGCGCCACCTTCAGTCCAGGGCGTGATCCTGGAGTCACGGGATCGAGTCCCATGTCAGGCTCCCTGCATGGAGCCTGATTCTCCCTGTGTCTCTGCCTCTTTCTCTCTCTCTCTCTCATGAAAAAAATATTAAAAAAATAAAAGACAAAACAAATGAATAAACAAACAACAAAAAGCAGAATCAGACTTATAAATGCAGAGAACAGACTGATGATGCCAGAAGGAAGAGTGGAGGTGGGATGGGCAAAGTGGGTGAAGGGGAGTAGAAGGTACAGGCTTCCAGTTCTGGAATGAATAAGCCATAGGAATAAAAGGCATAGTATAGGGGGAAAGCAAGGTTGAAGAAGAGACTAAGACAGAATAGAATGGTCAGTGAAAGCCCTGTGAGCAGATCAGATCTGACCAGAGACCTGAATGAAATACATCAGTGAACCACACAGCCATCTGGGGAGTGAGAGTTGCAGGCATAGGGAAAGTCAAGTGTAAAGTCCCTAGGCTGGGACCACCCTTGCCATGTTAAACATGTTTAACATGTTTGCCATGTTTAAGGAGGTATAGATGGTACCTGGGGAGTGGAGATGAGGCCAGGTCATGTAGAGTCTTGAGGGCTATTAAAAAGCATTTGGATTTTTATTCAAAGTGTGATGGGCAGCCAGTGGAAGGTTTCAAGCAAGAGTGACCTGCTCAGATTTATATTCCATAAAGTCTACTCCTGTTGCTGGACAGAGAATAGACTCTCAAGAGAATGCGTGCAGGGGTTCCTGGGTGGTATAGTGTTGGACTCTTGGTTTTGGTTCAGGTTGTGATCTTAGGGTCCTGAGATTGAGTCCTGAAATGGGTTCTGTGCTCAATGCAGAATCTGCTTAAGTTTCCCTCTCACTCTTCCTGCTCTATGCTCCCTAAAATAAAAAAATAAAGCTTTAAAGAGAGAGAGAATTTTGCAGGATGGATTGGAAGATTTGGAAGAAACTGAGACAAAGCAGTTCAGGGCCTGAGCTAGGCTGATGCTAGCAAAAACTGGAAGAAAGATGAATGTAAAAACAATAATATTTTAAAGGAAAATAGAGTTTATTGTGTAAGATGTTACACAGGTTGGAAATTTAAATGATTTCCAAAAGTGCAGATAAGCTGGTAGATGACAAGGCAATCATTATAAGAGAAACTAAGGATGTTTATCATGATGTTTAGCATGACTGTACGTTATTGGTGATTGAATTAATATAAATTGTGGCTTTTAAATTATGCTCTTAAGTGCCCCCTGGGGTTTTGTAAAGTTGTTTCCAGGGATGCCTGGAACAGTTTGGGGATGGAGCCACATTTTCAACCCCACTTCAACCAGAGCAGTGCCAGGATGATCTGTTTTATATGTTTGCTTTCCTATAAAATTTCACTGGAATACAGTGTTACACAGAAAAAAAAAGAAAAAAAAGGAGGAAGGGTTACTCTGTGGGAAACCATACACTGAAAGCCTTCTTATTCAATGAACCAAGAGCCCCCCCACCGCTCCGCCCTCCAAACACTCTTCTGGCACACAGCATAGGGGGCAGGTGGGCAGAGTGGATTGAGTGGGAAGGGCACAGCTACTTATATTGCAGATCTGTTTTTAAAAAATTGCCCTTCAATAATTTTATCTCTCCATGTTGTTTTCTAATGGTATCTATACTTACAGATTTGGTTTTACTCACTATTCAAATGCTTTACTTTTTACTTTAAAAATTCTAAACATTCTCCAACAAAAATTCTCCAAAAATTCTAACATTCTCCAACAAAATTCAGCAGGATCACATGTCTTTTTGCTTTAGTTTTCAGTGTTTTAAAAATGACACGTCATATATGCTAGTTGTTATACTAGGTAAACACCCAAAGCTCAGCAGTTTAACAGAATAGAATGTACTCTTGGAAGTCCAGTTGGTTGGTATGGGTGTGTGGGAAGTAATGGCATTATTTGCTCTATGCAGACATTCAGGGGTTCAGGCTGTTCAATCTGTGGAGGTCATCCTGGAATCAGAATCCTGCCAGAAAATAGGAGAAGAGAGAGCATACCAAATCACACAAGAGGTTTTTAGGGGCCACACCTGGAAGCCACAGACCTTACTACCAAAGGCCAGAATTCAAGGTCACATCTAACCAGGCTTAGTGAACAGCTAACCAGTCTCTGCCACATTACAAGATTGTGATGTCAAAATTAGAAAACAAGCCTGGGTCCTGGATTTGGTTTTGCTGTGGGGTAAGTCAGGCTGCATCGCTGTTTGAGGTTTTTGTGACTATGTGTGAGCACTGCACCGTATAACAATGGATTCAGTGCGTTTTGTTCACATACGTGTTATAAAATGGTGGCTCCTGAAGCATGTTGTGCTGAGTTAGGGAAGTTCTCACTTTTTTCATTGTCTCTTTGCAGTATGGTAAGAGTCAGCTCCTCAGTGAAGTCTTTCCCTGGGTATTATCAGGTGCTTCTACTCCAGCTATAACTTACCATGTTTGCAATATTGCTCAGGGACTGATTTTGTGTGTGATTGTGTTCTATGGTTTTCCTCTTTTCCAGGCCTCATGGTTCCTCATTAATCTGAAAGTCCTTGAGGTTAGACTAAAATACATTTTCTTCTCTTTTTAACTCACTGTACATTCTGATCACAGCTCTGTATGGGGCAGGTATTAAGTAATTGTGGCTAATTTATCCAATGAAATAAAGGCAGTTTACCCTCATAAATCAGTGTTTTATATCAAGGATGAAACTTTGAGAAACAACCTCAAGAGACATCTGTCTTTGGGAAGGCTAAGGCATTCATTAAAAAAAAAAAAAAAAAAAAAGATTATCTGAGGCTCAGCTTTCTGTATTTTGCTTTCTTCTCTTTCTCTTTTATTAGAGGAAGCTTTGTTGATCAAGGACATTTATAACTAGTAATGTAAGTTTATAAAGAGGTTATTTTAATTCAGGCCAAATCTCTGAATCAGGAGAAGATAAAAATCTCTTTTCAAAAATTAGGCTAATTTTATGATATTGTTGAGAAGAGTAGGAGGATCACTTTATTTATATATATCAGTTTTAATATATATTATATGTAATATAGTTGTTTAAACCTCAGTTGGTAATAAAATCTAGCCTGGTCTGAATCAGAAAAATCATCAAAATGTTTTTGATTACTTTTGTGAAAACCTCAGCAGGAAGCCAGGACCAATCCTGAGAAGCCAGAGCAGTGCATATGAGAAACTCTTCACTCTCAACTTTTATAAACGTTTTATTAAAAAGAATTATTTGTTGCTTTTTGAAAGAAAGTTGGCGTTATTTTAAAAGAAATTTAAAGCATGTCTAAAATGAGGTCAGGAAAATCCCACACTCCCCCACCCAAAGCCGTAAGATTTTCCAAAATAATAAAGACATTTTAAAGATCCAAAAGAGGCTGGGGTTTTGCTTAATTTAGAAACCATATTTGCTTTTGAAAGTTGATTTAATGGAATGCTTGGCAAATTATCATATTTTTTGGTGGAATTTTTAACATTGGTCCTGCAAGCCCAATTGTTCCAACTTGTGGGAGCAAAAAGAACCTGAAAAACTGCATTCATTTTCTTTCATTGCTGTTTTAGAGTATGCTGTGACATTAGGGTCCTGATCTTGGAACACTCCTGACACATCCTGTGAATGAATGGGGAGACTAGCCACAGGTTTGCAGGCTTTGAGGGTGGAATCTGGATCTTCAAAAATCTCCAAAGCCTATTTATTAATTTTGATGAGAAATAAAGTATCACGTGGACAAAACATTAACATTTGAGTTCCAGGGTCTTTCCCGTGAGTTCCTATTATAGAATAATCTCTATTGTGATTATCACATTCCCTTTTTATGTGTGTTAAGGTACTCAATTAAGTTACAGTCCTATCTTGGCTGGAGAAATGGCTCCTTATAAAGTATCTTGCATATCTCTGTTTTGGTTTAATCAAAAGAGCCCAATTGATTGCTAAATTTTTGGAGATAAGACACTTCTGTTGCTTCCAGGTGCTACCTACAAACCCTATCTAATATCCTTATTTTTCAAAGTAAAGAAAGTACTTTAAGAATTTGTTCATATATACTGAGTAGTTAAAAAAATTGTTTTAAGACTATGATTTTCTAGGATGCCTGGGTGTCTCAGGGGGTTAAGCATCCAACTCTGGATTTTGGCTCAGGTCAGATCTCAGGGTTATGAGATTGAGCCCCGCAAAAGGTTCTGCTCTGGGCTGGGTGTGGAATCTGTTTGAACTTCTCTTTCTCCTCCACTTAAAAAAAAAAAAAAAAGACTATGATATTCCAGAGTTCTAGGTAATTTAGAATAAGAATTGGAGTAAACAGGGGATTCCTGGGTGGCTCAGCGGTTTAGTGCCTGCCTTTGGTCCGGGGCGTGATCCTGGGGCCCCGGAATCGAGTCCCGCATCGGGCTCCCTGCATGGAGCCTGCTTCTCCTTCTGCCTATGTCTCTGCCCCCTGCCCCATCATGAATAAATAAATAAAATCTTAAAAAAAAAAAAGAATTAGAGTAAACAATTTTGCCTTTCTAGTCCTTTTTTTGCAGTGTTTTGTGAAGGAGCTTTCTGTGTTTTAAAATAACAGTACTAACAGCTAACACTTACTCTGTACTTTGTTCCAGGTTCTGTACTAGGTACCTGAGATGCATTTACTCATGTAATCTTTACAACAACCCCATGGGTTAAGTACCATTATTATCTTGATAGTACAGACCAGGAAATAGGCCCAAGGAGGCAGAGAAATATACCTAAGATCTAAGGCTAGGCAATGGCAAAGCCAGGATTTCATCCCACACAGCCTGACTCCAGGGTCCATCTGCTTGACCTCTATTTGAGGGCCTTAAAGTCCAGGGATAAACCCAAGGACTTTTACTATCTTTAAAAAACAAAAAGATTTCTCACACAAGCTTATATTTTACTGGTACTTTTTCTTCCCCCGTGTATGTGAAAAGACCTAGATCTCATTTATAATCTGATTTCAATTAAGAGTGAATCTACTGATTGCCAATTTTGTTACAGCAGGGGAAATGCTTGACCCTACAACATTTTCTCTTGGTAGTCTATTATTTCCAGCTCCCAAGGAGGGCTGGCTTTTGTCTTGGAAAAATCTGCCAACTACATGGATCAAGTTCTAATTTTTCAGTAATACATCTACTGAAATAATATGGCAGCAATAGTCTTTCAATATTGTAAACCTCTCTTTTAAGAGTATATCATTGTACAACAGACAAAATATTTTTCTAAGCATTATTGCTTCATTTTTCTTCAGAGACTTTCACAATTTCATAATACGATGCTTTCAACTACACAGTTGTTTGCAGCCTTTGGCCAACGTTTCATTCCATTGTTTAGAGAAATATTTAAATCAAATATGGTCTTTTTAAACAACCTTTAGACAACTAAAATGTCATAGGGGTGGTTTCAGCGACAGGTTTCTAAATATAAGTCAAAAGCCCCCAAAGTTATTATCGTATTACAAATTTTCCTATGAGAAATATATTTGCAAGACAAACAAGCAAACTAACAAAAGGAGAAACCAGAGCAATAAATTTGAGACATTATAAGAGAGCCTGTTTATTTAACATATACCTCAGCAATGCCAGGTTTTTTTTTTTTAATTTTTATTTACTTATGATAGTCACAGAGAGAGAGAGAGAGAGAGAGAGAGAGAGAGAGGCAGAGACACAGGCAGAGGGAGAAGCAGGCTCCATGCACCGGGAGCCCAACGTGGGATTCGATCCCGGGTCTCCAGGATCGCACCCTGGGCCAAAGGCAGGCACCAAACCACTGCGCCACCCAGGGATCCCCCAATGCCAGGTTTAATAAACACAATTCAGGATAAAAATTTAACATTATAGAATGAGCTGGAAATTCTGGTTTAAGCTGGATGTGCCCAGGACTTCCTGTTCCCAAATTGCAGAACGTTTGCCTTTTACCTATCAGCACCTCAGACTAAATTTGTCCCAAGCTGAACTCTTTCTCTCCTCCTTCCTCTACTTTATCTCCTTGCTGCTTCTCAGGCCTCCCTCGATTCCTAGTGGGGCTGGAAGCTCGGAGTTCACATCCTCCCCCCTCCTCCTCATCTCCATCCCCAGGGCACAAGTGCCAGCTCTCAGGGGCTCCAGGATAGCTCCTCTGGAAGACCTCCTCGCTCCACCTCCAGCTCCTCCGACATCGTCTGCCTCCTGTTGCTCTGTTGATTTTCTGTGCAGCTTCCCAACGCTGCTCTTCCAAAACTTGAGCAGCAGAAGAGTGCCTAGACACCATGGCCCAAACTCAGCCTGGCATCTTATGCTGAAGGAGCAGTTATATGAGGTGTACTCAGCTGGTAGCTTTCTTTCTCATTACAAAGAAAAATAGAAGTCTGTATGGAGGTATGATGGATCCTAATATATTGTCCATGCATGCAGTTTTGTGAGAAATCTGGACCTGGAACTTGCTTTGTGCATTTTCACCTCCCTCCCTTGCTTAAACTGTCATCATGTCCAGCCCTCCCCACCGCGCCCACTGCCAGCCTGCATATTCTATCATCATGCCAACTAGTCCCTTCCAGGGTCCAGCTCAGACCTAAATCCAGACTGTCCTCCCTCTCAACCCTCAAAGACACATCATCAGATGCTGTCTTGAAGACGCACTTGGCTCATGCTTTGACATCCCAGAAAGTTCAAAGGCAGCTGGGCAGAGGCCAGCCAAGCACTTTGCTCCCACTTAGACACAAGTACATTGCTATCACTTAGAGAAAAGTTTGTTTTAACACTGATTAATTTTTTTATTGTGCATATTTGTTTTTCTTCAGCTTTACTGAGTTATAATTGATAAATAAAGCTGTAAGATATGTAAAGTGTGCACAGTAGGGATCTATGTATGCATTGTGAAAGGATTCCTCCCATCCAGTTAATTAATGCATCCATCACCAACACTGATTTTTCTTTTTTTAAAGTTGGCTCCATGCCCAGTGTGGAGCTCAATCCAGGGCTTGAACTCATAACTGTGAGATCAAGATTTGAGCTGAAATCAAGAGTTGGACGCCTAACTGACTGAGCCAACCAGGTGCTCCTGACTTTTATTTTTCTTAAAGATTTTTATTTTTGAGTAATCTCTACACCCAGCATGGGGCTCAAACCCACAACCCTGAAAGATCAAGAGTTGCATGCTCTACCAAATGAGCCAGCCAGGCACCCCAACCAATGCGGACTTTTAAAAAGACTGTGGGAATTCATATCTTGTGTTGTCAGGAGGAAGAATTACAAGGTTGACCACAGTGACCAGAATTAGACTTCATAAAATCGAGTTCTGAAATAACTAGATGCAGAGTTAATAGAGAAGGGACTTTCTCAGCTTGGTTCTCTGCCAGATGTCTTGGGGTTTCATCAATTTATGTTTCCCCCCTGTGGTGTCTTTTCCCTGAAAATTTAAAAAGTGTGTAGTAATTCCACTGCAAGGAAAAACTGCAACTCGAAAACATGGATTACTAAAAACTATACTATGCTAAAATTTTTTTAAATAAAAATTATACCATTAACAGGAGATTTCTGAATGCCTTAGTTTCCCTCAAGGATTCTTTTTTTTTTTTTTTTTTTTTTTTTTAACGGTGCTCCAAGTGAAAATCTTTGAGATGATTATGGATTGGATATGTGGCAATATTGACTGTAAAAACAGAAGCCATTGTCAAGGCCAGGAAATCCTCAGCCAACAGTGGATGCCTGTAGGATACCTGGATGGAATCCAAGGAGAGTTGCTATCTCTCCGATTTTGTTTAATTTCGGTATAGCACACAGGCCCACCATGCCTACAAGTGAGGTGAGTGGGGCTCCACTTTTACGTTCTGCTGCAAAGAGTGGAACCTTGGCAGGATACTTACCTTCTCTGTGCTTTGGTCTTGTGGTCTGGGGTCTGATCCTCATTCTGCCCCTGACCAGCTATATACTCATCAATTTATTTCATTTCCTTGTGATTGTTTTCTCACCTTAAAAATGGATTATTCTAGGGACATCTGGGTGGCTCAGTGGTTGAGCATCTCCCTTTGGCTCAGGTCATGATCCAGAGGTCCTGGGATCCAGTCCTGCATCAGACTCCCCCATGGGGAGCCTGCTTCTCCCTCTGCCTATGTCTCTGCCTCTCTCTCTCTCTGTGTCTCTTATGAATAAATAAGTAAAAAATGTAAAAGCATGGATTATTCTAATGTCCACTTCATAATCTTGTTTTATTCAATAAGATCACACCTGAAAGCACTTAGAATAGCTCTTGTAAGAACACATAAGTATTTCATAACGAGAAGCTATGGCTGTTGCTAACACTAGTATCACTATTACTTATATTTTCCTGCAGGTTGTTGAGAAGCTCAAAAGCAAGAACGCTCACCAGGACAGGCTACTTAATTTGCAGAGCCCAGTACGAAATGAAAATGTAGGGTCCCGTGTTCACACATCATTCAGCACGTCAAGGCTGGTACAGCCGAACATTAAACCAAGCGCCGCACTCCCTTGAGCACGGAGCCTGTGCCGTGGCTCGGCGCGCGCCCCTGGAAGCCCGCGCCCCGCCCCAGAGCTTGCAGGACTGCAACATTTGCACACAGTAGGTGCTAAATAAATGCTCTTGACCTTTGTGTCAGCACGCTCCTACCGCTCCAGCGCACCAGCACGGCAACGTTGACCGTAACACTGGCCACTCGCTGTCCCCTGTGCCTGCCTGGCAGGACACGACCTGGAACCGCGCTCGCGGGGGGGTCCCACGGCGAAGACCCGCCTCTCACACCGGGGACCAGCCTCGGCCTGGCCGGACCGGGCCGCCTGCGCCGCCCAGGACCCCGTCGGCAGGACCCGGGTCTGTCCGCCGCGCGGGGCGCATCTCAGACGCTCAAGGGTGCGGGGCCCCGCGGGTCCTGCGAGCGTCGCCAGCGTCCGGGGTGAGCCGTCCCGCCGCGTTTACTGGTTGCCCGGGGAGACGCGCCCCGCGCCCCGCCCCGCCCGCACCGGCCCCCGCGCCCCGCCCCGCCCCGCCCGCACCCACCCCGAGTCCCGAGCCCCGCCCCGCCCCGCCCGCACTCGCCCCGCGCCGCCTCGCACCGCCCCGAGCCCCGCCCCCAGCCGAGCCCCGCCCGCACCCGCCCCGCCCTGCACCGCCCCGAACCGCCCCGCGCTCCCCCTCCCCCGCCCGCGCCGCCCGCCCCTGCCCGGAGCCCCGAGCCCCGCGTCCCGAGCCCCGCCCCACCCCGCCCGCACCCGCCCCCAGCCGCCCCCCGCGCTCCGCCCCCCGCGCCCCGCGCCCCGCCCCGAGCGCGCCGTCGGGTCCGCGGCGGCCGCTCCTCCCGCTGCAGGCGTCGCGACCCGGCCAGCGAGTCGCCCGCAGCACCTGCCGCCCGCAGCGCCTGCAGCCCGCGCCCGAGGTACGTCCCCGCCCGCCCGCCCGCCCGGCCCCGAGGCCTCCCGGAACGCCGCGGAGCACCCGCGGAGGGACCGCCGCCGAGCGCCTGGGCGCCGGGTCCTTGCAGACTTCTCCTTCCCAGGGCGTGGGTGCCTCGTGGGCACGGCTCCGCCTTGGAAGCGGCCCGAGGCTGCCGGCGGCCGGTTAATGCCGGGAAGGTACGGGCCGGCTGTGAGTCTGTGAAGTGCCTCTCAGTTGTAGTTGGTACCAGTTTGCTTCTCTGAGCATTTAAACGGGTGGAATTCGAGAGACAGCGCCTGTAGCCCCTCCGCGACCCCCCCCCCCCCCCCCCCGTTCATTGCACTTACACTACTTGCCTACTGAGAAGTGATTCAGAGCAACGTCTTCAGAATCTGGTGTGGTTGGGTTAATGACGCTCCAGCGAAGTCGCTGGCCTTCGTTGCTGATGACCCTAGAGACGTTCAGTTGTCCTTGGATCCGTTTACTCAGTTACTCTCAGGAGGTGCTTAGGCATTGAGGACTTTGGGCTTCAGGCTCTAAGACAAACACATGAAGCTAGGGCTGGCTTGTACCCCCTTTTGGACCTGGCATCAGGGTCCCACCACGCATAGTTTGTTAGGGGTGTTGCCAGAGCCAGGGGAGGAATTGTGTTGGGCAAAGCTGCTAACCTAGGAGTTGTCCTCAGCCTAACCATACTGACCACAGAAATCTCTGGGGGACGCTCTCAGAGTCAAGCATAGGGTGGATTCTCCAACATGTTAGAGGAATTCTAATATTTAGAAACTTTGATTGCTGCCTTATATGGGACCTATGTTTAGATTTCTCTGTTCCCTGGCTTATTGTGGAAAATTAGTAATATATTGTACAAATAAAAGTAATTTTGTTTCCATTTGACATCTGCAAATTTTATCCCAATATGGTATCCTCTGTGAATTAAGAATGTTAGCTCAGGGATCCCTGGGTGGCGCAGTGATTTGGCGCCTGCCTTTGGCCCAGGGCGCGATCCTGGAGACCCGGGATCGAATCCCACGTCAGGCTCCCGGTGCATGGAGACTGCTTCTCCCTCTGCCTGTGTCTCTGCCTCTCTCTCTCTGTGTGTGTGTGACTATCATAAATAAATAAAGAAAAAAAAATATTAAAAAAAAATGTTAGCTCAGCGGCGCCTCAATGGCTCAGTCCACTGAGTGGCCCACTCTTGATTTCTCCAGGGAATGATCTCAGGGTCCTAGGATGGAGCCACCACAGCTCCGTGCTCAGCTAGAGTCTGCTTGAGGATTCTCTTTCTCCCTCTGCCCCTCCGCTGTTTGTGCTCTCTCTCTTTGAAATAAATAAATAAATAAATAAATCTTGAAAAAAGATGTTAGCCTGTGCATAAGTATATAGTGTTTTTATATTATTTATATTTGTTTGGAAGAACAATTGAAAGTGAACTATAGACATCATGGGTCTTCATTCCCAAATATTCTAGTAGGTATCTCCTAAGAGCAAGGGCATTCTCCAACCAAAATGCAAGGATCACATCCAGGGTGTTTGACATTGTTGCAGTAACTTTATCTAATGTACACCATCCACAAAAATTTTGCCAGTTGTCCCAATAATGCTACTTGCTGCAGAATATTTTTCATTTCAGGATCATGCATTGTATTTAGTTATGTATCTTTAGTCTATAAATGTGAAAGAGTTCCTTAGTCTTTCTTTGTCTTTGGTGATACTGATAGTTTTTTTTTTAATTTTTATTTATTTATGATAGTCACAGAGAGAGAGAGAGAGAGAGAGAGAGGCAGAGACACAGGCAGAGGGAGAAGCAGGCTCCATGCACCGGGAGCCCGACGTGGGATTCATTCTCGGGTCTCCAGGATCGCGCCCTGGGCCAAAGGCAGGCGCTAAACCGCTGTGCCACCCAGGGATCCCGATACTGATAGTTTTAGAGCCTAGGTCATTTGTCTTGCAGAGTAAGTTTGTCTGATTGGTTTTCATTAGATTTTTGGTAGAGGGATCCCTGGGTGGCGCAGTGGTTTAGTGCCGCCTTTGGCCCAGGGCGCGATCCTGGAGTCCCGGGATCGAGTCCTGCGTTGGGCGCCTGGCATGGAGCCTGCTTCTCCCTCTGTGGGTGTGTCTCTCTCTCTCTCTCTGTCTCTGTCTCTCTCTATCATGAATAAATAAATAAAATCTTAAAAAAAAGATTTTTGGTAGAAATACTATAAAGTGATGTGCCTCTGTGTATCACACCAGGAGGTGCATGATGTCACTTGGTCCCACTTTTGGTGATCCTGATGGGGGTGGTATTTGCCAGAGTTTTCCACTGTAAAAATGGGGAAAATAAGCTTTAGCAATAAATAAGTGATCATATTGATTAATCTTATTGATTCATGTCGAGATTTTTAGGATAAATTTTACTACATACATAAAGGAAAATATTCAGGGTGCCTGAGTGGCTCAGTTAAGTGTCCAACTCTTGATTTTTGGCTCAGGTCATGATCTCAGCATCATGGGATTGAGCCCCGTCAGGGGCTCTATGCTCAGGATGAGTCAGTTTGAGATAACTCACACCCTCTCCTTCTGTCCTTCCCCCCCACCTGTACTCACACACATGCACTCTCTCTAAATAAATAAATAAAATTTAAAAAAAAAGGGAAAATACTCATCAAGCCCAAGATTTTAATTGACCCAAAAGACCTACATTTTACTGAGACAAAAAGTAGGAGCTGAAAGAGCAGCATTTATCATAGTTCATTTTTCAGTTTGCTAAATACTTATATCTGAGATAATCTTATAACTCAGGTAGGCAAGGCAAGAATTTCCCATTATATAGATGTTAAAATGGCTTACCCAATTAGCAGCTGATGTAGCTAGGACTTAAACTTTCTTTCTTTCTTTCTTTCTTTCTTTCTTTCTTTCTTTCTTTCTTTCTTTCTTTCTTTCATTTACTTATTTATTTATGATAGACATAGAGAGAGGCAGAGACACAGGCAGAGCGAGAAGCAGGCTCCACGCCAGGAGCCTGATGCGGGACTCGATCCCGGGACTCCAGGATCGCGCCCTGGGCCAAAGGCAGGTGCCAAACCGCTGAGCCACCCAGGTAATCCCTCTTAAACATCTTGTCAAAGTTTAGTACTTTTCTGACCACACTATCATGCACTAAAAGCAGACTAAAATGTAATAGCATGCAGCTATATGAGGAAGTAAAATACTGCAGAGACCAAAGGTGCTAGTTTGGGGTTCAAGCAGTCCTGATTATATCCCTTATCTGTGATGACATGGGCAAAGAAATTATGTATATCTCTGAGTTTTAGTTTCTTCATCTGAATCGTGGGATCAGAGCACTTACCACAGAGCGTAGTTTTGGGACTTCACGGTTAATATAGATAATGCATCCAAGAAAGAGAGTAAGTGCTTATTATTATTAGCTATCTCTCTGTAACTTTTGGAATATGCTTCAGCATTTACTCCACAACTGCCAACTCAACAATCAGTAATTGAGGATTTGTACAAGGTACTGAAGGTAAAAAATGAATTTGACATAGTTTCTGCTCTCAGTGAAGAATCAAGAGTTCATAATCAAGAGAAACAGACACATAAACAGATGGCTTTTGTTGGTATCATCCATGAACCAAATTTAATGCTGCATTTTTCTCAAGGTGGGTTTACCTCTAATCAAGTCATCAGCAGAGCTGTACTAGCCTAGAAAATGTTGTGAATACTGCGAGTGGTATTATGTGACTTGAAGTCTAACAGCTCAAGCATGGAGGGCAGAAACACCCTTTGGGGAAATTTACAAATATAGCTTTGAGCGGAACAGGTTAACTTTGTTGTGGTGTTTGAAATAAGGTATTGGGGGTGGGGGGAGAAATAAGGAATGGAAGCTGAAAAATGTTACCAAATTATTAAAATAATACGAGTTAGCAAAAAGGTGTATCAGCCATTTGGTAAAAAGTGATTGGATTTGGGATCATAGGCCACAAATATATGGTGGCTCTGCTCTGTTAGTGTTTTCACATACCTAAAAGACCTGAACCAAGTTGAGGCTCTCGTATATAGCACCTTTGAGACTTTGAACAACTTTCTTCTCTGTAAAACAGGTTCGCTAACTGTCTGATGGGGTTGTTATGAGAAGATGTAAATAGCAATACAGATTATCAACAGCTATAGCTCCTCAAAGCAAAGGCCCTGGAGCTGGTCAGGTATAATTATGAAGGAAGTACAGTCAGTTTTCCCTTGATTTCCCCAATATTTCCAACTGTAAAAAATTATGAAAAAATACACCTAACATAAATTTTGCCATCTTAACCATATTTACATGCACAGTGCAGTGGCAGTCGGTACATTTATATTATCCTGCAACCATTGCCACCATCCATTTCTAGAACTCTTTTTTTTTTTTTAGAACCGTTTTCATCTTACAAAACAGACTCTGTACCCACTAAACAATAACTTCCCATTCTCCTCTTTTCCTTGGCCCTGGAAATCTCCATTCTATTTTCTGTTTCTGAATTTGACTATACAAGGTACCTCATATAAGTGGAATCATTCAGTGTGTCATTTTGTGACTGCTTTATTAAAATAATGTCCTCAAGACTCATCCATATTGTAGCATGCAGAATTTCCTTTCTTTTTGAGGTCAAATAATATTCTATTGTATGTATATATCACATTTTCTTTATCCTTTCATCTGTCTGTGGACACTTGGGTTGTTTCCACCTTTTGGCTCTAGTGAGTAATTCTGCTTGATCATGGGTGCACAAATATCTCTTCAAGACTTTGCTTTCAATTCTTTTGGGATTGCTGGATGATATGATGTTTCTACTTTGAATTTTTTGAGGAACCACCATACTGCTTTCCATAGTAGCTTAAACCATTTTACATTGCCATCAGCAGTGTGCAAAGACTCCATTTCTCTATATCCTCATCCACACTTACATTTTTCTTTCCTGCCTCCTTTTTTCTTTTCATAGTATCCATCCTAATAGGTATAAGGCAGTGTCCATTTGTAATTTTTTAAAATAGTTTTTTTATTTGAGGGAGAGCAAGAGAGAGGGAGCATGAGCCGGGGGAGGGGCAGAGGGAGATAGAGAAGCAGGCTCCAGGTTGAGCAGGGAGCCTGACATGGGGCTTAATCCCAGGATCCTGGGATCTTGACCTGAGCCCAAGACAGATGCTTAACTGACTAAGCCACCAGGCGTCCCTCCATTTCTACTTTTTAAAGAATCATTTCTTCCCTCTCTGGTTTGCTTTTTTGTTTCCCCTCTTCTTTTTAATCAAACTCAAGTTTAAGAAAAGACATGACTCTAATCACCTGTCTTCGTGATTAGAAGATACCTAATCTTCTTCGTGATTAGAAGATTAATTAGAAACATCCCTATTGAAAAAAGCTTATATCCCCCAAAAAAGGCAAGAAAGAAAAAAGAAACAGAAAAAGCAGAGAAAAAAAAAACCCAGAATGATGGTGGAAATAAATATATTAGTAATTACAATGAAGGTGTAAGGACGAAATGCTCAGTCAACTGACAGAATTGTCAGATTGAATTTTTTTTGATCTAGGCACGTGATATTTGTGAAAGACATGTAAACAAAAGTACATGGAGAAGTTGAAAGCAAAGTGTATAAAAAGATTCATTAGGCATGAGGTCCCTGGGTGGCACAGTTCGTTAAGCCTCTGACTCTTGGTTTCCCTTCAGGTTCTCAGGGTTGTGAGATGGATCCCTATGTGGGCTCCTGGCTCAGCTCAGAGTCTGCTTATGTCTTTCTCTCTCTCTGCCTGACCCTGCCACGTCTTTCTTTCTAAAATAAATAAATAAAATTTAAAAATTCATCAGGTAAAAAAATAAAAGAAAACTGATTAGAAATACTTTTAAGGAAAAATGCATTACTGATGTAAAGAGTCACTATACAGATTATATCACTACCGCATAATAATAAAAATTTTCATTCAACAGGAAGGTGTAAGAATTCTAAATATATATATATATGGATATATATGCAATAACATGGCATCTAAACTTGGTATTAAAATATGCAAAATAAAAATTGTCAGAAGCAAAAATCTGTAAGGACATATAGACAAATCAAACTAGAGTAGAACTTTTTCAGTATTCCTCTGTTATTATCTGAAATAGCAACCAGGGAAAAATTTGGTAAGAGAGCTACTTACTAAAGATACAAACTTGGTTAAGTAGAATTAAAATGTATAAGATTTTTGGGATGTGGCTGTGAAAGTTAACAGGATTACTTTTTCTTTTTGTCCAAGGGAGAAAAACACCATTAGACTAGGAATCAACTGGACAAAATCCTAGAAAATATACTCTATTGGTAGGGATTGAACTAGATAAATAATAAGATGTTTTTCCCTTGTAAATAAGTAAGGACTTTCTACTATCAAAAGTAAATGCTGAGGGACGCCTGGGTGGCTCAGTTGGTTAAGCATGTGCATTTGGCTCAGGTCATGATCCCAGGGTCCTGAGACTGAGCCCCGTGTCAGGCTCCCTGCTGGGTGGGGAGTCTGCTTCTGACTCTGCTCTTGTTTGCTCGCTCTCTCTCAAGTCGATGAATAAAATCTTAAATAAAAACAAATGATGACAGTCTGATCAATGAAAACAGTAGATGCACCCACCTTGAAGGAAAATAACGGAAAGGACTCTGAAATGTGAAAGACATGATTGGAGCACATCAAGAAGACAGGATACTACATGGGATGTGGGGGCCTGGACCTGTGTCTGGACCACAAGCAGAACATTAGTGAAAAAAATGGTCGCTTAATTAATAGTACCATACCCATGTTAGTTTCCTTGTTTAAATAGATGCCTTGGTTATCCTAGTTATTATCATTAGGGGAAGCAGACTACAGGATATACAGAAACTCTTCTAATTTGGCAACTTTTCTCTCAGTCGAAAACTATTTCAGAATACAATGTTTAAGGGGATCCCTGGGTGGCTCAGCGGTTTGGCTCCTGCCTTTGGCCCTTGGCACGATCCTGGAGTCCCAGGATCAGGTCCCGCGTCGGGTTCCCTGCATGGAGCCTGCTCCTCCCTCTGCCTGTGTCTCTGCCTCTCTCTCTCTCTGTGTGACTATCGTGAATAAATAAAACCTTAAAAAGAATTTTTTAAAAATAAATAGTTTATTTGTATATCTAATTTTGTTTCTTTTAACTACAATACTTGGTTCCTCCTGTTACCTAAATACTCTTTGATTACCTGGCTTTAGAATGCAGCATTAAGACATAAGGATAAGTTCAAAGGACAGGTAGTAGAGCTTTTTGAACACCAAACAGAGCAAGTTTTTCTTTGCATATTTTTAAATGTGTGTGTGTTTACTTAATGTTCCCAAATATAATGTGTAATGTATTTGAAGCCATAGTGAGTGCTCCTTGGTTTGTACTTGAATTAGGTTGACTCATTATGAAGACTTTCTTTTTCTGTGTTGAAGGACAACTTAAAAACATTTAACTGAACAAGGGATTTACCTTTGCCGCGCCAGGAATTATTCATGCTATGTACTTTATCCAAGGTTTTTTTTCTTTGTTTTGCTTGCAGTTTCTTTTAGAAATTAGTACTTTGGAGGCTTAGATCTAACGCAGAGAACTTCAGAGGTGTTGCTGAGGTGGACCAGTAGCACTAAACTCTTTTCTTTTCTTTTCTTTTCTTTTTTTTCTTTTCTTTTCTTTTCTTTTCTTTTCTTTTCTTTTCTTTTCTTTTCTTTTCTTTTTTCTTTCTTTTTTCTGATACCAGCATACCTATTGATTATGGCTTCTCTATCTATGTATTTAGATAGTGCTTGAATAGAATATCTTAAATATTGCTTATAAAAACAAATACATGCCTTCTATTTTTGAGTAACCGGAATAACTTCCTTTTCATTGAATTTACCCTGTGATTTCCCTCTTGAATCTTCCCTGTTAACATTGTACAGAAATGCATATTTCAGCATAGTCCATCATAGCCTAACCTTAGTGTCAGTGCAAAGGGGAACTTTTCAGACTATATTTATGTTTCACTATAATTATCACATTTCCCTAAGTCTCTTCCACTTTGAGGTAAAAGAAATGGGTAGTAGTGAAGAATACTACAAAGGAAGTGTTGATGTTGATACTTTTTTTTTTTTTTTTTTAAAGATTTTATTTATTAAGAAAGAGAGCACAAGCAGGGGAAGTGGCAGGCAGAGGGAGAGGGAGAAGCAGGTTCCCTGCTAAGGAGGGATCCTGATCCAGAACTCTATCCCAGGACCCCAGGATCATGACCTGAGCCAAAGGCAGATGCTGAACTGACTGAGCCACCAAAGCGCCCCTCAGTGTTGACATCTTATGAGTGTTTGACGTAAGCAAAAATGAGATGTTGAGAGGAAATCTGAATCAGAAATATTCTGCTTAGTGAATTATACATCGAGTTAGTCACCTATTTGGCAATCTCCCATTGAATCCTTGGCTCTCTGTTAGGCACAGAAGATAAATTCTTTCCTTGAGCAGCGATAAAGTGGAGCTGTATTCTGAAACTGGCACTGGAAATGACGGCCATGTGCTTAAAAGGAGCCCAGCTTGTAGAATGTTCCTCAGTTGGGGTATGTCCAGTGTTCCTGCATAGATTCAACTCAATCCTTTTTGGCATTTATGGTGATTTTCTATGAGAGATGTGTTCTCTGTATACTACGTTAGGAGCCCTATGTCAGTTTATCTCATTGCTGATGTTATGATAGTCAAAGAAAGGCTGAGGACCTATTGCACATCAGACAGGCTGAAGGTACTTGACAATACATGCCATGCAGATAAAAGTTGCTCCAAGGAATATTATTGAGATAATTGGTAAATAATATGATGTCATTGTCAAATTCTGTAAATTTGACTGTTTTATGCAAAGGGATGCTCTTGTTCTTAGGAGATACATGCTGAAGTATTTGGTAGTGAGGTCCATGATGTCGGCAAATTACCCATGATTCAGTGATCATAGTTGTAATAAACACTATTCCTATGGAGAAAGGAATCATCAAATATGGCAAAATGTTCTCACAGTTGGTGAATCTAAGTGAAGCATATACTTGGGTTTATTGGAATATTCTTGCAACTCTTCTGTAAGACTGAAACAAAACTTAAAAGACATATGCCTGCAACAAATGGAGTGACAAAGTAGAAGACATTTTCTAACTATTGAGCTTGCAGTGTAGTTAAGTAAACAAGAATGGTAATACATAAAAGTTTTAAAAAGGCTGGAGGAATGCATGCCCGGGGTAAAGGCATGGTCTCAGAAAAGGATCTAGCAGGAAATACAAAAGCAATTACACAGTCTTCTCTAGTAGACCAGGGGCAAGGATGGAGGTGGGCAAGTTTTGCTTCTGGTGATGGCAGGGAGATGATGTTGACTTTGAAGTACTAGCAGGACATGTAGGTGATGTTCAGTAGACAGTGGAAATAGGAATCTCTAGCCAGAGGTGCAGGTTTGGGAGCCATCAGACACTGGGAATGGTTGAAGTCTCAGCAGTTCAGGACGTTGGCCAGAAAGAGTATCTTCAGTAACAGAGGGTTGAGGACAGAACCCCATCAGGTTAAAGAATGGTGAAGGATGATGAGCTGCAGGAGGGACAGAGGATGAGGGCCAGGAAGTCAGAGGAGGAAGCAATGCAGGGAGGCATGGGAGACAAGTAAAGAGAGGTTCAAGGAGAGTGTGCTTTGTGTGGCACATGCCACAGGGAGGTCAAGTCAGATGAGGAGCAAGAGTGTTCCCTGGAAACACTCTTACGCTCTTGGTGGGAATGCAAACTGGGGCAGCCACTCTGGAGAACAGTATGGAGATTCCTCAAAAAGTTAAAAATAGAGCTACCCAGTGATTCAGCAATTGCACTACTTGGCGTTTATCTAAAGGATGCAAACATAGTAATCCGAAGGGGCACATGGACCCCAATGTTTACAGCCTAACTGTGCAAAGTTGTCCATCAACAGATGAATGGATAAAGAAGATGTGGTACATATACACAATGAAATATAACCCAGCCATAAAAAATAATGAAATCTTACCAATTGCAATGACACAGATGGAATTAAAGGGTATTATGCTAAGTGAAATAAGTCAGAGAAAGACAAATATCATATGATTTCACTCATGTGGAATTTAAAAAACAAAACAAATAATCATAGGGGAAGGGAAGGAAAAAGAAGATGAAAATTGAGAGGGAGGCAAACCATAAGAGACACTGAACTCTAGGAAACAAACTGAGGGTTGCTGGAGGGAAGGTGGGTGGGGAAATGTGGCAATTTGGTGATGGGCACTAAGGAGGGTACTAGATGTGATGAGGACTGGGTGTTATATGCAACTGATGAATCACAAAATTCTGCCCCTGAAGCTAATTAAAAAAAAAAATGTTCCCTGGGTTTGGTAGTCAGGGCAGTCTTCTCCCAGGAAGTGAATTTTAAGCTGAGCTTTGCAAGGTAAGAGTTGGTGAGGCAAAGGATCAGGGATGGTTGTGTTGGATGTCTTCTCAATAGCACAAAGTGTGGCTGATGGCCATGCGAGAGGAGGAAGCAAAGTCCCCTCAGGCAACTGCAGGAGGCTGGTGTGGCTGGAGTGTGCTTGGAGAGCATAGTGAGGTGAGAACAGTCATGGGTGAAGAAGCTGGTGAAGTAGGCAAGGGTCAGATCATATAGGACTTTATAGGAGTTCGGATTTTGCCCTAAGGGCGAGGGATGCCACTGGAGAATTTTAAGTCTTGGGATATATTGAACAGTTCTGCATTTAAAAAAGATCCCTTTAGGGAGCACCTGGCTGGGTCTGTCAGTAGAGGATGTGACTGTTGATCTTGGGGTCCAGAGTTCAAGCCCCGTGTTGGGCTAGAACCTACTTAAAAAAATAAAAATAAAAAGATGCCTTTGGCTACAAATGGACTAGCACCTTGTTGTGGGGTAGGGTGGGGATAAGTCTGAGGTTGGGGAGACTCTGGAGGCTACTGTGGTAATCTAGAGTAGCATGGTAGGCACAGATGTTGAAAGTCAACAGTTACTTAGGTGTGAGAATCAAGATAGAGGCCTTGGAACTGGGAGGAGAGAGAGAGAAATAGAGAGAAATAGAGAGAGAAAGAGAGAGAGAGATCGTAAAGTATGGGCTTCTGGCCCAAGGAACTGGGTGGGTGTTTGCTGTCTTTTGCTGAGATGGAAAAAGAACAGGTTAGGGGAAAGTAGCATGAGTTCAGTGTTGGACATGTTGGATGGGAGGTGTCTGCGTTATCTGGGTGATATCCACTGGGCAGTTAGATCTAGATCTTGAACCTAATAGAGAGGTTTTGTGTAGTGATCATCATATACTTGAGGCTCCTCAGTACATAGGTGGGTCTTGAAGTCAGGAATACAGGAAGGTCAGAGAAATAAGAGGTTTTCCCAGGAGATAGTGAGGAGGAATTTTTAAACCATTAAATTTGACCATGTCATGGTTGAGGGGGAGCTGACAGGAAAACTGAAAAGGTCTGAAGGGAATAAATTCTTCCTATCATAGGCACTTATTAAGAAAATTGTTTACTGCGCACCTGGGTATCTTCAGGTGCTCAGGTCATCCTGGGGTCCTGGGATCTAGCCCATGTTGGGCTCCCTGCTCACCGGGGCATCTGCCTTTCCCTCCACACCTGCCCCTCCCCCAGCTCATGCTGTCTCTAGCTCTCTCCCTCTCTCTCCAATAAATAAATAAAATTTAAAAAATTATAAAAAGGAAAATTGTTTACTCATAAGCTTATTCATTTATTGAGCAAATATTTGCTGGCCTAAAAAGAATATTAACCTTGGAGTGAAGAGACCCGGATATTATTGACTCTGAAACAAGCTGACTTAATCTCTCCAGGTCTGGTTTCTTTATGTTGTCAGATTCACTTCCACTTCAAATTTTCTAAGAAATACTAATAAACTAATCATAGCTTCCAAAATATTTTATACCAGAAACCTATATAAAATAGTAAGTTAGAACATATGGTATAAGTCAGCCCCACTGATTGCTAAAAGTGAGACCTTATGAACGTCCCTTAACCCTTCCAGACCTCACTGTCCTCTTTGGAGCATGAACACTTGATATGGGCTTTTCACTCAAGATAGACTGAGCATATGTGCTTATGTCCACTGCTTCACTGAACCGAATTAAAAGAGAGGAAAGATTAAAAACAGCATAATTTCCCAAGACTGCTGGGAATAAGACCAGATTGTGTGTGTGTTTGTGTGCCCATTCTGGAAAATATAAAAGCAGTGGCATCATCAGGTATATCAGTGACAGAGGAGAAGGCAGCAGTGGAGGTAGAACTTTTCTTCCCAGAAACTTCTGGAAGCTTCCATGATTGGAATTGTCAAATGTGGATATAGATTATTAGGAAGTAGGCAGAAATTGGGGAGAAATAATTGATGATTGGAGATGTGGTCAACTACTTAAATCCCCAGCGCCCCACAACTGCTTATAATTTGGATTTACCTGTTCCCACTCTGTGCAAACTCAGCTTGCAATCATTGTGCATTGGGTGCTTGTGTCCCTCCCAAATTCATAGGTTGAAGCCCTTACCCCCAGTGTGATGGTACTTGGAGATGAGGCCATCAGGAGGTATTTGGATTTAGATGAAATCATGAGGCTGGGCCGCCATGATGGGATTAGTGTCCTTGTAAGAAGAGGAAAAGACTAGAGCTCTCTCTGCCTGTTGAGGACACTATGAAACGATGGCCATCTGCTAGCTAGGAAGGGACTTCTCACCAGGAACCAAGTCAGCTGGCACCTTGATCTTGGACTTCCCAGCCTCCAGAAACTGAGGAATGAATATCTGTATCTGAAGCCACCCAGTCCACCTGTATTTCGTTACAGCAGTCCACCTGATGAATAGGCAGTCTTTGCAAAAGTTAGCCTAACCACTCATCCTCAGAACTCACCCCCAGCCCTCCCCACTTCGGGCCACAACCTTCCAAACAGATACGAAGTGTTCTGATGACACACAACGAATGGTGTCTTCAGTGCAGAACCTTTCTCCGTGGGAAGCTTTCTCATCACATTTATCTGTAAAGCTGAAGCACATTCACCTGTGCCTTAAGAAGTTACTTCTCTGGTGAAATACTTTCTGCCATTCTAATGTAGAGAACCCGAGCAATATCTAGTTACCTGTTTCTATTACTTTCTTGCTCACATGAGGATATTTTTTAAAATTTATATTTAAATTTTTAAGTTTTTGGTACTTAGCAGAGGATCGATGGCTCTCTCAGGTGAGTGCCTAAAGTACAGATACTACATAGGTGGTGAGCATAAAGTGTGTTGTCACCTAGGCTGGTAAAAATGAAACTTTTTGTAACAACTTGGCTTAACTCAGGAGACACTGTTTCCTCCCTTTAGAAGAAAAATATCATCTTGTCAATTCAGAGGAACTTACTCCAATTGTTTTCCTCACTCTCTCTCTGAGGTGAACAAAATTTCTGCAGGTGGGAGTGGGTGTAGTTTTGAGGATCTTGGCACTTTGGGCTGAAGACCACCCTCCCCACCATCCCTTGACTTGGATCTCAGTCTCTGCTGAAGTCCTTTGCTTCGCTCTGGCTTCTGAAGGTCCATCAGTGTGGCATGTTTCTTATTCCCACCTCAACCCCCTTTATGTCTAGAGTCTTCTCTATGTCTACCTTTTTGCTTTCCTTGGGACAAATGGGGAACCAGGCTATGGTTTCCCTTCCCTGCTTGAGAAGTGAATTCTGGGAGCACCTGGGTGGCTTCAGCTCAAGTAGTGATCCTGGGGTCCCGGGATGGAGCCCCGTGTTGGACTCCCTACTCAGTGGGGAGTCTACATCTCCCTCCCTCTCTCTCTGTCCCTCCCCCTGCTGGTACTCTCTCTCTCAAATAAATAAAATCTCACAAAAAAAAAAAAAAAAAAGAGAGTATAGGAGGCAGAGCTGCCTGCAGGCCCCATGGGCATATCATTCAAACATTGTTACTCATTTCCCAGGAGCTGTGCTCCTGCCTGTAGGGCTCTCCAGCAGCCATCCATCTCCAGGGGCAACAGCGTGGGAAGCTAGGGAGTTAGCTGGAGTTTTTATTATTCTCCTTGCTTATTTCAGGTGTTAGGTCCCAAGAGGGCAGGTAATACCTAGGCACTGGTCATGTCTCCTTTTTCCAGGTACTGGAGCCACACATCCTCTTTTGGGTGGGAAAATGATTCTCCAGCATGGACTGTTCTCTACAATTTAAAGGAATAATTTTTGTGCTGTGAATCCCAAGGATTTGTTATTTATATGCAAAGCTGTGCTTTTGAAATTTTAAATATTTTAAATAATTCTCTTTCAGAAAGCCCAGTTCTGAAAACACAGAACATGATAGCTCTTTTTTTTTTTTAAGATTATTTATTTATTCATGAGAGACACAGAGACATAGAGAGGCAGAGACATAGGCAGAAGGAGAAGCAAGCTCCATGCAGGAAGCCCAATGTGGGACTCGATCCTAGGACTCCAGGATCACACCCTGAGCTGATGGCAGATGCTTAACTGCTGAGCCACCCAGGCATCCCCATGATAGCTCTTGAAAGCTTCCCTGGATCCTCTAAATATGGGTCTGAGCTACATGTCCATGGACCCACCGGCAGTATCTACTCACATGATGTACTCCCAAGTAATGGAATGAGTTGACTTACTGGATAGAAGAACCTAGAATTGACAATTAGAATTTTAGGGAATAGCTGCCCAAAACAATGATTATGGTTTTGGCCATATTGGCTCTTAAATTTTTTTGATAGTAATTAACCAAGTTTTAAGATTTTATTTTAAGGATTTTTATTTATTTGAGGGAGAGAACACAAGTGGAGGAAGAAGCAGAGGGAGAAAGGCAAGTAGACTCCCTGCTGAGTGCCGAGCCTGATACAACACAGGGTTCATCCCAGGACCCTGAGGTCATGACCTGAGCTGAAACCAAGAGTTGGATGCTTAATCAACTGAGCCACCCAAGTGCCCCAATAATTAGCTAAGTATTTTATTTATTTTTTATTTTTTAAGATTTTATTTATTTATCATGAGAGCCAGAAAGAGGGTCAGAAACATAGGCAGAAGGAGAAGCAGGCTCCCTGTGGGGAGCTTGATGTGGGACTCAATCCCAGGACCCTGGGATCACGCCTTGAGCCAAAGGCAGATGCTCAACTACTGAGCCACCCAGGTGCCCCTAGCCAAGTATTTTACATCCATTTTTGGTTCATGATTTTAAAATCATGCTATCTGGGTAGAGAAGACTTAGACTTCTTAGACTCCTGTTCATGAAGGCAAATGGGTAGGCTGGCATTTCCTTAAAAGCAATAGTAAAATATTTCTATGTATTTATGACATTAGGGAGATGAAACTGTGTATGGAAGCACTGTCTAGAAAGCATTGATAAGTAATAGAAGAGGTAATACTAAGAGATAGGTAATGGAAAAATTATCTTAACATTGCTTGCTCCTTCCGTAGGCTGATATAGAGCTGTTGAGTACTGAAATGAGGTCCCACAGGAATTAAGTCTCCTCATGGCAGTTCTCTGGTGCTAAAGAATTGATTTTTTGGAAGATGGGATAAACTATGTCTCAAGTCTCTTACAAGGGAAATATTTCTGAGAAGCCTGTTTGAGTAAACAGCTTTTTAAAGTTTGAAGCACACTACTCTGCATAGCAGCTAAAATATTACATCTTGAAATCTTTTTCGCTTTACAATAGTTTATTTACCAAGTGTTTTAGTTTATTTACCAAGTTTATAGGTAGAGTGAAGAAATCTCATTTGGGAAGAGTTCTAAATCTTTAACATGTGAAAAGATATATATATGTATCATACATATATATATCATACATATATATATGTATGATAATCACAAATAAAGTATCCCACCTGGTTGTCAATGGAGATTTCTGTTTCCACCATTTCTCTCACAAAAACTAATCCATATGTGGCATGTTTTCAAATCTGCATTCATTATCAGTCTTGACAGTCAAACCCAGTACCTCCCATGAGGCTGTATTCAATATGAATGCTGAGAAACTGCTAGCACTTAAAATACCGCCTGAAGTTAATTAATTTGCTGTGATTTTCCTTGCATTCAGTCTGAGAAGTTATCTTGCTAATGTAAATAGATTTAAAACAACTTCATAGAACTTTATATTGAACTAAACTATTAGCTTCTAAATTGGCTGGATTGGCTGGACTTGATCTGTACAATATTTATGAACTTGTAGAAAGCAGAATGCACCTTCCAAAATGTAGTTGGAAAGTTTAATTATGAATTTATTAAAGTCATATTCTTTGAACTTGACATAACTTATGGAAATGCAACTCATTATTACGACTGCTGGATTTGCAGACAGCAATATTGAGAGTGAGAAAATAATTCAGTTTAGAGAAAAATGATCGTTTTGACATTTAACGAGATATATACGCGACAACAGAGGTATGACTAGAAGCATGGGCTTTGGAGTCAGACAGCCTTGGTTTTGATTTTGGCTGTGCCATCTCATTCAGTCCTTCATTCCTTTTTTTTTTTTTTAGTATTTAACTGAAACCTAGTCACACAGTGGTGAAAAAAACAGGCATTTTCCTGCCTCCTATGGATCTCATAGTCTAGCACGGGAAGTGGGTATGAAATAAATATTCATATAAATAATGGTTAAGGATAAGTACTGGGTGTCATGAAATCAAATAACACAAGAACTAATTTAGATTGAGGCTCCTGAAGGCCAATGTAAGGAATGAAAGCAGACCATAAGGTGGCTGGGTAGAGGGAGCCGGAATAAAGAGACTGAGAGAGGAGGGGATGAGTCAAAAATACAGCTGTAAGATTTAATCAGTGTTTTCCTTTTTTTTTTTTTTTTTTTAAAGATTTTATTTATTCATTCATGAGAGACAGAGAGAGAGTAACAGCTGCACATAGTTCTCGGAATCAAATAACGTTGTATTTGAATCATGCTTAATACAGACCTAGCATGATAAGTATTTACTACCCGGTGGCTATAAATAATGATAATAATAATAATAATAATAATAATGCCCTCATGGAGTTTACATTCTGGTGAGGTGATAATCTCCACTGTAGGAATGGAAATAAGCAAAGAGGGACTGACAGTTGCTTAAAGAGCTTCAGAGAAAAGTTCTACATTTTTAGTAATTTTAGAAATGAGTTAATCATTACAGTCACAACTGAAGGAAAAAGGCAAGACAAAACATCTTAATGCTTTCTGAGTGAACTTAAGTGACATATCAGCAAGGTCACAGAATAAAGATACTGAAATTATAGTTGATGTAATTTCCCATGTATAAAACTTTATCCATCTAATCTGTAAAACCTCAAGATCAAGACTGCCTGTTGCTTGGGCCCTGGCAAGCTTGTAAAGGCAGGATGAGTTAAAGAAATAATTGCAAACTTGTTAGCTAAGATATTTTCCTAAAAAAATCCAGAAAAATTATAAATTAAATAGTAATGGACCTTCATTGTAACAAGGATTAAGATTCATTATTTTGGTTCCTTCAAGGGAAGCATTTTATAAATGTTTTGTACTTTTATCCTTATCTGACAAGATGTGGATGAACAGTTCATGGCCTCTCCTCCCCACTATACCTTGGTTAACTATCTCCTGTCCTCTCCAACTTCTTCTAAAGCTCATCTCTCTGTTCTAGGTTGACCTCTAGCCAGGGTTAATTTTAAAAATATGAGGTCTATTATTTTCTATTTTTATAAGAGGTGAGTAAAATTCCATTTATACTTCTTCTGAGGGGCCATGGTTTAGTGCTAGTAAGATGTTATTAGAAATAAGTAAATAAGTTCAATGAGATATTTTTATGTTTGATATGTTAACCTTAGAGATGTGAACAAAGGGGAAGAAGCCTTTCCATTCTGTTGTTTTATTTATTCCATCCACTCACTTATTCCACAAATATTGAATAGATATCCACTCAGAGGACATTTATGGAGGTGTTCATCATGTCCTAGGAAAGGTACCTCGTTCTAGGGATACAAATATAATTGATTTCTAGGTTTTGCCTTCAAACGTACAACTTTGTAGCCAAATTGTTCTTTCATTTATTAGTACTCTACATATATTTCATGAATGCCTTCTCTGTGCCCAGCATTGTTGTAGACACTGGACACAGGATGTGCCCTGTAGTAGATATTGGACACAGACACAGGGTGTGCCCTGGTGCAGCTTATATTCAAGGGTAGACCTGAAAACAAGTGTAGAAGGTTAGGGTGGTGCTTCCTAAAGTGCTCTGATGACTACAGGGAGTGTACAAAATTATTTATGAGAGGTTCAGGAAGAAAATATTTTGATTTTTATTTATCTTAATCTCATCTTGCTTTATTTATATTTTTGTATATATTTGGTAATATACCTAATCTGGATAGTAGTGCTTGTACACCCTTTAAACATAAATAAATATTTAAATTCATTAATTTCATACTTGATAAACATTTGCAGACCCCAGGATGAAAGCTGGATTTATTTACTTATTTATTATTTAAATATTTTGTTTATTTATTTATTCATGAGACACAGAGAGGCAGAGACACAGCCAGAGGGAGAAGCAGGCTCCATGAAGGGAGCCCGACGTGGGACTCGATCCTGGGTCTCCAGGATCACGCCCTTGGCTGAAGGCAGTGCTAAACCGGTTTTTTTTTTTTTTCTAAGATTTTATTTATTTATTCATGAGAGACAGAGAGAGAGATAGGAAAGCATGGATTTAGAATAAGACGGACTTATGAGTTTGAAGTCAGTTTCCATCACTTACTACACGTGGGTCCTTGGGCTAGCCAGAGCTCTGCATCCTTACAGAGATGTTGTAAGGGTAGGCTGTAATAATGTTAGTAAAGTGCTTATATTGTGTCTGTTTATATCAAATCCTCAAAAAAATGATGGCTAATGTTACTATTGTTATTATTTATGTGATCAATATTAAAATACAGGCATCTTCAAAGTGATAAAGAGAATTTTGAGAAGGGACTGGTTAAGCTGTGACCCTAGTGCCATGAAACTGTTATAATAAATTATTGCTGGGAATGTAAATCAGTGCTACTTTTTATGCACTTATATACCAGAATCCTTAAAATTTTTATTTGCCTTAACCCGGTTGTTTCCCTTCCAGAAATTTATCTTAAGGAAACAATCAGAATTCTAATAGATTTATAATAGTGACTGATAGGAAAAAAGTAACTAAATGTCCAAACATAGGAGAATAGCAGGTTAAATTACAACTTTATGATGGAATATTGTACAGCTTTTAATATTTTTAAAGAATACTTGGGGAAATAGTAATATTTAGTGAAGAAGATAGGATATAAAATTATAGCGTAATCCCAATTATGCTTTTTTTAAACATATAATTTAAAAAAACCCCACACAACTTAATTAAATGGTATTGGGAAAACTGGACAGCTACATGGAAAGGAATGAAGCTGGACTACTTTCTTACAGTATACACAAAAATCCCAAATGTATAAAATACCTAACTATGAGGCTTGAACCCATGAAACTCCTAAAAGAAAACATAGGTAGTAATCTCTTGGACATTGGCGTTAGCTACATATTTATGAATGTCTCTGCAGGCAAGAGAAACAAAAGCAAAAATAAACTTTGGGAACTACACCAAATAAACTCCTGCACAGTGAAGGAAGCTATTAAAACAAAAAAGCAAGCTACTGAATGGGGGAAGATATTTGCAAATGCCATATTCAATGAAATGTCAGTATCCTAAATATATAAAGAACTTATGCAACTCAACACACAAAAAAGAATAATCTAGAAAATGGAGAGAAGACATAACAGACATTTCTCCAAAGAAGAGATCCAGATGGCTAACAGACATGTGAAAAGATACTCAACGTCACTCATCATCAGGGAAATGCAAATCAAAACTACAATTAGATGTCCTCACACTGTCAGAATGGTTTAAATAAAAAATATAAGAAACAACTAGTGTTGGCAAGGATGTGGAGAAAAGGAAATTCTCTTGCACTGTTGGTGGAAATGTAAATTGGTACAGCCACTGTGGGAGCAGTATGGAGGTTCCTCAAAAAAGTAAAAATAGAACTATCCTGTGATCCAGTAATTGTACTACTGGGTATTTATAAAAACACTAATTCAAAAGGATATATGTACTCCTATGTCTATTGCAGAATTATTTACATAGCTAAATTGTAGAAGCAGCCCAAGTGTCCACTGAAAGAAATTGAGTCTTTTCATTGGGTGGGGAGGAGCTGCAGTTAGAAAAACTGAGATGCCAAACCTTTAGGAGATTTGTTTCACATGCTAATCCTGGTGTAATTCATATATATATATCATTCTGATGTAATTCTGAAAAATCCCCATATATTGTGTGTGTGTGTGTGTGTGTGTGTGTGTGTGTGTATAAAACACATTATATATATAGGATATGTATTTAAGATGTATATATGTATAAGATATATATGTATACACACACATATATATACACACACATAACTAATATTCACTGAGCCAGAAACTAATTCCATTCACTCTTTTTTTTTTTTTAAAGATTTTTATTTATTTATTTGAGAGAGAGAGTGCACGAGTCAAGGGGAGGGGCAGAAGGAGAGGAAGAAGCAGACTCCCAGCTAAGCCAGGAGCCCAACACAAGGCTTTATTCCAGGTCTCTGGGATCATGACCTGAGCCAAAAGCAGATGATGCTCAACCATTGAGCCACCCAGATGCCCCGGAAAAAAATTTTTTAAAGACTTATTTATTTATTTGAGGGGGGGTGGGGAATGGAGTTTGGTAAGGGCAGAGAGAGAGGGAAAAGCAGACTCCCCGCTGAGCGCAGAGCCCCACATGACCCTGAGATCATGACCTGAGCCAAAATCAGAAGTTGGACATTTAACTGACTGAGTGACCCAGGCACTCACCCAAAATACTTTTTTTTAATGGTCTGAAGGATACTCAATGAACTTATCAAATAATTACCTCTGGACTGGAAGAAGAGGGTCAAGATTAGAGATCATAGGGGATCCCTGGGTGGTGCAGCGGTTTAGCACCTGCCTTTGGCCCAGGGCGTGATCCTGGAGACCAGGGATCAAGTCCCACTTCGGGCTCCCTGCATGGAGCCTGCTTCTCCCTCTGCCTGTGTCTCTGCGTCTCTCTCTCCTTCTCTCTCTCTCTGTGTCTATCATGAATAAATAAATAAAATCTTAAAAAAAAAAGATTAGAGATCATGGGGAAAAGAAATTATAGCTCCATTTGTGATATTCCAATTCTTAAAAGAAAAGTGACTCTAATTTTAATATTAAAATTAATTTCTTAATTAAGTCAAAGACAACTGAAAATATGCTTAAAGAGTCTAGTTTACTAGGTTCTCAATTTTCACATCCCAATCTCCAGCCTTAAGAAACCGAATATTATGTTTGTGCATTCCTTCCTGGCTGCAGAGGCAACAGGAAACCCCAAACTTGAACCTCAGTGTGCACAAAGAAGGCAGAGGCAGGAAGCAGAATCACTGAGATCCCAGCAATACTTGGAATGTGTTTGTTATGCAAGTACATCGTTTTGACTACATTTGGGACAGGAAGTTCACCATGAAAATAAGTGGAATATAAAAATGGTATAGCCTAAATAGTAAGTGTCTTTAAGGATTAAAACAAGAATTCAGTGATTTCTAATATTTTCATTAACTGTAAAAAGATCTCCAACTAACAAAGGACAAGCTGGAGAGAGAATGTGACCTACATAGCTTGTGTGTTGCCGCTAGATCCCTGCTTTCTCTTCCAAGGTGACTGGCCCTTACCTCGGCCCAAAGAAAACTCAATAAAAATTCTGCTGCTTAAAAAAAAAAAAAATGTTGCTGCTTCATTACTTCTAGTGACATTGTTCTGTGAGAAGAAAGCCATGATGTCCAGTTTACACATTCCTGATAGCAACAAAGCCTCCACAGAGGTCTGCTTTGTTAAAAAAAAAAAAAAAAAAGATGGCAGGGAAATGTTAGCAATATATATAATCCCCACAGGTTTCACTTTAGAAAGAAATCAAATCATGTTTCACCTTCCTGTAAGCATCTCTGCAGGGAAACAAAGCCAGATCCACAATTAAGTTTTTAGAATTAATTTTTCTCTCTTTTCTGTCCAGGAAAGATTGGATTAATGGCTGATTTCAAATCCTAAACCTCCATGCTGAGCAACCTTTGTGGCTTGTCAAGAAGAGGCTAAGGATGTCCTCGGCACGCTGTGTAGCACAGACTAAAGTGAGTAGACTCCCATTTGGGAAGCCCTTTCTTCTGAAACATAGAGCCCTTGATCTCCTTTATAACTGGAGCTCCTCCTGGGAGTGTTTCTCCCCAGGACCTGTATCACACCCTCAGTGCAGGCCTGACCTGAGCACAGCAGGAGGTTGCTGGGCAAGGCAGAAGAAGGAGGGATCAGAGCCAAGCAAAAAAGTCCCCTAGTGGGCAGTGTATTCACCTAACTAGCAATCCTGTCCCTCCTTTCATATTTGCAATTTAAAATTGGTCTCCCTAACCCATTTTCCCTCTAATTTTCCACAGAACCTGACCAATCTGACCACACTGCTGTCTTTCAGTTATTCTCCATAGCAACCAAGGCTTCTCCTTCACAGCACTTAACACAATGGCAAATAATAAATTATATGTGTAATTAAGTATTTAATGACTCCCTCCCTCAGAAGATTGCAAAGTTCAAGGAGTCGTCCCTAGCGCTACTTGGGACCTCACAATGAAAATGCTCAACAATTATTTGTAGGATAAGTGAATGAATGGATGGGTAGATGACCACTCCTTTTTACCAGTACCCCAGTCCTCCCATTTGATTCATCCTACAACCTCATCTCATTCTCCTCTGCTGTACTAAATTCCATCAGCCCGTGCAGTTGATTGACCTCTTTGGAGCCCCCTGCCCCAGCAGTGGGCTGGTTTAGGAAGCCCGCAGATTCTAACACTGTGCCCCATTTCACCCTGTCCCTCTCCAGTGGCATTAACAAACCAAAGTTGCAGGTGTTCTGAAACATCCTCCCCAGTAACCGAATAGCTTCTATACCATGGCAGGATTATAAACTAAAAGCAAGTCCCCCACCCTGCTAGCCTTTCCCATAATCTTTGCAGATTACTGAAGGTCTTGCTCTCAGAGAGTAACTTCTGACTTCCATCCAAAGTTTCAGATTTATTTCTCATCCAATGTCAAAAAAAAAAAAGACAGTAAATGGCAATAAAGAAATATTAAAAAAAAGAAATATTAAAAGAGGGAAAGCATGAGAGGATGTGAAAGAGTATCACGCATATGCCACTGGTGCTGTGCACTTATGCAAGGTATGCCACCATTTGATTTGGCTCTTCCAAGCAGATCAGCAGGAGTCACACAATCCACTAAGACCACAAGGTGGAGCAGACAAGTTGCTCAGTAACAGCATACCTGTTCACTACAGGAAATCTTGACAAATTTCAAAACCCATGAAACAGTTCAGTGGCCTAATGTGAACCATTGTTCACTTTTATAGCACTTTTATAAAAGCACTTTTATAGCAGAGTCAAAGCAATGGGGTCCAAATAGACATCCCTCTGAGGTTCTGGCTTTTCAAGGATAATTCTGAAGTAGAGCCTAGGATGCATGAATGCACATTCTTCAGCCAATTCTCTAAATACCACTTGACAACATTAATTTGGTTAATATCAGAAACATATTTCTGAACCTCTTGTCTGAGTATGAAGGCTGCATTCCTCATCATTTGGATCTGGCTTCCTGCTGACAACAGGGAAGTATATCCTGTCACTTGAGGGTAGAGAGCTCATCTGTCTAAATTCAACTTATGGCATATATTCTAAACTGATGTAATGATTGTAAGGCATTTCAACATTAGGCTTGAAAATGTCCTTGCCAAAGCTTCATCCAAAAATAAATGTAGGCTGATCTAATCACCTCCTGGCTGTTCTCCCTTTCGTCCATCTCCCTTTGCACTGATCTAATCTTTTCAACACCACAGAGGAGATACAATGACATGCAGACTTGATTAGGTCCCTCCTCTGGTGGACAAGTGCTGTCCACTTTAGACAAGGTGAAGAATACAAAGGCTCCTTGGGTCAGCCAAATCACGTTACCAGCGTCTAATATCTAGCCAAACCTTCAGTCACTTGGGAGATTAGATTTGTCTAAGCTTGCCATGTTATACTTAAAGTATAACTGTTTCTTGTCCATGGTGCCTTCTGCCCTCCTTCCCAGGCTCCTTTTCTACTTGACCAGAGTTGGAATTAGCTTTCCTGCAGAGTTTTCATGGGACACCCAGAAAGAAATTTTTATTCCAATTGCCACTTCAGCCTTCATCCTCATCTCATTTTATCTATTTTGGTTAATAATTCTCTGTGCAATTAAAAAGTCACCCCCATTACTACCAATCAAAAAACGTTACCAATATATTTTGGTACATTTCTTTATAGTACTGTTCCTATACATATATATATTGTGTGCTTTTAAAAAAATTATTATTGAAGTGTAGTTGACACATAATGTTAGAATAGTTTCAAATATACAGCACAATTATTTGACAATTCTATAATTACTCAAATGTTCACCACAGTAAGTGTGGTTACCATCTATCACATGCAATGTTGTTACAAAATTATTGACTATATTCGCTGTGCTGTACTTTTCATCTTCATTTATTTTATAACTGGAGATTTGTACTTCTTAATCTCTTTTACCTATTTCATCTATCCCTCCACCCACCGCCCCTCTGGCAACAATCAGTTTGTTCTCTGTATTTAAGAGTCTGTTTTTGTTTTGTTTTTTTTCTTTCTTTTTTTTTTTTTAATGATAGTCACAGAGAGAGAGAGAGAGAGAGAGAGAGAGAGGCAGAGACACAGGCAGAGGGAGAAGCAGGCTCCATGCACCGGGAGCCCGACGTGGGATTCGATCCCGGGTCTCCAGGATCGTGCCCTGGGCCAAAGGCAGGCGCCAAACCGCTGTGCCACCCAGGGATCCCAAGAGTCTGGTTTTTGATTGTTTGCTTGTTTGTTTTGTTTTTTAGATTCCACATATAAGTGAAATCATATGGTATTTGTCTATCTCTGTCTGACTTCTATCACTGAGCATCACACCCTCTAAGTCCATGCATGTGGTTGCAAATGACAAAAATCTCATTCTTTTTTGTGGCTGAATAATATTCCTTTACACAGTCCACATCTTTATCCATTCATCTGTTGCTTCCTTATCTTGGCTGTTGTAAATAATGCTGTAATAAACAGAGGTGTATATCTTTTCAAATTAGTGTTTTCATTTTCTTTGCAAATATTGAACCATCCTTGCTTCCCAGAAATAAATCCCACTTGATCATAGTGAATGATTTTTTAAATGTATTGTTGGATTTGGTTTGCTAATATATTTTTTATAAAAGATTTTATTTATCCATTTGAGAGAGAGAGGGAGCATGGGCAGGGGTAGAGGCAGAGGGAGAGGGAGGAACAGACTCCTCACTGAGCAGGGAGCCTGATGGGGCTTGATCCCAGGACCCTGGGATTGTGACCTGAGCTGAAGGCAGATGCTCAACTGACTAAGCCACCCAGGTACCCCTGGTTGCTAATTTTTGTTGAGGATTTTTACATTTATGTCCATCAGAGATATTGACCTGTAGTTCTCTCTCTCTCTCTCTCTCTCTCTCTCTCTCCCTCTTTGTCTCTCTCTCTGTCTCTAGTCTATTTATTTGGTTTTGGTATCAGGATAATGCTGGCCTGAAGAATGAATTTGGAAGTTTTCCTTGTTCTTCTATTTTTTGGAATAGTTTAAGAACAGGTATTAGCTCTTCTTTAAATGTTAAATAGAATTCACCTGTGAAGCCATCATCTGGTTCTGGACTTTTGTTTGCTGGGAGTTTTTTGATTAATGATTCAATTTCACTGCTGGTAATTGGTCTGTTCAAAATTTTCATTTCTTCCTGATTCAATTTGGGGAGGTTATATGTTTTTAAGAATTTATCCATTTTCTCTAGGTTGTCCAATTTATCGGCACTTCATTTTCCTAATATTCTCTTACAATCCTTTGTATTTCTGTGGTGTTGGTTGTTATTTCTCCTTTCATTTCTGATTTTGTTTATTGAGTCTCTCTCTCTCTCTCTTTGATGACTCTGGCAAAAGTTTTATCAATTGTTAGTCTTTTCAAAGAACCAGTACCCAGTTTCATTGATCTATTCTTCTTCTTTTTTTAAAATTTCTATTTCGTTTATTTGTGCTTTAACCTTATCATTTCCTTCCTTCTACTGGTTTTGTTTGTTCTTTTTCTAGCTCCTTTAGGTATAAGGTTAGATTGTTCATTTGTGATTTTTTTTGCTTCTTGAGGATAGCCTGTATTGCTATCAACTTCCCACCTGGAACAGCTTTTACTGCATCCCAAAGGTTTTGGACTGTTGTGTTTTCCTTTTCATTTGTCTTGATGTATTTTTTAATTTACTTTTTTGATATCTTGGGTGACCCATTCATTGTTTAGAAGCATGTTCTTTAACCTCCATGTATTTATATTCTTTCCAGATTTTTTTCTTGTGGTTGATTTCAATTTTCATAGCATTGTGGTCAGAAAAGATAACTTTTCTATGACATAACTTCAGTCTTTCTGAATTTGTTGAGACTTGTTCTGTGGCCTAATATATGATCTATTCCGGAGAATGTTCCATGTGCACTTGAAAAGAATATGTTTCCTGCTATTTTAGGATGGAATGTTCTGAATGTATCTGGTAGATCCATCTGGTCCAATGTGTCATTCAAATCCATTGCTTCCTTGTTGATTTTCTGTTTCGATGATCTATCCGTTGATGGAAGTGGGGTGTTAGAGTCCCCTACTATTATTGTATTACTATAGATTACTTCTGTTATATTTATTAACTGCTTTGTATATTTGGGTGCTCCCATGTTGGGTACATAAATATTTACAATTGATATATCTTCTTGTTGGATTATTCTCCTTATGATTATATAATGTCCTTCTTTATCTCTTGTTACAGTCTTTTTTGTTTGTTTGTTTATTTATTTTACAGGGAGAGAGAGTATACCCAAGTGGGGGGAGGGGCAGAGGGAGAGGGAGAAGCAGGCTGGGAGCCTGCTGTGGGACTTGATCCCAGGATCCTGAGATCATGACCTGAGCTGAATGCAGATGCTTAACTGACTGAGTCACCAGGTACCCACAGCCTTTGTTTTAAAGTCTATTTTGTCTGATATAATTATTGCTACCCAGCTTTCTTTTTGCTTCCATTTGCATGATAAGTGGTCTTCCATCCGTTTGCTTTCAATCTACATGTGTCTTTAGGTCTGAGATGAGTCTCTTGTAGACAAGATACAGTCGGGTCCTATTTTTTTAATCCCTTTTATCACCCTATGTCTTTTGATTGGAGTGTTCAGGCCATTTACATTCAAAGTAATTATTGATAAGTATGTGCATATTGCCATTTTGTTACTTGTTTTATGGTTGTTTTGTTGTTCTTCTCTGTTCCTTTTCTTCTCTTGATCTCTTCTCCCAGCCAGGTTTGCCGGCATTCTTTAGTGACATAGTTGGATTCCTTTCTCTTTACTTTTACATATCTATTACTGGTCTTTGGTCTGTGGTTACTATTAAGTTTTTATTTGATATCTTATGCATATAGCAGTCAAGTTATGCTCACTTAAGTTTGAACCCATTCTTCACTCCTCTCACCCACTCAACCCTCTCACCTCTTTACCCACATTTTAGGTATAGTATGTCATAGTTTACATCTTTTTATTTTGTGAATTCCTTGACTGATTTTTATAGATATGCTTATTTTTACTACTTTTGTGTTTCCTGTTTTTCTTACTCGTACTTATGGTTTTTCCTTTCCACTAAAGGAGTCCCCTTTAACATTTTTAGATCATGAGCTCTGTTAGCTTTTGTTTATCTGGGAAACTCTTCATTTCTCCTATTCTGAATGATCCAGCCTTTACTGGATAGAATATTCTTGGATGCAGGTTTTTGTCATTTAATACTTTGAATATATCATGTCACTCCCTTCTGGCTTGCAAGTGCCTGCTGAAAAATCAGCTCATAGCCTTATGGGATTTCTCTTATATGTAACTGTTTTCTCTTACTGCTTTTAAAAGTCTCCCCTATTGCTACACTTTGCTGTTTTAATTGCTATGTGTCTTGATGGAACCTCCTTTGGTTGATTTTTTTGGGAGATTCTCTGTGCCTCCTAGATCTGGATTTTTGTTTCCTCCCCTACATTTTGGAAGTTTTCAGCTATTCTTTAAATATTTTTTTTGGCCCTGTTTGTCTCTCTTCTCCTTGTGAGATCCCTATAATGTAAATGTTATTACACTTGATGGTGTTACTGAGTTCCCTAAGTTGGTTTTCATTTTTTTATTATTATTTTTTCTCTCTCTTCTTCAGCTTGATTGCTTTCCATTAAGCAATTACTCCAGGTCACTGATTCATTCTTCTACTTCCTCTAGTCTACTACTTATTTCATCCAGTGTTTTTAAATTTTAGTTATTGAGTTCTTCATCTCTGGTTCTTTTCTATGTTTTTTATATCTTCGTTAAGGGTCTCTCTGAGGTCCTCCACTCTTCTCTAAGTTCAGTGAGTATCTTTATGACTATTACTTTCATTTCTCTATCAGACATCACTTATCTCTGTTTTGTTTAGATCTCTTGCTATGGTTTTTGTCCTGTTCTTTCATTTGGGACATATTCCTATGTCTCCTCATTTTGTCTAACTCTCTGTGTGTGTTTCTATGTGTTAGGAAAGTCAGCTATGTCTTCTGCTAGTGAAAATAGTGGCCTTATGAAGAAGATGTCCTGTGGTGCCCTGCAGCTCAATGTCACCAGCACCTGGAGCTTCAGGGGTATCTCCTATGTGTGCTGTATGCACCCTGCTGTTGTGGCTGAGCTCTGTTTACCATTAGTCTGGTCATCTGCAATGGCTCCCTTTGCCTGTTGTGGGTAGTATTTGGTTCCTATGGTGTTAGTGGGCCAATCTGAGGCCACCTCAGGATTAAGTTAAGTCAGACTAGGTGTTTAACAGAGATACAGTAGCACTCACCTTCAGGAGAGTGTGGTGGTGGGGTGCACAGAGCTAGCAACATCTGTAGTAGTGGGAGAGGAGCTGCATCTGGGTTGGTTCTGCAGGATGTGTGGTGGCTGGATGTGTGGTGTTAGTAATGCTCTCTACAGTGGTGTGGCTCCACAGGACAACATGTGAGCAGGGCACATAGCAAGTTAGGTAGCAAATGTTGGCTCAGGGCTTGTTTCCACAGGTGTTTGTGTGGTTATTGGGAGGAAGGGGGCTAGGAAATGATGTGTGCCACCAGCTCCTATATTCCTGGAGAAGTCTCCCAATGGTCCTTGCCCCACTAGCCCGTGCTCTGAGATTAGTAAAGAAATCTCTGTTCCATATACCCCAGATATTCTTAAATTCCTGCTTCCATGCTCTATCTCTGTGGGGTTTCCTCTTGTGCTCCTGGTTCTCCCACAAACCTACTATTTTTAAAGTTCTAGGTTTTAAACCCCACTGATTGTTTTTTATTTTTATTAAAGATTTTATTTATATATTCATGAGAGACACAGAGACATGCAGAAATGTAGGCAGAGGGAGAAGCAGGCTTCCTACAGGGAGCCTGATGCAGAACTTGATCCCAGGGTCCCAGGATCACGCCATGAGCCAAAGGAAGATGCTCAATCACTGAGCCACTCAGGTGCCCCTAAGTCCCACTGATTGTAGAAATTGTAGAATTTGATCCCTGTGGTTTTGAAAGCCAGATATTATGGGGATTAATCTTCCCTGTGCAGGCTTCCTCTTGTGAGAGTCTGTTTTCCTGCCCTTTCGGCACCTGTGGTGACTCTCACTACTGGGGTCAATTCTGTAGGTCTGTTTCCTCCCAACTTTGTCTCAGCTCTCCCTACCCTCTTCCATGTGGCCTCCTCTCTACATTTAACTGTGTTTGGTTAGTCTTTGGGTCATTTTCTGGGTCATTTACACTGATGGAGCTGTTATCTAGTTGTATCAATGGGATGAGGTGAATGTAGGGCCCTCCTACTCTGCCATCCTCCTCAGAAGGGTTTTTAAATGAACAAGAGTGACATCCAAGTGGCAAGAAATTGGAAAATAATGTAAAAGCAATAGATAAGCTTTTTCACAAAACTTGATTTTGTGTAGATATGCCTTCTTCTGAACCTCTTCCCATAGCTGCTCAGATTTATTTCCTGGATGCCGCACCCATCACACTAAGCCCTACAGGCACTCGTGAGCCCCAGGAACCGAATCCACGTATACAAAGAAAGAAAAGTAGCAGGACCAGAAAAGTCCCTCAAATTAGGGATAAGAACTAATGAGTGGTCAAAAATCAACCAGAGCACTGATGATGTTAGAGAAATACAACTTGCAAGACTTAATTTATACACTGTAAATTAGGGAAGAAACTTTATTTTGTGGGAAGAAATTGGAGAGCAGAGGAGAGGGTCTTAGAGAAGGGATTGCTCATTGACACAGCATTGGAAGCTTGAAGAAGGGGGAGGGAGAGAGAGAACGGCTACTGGAAGCAGTCCATACTGGGGGAGCCTTGGTCACACACTTGTGCACTGTGGTATGGGATAATGCCGGAACAAAGGGAAGATTAGGTATGGCCTAGAGAGATAGGAATGGATTAGGAGCTTTTGTGTGTCACAGGTTGGCAGTGATTTTCTTGTCATTTTTTTTGTCCATGGGGTAATAAGACAACTAAGTATCATAGTAGTAAGACTGCCCAAGATGCTGACCTCAGGTCAGATAACTGGGCACATTATGTACTAAATTATGAATAAATTTATATCTCTTCTATGCCATTGAGGTTTGGAACCATCCTTTATTCTGAAAAGATTATGAGCCACCCTGTGAGTCAATTTCAGTCATTATCATAATAATATCAGCAGACTCAAATAATATGTAGTTGGTTTTCTAAAATTAATATGAAATTGCTTCATGGCTTAGCTGAGAGATGCTTAATAACTATATTATCCTCATGTGAGGCTAAATGGGTGAATTTTTAATCTTGCCATTTTGAATAGGGTAAAATTAGTTTTTTTAGAAGTGGAGATTAGAAAAAGTTGAAGAATTTAAAAAAACTATTGCCAACTACAAAGAAACTTAATTAAGAGAGTAAATCCCCTGAAATGTCTGCTGTCACATGTGTTGAGCCTTCTATGCTGCCTAGTGGCTTCATCGTATTCATATTCCCTATAAAGACACTTCATAGTAGGGTTTGTGATTTTTATCTATTCTTGGCCTTGCTCTTTTTTTTCATTCTTTTTTTTTTAAAAGATTTTATTTATTTATTTGACACTTTCTTATTTTTGTTTAATGATATATTTTGGAGATATTATTATGTTCAAACATACAGATCTAGTTCACATTTTGTGTTGCATGGTATTCCATAGTATGGAGATGCCTTGTTTTAGTAATTTCCCTGTCAATGGGAATTTATATGGTTTTAGCCCTTCTCACTTCCTTCTTTCGCTGTTATAACTAATGGTATGATGACTATCCTTATACATATTTTATGCACATGTATGAATATTTTTCATGGGGAGATAATTGGAGAGTAGAGCTGTTTAGTACAATGGTGTTTACATTTAATAGATAAAATACATAGATTTTATTTTATTTTACTTTAAACTCCTGTTTCTTCTATTTATTTGTTTAATTAATTTTTGAGAGAGAGAGCACAAGGGAGTGTGCATGAGCAGGAGAAGGTGCAGAGGGAGAAGGAGGGAGAGAATCCCAAGCAGGCTCCCCGTTCAGTGTGGAGACTGACATAGGTATTGATCTCATGACCCCAGAGATCACAACCTGAACCAAAATCAAGAGTCTGATGCTTAACCAACTGAGACAACCAGACACCTCAATACATTGATTTTAATACAGCCAAACCAGTAGAACATCCAAGGGTTTAGCCATTTTATATTCCTAGGAGGTACATGTGAAGATAACCTTTTCTTTATACTGCTAACACTTATTATAAACCTTTTATTTTTTCCAAACTGATGTACCAAAATGGCATGTCTTTGTTTTATTTTTTTTATTTTTAATTTTTTTTAATAATAAATTTATTTTTTATTGGTGTTCAATTTGCCAACGCGTGTCTTTGTTTTAAATCTTATTCACCTGATTATTAAGGAGATTAGATGATCTATTTATATTTTTTCAGCCATTTATATTTGTCTTAATGAGAATTCTCTATTTATATGTATATTTATTTTTTTGGCTTGTGACTTTCTTATTAATTTGTAGGTGTTCAGAGTATTCTAGGTTTTAGTTCTGTACTCAAGGGAGAGTCACTTGAGATTCTTGCTCTCCCTCTCCCCTACCTCCTCACTTTTTCTCTAAAATAATAAATAAATCTTTAAAAAATATTCTATGTTTTAATCCTTCATCTGGTACATATAAAACAATTTCTTTCAGTCTGTTTAGTGATTTGTATAAATTTTTGAACATGATTGGGATGAAACTGTATGTTCAATTTTATATTTTGTCTTTTTCCACTAAAATTATATTGCATTTTCCCCTATCACTAAAGAGTCTCCAACAAAATGATTTTTAATGACAATAAAATTTTATTGTGTGAATATAACATTTTATTTTTCTTCTTTTTTCCTTCATGTTAACATGCTTCTGTTGTTAAGCTCTTAATTGTGTCTGCAGTTTTGCTATTGAATATTTTTGGAAAATTTTGCCAATGATTACTTTTCTGAATATCTTTTTATTTAATCTTTGGGTGTATTTCCATTTCTTTAGATAAGATTATAAGAGGGAAACTTATTAGAGCAAATAATATTAATTTAAATTTCATTGATACATACTATGAAATTTTTTTATGGAAATTTTGTACCAGCTTATCTTTCTATTAGTAGTATGTCAGCATGTCTTTCTCACAGAACTCTCTCTCTCTTTTTTTAGAACTATCTCTTAATATAGCTGATTATTAAGTATATTTAAGATGTCAGTTTTAAAGATCAGGAATAATACTTCACTGATAGAATAATTTGTACTTAATTGATGACCAAGGAAGAAGGATACTTCTCAATTATTAGCCATTTATAGTTCTTCGGATAACTGTTAGTCCTTTTATATAATTTTTCTCTAGGGTATTTGTTTTCTTACTGGTTTGAGTAGGTTCTTTGCATATTATAGTTTTTGTGTTTTTTATCTTTTAAATTCATGAGAGACACACAGAGAGAGGCAGAGACACAGGCAGAGGGAGAAGTAGGCTCACAGGGAGCCTGATGTGGACTCGATCCCAGGACCCTGGGATCATGACCTGAGCCGAAGGCAGATGCTCAACCACTGAGCCACCCAGGCGCCCCTGCATATTACAGTTTTGACTCTTTATATTACTTTTGCAAATATTTTTACAGTTTGCTCTTCACTTTAAATTCTGTTTCTATATTTTTAAATAAAGTCTTTATCTTTTTAGTATCTAGAAGTTTAAGAATTTTGTTGTCATATGTTTTTTTCTTGATGTTCTTTCATTGCTTTTATGCTTAGAAAATTCTTCTCAAGATAAGATACATATAAATTTATAGTACTTTTTATGATTGCATTTTTAATATTCAGTACTTCAAGTCTATCTTAAATTTATTTTGGCTTATAATGTGTAATACAGCTCTAAAATTTTTTTCTTTAGTAATCAGCTTTATTATTCCTTGACCGGTATTTTTCCCCTACTATTTAAAGCATCACCTCTTTTGTCATACACTAAATTCTTCTAAGCACTAGAGACTAAAGACTGTTTCTGGGGTTTCTATTGGTCTTTCTGTTGATTTCCTGCTGAGTATGATTGCTTTTGATTTTTTTTTTCAAAATGAAAATTTTTAAAAGGGTATTTTTTTCGAATCCAGCAAAGGGCTGTTTAGTTAAAAAAATCTATCTGTGTAGGTATTTCTAGTTTAGAAGTGATGATACGCAGGTATCATTTCTCTATTCTATTCCTGGAAACTAGCCACAAGCAACAAAGAAAATGAGAAATAACTTCCATTGTTGGCACATCCAGGAGGTGATGGCTGAAATCTTGCAACACAAAGTAGGTGGCAGGCCTTTCTAAAGCAGCAGATATTGAGGGGAGGTGCATGTGGGACACACCACGGCTGCAGAGCATGGGAATTGTTGGGAAAGCTTATTTTGCAAAGATGAAGGGCAAACTCGGAGGAATCAAGCCAAAATCTCTTGTTTGCAGGAGAGGGTGGAGGTGTGTGGACTGGCAATGGGAGCTTCTCTGCAGTTTCCTGGCTTCCAAAAAGTAGGAGAGTGAAAGCCAAATAAAAACCATGCCACAAACCAGATTTATAGGAAGCTGTGGAGCAGGGGACTTGTGGAAAGTCTGCATTGTGATAAGCTCTCTGGTTGCCTTTCTCCATGGGCAGAATGACAGACAGGTCAGATGAAGTTATACACAAATCCTGTGTTTTAGGGAAACTCCTGCTTGGCTGGAACATGAGTGACTCCACTTTCCCATCCCTGTATGCACATTAACCTCTTCCACAGCTGGCCCAGCAAGCACTCACCTTCTGAGCAATCAAAAAGGAAACAACACAGGAATTATTTAAAGATACAACAAACCCTCCTTACCCCCCCAGGAAGAAAAGGAGGTAGAATAGGAAAGATGTGACAGATGAAGAATATCCACCAGAAAACTATTGCTGTGATTGAAGAAAAAACGACCAAACATTCATCATGAATAAAACAATTGAATAAAAACAAAACAACAATTGAATAAAGCCAACATGTACCTGAGGTGTAATCAGAAAGCAAATTGCTATAGGACTTCAAGAAAGATACAGCAAGGTGAGGAGAGAAGATAAAACATACCTGGCGGGGCTCAGGAAAGAAAAGACAAAAAAAGTGAAGCCATCACAGAAATAACAGCAAGACTGAAAGGTACACAGGGAAGAAGGCAAGTATAGAAAAAAAGTGGGAAGAATAAGATAATTGGAATGGAAATAAAGAATAGAAAGGAACAGAGAGGAAGTGAGTGAAATGGAATACATACAGAAGAGATTAATAAGCCTGTGCATAATTCTTCTGAAAAGGAGACACCACCAAGAGAGGAAGAAAGGGGGAGAGGTAGTGTAAGCATTTTGGTTTCTTCCATCTAATAACTTGCTGCTACACTAGCAAGTATTTAGAATGAGAATATAGAGATAAAAAATTAGAAGTTGTAAAGGAAGAACGAGAAGAGCAAGGAAGAGAAGATACACTTGTAATGAATTAACAGATGTTGTCTAAAAGGTATTATTTAAAGTGACAGGTTTTTTAAAAAAACATTTTGTTTATTTATTTGTGAGAGAGAAAGCATGCACACACTAGTAGGGGGAGGGGCAAAGGGAGAAGCAGATTCCTCGCTGAGCAGGGAGATGAACACGGGGCTTAATTCTAGGACCCTCGGTTCATGACCTGAGCCAAAGGCAGCTGCTTAACCAGCTGAGCCACCCAGGCATCCCAAAGGTTATAGTTTTAAACTTAAACCTACAACAAAAATACAAACTTTCCCAATGATCAGACCAAACAAAGTAAAGCAAACAGATTCGTGGTGAAAGATTTTTGGAAGAGCGATAAAAACAAGAAGCGTAACATAAAATATTGCAACAGAGCTAACACCAAAACTTATCTGTCATGTGAACGGGTGTAAAGGTGGAGTCATCCAGTGTGGGAAAAAGAATTTTAGGATTGATGACAAAGCCAAACCCAACTGTGTTACATATGAGACATCAAAAACAAAGTGATCCAGGAGAGTTGAAGATAAAAATGTAGATCAAAGATATATGTCATCAGATGCAAACAAAAAGAAGTCAAGGATCATGGTCTTAATATGAGAAAAGGCTGGGTTCAGAACAGAAAGGTATAAGTGAGCATGTTATGATGCTACATCATAAGATAAAGCTCTGCACCCCTAAAGCAAGAAGACAGCGGTACAAGGTGATAGAGATTTACAGTAGTGCTGGGAGGTTAAACTCACCTTTCAGCTCATGAGAGAGTAAAGCATAGAAATGAGGTTGGGCTAGAAGTGCCCAATTAAAATAATAAGTAAGGTAGAATTGACAGATGTTGAACTCCATGCCCTGAAGACAGAGAATACACCTTCTTTTCAAGTGCCCCTAAAACATTTAGAAAATTGAGCATTCACAGAAACCTCAAGAAATTCCCCAAAGTAGAAATAACATAGACAAGGATGATGGGGAAAATAGGTCCTGGCTGGTAGAGCAAAGGTACCTTCCAGTCCGAATAGACCTAGTTCTGAGTGGAACATGGCCCACCTCACTGAAGTACACCAGTGAGCATCAGCCCCGAATGTGGACCAGGAGCTCCGAGTGCAGTAGAAGTAGCATAGTCTACTTCTATGGAAGTAGAAATCCATAACAAACCCGGCAAGTAAAGAGCCGTAACAATAGCAAAGCTCTTAACTCAGGTGAAAGAAGAATTCCAAACCAAACTGGAGACTTCTAGGAGATAGTATGAATGCTACAGAAGGATCCATCGGGGGTGCTGAAGAGCTTTGTCATAAAGAAATACATTCAGGTTTTATTCTTTGCCGCTCTTGTATTGTCTTTTCTTGTCTCTGTAACCCTCTCCTGCTACCGAGATTCATTTCTTCTCACTCAGGCTACCTCCGAGTGTCTTGAAGGAATGGATTTCCGTGGCACACTCCAGAGCCCTCTCAGCACAGAGGCATCTCTAATGCTCAGAGTTTTCTAGATTATATATTCTTCCAATATATATACATAGAAAGAAATTTATGAAAGAAATTTGGTTTGTGCCTAACGGAAGCTAAGAAATCCCATGATCTGCAACCAGCAAGCGGGAGACCCAGGAGAGCTGATGGTGTGACTTTTAGTCTGAGTCTGAGTCCAAAGGCAGGGCTAGGCTGATGTTCCAGCTGGAAGCCAGTCTGACACAGAGAGCAAATTCTTCCTTACTCTGCCTTTTTGTTCTATTCAGACCTTCAGCAGATTGAAAGAGACCCACCCACACCTGGGAAGGGCAGTCTGCTTTTCTCGAGCTACCAATTCAGTTACTCATCTCACCAGGAACACTCTCACAGACACACCCACGATAGTGTTTAACCAAATATCTGAACACCCTGTGGTCCAGTCAAGTTGACGCATAAAACGAATCATCCCGACTACTAAGAGACCCATGAGAATTCCTGAACAAATGGGAAAAAGAGAGATTTTTGTTGGAAGCCTTAGTATTTAAAAATGTCCGTTCTCAAGTTTATTTGTAAAATTAACACGATCCCAATACAAATACCAACGGGATTTTGGGAATTTGATAAGCGGATTCTAAATTTCATATAACAGAATGCACAAGTTAGAATAGCCAGGAATATTCTGAAAAAGCAACCCTACCTGGCAGTAATGTGTGTGATTGAGCTCCTAGCTGCCTTTCAAGCCATTGTTCCCACTTGCTCTTGTCCTTCAGCCTCATTTTCTTTGCTCAGATCTTTGACCATGCATGCTCCTGCCACAGGACCCTCGCTCAGACTTTGACTACTTGCATGATGTATGTTTTGGCCTGCTTCATTACCTCTTGCCTGTTTAATACCTGCTCAGTCATCACTCCTTGAGAGAAATCTTTCCTTCCCATTTCTCTGATCATAAGTCACTTTCCTTTGTTCTCTTCTTTCTTTCTTGTGCGCATTTCAGTTTGTAATTATGCAACGATTAGTGTTGTTGTCTGATAAATGCTCTTTTTCTAAGTAGGGTGTAAGCCCAGTGCCTGACTGTAAGTTTTCAGTAAATATTTGTTGGCAAATAATCTCCTCTCTGCTGGACTTTGAAGGGTGATTTAGACCCACCAACTCTCCTCTGAACTCAGTACTCAGGAGTCTGCACAATGTGGACCCTGTTCTGGTGTCCATGGTACTGAGATCTTAATGTGTTATTTCTTTCACCCGTGCCCATCTGAAGATGTAAGTGATTTTTGGTAGTGTTTTGCATTAGATTGTAACCTCCTACAATGAAGAGCCATATCTGAGCTGTCCTGTATGGCTTTTAATATCATGTCCAAGGATACTATTTTTTTATAAGAAGGCAATATAAGATTATGGAATGATTATATCATTTCCTGAAAAAGGATGTTAGTCATTGAAAGAAATAATCATAGCTATTGAAGAACTTAACTCTTCTGATGAATTTTATAAAATAATGTGCATACAAAGATTCCAGGGAGGCTCAGTTGGTTGAGCATCCAACTCTTGTTTTCAGCTCAGGTCATGATCTCAGGATCGTGAGACTGAACCCTGCATCAGGCTCCCCACTCAGTGTTTAGTCTGCTTGAGATTCCCTCTCTTCCTCTGCCCCTCCTCCTCCTGCCCCCCTCAATAGACAAATACATAAAATCTTTAAAAATATAAAACGAAATGATGTGCCATGCATACTCTACTTCAAACATCTCAGAGGTCCTTATGTGGCCTGTTGTAGGAAATCTTGCTGTGGTGGTTAGGGTAGAGAAATCACTTCTGAATATAAAGCTAGGCTGAACTGGATGTGGTTCTCTTATGATGTAGTTAAACTTTTTATGTGTTCTCCCCAGGAGTACATACCTACCATTTTCTGGGATATGTTGTGATTGGCAAATACGGGCTGTCACTAGGTGCATTGAAGGTTTTGTTTGGCATTTTGTGCATTGAAACACACTAGTCATGACAACGCTTGTTGTAAAGTTAAGGACTTTGAGATGACTTTTGCATTCATGAGTATTTCCAAACAGTAGTCTTTGGCAGTTCAGTAGCCGAGCAGTCATAAACCAGTTTTACTAGTGTGTCCCCTGTGGCCTTGTGGATAATTCCAGGAAACTCTCCTTTATGTGACCTCTTTCATATTCCTTCAAAAAGGAATGGTTTTCCTGTGTGTCTTTCGCAAAGACCACGGGCCCTAAAAACTTCACAGAGGTAGACATAGGTATCTGTCCAAGCTCAGGAATAATTCTTGAAGGAAGCAGGCTTCATGGCCTGAGTAAGTTGGAAAAAGAACTAGAGGTTGCAGACTACAACCCACAGGCCAAACCCATCAAATCTGCTCTGCAGATGTGTTTATTTGGATCATATGGTGTTTCTTTTTTAAACATTGAAATTCATTGCCAAGCTGCAAAAACTGTGAATTTTTACTTAAAAAATTCTGAATATATAACTTGTCTTGAAGAATTGGAAAAAAATTGGCCATGCTGGGATCCCCGTTCCTGCATTTGGCAGCCATCAATGGAGCGGAGAGCTGTTTCCTTGTGGCCAGGGCAAGGACTCCTCAAGCACTGCCCCACTATTGCTGGTCTCCTGTATCTGTGTCACCTTCATGATCCCAAGATGGGCTATGGGGTTGAGAATAAGTGGTATAATGAAATATTAGGAAGGAGAGAGCCTTTTGCATTTAACTCAGATGATCTCTTTGATAAATGACACATTTCATTTTCAAATGAGAGGAATTGATAATTTTTGTAGTCTGGAAACAGAAGGACAATGAAAACTGCCTCTTTGCTGTGGACCTTGTCACATTGTGTCTCTTCTGACAGTTCTTTGGGGACTCTGTTGGTTCTGGTCAGAGGTCAAATGGCATTTGAGTTGGGTAGAAGGAGGCTCTCTAAAGTGGCAAAGGTCAACTCTTTATTTATTTATTTAGAGAGAGAGAGGGAGAGGGAGAGAGAGCGTGAACGGGGGTGAGGGGAAGATGGAGAGGGAGAAGCAAGCTCTCCTCTGAGCAGGGCACCCAATGCAGGTCTTGATCCTAGGACCCTAAGATGGTGACCTAAGCTGAAGGACGATGTGTAACTGACTGAGCTACCCAGGTGCCCCTCAAAGGCCAATACTTAAATGCCATCCTGGGAGAGCACATCATTCATTCCTGGGCTGCCTCCTACCTCCTTCAGAATTTTGAGAATGAAATGTTCTGGATGAGACACTTCCCTGGGCAGCATGTTTGAGACATTTGCACTACAAAGAATGCTCTGTTTATCTTACTTTGCACAGCTGCACAGAAAAGATTGTTTAAAACTCTTTTTTGCATTCTGTCTTTTGGGGGAACCCTGTCAGGAAATTTATGACCATCTCCTGGAAGTCCCAGTCTCTCGGGACCAATTAAACCACTATCGGAATGTGGCTGAAGACGCTCGAAGTGAACTGGCGGCAACTTTGGTCAAATTTGAATGTGCTCAGTCTGAGGTAAGACTATGCATCTTCATGACTTAGAAATGGGCCATTTTAGCATCTTACAGAGTGAAGCAGAATGTAGAAGTGAGTAGAAATAGGATGGGAGGACACAGCTTTATATCTTTTGGCAAAGGTGATAATTACTCCTATGGTGCGCCTGCTCCCCTCACTGTAGAGAATTCCTGAAAGGTTATGCATTTGCCATGGTGCAAAGCATGGTGACATAGGCTGGATCCTAGAGGTCAGAGATGCTTCACAACCTTGCGAGACCTGGGGACACCTGATGACTTTGGTTGAAGCTTGGCATTGGGGCACTTTTAGCATCACCCTGAATATGTACATTTAATATAGTTTGCTTGGCAATCTGGATCTCTGAGGATAGAATTCTGGGTCCCTTTCTAGTGCTGGTTCTGACTGGCTGGGGAAGATTCTAGGATGAAGGACGATGATTGGGATCCATCTATCATCTGGGCTGGATCAGGTCTGTTGTGGAGTTTCTGAGAGAGTCTCTCTAGATCCATTCTGCTCACAGCCTGGTGGCCCTGAGACATCCTAAGCTTGCCTGTGAGGTAACGAGTGCTGCCAGGAATCCACTGAGTGATGATTTTATACCTTGTGTGTGTGTGTGTGTGTGTGTGTGTGTGTTGAACAATTGTATGCATGTATACTCACAGTTGCAAAGAAGTACATGCATTCATAAAGTCTTCACATAGGGTGGACCTGACATTTTAATAGGGGTACATACATTGTTAAGTATTTTGATGCCATAGAATTCATGAAAGTTAAAGTGCTTGTTTTATATAAATTCTATAAGGATTTTCCTTTTCTTCCATATTTTTCTCAGAAATCTGAATATTATTTTCTTATTATTAATATATATATTTTTACCATCCACAATAAGGATCCATCCAGAAGGCAAGTGGGAGAAATACAGTGATATATCAAACAGTCTGTATCTTCTTAGGAACCAGTTGTGGCCATGAAATAACAAATATCTTAGCTTGTAGGTTTCTTTCTTTCTTTTTTTTTTTAAGATTTTATTTATTTATTCATGAGAAAGAGAGAGAGAGAGAGGCAGAGACACAGAAAGAGGGAGAAGCAGGCTTCTGCAGGGAGCCTGACATGGGACTCAATCCCGGGACTCCAGGATCACGTCCTGGGCCAAAGGCAGGCACCAAACCGCTGAGCCACATGGGGATCCCAGCTTGTAGGTTTCTTGTTTCGTTGTCTGTCAGCAGCAATACAGATTTATTTATTTTTTAAAGATTTTATTAACTTATTTGAGAGAGAGAGAGAGAGAATGAGCAGGGGGAGGGGCAGAGGGAGAGGGAGAAGCAGATTCCCCACTGAGCAGGGAACTCGACTTGGGCTCGATCCCAGGATCCTGGGATCATGACCTGAACTGAAGGTAGAAAGAAGCTTAACCGAATGAGCCACCCAGGATCCTGGGATCATGACCTGAACTGAAGGTAGAAAGAAGCTTAACCGAATGAGCCACCCAGGTGCCCCAGCAATAGATTTAGAAAACGAGTTACCATTGCAAAATATTCCATTGCTTTTTGCAAAGTATACCATAAATGTCTCTGAGTGACACTAAATCATTCCAAGACATTGCTCAATTGATGTCGAAAGAGACAGGATACGAAGTCCATTATTTGGGCAAAAGTTCCCATCTGGTGGTGCAAATACACATATAAAAAAAAAAAAAAAAGAAAGTTGGATTAAGTCACGAACGAAAGAGTGAGATTTGAAATTACAGTTTTGGGTTCCTTAAAAGTACATCATACTTAGGCCATTGAAATCGTTTTCCTCCTTTTTATGTTTTTTCTGTGTTAGCTTCGAGACCTCCGCTCCAAGCTGCTGTCTAAAGAAGCCTTCTGTCAAGAGTTGAAAGCTGAAATGGAGAATTACAAAGAAAATAATGCTAGAAAATCATCTCTCCTCACCTCTCTGAGAGACAGAGTTCAGGAGCTGGAAGAAGAATCAGCAGCACTTACCGCTTCTAAAATTAGAACGGAAATCACAGCTCACACTGCAATCAAGGAGAACCAGGAGTTAAAGAAGAAAGTTGCAGAACTAGATGAGAGCTTCCAGTAAGGGTATTTCAATATATTTCTTAGTTGTTAGCATTAAAATACTAGCTCCTGTAGCTGGATATGCCTTGGAAGGTACTGGTGTGTTGTTGTTGTATTTGGCCCTGAAACTCAATTTGAAAAAAAAAAAAATTTTGAACCTCAAATATCTTTGGAGTCTTGAAAATTTTTCTCAAGCTCTTTTCCAAATGTTACGAGGGATCTTAACAAATAAGGCATTGTCCTAAGCATGTTTATGTACGATTGATTAGGGCTGCAAATGTTCATATATAGAATTTGGAAGATTTTCTGTAAGTAGAGGTTTAACCAGAGGTGGTGGAGTAGCACACAGAGGGAGGTGTTTATTCAGAAGCTAGCTGTAAAAACTACCCTGGAAGCCCAGACCACTCCAGACCACCCCGAACGCTCCTCATTAGGTTTTATTGCAGGTTATATGCAGAAAACTCATGAGACCTGGGTTTTCCACACTTAGTTCTAGCAAAAGGTAATTTTGAGACAAAACTGGGAACTGGTTGTTCCTAAAATATACTTTTAAAATTTTACATGTAATAACTTAAATAACTTTAATAATATGATACTTTTATTTATTTTACTTATTTATATTTTTATTCCATCTTATTTTTATTTTACTTATTCCATCTTAAAAAAAAAATCAATACCTCCAACTCTTGTCTTCTTTTTCTTTTTCTCCCTCCACTGACAGCAAAACTCCTTAAAATGTTTGCATAGACTCACAGTCTCCAGTTCTTCTCCTTTCTTCTCTCTTGGGTCTCCTCTCCTGAAACCACTCACCACAGTGACCAGTGACCACACATTGCAGATGATATGGTTAGCCTTTATCTCACTTGATCCACCAGTATATCAGGCACAGTTGGTCTCTCTCTTTGAACCACCTTCTTCTTCTGGCTGCCAGGGTATGACACATGCCTGCTTTCTATCTTTCATTTCTAGATGCCGTGCTGTAGTCTCTTTTGTTTTCCCCCCTCTCATCTTATTGACTTCCAAAGACTGGAGTGCTCTGGCACTCAGTCTTTGAATCTCTTCTGGTTTCTATCTAAATTCACTCTCTTGATGATCTCATCTAGTCCCATGACTTTAAATATGATTTAAATGCTACTGACACCCACGTTTCTCTATCTTTCCTGGACGTCTTCTTAGAGCTCAAGAAAGACCCACACAGTTTACTGCCTGGTGGGAATTGTCATGCAGATGTCCAATGGGCATCTCAATCGTAACATGGGCAAGACGGAACTCCTGCTGTTCCCACAGAACCCTCCTGCTCCTTTCCTCGTCTCTAATGATAATCCCATGCCTCTAGACATCAGGTCAGCAATCTTGGTCATCATCCTTGGCCCTCTTGCTTTCACACTCTGTGTCTGTTCCTTCAAGTCCCCTCGTCTCTACCTTCAAAATAAATTTACATTTTAACTACTTCCCATTGCTGCCCTCATTGCCACTAACTTGATTCAAGGGACTGCCATCTCTCTCCTGGATTTTTGCAGTAGCCTCCGAAGTGATTTTCCTGCTGCTGCCTGTGCCCCTCACAGCCAGAGTGATCCTGTAAAAACACAAATTAGATCTTGTCGGTCCTGTGCTCAAAGGCCTATAGTGACTTCTCTTCTTACTCGGAAAAGACAAAGGATATTCTATGACCTAGAAGACTCATCCTGACCTGGTTTTTCTTCCATTCTCTTATTCTTTCCATTTCAGCTCACTGGCTTCTTTGCTGTCCTTTGAATGTAAGAGGTGTATTCCTACCTCAGGACTTTTTCACTCACTAATCACTTGGCCTGGAAAGCTCTTCGTCTAAATATTGCATGGCTGTCCCTCTGCTCCCTTTAGGTCTTCACTCAGAAGTCACCTTCTCAGTGCGGTCTTCTATGAGTGACAACATCTAAAATTTTACTCTGCTCCTCTCCCCCCACCGCAAATATTTCTTACTCCCTTTCCTGCTTAATTTTTTCTCTCCAGCGGTTTTTTGGTAACAGTATACATTTCATATACATTGATTTTGATTACTATCCCTCTTCCCAACTAGAACGTAAGCTCCATGAAGGCAAGGATGTCCATCTGTTCTTTAACTATTGTATTTTTAGTACCTTTAATAGGGCTTGATGCATAGTGAGTACCCAATAAATATTTATCAAATAAATGAGTAACACAAATGATACATACTAATTGTAAAAAAATATTTTTAGGATATATAAAATTGCCAAAAATATTAAAATTACTCAAGACCTTATGATTCCTGAGAAGCCATACTTCAGATTTTAGTGAATGGGTTTTCAGATAGTTGTACATCTATGATGACATGTAATGAATTCTTTTTTTTTTTTACTGAATAATATGTTGTAGATACATACTTTTAAAGATTTTATTTATTTATTTATTTATTTATTTATTTATTTATTTATTTATTTATTTATAGATCTGGAGCAGGGGGAGGGACAGAGGGAAAAGGAAAGATAGAATCTCAAGCAGGTTCTGCAGTGAGTATGGAGCCCGATGTGGGGCTTGATCTCACGACCCTGAGACCATAACCTGAGCTAAAATCAAGAGTCAGACGCTTAACCAACTGAGCCACCCAATTGCCCTTATGTTGTAGATATTTTAAAAAGTTATTCATTATATCATCTTCAATGGCCCATGGTACCCAATGCGTAAAATATCATAATTTACTTATCAATTCTTTTTGTTATTTCCAATAGAATTAGTTTCACTCAAAAAATTATTATAAACCAAGATGCATGGGACGCCTGGGTGGCTCAGTGGTTTAGCGCCTGCCTTCGGTCCAGGGTGTGATCCTAGAGTCCCGGGATCAATTCCTGCATTGGGCATCCTGCGTGGAGCCTGCTTCTCCCTCTGCCTGTGTCTCTGCTTGTCTCTCCGTGTCTCTCATGAATAAATAATAAAAATCTTTAAAAAAATAAAAAAATAAACCAAGATGCAATGAATATTCGTGTATAGTCATATTTTCATATTTATGTGATTATGTCCTTAGGGTAGATTCCTAGAACTTTGTTGGGTCCAAGTGAAATGCAAATAGAAGTGAGAATAGTTCGGCCACCCTTAGGATGAAGAAAGCAAGATTGAAGTCTTGGAGTGAATGGGTGGAATCATACACATAAATCAACCCATGTCCTAGCATTAGCTGTGCCTTTCATGAGTCAGCGAGACTGAATAAATATTACCTTTAAATGCTGCAAATAAGAACTTAGAGATATATTGATGTTGGTCTTTTATTGTTATACATTTTTCTAACTAGAAATATACGCTTTTGAATGTATGCAATTATATGCTTTGTTAATCTTTGAATAGAGTGAAAGAATTTGCAGTAAACACTTAACATGGTAAAAAGAGAAAGCAATAATCATGTTTATTATCTTGAATACTGAAAAAATGATACCAGATTACCAAAATGATTCTAATTTGCTTTTAAAGTATGTCCATTTTTTTAATGATCTTTTAGTCTCTGATATTTCACTAGAAATAGACCTGTGCTATTTCAGCAAACTTATCTGAGATTTGAAATGAAATATTCAGAGCAGAGTATAATCAACGGATTTTCCTTGACTGGCCCATATCAATACTCTAAAAACTCTGGATGTGTGAAAACTAATAATGATCTTTGCTGATGATTGAACATCTCTTTTCTATAGGGAGAAAATCCCCTGCTCCTGTTATACTTTTTATTATAGTTATGCTTGGCCATTACCTAGGGTATGCCCTAAGCTACCCATATAGATCACTGCATAACATCTGAAAATAAAACAAGCGAATAGAAGAAATACAGCAGCACTGTCCTTCATGAGGACCCAACAGAGACTCATGACTAGATACATCCATTGTGACCTAGAGATTTACTGCCACTTTTACAGATTCTAAACAGTAGGAGATAAGAGGCAGAGTCTATCTCCTCTGCTGTTACTAGATCTAAGATGCCATGAAGATTTCTCTACATTTCTGCAAAGTGTAGGTGCCTGTTTTTCACTTTTCTCCTTCCCTCACAGAGCTTGCGTGACAATGATGTGCTCTGTGTCCAGGAAACTGGGGTTATGATAAAAATGATGATTGGATCAGAGAGCTTAAGTGTTGAACTTTGTTTTATGAATGATCTCTTCTGTTGTGTTACAACTTGACTTATGTGTTATTTGCCTTATAGAAAGTGTTTAAAGGAAATTGAGGAGAATAAGAATCAAGTCTCAAAGAATTGCAGGCAATATGAAGAATTTCTAGCTCAACTTGGTGACTGCTTAGATCCAGACAAGAAGAATGAAAAGGCATCATATGAAGATTTAATTCTAAAGGTGTATGCACATGAACAAGACGATAAATGTAGTGGTCATTCCGACATGTGCCATGAAAGGAAGTGCTGTGGTTGAATCTGTGTGTGGCAGGAGAGTGGGATAGTAGCCCAAGTATAGCATTACTTGACTGTGCGACCTGGGATAAATCTTATGTCTCTGAGCTGAGTTCCAAAATCCTTTCTAACATTATTTGGGATTAATACTCTCTGGAAAGGATTGTTTTGTCCAAAATACATTTACGCTGCCAAATACAATTAATTATTCATCATAGCAATGAGTTTTAGGGAGTTTTTTAAAATTTTAGTTACAAACAGAAGGACATATACATACAACTGAAACCAAAACCAACTGTGTCAGTTTTGGGATACTTACTTAGTATAAGGTTAAGATTAGTTCTAAAGTACTTTTTAATTTTCCATTGAAACCAAATAATAGAAATCCTACTTTAATGGTAGGTTGCCAGTAAGAAGGAAATTAGTTATATCAAGTGAATAATTCACTTGGCACATAGTGATTCATTAGGGAACCTGACAGTGTTGGAGCTCTCACCATGTCTTTGCTCATTTCACACCTTTCATACCCTTGCTTCCTGACAGATCTTCTTGCAGCCAATTTTTTTTTAAATTAAAATTCGGGTGTAATTGACATGCGACATTATATTCATTTCAGGGGTACAGGGTAATGATTCAACACTTGTGTACACTGTGAAATGATCACCATAATAAGTCTGGTCACCATCTGTCACCATGAAAAGTTAGAAAAAATTTATTATTTTTTTTCTTGGGATGAGAACTTTCAAGAGATACTTTTCTGGCAACTTTCAGATATGTACTATGATACCTTTGACTGTAATCACCATGCTGCATACCACATCTCTATCACCTATTCATTTCACAGCTGGAAGTCTGTACCTCCCAACCACCTTCACCCATTTCACCCACTCCACAATCCTCCCCCCACTGGCAACAACTGCTCTGTTCTTCATATTCTTGAGCTTTTGTTTTGTTTGCTCATTTGTTTTTTAGATTCCACATATAAGTGAAATCATAGAGTAATTATTTTTCTCTGACTTATTTCACTTAGCATAATACTGTCAAAGTCCATCCATGTTGTCACAAATGGCAAAATTTTATTCTCTCTCTGGTAGGGTGGGCAGAGAGAGAGGGAGAGAGTGAATCTTTTTTTTTTTTTTTTTTTTGAAGATTTTATTTATTTATTCATGAGAGACACACAGAGAGAGGCAGAGGGAGAAGCGGGCGCTCCGCAGGGAGCCTAATGCGGGGCTTGATCCAAGGACCCCGGGATCATGCCTTGAGCCAAAGGCAGATGCTCAACCACTGAGCCACCCAGGCATCCCAGAAGAGAGAGAATCTTAAGCAGGTTCCATGCCCAGCACAGAGCCCAGCTTAGGGTTCCATCTCATGACCCTGAGCCAAAATCAAAGTTGGATGCTTAACTGACTGAGCCACCCAGGCACTCCATTTCATTCTCTTTAATGGCTGAGTAGTATTGCAGATTTTATATATATACTTTTTTATGTATATAATTTTACATATATATGTAATTTTTATACATGTATCTTTATTCATCTATTGATAGACACTTAGGTTGTTTCCATAGCTCAGTTATTGTAAATAATGCTGTAATGAACATATGAGTGCATATATATTTTCTTTATTCATTTTAGAAAGATAGAGTGTGTGAGCATGAGCAGGGTGAGGAGCAGAGGAAGGGGGATAGGCTGAGTCCATGCTGAGCATGGAGACTCATGTGGGGCTTGATCCTAGGACCCTGAGATCATGACCTAAGCAGAAATCAAGAGTCAGATGCTTAACCTACAGAGCCACCCAGGCAATCCACATAAATCTTTTCTAAATAGTGTTATTATTTTCTTGGGATAAATACTCAGAAGTGGAATTTCTGGATTGTGTGGTAATTCTATTTTTAATTTTCTGAGGAATCTCCATTCTGTTTCCCATAGTGGCTGCACCAATTTGCATTCCTAGCCATAGCGCACAACGTTTCCCCTTTCTCCACATCTTCTCCCACAGTTATTTTTTATCTTTTTGATATTAGCCATTCTGACAAATGTAAACTGAAACCTCACTTGGTTTGGATTTGTATTTCCTGGATGGTGAATGATGTTGAACATCTTTTCATGGGTCTCTTTTCCATCTGTATGTCATCTTTGGAGAAATGGCTATTCAAGTCCTCTGCCTGTTTTTTTCCTCTATGAGTTCTTTATATATTTTCGATATTAACCCCTTATGAGGTATATGATTTTCAGATATTTTCTTCCCATTCAGTAGGTTGCCTTTTCATCTTATTGATGGTTTTCTTTGCCATGATGTAATCTTACTTGTTCACTTTTGCTTTTATTGCCTTTGCTTTTGGAGTCAGATCAAAAAAAAAAAAAATACATTGCCAAGACTGATGTCAAGGAGCTTACTGCCTGTGTTTTCTTCCAGGAATTTTATGGTTTCATGTCTTATATTCAAATCTTTAATCCATTTTGAGTTCATTTTTGTATGAGCTATAAGATGGTAGTCTAGTTTTTTCTTTTGCATGTGTCTGTCCAGTTTTCTCAACACTGCTTATTGAAGAGACTGTGAATCTATAGGTTGCTTTGAGTAATAGAGACATTTTAACAATATTAACTCTTCCAGTCCATGAGCACAGAATACCTTTCCATTTATTTGTGTCTTCTTCAATTTCTTTCTTCTATGCAGCCATTCTTAAAGGCCACTTCTCAGACTTTTATTAGTAAGCTTCCCCACTGTATTTCCTGAAAGCTGTAAAATCATTTCAGTTAACTTCAAGAAGTGTTCCACTTCACTGATGGGTTTTGAAAGCTCAGGCCTGATAACCTTGAGAGTTCTGGATGCATCTCCTCTTCCTTGTTGCTCAATAGTGACCAGGAGCCTGGCTATAAAAGTCCACAGGGCAGTGTAGCTTGGGAGATTGTTTGTAAAGCCACATGATGGGGAAAAGAGAATGAAGAACCTCTCCTTTTATGAAACACTTTCCCCACATCAGAGCCTAGCTCCACATGCTAGTCTGGGAGTTGATACTGTATGAATTATGCCTCATTGTTTTCTGTATTTCAAATGCTTTGACATTCTCCTTGCTGACCCAGGAGAGACTGACTCAGAGGGTTAGCCAGTTCCTTATAAATGACTCTCCCAGGAGCAGGGCTTCAATATGCAAACGAACTGCTCCCACATTGCAGCCATTTTCTGTCTCAGGCTCTGGGCCACTGTCCAGCTCCCCTAATCACCACAGGGCTAGGTACCAGACAACTAGGAACAGTCCCTGCACCCCTCAGATTTCTCAAACTAGCCAAACCCAAACCTGCTTCCTTCACCTCACTTACTCCTTCCCGGAGAAACTGCAGTAGGGACTCTTGCCCCTGGTTTTCTCTTGCTGTCCAAATCTCCTGACTGACCCAGTGCCTCCTTGTGTGGCTATGGCATGGTGTGCCCCCTCTTCTTACTACACTTGATCTTAGCCAAAAGGCCCAGAAACGATTGTGCCCCCTCCTCTTGAGAACTGTGAGTAACACATGGTTTTTCAATGGCGGCTCTCTCTAGATCTGTTCACCTCATGTACCTGAATAACAGAAGAAACTATATTTTAAAACAGATTCTGGGATTCTAGGGCTTCAGCATCTCAAATTAAAAAAAAAAAAAAAGTCACTGGCCAAGAGCAGAAAGGCTGTTGTCTTGATCAATATTTACTAGGAGTTCCCCTGAGAAGGGGAACAAAACCACTCCTTCAGTTTTTAGACCATTTCCTAATGGTTTCCTAACCACATGTGCACACACGCTCCCAAGAAACCAAGAACGCATTCCTAAGGACTTATTTGACATTGATCTATTTCACAGATATTTATTTGTCTTTATTTTTAAGAAAGATTTTATTTATTTATTTGAGAGAGAGAGAGAGAGAGTGCACAAGTAGGTGGAGAAGCAGAGGGAGAGGGAGAAGCAGGCTCCCTGCTGAGCAGAGAGCCAGATGTGGGGCTTGATCCCAGGACCCTGAGATCATGACCTGAGCTGAAGGCAGATGCTTAACCGACTGAGCCACCCAGGTGCCCCCATTTTCCAGATATTTAGTGAGTGACTACTCTCTGCTAGATGAGGTCCCAGGTGCTGGTGGTGCCACAGTGAATGAGATAAGACTAAATCTGTGCTCTTCTAGAAGTTTGTTACTGTGAGACAATGAAGAAATATATAACTAATATCCCACATAGTAAAGGTGAAGAAAAACAAATGGGGATGTGGAGATAGAGAATGAGGCATATTTAGAGGCATGGCAGGCTAGTTTAGGGAGACAGGCTGAGGAGTGCCCCTTGAGGTAGGGGCATTTATTAAAATTATTTTTTAAATTCAATTAATTAACAATAGTGTATTATTAGTTTCAGAGATAGAGTTCAGCGATTCATTAGTCTTATATAACACCCAATGCTCATTACATCACATGCCTTCCTTAATGCCCATCACCCAATTACCCCATCCCCCACCCTATCCCTTCCAGCAACCTCAGTTTGTTTCCTATGATTAAGAGTCTCTTATGGTTTTTCTCCCTCTCTGACTTAGTCTTATTTTTCCCTTTCTTCCCCTATGAACCTTTGTTTTGTGTCAAAATTCTACATATGGGTGATCATATGGTATTTGTCTTTTTCTCATTAGCTTATTTCACTTAGCATGATACCCTCTAGTTCCATCCATATCGTTATAAATGGCAAGATTTCATTTTTTTCATGGTTGAGTAATATTCCATTGTACATATATCACATCTTCTTTATCCATTCATCTGTCGATGGACATCTTGGCTCTTTCCACAGCTTGGCTATTGTGATATTGCTGCTATAAACATTGGGGTACAAGTGCCCCTTTGGATCATCACATTTGTATCTTTGGGGTAAATACCTAGTAGTGCAATTGCTGGGTCTTAGAGTAGCTCTGTTTTCTACTTCCTGAGGCAAGTCCACAGTTTTGCAGAGTGGCTGCACCAGCTTGCCTTCTGAAGTTGAGACTTTGAAAGATGTTGGGGACTGAGCATACACATATGTGGAAATGTATTTAAGAGAGTGGAAACAGCCCTGAGTTGGGAGCAGGGCACCATGTTGGCCAGGTGCTGAGGCTGAAAGCTGTGTTCCTCCCCCCAGAGTGTCATAACACAGATACTGACTCTGTAATGTGGGGTCCTAGCTCTTCCTGTAGGCGTCCTCATGGCCTTAACAGGCTAAGGTGTCTACAGGGCTGGTTCCCTGGGCCAACAAGCGTGTCTGATTTCATTTTCTCTACTTGTAGATCTTAACAAATCTTATTAATGCTTTCAGCTGACAATCCAAATGCACAACATAGAGAGTGAAAAGCTCTACTAATCCCAATGGTAGCCACTGTATGAGCATGTTATTCAGGATTTTTCTGTGCTTGTATTAATTAGAAAGATTTTCTTTTTAAAAAGAGTCCGGCTTTCTTCTCCGTATTTCCTCCCTGTGCCAGGTAGTGCCTTGCATGCAGTTGGTGCCAGGGGACGTGGGCAGAATAGAACTCCTTTGCTTCCTCGCCCGCTGTAATCTCTGTAGACCATCACCTTTCCTTGATTATTTAAACTGGGGGCTTGCTGACGCTGGCTCTGTTGGGAAGCATTTGGCAAGACTCTCAGCAATGTTGCCCTGGAGCTATCTTTTGATTAATTTTAATTTGATCACTGGGTCTGTGCATAACAACAGAGTTTAGAAGCTGCATTTGAAAATGTGTTCTTTTGAGTGGAGGGAGGAATAGTGCTTTCAGTGGTTTCATGTGATAATGCAGTCAGCAGGGTATGTAGATCAGAGTTGCTTGGAGGAAGCGGTATGAAATTGTTAATTTTTATAGGATAGCTGTAATTGCTTTCTCTTCAGCTTAGAGAGCTGTGCGAAGAAAATGCATTCGTCAAAGGACAGATTGTTACTCTTGAAGAGACTATAAATGTCCATGAGATGGAAGCAAAAGCTAGCAGAGAAACCATCATGAGGCTGGTTTCAGAAGTAAACAGAGCGCAGGAAAAAGCTGCCTCCTGCACTAAAGAGAAAGGCAAGCTGAACCAGGTACAGTATGTGAAGTGTGAGTGTGCATCTCTGATCATGTTTATAAAGCAGAAATTGAAAACCAGATGTGGGTGAGCACACTGGCATTACTGACCACAGTTTCCAAAGGCTGCTGTCAGCAGGAGGCCTGTGGGGGGAACTCAGTGACCTGAGCAGGCCATTTGATACAGTTTTTCCCTAATTAGAAAAAAAAGAAATACAACACATTTAAAAGTAGAGTTTTTTGAGACTATGTCCGACTTCAGTTAGACTTGAAGGATTTTTAAAACTCACACATTAATTTTTTTGGACTAATAGGTAATGCATCCAGCAGATACAAAGTTCCAAATAGACATAAGGGTATATGGTGAAAATCTTCCCCTACCCCCTCCCACCACCCACCCAGTTGTTCTCTGTCAACAATTATTTTATATATACCTTTCTAGATATGTTCTATGATTTATATACTTATTCTTTTTTATTTAATTTTAATACAAATGGCAACAGGCTCTGCATTATATATTTTTCTTTTTTGCATTATATTTATCTTTAATACAAAATGGTAATATACCACGCACTATTATGAGCAAGGCTGCTATGCATAATCATTTATTATTTGTCATGCATGAGAATGTATCAATAATTAGACAAAACCCTTGACATATACTTGCGAGGACGAAGGATATAGGTATTATTTAGAAGATACTGTCAAAAGGAAGTGCCTCAATGCTAACTAGACCTTTATTTGCACAATGAATTGTTTGTTCTTTTCAAATTACCTAAAACCCTGTTTGAGCATGCAAATTGTATGATTTTTGAACACTCTATAATCTTTCAGTTATATTTTTATATTTTTGCAACAAAGAAACTAATAATGGGATTAATAATAATGATGAATTTTCAAAAGTGAAAGTGAGCCAGGGCAATCAGTTAAGAAAATACATAAGAGACAATTAAGAGGTAAAGAAGATGTAGTATATACATATTTTTAAGATTTTATTTAGTTTTTCATGAGAGACACAGAGAGGGGCAGAGACATAGGCAGAGGGGGGAGAAGCGGGCTCCCTCTGGGGAGCCTGATGTGGGAGTGGATCCCGGGATCATGCCCTGAACCGAAGGCAGATGCTCAACTGCAGAGCTACGCAGGTGTCCCAAGGAGATGTAGTTTAAAATTAGTTAATGACTAGACTGGATTCAGGTTAAATGTTTCTGGCAAGGATATTTCAAAGGTTAAGTTGTATACTTCATGTTGTAGGCAAGTAATGCTAGTTATTACTCATTGGCTGACACTAAATTTGATTGCCCATCTCTTTAGCATAAAGGGACATTATTTCTGATAATTGGCAGGTTATTTCTGTTCCTCATTAACTTTACTAAGTGGTGTTATCATCATTGATTCTTGCCTGGATTAATTTACATCATGGATTGCAAAAAGGTAGTATTATAATTTTACTATTCCGTTTCCTTATTAGCTCTATTCTCCTGTAGAGAATAGCTTTTTATTTCTTTTCAGTTCTATGGACACATGGATTTTCATTTATTTAGTATGTTACAATCACTTTTTTTTGTACTCCAGATTCACTAAATTGGCCCAGCAGCAGCCCCTTCTGGATGGTCTCTGTGATCTTATAACCTGACTCTAGTCCTTTAACACTTCTTGCTTTTTCTGACCGAATACAGCATTTTAGGCTCACTTAGAATTTTCAGACCACAAAACTAAAATCAACTTGTTCCGTAGGGAGCATTAGTTCCTTTTACTGGAGAATGGTGCTTAAAACCAAGATTTAGGCTGTAGGTGTGCTCATTGCTGTTGGGGTATCATTTCTTTTGGTGGAAAAAGCTAGAAATACATTTTTAGTAGTAAACTAATATTGGTATTTTTATTTTTTATCTTTTTATTTTAAAAAGATTTTATTTATTCATGAGAGACACACAGAGAGAGGCAGAGGCATAGGCAGAGGGAAAGCAGGCTCCCTGTAGGGAGCCTGATGTGGGACTCTATCTTAGGACCCTGGTATCACACCCTAAGCTGAAGGCAGATGCTCAACCACTGAGCCACCCAGGTACCCCAATACTGGTATTTTTAATTAAAAGCAATATTTAGAGTTTTAAAATATCTTTTTGTTTTATATTTTTTGAATCTAATCATAATATATACTCGTTTGCTTTGCCTTACAGTATATATAAAGTTATTTCAAAATTAAACTTTTAATATTTTACATACAAGTTAGCCTTCTGAGTGAAGTTTAAGGCTCTCAGAATTTTTGCATAATGTTATCAGCAGTCATTACTAACATGGTCACCATTTATCGATCATTTACCATTAGCACAGTCATTATGCTAAGTGTACTTTGCCCATGTTCACGTAGCAGCAAAGTAGCAAGGCTGCGATTTTAATCTTGGTCATTACATGATTATGTTATCATCAGTAACCCCTTGCCATGTACATTCACAGCTATCTCTTACATACCAGTCTGATGCCAAAAATTACTTGTTGGTGGAACAACAGCAATAAGTAGCTATGCAGATTTCCTTAGTGAATGAATGACTTTAATTCAATTACAAATAGTAATTATTAAATTAGCAAGCTTTGAAAATTAGGAAGAATTTAATATTTATCTATAAAAATACATTTCTGAAGATTAGCAGTAGAAAATGTGTTAAGAGCACCTTAACAAAAACCAGAACTATTTCTTTTCATATATGTGCCTTTACTTGTAAATGATGCCATGTTGTTCAGACTTGGAACTCATACTCATTTTGGAATGAAGTTCCTGCCAAAATAATAAAAATTGTAAAAAAATATATGGGCAATAAAAAACTTGAGGTCTTTAATAAAGTGCTCATTCATAGGATTATGACTCTAGAGATTTACTACTGAAAAATACTGTCATGTGGTTTTAGTGACACATTAATGACTTTAGGAAGGGTCTTCATACTGCTTTCTAAAGCTCTATTTTTGAGCTAGGAAACTTGCTTTATTAGTGAAGCCCAGAATGACTTCAGAAGTAGTAGTATTTGCAGGCTGGGGTGCCATTTTTACGAAACTCAACTTTTGTCATTTTTCTTAATTACTTTGTTCACTTAATGACTTTTACTTTATGAAAATTTCCCAAGTAAAAATCAAGATGATTTATTATATGTATGGAAAATATATTACTTGAAAATCTTGAGTTAATATTGAAGTATGTTTTAACAACTATCAAAGATTGGCACTTTTTCTTTCAGTTATTTTGAAATAATCTAGTGTTGAAAAACGTAAGCACTTTCCTTACACAAGCCACATGCACTTTCTATAGACTGTATAAGTTCAGATCAGCAGATCAGAAACTAAACTTACTTATGGGATTTCAGACAGCTTCATTTCTTTCTTACTGTTCACATTTCCTTTAATTCTGCTAGCTAGCATTGAAGCTAAGAAAGAATATTGGTTTTGGAGTCAGGCAGGTCTGGTTTGGAAGGATGTCCCTTTTGCTTTTTTTGGTTTGTTACTCTAAAGTAGTGAATGAAAGAGAGAACAGAATGAAAACAGTTAACAGGGAGTAGAGGGGTTAAGAGTCTAGGCTGTCAGGTTTTTATCCAGGCTCCAGAATCATTTGGCTGTGTGATCTGAGGCACATGACCTTACCTCTTGGAGCCTCAGTTTCTTGTCTGTAAAATAGAAAAATAATTTAAGGATCTATCTCTTACAATTATTCTTAGCATTGCATGACATGACATAACATACATGAAGTAGTCAGGACATGCCCATCACATAATTGATGCTTAGTGTTTTTATTTCCTTTTCTTTTTTTATTAAAGATTTTATTTATTTATTCATGAGAGACACAGAGAGGGCGGGGGCAGAGACACAGGCAGAGGGAGAAGCGGGCTCCATGCAGGGAACCTGACGTGGGACCCGATCCTGGGCCTCCAGGATCAGGCCCTAGGCAGTGCTAAACCTCTGAACCACCTGGGCTGCCCTATTTCCTTTTCCTAGTTATGTACTTTTACTTAGGGATCCAAAGAAAAAATTATTTTAAGGGTACGGGCATATGGAAATAAGTTCCTGGAAGTGAGGACTTACTAGGATAAATTACTAAAGGAATAGATCTCTTTACTATCCTAGATTCACGACATTGGAAGTGACCTTAAGGCCTTTTAGAATCTAGATCACATTACCCTGTATGTGAAATCAGAATCTTTAAAATGTTACTGTCTAGCTAATTTCCAGCCTTCCCTTGAACTATTCCAGAGACAGGGAACTCACTACTGGACAAGGAGGTCTATATTCTCTCTATAGTTCTTCTTCTTTTTTAAATATTTATTTGAGAGAGAGAGAATGTGTGGGAGGGGCAAGAGGGAGAAGGAGAGGAGAGAGAATCCCAGGCAGACTCTGCATGGAGCTAGGAGCCCAGATGCAGGGCTCGATCCCATGACTATAGATCATGACCTGAGCCAAAATCAAGAGCTGGCTGCTCAACCCACTGCAGCCCCCAGGTGCCTTGCCCCTCTCTGTGTAGTTCTAATTGTTTGACTGTTCTTCATTATAGCAAGTCAGGATCAGCATCCCTATAATTTACATCCTCATCCTGGTTCTTCCTTAATGAAACTTCATAGAATAAAATAAAATTTCTTTCTTATGGCTAACTTTAAAGCATTTGAAGACATTTATCATGGATTTCTAAGTCTTTTCTTTTGGTTAAACAGCCTGTAGTTTTCAAACTTTGAACCTTCTTTCTTATCATCTTTGTGAGGTTGGGAAAATTCTAGCCTCTGGGTGAGGAATTAAAACGAAAATAAACACTAAAATAATATCTGCTCATATTATAAAACATTAAACTGTTATAAGACTCTGAAGTAAAATTTAAAACCCTCTCTGCTTCCAATTCTAGCCTTACTGGGGCATTCATGTCTTAGCTTCTGATAGTTACCACTGAGACTTTTAAAGGAATACATTTCTATTACTGATTCACCAATGTGAGATAGTAGTTTTAGACTTTTTGCTACAGTGTCAGAGGAATTTAATGCCTCTTAGTTTTTTACTTCTCACTCTACTTCCCTTTATTTTATTATTGTATTTACATTGTCAAGGTTTGTAATATTTACATTTTGTTCTATAATTATAATTGAGTCTTCCAAGCTTTGCCTTAGGTTCATTCTATGCATTTAAAATAAATAAAAATAGTATTTTAGATAACACAATTACAATAAATATTTTTATTACAGCTTTAATGCTAGCATGTGATGCTGAATCCATTCCATTTTGACAATGTCCCTCTTAAAATTTCCAGCTGGGAACTGTCCATGGTCCTCCAGGCACACTCTGACCAGTTCAGGGCAGACTGTTTTCAGTATGGTAGTGAAGCCCAGGAACTCGTTGGCCTCATGTGCAGCCAAATTCATTGTCAACTTGTGTTGTGTTTGTCAATAACAGGAATTTCAAATTTAAGTTGAATTCTTAGTATTTTCAAAGGTTGATGATGCTAGTGGGACAGCCTAAGGGGTGTATGTGTATGTGTGTGTGTGTATTCCTATCACAATTGACTCAGCACTTTATTTATTTTTAAAGATTTTGTGTATTTATTCATGAGAGAAACATACAGAGAGAGGCAGAGACATAGGTAGAGGGTTATGCTCCCTGCAGGGAGCCCAATGTAGGACTTGATCACAGGACCCTGGGATCACAACCTGAGCCAAAGGCAAACGTTCAACCACTGAGCCACCCACGTGTCCCACATATCAGTGAATTTTTGTGTAGTATCTAATTTTTTGCTGTATTTTAATGAAAGAGCTTTGCAGATATGTCATTTTCCACATTTAGTAATCCATCCTACAGATCTATTCTTGGACCACAGGTTATGTGCATATTCTATTTTGGTAGGTGTTTATACCAGAATAACACCTATTCACACTCCCACTAACAATGTATAAGAGCACCTATTTGGGGAGAATTTCTAAGTTTATTTGTTAATTTTAACTGCAGTAGGTAAAAGTAGTCAACTGGTTTTTAATTTTATAAAATTTGTCTAGGGTTGGATGAATTAAACTCGAGCTGGAGGTTTTCCACTGGATGATAATTAATCATGTATTTTTGAGAGGCAGTTTGATCTCAGGCATATCCAAATCCACATAATAGTTAGCACCATTAAAATAGGAGACGATTGCATTAAAAAACAAAACAAAACCTTTGAATGGTTTCATCACTTAATGGATTTTCGTTGGGAATTGATAAAGACATGCATTTAATTGGGAAGGTAAATTGAATGCCTTAATCATATTATTTACAACCATTTTTGTTAAAAGTAATTGTGAAGGGGTCATTATTCATTTCTTGCATTTGGTAGGTCTAAAGCTAAAGACAAATGAAAAGTTAAAAAATTTTGTTTACCAGGTGATCCTTATCACTATCTCTATAAGGGCTGTCCTTTTTTGCAAATGTGATTTCCTATGTGGAGGTCAGCCCTGATTTTTGCTCCGAGGGAGCTACTTGTTTCTTATTCTGTGTGTCAGTGTGGTCTGACAACAGTCTTCAGGACCTGGCCAGTGATACTGATGTCACATTACTTGAGTGTATCCTTGAGGTAGCCATGCAACCAGATTCCACTCCAGCACTGTCTCTGCTAGCTCTGTGGGTAATTGCATTGGTAGTCTGAGGACATCTGTTTCCAGCAGATCGGCTTAGTGCTTCTAAATCCTGAATCACTTAATCAGAGCACTGAGGAAACGGCCATCCCTAAGGCCTTGTCAGTGGCTTCCAAGGCCTGTACTGCATGTGAGAAGCACCATACAGTTCACTGGGCTGAAACGTGCCCAGAAAAGAAGTCTGGCCTGCTGCCATGTGCCTTTGTATTTTATGCCCACACATGCATTTTCTGATTTTTAGCAGTCGTAAGGGTTTCTGCTTTGGATTTGTTAGGGAGTGTTATGTTTATTGGTCTCTGGGTGGAGCTGCCAGTTGATTAGTACACTCCAAACTGACAGTCTATAGTACTCAAATGAATGATATATTTTTTTGTGTGTGTATTTTGAGGATCTTTTGTACTTAGTTAAAAATGTCACTCTCTGGGTCATGGAAACTTGTCTTTTACATTAGGGGTCTTCTCTCCATAAAAGTTAATATATAATATTCTAGAGCTTAAAGGGGATTAGTATTAATTTTCATCTTTACATCATTGAATTTGGAACCTTGAGTTTTCTAACCGCATGTTAGATGGTCGTTTCTAAGTGAAACACGGGCCTAATTTATTATCATTAGTACGGATCCTGGTTACTTGAATTGAGTAGCTATTGTATTACTCTCCGAAAAGAAATCTGTAAAGTGTTAAAATATTGTATTTGGGATAAAGTGTCCTTGACTCTACTTTGAGGGCCATAATTTAATTAGCAGCAGTGGGGCTTCTCTGCAAAGAGGACTGGTATCTAAAGGGAATGGGGAAACTGGGAGCTGTTGCCAGGACTTGAGCAAAGCATTTCACAAAATAGGTTCCACAATTAGTTTAGCCATTACTTTTCTGAAGGCCAGGCTTCTCTAACTTACCTATCCACACTCGATGACTTTTATTTCAAATTGATGCCAGGGACTCCTTGATTTAAAAAAAGAAATCACCAGAAAAAAAGTAAGATATTCTCTTTTTATAAAATAAAAAGTAAAGAAGTAGCATTTTAAAGAACGTCTTTCTTGTCTCCAAGCTGTTGGTGGAGATAAATTCCTTTTAAAGTCAAGTTCTGGTGCAAAAGGTATGAGTGTATTTTAACTGGCAGCCTGAAATGTTACTGGCTTAGAGTTTAGAGGTAGAATCTGTGATGCAAAGATATTTGACCCTAACATGCTCTTTTAAATAAAAAAAAAAAAAACTTTTTTTTTTTTGTTTTTTGTTTTTTTTTTTTTGCCAGTTAACTAGGCTACAATACTGTAGCAATGCTGGTTATCAAGTTACTTATTCTTACTTAATGTGAACTCATGTATTTTAAAAATTGATATCAACAAATTTTTTAAAATTATTTTTAAAGATTTTATTTACTTATTTGAGAGAGAGACAGAGCATTGAGAGAACAGGAGCGGAGGGATGGGCAGAGGGAGAAGCAGACTCCCTGCTGAGCTGAGAGCCCAATGCAGGGCTTGATCCTGGGACCCTGGGAATCATGACCTGAGCCTAAGACAGTTGCTTAACCGACTGAGCCACCCAGGTGCCCCTTTAAAATTACTTTTAAAGATGTCCCTTTTATGCCTCTTTTGACCATTCTAGATTATAGTAAATAGAAGTAGGTGCACAGGTAGCCTCCTTTATGCCTTTCATTTATTTTTGTGAACCTAACAATACACATTATATTCTTTCAAATTATTATTTTTGGTGTGGTACTTTATTTCCCTCTACTTTTAATTCTTCCACCCACCAAATGGCTGGATATTTCTGTATCTTTTCTTTAGGATCTATCAGTTTTATGAGACAAAGAGATACACAGTAAGTGAGTATTGAAAGAAAGATCTGATTCTCTTTTATGCACTGATGTTTTTATGAAAATGCTACCCTATTACTTAGAATAGTGTTAAGGAGGCATCTTTCTTTAAACAATTTTTAGTGTGTAGGACTTTTAGTAGGTAGGACTCTAAGGGTTTATGGTTTATTCAGAATCAATTTCCATGTATATCAAGCTTTAGAGAAGATAGTTCTTTTTTTTTTTAAGATTTTATTTATTTATTCACAAGAGACACACAGAGAGAGGCAGAGACATAGGCAGAGGGAAAAGCAGGCTCCATGCAGGGAGCCCGATGCTGGACTTGATCCCTGGACCCCATGATCAGGATCTGAGCTGAAGGCAGACACTCAACCACTGAGCTACCCAGGTGCCCTAGAACAGATAATTCTGTAAACATTTCTATCTGTGGATTGCCTCTACCAGCATGCTAGTCAGCAATTTGTTTTTATTAACTCTTTCTCAAGGTCTACACAGAAAAGGGTTATAGGTCAGTTTCCTTCTTTTCCTAGCCGTGATTTTATATCCCTTCTCTTTCCTAGGCACCTAAGTTTACCTGACATAGCCTTTACAATTCAATAACTTCATGATGAGATGGTGGGGAACTTACAGTTAAACTGGGAATGTAGGGGTGCCTGGGGGGCTCAGTTAAGCATCTGCCTTTGGCTCAGGTCATGATCACAGGGATCTGAGCTTGAACCCCATATCAGGTTCTCTCCTCACTGGGGAGCCTACTTCTCCCTCTCCTCTGCCTGACACTCTGCCTACTTGTGCTCTCTTTCTCTCTGGCAAATAAATAAATAAAATTTTAAAAAGTAAACAATGTAATGAAGTTAATCCTTACTCCATGAAGTCTGTAAGCAAGGTAAATGAGAAGCAAATGCAGGTGTCCCTCAATGGTCGCTAACATTCCTGTCTTCACTATCTGTAACTGTTTCAGGACTTGCTCAGTGCTGTAGAGACAAAGGAAGCTCTTGAAATGGAAGTTAGGATCCTCCAAGAGAGGCTGCTTGCTGGCCAGCAGGTCTGGGATGCTTCGAAGCAGGAGCTGAACCTCTTGAAGAAAAGGTCTTGTGAGTTGGAGAAGAGTCTAGAGGCCAGCGTGGATGCGGCTGCAGCCTCGCGAAGCCAGTACTTCTCATTTAGGGAGAAAGTCGCAGCCCTGCTTAGAGGCAGCTGGGGCACGACTGGGCCAAAGGAGGATGCCATTGTGGAAAGGATCCGAGAAATGACCAGCCAAGAGGAAAGCAGGAAAAAGGCGAGTGGGAAATGGCCACTTGTAAGATTCTTAAGGACAGTAATTTGCTGTAGCATCTAAATGTGGTTTTCATTACTTTATTTTTTTAAGATTTTATTTATTCATGAGACAGAGAGAGAGAGAGAGAGAGAGAGAGAGGCAGAGACATAGGCAGTGGGAGAAGCAGGCTCCCTGTGGGGAGCCTGTTGCGGGACTTGATCTCAGGACTCTGGGATCAGGACTTGAGCCAAAGGCAGACGCTCAACCACTGAGCCACTCAGTGGTTTTTATTACTTTCAATTATATACCATATTTAGGGAGCCTAGAGAGTCACTTAAGTGACAGCTGACTACGGAGGAGGGTTCTGGAGTCAGAGCTACCTGTGCTGAATCCTGTCTCTACTGCACACTTGCTCATGCCAGGTGTGACATGGACAGGTTCCTAAGACGACTGCCCCTGAGATTCTGTATTCTAATCTACTGGACAGAGAAGGCTTTGGGGCCACACTCCTCATCTGAACCCCCTGGGGTGCAATGTTTTTTTGAATTTAGAATTTTTCAGGACTCAGAAAGGTAAAATAGTAACACAGAACGGCAATGGTGAAAACGCTCTTGCACGTTGCCCCTCGGTGGGGTCTGGGGCAGCACTCCATACTCAGCCACATTCATCGTTCTGCAGCCGAACCCGTGGCAACTCCATCACACGAATGTAGCGGGACTGAAGAGGTTCCTGTCATTTCGGGTCAGGCTTTGCTGCCAAACCCTTTATCAGAGAGTTATGAAAAAGCCATCAGTTTTCAGATGCATTTGAATTTTGGAATTGCAGATAAGATACTCATAGACCTGGAGGAGTACCTGTTTTGCTAGGTTATTGTTTATTGAAAATATTAAATAAAAAAAATTGTTAGGAAGTCCTTAACACACTGCCTGGCCAATAATGATGATAAATTTAACTCTTGCTGCCCCTGCTTGTCCTCCTCTCTCTTCTCCTCTTTGTAATGGTGCCTGAACAGCCTTTTCAGGAAGTTATTTAACATATGGAGAAAGATGTTTTAAGTCACGTATATGACTGAAGATTGTAGAATTTTGTTATCTCGTTTATACTATTAATAATGCTTCTTTACTCTATAGCTTTGCTTAGCGGAGTCAACTTCAGCCTGACTCCGCTTAAATGACCATCAAATCCAAATTATTGAAGTCCTAATTAATGAGTTTTTAAAGTAAATAATACCCAATTCAATAATACCCAAGTAAATTATACCCAATGGTATAATTCCATTGTGATCAATTTCTTCTGTGAGTTCATGCTGGTTTGAAGGAGAAATTGTTTTTTTTTTTCTCTCTCTCTTTTGATGTTTCTAATATACCCAGAGCAACCACTCACTCAGAGTTTGGGATTGCATTTGACAATTTTCTTTAATGATCAAACATTTTAAATTCTCTTTAAAAATTCTCTGAAATTTGGGGTGCCTGGGTGGCGCAGTTGGTTAAATGTCCAGCTTTTGGTTTCGGCTCAGGTCGTGATCTCTGGATCATGAGATTTAGCCCTGCATGGGGCTTCCCACTCAGCACAGAGTCTGCTTAAGTCTCACTTTCTCTCTTGCTCTCTCTCTCTCTCTCACCCCCCGCCCCTCCCCTCATGTGTGCGCACATGCACATGCTCTCAAATAAATAAATCTTTAAAAATTTTTTCCCAAAATTCATGTATATTCTTAGGAGCAACCCAAGTGACCCCTTGACTAGCAGTTGATGTACTTCAATCGCTAATGGTTCTTTACCATTTCGTTTTATTGCTTCCCTCTTCTGTTTTCCCAAAATTATTTTAATTCAGCATGTGAAACATGGCACAAAATTGTCAGCATGATGTATGTGTTTATTTTCTAAAGCAAAATGATGTAAATTGGTTAAGCTGGCTACGCCTCCCCCAGCCCCCCATAAAAATCAGAATGATTCAGAGTCTTTTTAGTGTCTTTGTGTGCCTTTTCTACCATGTAATTTTTTTCAATAGCTCTTCTCACTATTTAAAAGCCTGAAATCAAGCATATAGCTGAGGTCTTGTGTGACTCATCTTCAAGTGAAATCAGGAGAAAATGGATTTCATATATTGTCTGAGAAATGTTTCTGCAGAATGGGAGCTCTACAGATGGATGAACCTGTTTGTTGAGGAGGCTGTGCACCCCTGCCAGCTGTCATGGTTAAACGCACACCCAGCTGTTGAGTAATGCCCATGGGAATGCCCAAGGCTGAGTTTAAGCTGGGCCTGGCAAATTCGTGGCTTCAGGTCAACTCCTACTTTCTGAACCTTGCTATTCTTGTTTACCTAGTTGCTACTCATTGTGATTCCTATGTTTGCAATTCTCAGAATTCGGACACCACCCAGACTTTTTCAGTTGGTTTTTTCTGCTTAGAGCAAAACCACATTCTCTTTTTAAAAGCTTTACTAGATCTTAGCACTATTGACATTTCAGGTTGGATGATCCTTTGTCAGGGTCCCATTCTGTACATTGTACGCTATTTAGCAGCATCTCTGGCATCTACCCACTAGGTATCAGTAGCACCACTTTTCCCCTCATTTATGACAACCAAAGATGTCTCCAGATAAATGTCCTCAGACAGTAGAATTGCTCCCACTTGGAAACCACTTTTTTCGAGGAATGTCCTACTGTTAGGTTCCTAGCAATTTTAAATGAGCATAGATGTTATTTAGCCTTGAAATTCCAGTACATTTTGTAACAGGTGTTTTTGAAATGATGATGTCTTGCACAATGACAGAAAGTTGCGACATTTTAGTGTGCAATTGAGGCAAACATTTTTGTCTTCCTTTTAGATATCTCCTAATTGGCTAATTCTCTGGATGAGAAATGATTATGTACAGAAAATACATGGCCATGATTGATTTCTATGTCATTTCCTACGTTAAAGAATTCATACAAGCTCACAAATGTTTATCTACATGGCTCTTTTGTTCTTCTTTAGGCACACATAGGGCTTTATTTCCCCCACTGGAGTGTTTCTTGGTCCAGTGGCTCTGTGGGAGCTCTAGGGAGCCAGCCTGATGCCCTAAAGGACCAGAGATGTGTTCCACCTCCTCCCCCTGCTTCCCTCGTTTGTTCTGATCATTCTGCTATGTTCTTAATCCTTCAATACCAGCTTTGGTGGACTCCCACTGACATTTCATTGCTCCAATTTATGTTACGTGGTCACACCTGGCTACAGGAGCATTTGGGAGAGTGAAAAGGTAGAGATTTTGGCTCTCCTACCATCTACAGTGTAGTAATTTCCTAGGATGGCCATAACAAAGTCCCACTTACTTACTTGGTGGCTTACACAATAGAAGTGTATTGTCTCCCAGTTCTGGAGGCTACAATTCTAAAATCATGGTGTCAGCTGGATTGGTTCCTTCTGAGCCTGTGAGAGAGAATCTGTTCCAGGCCCCTTGCCTAGCTTCTGGTAGCCTTAGGTATCCTTGGCTTATGGGTGGCATTCTCTATCTTCACATTATTTCCCTTCCATTTGTGTGTGTCTTTGTGTCCAAATTTTTCCTTTTGTATAAGGACCCCAGTCGTATTGCATTAGGGCCCAGCCCTGTAAAGACTCTATTTCCAAATAAGGTCACATTCTGAGGTACTGGGGGACTTGAACGTACCTCTTTTTTGGAGGACCCCATTTAATCTGTAATAAAAGTTGACATGCACAAAGATGAAGGGAGTAGGGATAGCATGTCACATGTCAGTAGGGTTGGCCATATAAACTGGTATGAAGGAAGGAGAATTTGATTGATGTTTTATTCCTGGGTTCTGACAACATATTTTATATATTTCCTAAGTAAAAATTACAGCTTGAATAATAAAAGACTTTTATGTCTAAAAGGCACTGGTTCTTAAGTGACCCAAGTGGCTCTTCCCTCCATTTAGAGTTCTTATGCTTCCATTTGGCTTAATTTTAGGACAAAAGTGCCTTTCTCGTGAAATTGACAACTACTTGTCCTTGGGAAGTGAATTCTTTTAGGACATTATGACTTGACTTCCAAAAACCAGTCTACTTGTTTTTTTTTTTTTTCTTTTTTTAAGATTTTATTTATTCATGAGACACAGAGAGAGTGGCAGAGACAGGCAGAAGGAGAAGCAGGCTTCTCGCAGGGAGCCTGATACGGGACTTGATCCCCAGACCAGGATCACGCCCTTAGCTGAAGGCAGACACTCAACCCATGAGCCACCCAGGTGTCCCAAGTCAGCTTGTTTTTGAAATGTGATTTACTTCAGTGTCTTTTTTGTTTTTTAAAAAATGAAGTATGTTTTCTTTATTATAATTCCCCTCCCTGCCTTACATCGCTAGTATTGAAATCCTTTACATATTTTGTCCCATGGAATATCAGGGATGTATTAACAGATGATACTGAGAAAAAGAAGAAAAATAAAAGGAAAGAAAGAAAAGGTTACTGTCCTTTGGAGTTTTTGGTGTGAAAAACACAATGCAAAAACAACGCAACGTGTTTTGGCACGACTTGTATGTTAACCCAGGCACTGACATTTGATGTTCCCAAGGACGAAGTCAGATTGGAATGTTAATTTATTTGAATAAATTTATGTAAATTTATCTCTGAAAAAACATGCTGTGATATTACACGTACTGAGACCTAAATAAGCTTAGTGCTGGGATGCATAGAAAATGAAGAGCGTCTCAGCTGTTTGCTCTTCTCTGGACACCAGAATCTTGGCAGAGCAGTTTGTAGATTCTGCACTGTTCAGCCATCCCCATACTGGTGGTTTTAAAAGTTATACTCTGCTGAGTCTTCAGGTTTTGTGGAACACTCTTGGGTCCACACAGAGTGAGGATACAGGAAGAACCCTTCATCTTTGATTTAGCACATTGTCCCTTATTTGTCACTGCTCATTTGTTTTTACTTGAAAAACAGGCTCTCTAGGCTGTAAATGGTTTGAGAAACCTGACATAGGACAATTCCTGAAGGGCCCCTTTAACTCCCTATGACAAAAGCATAGGATTGACTGAACCAGCATACTGGCATAGTAATGCTGATGATAAAAAGGGATGCAGTGTGTTGAATTCAATTGGGTGTAAAATACTGTGCTACTCAAATGATCTAAATTATCATCTGATCAAAAAAAATTATAATCTGATCATCATGGCAAAGACACAGTTTCAGAGAGGTGATTTACTTGCTTCAGTTAACATGCTGGTGAGTAGTAGAGTGGGAAGGAACTCTAGACTGGGATTATCTGACTCCAAAGACACCATGCTGCAGTCTGGTCTCCATCGAGACATCTTTTCTCTTCAGGGTCATTACCACTTTCTTAGCCTAACTTCCTGCAGGTGCCTAATGGGTCATCTTCTTAATGGAGTCTTTACTGATCAGTTTCTATGATAGGCACTGCTTTCCTCAGGGAAGGTCCTTTGCGTGTGGATAGTGGTGCAGTGGTCACACGGTCCTCTGTCTCTCTAGCTGAGGCTCCCTGTGTCTCTTTTTTCTTTGGTCTCATTCTCTTTGTTAGGTTGGCTGTGAGATACGAGAAGTATTGAAGGACCTTCAGGTGGAAAGACTCACTTCCTCCTCGTGGAATATGAAACCACATTTCCTACTGTGCAGAATCACGGGCCATACCTTGTGTAACATAACATCATTAAACAGTCCCCTGGACCCCAAGACAGTATCTTGGGAGTGTTTTTTGATGGCTGTTGTTTTGTAGGTTACTTTGTATATTGTACCAAGACAAGCACATCTTTCTCTTGCAATAAGATCATATCTGTTATTAGGAAGTGCGAACAGTGGGAAATACGACATGAGGGTTCTCTGAGGCTCATATTCTGTAATTAAATTAGAAATTTCCTTGGAGAATATAATTCCTTGGATGTGATGCTAACAGCTTGCCATCAAATATTTTATTTCAAGCCCCAACAGAAGTGTAGAATTAATTGAGTTATAGGCCTGGGAACTTGAGAGCCATAGAAGCACAGGATTAGAGCATTTAGAGATCCAGTAGTATACCATTCCTGATTGGAGCACTTCAGTTCACTCCATAACACTGTTAACACATGGTTGGCCAGTTCCTACCATCTATGGTGACTGGGAGTCCACTAGCTGACATGGGAAGATGCTTAAAATAATGAGGTAAACACAGACATAAAATTGCAAATATAGTATCTTAACTCTGTCTTAACAGTGCATAAATACTTTTTTTTTTTAGGGTGGGAGGGAAAGAGAGAGGAAAGGGAGACAGAGAATCTTTTTTTTTTTTTTTTTGAGACAGAGAATCTTAAGCATGGATCCTCACAACCCTGAGATCATGACCTGAGCTGAAATCAAGTCAGATACTTAACCAACTGAACCACCCAGGCACCCTATTTGAAAACATTAATAGTTGTTGCTTCTGGGTGGAGATTATTATATTTTTGTTTATAGTTTTTTTTATCCTTAATGAATCTTTTATAGTGGCCATGTATTACTTTGTAATTATAGGGACCAGGAGAAATTCTTCCTTATATTGAAGTGGAATCATTTCTCTGATTTCTGTCTGTTGGTCCTTAACTTAAGCTCTGAGGGCAACTCAGAACAAACCTTATTGTTCTTCCATATAATAGCCTTTCAAAATATTTGAGGATGGCTTGAGTGTTTTCTTGCTTTTAAAAATGGTTACTGATAGGGTGCCTGGCTGACTTAGTTGGGAGAGTGTGCAGGTCTTGATATCAGGGTCATGAGTTTAAGCCCCACACTGGACATGGAGCTTACTTAAAAAAGAAAAATGGTTACTGATAGGTAATCAGAATTTTTTTGAAACTGAAATTGTAAACCTGAAACCATCAAGATATTTCAATTTTTGTAAGAATGGTCCTGAGTATTATGTAAATATCTACTTTTTTTCTTTTCCTCTTTTGAAACAAACCACCAAAACAAAACAAATTTTATCACCCCAAACTGGTGTTTGTATTGAATTCAGTGTTTCATAAAAACTGGATTTGGTAGAATCAATTCTCATGAGTATTCTCAGAGTGTACCTGAGATCTTTGGTAAACTAATGTTCTTCATTAAGGGAAGATGAGTACAAAAGAGAAACTTCAGGAAAAGATGGAAGCATTGGGCAAGGTAGGGGTGTGTGAAGAGGATTGGGACTTTTAATGGAGAAACTGTGATTTCATTTTGTAGGAAAGGAGGTAGTAATCAGATTCTCCTGCCTTCTTGTATGTAGAGTCGCTGTATTAAATTTGACCTTTCAAGTGCTAAAATGATAATATCACTACATAAATACGCGGCTCAGAGGTAGCACCACTGAAGTTTGGTGCGTGAATAACCAATATTCAATGGAAACTGAAAAGGCTTGAAAAATATCTTTATGCATTTGAATTCCTGATAAGTTTACTATCAGAATGAACTCACTGTATAACCTTTAATACAGTATATATGGTGGAAGATTTTTTTCTGGAGAATGACACTTACATGGGTTTAAAAGCACTTTCTGTCTGAACTTCTTATTCTAGCTAAGCTTTGAAACTCTTAAATTAATGGCAGTTTAGGAGTAAGTAAATATTATCCATAAATATTTATCGAGTAACCTGTTTAAGAAATTATATAAAAATCAAAAATACCAATAAAATATTTTGTTAGATAATGAATGCAGATTTCTTTCAAGGAGAGGCAAATACAGCTATCACATTACCTGTTTTTTATTAAAATTTTACAAAGAATCTGGAAGTTGGTGTTATAAATAGTTATGTTGCTTGGTCTGAGCACTAGATTTTAACACTTTGTTGCATCTAAAACAAGGCTTATCCTTGTCTTTTTCTTTGTTTCCAGATGGTCTCCCAGCTTGAAGCCCGAATATCTGAGCTTGTTGAACAGTTGGGAAATGAGTCTGGGTTTCACCAGAAAGCTCTACAGAGAGCCCAGAAAGCAGAAAACAAGTTGGAGGTTCTTCAGGGTCAGCTGACACACCTGGAGGGAGAGCTGGTTTCTGGAGATGTTTTGCGAGATAACTTGAATTTTGAGAAACAAAAAGTAATAACCTGAGGGTACATCCATGGGTAGAAAACATCTGTTGCATTGTAAAATTTTACCTGAACTATTCTAAATTTATAGTACTTTAGTAGAATGGTTACATCTGAGTAATGAGTAAATGTCAAGGAACAACAGATATTGTCTTGGGGTGTCTTCCTATTATTGGGGTCTTTCTTGAGTCAAAATAATCCAGTTAAAACTCAGCAGATATTTGTTGCTTATTCTATATGAGACCCTGAAGGTCTGAGGGCTGATGTATGAATAACACAGAGTTCTTGATCATTAAAGGCTCATAATTCAATAGAGACAGACATATTAGTAGTTTGCTGTGACTATAAAGCTGTATGTGTTGTAAGATGTATTGATTGATGAAATGCTATAGGAACTCAGTGAAGGGATTGAATACTTCTGGATAAGAGGAGGATTTACAGGAGAGAGAATAATGAAGTTCATCTTTGAAGAAGTAGGATTTTAGTGGGGGGAGGGAGCAGATTCTGAAGGGCAAATTGTTTGAGCAAAGGAATGAAAGCCTGTAGGTGCATAGTACAGTCAGTCCAGAGCGACTGTTCCAGTTTGGCTGCAGCACAGCACTCTTCATGGGGCTGTGGCAGGAGAGAAGGCAAGAATGGTTTGGATTATGAAGATTCTTTATTCTCTGCTTTGTAAGTGACTTTGAGCATTGTGATGTTTTAGAAAGTTGGCGTGATGTCACTGTGAGGCTGAAAGTGCAAACTTTCAGACTCAGAAATGCTAATGGTGCAAACCCAGTGGGTGAGAAGGAGAGGAGAATGAGAAGAGGACGGATCCCCATGTATTTGACCATGGGAAGATATTCTATGGCCTTCAAGAGGCAGTTCTAGGGATAGAAGGAGAGGGAGGAACAGACAGCTTGCTGAGCAGGGAGCCCTACTGGACTCAGGGCTCGAGACCTAAGTTGAAGGCAGGCATGTAACCGACTGAGCCACCCAGGCACACCTGTAGAAGTAGATTCTTATGAAGTTTGGTGACCAGAGAAAAAGAGGCATTAGCAGGAGGACCAAAGAAAGATTTTATTGGATGGAACAGGAAGGTACATATTTGTGGGTCACAGGAGTCTTCAGGGGAAGAAAAAGACAAATGAGATTTCATTTGGCATGAAAAGTGCTCTTAAGTTAAAAAATTTGTACTCTGGAAACTCATTCATTCTCATTTTTGTGTACTTAAAAAAGTTGAGGAAGCATCATGCCTGCATTGAGGGTTGGGAAAAGACGCAACACATATACCTTATACGAGGCAAAGATGCGTAAGGAGTCTGTAGAAAATCCTAGTCTCAGTGGATGAGACAGGTAAATGAGGACATAATAATTAATTGATGGAGATAGGCATACAATTCAACAGGAGCTTGGATAAAGTTTCCTATTTGTGTGTGTGATGAAGTAAGCCCTCTTCACACAGGAGGCGGCATTCACGAGAGGCTATATTTTTTATTTCATTTTTTAAAAGATTCTATTTATTTATTCATGAGAGACACAGAGCGAGAGGCAGAGACATAGGCAGAGGGAGAAGCAGGCTTCCCATAGGGAGCCTGATGCAGGACCCAATTCTGGATCCCGGGATCATGACCTGAGCCGAAGACAGCCACCCAACTGCTGAGCCACCCAGGTGTCCCTCACGAGAGGCTTTAAAGAAGGAGTAGGACTTTGTCAGGCAGAAGAGGTAGGGAAGAGGTTCAAGGTACAGGGAACAGTAGGAGGGATAAAGGAACAGAGGGGTGACAGGGTGCTTGGGAGATTGAACACGATACATGATGAGGCCAGAGGCATGAGGTAGCTCTAGAGGCCTGAGGTATGGAGGGATAACTGGAATATGGAAGGCTAATTAATTACCCAAGGCTTTATCCTATGAGTGATGAGATGCCATAGAAAGTTTTTGAGTAAAAGAAAGGTTTCTCTGAGGGTCTAGAGACTAAAGGTAGGGAGCCCAGCTGGGGGATTCTTAGAACTGCAGAATAGAAGATAATAACTATTTGGACCAAATAGTGGTTTTATGAATGAAGGAGTAGATTTGAGAACTTTGGGAGGATGAAGGCTACCTGAAAAAGGTGTGTTGGTTAAAATATTGAGTTTGAAAGGACACGTTGCATCTGAATACGATATGTTAAACTGGAAGAAGTCTGACTGATGGACTGTCCACCTAGATGTTCCATGAACACCTTGCACTAAACATTTTCCAAATGGAAGTGATCACTTCTCCACAAATTTGTCCCCTCCTGCCTCAGTGATGATGAGGTAATCTGCCTCCAGTTGCTGGAGCTGACAGCCCCAGAGTCATCCTTAGTGCTTTCCTCTTTTTAACCAATTCCTAAACACTATAAATTTCTTCTTAATGTATCTCACATACTCCCTCACCCCCACTGTATATTTATACACTGTGTATTTGCAGTGCTTTGATTCCAAGCATTATGATCACTTCCATGGGCTACAGAAACAACCTTCTAACAGCTCCCCACTGCTGCTGGGGAGGGCTCAATAAGATGTATGTCTCATCTTACCTTTCTCCATCTTAAAACTGGCCAGGGGCTCTCTGTGGTTCTCAGGTTCAGCTACAGATTCCTTTGTTCCATGGCTGAGCATTCTGTGACCTGACCAGTTTGCCTCTTCAGGCTGCCCATCACCTGCCATCTCTCCAGCCCACGATGGCAAACTCAAGGCCTCTGAGAATCATCGGGCCCTGCAAGGGTGTGTGGTGATTGAGTCCAAAGATATCCACATTCAAATTTGTAAAAAATACTTTCCTGGCAAAAAAAAAAAAAAAAAAAAAGAGAGAGAGAGAGAGAGAGCCCCTATAGCATTACATATTGCATGTTGCTATTCTTTCTGAGAAAATGTCCTTCTTATCTTCTTCAACTGTGGCTGTCCCTTGATGATGTGGCTCCAGTATCACTTCCTCTGGGAGTCCTGTAGACTTGGTTCTCCTTTGGGACGCCTGGGTGGCGTGGTTGAGCGTCTGCCTTCAGCCCAGTGTGTGATCCTAGAGTCCCGGGATCGAGTCCTGCATCTGGCTCCCTGTATAGAGCCTACTCTCTCTGCCTATGTCTCTGTGTCTCTCATGAATAAATAAATAAAATCTTTTTTTTAAAGATTTATTTATTTATTTATGAAACAGAGAGAGGGGGGAGCGGGGCAGAGACACAGGCAGAGGGAGAAGCAGGCTCCATGCCGGGAGCTGGATGATGGGGGACTCGATCCCATGACTCCAGGATCGCGCCTTGGTCCAAAGGCAGGCGCCAAACCGCTGAGCCACCCAGGGATCCCCAATAAATAAAATCTTAAAAAAAAAGAGAGAGAGTCTTGGTTCTCCTTCAGGCAACACACACCTATGTCTATCACAGCACTTTGCCAACTTAAGTCTTCAGTTTCCTTTATGATTTATTTATTTATTTATGGGGGGGGCAGATCGTGAGCATGTGTGTTCGGGGGGAGATGCAGAAGGAGAGGGAGAGGGGGTCTTGAGCAGACTCTGTGCTCAGCGTGGAGCCTGTGGTGGGACACAGTTTCACAACCCTGAGATCACCATGGAGTGGAAGCCAAGAGTCAGACACTTAACTGACTGAGCCACTCAGGCCCTCCCCCACATCTTGTATTCAGTTTTTAATTGTTTTTCTCTAGTCAACTCCAAGATTCTTGAGGCCAGGGGAAATATTTGTTTTCTAAGTTTCTCCAGCACTAAGGGGGAAGGGTCAATAAATGGTATTTAAATTATGAAGAAACAGGGCAGCCCCGGTGGCTCAGTGGTTTAGCACCACCTTTGGCCCGGGGTGTGATCCTGGAGACCTGGGATCGAGTCCCGTGTCGGGCTCCCTGCATGGAGCCTGCTTCTCCCTCTGCCTGTGTCTCTGTATCTCTCTGTGCTGTCATGAATAAATAAATAAAAATAAATAAATTATGAAGAAACATAAAAGGCAGGAATTTTAGGTAGATTGATGTCTCTTTCCTGTTTTTTTTCATAGAAATGACTCATTAATTTTAATTGAGATTGTGTCAAAAGAACTCTCAGTTATGAAAGCAAATTATGTAAACAGATTCCATCCTGGTGAATAGTCTGTAGATAACTGTAAACTGAAAAAGCTAAGTTGTACAGAGTTTAGATTTAGATACAGATGATTGAAGTTCACACTGAATAGAATATATTTATCCTAATCTGTGACTCAAAGAAACAAGATGTACAGTAAATCCTTCTAGTAACCCTAGCTTTCTAGGCACAGCCAAGATCCTTGAAATAGGATCTTGTTCTGTGGGGTGTTGGCTTGGACCTTTCTTTATCCTTTTTTGCCTCTTATAGATCCTTGGATGCTAAGTGGATGGGTCACATATAGACATAGCAAAAAAGGCTTTATACCTCCACGTGAAAGGTACTGATTCTATTTTATTTATAAAACAAACAATAGTAGTTATTTTCCCTTCATTCATACATATTAGAAATGAGTAATTCCAAGGGCACCTGGGTGGCTCAGTCTGTTAAGCATCTGACTCTTGCTTTCAGTTCAGGTCATGATCTCAGGGTCATGAGTTGGAGCCCTGCACTGGGCTCTGCACTGGATATGGATCCTGCTTAGGTTTCTGTCTCTCCCCCTCTCTCTGCCTCCACCTCAACTTATATATGGGCTCTCTCCCTCTCTTAAGGAAAAAAAAAAGAAAATAAATGAGTAATTCCAAGGGGAGAGCTAAGAGCATTAAGAAGTAATAAACTGATAACGTGGAAACAAAAGCAACCTGTGGTCTTGTAGCACAACACAGGAGCCCATGGTCTTATAACACAACACAGTAACCTGCATCTGGTAGCACAGAAAATAAACAATATTTGCCATGGCTGTGCCTCTCGAAGAAGAGATTAAATTTTAAATATGCCATTCAGCAAAATTTGAAAATACAATTTCATCTCATCTTGATGCCTAAAAGTATAGATAGTTCTGGGCTTCACACTGGCATGCTTTAGTCATCAAGAAATTATACTTATTTAAACATATAAATGCCTCAAAAATGCCAGATAGATGAGGATTTACTGCAATGAGAGGAAAGCTCAAAGAACCCAAATCATGAAGTGATGATACAGAAAACTCATTGATTGGTTCACTCATCCAGTAAGCACTTAAGAAGCATTCCTCTGTCTGATATGGCCAGATAAACCACAGAAATCAAATGGAGGACCCCAAAAATACTGGTTTGAAGGGATACATGCACTCTGGTGTTTATAGCAGCGCTATCAACAATACCCAAAATATGGAAAGAGCCCAAATGTCCACTGACTAGTGAGTGGGTAAAGAAGATGTGGGGAGGGGAGTGTGTGTGTGTGTGTGTGTAGATAATTAAACATGGATGGAACTAGAGAGTATTATGCAAATAAGTCAGAAAAGACAAATACCAAATGATTTCACTCATATGTGGAATTTAAGAAACAAATGAACATAAAGGGGGGGGAAGAGAGACAAACCATCAAACAGGCTCTTAATTATAGAAAACAAACTGAGGACTGCTGGAAGGGAGATGGTTGAGGGTGGGCTAGATGGGTGATGGGCATTACAGAGGGCACTTGTGATGAGCACTGGGTGCTGTACGTAAGTGATGAATCACTAAATCTTACACCTGAAACTAATATTACACTATATGTTAACTAACGAATTTAAAGAAAAACTTGGAAGAAGAAAAAAGGAAATCAAGTGGATAAAGATCCTAGAACAGTTTTGTAATGCTAACCTATTAAATTATGAACCTTGACTTCCTCAATACAGCTCTATTTTATGGTGGTGTTCCTTAAAGTGTGATACATTAAAGATTCTTAAAGACATTTTCTTTGGTATAGGATTTTAACTTAAAAAAGCAAAAATGTTGTCCACGTGTGTTTTTATGGAGAGCTTTGATTTTGGAGTGATCTGTAGAACCCAAGGAAAGTACAGTGGTGACTGTTGTCATTTTTTTTTTCACATTTGAGGCCAGAGTCCACTTAGGTGAGAAAAATTGCCTTGGAAGATTTGTGGGTGAGGAGATCCCAGGGGCTGGATTAACCTGGAGAGGCATAGTGACAGCAGCAAGTAGCCTAAACAGAGATGTGTAGATGTAGTCAGGGCAGTGCCAGAAGAGTGTGTAATGTTAGCTTGAACATCAAGATCGCCGACTAGGAGAGTCAAGTGAATTTGGACAAGAAGCAGGACATGGAAGTGGCAGGATGTTGAGGCTTTCATTACCAAACACTGGGGTCAGGAGCTAAGCTACGTGCTGGGTTTAATGAGACCAGTCTGTAAGCTTCAGATGAAGAGAAGGATGCTGTGAGATCACCAGATAACTTTGTTTTTGTGTCTCATTTTTATTTTTGTTCTTGGGTTTAGTATCTTAAGTTTCTGGATCAGCTCTCAGAGAAAATGAAACTGGACCAGATGGCTGCTGAACTTGGCTTTGACATGCGTCTGGATGTAGTTTTAGCTCGCACGGAGCAGCTGGTCCGTCTTGAGAGCAATGCAGTCATTGAAAACAAGACACTTGCCTACAATTTACAGAGAAAGGTAGGGGATATTGAAACTTGCTAGTGTTGATAGAAGGAATTGCTGAGATACTTAAATATTGAGAAATAATTTACTCCTTCATATTTGCCACTGTAGTTTGGAAACATGAAAATATGTATTTAGAATTAGAGTCTCTGTTCAAGTGTGAGGGATGGTAAGTGTATCACCTAAGGTTATATTTGACTGTGAGTAATAGAGACCCCAAATAAAAGTGACTTAAATGACTAGAAGTGGTCCCTTCCCCCACTTCACATAAATTTCTGGAGGTAGGCCTCAGGGTGAGTGCGGTAGGTCTGCTCTGTAAAGTCGTCAAAGGGTCAGGTTGATGCCAGCTCCTTAACCTCTCATCCCTAGGGTGGTCCCCATTCTTATGGTTCAGAATGGTACCTAGAACCATCATGTCTGTGTTCCAGACAGAAGTTTGGAGAAGGGATGAAGAACAGGATGCGAAAGCATGTGTGAGCTGTCTTTTGATGGAGCCTTCCAAAGTTTGCTATGTGAACTTGTATTTATATTCCACAGTTCCGAAGGCTGAAACTAACTGCAAGGGAAGCTGGAAACTGTAGTCTTTACTCTGGGTAGCCACCTGCCTAGCTAAGAAACTCACTGTTTCTGTTGTTAAGAGGGATGAGGAGAACTGGGGAACATGTAGCAGTTTCCATTTGGATAAACCCTCTTGCTTTGGATAGTAAAGCAAGAAGAGCTTATTTTCCACTCACCCAAAAGAAGAGTTAGAAACAGTTTAGATGAAAGAAATGAATGAGTAGATGAAAAGGATAAAAATATAATTATTAGTTATATAATTGTTGGCATTGGTGAAAGAAAGAGCAAAACACAGATGTGTTCTTATAATAGTTCTTAGGAGAAAATTCTATGGTGGAATTATAGTGTACAGACTGTGTAATGAGTCACATCTGGGACCCCAGTTTGGTTCCACCAAGCTGTGTGACCTTGGGCAAATTATATACCTCTCTGTCTCCTCATATTTAAGATAGTGATAATGTCTTCCTTGTGAGGTTGTTCGTTTTTAATAAAATACATTTTTAAACTCTTGGCTTATAGGTTGTACTCTATTCACATTTGACCTACTCTCCATTTATTAGATTTTTAAAGAAAGTAGATAACCCAATACCACCAGAGACATTGAATTGAGCTACAGTTCTTTCAGTTCTCAGATCATTGATTTCTTCCTTGATATCCAACACTGTTCTTTAAGTATTATATAATTATTAAAATTACCAGTGTACAGAACTTACCAGTACAATTTTGCAGGCGAGTGGAATTTGACGTGAAGAAGCTCAAGGAAGGGAACTTGGTTAGAGAAACATGAAAAGGGCTTTGTTGAAGATGGATCTGGGTATAGACCATGCTGTCGTGGTTAGACAAGATCTATAAGCCTGTGTTTCAGTCTGCCCTGCACATCTCTGAACACTTTACAAGTGTGCAGAGTATATAATTAGGGAAAATGCGACAGTCTTATGCTCTAACATTCTAGATTCCAAAGCTTGATGTTTGCAACAGATGAAAGAGGTTTCTGCATTTAATATTCTACTCACTAATTGTGATATTTGAAGCCTAAGAGGGTTTTTTCCACCCTTAGAGTCCATAATCTTTTTCTAAAAACCACTATAATTTCTTTCATCAAGTTTGAGTGTGAATGATAAGTGCTGTTTGAAAAACTTGTTCTCTGCTTGGTTTGTGGATGATACAGGCCAGGCATATAATAAACACCAATGAACTAAAATCTTATTGAAGTCCCTTCTATTTTAGAGTTTTTAAACATGAAACAAAGCTTTCTTTAAATTCTCCCTGGTATTATTTACTTTACAGACGTATCAACTCTCATGTTTGGTGTCACTTGGTCTGGACCTAAGGGATTGAAATTAGTCTAGGTTTTTGGTATTAACCTGCACTCTCTCTTCTTTTAAAAAGACTAGTGTGAATGTAGTTGCCATGGGGTGGTGGAGAGGATTTTGTCTCTCTACCCTATTCTGATCTTTAGTAGTTTTAAATTTTTTTTTAACTTTATTTATGATAGGCACACAGTGAGAGAGAGAGAGGCAGAGACACAGGCAGAGGGAGAAGCAGGCTCCACGCACCGGGAGCCTGACGTGGGATTCGATCCCGGATATCCAGGACCGTGCCCTGGGCCAAAGGCAGGCGCCAAACCGCTGCGCCACCCAGGGATCCCTCTTTAGTAGTTTTAAAAGTAATTTTACATGTCTGTTATGATGTACGTAGTGTTGGAAGGAACCACATGTTGAAAGCTTACTTTTTTGTGCATTCTGTGGCTCTTTTGTCTCATCCTTTCCAGCTACAAAATTAATTCTTGGAAAAATAAGAATTAAAAATGCAACCAGGAAAAGGAATCTAATAGCCTTTTTTGATGGTTTACCAATTAGTCTGATTGAAGTGTAGATAAAGATCAACATTACCTGAGTGATTCATTTATATTTACTGTTCAGTTATTATTTTTTTAAAAAAGATTTTATTTATTTCAGTGAGAGAGAGGGAGAGCGCATGAGCAGGGGGATGGGCAGAGGGAGAAGGAGAAACACACTCCCCACTGAGCAGGGCTTAATCCCAGGACCCCAGGATCATGACCTGAGCTGAGGATAGATGCTTAACTGACTGAGCCACCCAAGTTCCCCTGTTCAATGATTATTTTTTTAAAAACCCTGTTTATATCAAATCAGCTTAGGACTCAGAAAGAAAGACTGGAGAGCAAAGAACTGCATATGAGCCTCCTGCGGCAGAAAATCGCCCAGCTGGAGGGGGAAAAGCAGGTGCGTTCGGCCCTAGCAGTGGAGAGAGATGAAGCCAGTCTCACCCTAAGAAAGTTGCAGAAGAAGGTGGAGAGGCTGCAGAAGGAACTGAGTGTGTGTCGAGAAGCGAACACGGAGCTCAAAGCCAAGCTGGCTGACACCAGTGAGCTTAAGGCAAGTGCTCAGCTTCCTTCCCTTATTGCTTTTTGCAAGTTACTCTTTTAGTTTATGTGAAAGAGCAGCAGTCTTACAACAACCAGAAGAGAAAAAGGGACAAAATCTTCCTCTGATTTTCTAGAGTTGTGGGGGAAATGCAAAAGCTACACAAATCAGCAAATTATTATTATTTTTAAGATTTTATTTATTTGAGAAAGAGACAGCATGAGTGGAGGAGAGAGGAGAGGGAGAAGCAGGCTCCCTCCTGAGCAGGGAGTCCAATGTGGGGCTTGATCCCAGGACCCTGAGATTGTGACCTGAGCTGAAGGCAGACGCTCAAAAGACTGAGCCACCCAGGTGCCCACAAATCAGCATATGAGATCAACTGAGTGTCTCTTCCATATTTGAAATGAAGCCATAGTTGCTACGTGAAAAAAAGGGTGATGCAGGTGGAGGGGATGAAGACACTTACTGTGATGAGCACTGAGTAAGCTATGGGAGTGTGGAGTCACTGTCTTATCACCTGAAAGGAATATAACACTGCATATTTGCTGTACTGGAATTAAAAGAAAAAGAAAAAAGGGGTGGTATTAAGTACAGAAAATATAAACGTTTCTTCCTAATGTGGGTAACTGATATTTGGGATCATGTAGGGAGTTATGTAGGAATTTGCTCAGGAAGAAATGAGCAAATGAGCACACCTCTTCACTGAGAAGTCAGCCAGGTAACAGTGTTTCATGAGCTCCATGCGATGACTTGCACCATGAAGTGAGGCTGGTACCCAGGTCGGGACAGTGTGCTTCCTGGATTTGAAGTGTTCAACTCTTTTTTTTATTTTTATTTTTAATTTTTTTGAAGTGTTCAACTCTTAATCACTATGGATAAGAAAGGCATTAAAACTTAAAAGAATTTTTAGGGGATCCCTGGGTGGCTCAGCGGTTTAGCGCCTGCCTTCGGCCCAGGTCATGATCCTGGAGACCCGGGATTAAGTCCTATGTCAGGCTCCCTGCGTGGAGCCTGCTTCTCCCTCTGCCTGTGTCTCTGCCTCTCTCTCTCTCTCTCTATCTCCATCTCTCATGAATAAATAAATAAAATCTTAAAAAAAAAACTTAAAAGAATTTTTAAAAAAGATTTTATTTATTAATTCATGAGAGACACACAGAGAGAGACAGAGACATAGGCAGAGAAAGAAGCAGGCTCCCTGCAGGGAGCCCGATGTGGGACTCGGTCCCAGAACCCTGGGATCACGCCCTGAGCCAAAGGCAGATGCTCAACCACTGAACCATCCAGGTGTCCCGAACACTTAAAAGAATTTAATCAAAATCTTGAAACGTCCTGTATGTGTGCCACTGGAAAGAATGTGTTACTTCATATGCACATATCCTTTCTGGCTGATGTGTGTGTTGTGAGTACAGATGCGAAAAATGTCCTGGTTCTTCGCAGATGAGTGCTCTGTACTGGACTTTTGGAATGTTTCTGAATCAGGAAACAGACTAGTAGGGAAAGAGAATCTGTTTTTTTTTTTTTAAAGATTTTATTTATTTATTCACGAGAGACACAGGCAGAGGGAGATGCAGGCTCCACACAGGGAGCCTGACGTGGGACTCGATCCTGGGTCTCCAGGATCACACCCTGGGCCGAAGGAGGCACTAAACCACTGAGCCACCAGGTCTGCCCAGGAATCTGGTATTAAGTTAGCACTTACATATGTGTTGTGAGGACATTATTTTAGGGAATATTTCCTTTTGTATTTTTTTCTCCTGAATCATTAGCTCTTTTCCTCTGAAACCATTCTAAGTTGAGGCTTATTTCCCTAGAGGAAAAAGGGCAGACATAGGACAGGGGAGGGAACAGAATTAAAAATAAGGAAAGCAGGAAGCAAGGAAAAGCAAGCATCTGATGGGGTGCAAAAGCTGGCGAGCAAATATCAGGGTAAATGTATTCCACACCCTCTCACCCCTTGAGACTGATCTTTGCAGTGGGGGTGGGGGAGGGTGGTGGTGTGCTGGGGTTGGAGTCAGCAAGCCACCCCTCCCAGCAAGGTCTGGAAGGGGCTGCAGGAGGTGTTGAGGCAGCATCTGTGTTGTAAAGCCAGGTTTTCAAATGTCCTACGGTGGATACAGAGTGTTTCTAGGTGGTGCATGATGGGGCATAATATAATGTTCCGTCCTTAAATGATAAATGGGTTACTTTTAATTTTTTTTCTTCTAATTCTTCCATTGTCAAGGAGAAAATCTTAATTAGAAGTTATTGTGTCTTTACTATTACTATTGCTATACCACTGGCCTTGGGCCTAGGAAGAATCTGTTCTCTTCATTGGCTTCCTCGTGGTGAAGGAAAGATAAGAACAGTTCCCATAATTGGTGTTAAATATGCAGGTAGCAAAACACAGACTAGAAGCATAAACAAAGTGAACTTAGATTTGAAAACAGGGAAGTAAATTCAGCCATAAAGGAAGGGACATGTTTCACTGTAAGCATATGTCTGTGGAATAGTTCAAATTCTTCAAAGAAATCTGTGACAGGAAGAAAGGGCAAATAGCACTGCGGATTTTCATACACTGAGCTGCAGAACTCCACAAAGCCCAAGAAGGGAGTGACATGGAACAGTCTGAGTGATTGCTAAGGATAACTAAGCAGTGGTGGTGGGGGGCACTAGCACTTCCCAGAGGAAGGGCCTGAGTGAGGATTTCCTAATAAGACTACACTGTGGGGCACCTGGGTGGCTCAGTGGTTGAGCATCTTTTGGCTCAGGTCCTAATCCCAGGGTCATGGGATTGAGTCCCCCATCAGGCTCTTCTGCAGGGATCTTGCTTCTCTCTCTGCCTATGTCTCTACCTCTCTGTGTGTGTCTCATGAATAAATAAATAAAATCTTAAAAAAAAAAATGACCACACTGTGTTTCTGAAACAAGGTGCGGTGGTTCTGGAAGGTACAGTATGAGCTGCCTGGTTTCTTGTCCCAAGCTCCCTCCACCCTATAGCTAGGGACATCTGGTCCCTACCAACAAATTTTCCCCTTCTCATATACTGTGGTTTTCTGTCCTCAGGAGAAATTAAGAAGCTTAATTGAAAAAGTCAGGGTTGACTCAACCTCGCTGTGTATTTTACTGCTAACCTAGGTTGTGAAATCTACATCGCTTCTGTGGCTGAGCATCTATTCTCCATAATTGGGTGGCTGTTGTGTTCTTTCTACTCCACCCATCCCCTTATAATCACAGAGAACCTTGGTTCCCTTGATACGAGAGGCCTGCCTTGCTTTTGCCAGTTGCTAAGAATGGAGATTCCGTCTCTGGATGAAGTGGGTTGGGCCAAGAAGGGCTGTCAGGACTCCGTGACATTACCTTGCAGGTTCCAGCTCACTTTCTGCATGTTTCTAGATACTGGAAAGCTAAAATAGAATCATATGGTGAATGAAGATACTATAAAAGCTGGTGCAAACATTAGTTGCCATTATAGCTAATTTTATCACTGCCGAGGGTGGCAGTTGTACTGTGGGGTTGGAGGAGCCCTTAGAATTGCCACAGTTGAGGAGCCTGAGTAAGATTGGCCTGCGTGGAGTGTAGCAGCCCACAGTTCAGCCACTAAGGAGATAATGACAGAACAAGAGATTCCCCCCAGGTGACACCCAGGAACCAGGCCCAGCATCTGCTGGGGGAGAGTGGATAAAGAGTGGTTTTAGAAGTGGGGCAGCTCTTGGTGAATGGCAGTGTGGGGGGTCCATTGGGGGTGTGGGTCTGAGGAGGGGGTCTTCTAGGCTAAGTGTATTGAGAGTAGTGCTGGGAACCCTTAGTCAAGACAGCCCCATAAACTGGAAGTGGTGTTGGGGAGACAGTAGCCCACACTTTCTTCTGTAGCAGAAGAAGGGAAACAGCTAGTGGGAATTGAGCCCTCTATCTCTCGAATATGTTCCTGTTTGGTCCCAACAACATCTGCTGCACATCTGTATCATATTTTGCCTGGATTACTGTAATTATGTACAAGTGGTCTTTCCACTTAACCTTTCACAAGCAAACTTGATTCTTGTAATTAAATTTTGTTCTTTGGGTGATGTGATTACACAACATGTAGTTCTATTGACAGTGTCAGGCTTAACAATTTTTTATGCCAGTGTCAGTGGTGTAAAGCAACGTTTTCAAGTGTGGGGCACATAGCTCTTGTGGCATATAAAATGCTTCTAGGTGGTGCATTATAGAGTTCAGTCATGAGGTGAAAAATGGATTCCCTTTCATTTTTCTTCCAATTCTTTCACAATGAAGGAGAAAAATCATAGAGGTTACTGTGTTTTTATGCCCCTTGAACATTTACTAGTCTATTTTTTAAATAAAGAATAAGCCTTTAAGCTCAGTGCTGGGAACAAGCAATAGTACCTGGTAATACTGTTTTATTTTTATTATACAGTGGTTTCTTCTTCTCTCTCTTTTTTAAAGATTTTATTTATTTAGAGAGACACAGAGAGAGAGGCAGAGACACAGGCAGAGGGAGAAGCAGGCCCCTGTGGGGCGCCTGATGTGGGACTCGATCCCAGGACCCTGGACCTGAGCCAAAGGCAAATGCTCAACCACGGAGCCACCCAGGCACCCATTTTTCTTTGTATTAAAACATTTTAATCCCAGAATAATTAACATATAGTTACATTAGTTTCAGGTGTACAATATAGTGATCAGCTATTCCATACATTACTCAGTGCTCCCCATGGTATGTTGTATAGTATTTGCTTTTTTGTTATCTTCCAGTTGTGGAAAATTCTATGGAAATCATACAGAATTCCTTTTAATAGAAACAAATTTGGGTAAGTTCAAAAGGTAGTTGAGTTAAAAAATTATCTTCATAGGTGGTATGTGGATATGGGAAGAATTGTGGGTGTGGAATGGGAGTAACAGAACTACAGACAAATAGATGGGAGAAGGGAATGATACCAGTGATAACCAGATGCAGTAAGCAGGTGAACAGAAGCTCTGGCCAGTTGCTCCTGACACCAGGATGATTTCCAGAGTCAGGGAGTGGTGGAAGAAGCAGCTGGGCAGCACATAGGGGCCAGATCACCCAGGGCCTCATGTGTTTCCTAAGATGCTTGGACTTGTCCTCTGGTTCCTGAAAGCCATTGCAGACTTTCAGGCATGAGAGTTAAATCATCCGGGAAGAGACTAGAAAAAAGGAAACAAAGACATGGGAGAGCAGGGGGTCTCCAGAATGAGGCTGTGACCAACAGCATCATGTGCAGCAGTAAGGTAGAGGTTGAACAACTATCCACTGTACTTGGCGCTGGGACACCTATGGCTCAAGCACCTGTAGTGTAGATAGTTGGGATTGTGGGTGAGGGCATTGAGAATAGACCAAATTCCAGTATGCTGAAGGATGAAGGATAAATAGAAACAAAAGTCAGTGGCCTGCTCTTCTGGGATACTTGGATGAAAAGGGGAAGAGTTGGGAAAATAAAGTTGGCTTGTTTATTTGCTTTATGTTGCATAAAGAGATCCACACCTTTTTATAGCTAAGATTATGGGAAAGGTGTAGGAGAGGTATGATTTGACTGAGTCAGGAATTATTCAGGCCTTTGCCAAATAGGATGCTAAGTCTGCCTTCCACTAGAGAATAGAGATCTCTCTAACTTACTAACATGGTGAATGCTGACTTCATGAATTTGTCAGAGATCTTAGGTACAAATAACTTTTTATTTTTTTTGTTTGAGACATATATTAGTGTCCAGGAAAGACTAATACTATCAACTATTTATCTTTGTATGTTGTCTGTGCTTGTCCTTCTATTGACTTTATTATTCATAAGGTAACATTTCTGAATGTTAGCAAAGATGGCTTTTCTGTATAATTTTCTACAGGTGCCATAACTAGTGATCACAAATTGGGTGGCTTAATACAATAGAAACTTTTTCTTCCATAATTTTGGAGGCCAGGAATATGACATCAAGGTGTTGGCAGGGTTGATTCCCTCTGGGGAGGCTGAGGGCCCATCTGCTCCATCCTCTCTCTGGACTTCTGCTTGCTGCTTTCAGTCCTCACCTTGCACCTGCAGGATTCCTATCTGCTGCCACCCGTAGATGACCATCCACTTGTGTGTCCCTCCTTCTCTGTCTCTTATAAGGACATCCATCATTGGTTTTACGGGCCACCCTATTCCAAGATAATCTCATCGTGAGATCCTTGCCTTAATGATACCCCCAAAGGCCCTTATTCAAAATAAGGTCACATTCTGAGGTTCTGGATGGATATATATTTATTATTTGGGAGAAAGGAGACACACACTTCAGCTCACTACACTTATTAAGTTAAGAATTAATTTCACCAAAGTCAATTGGAGAAAGACAATTACATGGTTTCACTCATATGTGGAATATAAGAAATAGTGAAAGGGACTATAAGGGAAGGAGGGGAAACTGAATGGGGAAAAATCAGGAAAACAAACCATGAGAGACTCTTAACTCTGGGAAACAAACTGAAGGCTGCTGGAAGGGAAGTGGTGAGGGGATGGAGTAACTGGGTGGTGGGCATTAAGGAGGACATGTGATGAGCACTGAGTGTTACACTATATGTTGGCAAATTGAATTTAAATTATAAATTTCATATTCCAAAAAAAGAATGAATTTCACCACTTATGGAGGTTGATATAAAAAATAATAATTTGAACTACATTTCTGTGCCTTTAAAAAAGTCAAGATATAATTTACTTGCCATAGAATTTGCCATTTTAAAGTGTATAATTCACTTTAAAAAAAATTCTATTTATTTGAGAAAGAGTGTGGGAGGGAGGAGCAGAGGGAGAGGGAGAGAAGCAGGAAGTAGGATCCCCTCTGAGCAGAGAGCAGGATGCAGGACTCTATCCCGAGACCCCGGGGTCATTATCTGAGCTGAAGGCAGACACTTAACTGACTGAGCCACTCAGGTGCCCCGCAATTCACTGGTTTTTAATACATTGATGGGGTTGTACAGACATCACCACTTCCTAACACTAGAACATTTCTACTCTGCTCCCAACTCCCCCTCAAAATCTCATACCTGTAGCAGTTACTTCCTATTTTCCCCTTCCCCAACCTCTAAAAACCACTAATTTATTTTAGATTTACGTATTCTGGGCATTTCCTATAAATGTTTTGTACAACATGTGGCCTTTTGCCTCTGGCCTCATTCACTTAGTTTGCTTTCAGTGATCATCCACATTGGGCACGTGTCAGGACTTCATTCCTATATTAGAGCTCTCCAGAGATACGGAACTAATAGGAGGTGTCTGTCTCTCCCCACCCTGTCTGTTACATACAAACAGAATTAATAGGATATGTAGGAACTAATAGGGTTTTTCTCTATATACTTATTTATATCTTCTATCTATCTCTGATATATATATGAAACATGTATTTCATCCAAGCATTCCAGAGGAGCAGGCTTAATATATATATATCATATATATTATATCAGAGAGAAAGGGAGGGAAGAAGTGGAGGAGGGCGATAGTGAAGGCGACAGGGATTAGTTGATTTTCAGAAATTGGCTCACATGATAATGGAATTTGTTAAGTTCAAAATCTATAGAATAGATGGGCAGGAAGAGCTGATGTTGCCATTCAAGTCTAAAGATTGGATTCTTGTAGAATTCATTCTTGTTCTGGGCGAGTCACTTTTGTTCTATTCAGGCTTTCAATGGACTGGATGAAGCCCACCCACATGATGGAAGGGAAATCTGCTTTATTGAAAGTCCACTAATTTAAATGTTGACCTCTCTCTTGGATACCCTCACAGAAATATCCAAGTTTCACCAAATATCTGGGCTCTGTGGCCCAGCCCAGGTGACATGTAACGTTAGCCATCACAGTTCCTTTTTATGCTGAATAATATTCCATTGTTTGGATATACCATACATCATTTATGCATTCAGCATCTGATGGACATGATTGTTTCCATTTTTTGGCTATTATGAGCAAGGCTGTTAGGAACATTTGTATGGAGTTTTTGTGTGCATTTCTCTGTTGCAAAACTATGCTTGAAGACCTTGACTTCTAGGTCATCCCAGTCTTCCTTTTTAAGACTCATGCAGTACATTTCTCCCTGAATTCTCAACCAGGAAAATGTGGACCTTTCCAGATAAACTATTAAATTTTAAGTTGGCAGGCAAACATGATGATTGTAGAAAATCTTTTGGAAAGAAAAATATTCTTTCATGGATTGCCCTTTCTGTGTTGAGTCAAAATAATTTTATTATAATATTGCTTTCATATATACAAATTTAATAGCATATAAAAATTTCTTAAGCTTGGGCAGTCCGGGTGGCTCAGCGGTTTAATGCCACCTTCAGCCCAGGGCCTGATCCTGGAGACCTGGGATTGAGTCCCACGTTGGGCTCCCTGGATGGAGCCTGCTTCTCCCTCTGTCTGTCTGTCTCTCTGTCTCTCATGAATAAATAAATAAATCTTTAAAAAAATTTCTTAATCTTGCTACATTTTTTAAAAGTGGTCAGCAGATTTTCCCCCCCACCATTTTAGAGATTTTATTTATTTTAGAAAGAGAGAGAGCACACAAGTTGGGTAGGGGGAAGAAAGGGGAAAAAATCTCAAGCAGACTTCCTGCTGAGCATGGAGTGTGATATGGGGATCCATCCCATGATCCCGAGACCACGACCCGAGCCCAAACCCAGAGCTATAGGCCCAACTGACTGAGCCACATAAATGCTCCAATCTTGCTAATTTTTTACCATTATAAAATTCAAACCAATTTGGAAAACAAAATGAAGTGTAAAAATCAAATTAAAAATATTAATGCTATTGATTCAATATGCTAGATTATGTTATTTCACTACAGTCACCATTAAGAATGTGTGGTATCAATTGCTTGTGGTACAGGTTCTTTTGAGTTTGGCATGCCTGTGGTTTGTATTGTCTAAGGACAGAGCATTTATTCTACTCTGTGCTTTAATAGAATGCTGCAGATACTTTGTTTGTATATGTACCGTGACATAGTTTGGCCTTCACTTGGCATGAATACATTATTTATGTATTAACTCCACCTTTGCTCTTTTCTCATTAATCTAGAATAATTAAAGTAGTACTACTAATTGGCACAAACAGATTTTTGCACAAATGCAAATACAGACACTGAAATCATATGATAGAACTCCAGAGGATCCAGAAAATGCTTTGTGTAACTCATATAACACTAGTTGCCTCTTAGCCTGCATTGGTTATGATTTGTTTCCACTAAAATTATTTAAACATCTCATAATAACAGTGGCTTAGGCAGAGGAGATATTTATTACTTTCTCACAGAAAAGAAGACCTGCCATGCTTAGCAGGATGGCTCTATGGTCATCAGCAACCCTGGCTTGTTCTTTCTCCTTCATTGTCCTAGTGATAGCTTTCATCCTCAATGCTGCTGCTTCTTCTTCTTCTTTTGAAAGATTTTATTTATTCATGAGAGACAGAGAGAGAGAGAGGAGGCAGAGGCAGGGAGAGGTAGGCTCCCTGTGGAGCTGGGAGCCTAATGCAGGACCCTGGGATCAGGACCTGAGCCGAAGGCAGATGCTTAACAGACTGAGTCCCCAGGTGCCTGCTCAATGCTGCTTCTTTTTTTAAATTTAATTTAATTTAATTTTTATTTTATTTATTTATTTATTTATTTATTTATTTATTTATTTATGATAGTTTATGATAGTTTATTTATTTGTTTGTTTGTTTGTTTGTTTATTTATTTATTTATTTATTTATTTATTTATTTATTTATTTATTTATGATAGTCACACATTGAGAGAGAGAGAGGCGGAGACACAGGCAGAGGGAGAAGCAGGCTCCATGCACCAGGAGCCCGACGTGGGACTCGATCCCGGGTCTCCAGGATCGCGCCCTGGGCCAAAGGCAAGCACTAAACTGCTGCGCCACCCAGGGATCCCTCAATGCTGCTTCTTAACACAAGCTTGCTGCTGGGGCTCTGGCCTTATCCCAGCCACCAGCACAGAGGAGAGGTGGGAGGACATGCTGTAGGCCACTTTCCAGGAACAGTACAATGCTTTGTATCCCACTGGCCAGACCGTCTCTGGGCCTCACTGAGATGAAATCAGCCTGAGAAATGGATCTACCCTGGGCAGTAAGAACAAAAGAAAGAATAGATACTTGGTGGCGAGGTGTCAGCTTCAGTCTGTATCATATGGCCCGATTTTAGTAGGGAGCTGTGTCCCCAAATCAGTAGCCAGACAACCAGAAACTAGTGGAAAGTCATTGTTATCTTCCCTGTAGTCTCCCAAGGAAACACTGAAAGGGAATAACATCCTTTAGCCAACAGCAAAGGTCTCTTCCCCTTGCTACCTCTCTTGATAATCTCCCACGCAAGACAGCTGCTCCCCATGCTCCTTCTCTGCTCTAGAACTTCTCCAGCCCAGTCAGTGCAGCCTTTCTTTATATGCATTTTTTGTAATCTACCATCCTGGACCTGGACTTGCTTTGAGCTCTCCCTACCAAGAAGAACCCTATAGTAAGAACTTGTTGGGCTGTAGAATGGTATGGGAGTGTGCTTAGGCTGCAAAGTCAAACACCTTCCTTTGTGGTCTGCCTCAGTTTCCTTCTGGTAAAATCTTCGTGGTTCTCTATGGTAGGGACACCACATGTATTTGGGCCTAGGGGAGAGTCTCCCACTTGGTGGTCCCACTGTCTTCAGGGAGCCTGTGGACATTGCCTCACTCCTGCAGGGTTGCATTTTCAAACCCTCCAGCTAGAGGCTTCAGATCCTCTGGGGGATTCAGCACACTACATTTTAAATTCAATCACCATCTCTTTCAGGGCCTTGGGCCCTTTTAACGTGAGAGAAAATTATTCACCAGATTTTGGAATTTTTTTCACTCCAGGAGGCTGACACCACATATGGTGTTTACCGGAAGTTAAGCACACTTGGAGCCTTCTCCATCTCTGCTGGGGGGTCTGGGTGGCATATTGGTCTTCTTTATGACCAGTTCTGGCCCCCCTAGAAGAACATTAGGGGCACAGGCTCTTGTTGAACTTTGGGCTGGATCTGGGAAGCTCCTTAGCCACGCCCCACTTCCAGGAATCTTGTTTGTTGGGTTTGATTTAGGAATCCGAGGTCTCTATCATCCTCGGGCTTTCAGTTCTGTTCTGGTGGCTTGGCTCAGAGCTCTATTACTTGCCTTTGCTCACTGATGACAAGTATTGAGGCAGCCCTTAAGATTGTGATAAAGTCTCATATTTTTCAGACATTCTTGGCTATGGATTCTTCTCATTAGGACCTGATTTATGGACTTCTAGCTCTCCAAGCTGTGTTCCATCACTTTTGGTAGATAGCCCACTGTAAATGTTTTTCCAATCTGAGCAGAAAGGCTGAACATATCTGTTAATACAAGGTTTTGAATTCAATATTTCCATTCCCAGCAACTTCCCATTTGGCCACATATTTTCTCTGCAACAGTGTGATAGTTTGCACACGAAGGGAAGCTCCTTATTTTAAAGTGAGATAACTTTGTTTTAAAATTGATAAAGATTTCATTCATGTAATGTCCCTCAATTTGTAAAATGTTTGATAATCCACAGACTATATTATTTAGAACAGTTGCTTATGTAATTTATAAATAAACATACATGTATATTCAAAATCTTTACTGGCAGGATTCATGTTGTATTGGTCATGCATGGGACAGTTCCCTTTCTTGACTTTTTATTTTGAAAAATTTCACATCTATAGAACAGTGGCACGAAGGAGAGAATTCTCCGATGTGACCCCTGTACATCGTCATACCCAGGAAGCAATGCTGGGGCAATTGTTTATTATACTGTGTCCATCGTGCTGTTCATTTTCCAGTATGGGTTTTGATAGCTTGGAATCCATGAATGATCTTCAAGGTCAGCTTCATAGACCTGTGCTTAGTCGGTGGCATTAACTTGGCTCAGGTGCTGGGTCTTCTAGTGTCATATCATTGGCTCAAAAACTGAGTCCGTGTTCCTTCCCCCAACTATTGTTGGGATAGTATTGCTGGCAGATTTCTCAAGCTGCAGTGGTGCTTTCCACCTTTCTTGCTGCTGTCAGTTTCTCAAGGATTTCCTCTCTCCTGAATGAAATCAGTTCAGAGCTTTGAACTTGTTCAAAGTATGGTTGCCATTGGCCTCCTGTCTGCTGGAAAAGGAGCTAAATATCTTAAGTTGTGTGTATGATAGTAGATGAAAGCACATTTCCATTATCCAATTTCAAAACATTTTCATCATCCCTGAAAACAACCCAAGTTCCTTCCCATCTCCCCTCCCTCCAGTCCCTGGCCTTTTCTAGATCTTTCATTTGAATGGAATAATACAAGGAGCGGTCTTTCGTGACTGGCTTTTGCCCCTTAGCAGAAGGTTTTCAAGGTTCATCCATAGTTTGTATCAGTACTTCACTCCTTCTTATTGTTGAGTAATATTCTGTTGCATGGAAATTCAACATTTTATTTATCTACTCATTGGTTGATGGATATTGGGTTATTGTTACTTTTTGATGATTGTGAATAGTGGTGCTGTGAACATTTGTGTACAGATTGTGTGTGACAGACATTTTCGATTATCTTGAATATATAAACCTTGAAGTAGAATTGCTGGCTCATGTGTTAACTCTGTGTTTATTTTGAAAACTGGTAAATGGTTTCTCACAGCTGCACCATTTTGCCTTCCTATAAGCAGAACGTGAAGGTTCTGATTTCTCCACACCCACGCCAACACTTGTCACTGTCTCTCTTTTTTGACTGTGGCCGTAGTGGATGTTAAATGGTAGCCCATTCATTTTTATTTTTAATGGTCAGTGTTAAAAATTTTGTGTCAGATATATAAAACTACTTCCAATTCTTTTTTTTCTAAATTTTGGTAAAATATCTGTAACATAAAAATTACCATTTAAACCATTTTAAGTGTACAATTTGGTGGCAATAAGTATATTCACAGTGTTTGCAACCATCACCACCATCCGTTTTCAGAACTTTTTAATAATCCTAAACTGAAACTCAATTTCCATTAAATAACTCCTCCTTCCTCCCGCGGGGATGGAATTCTATTCCACGTTTTATCTATGAATTAGTCTATCCTAGGTACCTCATATAAATGGAATTATACAATATCTGTCCTTTTGTGTCCGGCTTATTTTACTTATTGTAATGTCCAAGGTTCATCCATGTTGTAGTATTTGTCAGAATTTTGAATTTTGTCAGAATTTCAACTTTTTAATTCAAATTCTTTTTAATTCAAATTCAAATTCTTTTTGTAAGCAGATGTGGCAAAAATTTAAATACTAAGCTAATAAAGAAAATGTACCTCATGCTCCAGGATGCTCTTTGTTTTGGCTTTAAGATCCTGGGACAGCTTCCTAGAGAGAGACCCTTCCCCCCTTGTTTGCAGTGGAATGCTATGGCTGCCTCAAGCCTTCCATACTCATTGGTAAACTCAGAAGACCTTCTGAAATATCACTGTTCTAAGTTTTCCTTACATCAGTAATGAAGACTTACTGAGGGGATTTTAGATGAGCTTCCTTGTCATAGACTACTTGGAGGGGAGATACTTTACTGTTGTAGTGTTTCTATGCCAGGGATGACCCTTTGGTAGGGCCAAAAGTACAAGTTGCTTTTGCCTATGGAGCTCATGAGAGTCTGTATAAGTACCAGCAGACGTTATTTTAATATTTAACCCCATAATCATCCTACCATTTGTCTCATTGATTTTCCAAATAATGGTCCTCTGACATGTTGATAAACTGTAACTGCCTTAAGACATGTTTGTCCAGTGTGTATGCTTAACAAAGTCTGTTTAACTGGGATGGATTCCATTCTTAATTCATAAAAAGTTATTAAATGAATCTCATTGACTTTTAGTGTATCCTGTTGATACAATTGTCATAAACAAATATGAAAAAAATTATTAGCATTCCCTTGATTTCTTAGATTAAAACTTTGGAACAGACCAAAGCCATTGAAGATCTAAATAAATCGAGAGACAAACTTGAGAAGATGAAGGAGAAAGCTGAGAAAAAGCTAACGTCTGTCAAGTCAGAACTGGATACCACAGAGCGCGAGGCTCAGGAGGATAAAGAGAGAGCCAAGAACATGATAGAAGTGGTAACCAACGAAATGAAGACACTAAAAAAATCTCTGGAAGAAGTAGAAAGGAGAGAAAAGCAGGTGGGTAGAAATCTGGGGGTGAAATCTTGTTTAGGAAAGATAGGACAATTCGAAAGCTAGATAATTATTCATAGGTTTCTTCAAAAACAATTTACAAAGCTTGCTTTATCATTCCAATGTATCTGCTTGCCCTCTGGCATCTTTTTAGAATTAAAATAACCATTATGATTTATTCTGCTAAGAAAAGCAATTCACATTTTCATGACACGAATCTTAGGAAACAAAAAGACATTCTCATCAAAGCAGTGGAAAGCCTATGGAGAGCCAGGTTCTGGTAGTGGAGAGGTTTTGATTATGTTCACTGATGACCTCTGAAGTTTGCATCATCCCAGGCTTCAACCTTAGGATGGAAAGCTTATCTCCAGGAGAGATCAGTGGCAGGAAACAGTCCCAACTCTGAAACAGTGGCACTCAGACTCGATGGCCAATCTAGCCCAGATGTAAGCCATAAAACAGTACTCGCTGGCTGGTTGCAAGGAGGAGAGTTTTATCTGGTGAGCACATCGGGAGGTCAGTCATAAAGAGACTGTACTGGGCAGCCTGACCCCCGTTGCTTTTGGCTTTTATCTCCCTCTCTTTCTGAAGCTGAAAGGGGCAGGGAGTGGACTCTGATCCTAGGATATTTTTTTCTCTTTGCCTCTGCTTTGGCTCATGTGTCAGGCAAAGTTGAGGAAGGCTAAACTATAAAGTGCGTGTTCTCAGAGAGAAACCTCCCAGGAATTAAGATCTTTGACTGTATTTGAAAGTGGAGAAAAGTTTGAGGGGAACTTTTTCATCAGGGACATTAGGCTGGAGAGAGTATTATGTTCCCTAAATTGGACTCAGCATAGGAAGGAGGTTGGGAAGTGAATGAACACATGGTGAAAATGTTTGGAAGGCAGTTTTCCTGGAGGGAACATCTGTTGGAAGGTACCTCTAGCAAGAGGTTACCCAGATAGCCCTGACTTACCTGCTTCCACTTTTGCACAGAATCACAGCAACCAGTCTACGAGAATTTGAAGGGGTGTGAGGTACATCTTCATCCACTGTCTCCAACCCCTACCTCTTCATTTTTCCTCTCGTGATGGATGGTTGTTATGGGTTGTGAAGGAGGCTGTTTATGTGATGTGATCTGGTCATTATTTAGAAGTCCTTCTGTGTTTATCAGCTAAGACTTTCTTGCCCTTTGTTCTTTTAGTTTAAGAGATTCCATGCATAGGGGTGGCTCAAGTCAGGTAAGTGTCTGACTCTTGGTTATGGCTCAGGTCATAATCTCACAGTTGTGAGATCGAGCCCCACATCAGGCTTCACGCTCAGCATGGAGTCTGCTTGAGATTCTCTCTCCATCTGTCCCTCTCCTCTCCCTCATGCATGTGCTCTCTTTCTCTAAAATCAATCAGTCAATCAATCAGTCTTAAAAAAAAAAAAGTTCCATGCTCAGTTAAAATTCCAGTGCAGGGTAGCCCGAGTGGCTCAGTGGTTCAGTGCCTGCCTTCAACCCAGGGCATGATCCTGGAGACCCAGGATCGAGTCCCACGTTGGGCTCCCTGCATGGAGCCTGATTTTCCCTCTGCCTGTGTCTCAGCCTCTCTCTCTCTCTCTCTCTCTCTGTCTCTCATGAATAAATAAGTAAAATCTTAAAAAAAAAATTCCAGGGCAGCCTGGGTGGCTCAGTGGTTTAGCACTGCCTTCAGCCCAGGGTGTGATCCTGGAGACCTGGGATTGAGTCCCAAGTCAGGCTCCCTGCATGGAATGGAGCCTGCTTCTCCCTCTGCCTGTCTCTCTCTCTTTCTCTCTCTCTCTCTCTGTCTCTCATGAATGAATAAATTAAGTATTTAAAAAAAATAAATAAAATTCCAGTGGGTAGGTACTTATCACCCATGGACACAACCACACCTTCGTAAAGCACTTCTTAGTATGCAGAACACATACATAGTCATTGTTTCAGTTGATCCAAATTTTAGAACATCCCTGGGAAGTAGACATATGGTTATTCCCACCTGAAAGTGAGAATATGGAGGATCTCATTCATGGTTGCTTAACTGAGATTCTTGACTTGGTAGCCAAAGCTACACTAATTGGCTCATCAGAAAAGAAGTTATGAAATCACTGAAAGTTGGGGATGAAAGCATTTTAGAGGTAATTTAGTAGATGTGCCTTCTTATTTTAAGGTTAAAGATGGTGAGTAATTTACCTACCTCATGCACACCTGGGTTTTCCACAGGGTTTTTAAATTTTTTTATTGTTTGTTTGTTTGGACTAGCAGTAGTCCTCACCCTTAATGTGTGTGTTTGATACTGCAGCTGGTGGACTTCAGAGAGGTGATTTCCAAGATGCTGGGCTTGAACATGACCAGTCTTGCACTTCCTGACTATGAAATCATCAGATGTCTTGAAAGACTGATCCATTCACATCAGCATTATTTTGTCACCTGTGCCTGCCTCCAAGATGTGCCGCCTAGAGGAGAGAGGCACACACAGAGCCACTTAAAACTTCTTCATTAAATACCATCTCTCTTGGGGGAAGTGGAGCTAAGAGATGGGATGCAACTGTTGATTTCACAAATTCCCCAAACCTTTGAAATGTGATCTGAGTGTGAATAGCATATACTTTGATGATGGAGTGAGAATCCATCATTTGCAAAAGAAGATCTCAGAGGTTCTAGCTGTAGGTAAAATGTTTCACACTAAAATGTTTCACACCTATTATTTTATTTGCTAGCACTATGGGACCCAGAAGGATTCCAGTAGATTGAATATCTAGATGGGCAGTGGCAGTTGGGAATTAACATTTATGGGATTCCTTTTATAAGTTAGGGGCTTTACTACCCAATTTAATTCTCATAATAGCCACATGGAGAAGCTTTAATGTTTCATTTTACAACCTCTCTGGGGCTCAGAAGGTGTTACCTACTCTGAGATCGCAATTGGTGGTGATTAAACCAACAGTCTTACCACATTGGCTCTGAATCAAAGGCTGTGCCTTCTCTGTTATTCCACGCTCCTCTAGCTTCTCCCGAGATCCTGTGATCCTGGTGAAAATTGCCCCCATAAGGGACTGAGGATGTCTGAAAAGTGACTGAGATTCATGATTGCTACCCATATGATTTCTTTAAAAAGCAGTTTACCTAATTATTTGTATAAAACATACATAGGTCTGAGGTCCTATAGGAAACTTACCTGTTTTAAATATTGCTGCCAGATTGCCTTTGGTGGTAATTTTTCATGTTTGATGGGTTGGTCTCTGTCCTTTAAGAATGAAACCTTTAATGTGAAACCTTATAAAATGAAGGAATCCTGCACAGGTTTATTCCCCAATATATCACATGTACTGATGGCAAGAGTACTTTTTAAGGATCGGGGTTTTATTATGAATTTCCATCGCTTTCTGCCTTCTTTTTAAATTTCTATTCCACAAGTATTTTTCCAGGAAACTGTATTCTTAACTTTATTGACAGAAATTTTTACGTTTTGGGGGTGATTATCTTATTTTTGCCATGTGGAATTTTTTTAAGAGTCTCTAAAGAAAGCACTAGGGTCTGATTAAGGGAAAGGGGAAAATAGATTAGACCCAAAATTAAGAGGAAAAGCAAATTCTAGAGGAAAGGAAATGCATTTGACACTTAGAGTTTGAATGACAGATCACACAGAGGGAGAGTGATCAAGGATGTGTTCCCTGGGGGATGGATCATGGTCACCCAGCCTCTTCCTCTTGTGCAAGGACAGTATGAAATAGTATTTATGATAGAATACACATACCTGCACAGCCCTGATTGAGGACATGAGCTAGACTTGCGACAGGCAGGAGAGGTGGCCTTGTATTTTCCCAGCAGAAGGTCTGCAGTCTCTAGAGACCCCTCACATGATCCAGAGATACAGTGGCTGCTGCTCAAAGCCACATTCACCCAGAGTGGAGGAAGTGATTTTACCATGTGGGTCTCTGGAGGCCTGAATTGCTGAATAGCTCTGCTTCATCCACACCATGGAAAGGTGGAGGTGTTTATAGATGCAGGGATTGTTTTTATACCTTCCCTCTGTTTTCATTTTCCAAATACAGTCTTTAATGAACTTCATTTCTTTTCTCCGTAAATTCATCTTCAACACTCTTCAAAGACACTTTTGACAACATCACTTTAAAAACATCAACTGTCAGGATGCCTGGGTGGCTCAACGGTTGAGCATCTGCCTTTGGCTCAGGATGTGATCCCCGAGTCCTGGGATTGAGTCCCACATCGGGCTTCCTGCATGGAACCTGATTCTCCGTCTGCCTGTGTCTCTGCCTCTTTCTCTTTATGTCTCTCCTGAATAAATAAATAAAATCTTTAAGAAAAAAACATCAACTGTCATAATTTTTTTTCCATTTCTGGCAGAAAGACTACATGGCGTAAGAAAGGTAAGTTCTGCCTATGTATATAGGCCATATGCACATTAACTATTTGTCATTTGGACAAATTGAAATCCCTAATAAAGCCATCTCCCTCCTTGTTGAAATGCCAGTTGATTATTGGCTTTCTCTCTGTGGCATTCACTCTGGAGTTGGCAGCCCAGCCTCACATTTTTGTGTTAGATTTTGTTCTTCCATAATATCCATGTATATTTTATGTTGGCCAATAAAATGTGTTAGGCTGATGAGATTTTTCTAAATAGAGCTTTAAAATATTTAACACTAACTCTCCTACCGAATACACTTGAGTGATAATTGCCTTTGAGATTATTATTCTGGTCATTGTCTGAGACATTTAAATGTATGCATAAAAACCTCAATTAGGAAGAAAAAAAGAATTAAGCCTGAGCTATCTAAATTTTCTGTTCTACCTTCTAGTCTTACAGATGAGCAATGAGTGTTTCAAGGTCAAGGTGTGGTGGGCTGAAAAGTGGTTAAAGGGTGTCTGTTATTTATATTGTTATAATACTTAGTACTTAGAAGTGGAGTTTATTTTTCACTGGGAAGCATTTCATGGCTATATAATCTTGGATCAGGAAGGCTCTGCCCACTGTATGCACAACTCCATTTAGCTTCTCGTCAGTAAGTGGGGTTTGGACACTTCTCTCTCCCCTATGCAACCTCCATACTGTTATGCCTCCACCTTTGTATGAAAACCATTGCTCATTTGAGGCTCCTGCTGACTGATATATAACTTTCTTCTTGCCCTCATTGTAGTTACCTACTAACATCCTGTCTCTTCTTCCTACTTAAGACCGTTGCAGGTGGTTCAGAGGTGTCTTCTTCACCCCCGTTAAATACTGCCTTCATCTTGGATGACTTTAGTGCCCATAAGGAAAACTCATACAACACTGTCTTTAGTTCCTTGGCTTTCTTGACCTTGACCCTCAGACCTTTACCTCCTTTTGTTTCAGTTACTTAAACCTTAGATTGCAGTTTTATAGTAATCCAATTTAGACTACCTAAAGCCAGAGAATTGGTGGTGGTGGCAGGTGGGTGGGGCACTCATTGGAAAGATTCAGAGGGTAGACTAGCTTCAGCATGGCTAGATCTAGCACTTTCAAATTGCTATTTGGATTTTTCTTGATTCTACCCATCTTTCATTTCTCCTTGATTGCTTATCTTTGCATGTTGGTCTCACTTTCTCCTTCTGGAGGTGGTTCCTCCATGCTGCCAGGAAAGTTGATCACAAGTAGCTACATGGTCTTTACAACTCATGAGCTTAGAAAATGGGAGACTGTCCACCTCCAACATTCAGGGAAGGGATGTCAGGAAAGAATAGTGTGATCATCTTTTCTTAGTCATGTACTCATCCCTGAACTAAACACTTTAGCCAGGGGATGAACTCACTGGCCTGCATCCCATGCCAACCCCTCTGCAGCAGAGGTGAAGTGGGGTGAGGTTCTGGGGTGATCTGTTCAGCAAGGACAGAAGGAAAGCTCCCAAAGGAAGAGAAGCTGGACAGGCACACAGCACCCATCTATGAAACATGGTCAAATTTAGGATTTTCTAATCACTTACAACTTCTCCACCTCTGGAATCTTCAAATTTCCGTAAAGTCTTATTGCAGACTTCTATCTCTTACTCCCACACAGCTATTCTTTGAGTATCCTTGGTTCTCATATTTTCTCTTTAGTAGCCTTGCCATCTGGGAGATACTCTGGTTCCTTTCTTCAATTATTTCTAGATACTCTGGTTCCTTTCTTCAATTATTTCTTTTCCCAACACCTTGAACTCCTTGTGCCCTAGCCCCTTTCCCCTCAGATTTCAATTAATCCCAACTAACAATGTTTCTGCTGCTTTTCCCTCCCTGCCAGATGAAGTTGGACGAAATCACAGGTGGGCATGCCAAACTCAAGCCTGTGGTCTCACCTGAGCCCTCTGTACTAACTGGTAATCTTTCACACTTTTCCAGTTAGAGCTCACTGCCATTTTCCAAAATGACTGTTGCAAATCTTCTTCACTTCCTCAAGGCTCTTAACCTGTCTCTTTCTTCACTGTCAGCAGATAATCTCGTCTCCTATTTCACCCACAAAATAGAAGTCATTACAGGAAATATCTTCAATATCAGATCCTAAAATAGCCTGCTGTGTGTGCACACCCATCACTGTCTCCTTCCCCATTCCTGTCTCTGACTCTTCCTTCCACCCAGCTGCTCAAATCCTCAGCAACTTCACCCATCAGTTGTCCTCTCTCCAAAGTGTTTTCAACCTCATGTTTGTTTATGCCTCCTTGCCCTCTGCATTTAAATGTATTTATTTAAATCAGTCCCTCTACTCTGCAACAACATCTATGTAGGGCCATACTTCCCTCTTTTTCTTCAGAGTCAAGGTACTTGAAAGTGGTTTCTGTGGCTGTCTTTCTGGTCAACTGGTTCCTGCCACCATCCATGGCTTTGGTCTCCACTCACCCAGCTCTCACATTTTTTGTTAGCAAACCTCTGTTAGTTTTAATGTGCTTATCTTGGTCTTTCTGTAACATTTGATACAATTGACCATTTCCTTTTTCAACCATTCTTTCCCATTAGCTTCTATGATGCGGCATTTCACTCATTTCTATCCCCCTGCCTCTCTGGGTGCTTAAGTCAAATTATTTTAAGGTTATAAGAAGCAGAAGTGAAATGAAAGTTTAAAGTAAGGAGAAGTATGGATATAAGTGTGGGTGGGAATCTTGACCTCATAGTCAGAACTGAGTGAGGATCAGTTAACATCTCAGAAACCAGAATGTAGTTGATGGTCCAACAACTGCCAAATGCAGGATACAGTGAGGCTCTCATGGCTGGATGCTCTTGCTTGTCCTATACATCCTGGTTTCCTTTGATGCCATGAAGACTCAACTTCCCTCTGTTTCTGCTTCTACTGTTTCAGCTGGTATCTCAGACATCTGGCCTCCAAACCTCTGTGACAACACGTTTATGTTGTTTAAACCACACAGTTTTTGGGATTTTGTTATTGTAGTCTTAAGAACCTATGCCCTTACAAGATTGCTCTAAGGATTAAATAATGTAGCATTTAAAAGATATCCTGGCACGTGGAGAGTACTCACTGCATGTTAGCAAATACATTATTGTCAATACCACTAACTAGTTCCACCTATTCTTGTGGCTTTGATGACCATCTATGCAGTGATGATGCCAACTGTTATCTGTCTAGATCAGATTCCTGTCCTTCTCTTCTCATCTGTAGGATGGTGTGGAGAGGACACCTGTAAGAATTGAGCAAGATAGACTTGGGTTCAAAAATAAAGTCTGAAAAAAAAAAAATAAAGTCTGCTGAGTAATTTGGGCCAGGTAATTAACCACTTGAAAACCCATGTGCTTCAAGACTAAAATAGGAATAATAAGACTAGTTTTGTCTATGAGTCAATGAGGAATCCTTATATATATATATTTTTTTTAATTTTATTTATTTATTCATGATAGACACAGAGAGAGAGAGAGAGAGGCAGAGACACAGGCAGAGGGAGAAGCAAGCTCCATGCAGGGAGCCCAACGTGGGACTCAATCCCGGGTCTCCAGGACCAGGCCCTCGGCTGAAGGTGACACTAAACCACTGAGCCAACTGGGGCTGCCCAAGGAATCCTTATATAAGGATTGAATGAGTCAATGTATATAAGATGAGTAGCTTAGAACGTGGATGTTGCAAGTGCTCAGTGAATGTTGTTACATCCTACAGATATCTCAAACTTGACATAGGCAATAGTGAATTTATAATTTCTGCCTCCATCCTCTTCTCACTGATAACTTATTACTCTCCTGGGCTCCCTGCCTCAGCCAACAGCCTGGCATCTGCTCAAATGTCCAAGGCAGGGTTAAGGGAGGGAACTCTGACTTATCCCTCTCCCTCCTCCCATAGCTGATAAATCACAATGCCCTTTCTACTCTACCTCCTGTCTTTTATCTGTCTACTCTTTCCTTCCACATTAATACAACAATAGTTTATACCTCATTTTCTCTCCCTCACTCACACCTCTCTGGGCTCTGAGAAGATGCTGTGATTCACCACCCAGGTCTCCCCCTTTAGGATCAAAGTGCTCCTTCTTCAGCTTCCCAGAGCTGTTGGCTCTTGACAACCCATGGCTGAGTTCCTTGCAAGGACTTGTTCTTACTGAAGGGAGCTACCTCATCCTGGGTTACAGACTTTTCCCAAAGGCAATTTGTATTTAGTGACTGGTCAATGTGGGGCTACAAAGACCTGGCCTTCTTGCCTCAATTCAGGACTACCCTGAAGGGTCATGTCAGATTCAGAACTACACCTCCCTGCGCCTGTCTCCCTGCCCATGAGATCAGCCAAGGCCTTCGTGGCACCTGCATCACACTTCAACTGCTTCCTCTGCTTAGTCCTGCTTTCTGACTTTCGTATAGGTTTCATCCTGAGCATGCAGTTCAACAAACCCCCTGCCTCCATATTCCCATCTCAGGATCTTTCCAGGACCCCTTTTTACAGTCTTAGTTCAGACAGATTCATTCATTCTCCTTGCAACTAGTTATGAAAGTATGAAGCCATTTGGTGTTTTTCCATTGTGTATGTTTTTTTTTTAAATCCATGAACAATTGTTTATTGATCACTTGATGGTATAGGACCCACAAAAACCAGAACGACAACAAAAACTCCCCAAATATCTATGACTTTAAATTATTTGGGTTTTTCCTTCTTTTCAGAATTCTCTGTTAAGATTCATAACTAGGTTCCAGTATAGTGTTGAGTACCAAAAGAAGATTTTATTCTATTTTTCCATTTCCTGTTAGTTTTAACAGTGTAGAGTACAGAATAGACACTACTCCAAGTAGCTTAACCAAGAAAGGATTTATTATAGGGTATTAAGTGGCTTGCAGAATCATGTGAGGGCTGAAGAATAGACTTGAGGTTGAGTTTTCCACAGCAATTCCCAAAGGCACATCGTAGAATGAAGCCACCAAGATTGCTGCTACTTCTGTAGTCAGAACACCAGAGGATCCAGAATCTCATTGATACTACCAAGATCTGGAAGCTACCACTTTTACGGTGCCTCCTCTCCTGCTAAATCCATTTCCTGCTGCCATCTGGACCAACAGGAAATGGATGCCTTGTGCCTTGCCTCTCAGAATCCATGTGTCTTATGACTGTATGCTGCATCCTCCGCCAAGGATGCCACAGAAATCCACAAGTGTCCACCACGTGCTTGCCAACAGAAATAGCTGTGGAGTAGAGGCATTACCACTGTCATTTTCCAGATCTCATACACGGGCATCTAACTGGCAAAACCCAAATTACACCTGGAGTCTTTTCTGGAGGGATTCTGGGAAATATTGTATCTAGTGTCTCAATGTCAGAGGTACAGAAATGTGTGCCAGAACAGTGTTTTCCAAGCTGTTTGATAAACTCTACTCTAAAATTCAATTCACACGTACACACAGTCACATTCATATCTACCTGAGATAAAAGATTCACAAGACAATGGGATGCCCTGATAGATTCTATTTTAGTATTTGCTGTGCAATTCATTGCTACTCTAGGATATGCCACTCCATTAAGAAATGCCAATCTTGACTCCCTAAGTTGACTTCATGGCAGACTAATGGATGGCAACCAGCAGTTTGGAAAAAAAAAATACTGGACCACAAGAAGGGAGGAGTGGATGTTGAGTGCCAATCCACAATATTCATTACACTATACTATTCCCTCTTCTGCCCCTAAGTTAACAAAAAGGATTGAAGGCTGCTTATAGAGGGACTTAGTGCATATCGTGCAGTGGACTGAGAATCAGGAGAATGGGTTCCAGGCCTTCCAGCAGCTGTCTCTCCTTCTGTAAATGAGGGCATTGCAAAGCTCTGTGTGCTAATGACCCAACTGATCCATACCTGGAAAAACTGAGAGAAAGGGTGATTGGTATCTTGTGATTTTTTTTTTTTTTTTTTTTGTAGAGGATGGATGAAGCTCATGAGGCCTTCTTGGCAGCAAATGCACTTTTGCATCAACTGTTGTACTCCTAAAAATTATTAGTTGGCTTTTATTATGTTCCTGGTTATGCACATAGGTGTAAAATCTAATGATTCATTCTAGAAGCATGATGGTAGGTACTGGTGAACTGTATGATTAGTTCATGTGCTCCATGTATGGAAGGCAACTGTTAATTTCTCTGTTAAGGTTTGCAAAGAATTTAATCCCTTAATGTAGAGCTTTTAGGTAAAAGCTTATATTTTGCCAATGACTAAGGCTTTTAATAAGGACTTTTTTTTCTAATGTGCAGATTTGAAGGTAATTGGTGTTAAGAAAGAAAAGCCTATTAAGAAGGCAGAACAAAATAAACATTTAATAAATGCCTGTTCTGTGCCAAATGGTGTACCAAGCATTTTCATCCACAATGACTCATATAATTCTCACGTCAATTCTCAAAGGAGGAATTATGATTCTCATTTTTACAGATAAAGGGGCTCACTCTTGGTCACTAAACTAGCAAGTGGATGAATGTGGAGTTTGCAGTTAGTTCCAGCAGATTCAGCTCTCGCTTTTCCTTCTGTACCAGGATGTCTCAATTGCTTTCATTATTTGTTCAAGGTGCGTGAAAGTGAAAAAAATTCAAAACAGACCTTATTGAGAAGACTGAAATTTTCATGTTTTAGAAAAAGAGACATTTGAATGGATACTTACGTTTCCCACTTTATATAAAAGTTTCCTAAACCATCCTTCAACTCTTTAGAGGACCTTGATTTCCGTAAGCAACAGGGAATTGTGAAGATTATTTGTGGGCATTATTCTGCTTTCATATCTTTCATGGCTTCCTTTTGCTTGTGATAGTGTTTAAAGGGACCAGAAGAGTTTGTACGTGACACAAAATACTTCCCTAGGCACCTTCATTTTGTAAACTTCACACAATGCCCATCATACATGTGGAACTCTAGTTGTGCATAATTGTAGCAATGTGAGGAATGCTAGTCTTGTAAAATACATGAGAAATCTACAAAGTGTTTATGTGTCTTTAAACATTAGACTCTTAACTCAGTACTTGTTTTTGAATTTTTCTTCTTTTAGCAATAATACATAAAATTAAGTAAAATATTAGATTTAAAAGAATGCATTTCCATGTGATTCTTCACCCATGTGATTTGATTTTATTACCCTTAGTACAGAGGTTGAGCTGACATACAAACAGACAGGATATATAATCTATGACTTTGGAAACATGGTTTGCATACTTTTGAGAATCACGTTGCCTGTTTTTTTCTTTTCTTTTTTTTTTTCCTGGCCAAGTCAAGTAGCTTCCTTAAAAGTTTCCTTTGATTATTTCTTATAAATAAGCTAATATAGAATCTACATGTTTTTGCTGATTATCCTTAGAAGGATCACCACAGGAATGATAAAGCCCCAGAAATGCTTCTCTCAAAGTATATGACTGGCAAGGAAAAGGTGACTTCCAAAGAAGTTCTGAAAAGCACTTAATCTTAATAACAATAGTTACCATCTATTTATGTTCTAGAGATTGCAGTTGAGTTCCTTGTAAGCTTTATCTAATTTAATCTTGCCCTAAACTCCCTGAAGCAGACACTGTTATTAGCCTCTTTTATAAGCTGAAGAAACAGTCCAAGGGAGGTTAAGTGACTGGTGTCAGATCATGCTGCTGGGTGGTCTAACCGGTGTTTTTCCTACTGTGCTGTTCTGCTTCCTCCACAGAGGAGCCTAGTGCCAGGCTCTGAAGCGGCGGTGGCTGGCCAGGTTGTGTTCTACCCTAAATGAGAGGGAACTGTATCTAGATGTGTGTCACCTGAAGTCAGGTGAATTGGACAAGGAGAATAGAAGTCTGCTCAGCAGAAGTCTTTGTTGACAGGAAGCCATTCTGACTCACTAGTTTGGGACTTGGGGTGATTGACTTCAATTTAAAGTTAAAGAGTAATTTTTAAAGACATGCCACTGTCACTACACTGGGGACCTCTATACCATCTATTTCAAAGTATGATAATATGGGGATTAAGAGCATGAACTTTGGAATTGTACTCACTGGATTCTCACCCTGAACCCTACCTTTTACTGCTGGCTTCCATATCTGAGCATTGGTTCTGTGGTCCATAAAATGAGGATTTGTAAAGGTACTAATCTTGTAAAGTTGGAATGAGGGTAAAGTGGAATAGTAAACATGAAATATTTAGTTCAATGCCTGGCATGTCATAACTGTCAATTTGTATATTAGTTATTATTGATATTAGGCCCTTATATGTCCAACCATTGTTTTTATATTTAATGTCTTTGTTCCTAAACTAAATCCATTCAATCAGATAATTATTTTTTCCTCCCTCTGGGTAGACTGTTACATGGACAGCCACCACAGAATCACACTTCCTGCTATTGACGCCCTTGTATAATCCTTGGGCTTGGCCATGTGATTTGCTTTGGACCATGGGACATTAGCAGATGTGATGTAAGCAGAAGTTTGATGAAGTGCTTACACACTGAGGCTTGCCCTCTTGGGACCCACAAGTCAGATCTGGAAAGAGATCCTAAGATCACATGGAGAGTAATTTTTTTCAGCTGAATGCAACTACATGGGGGACCTAACTAATGAACAGGAGTGCCCAGACAACCCATAGAATCATGAGAAAGGAAAAATCAGTGTTGTCTCAAGCCACTGATTTTTGGGGAGTGGTTTGCTGTGCAGCAGTACATGATTGAAACATCCTCTGGATTGCATGCATAATACTGTGAAACATGACTATTTGCCAAACCTGTAGTAATAAGAATACAGCATGAATACTATAATTCCTATGGCATATGGACAGCTGTGGAGAAAGAGAAGAGTTTTCAAAGACCTTAAAGTAGCACATCTGCATCATGAGCCTGGGTCCTGTTGCCAAGAAGTCTATCAGAAGGTCCCTGGAGAGTTGCCAGGACTCCTGCTTGATGAGAAAGCCATCACTGTGGCCACCAGCCTATGGAAATATGAAAAAAAAAAAAAAAAAAGAAAAAGAAAAAGAAAACCGCAGGCACTCCAACTGCCTTGCCACAATAATTGTAACTCATATTTCCATTTGCCAACAAAACCAGTGCTTACAACAGAAAAATAAGACAATTTATACTTTCAGAAATAAATGTTTTATTTGGAAAATATCAGTGCCAGTTGCACCCTAATGGTTTTTTTCCAAAACATGTGGTTAGTAAGAAGAGTAGAGTAAGGACTCGGTCATTTCCAGAGAGCTCCAAGAAGTTGACTACATAATATTGGACATTCTTGTATTTTGAAGGGATGAGAGCGTTCGTACTGTGGCTGTTGAATAGATGTGACATGCAACTTAGTCTTCCTACATGGGCCAACTCAGGTACATGCACTGAACCATACTGATCTCAATGATTCATATTCCCTTTCTGGAACTTCTTTTATTCATTGCATTTAGCTGGAATGAATTGAGTAGTTTGGCCATTGGAGAGGATTATAAATCCTTAGGGGAAAAATCCTTAGGGATTAAATAATCCATGACTAGGATAGAGTAAATAAAGTAAATTTTGAATGAATAGTTTTTTAAAAAATAGACTTTACTTTTTGGAGGAGTTTTATGTTCACAGCAAAACTGAGTGAAAGGTATAGAGATTTCTCACATACTTCCTCCTCCCCTTCCTTCTCCCTCCCCCCAGCCTCCCTGACTGTCAAAATCTCCCTCCAGAGTGGTACATTTGTTACAATCAATGAACCAACATTGGCACATCATTATCACCCAAAGTCCATAGCTTACACTAAGTTTCTCTCTTGCTTTTGTCCATTCTATGAAGTCTTGACAAATTCATAATGACACATATCCATCATTATAGTAGCAGACAGAGTAGTTTCACTGCCCTACAAATCTTCTGTGCTCTACCTATTAATCCCTTCCTCCTCTCAACCACTAAAAATCATTTGTCTTTTTTTTTTTTAGTGGTCTGCATAGTTTTGTTTTTTTCCAGAATGTCATATATAGTTGGAATCATATGATATAGCCTTTCATATCATATCATATGATATGTAGCCTTTTCAGTTTGGCTTCTTCCACTTAGAAATATGCATTTAAGATTTATCCATGTCTTTTGATGGCTTGGTAGGCTTATTTCTTTCTAGCATTGAATAATATTCCCTTGTCTGGATTACCACAGTTTATTTATCCTTTCACCTACTCCTAGAACATCTTGGTTGCTCCAATCTTTGGCAGTTATGAATAATAGTGCTATAAACATCTGTGTGCAAGTTTTCATGTAGACATGTTTTCAACTCCTTTGGGTAAATACTAAGAATCATGGTTTCTGGTTTATATGGTAAGAGCATATTTAGTGTTGTAAGAAACTGCCAATCTGTCTAACAAAGGAGCTGTACCATTTTGCATTACCACCAGCAATGAATGAATGGTGGAAAGTGCCTGGCCTATGGTAGAAGCTCAACAGATGGTGACCATTATTATGTTATAAATAAAATAGACTAATCTGATGCATAAACAATCATAAAATTGTGTTTACACAAGCTGAAGGAGGAATGCCAACTCTTACTGATTGGGGCAGGCCTACTCCTGGTAGGGACAGGAGTCGAAAGGTAAAATTAGAATAACACAAAATTCTAGGAAGCAAGAGTGAACCTTGCCTTGGTACAGGGTGCACTGGGTGAGCATATTTTTCTGCTGAGATTCTTTCTCTATATCGTAGTTAAATTTAGGCAAGGACACTGCTCTTATGGGTTCCTGTGACACAGGCATATCCTAACTGTAGGCAGGGCAGGAGTAGGTAAAGGGGCAAGGTTATGAGCCAACTTCAATCCTAGAAGTCACTGCCATCCTACAGTGACCCACTAGTCTTTAGAGACCCTACAAGGCTCCTACAGAAACCCGAGTCCCTAGCTCCTGGGATTCGGATTGATTCATGATAACCGGTGATTTCTTAGTTTGCTATCGACAGTCATAAAACCCCAAAAACTAAGAAAACATTGTTGATTACGTGATTTTCAGTCCTGCTCCACAGTTTTCTCTGTGGCCTAATATGGAAGAGAGTACTAAGGGTGACAAGAAGTTAACTATTAGAGTTATTGATGTTTTTACAGAGGAAGCCAAGATATGTGCTTTTGCTACTATTAGGAATTGATGTGCGGCTCATGTAGTATTAAAAGGTTTCACTGAAGAGATAATAGGGGCAGATGGATAACTTCAGGCAGATAAATAATTATTCCTCTTCAATAAAGAGTCCCATGAATGTGAGGCCACTTAAGTAGAGACAGAACTGGATCCATTCTGGGTAAGATTCTGTGGTTCCAGGCTTGTTCTTCACTAAATTCTTTATCTACTTCTGAGTCTCAATGACAGAAGCATTAACCACATTAAAAGAATGACAGCCAATGGTTCTTACAGCCCCTGACCTGTCAGGTTTTTCTACTTGATGCCTAAGCCGGATCACAAGAAATATAAATTACAAACAATTTGTAATGTTATGTGTAATGTGTATTTTAATGTATCTAGATAGCTATTGAATATATGTGTTTCTTCTTGTCTATCAGCAATATGTCTATCTATCCACCTACTTAATCTTGAATGAATCCTCTCTTAGCTATTTTAAAGTTTTCTAGAATTAAATGTTCTATGGATTCTTCTCCAATAACCATGCAGTGTTTTTCTCTCGAATTAGACACAGAACTCCTAGATAATGTGATTTCTTTGCAGCCTTGATCTTTGAAGGAGTTTCTAGATCCCATATATGTAATATATACCATTACATGCATTGTTCATGAAGCCTCAGATATTGCCCAGAGCCCCAAGGAGAGAAGGAAGAGAAGAATTGCTATCACTTGAATTTAAAAAATATGTATATTTTCCCCATGAAAATAAAATATGAAAATTAACAAAATACCAGGTAAAGTAAAATTTCCCTCACCATGCTTAGTTCCATTCCTCTATCTAAATACAGTCACTGATACCAGTTTGTAAATGTGTGTGTGTGTGTGTGTGTATGTTTGTGTGTGAGAGAGAGAGAGAGAGAGAGAAGAGGGAAGGAGAGGTATAGATTTTTGAATGTATTGTAAACATAAATGGTATTACATAGTATGTATTACTCTACATCTTACTTTCATCACTTAATAGGATGTCTTGGATCTTTCAGTACATATAGATCTATCTTCCTTCCTATAATGTCCTGCATGGAATTTCATAACATAGATATTTCATAACCTGTATAATGATACGGTTAGATATTCCCAGTTTTACATTATTACCAAAAATGTTGCAGTGAAACACCTTATGTATCCTCATTGCACATATTTCTCTAGGATGGTTATGAAGATGCAGAATGGCTAGGTTAACGTGTGTACTCACTTCTCAAGTTGCTTTTTTGTGTGGCTAAACCAATTTACCTCTAGTAGTATGAGAAAATCTGTTTCTCCACAGTCACCAATAATTGATATGGTCCAATTGATAAATTTTGCTGATCTCAGTGAGTGAAAAATGGAGTGTGGTTGTTTTATTTTGCATTTCCCTAATGCAAAAACAGTCAGGGGTAGCAATTTTTACATGTGATGCTAGTTCAGGTCATCTGAGAAGCAGAAACCAAGACAAGGTTCAATGTGCAAGAGGTTTATTAGGGATAATTCTTGTGAGGAGAAAAGGGGAGAGAGCAAAGGATGTGGTGGTCAGAACACCATGCAGGTCTAGGCTCACAAAAGAGGGAGGGGGAGGGGGAGGAGGAGGACAAGGGAGAAGGCAAGTAGGGTAGGCTGACTGACTCTTAAGGTAGCGTGTGGTTATAAGAACCCTTCACCCTTGAGCCAAAGTCACCTGTCAGAGGAATCCTGTGCTTGTGCCTTGCAGGAAATCTGTGCCTAGCAGCCTTGCCTTTCTTGGTCACTGACTTGAAGCAATGTAAGGGAATCATGGCCTCAGTGTGAACACAGCAGTGGATTTGGCCACAGTAGCCAGGATGTCTGTCAGTTGTGCTGCCCACAGCAGAAGATCTGAGTGGTGCATTTTCATGGTCACCATGTATGTTTGTTGAATATTTGATTTCCTTCCTCTAGGTAAAGTTTTTCTGTAGAGGATCAGATGGTAAATATTTTAGGCCTCTGCCTTTGTAGCAGTGAAGCAGCCCTAGCCTGTGTGCAAAACGACTGGGTGTGGTTGTGTTCCGATAAAACTTTATTTACAAAAGCAGGTGAGGGGCCAACCTATTATGTAGTTCCCTGAGTGTTGGTTAGTTTATATTACCCATTACTTGAGAATTTTGTAGAGTTTGTCTGTAAAACTATTCAGACTTAGTGTGTTTCTTAGGAGATAGGCTTTGACTAATTTTCTACTTTACTCTGTAATTACTGGAATGTTTAGCTTTATTTATTCATGTACCAATATTGATAATTCATATTTTTTGAAGTTAATCATAATCCATAGATTTCACTTTTCTTGCTACCAGTTTTTACCTTGACTGCCCTTACTTTTCAAAGTCTCTATATTTACCATCTTTTTAATTCTACTTTTAAAAAAATTGATATTTTAGTTTTGGATAACCAACATTAACTCTTTTTAAAAGCCTTAATTACAAATAGATATAAATCAAAATTAATGTATAGAGCTCAAGGTGATATCAATTCATTTGTCTAAATCTTGTTGTTCTGTGGATGAGGAAAAGTAATAGCCATTATGTTGAAATTTTATCAGCCAAATTTGTTAATATTTTTCTTTTTAAAAATATTTTTATTTATTTATTCATGAGGGACACACAGAGAGAGGCATAGGCAGAGGCAGAGGGAGAAGCAGGCTCCCCGCTGGGAGCCCAATGGGAAACTTGATCCCAGCTCCCTGGGATCACGACCTGAGCTGAAGGTAGATGTTCAACCACTGAACCACCCAGGCATCCCAATATTTTTCTTTTTTAAAAATCTTCATAAATAAAATCATTTACTGAGTCAAGGTGTTCTACTGCTCTTTTGATTCATGTCTGTTAGCTTTTTAAAGTACTGGGATTATTTAAAGTGGCTAAGAGCATTGATTCAGGAGAGCCAGAGGCTTGTATTCAAATCCTGACTCTACCATTTACTAGCGTTGTGAACTAGTGCAAATGAACTAACTGCTCCGTCCAAGCTCTTACTTGTCAAATGGAACCAACCATAGCATTTATATAGCCATATTTTGGCAATTAAAGGGGTTAATACACATAAAGGACTTATGCCCCACATGCCTAAGTACTACCTATTGATGGCATATTATTAATTCCACAGCTCTGCTTGTAAAGGTTGCACTCCATATGGTTTTGTTTCCTTGGGTTTGACTTTGATTCATTTTACATAATCATAAATGTGCATTTGGTAAAGTTCTTTTGTGAAATTAAGCAAATGTGGGTTCATGACTGTGTCAATACCAGAGATCGCTGAGGGCTTTCTCAGAGGAGGTCTCAGAGTGAGGCCCATCAGTGGTCCCCGCCATCCCACTGACGGTCTTTTACTCCCCATTCTGGGTATTCTCACCACCTTCAGGATATTGTAATGTGGGAGAACTTTCACATTGGCTGAGGTGGTTTCCATGAGCATCAGAGGAGATGATGGTGAAAGCACATGGATGCTGATTTTTCAGGGTTGGGGGAAAGGTACGTTGTGGGAGGACAGTGCTTTGGGGAGTGTTGCAGTGAGAGATAGAAAAAAAAGCAAGTCATACAGAGAGCACCTCCTCATATTATTATCCTACCTTACTGTTCTTTTCGAAGAAAAGAAAGAAAAATAAAAGCAGTAAGTCTGATTGGTCAGTTATTTAAAAATTAACTATTTAGTTTATTTGTAGATTTATTTTTTCTGCCTTTCTCTTTATTCATTCCTTTCTTGTATTTTTTTAAGGGGGGAATGTTTTGTTCTTTAATTTCTTGAGTTGAGGCTTACCTCATTTTTTAGTCTTTGTGGTTTTCTTTCTTTTTCTTTTTCTTTTTTTTAGTCTTTTTGATTTTCTAGTGAATACATTTAAGTCACTGACTTTTTATCTGAATACTGCTTTAGTGGCACACCCTTGGCTTTCCTCTCTTCATAGTTTATTGTAATCCTTTTCATTATACACCAATGCTCATAATACTATCTATGGAACTATCTAGTTATTTAAAAAACAGCTATATTGAGTTATAATTCATATGATATACAATTTACCCATTGAAAATTTAGAATTCAATTTTTTTTGTAGAATTCAATTTTTTAGCATATTTGCAGCATGTACAACTATTACCACAATCTAATTTTATAATTTTTTTTTGTCTCCCCTAAAAGAAACCCCATTCCGTTACCTCACTCCTGAGCCACCACTGATCTACTTTTTGTCTTTATAAATTTGCCTATTTTGGATGTTTCATATAAATGGAATCCTATAAAAAGTGGCCTTTTGTAACTAGCTTCTTTCACTTAGCATAACGTTTTTAAGTTTCATCCATGTTGTAGAATATATCAGGGCTTCATTTTTTAAAAGATTTTTATTTATTCATGAGAGACACAGAGGAAGCTGAGACATAGGTAGAGGGATGAGCAGATTCCCTGCTGAGGAGGGAGCCAGATGCAGGACTCCATCATGCGTGTGGGATCACGACCTGAGACAAAAGCAGACGCTCAACCACTGAGCCACCCAAGTACTACAGTGTGCTTCATTTTTAAATGGCTAAATATTATTCCATTGTATGGATGACACAATAAATACATTTTAAATCTGGTTATCTGTTGATGAACATACGGATTGTTTTACCTTTTTTGGTTCTTGTGAGTTATGTTGCTATAACATTTTGTACAAGTTTTTGTGTAGATACCTGTTCTCATTTCTCCTGTTTCTACACCTAGGACTGGAACTGCTGGGTCATATGGTAGCTTTATGTTTATCTTTTTTGAGGAACTGCCAAAGTGTTTTCCAAAGCAGCTGCACTGTAATACATTCCCACCAGCAATGCATGAGGGTTCTGATTTCTCCACATCTTATTGTGGTTTTGATTTGAATTTCTTTAAAGACTTGTGATATCCAGCCTATTTCAGGTGCTCATTAGAGATTTGTATATCTTCTTTAGAAATATACCTGTTCAGAGCTTTAGGCCATTTGTAAAATTGGATTATTTGTCTCCTTTTTATTGAGTTGTAGCTCTTTAGATACAAGTCTCTTATCAGCTATATGGTTTGAAAATATCTTCTATCATTCTTTGTTCTGTCTTTCATTTTCTTGATAGTATGCTTGAATTCAAAGGTTTTAATTTTTTTAAAATTTTTATTTATTTATCCATGAGAGACACACACACACACAGAGGCAGAGACACAGGCAGAGGGAGAAGCAGGCTCCATGCAGGGAGCCTGACATGGGATTCAATCCCCTGTCTCCAGGATCATGCCCTGGGCTGAAGGCGGTGCTAAACCTCTGAGCCACCAGGGTTGCCCAAGTTTTAATTTTGATGCGGTCCTAATTATCATTATTTTAAATTTTTATTGTTTCTTCTTAGTGTCATATCTAAGACAGCATATCCAAGGCCACAAAGTTTTACACCTCTGAATTCTTAGAGTTTTATAATTTTAGCTTTTACATTTAGCTATTTTATCTGTTTTGAGTTAGTTTTTTGTATAGAGGTAAGGTAGTTGCCCTACTTCTTTCTTTTGCATGCCACTATCTAGAAATACCCCATTGAAAAGACGCTTCTTTTTTCTCACTGAATTATTTGGGTGCCCTCACCAACATCAGTTGACCATAACTGCATGTGTTTATTTCAGTTCTAGTCCATTTATCTATGTCTCTCATTATGCTCATCATCATTGGTTTTGGTCTCACATCTCTGTCTTGGATTAATTATTTTCTTTAAAACATCTCCAGTAATGCTTTAAATGATAGTTGGTGACTAATGAACTTTCTATAACCTTGCAAGTTTGATAATTTGCTCTTACACCTTGCTTAGGTTTAGAAATATTTGTATTATGACCATTGAAATGTCTACTTCCTGTCCACAGGACATTAAAAATAAGAAATAGGAACTAGACCTTTCCTTTTTTTTCCACCCCAATTTTAGGGATGTGCAATTGGGAAGAGGCAGTTCAGTCCACCATCTTGTTTCCCTCCTACCTAATTAAAAAACCTTTCTGGTGGACACAGACATTTTCCTTGAGATAAAAAAAGAAAGTCATCATAGAATTATCTTGTCATGTGAATTATGGAAACAAGATTTATTCAATCTCTATCTGACAACATAATTTCCAAAAATAACCATTTAACAAATAGTTGTTGACTGCCTTTTATATGCCAGGCACAGTGATAGGTTTTCAGGACACAGTGATGAAAGACAGTCTTGGCTCTTTAGGAACTCTAAGTGGAATACAACAGGTTGAGAAAACAGAAATTTCCATCACTTAGCATTCTATTACTTATAACCAACATTTGTGTGGAAATTTATAGGTTACAAAGTGTTTTTTAATAGAGGGAGTTTTGGGGATCCCTGGGTGGCTCAGTGGTTTGGCGCCTGCCTTTGGCCCAGGGCGTGGTCCTGGAGTCCCGGGATCGAGTCCCGCGTCGGACTCCCAGCAGGGAGCCTGCTTCTCTCTCTCTCTCTCTCTATCATGAATAAATAAATTAATTTTAAAAACCCTCTAAAAAAAAGGAAATTTTTTAATAGAGGGAGTTTTTGGTTAATTCTCACTACAACCTAAAATGTACATATTGTTTTTGTGTTTTTTTCATTATACCATTTTGCTATGAGAAAACAGTTGGACTATTTTCCCCAACTGTCAAAACATAAATTATTACAGATTATGTATATATTATTAAATGGCATACAAAAGGTGATAGAACTGGCATGAAGCAGAGACACAACTCAAATTCCAGATCCTAAATTTTGAAATCTTTCTGCTATCTTCTCTGGGTCTATGTTACCTTGGAATGTTACGTAACCTCTCTGATCTTCAGGTTCATGATCTAAAAACAGAGGAGGGGGATGATGGCTAGAGTAATAATTTCTAATGTTCTTCAAATTTAACATTTTATGAGCCTACCTTGAATTGAATTTCCATTTATAGATAAAAAGTTTTAATAAATTACTCTGGGCTCTTAATTATATTATTGAAATCATCATGAGAGCTAGCTCCTATTTTATGGCCTATGTCTCGTTTCACTGATGTACTTTATTGCAAGATACATTTGCTAGAATGATCTATTTTTCCAACCCCAAATGGGATATTGTTGAAATCGCAAAATACAAAACATGGAGAAAGAATTTTTACAAGGCCATCTTTTCTCTAACAGAGGAGCACTAAGAAACCAGATTCTGTTCTGGCCTGATAATGTCACACAGTCAAATGTCCATGCCTATTTGACAGCTGATGCAGTGCAGAATGATATGTCATATTATATGCCATCCTTGTAGAGTACCATTGAGGCTTATGTCCTTTAGGTAACATAACCCAAAATATTTTGTATATAACTGTCCCAGTTTTAGGACTAGAGTAGGGAACAGTTCCAGTATCCATTTGTTTTATACACATATAAAACTTTTTTTTCTTCACACATAGCCAAAGACATTATTTAAGTCACAATACCAGCGATAGTTATATCGTGATTTTTGGCATGGGAGTTGGATATTTCTGAATTAGACAGTTGTAGGTGTGCCAAAAATAATTGTTCCAGAAAAAAAATATGAACCAGGCAGGGGAAATCAGAAAAGTAGGGTCAGAACTTTGATTCTGGACCTGGCTCTGTCCTTTACTCAACATGATGCTTCAGTTTTTCCCTTTACAGTAGGAAAAAGAATATTTGCTTTATTTCATGTGTCTGTTGCAAGGACACAATGAATAATATAGATAAAGTGACATGAAAACTTAAAGCATCATAAGTTCTTTTGTCTTTAGGGGACAGGAAGGAGCATTTTTTTCCCCTCTTCATTCCTCCTCCTCTTCCTCCTCTTCCTCTTCTTCTTCCTTCATCTTTAAGTTATCTGATGCATGGCCAAAGTCTTAAGAAATATTTACTTTGTGCCTGACAGTTTCAGGAGTATTATTATAGAAACTCTTATTTAGTACTCCAAATAATCCATGAGATAGTGATATTACCTTCAGTTTTTGGAGAAGGAAACAGAAGCTCAAAGAGGTCAGGTCTGTCACACAAGCTCTTAATACCAGCACAGTGATTGAGGACCAGGGTGTCCAGTGAGGTCTGTTGGATTCCAAACTCTGTAGCCTTACTTGTGATTAATTTATTGATTTCCTTTGCTTAAATAAAATGCCAGAGAATGAAGACCATCTGACCAAAAAATTGATCTGGGAGAGTAAACTGGTTGGTGAAAGTTCCAGTCTGGAGACCCATAAGACACAAATGATCTGCTGTTAATTTTTGGCAGAGTTGGAAATATTTTAATTTGAGCTTTTATTATTCAAAGAAATTATAATCTATGACCAATTGTCCCTAAATGGAGGAGAATTTATGAGAGGAAAATTCACTTAACACTTTACTTAAAATAAGCCTGGATAAGACACCATTATAATTCTATATAACTATAGTCATAGTGCTTTGCTCACCAGCTTCAGGTAACTCAAACAAAAGGGAATATACTGGAAGAATGCTCGGGAGATCACAGGATTTACAAGCCATTGGAAGAGCAGGGCAAGTGCCATGTGACCCTTCAGGAATGAATAATCTCTGACTGTCTTTCCTTCATTACATCAGATGTAAAGCCCTGGAGAGATGGTCGAGTTAGACCAGCTTGGATTGAGTCCCTAGGCCTTGGCTCTGAGAAGAATTTTCTTACTGAAGTCACATATGATGGCCAATCTAGATGCATTTGGGTTGAAAGTATAAAAGCTCCTTGATTGAGAATTCCATTGCCTTGTGTGCAGTGTGGGAATATTTATACCATTTTACTCCAAAAGGAAATGAAATGATCTCAGAAAGAAGGAATGGCTGCTTAAGCAGGCCCCCTTTTCCCCTCAGAATTGCCCATTACAATGTATACTTCTGAAATATTTTTCTTTTAGAATAAGTTTAGACTTACAAGAAGTTACAAAAACAGAACAATGAGTTCCCGTGGAAGCTTTATCTGGCTTCCCCCAATGATAATGTCTCATATAAAACCATAGAACATTATTACAATACGGAAATTGTCATTGGTAAAATACTATTAACTGAACTACAGACATTATTCTGGTTTTGCCGGTTTTGACGTGTCTTAATTTCCTCTTCTTATAAGGATGTCAGTCATGTTGGATTGGGCCTACCCTAATGACCTTTTACCTTAATTACCTATTTAAAGAGTTTTCCTCAGTACAATCAACATTCTGAGGTACTTATGAATTTTTTGAGGGTACAGTTTAGTCCATAACAGCTCCATTTTAAACTTATAATTTGGGGCACCTGGACCTTGTCAGTTCAGTGTCCTACTCTTAATGCTTAGGTCTTGATCTCAGGGTTGTGAGTTCAAGCCCTGTGTAGGGCTCCACACTGGGTGTGGAGCCTACTTGAAAGAACAAATGAACAAACAAAAAAAACCCAAACTTATAATTTGGTCACATGAATGAACTGTCTTTCACTGCATCAATCTTAGTTTTAAGCAATACTTGATTATAACCTGTAGGGTAACTCTTCTTATTCCATTTCAGATATATTTAGGCTTATTCTCATGTGCTTATTTCTTCAGCAGGCCTCAATTTAGAAACTAATTTTGAAAATAAAAACACATTTATAATACTAAGTTTCTGAGTCTATAACATTGTGTATTTTTAGAGATTTTCTATGTGTATAGATTTTTTTGGTTTTGCTTTCATGAATGAGGTATTTTTTCAATTATATTATTTTGAAATGTAGATGAGACAATAGGAAAGCTTTTTTCCCCCTTCAATGTTGAGATTTTGAGCTGAAGTCATTTCTCTCTAGGAAGGCTATAACAATTTGTGCTTCCACTGATAATGTGTCAGAGTGCTTATTTCCTACATCATCAGACCATAAATGTAATTTCACAAATGATCACATACAGCCTTAAAAATTTACAATTCTTTGATTACCAGTTGGGTTGAACTTTAAAAAAATTAAGTTTAAAGACTTTAAGTTTTCAGTCTTCTGTAAGTCTTTTGCTAGTTTTTCTGGTCACATGTTCCATTTTAATTTTTTTAATTTTATTAAAAATTTTTTTTATTGGAGTTCAATTTGCCAACATATAGAATAACACCCAGTGCTCATCCCGCCAAGTGCCCCCCTCAGTGCCCATCACCCACTCACCCCAACCCCCTGCCCACCTCCCCTTCCACTTCCACTACTCCTTGTTCATTTCCCAGGGTTTGGTGTCTCTCATGTTTTGTCACCCTCACTGATATTTTTCACTCATTTTCTTTCCTTTCCCTCTATTCCCTTTCACTAATTTTTATATTCCCCAAATGAATGAGACGATATGTTTGTCCTTTTCTGATTGACTTACTTCACTCAGCATAATACCCTCCAGGTCCATTCACATCAAAGCAAATGGTGGGTATTTGTCGTTTCTAATGGCTGAGTAATATTCCATTGTATACATAAACCACATCTTCTTTATCCATTCATTTTTTGATGGACACCGAGGCTCCTTCCACAATTTGGCTATTGTGGACATTGCTGCTATAAACATTGGGGTACAGGTGTCCTGTGTTTCACTGCATCTGTATCTTTGGGGTAAATCCCCAGCAGGGCAATTGCTGGGCTGTAGGGCATATCTATTTTTACACATGTTCCATTTTTAAAATAGATTCAGGGACGCCTGGATGGCTCCATTGGTTAAGATCTGACTCTTGATTTTGACTTGGGTCATGATCTCAGGGTTTTGGGATTGAGCCCCACTTAGGGCTTTGTGCTCTACATGGAGTCGGCTTGGGAACCTCTTTCTCTCTCTCTGTCTCTGCTTGGGTGTGCATAAGCTCTCTCTCTCTCTCTCTCTCTCTCTCAAAGGATAAATAAGATCTAAAAAAAAAAAGAAAAATATTTAAAAGAGCACTTTATATAGTAAAAATATTATGCCATTGTCTGTTATAATTAGTATTTTGCAGCATCTCTTTTCTCAATATACATTTTCACCTCTAAGGCTCAGAATGCAAAATACTTGTTACTTGTTACTCCAACTTTTTCACTAGCTTGTGCTGTGTCTACCCTGAACACCAGTGGCCATCTCTACCTCCTTTCCCTGTGCCATCTTTTGAAAAAAAATTACTGGTGTATTTTGAGATAGTTGTTCTGTGCTTTCTGAAAGCAGAAATGAGTCTCTCAGGCATGCTATCAATGCCTAAATAAACAGTGTTAGCTTTGTCCAAAAAAATATTTGATTTATAGATCTTATTTTGGTAGGTTCTAAGGTTCTGGTCAGTCAGATAAATGAACATGTAGCTTCAAATATTTTCAGAATCTGGTACCAATCCATTTGATTAGGAATTACATTCTGTAGCTCTCAAAGAAGGTAAGTTTTTTTTTTTTTTTAGAAGGTAAGTTTTATATTTTTTTTTCCTATGCTACTAAATTTACCTCAGATAATCAAATATTAGAATTGCAAGGAAAAGATGTAATCAGACCATGGCCTTGCATATTATCTTAAAATCACGTAAAGCAGAAAGAGTACTCGTCTCTTACAAAATGATGCTGAGACATGAATGTGGGATATATGTAGGCACAGTGGTTGGTGTCTTCAAGGATTTGATATATGATTCCTAGATTTTCAGAGCTCATAAATTATAATGACAGTCTTTTTCATTAGGAGAATTTTTAGATTATCAAGGAATGAAAGCCAAACAGCTCTTTAACTATATTAAATAAGTCAATATCTTTTGTTGGCTTGCTTGTTTTAATTTGTTTGTTTGTTTGTTTATTTAGGTAAGGTTATCACCTGTCATTCTTAAAAATTCAGATTTTAGATTTATGGTTGTAAATAACTCACTGTTGTGTGGAAATTTAAAATTATTTTTAAAATGTATAGCAAAATATAGATGAATTTCAGATTTTAAGATCCACTGCACCATGGAAAAAGGGACATTGGTCAAATCGCACAACTTCTGAAGATATGAACCTTTAAAAAAACCTTTTTCTATTATATGGAAAATTGAAACATTTAACTATTCATTGTGAAGTTAAATATTTAGGGTGGCAATTGTAGTCCATATATGTTCACAATCTGCATAATCTTGTAAACAAAACAATTCTTTTTTGGAGGAAATTATTCTCAAATTTGATGGTTAGATGATCTCACTGCACTAACATGGTTTACTGGAGTAGATCTACCATGCACGTTTATTTTTGTTTTTTATGAAATGTGTTGGGTGAAATTTTTCTGCATAACTGATCAACTTTTTGTGCTAGTTTTTCAATCCCTGAGTTTAAACATAATGTAATTTTTTTCTCCCCCCAATTTCCCTCAAATCTGAAAAGGCTCTAGAAGAAATAAGCAAGAGTTTAGAGCGGATACAGTAGACCGGTATGTACCGACTTAAAAAAAAAATAACACGTTGAAATGAAAGTTGAACCATATAAAAGTTTTAGTTGCTCATGTAAAAAAAAAGGTTGAAATTGGCATTTTTTATATCATTTGATCTAAAATCTTTCTTTTGTGAGGCCATTGACAAAAAATTTGTAATAGCTAGAGAACTGTTTACTCTTTCTCTCAGAAGCTTTATGTTTTAAAATATTTTTTCTATGTTAGAGTGATACAGGCACATTCTAAAAAACATTGGAAAATTTTGGAGGCTGGCTTTTTTTCACCATGCTTTTTTTATTTAATGGATTTATTTTTGTATTATATTCTGTTCCCTCAAATTAGATTGTAATCATTCAAGACAGGTACCTTATTGTATCCTTCTTAGTAATTCTCCAAATCACTTAACCAAAAATGTCTTGAGTGCAGTAAGCACTCAGTAAATATTAGTTGATGGTCGTGATTATGGTGTGATGACATATGCTAAAGGTAACTTAAACTTTTGTCAATAAAATTTGAGTTCAGGTTACTTTGACCTTTTTAGTTTCTCTAAATATTCTCTTTCATATAGAGGAAACAACCCACAAAAGCACCTCTTAACTCTGCAGTCCTTTTTCCTTTCTGCATTTCTGAACTCTAAATTTAAGATGTATTTTATAATCCTTACACTCAAACACAATCAGTGTTGTTGTTTTCTTCTTTTATTAAAATTGTGCCCATGAGTAGTCCTTTTTTAAAATAAAAATCAGCGATTCCCCAGGATTGCACAAAGCACTATTCTAAAGACTGTTGTTCATTTCAATGAGCTGGTAACATTGCTTTGTTTTTCCTTCTGTGAAAAAGTTAGATGCCAGTATTAAATAGATATTTGTAAATAATATCTGTTTCTATTTAAAAATTGTTTTATAAAAAATAATAGTATATGTATAGTAAGCACCTAATGTGTTGTAGGCACTGTTCTAAGTGCATTAAAGTTATTATCTCATTTAATCCTCATGCAATCCTGAGAGGAAGGAATGTTATTGTCGTTTTATGGGTGAGGAAACTCAGATTTAAAGCCTTTATATCTAACTAAGATTACAGAGTTAGCAAAGCAGCCAAGCCCACATCTAAATCCAATTTTAAATACTATAGTTCAAATGTGCATAGATTAAGCTAGAAAAAGTTTTCCTGAAAATAGCCAGCTCAGGGCTTACTAAAGGGAGATGCAAGGAGCATCAACCAGGAAGCACTAAGGCAAACCTTGACCAATAAACAGGGAGACCAGAACCCCACACTTTTTCAGTCCCTGTGGCAGCCTTTCCTACATAGAATCAGCTAGCAACTCCCACGCTTTTCTGGTTGCATTGCTTTTCCTGCAAACTTCCATTCATAAAATGATTTCCTATTTGGTTTGCCCAATGATGCAAGTGTCCCAGATTTTTACCATTGAATTTCTCATGGCTAAGGAATAAATTGGTATTTGGGTTTATTTGTAGGACTCTGTAAACCAGCCTGTTAAAGATGGCTTCACGCCCTAGCTATAGGCAAGGTCTGGGGGTTAGATCCTTGATTGGAGTAATTAATCAAAACAAAAGTCTTCTTGGTCAAGACTCCTAACTTCACCAAGACATTTCTTTTCAAAACAAGTTTGAAGGTTTATAGGGTGAATCTCAACTAAGTAAAAAACCAAAAAAACACAACAACCCAGGAAAGAATATACATGATGTATATGTCAAGTCATAATGTTTACCACTGAAATTTATAGCAGATTATGGCTGATCATTAAGGCCAAATTAAGGAGGCAACAGATATGGAAAGAAAAGGAATTATTAGGCATAATTTGCCTTTAAAACAACACATTACTTTTCACAGTTGCTTGTGAGAAAAACCTATCTTTATTTAATATGGCAAAAGGATAAGAGAATTGATAGCATTTATACCTAATATATCTAAGTAGTAGACATGTCTGTGTAAGTCACCAGTGTAGCACTTTAAATTTCAAGAGTTTCAAAGAAATCAGAATGGACATCAGTTCTATACACTTGCTTGGTAGGTGAAATGCATATATCCATTCTATGGAAAGATGTAAAATTCCCAATAAACTCTGCACAGAACTGTGTGGCTTGCTCTGGCAACTTAAGTAAGCATAGCATAGTTGAGGCATGGTGAAATAGCATAGTTTGTGTTTCTAAATTTTCAGCTTTGCTATCCAGAGATTTGACTTCCCATGTTCCTCACAATTATGTGGCAAGTTCGGTACGATGGTTAGCTAGTATAGTTCAACAGGTAAGCTTTGAGATGAACAGATCTATGTTCAGATCTATTTCTACTACTGTTAGAATGTGGCTCTGGTCAAAGTACTTGCTCCTTCTTTTTTTCTTTTTTTCATTTGTTTTTATTGAAGTTCGATTTGCCAACATATAGTATAGGGATGCCTGGGAGGCTCAGTGGTTGAGCATCTGCCTTTGGCTCAGGTCATGATCCCAGAGTCCTGGGATCGAGTCCCGCATCAGGCTCCCCACAGGGAGCCTGCTTCTCTCCCTGCCTATGTCTCTGCCTCTCTCTGTGTCTCTCATGAATAAACAAATAAAATTTTTAAAAAGAGTGGCTCTTTCAAGCTTCAGTTTGCTTCTGTGTCAAACCCATATTGAGATTTTGGGGGGCATTAAATGAAAAATGTATAAAATTAATCAGATATAATTTTGAGCAAAAACTAACAAGGCACAGAAGAATATATCTAGTAGAAATAAGTTATAAAAATTTGAAAACTGGCAGAAGCAAATGATATTTTTTTGGAAGTACAAAATCTATGAAAAAAATCATAAAGGAAAAAAAAAAAAAAGGAAGGAAAGAAGCAAAATTCTAGATAGTGGTTACCTGGCCAGAAAGAACAAAGAACACTAAAGTGGGGAATAAAAAATAGGCTTTACAGATTTTGAAATGTTCCAGTTCTTTAGTTGAGTCCACTCAACTATTTGAGTGTTTTGGCTGTTCTTCTTCCTGTTGTAATTTAAAAAATATATACATATATCATGTGGGATCTTTTGTATGTGTATTTCACTTGCATTAGATACTTCTGAGGAGCTTTTTTCTTTTTTTTTTTTTTTTTCTGAAGAGCTTTAACACATATAGTGATGCTCAGGTTTCACCCCCAAACATCCTAATTTAATTGATTTGGGGTTGGGACTAGGCATTAATATTTGTATCAAATCTTTCCAGGAGATTCTCACATGAGGTTAAAATTAACCAATACTGGAATTGCTTTATAAGAATTAGTGCAATAGGGGTTAATTAAACTAGTTCAATATTACAGATTTTTAAAAAGCACTCATGTAGATATCATGGGAAAAACCGTAACTTTGTTGGACTTCCTTATAAAGATTTTGCAACTTAGTGTTGCTTCTGTTTTGAAGTATGTATACAGAGGATTAGGGCGCCATGTGGAGAGCTGCTGTATAATGAGACCGTGTCTTGCAATAGGGTGTCTAGATGAAAGGTAAGGGCTAGCTAAAGTCTAGCTGGCTGGCTCCCCAAAGTGTCTGTCTCCTCAATGTGTGTCTCCTAGTGTGGGGTTGCGTCCAAGAGGAGGAAATAGTGCTTTTTCTTGTTGACACCCAGCTTCCAAAGGTGCTTGCTTACTTAAGCCCCATAGGCATGGCTTTCATTTTGGTGCTTAAGACCACTACTGAATGTCACAAAATATTCTTTGAGACACAAATAGATATTCATAATAGTTACAGGCACAGCCTGAATAGTATAGACACCAACCAACTAGAAGAGATGTGGCCAGTGGCACATGAGCAGGGGCTGGGGTGTCTCTCCCACCGCTCATCGACCCCCGTGCCAGGTACGAACCCTTGAGCTCCTGGGAGGGGTCAGATGGAAGGAGCCCTGGCAGCTAGGGTGGCTCAAAAGGGCACTCCAGGCATTTGAGTTAGTGGCCTTTTAACAACTGGTGTGTGGATATTTATTTTGATATTTTAACAACCCACATGGCCTTCCTGGTGTGTACAGAGTAGTTATTAGCTCTGCCTGCCACTTATGGACTGCAAGTCCTTTCTTTCTCCATTTGTTTATCCACTAGCATGCAGTTTATGGGCAACAACATTACTTCCAGTTCTGAGAAATAATAGTCATAGTTAACATTCTTGAGAATCTATTGTTCCATTGCACTTTCACACCAACCTTTGGGATAAGCATTATTTTAAAGAAGAAGGAAACAGATAAATAACTTGCCCCCAATCATCAGTTGGGAAGTGAAAGGAGCACACTTCAAACCCAGGTCTGTATGAGACTTGAGCTGAGTCTGGAGTTGGTAGCATGTTGTTCAGGAGTGCTGCTGCCAATTCTCTCTGGCTCCTTGTCCCTTACTTCTGCATCAGCAAATCAATGGGTCATGACACGAAATGCAGAGAAGGCCACAGGTGAGTGAGTGACAGCAGTCAGAGGACCCAGATCAGTAAGAGTGCTTAGAGGCTCTGTTCTTTCTTCTGTGGAGCAGCCCTTGGCCCCAGGATTCAGGAAGTAGAGAGAAATGAGTAACAATTGCACCACTTCTCAGTTTCTATTCAAAATAAGTTGTGAACTAAATTCTACCTCTGAAACTAATAATGCACTATGTGTTAACTAAATTGAATTTTTAAAAAAGCAATAGATTTAAAAATCTTTAGCAGGGGATCCCTGGGTGGCTCAGTGGTTTGGCACCTGCCTTCTGCCCAGGGCATGATCCTGCAGTCCCGGGATCGAGTCCCACATTGGGCTCCCTGCATGGAACCTGCTTCTTTCTCCGCCGGTGTCTCTGCCTCTCTTTCTCTCTGTGTCTCTCATGAATAAATAAATAAAATCTTTAAAAAAAAAATCTTTAGCAAAAGAGCACCTGGGTGGCATAATCGGTTAAGTGTCCGACTTTTGGTTTCAGCTCAGGTCATGATCTCAGGGTCGTGAGACTGAGCCCTTCATTGGGCTCCATGCTCAGCGTGGAGTCTGCTTAAGATTCTCTCTCTCTACCTCTTTCCTTCTTCACCCTACACCCTCATGCCCCATGCTCGCTTGCTCGCTCGCTCTCTCTCTCAAAATACAATTAAAGTCTTTAACATGTGTTTGGAAAACAAAGGCTTTTGTTTATTAAAAAAAATATGTGGAGAGTTCCCAGGCTTCTCTGGAAAATTCTTGTTAAACCTTTGTGCAGCTAGTAAATGAAGTCATTGTTTATTCTATGTAATGGAAAGAGTGCCTGAAGTGTGAGTCAAGAGACTTGGTGTTCGGAATGGTTCAGTCCCCAATTCCCTGCCACTGGCCAAGTTACTTCAACTACCTGAGCCTCATGATTCTCATCCAATAAACCCAGGGCCTGGGCTAGTCTACTGGCAAGGTTTGCTGACTGCAGGCTCTTGGACATGTTCTCTCATGTATTGAGCCTCGGTTTCCTTTTCAGTGATTATTCAGTTACATGATGCAATAAAAGAAGAGCATTTATACAGAGTCTGGGACACAGGGCGTTGAACTTGTGTCTCCACTATAGGAAGGAGTTGACTTAGAAATTAGTTAAATAAATAGGGGCCTGTGGATCATTACAGGAGTTGGGCACTTCAAAATCTCATTCACCTTTACCTACTCATCACTTTTATTTCAAGACCTTTTCTTCGGCTGTGACTGAGAATTCTGGACAATTATCCACATCAGTTCAGGATGTTTAGGAAGAACTAGGCTAGTACAGATGCAGACTCTGCCCTCCGAACGGTTGGTACCTTTAGTTTCTAAATTTTTTCACATTAATTCCCCATAATGATTGAAACATTGGTGCAGTTCCTTTGGGTTATTAATCACTGACAGGAAAATTAGGTTTGTTCTTCTTTGTTCAATGCCTTTCATTTCCTACAGAGCTTTCACTGTGTTCCTAGAATTGTGTGATGTGCTAACATGACCTAAAAAAGTAGGGTCTTATATTCAAAGAGATGACAGTCTCATTGGAATAAAAAGCCTTACACATGGAACAACAAGGGAAGAAGAACAGGAGACAGAATAACACATAATGGAAGTTTGGGTTGTATGTGCTTTATGACTGTGGTCTAAAACAAATCACCAGTTCTTCCAGATTGTGAAGAAATAAGACTTAAAGAATAGGCAACCTAAAAGTGAAATGAATTAAAAGAGAAGTCAGAACATGTAAGTTTCATCGAAGCTCTATTGTTGAGTGTGGGCTATTCTTAGTGGTGGCTGTGTTGGATGGAGCTCTCTGCCTCACACGCTGTTCTTTGGAGATTTCCTTTCTCTGAAGGATCATGGATGTGTTTCAGCAGTTTTCCCACCGCCCTGTGGTTTAGGTTCTTTGGTGCCATGCCAGTTGCATCACACTCTTCTAGGTGAGTAAAGGTAAGCATAATTTAAAGGACAATTAACAAAAGAGATAACAATGGTGATATGGAACAGAGTAAATACAGATCCCATAGAGAAAATCATATTTATTTTAGATTGTAGACCATGCTGAAAACTCATATTACCACCAGATGAAGTGAACGCTGCTTTTACAGATTACTGGGACAAGGTCAACCTTCTGTACAAGCAAATAAACAAGGACACCATTACCATATCTTCAAGTAAATTAATTTGGAGAACTTAAGTAATACTGATTTTATCATAGTTTCTAAATGATCTACTATTAAACCCAGTAGCTTATTGGAAAACTATTACCACGAAAGAACTATTTCAAATGTAGCAGGCTATCATAAGGACAAAGCTTTAGATAACATGAGAAGGTAATTTTTCTTTAGGCAGAAAAATACCAGGCACAGATTTATCTTTGACAACGTGACCTGCCCAAATCCTTGCTCTCCAGCCCATCTGATAAAGGTCAACGACTGAACACCCAAACAAGTTCATACACACAGCACCTGCCTGACAAAAACAGTGAAATTGTTTTTCCTGACCCAAATTGCGCCATTTTCTTAGAGTTTGGAAAACAATACATTGAATTTCTCAATCTTGTATGTAAATTTTTATTTTCTTTTTTTCATATTAGAGACAGGTCAGTGTTGTTCTGAGCATCAATGAAGATGAGTGTGATGTGTTTGGTTTTTTCTGCCTTCAACTCTTAAACACCCCTCACAGAACTCTCTCATGTCTAAATTGAGAAGGAAATTAGGAAAGGAAGACTATGAATTGTCTCTAAAATGGTCTTTGAAAAAAAAAAAAGAGATAACACTCATAATTGTTTTATTCTTATGAAAAATTTGGGTTTACAAAGTAATAAAGCATTTTCCAAATTACTGCCTTCAACTGTAAATTAGGTAGAAAACATGCCAAATCTAACTGCCAAAAAACTTGCAGTCCCTAAATATTTTTTGTAACATTACTATTATTATTATGAACAGAAATAGCAGTGATAAAAATCAAATGAAGTTTTGTGAACACCCCAAATTCCATTTGTGTGGGGGGTGGTGGTGGGGAGGGTAGTTTTGAAGTAACAGAAATAATGTTCTTCCTTGTTCACAGCTGTGTCCTGCACAATTGCTTTCATGATCTCATTTTCCTGGCTGGGAGCCCCCTCTATTAACTCAAGAGAACAAGGTTTGGAGAGGGGCGAGATGGTCAGAGACATAGCAGGTAACAGGGAATTTGAACTTGAACTCAAGTATCTTCCAGTCCATTGATTTTTTTAACTGGTTTGTTTTTTTAGAAGAGTCTGTCACGACATATAAATCATTGTTAAGGTCATCATTAAACTAGCTTTAGAGACATTTTGTTTTAAAGAGACAATGCAAGTAGAGAATCCTGAGCCCCAAACTGGGAAGAGCAGGATTCCAGAGCTGGAAGCCCTAAACCTGCAAACCTGTGCAGGTGCAGCTCCAGGTGTTTGGGGCCAGAGGTTTGTTTCCTGTCTGCGGGTCCCACTCCCCTCTGCACAACCTTTTACTTATAGTTGCTCATGCCTCCTCTCCCTCCTCTTTCAGCCTGCCTTGAGCTTAGTGGAAGTTAATATTGACTGTTTTATATTCAGGGTGAATTTTGATTTTTGGCAAATATTGAGTTAGTGCTCCCTCTTTGTATCGATGCCCTAATTGGAGGTGAGGGGAAGGCGTGATGACCAGCTGGTCACAGTGATGGGGATGGCTAGCTCTGCCGTCATCTCACCAGGCCAACTCTGTTCTTTCCACCATTCCCAGCACCTTTAAGATGCCTTCTTTTCTTAAAAAAATAGATCTTTCCTCTCTTTTCTAGTAGCAAGACTTAAAAAGTTTCAAATACTTCAAAAATAAATGATTTCCAAATCACTTCAGACTACTAACATAAAATGTTTTATCACATTTCCAAAAGCAGAATGGCATATTAAGAAGTGATTTCATTCTTATCCATATTCTCTTTTAGGGATATAGAGACATTATCCCAAATTATCACTCCAAAGAGATAGAGACAAGAATTTTGCACCATTCTACTTCTCAAATCATTTCAGTTATTTTATTTCAATTCCTCCAAATCTCTTGGACAGCTACTTCCTTCTGTATTTTCTTGTATCACTTAAAAATTATATTTTACTTTGTCGAGGTCTAAAGAATTGCATTGAAAAACTAAGAAATTATTGAAAAAGAATTCCATTAGCACAACTATCGTGATCAGAAGAAATTGGCTAATTTCAGTGTCTTTCTTTGGGCTTTTCATAGAAAATTGTTGAAATGTATCAACCCTAAGTAACTGGCATTTTGAAATTGATTTCAAGCTGTAGAGGGGAAGAAAAGCTACATTGAAAAAAATTAAATCTTAGGTTTGGAGATATTAAAAAAAAGTCTCCTGCCTAAAGGATCCCAAATACTGGCCCTTTGGTTCAGAAGTGAGAAAAAGAAGTCACAAAGCTGGTGTGTGGGAGAGAAACATGCTTCCTTTAACTGTTATTGTATTGAAAAGTATTTTTAAAGAGAATTTTTGGTTAATAATCTCAACTATTTCTGTAGAGAGCTGCATGTTCCTGCTGTCCTGTGGAAGTAATAATCAGGTTCCCAGTGGATGAGTATCCCAGAGGTACCCACAGCTCCTGGGCCACTTGTCTCCTCTATCCGACCTCTACTGACCTTGCCATGCCTACTGCAATCGTCAAATGATCTAGCTCTATGATCTCTGAGTTCCTGGAAGGTGCTGGGGCTCCTGGTCTTCACACATCTGCTTCTGTGGCCAAAAGCATGTCCACTGTGGGGCCAACCTTTGCTTGGCCAATTCCTACCCACCCTGATGATGTTTCTACTGCCCCCAGGAGACACATGGTTGGCAGTGAGTGTTTGCGGAGTGATCACTGCAGGTGCTAGAGAAAGAAGGCTCTGTTATCACTCTCAGAGCCCCTCAACTCCGTGAAGTATCTTGAACTCTTTTTGTAGGGACTGTTGTATGCTCATGGGAATACATGGAGGATGGATGGGAGGGGTTAGGGGAGAGGCAGGAAAGGAGGACAGGAGGGAGGCAGTGGAAAGATGGAAGAGTAGTTGGAATGTCATAGGAATTCAGAGCTAGAAGAGGAGGATTAGTGGAAAACAGAGCTAGAGTCAAAAACAGTGCAAGAGACAAAAGTTCATGGAGTTGCTACCTGGTCCAGATCTCACTAGCTAACTAGATCCTCTCTCCTTTTTGCTGACTCATCTCTCTCTCTCTCTTTTTTTTTTTAAGATTTATTTATTTATTTATGATAGACATAGAGAGAGAGAGAGGCAGAGACACAGGAGGAGGGAGAAGCAGGTTCCATGCCAGGAACCCGACGTGGGACTCGATCCCAGGACTCCAGGATCGCACCCTGGGCCAAAGGCAGGTGCTAAACCACTGAGCCACCCAGGGATCCCTGCGGGCTCATCTCTGCTCACCCTTTACCTCCACCTGCTTTTCTTCCACTGGGAGGCTGTAGGTTCTCATGTAAATCTATGCTTTGCATATCAGAGCACTAGTTGACATTTTATTAAAATTGCTTTTTGTTAGCTTTCTTTCCTGTTAGACAATTTCATGAAGGGTCTTTTTTTTTTTTTTTTTTTTAAACCATAATGACCCTGACACCTAGCACAGTGATTGCTGGTCATCGTAAATAACTAAATATTTGTTGAAAGGCTAGCATTTGGGGTAAGTCATTTCAGGTTTCTGGACTGCATGGACCTTATCTGCACTATGAAGAAATTGGTCAGGTTGATAAATCAACATGCCAGCCTAGCATTGGTCTTCTATGACTCTGTACTTACATGGTACCCAAGAAAACAGGGATGTTGTCTGTAAAGACATTGAAGATCTTGGGATGCGAACTGTGGCTGCCTGGTAGACTGTTCATACATGAGCTTCACCTGGGCCAGGGTGGGGGGAGGTGTGGAGGGTAGGACCAGTCCTTATTATCAGGGAGAGGAAGAGAGGAATGAGTCATTTCTATGGAAAGACCGAGTTGCCCATCAATCTATCATGAATGTGAAGATATGTTGATGAACTTCGGCAAGTTCACTGCAGAGACAAGCCTGATCCTTCAGAGTGATCAGGGACAGTGATCCAGAAAAGGAAAGGGCAATGAATTATATCTATTTGCATATACTGCTGTATGTATATATTTGTTTGGCCAGCAAATATTATTGACTCTACTCTTGGGCAAGTGCTAAGGGGATAGAGATAAATCGGACTTCAAGGATAATGAAATCTGGTGGGGGAGGAAAAACCTATGCATACTGAGAATATAGCAAAGACGATGGTAACTGGACTGAGACAGATATTCCTCCTGGCTGTCAGTCTTCCCCATTTGGTTTTCCCATTTGTTAAGGCTTTAACGGGAAAGGAATGTTACCTCCTACTGCGTGACAAAAGAAGTGATATTTGAGCCTGGCCTTTAAGAATGGTGGGGTTTAGGCATTTGGAGATTAGAGGTGACATCCCAAACAGAGAAGCAAGGAGAATGGAAAAGCACCTGGCATTTCTGGGAATGGGTGGGAGTCCCATTCAGCTCTAGCAGATTACACGAAGCTGGCTCATGGCAAATTAATTTGGAAAGGTGGCTTGTGACCAGGCTAAAGCCATTTGGACTTTGATCTATAGGAATCCGTGGGATCACAGCAGTTATCTGAGTAGGGTGTTGGCTGCAGCTGGGTTTCAGAAAGATCAACAGCTGTGGTGGGGAAGCTGGGAGCTGGGAATAGGATGCGTGTGGAAACTATTATAGAGGTCCAGGTTGGGGTGCAGATTTCTGGAAATGAGGCCATGCCATTGTGGAGGAAGGAGAACAATTAAATGTGGGCTACAGAGGAACCACAGGAGGAGTGGAGTAGGTCTTTAACAATATGAAATCTACAGAGGACTTGAGGAAGGTAAAGGAGAAAAGGACCCAACACCCTTGAGAAAATTGTCTGAGGAACTTGAGACAAAAGTCTGATTCCAAAGAGGGAGGGGACATACTCCGCAAGCCCCAGGGGCACCAAGTCTGGATTAAGAGTGAAGACTTTGACACTAAGAAGTTTTTTTGTTTTGTTTGTTTTGTTTATTTATTTGAGAAAGAGAAAGAGCACAAGTGGGAGAGAGAGGGAGGGAGAATCTGAAGTAGATCCCGTGCTGAGCCAGAGCTTGATGTGGGGCTCAATCCTACAACTATGAGGTCATGACCTGAGTCAAAACCAAGAGTCAGACACTTAACTGACTGAGCTGCCCAGGCACCCTGACACTAAGACATTTGTGTTGAAATCACGGGTTGCCACTTGCTAGCTTCGTGAACTTGGGTAAGCCTTAGTTTCTTTATCTGTAAGATGGGGATAACAAGAATAGCCATGTAATAGGGTTGTTGTAAGGATTAAATGGGTTACTAAACATAAATCTTTGTACTATCTGTGTCTGTTATCATTAGGATGCTTTTTAAAGAGTTCATTGAAAACAGGTATAAAGGGGTCTGGCTGATATGAGTAGCAGAATCAAGGGGAGTTTCTTTCCTTTAATTAGTGGGAGATCTTTAAGCATGTTTAAAGGTGAAGGGAAGGACATATGGAAGAGGGGAGAAATGGGAGCTAGAGAAGAGGATTTGTTGGAAGTAAATTCAGACACAGGCCAAAGGCTATAGAGTAAGTCCATGGGGGTAAATGTAGTTCCAGAGGGAGGAAGAATGGCCCCACTTTGCTCCTGGAATAAAATCTAGGCTCTTCACCTGGGCCTTGGAAGTAACCTAGGAACTGGCTTCTGTCAGCTTTCCAGCTATAACTCCTCCCATTTTTCCCTACAGATGTTCCCCCTTAGGGGTGGTTTCACTTTCCGGTTTCAGTTCCTTGGGTCAACTGTGATCTGATCAGGAAGTAGATGACCCTCTGGACACAGCATCAGGTCTACAGCAGCCTAACACTGCGTCACAGTGCCTATGTGATTCCCTCATTTCATCTCTTCTCGTAGGCATTTTATCATCTCATATCATTGCATGAAGTAGGGTGAGTGCAGTGCCATAAGATATGGAGAGAGGGTCCACATTGACAGAACTTGTATTGCAGTATGTCGTTATAATTATTTTCTTTTATTATTAGTTATTGGTGTTAATCTCTTACTTTATAAATTAAGCTTTATTGTAGGAGTGTATATATAGGATAGCATATTTAGGATTTGGTAATATTTGCAGTTTCTGTCATCCCCCGGGGGTCTTGGAACATATCCCTGGGGGATAAAGGGGATAACTCTATTGTCTTTTATATTTCTTGTGTTTTCTCAGCCCTGTGGAGATTATTCTTTTTTTTTTTCCTTAAAGCTTTTATTGATTTATTCATGAGAGACAGAGAGAGAAAGTCAGAGACATAAGCAGAGGGAGAAGCAGGCTCCCTATGGGGAGCCTGATGCGGGACTGTATCCCAGGAATTGCGGATCATGACCTGAGCCAAAGGCAGATGCTCAACCACTGAGCCCCTGGAGGTGGCTGGATGTGTGTTACAGCAAGTTCATTTCTGCTCACTTCCCTTTGTTCAGGTCCTTACTTGGCTGGCCCCTTTGTTATTGTTAGCTCTCTCTTTAAATTTGTGAAGACCTTCCCTAAGTATCCAATCCAAAGCAGCTGTGCAGTGCTTATCCCATTACTCACTTTCCATCTCTACATTGCATTTCTCACCACTCAATGTTTTCTTGTTTATTTATTGGTTCAATGTCTGCCTCTCTGCACCAGATATAAGCTTCAGTGGGGCAGGGGCCTCTTATATTTTGCAGTCATGGTTTCCTTCTACACACACAGTGGGAGTGAATGAATGAATATGGGAGAAAAATGGGAAGCAAGTATAGGTAAAGATAGATTTTGAAGTGGAGAGTTAGGATGTTGAGGAATTGGAGCCATGTTACTCTTCTTTTTCTGTAAATCATGAAGTAAAATAATATGTAGAAAGGAGGGAAAGGGGGCACTTGGGTGGCTTAGTAAGTTAAGCCTCTGCCTTGAGCTCAGGTCTTAATCCCAGGACTTCCTGGGATTGAGTCCCACATTGGGCTCGCTGCTGATCAGGGAATCTGCTTCTACCTCTCCCTCTGCCCCTCCCCTCTGCTTGTACTCTCTCTCTTTCTCTCTCAAATGAATAAATAAAATCTTAAAAAAAAAAAGAAAGGACAGGGGTGAGACTGAGGCTCTGCACTCAGAATAGATCTCAAAAGATTATCTTACAGAATCATAGAGAACATGGAGCAGCTATGCCCCCAGGGAGTGGAGAAGAAAGTTCCTGGAGAGGGGGCCTGAGAATTCTGTTTTATTTTATTTTTCTTTGTTTAGGTATATTTTTATTTACTTAATTTATTTTTCTTCTTTTTCTCCTTTTTTTTAAAAATTATATTTATTTTTTATTGGTGTCCAATTTGCCAACATATAGAATAACACCTAGTGCTCATCCCATCAAGTGCCCCCCTCAGTGCCCATCACCCAGTCACCCCCATCCCCCGCCCACCTCCCTTTCTGCCACCCCTAGTTTGTTTCCCAGAGTTAGGAGTCTCTCATGTTCTGTCTCCCTTTCTGATATTTCCCACTCATTTTTTTCTCCTTTCCCCTTTATTCCCTTTCACTATCTTTTATATTCCCCAAATGAATGAGACCATATAATGTTTGTCCTTCTCCGACTGACTTACTTCACTCAGCATAATACCCTCCAGTTCCATCCACCTCGAAGCAAATGGTGGGTATTTGTCGTTTCTAATGGCTGAGGAATATTCCATTGTATACATAAACCACATCTTCTTTATCTATTCATCTTTCTTTTTTTTTTAAAGATTTATTTATTTATTTATTCATGATAGACATAGAGAGAGAGAGAGAGAGAGAGAGAGAGAGAGGCAGAGACACAGGCAGAGGGAGAAGCAGGCTCCTTGCAGGGAGCCCGATGTGGGACTCGATCCTGGGTCTCCAGGATCACGCCCTGGGCCAAAGGCAGGCGCTAAACCGCTGAGCCACCCAGGCTGCCCGAAATGCTATAGTATTAACGTTACTCTTTTTAATAGCTCATAGGCACCTCTGCTTCTGTCATGTAGTAGCGGGCCTTTGGATTCATCTTTCTAAGACTATAATATCTCAATCTTGAGTTTATCCAGATAATCTATAAAAAATTCCATGTCATTCTTTTCCATTTTTTAAAGACTGTGTATCCCCAATATGCTTAATTTGAATATTCGTTACAACCAAAAGATTGTTCTATTATAAAAAATAATGCACAATTTTCTATAGGACCTAATTTGCATTTCCATTTTACCTAAGACCATTTAGATTCACCAGTCCCACTACATACCTTCCAATGTAGAGGTGTAATTTTTAGATCACTATTTTCTGAGCCAGAGCAGTGAAGTGCTTTGGTGATTCATAAAAATAAATAAATATTTTCCTACTTCCAGGCTCATTTTTGACCAGTAATATGGAGCATAAAGGTAGGAATTATCAAGGCCATGAGAGGAGAGAGGATGTGTATATACTATTAAGTATCTGTGCAAATGACAAGCGAGTGCTGTAACTTCCAGGCTATATAAAGTAACAAATATTTATAGTGCAGTGAATGAAGGTATGGTTTACAAAGTGCTATTAATTACATGTGCATACGTTCATCTATTCAACAAATATTTGTTGAATATCTGCTAAATACCTGATTCCAGCCAGGCGCTGGTCATGTGGAGGTGAACATGTCAGGCACATATGCACGTCCTGCTATTTGGGTATGAATGGCTGGATGGTTAACTCAGTGTCTTCAAGTGCTGGAATTTGTTCTAACAAGTTTCTTGTTTACCCAGTAGCATAACTCATTACCTGCAAGCATAAATTCTGAATTGTTTCAAAAACCAAGTATTTCCTCTTCCTCTTCTTTCTTCTTTCTTCTTCCATCTCATTTGTTTCTACTATAGGAAATTTGAAATAGAAAGCAAGAAAAAAAATTAATATTACATAAATAGTCGCTTTTTGGAATAACTCCATATTTATATACTGTGTCCTAGTGACTTTTGAAAAATCCATCATTTCAAGCTGGACTTTTCGGAATGCTTACCACGCTACCACTGTTCTGCATTTACCTTAAAATGCTTTCCCTAAAGTAGCTTGTTTACCCACTAGCATAACTCATTACCTGCAAGCATAAATTGGCTATTAAAAATGAAGAGTTTTTTGGAACCCATGCATTAAGTCAGGCTACAGTGAGACAAAACTAGCAAAATTCGAGTTGTTGCCGGAAAATAGGTGAAGCTGCTTTGGACTGAAGGGCCAGTTTGTCAGATTAACCATCTGTAGATGCTGCTGTGGACCAGGTGGGGGCAGCAGAGAGCTGGTTGAGGTCCACCAAAGGTTAGGGCCACACTTCCCTTAGGATCCCAGGGGACAGGTGGAGGTGGCAATGAGACTCTGTATCTGAGAGAAGGGGAGGAACACAAGAGTGTTAGAAATATCACAAAGTTCAGGATGCAAAGGAAGCAAGGATTGAGGTAGAACTGATAGAAGTCCAAGAGCTGGGGGACGAAAGCAAAGTGAGCAGGGGAAGCAGGAAGGCCCGTGTGGGTGGGTACACAGGAGGTACCAGGAGGATGACAGCCTGCATCCCTAGCATTTCTTCCAGTGCCTTCCCAGCACAGTGGCAGGTTCCTACTTGGTCCTAGTTGGTCTTCCAAGGGCAGTGGTTCCTACTGGATAGAGATATGGGAGGTGTCAGCCCCATGTCTCTCTTGAGCTGAGACTGTAATTAAAGTTCTCATTTCACTAACAAGTACCCTCAGCATCATCCTGTCCATATTTTAGAAGATTTTTTGCAACCGCCCAGGAAATGCTGTTCAGTACTCCTATTTACTTGCTGGTCTACTCCACTTGAAACATCATGCTCTCCCTGTGTGGTCTTGTCACAATTATCTTCAAATGGTGCTAATTAACAGAGCCAACACATGGGCACCATTCCCTCCCCTGACTTGGCATCCTCACACACCGCAGTTAGCATTCCTCGTGGGAAGGCACTCTGGTGATCCCTTCTCTGTACTCTCTCCATGTACCTTTTACCACTCAAGTAAGCTGCCTCACCAGAGAAACTGTCATCCAGTAAAGAACATTACCGAGTCCTAGCAGATGGCTGCTTATCTCAAGACACAGATAGTCACCAACATCCTAGCAGTAAAAAGACTTTTCTGTAGCCCCTCAGAGCTAATTATAACAGTTTGAATCAAGGAAGGCAATTTGGAAATGGAGCAGTGCACAGAGAAAGACAAAGGATATAAGACTGTCTTTGCAAGAGCAAAGGAAGGAAAATTTGAGTTAGGCTGTAGACATAAAACTATAGCCACCAAAGAGATTGTTGGTTACTTGGGGCTGTGCCTGGAGGTAGCTCAACCGCCACTTTGTGCATCAGAGTAGTTAACCTTTTCCTGTCTGTGTCTCCCTCTTTGTAAAATGGGAGCTAAAGGCTGACAATGTTTCAACAAATTCTCTAAGGTATGAATAGAGACTGTTGGTGACAGCCCAAAGGTTCTCTGAGTGACAGTTACTGTGGAAACACAGAACATTTTATTAATGAAGTTCAGGGTGTCCAGTTTTTCTTTCTAGAACAAACACACGCCCAGTAGTATTGACTCATTTTACATTGTTCTGTTGCGTTGTTTGTAAATCTTTTGAATTATTACCCTGTATTTCTTCTCTATTGTTCAAAATACTCTTTTAAAAGCTGGATATAGAACTTCAGTCCTGCTGGTTTTGTTCTTTTCCACTTGGCAAAGGTTGATTGATATTATCTTTCTTTTGGCCTGTGTTTCTTGGTGGCTTGAAATGAGCATGGTTTTTTGTTTTGTTTTGTTTACTTCTTTACCCACATTGTCAATAATAGAATCTGGGAACGGGGTGCACACAGTAATTTCTGCACTAGAGTTTCCAAAGGGAGGAGGTCTTGGTGTAAATTTGGAATACTGTATTGTTTCAGCTTTCTTTTCTCAGATGCTACAACTGTTTCTTGGGAGTTATTACTTTTTTTTCACAAATGAACATTCACACATTGTCTTAAGCAGTACTCTAAACCATGTTAAACCTGTAACATGGCATGAAAAATGAAAAATGCTAAAGCAAATGTAATGAAAGAAGCAGGAGTGAGAATATAGAAATGGTACTATGAGGCACTGGCTGTGTCATGGTCTGGTTGGATTATATTTGTGTGAGGTATATGAATGGGCTTGAAGGGGACAGATTTATAGAAATGGAGAGGAAAGATTTATCCAAGTCAGGGGTTTATACGTCTCATTGTACATTAGAATCATTTGGAGATTTAAAAAAAAAAAATTGATGGTTGGGTCTCTACCCAATCAGAATGTCTGAGGGTGTGGTTTAGGCACAGACATTTGTAAAGACTCCTCAGTTGCCAGCCAGGATTGAGACCTACTGACAACCAATAGAAAACCACTTCTTAGAAGAGTCTCTAGGCAAAGGTCTTAGCCTCATACCAGATACCTGTCTGGGCCAACACATACTTGTGGATTTTATCTAGCTTTGAACTGACCTCCTCTTTTGGCACTGCTCCTGTGTTATCTGGCTCTTGCTGACTTTCCAAAAAAAAAAAAAAAAAGCTTTTCTTCAGTTGAATGCTCAGAGCATTTACGATACTGTGAAAATGCTGAATGAAATGATATGAAATAATATTGGTTGCCTTTCTTTTCTTTCTTTCTTTCTTTCTTTCTTTCTTTCTTTCTTTCTTTCTTTCCTTTTTAAAAGATTTTATTTATTTATTTATTCATGAGAGACACAGAGAGAGAGGTAGAGACATAGACAGAGGGAGAAGCAGGCTTTATGCTGGAAGCCGGATGTGGGACTGGATCCTGGGACCAAGGAATCAGGACCCAAGCTGAAGGCAGCCGCTCCCCTGAGCCACCCAGGGGTCCCTGGTTGCCTTTATTTAAATGGTAATGGACATATATACTTTTTCAAAGGGCCTGATCCAAATGTGGAAAGAGTATTTTTGAATGTGGATTACATGCATCTTAAAGGCAATGCCTTCAGGCTTGGAGCAGCTGTCTTCCCCCAATCAATTCAAAAGAGGCTGCATGTCTCAAATGTGATCTGCTTCCTTCCTTTGACATGGCCTAAGAGTCCCCTATTCAAAAGAACTCATATCAGCTTAGAAACGGCAATTTACAGACATCTAAATTATACCCATTAATTTAATTTATATATATTAGTCAGTTATACTCAAAGCCGAACGCTCTGAGAGAATGGGACTCCGAAAAAGTAAATGTGTTTGGGGTAGAAAGAGGTAAGAGCCAGGAGCAGGGAAAGTGAACCTGGGCAAAGCCAGATAATAGGGACATAATAGGCAACCTGAGAATAGGGAGGGCAGGGCCCTAAGAAGCTGACCAGAAGGAAAATGATGATGGTGTTCGGTGTAACCAACCTGAAGTCATGGTCACCAAAGCGCTAAATGCCATCTGTGTACGGATGACCCTCAAATTGATATTTCCATTCAAACCCTTTCTATTGACCTTCAGTTGCCCATGTGCCATACCCATTTGGCTCTCTAGATTGGCATCTTGAATTTAACATACCTAAAACTGGATTCTGGAACCCTTTTTGACATTCATCCAAATAAATTTTGGATACACCAAAATTGCACCAGCTGGGTGGGGTCTTCCTATCTCTAGCAAATGATAGCTTCATATTTGGGTTCTGGAGGCCAAAAGCCAGAGTCAGTCTGACTTCCATTCTTTCTCTCACTCCTAGAACACCAACTCTATCAGCAAATATGTTTGCTCTACCTTTCAGTTATATTCTACACTGAGAATATAACTCCTGTGCGAGCACCATTGGTTCTTACCTGGACTGTGGAAGTGGCTTCCTAGTTGATCCCTGCCTCTCCCACCTCCCCACCACACTCCTGTCTATACAATCAGGTGTAGCAAACTCTCTAGAACATGAATCAGGTCATGTCAGACCTGCTCAAAAGCCCTCAGTAGTTTTCCATTGTACTCAGAGTCTTCCCCCTTTGAGATCCTACACAACTTGGAGCTCCTTTACCTTTCCTTCTATTCTCCTTCTCCCCTGGGGCATCTATTCAGCCACCTTCACTTCCTCCCTATTCCCAGACATGACTGAGACACTCCTGTCTTTGCACCTGCTATTTGGGGCTTCTGAACGTCCAGAATGCTCTTCCCCCAGGCAGCTGCTTGTCTCCTCACTATCTTCAGTTGTTTGTTCATTGTCCTCTTCTTGGGTCACCTTGTCTGGCAGCCCTACTTAAAAGTTTCACCCTTGTCCTTATACTCGTCCCCATTCCCTGCTTTATTTCACCTCAGTTCTTGTCACTATTTGACCTTTTCTCTATTTTATCTATTGCATATCATTTATTCCTCCACTTTCTCCACTAGAGTATAAACTTGATGAAGTCAGGATTTTTGTCTCTTTTGTTTACTACTATGTCCCTAACACCTACAAAAATGCCTGGCACATTGCTGGTACTCAGTAAATAATTATTGGATAGAAAAAAAATGAGCTGATGTCTTAGATAATCTCTAGAATTCTGTCCAAGTGACTGAGTTTGCCTTGCTCGTCTATGACCCAGGCTTGGCCTTACACCCTCATCTTCTGGATGAAAGACTCCCCATGCCTGGGAGAACCTCAGGCCTCATGGCCTCTTATGCTACCTCCTCACTTGTCCTGCCCATCTGGAGCTCTGCCAATTGCTCAAGCCAGTTGCTGGTCCCTTCCTTGTCCTTTCTCAGCCAGCCAGTTGGAGTCTTGGGTTGGAGCCTTCACTCTCAGCACTCCTGCTCCCTCTGCCCCCACCTCTCTGCACTCATTTCCTGGCTGAGACTTCACTTGGGCTCACATCCTTACTTCTCCCTTAAACAAACACCCCTTGCCCTCACCAGCTGCTCGTCTCTTGAGATCATGATATATTGGTCAACCCCAGTCCTGCTTGGGCATCCATTTTAATAATTCTTAGTTATACTTCAGTTGGCTCTGCGTAGCAGACCGCATAAAAAAATTATTCTAAGGTTGCATTCTTGAGAAGGCGGGAAATGTGCTTCAGGGTAATCGGAATGTCGTTGTTCTGAAATGAGTGATGAACAGTGAGTGGCCAAACCTCGTGGCCTCCATGAGCCCTCATGGGGGAGGGGGTGGTGCTTGATGGGGGAGGGCCTTGAGCCTGCCATGCCTCATCTGGCTTCCCCAGCTCTAACCCTAACCCCAGAGCCCTGGGCTCACAGAAGCTTCTGGAGGCAGCAGTGGCTCTGGAAACTGGAGGTTGTCCCTAGACTATTTCACAACACTTTTCTCCAGGAAAAAGAAAAAAAAGCAAAAGCCAACCTCATTCTCTTCATCCCCAGTGTTACATAACCTAACATTTCCCTTGCTGGTTGAAATGAATATCCTTTCTCTGCCTGAATAAATAGGACACAAACTCTTAGGATAGGCTGCTTCCTCTGTCTAAGCGCTTCTGAGGGATCGGCTGCCTGTGTTGGTTTAGCGGTGGGCCGCAGCTCGCCGCCGGCGTGGGCCAGGTCTTGCCTCAGGCTCCTTCTGGGAGTGTGGATTCTGTCCAAACACCTTTTAAATGTCTCAACAAGTAGCACACAAAGCCCCACTGTGGCACTTGTGGTGACTCCGGAAGGTGGCTCACCTCTGTGTGCGGGGCCGGCCTCAGGCCCTTCGCCGCTGGAAATCTACTGTTGCTCCTCGCACACGTCCTCACACAGGGTGGCAACCCCACAGAGGGCACCGAAAATGGGCAGCTTTAAAAAGAAAACCCAGAGTTACCAACACAGCCCTATCAACTGTCTGTCCCGCCTTTCCAGGACGGCTATTTTCTTGATAACTTGGTACAGATCTTCCTCTACCGACAACAGGATTATGTCTCCAGAAACCCATCCTAAGTTGAAAATATCGTTGAGTCAAAAATGCACTTAATACACTGGTACATTCTTCGTTTCCTAAAAGACTAAGCGTTAGTGGTGTAAGGCAAAAGAATTGGATCTCTTTGGCACGAAGTCCGTGTGTTACTCATTCTGAACTCCAGGAGCTGCTTCATATCGCAGCTGGAAATTGCTGAATAGACCTAAAGTTTTGGAAATCAGGACCTCTTTGGAGTTTTACAGGTAGAATGTTCAGAAATGAGAAATTGACTATCCCAATTTATTGTAGAAGAAAAGTGCAAATTGGATAACTTTATTAAGTTGGCAAAAGGTGCTAATTTTTTTTTAAAGTTTATTCGAGAGAGAGAGAGAGAGAGAGAGAGAGAGAGAGAGAATGAGCAGGAACAAGGGGAGGGGCAGAGGGAAGAAGGAGAAGCAGGCTCCCCACTGAATAGGGAGCCGGATGCAGGGCTCGATTCCAGGACCTTGAGATCATGACCTGAGTCGAAGGCAGACGCTTAACGGAGTGAGCCACCCAGGTGCCCCAAAGGTGCTAATTTGGAAAAGGAAAAGTAATCATTTAGTCAGTGTTAAAATGTTAAAGAAACAGTAGTATATGTGGTAGCACATTAAACATTCTGTTTACAACTGTAAGCCCATTCCTCTTAATCTTGCTTAGGCTTCTTAAAAAATCAGATGAAATTTCTAGACTGTTCTCAGAAAAATGCAGATGTGTTTATGTATTCAAAAGATTGGATATAATTTCAGAGGTTTCCAAAATCCCTTGGAAGCCTCCATGTGGATCTTTGCTTTAAAGAGTAGAGTAAGCAAACCGCTCAAGGCTAGGATGATTTTATGAAAGACAAATATAGATGTACAGTAATCAACCAAAATTTAGCTATGAGGAAAATGATGTTAAATACATTTCCCAAGTGACAGTACAAAATTGTACTCATATTACTATCCATTTTAAGCACATTTTATACTTATGGTGACCTAGTGATCCACATGCTTGCTTTTTAAATGTTATTACCTTCCCATTTAACTTAATGCCCAAACTGCAATTTAAATGTCCTGTCTCTAATGTAATTATCTTTTTTTGTTCCTTGTTTCTATGTTTTATTTTTCACTCTGTGTCCCTATTTCAAGGACCATGAAGGTACTGGGGCTTGGGGAAAAATAGTTTCTAGTATAGAGTTTGACATTGTAGAGGAAGCTTTCTAAACTTAGACAGTGATGTACTTGGGGGTTGGGCTACCCAGTACCCTTGTAAATGTTCTATTGCTCAGAGGGCAAGGTGTGTTCTACTGCTCAGAGAGCAAGGTGAAGGTAGGTCTCTAGGCCATGGGAGATGGCAGAGGGTTGTGGATTGGAGATGAACAGGGCTTTCGGTCTCTTTTATTCAGGTTGAAATTTGTTTGAATGAAGAAACTATCTGTGTGCCAGGCGCTGTGTGAATTACTGCCATTGGGTAGGACACATTCCCATTCAACTGCAGTAGACTAGAGGTAGGAGGTGTGGGAGATACACACATAACTGGAGCCAGACTAAGTTTGCCATTTGCCTGAGAGTGTCATCAAGTATTCAGCAGAAGTATGTTTCAGTTCTAATACCTCAGTTACCAGGGTGTCCTGTAAGTCATCTGTTGAAGTGTCTCTCTCCCTCCCCAGATATAAGCTCTTCAAGGTCATGTCTATTCATCCTTGTCTGGCACAGAAGAGATGCTTCCTAAGGACTTGTTGTCAGAAGGGAGAAGTGCAAGCAATGTGCTATGGGGACTCAGGTGGGTGAGACCAGGGTGATGTTGAGCAATCACAAAGGGCTGCGTGGAGAAGGCCATCTTTGAGATGAATATGGAAGGAGTGGTAGAGTCATGACTCACCTGGATAGGGAAGAGGCAGAGACCAAGGCATAGGATACTGGACGTATGGAAGGAGGCCACTGGATCAGAGCTTGAGGCTGGAGGGGTAGGCTGGGACCAGATTAACAGGGAGATGGTGAGTGGTTCGTACAATATTTGATCTTGTAGTGACACGATGGTGATGATTAGTCAGGTTATCACCAGGTTAGGTGCATTCAATGGGTTAGAAATGGGAGAGGCTGGAGGCAGTCAGACCAGTCAGGACCCCACTACATGGTCCAGCTGAGAGTTGAAGAGGCTTGAGTAGTGCTATGGAGAAGGAGATAGAAGGGATGGAGGCTGGAGATATTTTGGAGGTGGAGTCTGAAGTTCTTGTAATCCACAGTTCCCTAGAATAAACTAGCCAAGGGAAACAATAGGAAGCAAATAATAACGAAGCAATATTTTTCTCCCCCTGCTCTCCACGACCGTTCAAAATCTTCCTTTCCTGTAGCACCTGGTGAAGAAGCAGATGCTGTAGTACTTGTCACAGGTACTGAGCATCACTGCAGGCCTGAGGAAGCGACCAAGGTTGGTCAAGTTTTTTGCTGCTGCTGGTCATTGGAGGCATCAACATGGGCAGGACCCACTTGCCACTAAGGCAGCCCACTCTATCCTCAAGTGGGGAGTACTTCTCACCCCTAATCATTATCTGGTTTAGGCATCAAGGCTTCCCTTTGCGCTCCATGTCTTACAGCATCTTTTTTCAGCCCCTTAAAGGCGACTTCCCCTTTCGCTAGGATTCAAGGGTTTGTGCTAGTTGCTGATGAACTTAGTGACAAATACTATGCTGTACTTAGAAATCATTTTTCTCTCTCTTTGACCTTGGATGATATTTATGGAGTTCTTTTTCTCCTTAGATGTACACTTTTGTAGTCGATGACAATAAACTACTGGAAGGGCTACCCCTCTCTGGACCCTAGCTGAGACTTTGCTTCTCTCTGAAGAAGAGTATGTGAATTTGTGGGTCTGCCTGGTTATTGAGATTGATGTGGTCAGGTGACAGTTAGAAACTGGTATTTGGGGAGAAGGAAAACTAAGGCACAGGGTTTTTGGGGAGTAAGAAGGGTCAGGGAGCTATTTTCTATGCTCAATAAAGGGAATAGCTTTTCCATTTGAAATCATTGTATTCTTCAGATGTTATTTCTTTTGTCACCCTGATAAATAGGAAATCCCTTTTATTCTCCTAGTAGAATTTTTTCAATAATATTTCTTCATATGGGACCTTTGTGGTTTGATATACATCTTTTTGTATATAAAGAAGAGGCATGTGATTTGTGAAGGCAGGATTTAAATTTTTTTTTAGTTTATATTCAATTTAAGTAACCTGTACTATATTAATAGTTTCAGGGGTAGAATTTAATGACTCATCAGTTGCATATGACACCCAGTGCTCTTTCCATCCCGTGCCCTCCTTAATGCCCATCCCCTAGTTGTCCCTCCCCTCCAGCTCCCTTCCAGCGACCCTCAGTCTATTTCCTTCAGTTAAGTCTCTTATGGTTTGCCTCCCTCTCTGTTTTCATCTTATTTTATTTTTCCATGAAGGCAAGTTTTAAAAGTCTTTCTTAAGATGAAGTATAAGTTTTAATTGAATTTATTGATCATTTTTCATAAGTTTCTTGTGTCTGAACTTGTTACTTAAAGAAAGATAGTCTTTTTTTTGTTTTTGTTTGTTTGTTTTTGAAAGAGACTTTTTCCCTATGAACTTCAACTACAGGGCATCAATGTTGAGTAAATGATAGTAGAAAGACTCATCAGGCATTGGTCATATGAAGACTCTGTTTCAAATATCCAGGACCTGTACACCGCAACCAAGACTCCTGGATTTTGTGTCTTCTGCTACAAAAATTAGTACCTGTGATCCAGAATGAGTGTTTTAGTTACAGTCTTGATGGGAAAGAACAGAGACTCCCCCTTGGATATGTGGTAATAAGAGTTAGTGGAGAATTTGTGTGACATCCACAATCCTACCAGTGGCCAGTGCAGCCATAGCCAGGTCCTGCCATGTGTTCAGGGGCTTAGGGACCCCTATCTTTCATTTTGTCTCACTGGGTTTTCCTATCACTGCATAACTTTACTTGCTAAAGGGCCTTTGCCTACTGTGGTCTCTGGTCTACCCCAGGACATCCTTCCTGCCTGTGTGCCTTACTAGCTCACTCTAGTTTTCAAAATTCATACTCCAGAGAGCTAGAATGTGATTGGTCAAGTTCATCTTTTCACTTTAGTTCATGTCCTTGGTACTATCTATCTTGGTTAGTTTCCTATCCCTGGCCCAATTAGCTATGATCTGAGGATCATTGGGATGTGATGTGGTTGTCTTGGAAACAGGATGGGGGAGGGACTGAGCAGGTTCCCTTAGAAAGATGAGTAAGTTGATACTCAGGTACTGACAGGTATCTCAAGGCAAGCAGAGTTTTCAATTTTGGTTGCTCCTCATAAGGAAAACCAGAAGTTCAGAGCTGCTTGTATAGTGTGATGGAATTCAGATAGTGGTTAAAGCAGTGTCCAATAGAAAAATCTTTGCTAATGAGGACAAGTGAAGAATTTGGGCCACTATCTATATAACCGAGCCCCAGTTGAGTCTGCTGTCATCTGAGGTGTTAGACAAAAACACACACTCCAAATCAAACACCTGATTTTTATTCCAACCCAAATCACCCAGATCACAGCAGGATTTTGCTTGGTCAATTTTCTGCTTTACTTTGCTTGTGGGGACCAGGCTGTTAGTAGTTACTTCTGGAATGAGAGAATGTATTTTAAAAAGGTTGGAACTTGAGAAGAGTTCTAGAGTAGCATTATATGGCTTTACTTAAATTGTTCTTTTCTTCTTACTTTTTTCATTATTTTTTTTAATTTTTTATTTATTTATGATAGTCACAGAGAGAGAGAGAGAGAGAGAGGCAGAGACACAGGCAGAGGGAGAAGCAGGCTCCATGCACCGGGAGCCCGATGTGGGATTCGATCCCGGGTCTCCAGGATCGCGCCCTGGGCCAAAGGCAGGCGCCAAACCGCTGCGCCACCCAGGGATCCCACTTTTTTCATTATTTAGTGTAATCTAATAATGGTGAATATAATTTAATTGGAAAATGTTCCTCACAAGAGATTTTTTTCCCTATAAGAAAGCACAGAATATTTTAAAGCATTAGTCTGAGCCAACATTTTAATTTTTTAGTAAGCTCATTAGAATGATAAACTTTAAGATGATTCATAATAACACTTCTATATCAATCTATAGAAATTGTTCTTAGCCATCCATTGATAATCTTTCCACATTTTCTCCCCAACACACATAGAAAACATGTGTGTTCCCTAGTTTTGATTCTGAAGTGGGGTGTTAAAAACGTGGGTGCTTATGTCCTTTGAATCCTGATTTCAGCTCTAACATCTTGGTACAGGTGTGTAATCTTGGCATCCCATGATTTCCTCCTCTGTAAAATGGATTTGCGATAGTACTTATTTCACTGGATTGTTGTAAACTTGCTTAGAAGAGTATTCGGCTTCTAGTTTGTGTCCAGAAGACATTTACTGTTATTTTTATTCCCTCCTTGAGAAGGCACATATGGAATGCAAATGAATGTCATAATGGTCTTTTAAGAATAATTAATCGAATGCATATTTTGTAAGAATCTTATGTTATATATTTATATTTCCTAATGAAAATAGTAATCTATAGCCTTTGGTTCAGAATCCAACAGATGTCATATTTTGAGAACTGTCACTCTAAGCGATTTTTTTTTTCTGTATTGATGTGTACAGTGGATTTTAACAGGTAAGTAAATCATGTTTGAAAAGCATAGGTCATTCTGCAAAATAAAATAATTGAAGAATTTAATTAGTTTAGACAAAAATATTTTGCTCTCAAGATGTTTAGACTGTTCAAAACATCTTATTAAAGAATTTATCTTTTGCCAGGAACATAATAAAAATAATAAAAAGCTAATAAAACCTGGTATTGGATTAGTATGTATGATCATTCTTTTTTGTAAGTGAATCTTGTTAAAATTTAATTTTTTAAACCAAATTAAATACTGTACATACTAGCTAAAATATGTCCTGTTCTACATATTCTGCAGAAATCAATCTTAGACAAATTTGCATGTTCAAATTATTTTATGGGCTAACACACTTATAGGCAAGATTGAAGATAATTAAGATGCTTTATTTCAAAATGTTTTAAAGTGTTGATTATGAGAATTCTCTTTCTTTCCTAAGCCTGTTTAGAGCTGCATCTCCTGCCCTACAGATATTAACCTGCACTTGGAGATTCTAGAAAGCCCAGTAGCAAAATAGACTCCTTCACTTTCTCCTCTTTCTCAATTCTAGAAAGCCAGCCTCTCCTAAGACTTGAAGAGTAGAAAAATCTAACATATTAAAAAACAATCTTTTAAAATATATACTATATAAAGCACATCTGTTAATATTTTAATGTTATTTCCTTAATTTCCATGTCATTTCTGAGCCCATTTTCTACTTCAGAATGTTTATCTCAGTGTAAACAAAACAAAAACACTGCATAAACTCTTAACTGGCTGCAGGAAATGCCAGACAGTTTATGGAAAGATCAGATGACAGAAGGAATGGCCTAGGAGTTGGAGAGAAGCTAAGCGTCTGCAGGTTAGTGAAGTCAGGAACCTAATTCATCAGTGACAAGAAGTGCAGAGTGAGTTGTTGAGTCAATGGCTGAACGAGAAAGTTATGGAAATGCTCACAGAAGACATGTCCTCACTCCTGCTCTTAGCTGTAACTAATTTTGGATTAGCAAAATTTATGTGCTGAATGAGTGCTTTATTTTTTTTCCAACCCGACATGCCTGTCTAGACTTCAAACTTTATTAGCAGTGAAGAGAAAATCAGCTGGATTACATAAAAAATTTTCAGGCAGATTAACAAATTACTAACCCTTTGTTAAACATCTGTCCTGACCAAAGCACTGAGAAAGTTAGAATTGGGCCTTGTGCGGAGAAAGGAAGGCCACCCCCTCCTCTATTTTGTACAGGAGATTTTCCACTCCTAGTCAAATGGTGGTGCTAGCTCTTTAGTTTTGAGTTGCTGCATTTCCTAATTTCATGGTCATAACAGCCTCCTGTCTACTGCCTCAGAACGGATTTCACCAAAACTGAAAATGCAGTCTCCATGCTCAGAAGCTCCTTAACGGGCTCGAAAGGTTAGTGTTCCTTTCTCTTGCCCATTCTGTATCATAAGAAGACAGTATTTGAGTGACATTCTTCTCCTCAAGTAGGTACTCCTATTTCTTTTTCTCAATATAACTTTTTTTCTTTTTGCTCTATGTGCTGCTATTTACCAGCGTGATGTAACTTTAGAGCTTCCCTCTCATGTTAAAAGATGTTCATTTTTCTCTTAGTGCTCCAGGGATATTTTGCAAAGTTGTTGGCAAGCATTACTGCGACATTAAAATGTTGAATCTAAACTTGGTACAAAGTGGAAACTCACTTTTGGAATAATGTTCAGCTGAGTCAGAGGGCAATACAACTACCCTTTTCTTAGTATAGCACTGACAGGCTGTCTGCCTGCCTCAGATAACGTATACTTACTGAATCCAGCCCTAGATAGGAGCTACCGTATTGTTGAAATGCGTTGGAATTTTAGAAGTTCTTATTTGGACTGATCACAGGCTAGTAGGAACACACTACCTGCTTTCTTAATCTTTGGTGGCATAACTTGTGTTGAGTTTGAACGAGGCAGTCTGAACAAGCCATTATTTGTTTCCCAAAGGCAGTCAAGTTTTCTGAAAAGCTACGCAATCTAGCAATACAAAAGTGAGACAGCCTGTCTTTAGATTGCCCTGTGATTTTAGGCAACTTCTTTTGAGTCCTGCTGCCTCAGTGTGCTATCACGTGAAAACAACTCGCGGTCATTTTTTGCAGTGGGACAGTGTGTACATTAATGCCTCCCCCACATATGGCAGTGAGCTACTTGAGTAATGATGTGGCAGTCACAAAAGATAGGGCAGGATACTTTCATTTTGGTTAGAGAAATGCCACACGTTTCAGGAAATGTGCGTTGAGTTGTAAGTTTCATGCTTTGTCAAGAGGGTAGCCACCTTTTGTTCTCTCAGACATGCTCATAGAAGCCAATCTGATTTTTTTTTAAAAAATAAGGTTTGGGCTTTATCAGAACTTGGGATCATCACACTGATGCTTATTCCAATTTCTTTTGGCTCTTTGGGCCAGATCTAATAGGCTTGCTGAGCAACTCACACGAGGACGCTGGGAAAGTCATCTGGTTTTGAATGTGATATGTATTAATGTTATATATTATATATGTTAATGTTGAGAGTGAAATTATGAATATGAGGTAGAAGTATTTGAATTTTATGTTAAAAAGCTCTGAGAGCCAAAAGAAATGAAATTGGATGAGAACTTCGGAGACCAAGGGTTCAGAGCCCATTTCTGCTCCATACAATTCCTTCCTAATTCTCCAAAGCAAATGTTTGCTCCCATTTTGTTACTATTTTATGAAGACTGTCCACTAGGCCTTGGCATGCATGGCTATAATGCTCCAGAGGTTAGATGCAATGCTGTAGAGGTTGTTAGATTTTCAAAGAAATTAGGAATAAAAATAATGTAGGTATGAGAGATATAACATGTAGTAAAAAAGCGCAAAATTTTAGTTGTAAATAGAAAGGCCATATTTACCACCAGGATCTTTTTCTTGGATCCTTGCAAATATAGGTTTTGTTTTATTGTTCTTGATACTCAAGGAAAGGGATAAAGCTCATGTGTCTTAAACTTGCTGCAAGAATGGTAAAAAAAATTAACTTTAATTTAGATTTTTTCATTTAGATTTCAATTAGATTCTAATTTTTCATTCAGCTTACGATTTAGAGCTAGCTACCTCCACCTTCTCCCCAACACTCACTGGAAACTTCTATACAGTATAAATATTTATATTGGGTGTCTGCTAAACATTTTTACATAGTTATCTGTGGGTTCTTTGAGTATTTGTCTATATTCGTTCAGCCCAGTTGGTTGGAGCAACGTCTTGGGCTTCAGTTTCCTTTGAACAGTGACAGTTCTGTTCTATGGTAGCAGATTGGCTACAAAGAAAAGTAGCCAAGAATGAGAGTGACCCGCTCAGAGTAGACTATCCACATTGTGAAATAGCCATGACATGTTTCACTATTATCAGTTGAGATGTGGTCCTGCCCACCACAGGGCGGGGCTCTTTTATCAGGGCTCTTCTCCATTGTGAATCCCTACAGAGCTTCCTACAACAGGTGTAATAAGGTGCTATTTTTTTAAGGGAGGTCCTTTACAGGTGGTTTTTGATGATAGTGATGATGGTGAGGTTGCCTTCTAGGCAACATCTCAGTAGACTTCCTCTGGATCATTCCCACTGGACCACAGCAGCAAAACCTTGCACATCAGTGAGTTTTTTTGGTTCTTTCTAGGGAGTATAACATTTTGCTCTCTGAAAGCATGTGATTCTTTTTGAGGATGGAGAGCCTTGAACTTTCTATTCACCATAAAAATATTTTGCTAGAAAGCTTATACTTCTGCTTAGGTCTTCCATAGCAGTAACTCTTTGGTGAGGATGCAGACATTAGATAGTTCAATTCAATCCCCAGAAGATGTCTGAATCCAAGCCATAGTATGCCCTGCGCCCCTTCTGCAACCTGTGCTGTTCTTCTCTGGCCTCAACAAAGTTGGGAAAATAAGAGCAGCTGTTGGATATAATTGTATGGGATAAGTGAGGTGAAAGTCATTTTTAAAAGATTCGTTTATTTATTTATTTTAGAGAGAGAGAGTGAGAGTGAGCATGCAGGATGTGGGGGGGGGGTGGAGGGAGGTAGAAGGGGAAGCGAAGCAGACTCCCCATTGAGTGCAGAGTCTGACACAGGGCTCAACCTCACGACCCTGAGATCACAACCTGAGCTGAAGTCAAGAGTTGGGGGCCTAACCGACCGAGCCACCGAGCACTCCAACAAAGTCATTTTTATTGCAAGCATAGTACAGTGCCTAATAATAAGTGTTGGTGGAATAAATGACCAAACTCATGGTGAGCACCATGGCTACTAGGAATTTATATCCATCTGATCATAGCTTTTGACCTATAAAAGAAACGGGCAATAAATCCAGCCAGCTGAGCGTGCCACCTGTAGAAATGCCAATGCTTTCGTAATGAGCACAAAGTGTTGGAAGAAGAAAGCACAGACACCTCCAACATCCCTCCCTGCATTATTCCTTTCCTTTGTGTCTGTTAGGATAGCCACATCCCTTAGTGATGAGAAGAGTAGCAAAAAAAAAAAAGGGGGGGGGCGGAGGGCAAATTCTAGCTGAGACAAGTATGTAAAAAATTCGTTACAAATGCTTCACATTTGTTTAAAATCAAAAGAAGCATTTGCTTGGTTGTTAGACAAGACCTGAGTCTGTTCACATGTAGACTTGTATGCTAATTTCTAATTCAATGTAATGCCCAACATCTGGATCAGTCTCTCACTCCACAGCTCCATAACAAATACTTAGTGCCCATGAAGTGGTAATAAGAGCAATTATACTAGCACCTGAGGTGTAGAGAGCTCTTTGTATAATACTTTTTATAGGTATTATCACATCTAATCCTTACAATAACCCCAGATGATAAACAATATTATGATTCTGATTTTACAGACGAGGAAACTAAAGCTTTGCAAAGTTAGTGTCCAGCATTAGACAGCTTTATAAGTGATGGTCCTAAGACTTGAAGATAAGCCTTTGCAAAGCCCATGCTCTTAGCCATTACTTGATACAATATTATTTTCTGAAGTTTTTGATTCATGTAGTCCTTGCCTTGGAGAAGCAAGGTGAGCATCTGGGGCTGACAAGAGATAATAGTACACCTTTTCTACACTGCAGTATCTTTGTAAATGGAGAATAATGAATCTGACTTACAAAAGTTTTATGGCTATTGATGAGGTTTAATTAAATAATGTGTATGAAAGGGTTTTAATAAAAAGCTCAGTTTTATAAAATAAAGTTTTTATATGGAACACATAAATTCTTAGTTACATATAAAATCTTGTTGCTAACTGGATGAGAGTAGCTCTGGTGGGGTGCTATGAAATGCTGTGAGAGGCGGGTCAACTTATGTCCTGAAGAACTGAGCCTGTGCACCATGGTGGAAGTGTGGGTGGCAAGGTTGGTGAATTTGGCAGGCGGGATGGGTGCGGTTTTGGAGGGAGAGTGGTGGATAGACTTCAAGGCCAACATGTTACTTCTCTGAGTAATCTTCCTGGGACCTCCCTGGAGTCTTTGGGACGCTCTCTGACTTTTTTGAGAAGCCAAGTGACTAGAAGCTATCCTAACCTATTCTAAAAGCCACAAAGGTTTATCTTGGTTGCACACCTGGAACTCCACTTTCCTATTCCCCAGCCTTTTGGAGCTTAATCTGACTTCACTGTTTATACGTGTCACTCATTTTCAGTTCTTTGGTGTTTCTTTTGTGGATACTGCCAATCAGAAGGAGGAAGAAACGCCATACCAAAATGACAATTCTGGGGAAGATGAAAAGTTGTAGCGTTCCTTCTCTTTGCTGGGATAGTACGTTGCCCTCCTTGTCTTATTCCTTATGTGTTTATCTCTAAGAAAATGACATATATATAGTTTACCTTTTGCAAATAAGACCCCTTGTAGTTTTATAGCTTAAGTTATATATAAGCTGAAAATGCAACTAAATTAAGTTTTAAAATGAAAACAATAGAAATATTATCAATACAACTATGGAAATAGAAATGGTTATTTGGGATACTCCTAATTTTGGTTCTTGAAATTCTAGGTTAGAGTTAAAATTAAACAGGAACTATTTCATGTGTTTCTAATGTAAAAGAATTTTTTTTTTGAAAATCCTACTCGTGTCAAGTTTATACTAAAGAATATTTAGAGATTAGGGTTACTCAGAATCCAGTGTAGTTTAACTTGCCACACGCTGTAAAATTCTTTTCTGATTTTATTTAAGGAAGAGGTAATATTTTAAGGGCACTATCACAGAGTCTCTGCTCCTTCACAAACCCAAAGTACCTCAAGTACAAAGATGGGGTATTTAAGCCAGGTTTGCCCTCCTGTGCCTCGGGAATTTCACAGCGATTTTCAAAAATCCATAACAAGGACTCCAGGATCACTCCCTGGCCCAAAAGCAGGTGCTGAACTGCTGAGCCAGATGATCCCCTAAAAATAAATTTATAATCATATTTTTAAACATAGTTTTAGAGTGAAATATATATAAATGGATTATTACAGGTAATGTGCTTGTCTTTATTAAATACCTTTCTGTACATGGCATTAAGAAAATAGATCTTAACAAATGATTGGCCATAGTAAATAAAAATGAGAGTATAAAAGACTAATGTTTTAGTCCCAACACCAGGGTCTTGGGACATAACTGTTGGGTGCAGTAGAGCCTGGTGTGTTCTTTGACACTCACTCTCAATTATGATCAGTAAGGCACATAAGGTGACAGGTGACTATTACATAAGTGTCATGTGCTCTATAGACTGTAATGTTACAGAAGGTAAGGCAGTAGAGTAGAATGTGCTGGGTACTTTGAAAGTGATAAGCACTGAGGTGTGAAAGCACAAAGAGGGGAAATTATTTCTGGTTGAGATGGGTGGAGGATGGGTGGGGGAGGGAAGTGAAGGGGGGGGCAGGGAGTGGTGAAGGATGGTTGCATATAGGAAGTTTTATATACACATTTGTCCATGAGCTTCGAGGATGGGAGGGAAGAGCATAAGCCAAGGCATGAAGAGAAAGGCTTTGGGGAATCATTCATCAACTTGCAGGTAAGAAGAGTGCTGGGAGGTGGTGTGAGATGATCTAGGAATGGAGATGTCAATGCTACATCTTTGGGCCTGATAGTGCAGTTCTGAAAGATTTTCAGGTAGGGCCGGAAGGAGATACAAAGTTAAGCTAAGGGAAATACTCTGTAGGTTGATGTTTTCAGACAAAGAGTGAGTACATCAGTTTGGAGGTGATTGGGATAGTTTAATACAGTTTAAACAATCTTTTAGGACATGCTTTTTGAAGTCATGATTGTTTATGGTTGTAAGGAAGGTTTGAGGGCCAAAATATATTCTTCTGCCACCAATATGCTGAGTGACCTTAGTAAAAAACTTGCATGCTCAGTGCTCTGTGTTCCCAACTGTAAAATGGGCATGATAACTACCAAACTCCTATCAAAGATTCTATTGGTGATACCGTGAAGATTAAGTGATAGGACTTTGAAAAGTAATATACCACATACATGTATAAAATGCTATTAACTTGGAATACTTTTATAGCAAAATTATTTTATTTGGACAAGCTATAGATTCAGAAGACAATTGTTCCTATTTCTATTAGATTGGATGAAAATCATTATAATTTGTTTCTAGTTATTAAATAGGTACTTATATTGGGTACTGAACAAGTCTTTTTGAAGAAGTTCATTGTGGTAAGAAGAGTTAACATAGGATCTATCCTCTTAACTAATTTTAAGTCTATAATACATTGTTATTGACTGTAGGTCCAGTGTTGTACAGCAGACCTCTAGACCTTATTCATCTCACTTAACTGAAACTTTGCATCTATTGATGAATAACTCTTCCCTCAGCCCTTGGTAACCACCATGTCGGGTCTTTGCTCTTAGGAATTTGACTGCTTTAGATACTTTGTAGAAGTGGAATCATGCAATATTTGCTTTGGTGTGTCTGGTTTATGTCACTTAGCATGATGTTCTTAAGGTCTGTCAGTGTTGCCTGTTGCAGAATGTCCTCTTTTAAGGCTAAATAGTATTCCACTGTGTGTATATAGCATGTATTCTTAGTCAGCTCATCTGTTGGCAGACAACGAGGCTGTTTTCACATTAAACAGACTACTTTGAATATGATTCAAAGGAACATGGGAGTGCTAATAGTTCTTCCATATACAGATTTTAATTCCTTTGGATATATACCCAGAAGTGGGACTGCTGGATCATCTAATAGTTCTATTTATTATTATTATTATTGTTATTATTATTATTTTATTTTTATTTTTTGTAAAGAGAGAGACATAGAGTGTGAGTGGTGGCATGGAGGGGCAGAAGGAGAGGGAGAGAGAGAATTTTAAGCAGGCTCCATGCCCTCTGGGGAGCCTGATGCAGGGAAGGGGGGGTCCATCTCACAACCCTGAGATCACAACCCAAGCTGAAATCAAGAGTTGGATGCTTAACTGGATGGCACCCCCTTGTAGTTATATTTTTAATTTTTGAAAGATTTTATTTATTTATTCATAAGAGACACAGAGAGAGAGGCAGAGACATAGGCAGAGGGAGAAGCAGGCTCCCTGCAGGGAGCCCAGTGTGGGACTCGATCCTGGGACCCCAGGATCACCCCTGAGCTAAAGGTAAATGAGCCACCCACGTGCCCCTATTTTTAATTTTTTTAAGAACCTCCATAGTGGCTGAAGCATCTTGCATTCTTACAGTGCGCAAGGGTTCTAATTTCTTCACATCCTTACCAATACTGTTTTGCTGATAGCCATTCTGTCAGGGATGTGGTAATATCTCACTGTGGTTTTGATTTGCATTTCTCTAATGATTAGTGATGATGAGCACTTTTTTATATACCAGATGGCCATTTGTATGTCTTCTTTGGAAAATTGTCTAGTCGAGTCCCTAGCCCATTTTTAATCAGATTATTAGTTTTTCTGTTACTGAGTTGTAGAGTTCCTTATGTATTTTGGACATTAGCTCCTTATTACATATATAGTGTGCATATATTTTCCCCCACTCTGTAGATTGTCTTTTCATTCTATTGATTTTTAATTTTTTTTTTTTTGCTGTGCAGATGCTTTTTAGTTTAGTGTAATCTTGCTGATATTTTTATTTTTTTTAGTTTTTAAATTTTTTATTGCTTTAAAGATTTTATTTATTCATAAGAGACACAGAGAGAAAGGCAGAGATATAGGCAGAAGGAGAAGCAGACTCCTTGCGGGGAGCCCAGTGTGGGACTCCATCCCAGGATCCCAGGATCACGCCCTGAGCCAAAGGCAGACACTCAACCACTGAGCCATGCAGGCATTCCTTGCTGGTGTTTTTAATTTTAATTTTTTGTTGTTGTTGCCTGTGCTTTTTGTCATATACATGAAATCATTGCCAAGTTCAATGTCATGAAGCTTGTCTTCTATGTTTTCTTCTAGGAGTTTTACAGTTTCAGGTCTTAAGTCTTTGATGCATTTGGAGTTGATTTTCATGTGTGGTGTAAGATGACATCAAATTTTATTCTTTTACATGTGGATATCTAGTTTTCTCAAAACCATTTGTTGAAGAGATGATCCTTCTCCCATTGTGTATTCTTGGCACCCTTGTTGAAGATCAATTGATTTTATACAGGTGGACTTACTTAGAGCTCTTTCCTCTATTCTCTTAGTCTACATGTCTGTCTAGGCCAATACCTTACTGTTTTGATTATTGTAGCTTTATAGTATATTTTGAAATCAGGAAGTTTGATGCCACTAAGTTTGTCTGAGCATGTATTTCATTTTTGAGGTCCCATTTCCTCACCAATTAAATGAAGATATTGGATGCGGGAAGCTGTATGGTTCCCCTGCTCAGACCGTTTTATGATCCTATACTTCTTGCTTTCAGCAATCTCCATTTAGAACAATGAGTTGAGATTCTATCACAAGCACACATAGGCACCTATGTTGAAAACAAAAGAACGACATGTTATCATTGATTTAGAACTTGAGTTGGGGAAGACAGTGGTGCCTCTTGCTGCTGCCTAAACTGCTTTCTGCTCATGGGAATAGGGGAGCTGTATCCAATGATTTGAGGATAGAGAGAAGGGAACAGATTGTGTTTTCTATTTTCCTTTCTTTTTCTTCTATTTTTTTAAAGGGGAATAAAAGACAAGGACTCCAACTTAAAAAAAAAAAAAAGGCAGAGTCACTGGGGTGTGTGATGAAGGGAAAGGCCAAGCACACTAGGTAATTTAATTTCAATTACAATAAATCTTAAATTATGATACTATACTCTTGAGAATGTTCCATGGTGGGCAATGCCTGGGCTTTGCATTTCAAGACTAGAAGTACAGGGAGAGGATGACATTCTATTATTCAGCATGAGGAACATAGTTCATATTGGTTTGTTGGTTATACCTCCATGTCATTGAGGCTTCGCAAATCAAGGAAAGAGGTACTTCAGATCTACCTTGTGAAGGAAAGGTCTCATAGAAAAATGTTTTCTAGGAAAGGAAAAAGTAGAAAGCAAATGTTTCCTGCTTATGGCATTCATGTTGCTTAAGCAATATTAACGATGGGTATTAATCATGCAGATCAGTTCACAAATTATTTACATTCAGACTACGCAGGGTCCTTGCTTTACTTTCTTCACACCATCTGGATTTTATCCATTTTACTCCTCCTCAGCACTTGGAATAGAAATGAGATTTAAATGTGCCAATTTTTACTTGCTAGCAGCCATGGTAATATGTTCAGTGGGAAAGGGATTTATCCTGTTAAATAGAAGGAGGTTTTTGGATTAAGGCTTTAATTTGTTGATGGGATTCCTAGAATCCACTACCATCGATATTTGAGGACTGAGTACATTAGACAAGTTTGTAGATTTACAAAAGTGTAGTTAATGAGGGCTGCACTTGATTTTTCTTATCCAGCCCTTTAGTTCTAAATTTATTGCCAATTTTATTTATCAGACTTATTCTCAGGGGAGTAGTGTTTGCTGTGGCCACAAGGAAACATCTGTGAGCTTAAACCTTAGAGGCAGTTAGCCAGTTAGAACATTTGGCATATGAGGCTTGCATTGCAGAAGAGAAAAATTAATCAAGGCAATCCGTAAAAATATTGAGAAGGCAACTAAGAAAAATGTCTTATCATTGACACACTGAAGTATTGAGTTCATGTTAATTAAGAAATGTCAGAATACATAATGAATCAACTAGGAGTGTCATATTATGGCAAGTTTGGAAGTTGATGTCAATCTCTACTGCCAGGATTTATGGTAGATTATATAATGGAATCCAAGTTCTAAGAGATCAAAGGAAAATGCTGGCTCTTTCTTCATCCATTTTCTTAGGTCAAACCTACCCAGCAAGAAGCCAAGTGGAGAGTTGAGCAATTATCTGAAGTGGGCAGTAGAGACAGCCAAAACCAGATAAAACATAACCAGAAAGTCACCATGGAGGGAAAATGTGGACCGAAAATAGAAGGGATGGGGGTAGAATGTCAAACAATTTGGTCAGTGTCCACAGTTCAAATTCACTGGATAACAGCCAATTACTTGCTTCGTATAATTAGAGCAAATCTAAAGGACTGGGGTTAAAAAAATCAGTTAGTTACCAAGGTTGTTGCATGTTTGTGCAAAATTTCTTTCTATCTGTGTTACTATGACATGTCTAATTCTGAGTATTTCCAGGGATCACATTTCACAATTTTGGATTAATGGGTTGAGGTGGTTGAGGAAGCCCATATAATCTGTAGATTTATATGGAGAGAAATTGTCTTTTAGAGATAAATTGAATATTGTATTTAATTAGTTCCCTCCTTCCCCCCCCCCCGCCCCCACCACAACTCCAAGTATATCCGTATGGATTTTCCAGTGAAAACCCTTATAGTCTCTTACTTTATCATTTTCTCATTCGGCATTTTCTGAATCCCCTTAATTTTAGGAGAATATATTGATGAGGCATACAAGTACCCTAGGATAGGATTTGCATTATTTTTGGTTAAAAAAGTCTACCAAAGTCTTAGATCAATGTGGTGGTTGGTTTTTTTTTTTTTTTTCTTTATTCGATGTGGAAATCATAAACTACTTATTCTGAGCAGGTGTTTTCTAGACCTAAAATAAAGTTACCTGTCCATTGCCCCTATAAATATGTCATTGTATACCTGCTAATCTTGAATACTCCCTAATTCAATGTTAAGATTTCCATTTGTTGTTTTTATTTTTTTCCATTTATTATTTTTAAATTGAGAAAAAATTCATAAATTAGGTTCACTGCTGTTTGGAATTAAGAAAAAAAAATTTCACTCTCAAATCCTGTACATTTGAAGCTGTTGTATAGCATTTCTTTAAAAAGATTGTATTTATTTATTTGAGAGAGAGCACTAACCTGCTGGGGGTTGGGGGTGTGTGGGAGAGGCAGAGGTAGAGGGAGAAGCAGACTACCCACTGAGCAGGGAGCCTGATGTGAGGCTTGATTCCAGGACGCTGAGATCATGAACTGAGCTGAAGGCAGACGGCTTAACTGACTGAGCCACCCAGGCACCCCTGTTGTATAGCATTTTAGAAATAAAAAATAATGCAGGGCCTCTTTTCAGTAGCTCAGTTTGATGTTTGAAATCTGGCGTAAAAATTGCCCATGGAATATTCTTGAAGCACCCCAAGGGACTCTACTGGAATATCTTATAATAAAAATTTAAAGAAGACTTTTTCTTGCAAGTAAGGATTAAAAAAGCTGTTTTATAAGTAATAGGATAAAGCTAAGTATTAAGTGGCATTGCTGAATTCTTTACTTGTTTGGTGCAGTGACTGCTTTTCCCATCATATTAGCAATGACTGAATCTGTGGAAAACCCATATCACACAGCCACAGCAGGTACACCTCTGCTGCTGAACACATATTTGAGAGACTATGAGCCAGGACTTTTTGGTCTAATGGCAAAATTGATCTACAGAAATGGAAGTAAACCTGAATCAGATCTACAGACCTGAGTTGGTATAGCTGGTGGTGGCATTTGCTTTCTCCATAAATGCTTGCTAATGGTGTCAATGGCGGATAGCTTCTGCTCTGCTTAGCTTTGCAAAAGGAATTGATCAAGGAATTTGAACTGAACAGACAAGCAAAACATTGATTCTTCAGTGCCTATTGATGAATGAAACCACTTTGATCTTTAACCACCTTTTTTCATTTAAGTAAGAATTAAACCGGCTTTAACTAAGGAAATCTTCAGAAACTACCTATATCATCCTTTTGCTTCTTGTTCAAAACAAAATGAAGAAGAAAACTAGAAGAACTTAAGCACAAAAACTTCTGCACTTTGTCCAGGACTGTAATACCTAATCCTAGCACAGCTCTTTTCAAGAAAGGATGTAGATATTAATCTGAATTTCGAATCACCACTGAGGTATGTGTGAACATGTCAGTTTCCTCTTTCTCTCTCCCAACTTCTTCCATGAATACATTAAGACCTAATTTGGCCACTGATTTTGGAAAATGATTTTTCATTTAACTTCTGTGATTATCAAGAATGTATTACAGGGACTTAGCAATACACCCGATATCTTATGAACACTCCACATTTGTTTCCTGAGTTGAAGTGAAGCATATAGCCTACGAGCTATCATCATTTTAAAAAATCCTCTGCATACACTGTGTGGTCAAAGTTTCTTTTCATGTCAGCAGGGAGGTTAACAAATTTATCTACAATGCTTAACAGTTTATTCACCATACAGAAAACACAACCTTTTCTTTCTTTCTTTCTTTCTTTTTTTTTTTTTTTTTAAAAAAAAGCTCTTTTGTTTAATTCTTTTTCCCTCAGCATAGCTGCAAGCAAGTGAAAACACTTCCCGATTTGAATTTCACAAGCTTTTCCCCTTGCCAGTTGTATGGTGCTAACAAGAAGCCAAACGTTTGTGTCTAACTTAACCCTAAAATAGGAGAACATCTTTAGAATATGACTTTGCCTACCCCAAAACAGAGGCATGAGGCTTATATTCTCAATCCTTGAAAAATGTTTCTATTGAATTTAATTATTCAAAGTGACAAGTGCAAGTTTCATCATGGGGGAAAAAAAGCTTATCAGGTGGACAAGTAACCATTTCATTTGTATTTATGATCACCAAGTAATCACATAATTTTTTATTTAAATGTAAAAGAGAAAAATAACTTACTGACTTTTAAGTCCATTTCTCATTTCCTCCATAGAGTACTTCTACACCAGTTAGCAGACTTCTTAAAAAGACACACACATATTTCAATGAAAGCACAAGTTGTCATCATTGCCTGGAAGCCAACTAGAGAGGCTGTGTGTTTATTTAACAGTTTGCAAATCCAGTACCAGGCATGTGATATAAAAGATTAAAAGCCTCTCTTATTTGTAAATACCATGCTGTCCTCCAAAATGGTCAAATGCACAGGAAGTCTGAGTCAGTGGAGTAGTACCATAAAGTTTATTTTTATGAAACCTGTCTGAATTGCAAGGGAGGGCTGCAATGTGGGACACAGGTCTGTTTGCCAGTCAGCTAGTGGACAAAATCTGATTTCACTAAGGACCAAACTGGTGTGTATTGTTCAGCGGGATAACTTCCTCATTGTAGAACTGGCCTGTTTTCATGAATTATTTCAGGAAAGTCTCATTTGGACCTGGTCTACCCTGCTGTACAGGAAATGAAGGTTTCTAGGCAAAGACTTTACTTAGTGACTAACCAAAATGTTTAATAATGTCACCAATTCCAGACTTTTCCACTGTCCTCCAAAGTGCAGTGGGACTGGTCAGGCCAGTCTTCTAAGGGCGGATGCACAATGGTTTCTGGACATGTAGAACCTCCAGCCGCATCAGCAAGGACACGGCTGACTGTAGGCTATTGTCAGAAGAAGCCGCAGAATCTCCTCTGGCTTAGGAGTTTTAAACAGCTCGAGTTCTATTCCTTCTCTTAAGAGTCTGAGCATCTGTGAAGGAAATTTCATGTGAATCACAGAACTGCAAACAGGGTAAAGTGCCACAGCTTTCTACTTGCAAGGAGATAGTGCCTGTAGCTATTTGGCAGCTCAAGGCTCGTTGCAGAGCCAGGAGAAAGCCAGTGAAGAAAGAGGGAGGAAGGAAAAGCTTCTGACAAATCCAAGTCCTCTCCTCAACTGCTGCTGAAGAAAGTAGAGCCAGTGCAAATCATTGGGAGTTGGGGTCCCACACGGTTTTCTACTTCCTTTCTCAATTTTGTGTGTTTCTACACGGGGATCAGTCTCTGGGTGGTCTCGAGTTTCTCTTTGTACTTTGTGATCCTGGATTCAAAGTCTGTTATTCTGGAAAGGCCTAGGGTTGTGCTGTTGCTGGGACTTTGATAAAGGTCTGAAACAAAACCATTGGGATTCTAGATGCCATGGAACCTTGGACTTGTTGTGCATCTATATGAATAATTCTGTCACTTAGGCAATAACACCAGAGTCATACTCCCTCCTTTTAATTGTCTTTCCATTTATTAACTGCTCATAACATCAGTGTTTCTTCCATTGAGAAATATTTGGCTCTGTTAATAGAAAGAATCAAAGGGTTAAAGAACAAAATACATAAAATATATATTAGTAGTTTACTGTTGTGCCCACATATAGACATTGATATGTGTGTGTATGCTTTCTTTCCTTCTCCCTTCATCCCTAGCTCCCTCTCCTTGTTTTCCTTCCTTCACTTCCTCCCTCCCTTCATCCCTCCCTCTCTGCTCGCTCTTTCTTTCTTTCTTTCTTTCTTTCTTTCTTCTTTCTTTCTTTCTTCTTTCTTTTTTCCTTCTTTCATCCAGCTCTCACACTACAAAAATCAATTCTATAAAGGCTATTGTTTTTAGGATCTACTTTGCTCATTCCTGGAATAGTCAGTTCAGTCAAGTAATTAATATAATGACAGTAATACTACCTCTACACTTATTGGTCACATTTTCTGCTAGATATGGGGCTGTGCACCTCACAGAGGATAGCTTATTTAGTCATTACAACATCTCTAGGGGTGGGTATCATTTTATACACTTTCTAGGGAAGCAAAGCAAGGCTTAGAGAAATCAAGTAATTTGCTGAAGATCATCCAGTTCGTAAATGGTATAATAAGATTTGAACCTAGGGTAGTAAACTCAAGATCTTGACCACTATAAATATGGATTTTCAGATTATGTTTGCAAGCAAAGGGCTTAGATGCTGAAGAAAGTATAGAAGCAGTATAAAAAGGAAAAATCTCTTGCCTTAAGGTTATAATTCACTAGAATGAGGCTCAGATCACCACTGTGAAATGATATTTATGTCCTCATTGCATAGGACAAGTTCTTATCATTTTCTCTTTGCCGTTTGGAACTCATCCACTCAAGTCAAAAGCTCTAAGTCTGAGCTTTTACAAGGCATGGGCAGTGACTTTTCTATTTTTTCCTTATCACATGAGTACCTTTTCTTGCCTATAAGTGACATTTAATAGAGTTGATTGATTATATCTGGATCAGTTTTACATAGTAAAAAGACAATAGACAAGGATTAGCTGACCAGTGTCTCAGTTTATTAAGTTCAATTTCCACTTTGACTTCTCTTCCACTAGTGAAAATGTGTCACCAGATTTGATCTCAAGCTAGAGAGGTAAAGGGGTTCTTTGACTACCAGGCCGTAGCCATAGAAATCAGGTTTGCTCTGCTAATGAAGTTTGACATAGATTAATGTTAAACATTATTTTGGACACATATGAAGTAAAGATGGCAAGAGATGACTCAGATGTAAAAAGACTGGTGGAGGGAAGGATAATCCACAAAATTGATGAATCACTCATGAATAATCAATAACTGAATACAATGTAATAATATATGTTCATTTCTACTAATAAATAAGCTATCATTATGCTCTCTTCACTCTTCATTTGGATCAAATTACTTCTCTGCTATATTTCCACTCTTACTGGTACCTATTTGCTGTGATTTATTCCAGTTTTGACTCTATCTTGTGGTTCTAATCTTGCTTGTCTCTAGGTAAACTGCAAACCAATAAGTATGTTTCAGTATTATTTACTGTAATTCTTGCCTTTATGCCAGGTGTCAAGAGAAGGACTTCTTTTATTAATGTATCTGTCTGGATATGTGCTAATATGGGCCTTAATACACACTTTGATTATGGTTGGTTACGTCTAGCAGATTCAGTTTGGTTCATTTAAATTATTTTGGCCTGTCTACATACATGACAGTGCCACACAGCTAATTATAGTAGTTTTCTACTCATCTTATTGACCCGACACATAGTAGCAAGTGGACCAAAATTTTCTATACAATCTGAAGTTATATGTATACAACAATAATGTATTCTCATAAGAGGTGAAAATCATAGTCATCTGAAAGTTTGGGTTCCATGATGCCAAAGAGAGCTGGACACCAGGAGTGAGAATCAGCTGAGGACATGCATACCCACATTCATGCCTACATTTCCTTCTCATTGCAACATGCAGCCATTGTTTTGGCACCTACTTAAATAATAGCATGTTATTGCCCTTTAGGGTATGAATAATATTTTGTTACTGGTTGGGTATTGGAAAACTTTTCAGAATAGTTTTGTGATTTTTACTTAGCTCAGGTATGCAGAACACATTTCTTCTACCTACTTTGCTAACGAGAGAGGTTGACTAGAATGTTTTTTAAAAGTGTGTTCCTATTTCTGTTGATCTTTGTTCAGTCCTACTGGGACAAAATGTAGTGTGGGGAATCCTTGTTGTGTCAACCACAAAGCAAAAGACTTTCCAAGGGATGAGTGGGAAGAAGGTGGGAGGAGAGAAGCATGCCTCATAGAGTTCATGTTTATCTTGTGGGCTTGTTGGATCCTCTCAGGGAAGATTTTCTGAGATAAAAACAACAAATCTTCATTGTCCTTGCTGTGCCATGAGGTTTCACCAGCTCCCTTCATGGCAGGCTTGTCTTTCCACACCAGTGTCTTCACTTTGCATTTCAGCTGAAATTTTCTATCCGGGAGGAGAACCAAGAGAAAAAATGGAGCAAGTATATTTAATTTTGAGACCTCAGACCAGAACTATAGAAATCTACTCTAACTGGAAATCTGAAGAAGTTAAGTATGAATATTGTTCAGTAGAGGCAATAGAAAACACAGCTTTGCTGATTTTCATAGGAAGCCTTTCTGGATAGCCTCTCTGAGGCCTGACCTGAAAGATGCATCCTCAAAACTTGAGGATTCATAGTGTTCTGGGGTTTATATGAAGCTGAAAGGATGGTGTGACAGTTTTGTCAAGGACTCTGTACTTCAACTTTTATCTGAGTGCTGTTGACACAGGTTTACATTATGAGAGACCTGGTACTGCTTTCTAATGTTGCAGGAGCATTGGAGGAAAAGTATGCTTCTGAATATTTAAAACTGACTTTTCATTTTTAAATGAATTCATTACCTTTATTATGGAATAATAATATGGATTACCATTTTGAAATAGTTACTGTGATTTTGAATAGTGTAGAATGCTTAATAATTTTAACAAATTTTGAGAAGAATAAAGATCTAAATAGAAATCATCTCTATACTAACCAGCCATAGATAATTACGAGTAATATTTTAGTATATTGTCTTATAGTCATTTGCTTAATATGTATGTATGTATGTATATTAAGTAAAATGAAAAAAAATTCACACAAAATAATAGTAACAAAACTAAATATATAACACAATTTCCATTTGCAAAATACACGTATACATATATATCCATATACAAAATGTATATTTATAAATTGAAATTATATTCTATCTTGGGTTTTCATTAATATTATATTGTATGGTATACATGTAGAACATGTTTAAAATACACACATAAAACACATAATGTGTATATACACATACACACAGGTATGTATTTTGCAAATTGAAATTGTGTTGTATCTTATAGAATTCATTTAACATTATAATTTATTTAATTACTTAGGTGTTTTTTTTTTTAAAGATTTTATTTATTTATTCATGAGAGACATAGAGGGAGAGAGGCAGAGACACAGGCAGAGGGAGAAGCAGGCTCCATGCAGGGAGACAGACAGGGACTCGATCCTGGGTCCCCAGAATCACGCTGCAGGCTGAAGGCAGCAGTAAACCGCTGAGCCACCCAGGCTGCGCCTACTTAGGTGTTTTAAGAAGCATTGTGTTCACATCTCTGTTTACTTCCTTAAAACTAATTCCTGAAAGTAGAAATACAGTGTCAAAAGGCAAAGCCACTTTCAAGGTTCTTGAGGGAGTATTGCCAGATCTTTTCTATTTCCTTTTAATTTTTTTTTTTATTTATTTATGATAGTCACACAGAGAGAGGGAGAGAGAGGCAGAGACACAGGCAGAGGGAGAAGCAGGCTCCACGCAGGGAGCCCGACGTGGGATTCGATCCTGAGTCTCCAGGATCGTGCCCTGGGCCAAAGGCAGGCGCCAAACCGCTGCGCCACCCAGGGATCCCTCTATTTCCTTTTAAACCAATATTATATTGCAAAAACTCTTTAAAGTTTCCAAGCAAAAATTATTGACAATCCCATTTGGAAATCAGTATTTTATTTGACTTTGTCACCTCTGGTTCTTGTTCATAAGTTTATTCTATTCTTATTTTCATTACTGCAATGGATAGAATTTATTCTACTCTTTCTTTTGTTCTTGGGTTAGGCATAGTTTCTATTATACTATAGTCTTTGTCTTTCTTCCTCCTCCTTCCTTTTTGCTTTGCTTATATCCCTTTAGAGAAATCAATGAATACAATTTGATGTGTGTCCTCTACTCCTTCCTCTATGCTTACACACCCTATACAGACACATCCAAGGGGATGGATCCTACGTCTTTTAAAAGGTATAATCAGGCCATATACATAGTATATATATATGTGTGTGTATGTGTATTACTCTGTATCTTGGTTTTCTCACTTTGAAATACATTTTGGAGACTCTGAGAAAGATAGACCTATTTTACTCTTTTCACTGGTTGTATGAGGTATGAATTTGCTAAAATTTATTCAAGTGTTCTGCTATCATTAGGGATTCTGTTGTGAAAAATGTTTTCAACACATAAAAAAGTACTGTCACTACAAATATTTGTAGATACATATTCTTAGCTATTGGGTTTTATTTTTATGGTTTAATTCCCAGAAATAGAAACACTGGTTCAAAGGGTATGTGTATTTTAAATTTTAATGGGTTTTCCCATATTGTTTTCTAAAAATATTATAGCAAATCACATCCCCACAGCAATGTTTAAGAATATTATTTTCCTTACATTTCCACTAGTGCTTTTGTTTCTCCACTTTCTAATTTTTGCCAATCTGATGAGTAAACATTATTAATTTAATTTTAATTTTCTTGACTTCTAATGAGGTTGAGTGTCTGTTCCTATTATTACTATTCCTTTGGATTCTTTTTTCTTTGGTGAAGATTTTATTTATTTATTCATGAGAGACACACAGAGAGAGGCAGAAACATAGACAGAGGGAGAAGTAGGCTCCCTGCAGGGAACCTGATGGGGGACTTGATCCCAGGACCCCGGGATTATGCCCTGAGCCAAAGGCTGATGCTCAACCACTGAGTCACCCTCTTTTGGATTCTTTTTTTTTTTTTTTTTTTTTAAGATTTATTTACTTATTTATGATAGACACAGAGAGAGAGAGGCAGAGACACAGGCAGAGGGAGAAGCAGGCTCCATGCCGGGAGCCCGTCGTGGGACTCGATCCCGGGTCTCTAGGATCGCGCCCTGGGCCAAAGGCAGGCGCTAAACCGCTGAGCCACCCAGGGATCCCCTCTCTTTTGGATTCTTATCTGTCAATTACCTGCGTGTATCTTTGGCCCATATCCTTAAATATAGTTGCCTTTTTCTTATTAATTTGTAAAAACTCTTTGTATATTACAGATTTTTTGTCACATTAGTTGCTATATCTTTCTCACCAATAACTTGTTCTTTGATTTTATTTTTGTAACTTTCTGCCACAAAATTTTAAAAATAGTCTTATGATATCACATCTATCTCTCTTCCTTTACAGAATCTGGATTTCCTGCCTTAGTTTAAAAGGTCTTCCTGCCTATTTTCTTATCCTCTAATTTAAATTCTAATTTCTATTTTTTCTCTTTTCAGTGTGTTAATATTTTTTTCCATCTGGAATTTGTTTTTGCCTGTATAGAGGGTCCAATTGTGTTTCCTTTTAGATGGAAAGCCAATTGTTTAAGCATCATATATTTAATAAACTGTCTTTTTTTTTAAGTGAATTAAATTTCCGTATATCCTAGTGTCTGTTTTTAAAATTTTTTCTCTGGTCCACTGATCCATTTTTCTACTTCTAGGCCTGGACATATTGCTGTGAGTGTAATAGCTGTGAGTATATTTTAATGTGTAGCAAGTTGATGCCTCCTGCTCCTTCTTCATAATTTTAATCTAGTTTTCAACACTTCTGTATGAAAATTAAAGAAATTTTATTAAAAATGCATCAAAAAAATAGGAGCAAAGCATATTCGGTTTATGATTCTGATTAACTTAAAGGTATGTTCTGATTTTCAGTGGTTTGTCAGTTTTGTGGTCTTTACATTTGTTTAGACCTTGTGTTAGGTTCTTCCATAGGATTAATCCTCATGTTGGTCTTGTATCTTTCTCATTATGTTTCCTTCTGGAATAAGAGTAATCCAGTAAGAGGAATAATACTGGAAGGAAATATGTCAAACCATTAACATTAGCTGGCCCTGGTGTTAGGATTATGAATGAATTATTTTTGCTTCTTCAACTTTTCTGTATTTTCCAACTTTTCCATATGGATCATGCCTTATTTTTATAATGGTAAGAGGTTAACAAAGTTTACTTTAAAAAAAAGATTTTATTTATTTGAGAGAAAGAGAGAATGCAAGGATAAGAGGGGCAGTGGGGAACAGAGGTAGAAGGACAATCAGTCTACCCGCTGACAGTGAGCCCCACTCAGGGTCTTAACCCTAAGACCTTGGGATCATGACCTGAGCCAAAGGCAGACATTTAACTGACTGAGTCACCCAGGTGCCCCAATAAAGTTTACTTTTAAATGGAATGGCAATAATAGTATCTTGGAAGATTACATATACAATAGTTCCACATGGAATTCTACTAGTATCTCCCTGGATCAGTGATTCTTTTTTTTTTTTTTTTTTTTTAATTTTATTTATTTATTTGAGACACACAGAGAGAGAGATAGAGAGAGGCAGAGACACAGGGAGAGGGAGAAGCAGGCTCCATGCAGGGAGCCCGACGTGGGACTCGATCCCGGGTCTCCAGGATCACACCCTGGGCTGCATGTGGCGCTAAACCACTGCGCTACCGGGGCTGCCCTGGATCAGTGATTCTTAAGGAGGAAAGGTGGTGGGACGTAGGGAAAAGCTCTTGGTTAGTGTTATGTATGCAATTTAGGAAAACATTTTCTCTATTAGTCACCATTTTAACCTAGTACTTGACTGGTATCTAGGAGCACTCTGAACATTTGATAAATGAATGAATGTTATACAACATTTTAACAAAATTGTTGTAATACCTTGTATTTGGAAAACAAATAAAAAATCTATTGTTTTCTTAATGTGAAATAGGAAAATGAAATTCAATAAAAATATCTCTTCAATTGGTGAGAATATATGAAAGATACATGTTTTCTTCTATGAATCAGTGATAAGAAGTTGTACTGAGAAAGCCAGTTCTCTCACAAGGGTTCCATCTAGAGAGGGAGCATGAGATTCATCTATTTATACAAAGGAAGAGAAACACTGCATGGGATTACAACAGAGGCTAGCACTTAGTAAGTACTCACAGAGTATTGATAAACTAATTAAAAATATTGCATTATTTTTGGTGGCCAAAGAATTGAGTATTATTAAGCTTCTAATTTTCTAAACATACATTAGATTTCTGCATTTCTACCTATTACTGAAATATTATACTAGTGAGAAAAATTATACAAGGTCTGGGAGAAAAAATTCACATCTGTCTTTGCCAAGGGGCTGAATGCGGAGGTGATGGAGTGGTTTTACTACCTAAATGACTGAAAAGCAGGTTATGGTGCCCCAAGGAAGTCCTTGTTGCTTGCTGATAATTAGTAGTGCTTGTTTAAATCACACTGTTTTATTGGGCCTTAAAAATATCTTTCAGTTAGTTTCAACTCCAGCAGGAAAAATGAGCTGAGGAGGGTGGAATGCTGCTCACTGTTTTGCTGGAAGCTTTAAACTTCATTCTGTCTCTTTTCAGATGATGGCCTTTTGAAGTTCTTCCTCTTTACCATCTTTGTCTCACTCCCCTCTTCTTTCTTATCTTAGTCCTTCTTTCCTTCCTCCCTATCTTTCCTTCTTCCCCATCAGTAAGAGGCAGGGAAAGGAGAAAAGAATCCATTTTGCTGTTTCTTCATTCTGCTCTCTGCTACCTTTCTTTCATCAAGCTCTGCCTTCATCTGCAACCCTAGATACAATCCAATTTTTAGTGTTGATGTACTCATTCTAAAGATATTGAGCTCCTACTATGTTGAGGTAGAGTTTTGGATGCTCAGTTCCAACACGTAATTAGCACAAAGATCTAGCTTTTATGGAATTTGCATCTTGTGATGGAGGGGGACAGATAATAAAAAGTAAGCATAATGAGTAGGTATAGATGTCATAGGTGGTAGGCATTCTGGCAAAGAGCAACAGTAGAGCAAGAAAAGGTGGAAGGGTTGTGTGAGCGTGGAGGGAGGATGCAGTGGGATGGTTAAGGTAAGCCTTAAGGAGCATTTGGGCCAAGACATGAACGAGATGAGGAAGTGAGACACTAGATATTCAGGGAAGGAATTTCTTGGTAGTGGGAAGAGCCAGTGCTGTGCCCTTGTGGCAGAAGCATTTCTCCTGGGAAGCAGTGTGCTTAGAGCCTAGCAAGGGAGAAGTCAGAGGGGTCAGGGAAGAGGAGGGGCAGGTGAACTGCTTTTTAATTGGAGAATTCAAAAGTTAGTGCTTTGATTAAGTTTATATTAAAACTTTCTCAAATTTGTTTTCATACTATTTATAGAAGTCACTTTTGATGAAAACTTGATTGGCAAGAAGAAAGCTGTGTGTTTAACCTTCCCTCAGAACTCTAGTTAATATTATTTCATAAATTTTCTCCCTTTTTAATTCACCAGTAGAAAAAAGAATTAGAAGAGAGCCTCCCCCCACCCCCCAATTAAAGCAGAATTGTTCCAGAGCTACTGTGATACAAATATGCTGGAGTTGGAGACAACAGCATACTGGAGTGATCCATGAAATTCTAGAATGTGGAACAGTGATGGATGACTGGTAATCAACTTAGCAGATCAGTTCAGGTGAAACCTAGGCCTGTGGGTAAAGGCAGACATTAAGAAGCAACTCCATTAAACTACAGAGTCCAGAAAGGCTTGGCATTTGGAAGTAATAGTTGCCTCAAGGTTAGGGTTGGCATGCAGCTGAAAACAGAAGAGTTGGTTGAAAGTCTTTAAAAGGAGCAGTAAGAGCTGCAGATACCCTCTTGATTTCAGAATCCTCTACAGTTTGGTGGAAAGAGAGAAACATCTTCCTGAAAATAGAGGGATTTAATAAAGGCTGTCATGCCAAATGGGAGGCACCCCAGCTCCTTCTACCTCAATACTAATTGCAAGGCATGTATCACCCAGGCAGGAGTTGGAGTGGTCTCTGAGAAAACTAACCAACCAGTTCAAGTGAGAGGACCCTCAGAAACTGACAGTTAATGGTCTCCCTTTGAGGTGACTAGGTCCCCACCTGATTACTCTAGAGATGCACACACAGAAATGTGATTGGACAATCAAGGATTACCACATAATGCTGGTAACACCAAAGATAGACCCCCCCTCCCGCCACACTTCAGTTCTGTTGGAGTGACTATATAGAATGAAGGAAGATTATAATCTTCCTTGAGCTACTATTTGCCAAAAAGAATGATTGCAAGTGTTTGTGGCTAAGTTCACTCTACCCTTGAGACAGATGTCTGTGAGGCAGAGAAAATCTGCTTGGTGTTAATAGAAACAGTGTCCTGGGGCCATCCTGGTCTCTGCCCTTGCTCTTTCTCATTTTCAGATTCAAATCCAGATTTATTACAGATTATAATACCTAGAACAAATTTATGAATCTATTTTCAAAATTCATCTTATCTTCTAGGAATCTCAGGCAAACTAGGAAATATGCTTTTGTTTAGTCATTTTAAGAGCTAAGTTTCTGGATTTTAAATATTTTATCCTATAGTGTCAACAAAATGAAATTAGGGGACGCATTTGCTGTGATTCTATGCATTTTGTCTCATATTTCATATTCAATGTGAAGGATTTAGAAAGATAAGGTCTTTCATCTCATGTATGACCACATGGAGGGCTTTCTGCCATAGATCTATTATAATTCTCCCACCTCTGGTCTTAGATCAAGGAATTGCAGACTCTTCTCCATGACAACTCATTAAATCCATATTTTTTTCCCTCAGGGTAATTGGTCTATTCTAAGTAGTTTTGTTGATTGGAGCTTTAGCTTTTGTGTTTGCTGAACAGCCATTCATGTATTTTGAGGTCATGAGGGGGTGGTATGTTTAATTGTGTCCCTCTAGTATTATAAAACTCCAAGAACTTTTGTTTGCTTTTCCAGGAAACTTTGCAACTATGTTCTTTGATTTGGGACTACAGAATTTCTGGTTAAAGTTTCCAATTCTTAGTTTTCTGGGTAAATTCTTGGGAATTGGTAAAGCTCCCAAGATGATTGTCATACTGTTCAAATTAAAGGGAAAAGGCCATATAAATCTTAGATTTCTAAGCTATTGGGGTATTGCATCTACTTGGTTGGAACCAATGTGTTGTCTAGTTCTTATCCAGTAATTGTAGCCACATCTTGCATATGAAACAAATTTTACTTGTACATGTGTGCTGAGCATTTCCTATGTGGAAAGCATTATGCAAGAATGAAGCAAAGAAATAAAAGATCTCAATATTTTCTTCTTGGAGTGAAGGCATTCTAGTTGGAGAGATGAGTTGTGAAAAGTTGAATTAACATATTTACATAACAGATGCTATAAGAATTTGTAAATATTAAGACTAATTATATATTAAAGTATTATAGAATTCAAGGCAAGAGAAATGGATTTGAAGAAGGAAGAACTGATTAAAAAGTGGAATTTTGTTTGAGGACTGGATTTGGGTAGAAATAGAAGAAAAAGAGGAGAAAAAATGAAGAGGTGAAAAACCACAGGGCATATCAGATTGAGAGGAAGGAACGGTGTATAGGGGAGGAGCACCCTCAATTCAAAACCTCTGTACCAGTCAGGGTGCTTGGGTTTTAAGGAGTTTAAGCCAGGTCTGGCTTACTTAAGCAGAAAAGGAATTTATAATATTCTGTCTTCTAATCTATGAAGATCACCTTCCATTTATTTAAGCCTCATTTAATTTCTCTTTATTTTTTGTAAGTTGAATAATTTTCTTTGTTAGAAGACTTGCACATCTTCTATTACTTTTTTTTCCTAGATAGTTGATACTTCTGTTATTGTCAAAAATATTTTAGTTTCTAAATGTTGATGCTATGTAGAAATACAGTAGATTTTTGCATATTGTCCTTGTATCCAGCAAATTTGCTAATGTAACTTATTAAATATAATAATTTTGCCTATAAATTCTTCTGAATTTTCCAAGTATATGATCATAGCATGTATGAATAATAAATAATGATATTTTATTTTCTTCTTTTTGGCCTTATAACTTTATTCTTTTTTCTTGCCTTATTGCACTGACTATGACCTTTTAATACAATGTGGATAGAAGTGATGGTGGGCTTTCTTTTCTCATTGCTGATCTTAGAGGGACAGCTTTTAACATTTCACCATTAAGAGTGATGTTTATCTATGGGTTGTTGTAGCTACTTAAAAAAAACCCAGATTAAGATAATTAATCTTAACCAGTTAGCTAACAGTTATTTTAAAATACTGAATTCAGGCACCTGAGTGGCTCAGTTGGTTAGGCATCTGCCTTTGGCTCAGGTCAAATCCTGGAGTGCCAGGATTGAGCCCTGCATCAAGCTCCCTGCTCAGCAGGGAGTCTGCTTCTCCCTCTGTCCTTCACCCTTCTGCTCTCTCTCTCTCTTTCTTAAATAAAGAAATAAAATCTTTAAAAAATAATGAATTCATATAACATTTAAGTAACCAACTTGTTGTTATAATTTTATTAATAATATATTATTAATTAAAATAAATTTTATCAAATATTTTTTTCTGTATCTATTGAGTAATCATATGAATATTTTCCCTTATTCTGTTAGTATGAGGAATATGATGAGTTACATTAGTTGATTCTCAAATGAATTTTTCCTTTCTGAACTACATCCAACTTGATTGTGATATATTTTCTTTTACCAGAGGACAAGTTCATCAATCAGACTCATAAAAAAAATAGGACTTAGGACAGGGGAGGACAGAGCCCCTTGATTAACAGTCTTCAATGGAAGAAGAGGTCTTCCCCCAATTCCCTTAAAGTCAGATCAGGAGGCAGCATAGCTCTGTGACTAAAAGCATATGCTCTGGACTCAGACTGCTGGTTTGAAATTCCAGTTCTGCATCTTACTTGGTGTGTGACCTTCATTCTAAGGGCCCTTCTCTATAAATGAGGATAATGCTCTACTTCATAGGTTCATATTGAGGACTAAATGAGGCAACACATTAAGGTCCATACGTCATTCTAGACCATAGTGAATGCTTTATTTCAAGCTATTATTATTGTTTATTATGATTAGAAAAAAACTCTCCTCACAGCCTATAAATAGAAAATTCAACTGAACTCTGAGAAATCTGTAAATTTATCAGAAAAATTTTCATTAGCTAAAAACACAGTTATTTGATGTTTCAACTTGATCCAAAACCCTGAATAATTTTCAAAACTAATTTATAATATCTGAACTGTTCAATGACTTCCATCCTTTAAATTTTCTAAACACCTTCATCGAGGTATGATCGACACGCAATAAATTGTGCACATTTAAGTTGTGCAATTTGTTAACTTTTGGCTATATATGTACACCTAAGAAAGCATTACTGTAATCAAGATAAGGGACATATTCACCCTCTGCCCCCAACGTTTTGCTGTGCCTCCTTTTTTAATCCCTCTTCCCAGAAACCCCTACTCCCACCTGGCCATCAAGAGATGGCTGCTGGGGCTCTGAGGCAGTGCGATCCTGCCTCAAAACTCCATAGAGAAAGACAGCAAAAGTGCTTCTCCGCTCTGAAGTTCTACTGGCTTTTAATGGACATAGATGTGATTTGAGCCACATATACCTAGTACTAAAATACAGGATTCGTTCCAGAAAGACAATGCTAAAAATGCATGTAGATGAAAGCATTTATTTGTTTGATTTCCAGTGTCTAAGGTGAGACTAGGTCTGCCATGACAAAGAAATACTTTCATATTTTACAACCGTTGTACCATCCTTTCATTGTCCATTCACTGCCAGTCAATCCACCACACTGTGTGCATGGGGCCTATGTGTCACTGGCACTGAGGCAGAACTGTGCAAGATACACAGGCGAATTAATAAGGCTTGGGCCTATTTTTAAGAATCTTAGAGTTTAGTAAGACTAAAGTAAAAAGGCTAGCTGTGTAAAGGAAAGTAATGTTTGTTGAGCCCTGCCACATGGTAGATACCATGCTGATATGGTTTGCACACATTATCTTATTTAAACCTCTCTCTAGGTCTATGAGATAGGTTCTATTACCTATTTGTACATGGGGAAATTGAGGATTAGAGAGGTTCAGTAACTTGTCCAAGGCTCCAGAGTTATCTGTGTCAAAGTTGAAAGTGATTAAAGGGAAATTTAGAGAGCTTGGGGTATTCCTTCTATAACTCAGCATCACATTAGTTTGGTTGCTACCTCTGTTCTGAATTGTACTTAGGTCTAGTAGCTAATACCTTCTTGGTCTCTGCTGTAGCGTCTGCCTCTCCCCCAGGTCCAGTTGTTATGTACACCAATCTGAGTTTCTGAGGCCCTAGGCTTTGGGCTTCTGTCTCGCCCCTCTTCTTCCCAGGGTCAGTGCCAGGCATCTGGGTCCCCAGTGTGCCCACTGGGGTTTCTCTTCCTGCTGCCTTTAAAACCCTGTTGTAACCACTTGCTGGCTCTGCCTTTTATCCTGCCTGCTTCACCTTCTCCATCTCAGTCTGTGTATCCATCATTTAAAAAAATTATTTTATTTATTTATTCATGAGAGACACAGAGAGAGAGAGGCAGAGACACAGGCAGAGGGAGAAGCAGGCTCTATGCAGGGAACCTGACGTGGGACTCGATCCTGGGTCTCCAGGATCACGCCTTGGGCTGAAGGCGATGCTAAACCACTGAGCCACCCGGGCTGCCCAGTATCCATCATTCTCGATGGGAATTCCTTATTTTGTCTTGTTTGTCTGGATCTGGCCCATTCCTGGGTCCTCCTCTCTCTAACCTTCTTTTGGACTGGGCCAACCTTCCATTTTCCACAGCTGATCTATCCTCAGGGTCTGTTCCTTCTCAGAGGGGCTCATGTTCCACCTGTTCAGGTCTTAAGGCCGACAGACACCCCTCTCACCTGTCTCATTTGACTTTGTCACTACCTCCTTTTTGGAAGTTCTTTCCTTTTTTAATCTAGCTTTGGCCCTGATGCATGAATCATTAACAAACAAATATATGTCTTCTTCACAACTGATCACTTCCAATTTGGCGTTCACTCAGGTCTAGTAGGTTTGAGGAAGCAATAGCTCATATTGAATGACTTGACATCACTAAGTAGGACTAAGCTGCCTGTGTTTCAAGGACATGTGATGATATTAAGGTCACAAGCATAAAGTATAGCACTGTAGGCATTCTTACTAGTCTTTCCTGGTGAAATGTTCATCCTCATTTCTCGTTTTGTCTCTGAGACTATGTTCATACCATCTTTAATAGGTCATTAAACAGATTCAATTTTCTCTGTCTATCCAAATTGTAGTTAGAAGGATCTTTGTATAAAACTAATCATTTTTAAAATAAATTTATTTTTTATTGGTGTTCAATTTGCCAACATATAGAGTAACACCCAGTGTTCATCCCATCAAGTGTCCCCCTCAGTGCCCATCACCCAGTCACCCCCACCCCCTGCCCTAAAACTAATCATAAAAAGACATCTTACTCACCTCTTTTCTCTGAAAGGCACCTATGTATTAAGTCACCCAAGGAGGAGAGACACACTTGTTCTTTGTGACTTCTTCCTCTGCTCCTGAGAAATAGATTAGCAGACAGAAACGTGGATACAGATGTGGTTTTTGAAAAAAAGTTTTTACAGTTTAAATCCTTAGAAGGATTGGGCTTGGCTGGCCAGGCACCTAAGAATAATATGGACATGGAACAGCAGCTAGTGATGCCCACATGGAGGCCTAGCACAGAGTCACATGGGAAGCAATTTGAGATGTCACGGGTCTCTGTGGCCTCTTATCAGTGCTTGATCCCCACATTAAGTTTTTGTATAAGACTTTTATAAACTCCCTAAGAGTTTACAGCAATCCAGTGCCTCATCCCTGTGATAGGATACTAATTAAATTTCATCCTGACCTCATGGAAAAATAGCCAAGGAATCCAGTGAGATGAAGTTGCAGGGCCTTTGGGTTCTACTAGCCTTCATAATCTCCCTTCTTCCCTCATCAGGGGGAAAGCTTAAGGTGGCTCCATTGCCACTTTCACTATGCAGTTGTAAGAACCAGATGGAGGTGAAATCTATGGTTATGACAAGATAGACTGCAGCAAGCAGGCACCTGCCTTAGTAGGCAATGCTGTCTTTCCACTCATTGGAAAGGGAAATTGCTAGTCATAATGAAATGGGCCACGTGAAATGGAAGACTGGGTATGTGGAATTAGGAGCAATGACAGAAGGTACCTGCATTGCCTTTTCCACCTTATATGTCAGATCCCTGCTATTCATTGGCTACTGTTTACTCTGAAAGTCTGTACAGTTTCCCTTTTTAAAGAAAAGATGCAATCTGAAAATGCAAGTTTCTTCAAGTTATAATGAGTAACTTTTTATAATAAGATTTTAGAAAGCTATGCTTCTTTTCTTCTAGGATAATATTTTTATTTCAATTATAAAATTGCTGTTAAAAATAGCCAGCTCAAGTTCATAGGGTATCAGTCTTATCAGGCAGTTAGTTTACATTGTGAAAAAAAAAAGTATGAGTCATTAAACCAAAAAAAAAAAAAAAATAAAGTAACTGGTATCTTCTTGTCACATATTGTATATGGCCCTTTTTGTCAGAAATGTGAAAAATAAAAAAATAAAAATAATAAAAAAAAGAAATGTGAAAAATGATTTCTTAGTCTTGCCAGTATAATTTCAAAGCACTAAGAATTTACTTGTATTTGCTAATTGAAGTTATTCTGGTTATAAGCAAGGTACCAATTTCTCTCATTAAAAATAAAGAAGACTTGGGGTGCCCGGGGGGCTCAGTTGGTTAAACGTCTGACTCTTGATCTCAGTTCAGGTCTTGATCTCATGATGGTGAGTTCAAGCCCTGCTTAAGAAAATAAATAAATAAAATAAAAAATAAAAAAGACTTTTGACTTTCAGGATTTTCATATAGGTATATAGCGTTTCCTTGATTTTGAGTGTGTGTATGTGATTATATGGGATGCATATACCTCATACTTCTATGCTAGTAGGTGTTAACCAATTTGGTTATCTTTCCAGTCGACCTACTGCATTTTAAGAGAACTTTTTGGATACAGTGCCTTAATCTAGAAAAAGAACTTCTTTGATGTGAAAGACTTTGTGTTCTCATAGAGGTTAGCAAGGTACATATTTTGGGGCAGAAATTCTTTTTACCAGCCATCAGATCCAATTTTGTAGACCATGGCTGATCTAACCATGACCTATGATGGGTGTACAAACCATGATATTGAGATTTAAAGGGATGATTCCCTTTTGGACAAGAGGGGAACTAAAAGTTTTTGACCTCTTGAGTCTAACCTCCTTGGCCACATCTCCCAGGGCTGCCCGGCCACATACCATGTGCTCCAGTCTCTCTCCTCCCATGACTACTGCCCTAGGTTTCTCTTATTCTTTCACCTGGAGTTCTCATATCCTTCTGAAACTGTGAAAAACACAGACAACAATAACATAACATTCATTTCTGGAGCACTTGCCATATACCATGCACTGTTCTAGGTACTTTACACATACTGAGTCTTTCAATCTTCACAACAACCCAATGAGATAGGTTCTATTCATACTCCTGTTTTACAGTTGGGGAGACAGGCATAATGGGGCTAAACAACTTGTCTCAAACCATACAATTAGCAAGTAGTGAAGCAAAGATTTGGATCCAGGCAGTACAATTCTAGAACCCAGTTTATTGGCCACCATGCTATTCTGCAGCTTGAACCAAGTCAAATGTATGGCATTGGCCGAGGTTGAAGAGGTTGCTGCCTGTGTTCTCTTCTAGGATTTGGATGGATTCCTGTGTCACATTTAGGCCTTTGATCCATTTTGAGTTTATCTTTGTGTATTATGTGAGGAAATGGTCCAGTTTCATTCTTCCACATGTGGCTGACCAACTTTCCCAACACCGTTTGTTGAAGAGACTGTCCTTTTTCCATTGGATATTCTTTCCTGCTTTGTCAAAGACTAGTTGACCAGAGTTGAGAGTCCCTTTCTGGGTTCTCTATTCTGTTCCATTGATCTATGTGTCTGTTTTTGTGCCAGTACCACACTGTCTTGATGATTACAGCTTTATAATAGAGCTTGAAGCCTGGCATTGTGATGCTACCACCTCTCATTTTCTTTTTCAACATTTTTCTGGCTATTCAGGGTCTCTTCTGGTTCCATATAAATTTTAGGATTATTTGTTCCAGCTCTGGGAAAAATGTCGGTGGTATTTTGATAGGGATTGCATTGAATGTGTAGATTGCTCTGGGTGGCATAGATATTTTAACAATATTTGCTCTTCCAATCCATGAGCATGGACTGTTTTTCCATTTCTTTGTGTCTTCCTCAGTTTCTTTCATAAGTGTTCTGCAATTTTTAGGATACAGATCTTTGGTCAGGTTTATTCATAGATATATTATAGTTTTGGGTGTAGTTGTAAATGGGATTGATTCCTTAATTTCTCTTTCTTCTGTCTCATTGTGCATGTATAAAAATGCAACTGATTTCTGTGCATTGATTTTATATCCTGCCACATTGCTGAATTCCTGTATGAGTTCTAGCAATTTGAGGGTGGTTATTTACCCCAAAGATACAAATGTAATGACCCAAAGGGGCACATGCACCCCAATGTTTATAGCAGCAATTTCCATGATAGCCAAACTATGGAAAGAGCTGAGATGTCCATCAGCGGATGAATGGATAAAGATGTAGTATATACATACAATGGAATATTACTCAGCCATTAGAAAGGATGAATACTTACCATTTACATCGATGTGGATGGTACTGGTGGGTATCATGCTGAGCAAATTAAGTTAATTAGAGAAAGACCATTATCATCATATGGTTTCAAGAAACAGAGCAGAGGATCATAGGGTAAAGGAGAGAAAACTGAATGGGAAGTCATCAGAAAGGGAGACAAACCATGAGAGACTCTTAACTATAGAAAACAAACTGAGGGTTGCTGGAGGGGTGGTGGGTGGGAGGATGGGGTACCTAGGTGTTGGGCTCTTTAATAAGAGAGCATGTGATGTGATGAGCACTAGGTGTTATATGCAATTGATGAATTATTGAACTATACGCCTGAAACTAATGATGTACTATATGTTGGCTAATTGAATTTAAATTTAAAAAAAGAAAAAAACCCAAATGTATGGCATCATCACATAATATAATCAGCTCACGTCTATCTCTTCTGCTTACTTGTATGCTACTGGTGGTGAGAAATATATGCCATTTCCAGCACTGGGGGCTAAACATAGCAGATGCCCTATAACTTAATCATCTTCATCATCATCATCATCATCATCATCTCTCACATATTAGGCACATTCATGTGTCAGGCACATTTCACAGAGTTAGATTTAATTATCACAATTATCTTATGAACTTTATGATATTATCCCCATTTTATAGTTAAAAGAACTTGCATTTAGGAAAGTAATATATTTTTTAAGATTTTTATTTATTGATTCATGAGAGGCACAGAAAGAGAGGCAGAGACACAGGCAGAGGGAGAAGCAGGCTCCAAGCAGGGAGCCTGATGTGGGACTCGATCCCAGGACTCCAGAATCACACCCTGGGCTGAAGGCAGATGCTTAACCACTGAGCCATCCAGGCGTCCCACATTTAGGAAGTAATAAAATGGGAATTTGAGACCTCTCCATTGGGTTCCAGAATCCTTTCCCTTTACCACTGTACCTTACATGCTCAATTAATTAACACAAAAGGAACTGAGTAGATGAGAAAAAAACCCAAAACGATGGCATGATGAGTTTTTCTCCACAGGTGTTAGGATTTCTTTCTTCCTCATGTTATATCCTAGAATTCTCAGATCACATGTAGCTGTTTTCACAAAGTGATGGGCCATGTTTTTTATCTTGGTTTTCTTGCAGTCACAATGGTACCTCTCTCTGCCCTCCACTGCATACCTCCTCCTTACACAATTATTTTCTTCTACGCATTCTGTTGAGTACATATTCACTTGGGATAATTAGATTATCCCTCCCATTTTAAAACTGAGACAGTTCACTTAATTTCCAACTTAGCATGAAGCTTTTGAATCAGATTGTTTTGTTTGTAACACTTCAGCCTTGCACTCCAGGAATGGGAATTTTAAATGGTTGCAGAATTGAGAAGATATTTTGCAGCATAGGGGTACTTTAAAAGAGACAAACTGGTGTTGAAATAATGAAGCATTTCCCTGGGCTTTCTAGGACTGCCAGCTGGCCATGTCAGAGGCCTGACTGCTTGCAAGGGGTTGTGAAAGGTTATTATGTATAAGGGAGATGCAGAAAAAGAAATAGTAATAAACCAATGTGAGTTCCATCCTTCTGATTTGCCAAGACCAGATTGGCAGCTATGATTCTAAGGATCACAAAGGGCATTTCCCCTTGAGTTGTCTTTGGAGACTGTGCCAATACCTTCAAATGCCAAGTTGTGACCACCTCAGCTGCTATGACAAGATTAATTTATGAAAACTTCAAAGGAACTGCAACTTGGTCCTTCCTGGCATCTGACCCAGTTCATCGCTCCTGACCTCCTGGGGAGTGAGCCATACACCCAGAGCAAGAAGGTTCAGGAACTGTTGCTGCACTTTTGGGCAGGTTGCTGCTTTCTATATAAATGCAAAGCCAAGCTCTTAAAAAAGAAAGAAGGAAAGAAAGAACGTGTAAACTGAAATGAAGTCCAGGTTCTAATGGATCATTGGACGATTTAAGAATTGACTAAAATAAACCATTTATAAAGCAGACTGTGAGCAAATTATATTCTTTGGCCATTCCTTCATTAGACAAAATCATATCTTCCTTAATTGTGTTATTTTGGGGATAGATGATAGCTAATAAAACCAATCTAACATCTGCAGGGTTTTTTTTTTTTCAATAGTTCTGGACTAAGTTTCTTAGCATAATGTATTGTCGTGATCCTCATGGGCTGTGATTCTTTTTGCCAAGCCTACTTCATCAGTCCCCTGTTGTCCTGCAGATTTTTGAGGCGTTGGAATCCTAGCAACAGATTTCTTGTTTAAGTAGGATCATCCTGATTACCGGTCTCCCACAGGTTGGTAAAAGTTTTGTGCTGCTTCTTATCACTCATGGAACATCCCTAGAGCATTTTTTTTAAAGCCTGATCTTCCGTCACTAAATAGAAAAACACACCTTACTTGTGAATCTATGATCAGGTGTCCAAATGAGAAGGCATGCTCTCTCTTAGGAGATCACATTGTAGGCCTCACCTCAGTGGGGAGGTGGTTTTTATTGGTTCATTTGTTTGATTTTGTATAAGAATGGGAGTAATAGAAAGGCTCTTTAGGCCTCTTTAATTTGGAAGGCCAAATTAATAGTAGTCATGCCATCGCAAGAATCTTGTATTAAATATTTTTTTCATTCACTGTTCTCTAAAACTTACACATTTGCTTTTTTATTCTTAGCAACATGTAATAATGTGAACGTTGAAATATATAATAGATCATTAACTGGAGTTTTTAAAAGATTTTCTACCTAATACTAAAAGTAAAAGCAACCCTATTAGATACTATATTCCAGGCACTGTTCTGAGCAGTATGCTTCTATTAACCAATTGAACTCACAGTAACCCTTTGAGGTAGTAACTATTATTACCCCATTCTACAGATAGGAAAGTGAAGCATAGTAATGAAGGCACAGAAAGGCAATGCAATTTGTACGAAGTAGCAAGTAGCAGCATAGGCTTTTGAGTCCTGGCCACCAGCTTCTAAGCCCATTCTCCTAACAATGGAGCTGTATTTAATGCAGAGAAGTGCAAAAACATGGGGAAAAGTAAGAGAAAAAATTGCACATTTCCCCACCATTCAGCAATAGCTGTTAAAAGGAAACAGTTAAAACTTAGCTACAGTACCTGTAGGAAATCAGCCCATTGTACATCTTTGACTTAACGTCAATTATATCTCAGATAAAGCTGGGAAAAAGCTACATGTACTTTTCTGAATTTTTATGTGCATTTAAGCTTGTACAAAATAAAAATGGTAGTTTATTTGCACATTCTGTTTTGCAGTTTTTTCTCAAAACATTCTGCTCTTCCACCATATTTTTTGGCTGCATAATGCTCTACTCTACTGCATAATGCTCTACAGTAGAGCATTATATGATTTACAAAATTAAATTTCTTATTAAAAGGCATTTATGGTATTTCCAAATCTGTAATAAATGTCATGCTACTTTATCTTTAGATGTATGTTTGGTTATTTCCTAAAGATAAATTCCTAGAATCACTTCTGGCTGATTGAGGCTGAGGTAGAGGATAGGCACATTTTAAGTTCCTTTATTCATCTTGCCAGTAGGCCTCCAGAAAGGTTGTCTCAAGTTACATTAGTACTAGCAGTGAACAACAGTGCCTATTTACCTGGACACTGGATGCCCCTGGGTTATTATTCTTTCTACTATTTTTATCAAATAGACAGAACAAAGAAAAAAGTTCTCATTTCAGTGTGCACTTTTTGATTTGCAAGAAGTACAAAAATTAATAAAATTTATTTATTTGTCTCTTGAATAAGTATATATGGTTCAAAATGTTAAAGAAACAAGATATAATCCAGTGGAAATGATATGTACTTCCAACACCTGCTTCCCAGACACCCATCAGTAACTCTTAGAAGGCAACCACTGTTATTCTTTCTCTAGTAGTTTTCCTAAAATAATTATTCATATACACACAAAGATGCAGTTGAGCAAAAACATGTGTGTGTGTACATGCATGTTAATTTTTCCTTCATGAAGAGAAGCATGCAATACATCTTGGTTTGCCCCTTGCCTTTTTCACTTCACAAAATATCTTGGAGATTATTACATATCAGTAAAGAAAGAATTATCCTATTATTTTTAAAGTCTCCATACTATTGCATTATAAGGAAATGGTTGCAAATATTAACATTTGTTTATTGGCTAAGGGAATTCTTTTTTTGTGTTTGCCCATCAGTGTTTTTTAGTCTTTTTTAAAATTGTGGGTTTAATTTTTTTGTTATTGATGATTTGTAGAACTTTGTTGTATAATAAGGTTACCAGGACATTTGTGTTAAATGAATGCAACTTTCATTTCACATTTCATTGCTGGCCTTTTAATTTTGTTTTGTGGTAGTAGTTTTTGTTTGCTTATTTATTTGTTTTGTTTTGGTGTGGATATAGAGAAGTTTTTTTATGTAATGAAAACTATCAATCTTTTTGGTTTGGTTTGTGAAAGATTTTCCTGAATGATCAAAGGCTACCACTGTCTCTGTTTACTTGAATTCTTTTAACATAGAATCATGGGATTTGGACTAGAAAGACCTTAGAGTTAATGGAGGAAAAATTTCCAGTCGGCAAAATCCGTATAGCGGTGCTAATAGATACAGGTCTTCCTTTGCTTGAATGAATCCATGACCAGGAGCTTACTACCTTAAGAAAACCCATTCTACGGGATCCCTGGGTGGCTCAGCGGTTTGGTGCCTGCCTTTGGCCTGAGGTGTGATCCTGGAGTTCTGGGATGGAGTCCCACATCAGGCTCCCGGCATGGAGCCTGCTTCTCCCTCTGCCTGTGTCTCTGCTTTTCTCTCTCTCTCTCTTTCTGTGTGTCTTTCATGAATACATAAATAAAATCTTTTTTTTTTTTCATAAATAAAATCTTAAAAAAAAAAAAAGAAAAAAGAAAACCCATTCTATTGACCAGGTCTGATTTTTATAAAGCCTTTGCTGAATAAACCTTAACACAACTCTGTGAATCTTCTATTTTTGCCTCTTAATAAACACAAAACAGATTTGTTTTCACTTCTATGGGCAATTTTTAAAAATAATTTATTATTTTTTAATTCTCTCTTAAGCAATTCATATTTTAGATGTATTACTTAAAATCGAAGACATTGCAAGAAAAAAAAACAAATAGTATGGAAGCATTACCTTATAGTAATGTGTGTATGTGTATGTTTGCCAATGTTAACCATTTTGAAGTATATAGTTTACTAGTTTTAAGAGTATTCACATTGTTGTGCAACTGATCTCCAGAACTTTTTATCTCGCAGAACTGAAACTCTGTACTCCTGAAATAACTCCCATTTCCCCCTCCACTCAGCCCCTGGCAAATACCATTCTACTTATTTTTTTTTTTTCTCCTGTGGATTTGAATATTGTGGATACTTTATATAAGTGGAATCGCATGGTAGTTTTCATTTTATGATTGGCTTATTTCACTTAGCATAATGCCTTTCAGGTTCATCCACATTGCAGCATGTGACAGGATTTCCTTCATTTTAAGGCCACATAATATTCCCTTATATGTATATGCCACATTTGTTTGTCCATTCACCTATTGATGGGTATTTGGGTTGCTTCCACCTCTTGGTTATGGTGAATATTGCTGCTATAAATATGGAGGTGCATATATCTCTTTGAGACCTTGCTTTAAATGTCTTTGGATATGTACGCAGAAGAGGAATTACTCGCTTGTATTGTAATTTTATTTTTAATTTTTGGAGGAACCTCCATACTGTCTCCCATAGTGGCTACACCATTATACAATCCAAACAACAGCCACTAAGGGTTTTGGTATCTCTACAATCTCACCAGCACTTGGTATTTTCTGGGTTTTTGATATTAGCCATCATAATGGATATGAGAATCAGTAATTTGAATATAGCATTTCTGTCAGAATTTATTATTTTAAAACAGTTTCCAAGTGACATCCTTCCAGTTTCACATATTCCATAAAAGCAGTATCATAAATTACAATGAGTCCATGAGAACTTATTACTGGAAGACTTTTGTCCCTTATGAATGAGTTTGGTTTTATATATACCTCATCTATAAAATGATTTCTAATGGGCATAAGCTGAAATTCAATGTCTGTGGCCAAAGTGGCCTTAATTTTGATTTTGAATTGGAGTTAAGATAAAATGGCTGACTAGGGAAAAAAAAGGAAAAAGATAGAAAAAAAGAAATGATTGATTAGCTTTATATTGACATTATATTGGGATTTGTTGGTGGTGAAATGTCTGTTAAGAAGGTATTGGGACAATGTTGAGAACTTATTTACCTCCATTCCTATTTTTCTTAGCTTTGAATATTGGTCTTGCTTTCAGCACTCAGCAGGTGTTTCTTAGTGTCTGAAGGACACTTGCTGCCATTTTCAAATCATGCAATATGAGCTACTCTTAGAGATTTCTCTTTCCTGAGTACCTTCTAATATTTCATACTTTATCTTATTCATAAGATGAGGCTTCACCAAGTAAGACTATTTTGGCTTGACCACTAGGTGACTCAGGGTCAAGCTTCTTCATCTGGGTAGATAATTGTTAGATTTCTAACATTTAAAATAGGGGTAGGAATATTAATACTAGTACCTATCTCACAGAGTTGTTGAGAGGGCTAAATGAGCAAAGACATGAAAAGCATTTAGCAAAGTCCCTGGCTTGTAAGTGTAATATTAAGGTAATGGCTATTGATGTTATATTTCGTAGTTATATTGTAGAGGCCAATCAGATTTTATTTACTGCTCCAAATACTCAAGATAAAAGTCTAAAACCATGTGGTTTGCTTTCTAGAATTTTACTAGCACAAGATTGTCTTCTGTTTATCTTCAGTGTAGATGGTCTTTCTTTCTTCTCATGAACATGAAGGAATTCCAAGTTCAGTTTTGATTGCATGTTATCAAACAAAGTGAAAAACAGCCATTGTCAGGGCTATAAAAGTCTTTAGCATGCTGGGTGTAATATACTTCAAGGACTTGTTTTTCCCTAAGCCATCTACTCTCAAGTGACAAGAAGTCCCTATGGGCTATAGCCACAAACCCCTCATTTCCAAAATATGATTATGCCATAGATTAAATTGCTTTATTTCACCTTGTTCAAGCTCTGAGTTGATTTTGAACTCCTGTTCTCATATATAGGTATCATACTTCAATTTGTTTGGCCGAAGTTCTTTCCTTCCTTAGCAATCATCTACTACACGCTCCTCATTGTTGTCTCGTCCCTCCCTTTTTCCCTTCATCCCTCCCTCCATCCCTCTTTGCTCATTATCCATCCACAAATATTTATTGAGAGCCTACTGTGTGAAAAGCACTGTAGTCCTTAAGAACTGGACTGGACCCGGTCTTTGCTTGTTTTGTCACTGAAGATTATCAGGTCAGTTAAGATTTATGGCTGTATCATCTCAAGGGTTCTCCTATACATGTTAAAACAAACGTTCTTTGAAGATCTTTGCATCTTCTGTTACTTATGAACAGACTGGTTTTTGAGCTGCTTGCCAGGCCTGACTCCACTGTGCTATCCTGTAGTTGGCAAAATGGTGCTTCACCTCTGTCTTGAGCCTCTCTGTTATTCTCCAGAGACATTCTTCATATTTTGTTGGAGTTTCCTGAGTTAATTTTTGGTAAATATTTTTTCCCTCTCTCTCCTCTCGCTATGTATTTAAACAGACTATTACAAGGACTTGTTTCTGGCATGCCTGTGAATGTCTGGGTTCACATTTCTTTGAATTTGATGCCCAATCTACTCAGAATTTGGTTCACTCTGAAAATTTCTCTTTACTCATTTGTTTAGCATTTCTACCTCTTCTTAAACTCTAGGCTTTTATTGAAGAAATTTCAGGGCGGATATCATGTTTTTCAGGTGGGTGAGTGTGGCTCAAGGTCCACTGATGCTTCACCAGCAGGTTTTGGTGTCACCTCTGCTCACCGTGGCCCCCTGTAGCATCCCCAGGGCCCCTGTCGGAGAGATGTGGGTCACTGCTGTGGCTGTGCAGCCAGGTTTCTAGCAGGGAGGAAACATCTCCATTTCTGACTGGGCCTGAGAGGTGGATCTGTTGCTCTCTGCTGCTTCACAACAGTCCACAGCAATGCTGATTTTCTATCCTCTTTCTCTCCCTGATGGTAATCCTTCCAGTATCATAACCATCTCCTTCCCTTCCTCCCCTGTCTCTTCTTACTACTTATTTTCCTCTCCTTCCTCCTTCTCTTCCTGGCTCCTCAAGCAAGGCTTATCTTAAATGTTTCTCATTATAAAGCCTACACATTTTGAAAATAAAATTAATTGAATCCTCCTCTGTGCTTCTATGGTTATTTCTCTGTTATAGCACTTTGTCATTTCATATTATAGCTCTCTCTGCCCTGCTAACCCCTGAGCTCACACAAGATAAGTACAGGATATTATTAATATCATTTCTCTTAAGCCTAGCCTATTCATGTGGAGCAAATACAGTGCAGTAGTTATGAGGGCTGACTCTGGAATGAGCCTGCTGATGTTCATATGTTGGTCTCGCCAGCCCTTAACTGTGTCATCTTGGGCACCTTACTTAACTTCTCTGCACCTCAGTTTTTTCTTTTGCAACTTGGTGGTGATCATAATGATGTGTAGAACAGTTTCTGCCATATAAAAAGTGCTATTTAAATGTCTACCATTAAAAAAAATAAACATCTACTATTATGTATTGAATTCAGTTTAACAGAATTACTATAATCAAGTTCGTCATTCATTTATTAAGTGAAGAAGCATATTTTGTACAATGATGGTCATTATACCTAAATGGGACTGAGGATACAGTCCTTCCAATCAATATTTTTGAATGGATGAATGAATGACTGTGCTGGGTAGTATAGATACAAAGAAATGCAAGTCCTGATTTCTTTCCTTCAGGCCTCATATACTGGGAATACAAAAGGGAGATAGGAAGTTATCTGAATGTATATAGATACACCATTCATCTGGCTATGGTCATTTTGGTTGCTTCTACATCTTGGCTGTTGTGAATGATGCTGCTGTGAAGATGCAATGATCTCTGTGACACCTTGCTTTCAGTTCTCCTGGGTATACATTCAGAAGTAAGATTGCTAAATAATATGATAGCTATATTTTTAATTTTTTGAGGAACGGCCCTAATGTTTTCCATAGTGCTTGCACCATTTCATAATCCTGCCAATGCTGCATAAGAAGAGTCATATAATTTTTCAGTTGATCTTAAAGGAAACATAATAATTTAAGTTTTTGTCTCTTGTGTTACCTGTGTACTTCCAGCATCTTTATAGCTTTAAAAGATATGTTCCCTACAGGAAACTATTAAAACACATTTTTTCACCTTGTAAGGATTGTATATATAATTATACTGTATAGATAATTAAAATGAAGGCAATTTATTTTCCTTTGGATTTTCTGGGTCCATAGTTAGCATCTTCCTAAACTCATTGAATAATCAAATAATTCTCAGCCAGTGACTCATATTTCTTGATTTAGGCTTTTCATTATTTTCATATCTTTGTATTTTGCTTCTTTTAAAACATATCCCATTAGGGAAACCATAAACAAGTTGCTATGTGAATTCCACCTGCGTATGCTTTTTTGTTCAAACAGTGGAAGTACTAAAGTTTACCAAACTTGAAGATCTTAAAATACAAACAGATCAATTACTATTGTTACCATTGGGCTACTGGCTAGCTCTATATTACTCCATGAAGACATTGTGCAATTCAAATATTTCATCTTAATGAAAAAGGAACAATGAGTTCCTCTCTTTTTTTAGGAGTATATAACCTCAATATTTGATGGATTTAAATGTTCTTTTGCCTCTATTAATTTATGAGGATTCTATCATTTCAGATATAACACATGAAGAGGATGATTGTTTAAAACTGTTCCTGTGACAACTAGAAGAGATTTCAGTAATTTTATTAAATGACTCATGATTTTTTTTGTGTCTTATAACATACCCTATGTACTTTAATCCCAAAGTTAAACTTTTTAATACTTCAAGTTTGTTTTCCATCAAAATACAGAGCACAAATACTTATTGAAGCCCTCTAGCTAACGGATAACATGACTGTGATTACATTCAATATGATAGTTGAAAGTGATGTGCTATATGCAATATAAATGAATCTGGTTGGGGAAGACTAAGGTAGATGAGGGTAAAATTAGGGTGACCATATGCATTTAATTTTAAGTTTTATATTTATTAAAACTATTATTAGAGAAAACACAATATTGTGTCTCCTTTTTCCATATCAAACTGGGATTTAAATAAGAAGCGGGAAGAATAGGTCAAGGGCAGAGATGCTAGAGTCAGTGTTTGGTGCCAATCCAGTCTCTGCCACTTACTAATTGTGTGATACTGGGCAAATTACTCGAAGCCTCACATTCTCATCTGTATACTACAGTTACTAACGGGTTGTTATGACATTTAAATAAGTTAATATACGTAACTTGCTAGAACAATATCTGTTAGGGAAGATGTACTATGCAAGATTTTGCTAGTGATTTTCTAACCAACCATGAATTCTTAGATTGTTCTACGTACCTTGTATTATCCCAGGCATCAATGCTGCTGTCCTCTGAAAAAAATGGAATCTTCTTTTTCCTGAATGGTTTTGAAAATTTGGACTAACCAAAGGTCTAAAATCTCTTTCCCTTTAGTCAATTAGTAGTGCATAAATTGAAAGAATGGTGGATTGAACATTTTGTACCCCAAAAGCTCTTAGATCGTAAATGTGCAGGGAACATCCAGAGATTCAGTGAGTGCATCACAAATATTTTTTGGGTGATTGTAAGAGTCTTTAATGAATGAATCATTGACTAGGCAGATGGGCTGTGGGAGGTAAACCCTTAGTAAGCTTTTTCTTTTACTACAGAAATATTTCTGAGCAGTAAATGCCCACCATTCATGACTGTAAACATTCTTTAATAATAAAGTGATTGCTGTTTTTTATCATATATTATCTCATCTGATCTTCACAATCACTTTTTTGCAGGCAGAAAGAAGATCAAATGAGATAATGTATTTTTAAAACAATTTTTGACAGCTTTATTGAGCTATTTCATACAACACAAAATTACCCATTTAAACTGTATACAGTTCAGGAGTTTTTAGGGTATTCATAGTTGTGAAACTGATACTATAATCTAATTTTAGGACATTCTCAACTCCTTTATGTTTGGGTGAGACCTATTCTGGAATTTTATATGAATGGAATGATATAGTATCTGGCCTTTTGTGTCTGGCTTGTCACCTATGTTGTAGCAGGTGTCAGTACTTCATTCTTTTTATTACCAGATTATGATTCCATTGTATGGATGTACTCCATTTTGTTTTTCCATCATTAGTTGATGGGCATTTGGGCTTCCACTTTTTGCCTATTATAACTAATGCTGCTATGAATGCTTGTGTACAAGTTTTTCTGTGGACATGTTTTTTGTTTTTGTTTGGTTTGGCTTGGTGGGGAGAGAAAGAGAGAGAGAGAGAGAAAGAGTGAGCGAGAGAGAGAACATCTTCAGCAGGCTCCATGCTCAGCGTGGAGCTGGATGTGGGCCTTGATTTTACAACCCTGAGATTGTGACATGAGCCAAAATCAAGTGTTGGGTGCTTAATGGACTGAGCCACCCGGATGCCCTCTGTATATGTTTTTCATTCTCCAGGATGTATACCTAGGAATGGAATTGCTGACTCATGATAACTCTATGCTTAGCATTTTGAGGGACTGCCAAATGCTTATATAATTTTACGATCCTACTGTATGAGGGTTCCGATTTCTGCACATCCTGGCTAACACTTGTCATTGTGTGTCTTTTTTATTTTAGCCATCACAACTGGCAGGAGGTGGTGAAAATACTTTTTTTAAGTTAAAGAAAGCAGTATAGAGTAAAAGTAAAATACAAATAGTACAGAAAACACTATCCAGGTCCAGCCTGCCTCCAAGAGTTATAATTTTTCTATAGTCCTCCAAAGTGGTCTCTACATATACAATATATCCTTAGATATATAATTTAAAAAGAACATATATGGAAGTATACTCTTTTGTATTACTCTTTTCCACTTAATGCATTTTAGAGCAATTTCTATAGAAGAACGTGTTGATCTACCTTATTCTTATTCTCAGCAGAGTATTCCTTTTTGAAGATATAAGCAGTTCATATAAACAGTTTTCCTATTGAAGAGCATTCTTCACTGTTTCCAGTATTTTGTTGTTACAAGTAATGTCCCTTTGAGCATCCTTGTGCAGTTGTCTTTGAGTACATTTGTGAAGATACTCATAGAAAAAATTAATTATGCCGCTTCATGTTTCACTGATAAGGGATGAAAGTACTTGTCAGCCCACGGTTTCCCCAACATATAAAACCCATGACTCTACATTTAAAGGTAAAGCATGAAGGAATAGCCCCAGAAGTAGGTATGAGTTTATATAGCACAATATCAAACATAACTTAAGAGCCATCAGATTTTCCTGTCATGGCCAATGTGGTAACTAAAAAATAGCTTAATAAAAGTGAGTATGATGTAAAAGAGTGAATCAGATGTATATTATTATAAAGTTTGAAGTTTAACTTTCTCAATGTATTGAAGTTCAACCCTAGATAATATGTTAAGCTTTCAAATTTCTGAAATAAATTCAGGCACAGACAGAGTCTAAATTTGCCTTAATAATTAGGAAAACCGGGGCAGCCTGGGTGGCTCAGTGGTTTAGCGCCGCCTTCAGTCCCCGGCGTGATCCCCGAGACCCGGATCGAGTCCCACATCGGGCTCCCTGCATGGAGCCTGGTCTCTGCCTCTCTCTCTCTCTCTCTCTCTCTCTCTCTCTCTCTCTCTCTGTCTTTCATGAATAAATAAATAAAATCCTTAAAAAAAAACCCCACATATTACTCCCTGGGAGTACCTGGTCTAGTAAGGGAGACACACATAGACCAATTCTCAAAAAGGACAGGCAAGAGAGGTATGGAGAAGTATGGACAACTGTGTGTAAGCTGTGTGTGTTAGTAGGCCATAGGCTAGACTGCTGTTTTTTAAAAAAGGCCCCCAAACACTGGGGAGATTGCTTTGGGAAGAGACCAAAAACGCTTGTGGAAGAGTAGTCATGGGGAGTATGCTATTTCTTCGTAAGCAAGAAACTTGGAAGTTGTACACACTACTACTCAAAATCCATTGGCAAGCCACTTCTGGTTGCAAGATAAGCTAGGAAAATAAGCCCTAGCTGGGTGACTCCACACCTCCATATTACTCTGGAGAAAGGGGAGGATGAACTTAGCGCTACAGTCTGGGAGGCAGAGGGGCAGCTACGGTGCCACTGTGATGTTTTCAACACCACAGGGAAGGGAACCCCTGAACCTTGTCAACACAGAGGTTATAGTCTGTTGACTCTAACAAGTCACAGAGATCCCAAGTGATTAATGAACAAGATTATTCTATACAAAATCTTTTGGTGACATAATAAATATGATTCATGTGATCATATAATAAATGCCATATAATAGGATTTATGTACAATGCCAATTGTGACATAGATGCTTATGTATAAAAGGAACAAGGGAGGGAGAGATGTGAACTAGTGCCATCAAGAAGAGACCCTTAAGATATGTTTGATATTGTGTTACGTAAACTAATACCTACTTTAAAAAAATATATTTATTTATTCATGAGAGACACACAGAGAGAGGCAGAGACATAGGCCAGAGGGAGAAGTAGGCTCCCTGCAGGAAGCCTGATATGGAACTCGATCTTGGGACTTCGGAATCACACCCTGAGCTGAAGGCAGATGCTCAACCACTGAGCCACCCAGATGTCGTCCCAAACTAATGCCTACTTTTAAGGATATATCCTCATGCTTCATTTTTAAATGTAATAGCATACATTTACATATTCAAAACTGTCCATGAAAAACATGGCTATGGTTCTTTATATCCACTTTTATTAGAAATTGGGGATCCCTGGGTGGCTCAGCGGTTTAGCACCTGCCTTCAGCCCAGGTGTTATCCTGAAGTCCGGGAATCGAGTCCCACATCTGGCTCCCTGCATGAAGCCTGCTTTTCCCTCTGCTTGTGTCTCTGCCTCTCTATTTCTCTCTCTCTCTCTCATGAATAAATAAATAAAATCTTAAAAAAAAGAAATTAAATTTATCTGGGGTATGCATATATGAGTATATTTCCTTCAGCAAAAGTTTTCTGGAAAACAAGACTTACCCGTGTAACTGTTCCTGATAACCAAAGCTGTTTAATATTTCTAAAAAGTGGCAGTTTGGATAGAGAGTTGGTGGCTAGTAATATATAGATTATAGTTAGTGGGACAGTAGATGAGGAGAAGTGCTATTTGGTTTCTTCTCCCCATCGTCTTCCGAGATTTGGGTCAACGCTCCCTATTAACCCTGCTGAGCAAGGAGCATTCAGAGTTGTAGGGATTGCCTTGTTTCTAGGTATTTTCAAAGGGATATTTTGTAATTTTTCTTTTAGAACTAGCAGAAGGATATCTCCGATGAAGAACATTTACCAGGTTTTCAATAACAAAATTTTTTTAAGTGGGTATAATTTTGCTAGGTGTAAGTTTTCCCAATAGTTTTCCTTTAGAGTGAAAAACCATTCTCTGATTTTCTTGAAGTAGTAGTCTCTACTTTTGGGATGCTAACCTTAAGACAAGACCCTTTGAGGCAAGTTTTCAATTTTGGCCTGTACAAATGTACAATTTCTGAAGATATAGGATTGGAGAAGTCATTGCCAAGCTTTGTTATGGCAATCAGTTCTAATTTTATGATTATGATTTTAAAAAATCAACTTCTCTTGATTGGAAAGGTCAGAGTACAGACTGTTCATCCTGCCTCTATAAACTTTTGTTCTAGGAATCCAAGATTTATTTGAGGAGAAACCTGGAAAACTAACCCAAGTGGAGAAAAGGAAATTGCTTTTGTGCGAAATGCAGTAAAAACAGACAGTCTTGAGGAACTGCAATCTAAATAGTATAAATGGTTTCATCAAAGTCTTCAGACACTTTTAACAGCACTCCATAGACTACTTAGGTCTTTTGTTTTTAAATTTATTTATTTGAGGGAGAGACAGAGAGACAGCAAGAGCAGGGAGAGGGGCAGAGAGAGGGGGAGAAGCAGATTCCCTGCTGAGCAGGGAGCCTAACATGGGGCTCGATCCCAGAACCCCAAGAGCATGACCTGAGCCCGAAGTCAGAAGCTTAACCGATTGAGCCACCCAGGCACCCTCCATAGACTGTTTAGAACTTAAGGAAGTGTGACAATCTGCCACGTGTTATTATCAGTAGGTTCAATCTTTGGATGACCCTGACTTTGCCATATGACCCTGGGCAAAGTTGCCTGAAACGGGTAATATTAACTTCTTTAGGGAAAGGCTCTCCATTGGAATTTCCTGCAGGTCATGATCTGTGGGCCTCAGGTGTGAAATAGGAGGGAGCATATAATGGTTTGTTTAATATTTACATTTGTTTGGTCAACAATTGTTCAGCTGGGAAATTAATTCCTTGGACATTTGAGAGTTAAAGTCACTACTTCTGGATTTTTCTCTCTTCAATTGCCCTTAGTAATTCCCTTGCAATAACTCTAACTCTCATAGAAGGTGTCTAATGCAGGCAATAAGACACAAAGAGTCTTGGTATACGAATGGAAGCAATGATGCACGTAGAACATATTTATCAGACCTTGAATGTTTTATGGAATTATTGTTGGAGAGTATTGGTAAAATGTTCTGAAGCTGCAAATTTAGAGGAAAAAAAGGGGAAAAACTTCATGTTCAACTTGAAGACTTACCTGGTAAGTTTTACTTAGCTGGTAAAATGTGGTCCAATTTAAACAATGTGTTTTTAGTTTTCTCAGAACATTCTACATAAACACAAATGGTGATGTGAGACACAGATAGAATTTAGTTCACGGTATTTTCCAAAAATTCAGTCTACCAACCAAGTGGTAAGACACACCAAAGAGAAGATAATTAAGAATGTGCTAGTTGAAATTCATTTTGTAGCTCACTCTACCAGGTAGGGGACTTGCAGCAATATATTATAGTAGGAAGATACTCTACCGAAATAATATTTTAATAGGAATACTTAGTTTGCATGAGGAGGTCCACCTTTTCTTGCAGTGATCTTGTAAGTGGCTCTTTAAGATTTCTGTCTTTATGCATTTAAGCAAAAGAGTTGGCTCCATATTTTGGTAGGCAAATTTTGCACATGTGTAGCTTGGGTAGAAGAGAGGTACATGCATGCCCTGTAGGTTGGTGAGGCAGCACTACAGCAACAGTAGCTTTTAGCAGCTACCAGATTTGCTAAAAGCAGCCACATCCAATTAGCAAGAAGTGCCATGCACCTGCAGTTACTAGGAATTCAACCTCTTTGGCGGCTGAATCTTAATGCAGCCTTTTTTTTTCTTCTTTTCCTCTTTTTTTCTTTTCTTTCTTTCTTTTTTTTTTTTTTTTTTTTTTGTAGCAAAAATCTTATACCCTGGAAGAATAAGGAAAATTAGTAATGGCAAAATAGAAACGCTCTAAATGTATTGTTAATATTGATTTAGAATATAGAGGGAAGTGTGCGATCAATGGCATTTAAAAATCTATATTATTTAAAAATACTGTTTTCTCACAGTTTACTTCCAAATCTTGAATTTCTTTTTCATATGCATATTGCAGTTATTTTCTTAGAAATTCACAATGTGGTCACTGTTTCTCTATGTATGTTTCCATCGTTTTCTGAAAAATTGTTCACCAGGATAATAAACATAACAGTTCCAAACTACAAATACATAGAAAAAAATGTTCAACTTCTTTTCAGGTTTTCAAGTTTACTGCAAAGGAAAGGACTCCTGTATACTATAAAAATGATATTTTCAACATATATTACTTTTTTTCAGCATATAATACTTATTACTTATTTTTAGCATATATTATTTATTCTCAGCATATATTACTTAATGTTTTTGGCATTTTTTCCTTGAACATTTGATTCTCTTTCCCTGAAAATGTTTGTTTACACTCTGAAAGTATGTCCAGGAGTTCTGGGCAGTATAATCTTCCTTCTTTGTACTTTCCTGCTTTTTCTCCCTTAAAGGATATTATAGAATGAAGACATCTTTGAGTTAAGTATTTTCTGGAGTGACTACTTTCTAATAAGACTAATAGACTAATAAAATAATCTATTGCAACTATATCTTTTCAAAAGTTCTCATCATAATTCTTTTAAAGGTGCCAGGAAAATCAAATAACCAAATCTGATGTAGAATATATCAAATAAATAAATAAATATGTAGAGCATATTTAGAGAGAGAGAGCAGGGGGAGGAGAAGAGGGAGAGGGACAAGTAGACTCTGTGCTGACCATGGAGCCTGATGTGGGGCTTGATCCCATGACCTCAAGATCATGACCTGAGGCAAAACCAAGAGTTGGCCACTTAACTAACTGAGCCATCCAGGTGCCCTGAACATCTAGCAATTTTTGTTTTCTTTAATGAATAATAATTAACATCTTCAACTATTGATGTGCTTTAATGCTAGGATTGTGATATCATGGCAAGAGGATCCTACAAATTGTCACTCTTTTAGTTTGTACTGCCAGTCTTTGAGAACTCAGCAATTTCTATATGCATAAACTCCAGTTTGGAAAAATTATGCAAATGAGAAATTATTCCCCAAATTTGTTATTTTACTGAACTTGAATAGGTTAGTCCCCAATCAGTATCATCCCTTGAGGTCATAAGTAATGCCATAGTGTTTACTAGGCATATGCAATTATTTAGGTAAAAGTGTGGTTGAACTCTACCAGCATGGAATTTCTAAATCCTGCAGTTTCTGGTTTATCTTCTGTATGTGGAAAATAATGGCAGCACACAGTGAATTAAGGCTCCTCCTCCAGCTTCTCTCTTTCTTTCTCACTCATATTTGCCCTTGCTTACCTTTCTTCTTGCTGGCGTGTTCTTAGGATCCATTACGTCTGTCAGTGACATCAAGTCTGCTGCTGTGGGAACCAGTAGAACTTTGTGATGCTCAAGATGGGATTGCCGGGAGTAGTGCAGGCTAGGGAGCTGGAGAAGAGTCTGAGATTGCAAGCGGATGAGACCAAGCGGGGGTGGGAGACATCAGAGATGTACACACAAACAGGAAGTCTACAGAAGTAGTAGGAAGGAGAGAAAATAGAGTACAAAAATTCACAGCAAAGTAGTCAACAGAAATATACATTTTTGCATTTCAGGTGTGATTGATGAAGGGGAAAAGTTTATTTTTTAGAAAAAAAGAAAAATCACCTGTAATTTCCAAAGTCTAGAAAGCAGAGAGTATCTCTACCTCCTATGAAGTTAAGCCTTTTGTTATTAGCTAAGAAGTGTTACTATTAAGTCTGTCAGTGGAGAGAAAATAAAACTGTCTTTTACTAATGTAATATTTGGGAAATAAAGAACAACTGAATATAAGAAAGTTTCCCCCCTGAGATCTAATTATTTAGCCAAAAACTTGATCGATTTCTTTGGCTCAGGCTGGCAGCCATATTTTAGCAGCAGTCACTTCTCAATGACCTTACTTGGGATAATTGCTAAACCCAATATCAGTTTTCAGGCCTTATTTTATTTGACCTGTCAGCCACATTTGACCCAGTAGATCACTGCCTTCATCTTGAAACGACCCTTCACTCGGCTGCCAGCATACTCTGCTTTCCTGGCTTTCCTTCTTGTCTTTTTCAAGTCTCCTCTGCTAGTTACTCCCAATTTCCACAATCTCTTAAAGTTGGAACTTCCCCGGATGATCATTCCTTAAGCTTCTTTGTGTGTTGTGTGTCTCAATCATATCTGGTATCATGGCTTTAGCTTTAAATACTATCAATCTTTCTTATACCATACACAAAAATAAACTCAAAATAGATTGACCTAAAAGTGAGACCTGAAACTGTAAAATTCCTAGAAGAAAACAGGCAGTAATTTCTTTGACATGGCCATGTAAAATTAAACTACTGGGAATAACCAAAATAAAAAGCTTCTGCACAGCAAAGGAAACCATCAACAAAACAAAAAGGAAACTTACTGAATCAGAGAGGATGTTTGGAAGTGACATATCCAAAAAGGGATTATTTTCCAAAATATATAAAGAATTTGTATAACTCAATACCAAAAGAACAAATAATTCGATTAAAAAATAGGCAGAGGAACTGAATAGACACTTTTTCCAAAGAAGACATACAAATGGCTAACAGACACAAAAAAAGATACTCAACATCATTCATATCAGTGAAATGCAAATCAAAACTACAATGAGATACTTTAAACCTGTCAGAATGGCTAAAATAAAAAACACAAGAAATAACAAGTGTTGGTGAGGATGTGGGGAAAAAAAGGAACCCTAGTACACTGTTAGTAGGAATGTGAATTGGTGCAGTCACTGTGGAAAACAATATATTATATTAATATATTAATTATATGTTAATATATTAATATATTAATTATATAATATATAATTATATAATATATTATATTTCATCAAAAAATAAAACTGCCATATGATCCAGTAATACACTACTGAGTATTTACTCAGAGAAAAAGAAAACACCTATTAAAAAAGATACATGCATTTTATTATATTATTTATGATAGCCAAGATATGGAAGCAACCCAAGTGTCCATCAAAAGATGAATGGAGGGCAGTCCCGGTGGCCCAGCGGTTTAGCGCTGCCTTCCGCATGGGGTGTGATCTTGGAGACCCGGGATCGAGTCCCACGTTGGGCTCCCTGCATGGAGCCTGCTTCTCCCTCTGCCTGTGTCTCTGCCTCTCTCTCTCTGTGTCTGTCATGAATAAATAAATAAAATCTTAAAAAAAAGATGAATGGATAAAGAAGATATGATATATATACAATGAAATATTACTCAGCCATACAAGGAATGAAATCTTGCCATTCACAACAACATGGATGGACCTAGTGATGAGTATAATAAGTGAAATAAGTCAGACTGAGAAAGATAAATACCATACGGTTTCACTCATACATAGAATTTAAGAAACAAAACAAATGAATAAACGAAGAAAAAAAAGATGAAAAACCAGACTCTTAGATACAGAGAACAAACTGGTGGTTGTCACAGGGAAGGTAGGTGGGGAGGGGGGGGATGCATGAAATAGGTGAAGGAGATTAAAGGCTACACTTATCTTGAGGAGCACTGAGAAATACATAGTATCGTACACCTGAAACTAATATAATACTGTATGTCAATTATACTTTGTTTAAATACATACCAGGGAACGTAAAGACTGCTAACTCTGGGAAACGAACTAGGGGTGGTAGAAGGGGAGGAGGGCGGGGGGTGGGAGTGAATGGGTGACGGGCACTGGGGGTTATTCTGTATGTTAGTAAATTGAACACCAATAAAAAATAAATTAAAAAAAAATAGATAAATACATACCAGGTATCACTCTCTCTCCCCTTGGACTTTAGACTTGTCTATCCAATAGCCAACTTCATATCTTTGCATGGATGTCTAAGAGGTTTCTCAAACTTAAGGAGTCTGAAAACACATCCCTAATATCCCCCCTAAGACTGTTTGTCTCACAACACATCCCACCTTGATTTATGGCAAATCCTTCTTCCATTTCTCATGTCAAACGCCATGAAATATTCTTAACTCTTCCATATCACCCATCTAAATACCAGAGAATCCCATTGATCTTATGATAAAAATCCATCTGGAATTTAACCATTTCGTACCTCTACCATCCGCACCACCCTGGTCCCAGCTACCACTGTGTCTTGCCTGGAGAGCTGTAGCAGTCTGTAACTGCCTTGCCTGCTTCTGGCTTACCTGTTCATCAATGGTCAGTTCTGTCCTTTAAAATGGAAGTCATGTCATGTCATGACTGTTTAAAACTTCCCAGTAACTTTCACTTTCACTGAGGGAAAACCAAATCTGTCCCTGACCCATCTTGACCTTTTCGCCTTACTGCTAGCTCTTCCTGATTCTGCCTTAGGCACATGGACCTCCTTACTGTGCTGTGGGCGCACTAGACATGCCTCTGACTCGGAACTTGTATGTTGGCTAGTTCCTCAAACACGTGGCTTGCTCCTTCATTTTCCTGAGGTTATTATTCAACTTTTACCTAGGGTGAGGGCTTCCTTGGGCACCCTATTTAAAATTGTTGCCCTCTCCATCGTCTCCCCTCCTCCCTGCACACACTGCATTTCCTTCCTTAATTTTCTCTTATCACTTCCTAACTTACTCTGTACTTTGTTTTTCTATCTCCTTACATTGGAATATAAATTCCATAAGGGCGAAGTCCTTTATTTTGTCCATTGCTGTATGCCTAATACTTAGAACAGTGCCTGGCACATAGTAGGGGTTCAATTAATGTTTTTGGAATGAATTGAAAATAATAAATGGTGATTGGTCAAAATAAATGAGATGACCTCATGATCTATCATTCCTTGATGGGATGAGGAGGGACATGTGTGTATGGTGGGGGGAGGAGTTTCAAAGAACTGTGCTTGGCATTACAGCGGGAGATCACATAACAGGGATCTCCCCTCTCTACTTGGTGGGTCCCATTCCCTGCTCCTGAGTCAAATCAGAACTACTCTTGAGCACACTTTTTACTAGTGCTGAGGCTATTTTAAAATTCCATTAAAACCATTTAAAGTACAAAAACAAGGCTGTACTACTTTAATTCTGACCTTAGTAGACTCTCAGTTTTATAACTGTTTAGAGAAAATGTGGAAAGGTTGACTATATTTGCTGGCCCCAATCTTTTCATTACTCATCTCTATAAAAGAGGCTTTTAGGGACATATTAAAAAGTTTCCAGCTCTCTTGTCTCTTGCCTTCCTTCTCATCTTCCTTCATCGTACCCCAAATGGTAGAAAGCAAGACCTTGAGAATCTGGAGGAAATGTGTTCTGGTCAGAGCAGACCGGGGTGGAGCTGGCCTAGAACCTTAGGTCTTGCCTTCAGGACTGCTACACAAATTATTGCTTCTAAAAGAGTGAGCTCATGCATGTTCACTGCTGCTGAGAACTTCCTTAGCTGTTTGCCCTAGAAGGAGAAGTTCTCTCTTGGATGCTTTCCTTGTTCTGCTTTCTCCCAGGTGTTTCTTCATGTCTGACTAGAAAGAAGATGAAAGCTTCGGGGCTGAGGATAGGTGCTGCAACCACGCAGGCAAAAAAGACATCGAGTGGATTGTTGTCTGTTAAACAGAGAGAGCAGGTAGTTTTTTGACAAAGTGAAAGCCAGTAATGACTTCATCCATTTCCTGTAATAAGGCAATGGTCTGACCTTGAGGAACCTATTAAAGTATGTTTCCAAACACAGAGGCCATGTCTATGGCTCCATGTTGAGTGGTATTTACCCTCAATTGTGTTCTGAAACCTGGTGGTTTATAAACTATTTGGTAGCTTCTAAAATCTTAGGAATATAAAGCAAAATCTCCAGAATCACCGAGTTTTGAAGTTCAACATTTATACCGTGTGAATTCTTTTTTTTTTTTTCATGGCTATTTAGCATTCTTTAGAGGCACCTACATGATAGAAATCTACCAGGGATTTTGTTCAGTTTTGTTTAGTTATGGGCTGGATTGTCTGTTTTTTCCTAATAGTGGTATCAAGACAGATGCAAAGAAGCAAACTGCTTTTATTAATATAGATGTCTGGTGGTGGACGGGGGCTCCTTTCATGAATGTGGCTTAACATATACTTATCTTTTCAGTTCTTTTTTATGCATTTATTTAATATTTTTCAGTTAATTTGTTCTTGCTGAGTTGCTCCATAATAGTATACCAGAAGAGTAATAATAATGATCATGATGCATTTAGAATCATAAAACGACAGTGTATTTGAGCTCCAGGAAACTTTATGGAACACCTAGACCAATCCTTTATTTTACAGAAGAGGAAGAGTGAAGATGGGCCTTCACTTGCCCAAGATCTTACACTGAATTGCTGGTAGAATTGGGCATTAAAAGCTGTCTCTAGGGATCCCTGGGTGGCGCAGCGGTTTGGCGCCTGCCTTTGGCCCAGGGCGCGATCCTGGAGACCCGGGATCAAGTCCCACGTCGGGCTCCCGGTGCATGGAGCCTGCTTCTCCCTCTGCCTGTGTCTCTGCCTCTCTCTCTCTCTCTCTCTGTGACTATCATGAACAAATAAAAATTAAAAAAAAAAAAAGCTGTCTCTAATCTCTCTCTTGTCATTAAATCACAAAGAAGCTATTTCCTAAAATGAAGAAATAACATGAAGTTATTTTTCAAAATAGCCTTTCTATATTTTTCAATCATACAGAAAAATAAAAATTATTATATACTCTGGAGTTAACAAAACAACAAAACATTCAACATCTACTATGTACTCTAGAGAGCCAAAAATAAAACCAGAATCTTCCTGTGATTTCATTGCATATGAACAACCTGCTGCTGCTAATATATTTTTAAAACTGGGTTTATAGATTAGATTTTTATTATTGTATTTGAATGTTCAAAAAATGTTAAGCTTTATTAGTATTTCCATGGTATGTCCAGCCTTGTTGTGCCATGCCATGGAGCTTTGCACTGCACACCACCACCTGGTAGCTCATATCTAGACAATGGAAATCTTGGGACACATTTTCACTTTTCCTAAAAATGGCACAATATTGTGATTCCACTTTGTAAATATTTTTGATGTTTTTGAGAGAGGTGGTATACCCAAGAATAAGCCGCCTTGCCCAGGGGTCATTCATAGAGAAGTGCAGCTTCACTACTCTGATATCAGAATATTGGGTCCTTCTAGAACCTTTATCAGAACCAGAAAGTGTTAGTGGAAATCTGAATGTTATCAAGTTAGTAAAAGCTTAATCAAGTGTATCTGAATCTGTACTACAGATTAAGCTATGTACAATTTATGAAGCACTTTGACTGAAGTAGACATGCATATGTGTGAACAAGCTATGGGTAGGGATCACTACCGGGGAAAATCTAGGTAAGATTGCACAACCCTCAATTTGGGAGGACCATGTATTACTAGGAGGCTTGTTTCTTCCGGGCTGTCTTTGGCTAGCTCTTTATTACCGAATTAATTTCATGTGGGTCATTTTACCCTCTTGTGGGTCATGTCTATGTTCCATAGTGAGTGGATTCAGAGATGGAATTAATTCTCTTTCTTTGATTTCTGCAAAAGGCCACTCAGACAAGACCTTGCAGTTACCGCCAGATCCTATCAAAGAAGAGTTTACAGCATAACAAACAAGCACCTAGAAATAGAATCTTAAAATCCCTCTCCTTAAAAATCCATTGCCCAACTCAGACTCTAATGTCCTCAATATTCCTGTCGACCTTTTTCCTTATATCCATCTTGAGAATGAGCCCAACCTCGGTGTTGTTTTTGTTACTGTTTTCTTATGTAGAATATTTTGGTTCATTCTTTGTTTTTGTCCTCTCCTTCTGGTCTTCCTTGACTCTGCACTAAAAAGCCAAAAACCAAACCAAACCAACCAACCAAACAAACAAAAAACCAAACCAAAACAACAATAACAAACCACCCCCCAAACAAACAAACAAAACAAACCAACCCAATGTGCCATTAAATTATTTTTCTAAATGAAGAATATTTACCCCCTGTAAGGTGCCACTTGTTACAGTTTTGTAAATACATGGATAAATTATTAGACACACACACATATTTAACTATAATTAATACACAGCTCAAGTAACATATGGTCCTGGTGTTAATTCCAGTCCTTGTGCATGAAGGATTGGTGAATATTTTAGCCCCGTGTAACTAAAGGAAAATTGCCTGCTATATTTTACATATGAGTCTTCTTTTAATTTACCCAACTTGTACATCTTCAATCAATCTTTCTGGAATAATTTTTTCCTTTTATATGGGCTACTGTACTAATCACTGAGAAAAATCAATTTGTTTACAATTGCTTAAGGATCCGTTTTTACTGTAGAGTCTTTGGAGTATAGTTCTAGGTCTTAACTTCTGTCCAGTTAAATGCACATTATGGAAGTACAGCTCTTTGAAGCACTTACTATGTACCTAGCAACATCTGCCTCTGAATTGCCCTGCAGCAATGGGAATTTTGGCTTTTCTGGCTTTGGAGTGGAAGAAATAAATTCCAGGTTGAGTGTTCCATCATAAAGTCTTTTAGTTATTACTCAAATATTATGTCTGGTTACCTGTTGTTTTGTCCTAGTCTACGTGGTCTCTATTTGCAGCGACTGGGATTTTATTTAACTTTTTCTTGTCTGCTGTGTAGAGGCTATTTTAGCAAAATGGGTCACTACTAAAATGAGTGGGATGGCTAGAAATACCCCCATATGATTGTTATTACCTGAATATAAAAACAACAACAAAAAGCTACCTGCTCTATGCACTTACACCATTTAATTAGGAATGTTGAGGCCTGTTTTTTTGTTGTTGCAAAATATTCCAACTTTGAGGAGTGTGGGATCTATTCATGGCAAGAAAGCAATGAATAGTTCTCTCTTCATGAGAAGGTAACCAGAGTATCAAGATTGGTTTAAACAGAGGGGAAACAACTGAAGTGCAATGGAGTTAGTATTTCATTGATCATGTTTCTCCAAAAGTCAAAGTAACTCTTTTATGCCATCTGTAGAATTTAGTACAGATATTAGGGTAGTGAATTAGGATATATCTCTTTTCTTTGCTTTAGAAAAATATTCATGGTCCCACGATAGTTAAAGTCCTATGCTTTTCATGAAGAAATACGGGTGTAAAAATTTTTTTAATGAAAATTACTTGGATCTCTGTTAAGGAAAAAATCTCATTGTAGAAATGTTGACATGCCAGTAGATACATGGCTTTGGTCATGGGTCTATCATGGTAAGTGTGGAATCCCCAGATAGGTTTCTTAATACTTCTTTAGCCTGTTCCCCAATACTTGCTTACAAGAAGAGAGTCCTAGAGTCTTTCTAGGCTAGTTGTGCTTCCTAGAATCTCCCCCTTCTTCTATGACAGTAAACTCCCTGCCCATGACTAATCCACAGACTGTTGTGATCACTAAATGAAAGCTATTTGCAAAACTGTAGGCTCTTTGAAAAGAGCTAGACAAATTAGTAGACACTGTTATTTTGGTAAGATGCTCAGAAAATATCAATGGATTCCTTAAATTTCAATTTCTAACCACTTAAAAGATAAAAACTCTCTTTATGCCATGGAATATTGGAAATCTGTGTGAAAATATATGTGCTGTGTATGCATGGTATTTTGCGTATCAATATATTTCACTACATATCTTATAGATTTATGGTTTAGGGTATTACTTTTGAGAAGATATGCATACATCATATTCTGCTTACATTCTGTTCTCTTCCTGAGGAATGGTGGCTGGGCTGATGGTGTTCAGATGTTTCTTTATATCTAGCCCTGTACCATTTTTCCCATGGCTAATTACTTGACACACAACTGTCGATCAAAAATATAAAGAATTAACCATAATATACTAGTGTGATCACTTAGGTATTCATTTTAATTTTACTTTTATATATACTTTATATATTTTTATATTATATATATTTTGTATATGCCTTCAATAATCTTATTGAATAATCAATATTCAATAATTCAATAATAACCATTTTCATAGAGTAGTTTAAAATCATAGCTACCATGAGTGGAACTGAAAATTTAGGCATTAGGCTTCTTTAACATTTCTCTTTCACTTATATTCCTTATCTTTTGCATGGGAAATTAATCCACAGCCCCTCTTCTTTCTTAGAATAAGATTCATGGGCTCTGTGGCATTTTCCCATTACATTTCGGGCTGGAGAGATCGATGTTCAAATCTGTCTTCTACTTCTCTACTCCTCAGCTCTATGGTCTTGAGCAATTTCTGTACTCTGGTTTCCTCATCTGTGACATCAGATTGTTGCAGTGATTACATGAATTAGTCAATGCAAGATAGTATACCTATTTGCTAGCAGTAAGCCTTCTATAAATGTTAGCCATTATTAGTAGTATTTAATTTCCAGTGCCATGCTGATGAGTCATGTGACCTTGAGCAAATTATTTAAAGCTGGATTTCAGTTATCTCTAAATGAAAGAATTGAACTAGTTCGGTGGTTCTCAAACTTAAATATGTATCAGAACCACCTGGCTGGTGTGGTAAAATATTGGGCCCCACCCTTAGAGTTTCTGATTTAGTAGATCTAGAATGGAGTCTGATAATTTACATTTCTAACAAGTTTCCAGGTGAAGCTGAAGCTGCTGATTTGGACACCACACTTTGAGAATCCTTAGTTTACTCTGAACAAAGTGGTGATTCTCCTTCTCGACTGCACATTAAAATCACTTTGGAAGTTTAAAAATCCTCACACCCAGGCTGTAGCCCAGACCAATTAAATCCCAATCTCTGCAGGTGCTAACCATTATCTTACAGCTCTTAAAGTTCTCTTTGTCCTTCCAATGAGTAGTCAAGGTTGACAACCACTTCTAAGGTCTTTTCCAGGTCAAAAATAACCATAATTCTAACTTAAATGAAGAAGAAAATAAATCTGTCAGGAAGACCCTATTATTTACTTCTTCATGCATGGGTTTACCCCCTCAGAAATAAGCATTTCTTTACTAAGGTATGTATTTATCTTTGGAGCATCCATTGGGGCACATTTTGTATAGCCTGTAGCAAAACAGCATGGTCTGGCTGAAAATCGGTTTGGACTTTGCAGATTATTTTATAAATTAGTTTTGCTTATTTGTTATTTTGTTGTTGGAGGATAGTGCAGGCATCTTTCTTTGCATCCTGAGAGTTGCTCTCACTTTAAATCCCAGCTCTTCCATTTGCAAATTCTATGTTCTGAATAAGTTTCCTCATTTCTCTGTACCACAGTTTTCTCTGTAAAATGGGGATTATTATAGAACCTAATTTGTAGTATTTTGAGAATCAGATAGGTTAAGTTACTGTACATGATTAGCACTCAAAAATAACCATTCATGATCTAATGTTTAAAAAAATATGTATATTTAAATACTTATTCATTTGAAACAGAGAGAGAGAGAGAGAGAGTGAGTGAGCACAAACAGGGGTGAGGGGCAGGGGGAGAGGGAGAAGCAAGCAAACTCCCTGCTGAGCAGGGGGCCCAAATATGGACTTGATCCCAGGACCCCAAGATTATGACCTGAGCTGAAGGCAAATGCTTAACTGACTGAGCCACCCAGGCACCCATTAAAATATATTAGGTACCATAAACATTTTGAGTATATTTCAATATGTTATTTATGTATAAAGATATGTAAATTTAAGCCTGTTAAAATATATAAGATTAAAATACATAACAAATATAAAAATTAATGTTAGAATATTTAACATGTGTTTAAATATTTCTCTGTGTTTCTAAAAGCAATTTATTTTCTTATGTGTCATGTAATAATTATAAACCATATTTATGTAATTTCCAAATAATATCCTCTGTAGCTCCTGGTAAAGTAGGACTGTGTCCAATACTCTTTTGCATCTCTCTTCATACCTGCCACTTGGACAACCACTTGTCACTGTTCCATATGCAGAAGCCTCTAGGTATACTTCTTTCACTTGTTCCAAACATTCTCTCTCCACCTTGCTGCAATCTTCAGTGGCATAGACAGATTGATTCTCTTTCTTCTCAGAAAATGGAAGCTAGTTTTTTGTTTGTTTGTTTGGTTTTGGTTTGGGTTTTTTTGTGGGAGGGATTATTGCTGTTGGTTTTTGGTGTGTGTATGTGTTTTGGAGTGTATCTCCCTCCCTCCCCACCCCCTGGGGTTGAGGGTGGCAATGGAGTCAGGCAGGGGTTAGTAATATGAGCTGGTATTACCCACTGTGTTGGGGGGCTAAGAAAAGGGAAAGATTCTTTGAGGCTGAGAAATGGACATCCAGGCTTGAAAACACTTTTAGTTGGTCATTGTGGCAAAAGAGGGGTGAATTACTTGGAAGAAGGCCAAGGAAATGACTCAGAGCTCAGGTGCTTTTCTAGGACACCTCAACGTTCATTCATTCACAAGTTCAGCTTCTATGAGAATACACAAATGAATGCCACTTGTTCTGACTTCTGGGTGTTCACACCTGATGGAGCCTTGGGGAATGGACAAAATTTAAAACTTGAAAAGATTACCTCTTACCTTAGCCCAGGGGAATGAGTGAAGGATTTGGGGAGTAAACTATACTTGAAAGATTAATGTGAGTCAGATCAATAAAGGGAGTGGTGAGGAAAAAGATAGCCTGTTGGTAAAGGAAAGGAAGCTAGTTACTACAGGGGAAAAAGGCAGCAGGGTGTACTGGAGCAGAAGCTGTGAAGCTCACCTCTCTCTCTTGTTTTGCTATCAACAGGTCAGATTAGCAAGTAGGTTGACCAACCATCCTGGTTTTCTCAAAGGTGATACTTCCAATACTGATGGTTGAAAACCCTATCTTTGTGTGGGTATCTACCAGCTGAATTGAGGGCTTGTTTGTTTTGTTTTTGTTTTCTGAGTAACAGAAGAAATGTGTTGAAGCTGGGATCTGGAAATGAAGGGAAGGAAAGGTATGGTTTTTGTCATTGGGAAGAGGACATCCTCCATGAAGGATGTGTTCATACAATGGAGGATTGTTTCCACAGCTAAGGACAAAAGGAAGGCCCACAGAGAACAGTCTGTGCCCTGTGCTGGTGAGAATGGAGGACAGTGGGAGATTGTTGGGGGCAGTCCTTGAAAATACAGAATCTGCAGATAGAATGATGGAAGTTGGTGGAAGAAACGGAGCAAAATGTGGAACAGGGGGCAAACTTACTGGAATTTTTTAAAAATGTGTTTTCTGTGACCAGTTCATTAACTACAACAAAGATGGTTATGCAGTTGCATTCATCAATATTCAAATTTCCTACCATTTTTAGATAATTATCAGTCACAACGATCATTAAAGATGGCATTAGTTAATTTCTTCTAAAACTTGGGTATATTTACTCACACCAATACCAGTGTCTCTGCATGCTTTTTATTAATCTTGGGGTCAGATATAACCTAAAATTTTTTATGTATAGCACTTCATGCAATTCCATGGACACTTAATATATTTACCCATCTCTCTCTCTCTTTTTTTACCTTTAAATCAATTAAAACAGTTCTGTGCAATGGAAATATAATGTGATTCACATGTGTAATTTGAAATTTTCTAGTAGCCATATTAAAAAGTAAAAAGAAGCCAAAGAAATTAATCTGAATACCTTAATATGTCAAAAATACCTTAATTTCAAAGCATTATCAATATAAAAATTATTAATGAGACATATCCTATTTGTTTTGTACTTTTTGAAATTTTGTGTATTTTGAAATTTTGTGTGTATTTTTTGTTCCTAGCATATTTTAATTCAGATGCTAAATATTCCTTGGGAATATTTGATCTGTATGTAGATATCTTAAAACATACAGTTAAAAAGTGGATTCATATACCTAAGTTGTTACAAGCATACCTAAAAGTTTTCTAATAACTGAATCCATTGTCAGTTTTAAAATTTAAATTAATAAATTAATTGAATGAAATAAAAAAAATTTTAGCCCCATTTCTCAGTCACGCAAGCCGCATTTCAAGTGCTCACTGGCCACATATGGCCCGTGGCTGTTATACTGGACAGCAGAGAAGTATAATATATTTAGTAAGATCAATGTAAAAGTGGGCACATTTTAATTCTCTTCTGTGTCATGCCATTTTTTATTTTTTAGGTGATGACAAAAATGAAATCCCAATAAAGTCCTTTTTATAGACATCAGTTCCATGTGCTCCCTGTAGATGGCAGCACTTTCTTCCTGAAAGTGTAAAGGGAGGAGCTGCTAAAGACTTGTCACTTAGATTCTAGCATTTTCATAGAAAGAGTCAATTCTATGGAGAATTCTTTGATAGAATAGATTAGAATCTTTTCAGCTCCATTGTCATTCTGTACAGATGGCTCTTGGTTAAGAAAACAGTCTCTTCTCTAATCTAGAAAATTGCACGTTCCTAAATTTGAGGTAAGAGAAAAAGAGCCTCTAAGATGAGAGGAGAAAAAGATGCAATTAAAGACTTTTATCAAAATGCTTAATTTGCTTATATCCACACTTTGGAAATGGTGATTCCAAGTGCCACTTAATAAAATTTTTCATGAGTACATGAACAGTAGATTTTGTTTTATACTGTGGCAATGTTGGTCTTTTTTTATTTTTCTTTTTCTACTGGGTTTTATAATTGAATTTTTCAGCATGCATACAGAGTTTCATATTATATAAGCAGAAATTATATATACCTATATGAGATTCATGTTTTCACATTTCAAAACACCTCTCCCATCTCTTTCACACTGCATTTGTGGTAACAGAATAGGAGATTAGGATTTGTGGTAACAGAATAGGAGATTAGGATTAGCTACGAACAAGAGAAGTTGGAGAGAATCAAGGTAGGTTTCCTGAGGACTGGTGCACATCTTTGTATATAGCACCTGAGAGCCTTCTGGTAGGAACACCCAGCAAATCGTGGTGTGTTTTCTTGATTATCTTTCATTGATGTTTTAAAATCATAGGCTCTCTTTCCTACAATTATCACTCAATCTATTTTCCAAATAGAATGTCAAGGTTCTGTTTGAACTCTAATCATGATTTTGCTTATTCTAGTTTTACAGCTTACGAATTCATACTGAACTAGTATAAGTCTAATACCTATGCTATTGACTCAAAAATTATAGTTTTCTTCATGTACTTTTTAATTCTTGTCTTAAACTCTAACATATTCTGTGAAATGGTAGAGAAGAATGGAAAGTTTGGAGAGAAAAAGAGCTAACTTTATTTAGTGACAGGTACACATAGGAAGTTGTGCTAAGTTTCTTTTGTGTGTATTTTGCTTACATTTCCCATTTTAATCTGAATAGCAATTTTTAAAAAGATTTTATTTATTTATTCATGAGAGACACACAAAGAGAGAGAGGCAGAGACATAGGCAGAGGGAAAAGCAGGCTCCCTGTTGGGAGCCCGATGTGGGATTTCATCTCAGGACCCTGGGATCACAACCCGAGCTGAAGGCAGATGCTCAACCACTGAGCCACCCAGGTGCCCTGAATAGCAATTTTTTTTTTTTATAGACAAGGAATCTTAGAGAACTGCCATTCTAGTCACTTAGCAAATTTAATTTATTGAGAAAATATGGTGTTATTTATTTATATAATGTCCTACACCATATATTTCAGGTTTTCTTCCTATTATTCAGATAATTCTTCTCTATTCTTCCTTAACAGTTTTTGTCTTGTTTTTTTCAAAGTGTAACAATTGCCTGAAGTCCAGAACTTGTTTTCTGTTTTTTTTTCTCTACTTTTTCTTCAATTATCACATCCAACCTCATGGTTTCAACTATCTTCCTGTGCATATTAATTTCCAAATTAGTGACTTCATTTTTTTCTACTGGTTGGAGTAGGATACTTGCTGAATGAATAACATCATAAATCTCAGTGGCTTATTTCTCTCTCACACACAAATTCTAGTGCACATATTCCCCATCTGTTTTCTTGGTGGCTCCCCACCCAGTGGTGACTCAGGAATCGGCTCTCTTCATCTTAACCTATCTTACGTCGTGGAACCCATTAGAGGTCTGGTGATGTCCATGGGTGTCCTTTAAGAATAATGTTTCTAAATGTGAAAAAGAAAAAAAAAAGATGCAGTGACTGATCTAATAACTAAAATCCAAAGTTAATTTCAAATTAGCAATAGGTAAATATATTTTAAGATACATTATACTTGATGCAGATGATGTGAAATATTTGCAACTTCTATTACAAAGCCACATTTTGCCAATACTATTATAATTGTTGCCCACATTCATAAATAAAAGAAATGCCAAGTTCCAGGCAAAGGTTTATGAAAATAAAGACAGATTTTTTTCTGTCCAACTTTATAGGATTTCCTGAATGGTATAGATCTAAAGTTCTAGGGACTCCCCAATTAAAAAAGACTTCTTGGAACCTGTTACTAGATCTTATGCATGCAATCGACTGACATGCAAATGCCTTGTAGGATAATGGGAGCCAAAGCAGGGAAGGGCATATACCACTTATGATCCTATCTTATGGACTAGAATAAGTTGTATTGGCCCTCCAAGAAAGAGACCCAGGAACTGTATTTCATTTGCATAACCAGGAAAAAGGTAAGGTGTGGGGAGCATGGAACAATAATTATTTTAAGCAAAAATCATTGATGGATGCTAAAAGTAGTAAAGAAGGGTGTGCTTGGGTGGTGCAGTTGGTTGGGTATCCTGCTCTTAGTTTCAGCTCAGGGGTTGATCTCAGGGTTGTGGGACTGGGCCCCACGTAGAGTGCCATGCTCAGTGCAGAGTCTGCTTGGGACTGTTTCTCCCTCTGCCCCTCCCTCCTGTGCTCTCTCTCTCTCTAAAATAAATGGGTAAATCTTTAAAAAAAGATAGTAAAGAAAGACACAATGAGAAACAGGATATTTTTTATAGTCCCAAGTTTTCCCACACAAGATACTCACTAATACTTGTGAAGGGAAAACAGTGACTTTATATAGAATGGAAAAAATCTAGCAGGCATCACCTTATTCAAGTGATCAAAGGTGACATCACCAGCAATGGAGCAAATTAACATTGTGCTTCCTGATATGATGCACAAAGGAGGAACAGCATTATTTGTGTGGTGTTTCTGCCAAAATTGCATAACTTGAATTTAGTTACAAGGAAACATCAGAGAAACCCAAGTTGAGGGATATTCTACAGAATAGCTGGCTAAAACTCTTCAAAATTACCAAAATCATGAACTGTTGCAGATTAAAAGAGACTAAAAACACATGATGACTAATACAAGTGTGATCCTGGATTGGATATGGAATCAGAAAATGAGCAAAAGTAAGACAATTGGCAAAATCTGAATAATGCCTGCAGGTTAAATAACAGTATTGACTCTTTGTGAATTTGTGGATTTTGATGAAGAGTGCTATGGCTAAGTAAAATGAAATGACTTTTTCTTTTTTTTTGAATGTATATCCTGATGTTGGCAACTTCCTCTCAAATGTCTCAGGGAAAAAGAATAGATAGATGATAGAATGATAGTAGATAGGTCACAGAATGATGAATTAAGTGTGATAAAATATTAACATTTAGAGAATCTAGGTAAAACATATATGGGAGTATTTTGTTTTGTTTTTGCAAGCTTTCCCTTAAAGCCTGCAATTATTTTAAAATTGAAATATTGTTAAGCTTCTTATAAAACCAAGGAGGATGATCCAAACTTTCATATGACTTGTGCTTTTCTCTTTATCAAAGAACTTGAGGGAGTGTGATAAGCTGAGTTGGTCACTGGTATTCTTTTTAACTTCAGAGTATAAGTCTAGGAGTTTCTGGGCCACCTGGAAAGAACATAGTTCTCCATATTTTGATTTATTTTCCTCATAAGAGTAATTTGGTATGCTTTAATGTATGGATATTGCCTAGTAATTTGCATTCCAATCCTGCAGATTCTGGAGCATTTTATTATCTTGTTAGCTTACAAGTTTGGGTAAATTTGAATGTCAGATTGTGGTTTTGCCAAGACCTCACTGGGAAATATGGAGCTGGAAGTTTATTTCCACAAAGCATTTCTTCAAGCATGGCTTCTTGAACCACAGAAGAAAAGATCTAATCAAACACATTTATTAAGAAAAACTTATGATATTGAGTGGCAGCCTCTGAGAATCTAAGGAAATATTTACTTTCACTTCTTACCAAGGAACAACCATAAGAGTCATTTTATATTTTTTTGGAAGTGATGATTTACTATTAAATGTATTCAGAACCTCAATATCCCTAGCTTGACTTTGATTGCATGTGAGCATCTACCATGTGCATGCCAGATTATGGTGATGAGGAGGTTAAAGTGGAGTTAAAGATTCCTAGAAGTTTTGATTATTATTTTGATCACATTTAAGTAACCTATTGGTAGCATTCTGATAGCCACATTTTGGAGAAGATACACTTTTAATTGATGTCTTCAAATGTTAGATTTGTTGGCAGCAATTTGACCGTTGTTTGCCTTAGAAATCAGGTAGGAGAAGAGACCTCCAAAATAAAAGATCCTAATATATTTGTAAAGCAATAAAGTGAATTTTCTTTGCTTCACAGCAAATAAAATCCAGTTGAAGTTACCCCAACCTTACGAAGATTAGATCCTATGTAAATAATTTATCTGTTCAAAATATCTTTTTTTTTAAAAGATTTTATTTATTTACTCATGAGAGACACACACACACAGAAAGAGAGAGAGAGAGAGAGAGAGGCAGAGACACAGGCAGAGGGAGAAGCAGGCTTCATGCTGGGAGCCTGATGTGGGACTTGATCCAGGGTCTCCAGGATCACGCCCTGGGCTAAAGGCGGCGCTAAACCGCTGAGCTACCTGGGCTGCCCCAAAATATGTCTTAATAAATATCAGTGAGAGAGTTTAGGACCATCTCTCAGGTGCAATGCTGCAGACTGTTTAGTGTACCTTTTCTCAGGTATTTATAGAGGAATTATAAAGATGTAAATTTCTACTGATGAGAAAGAATTACTGAACCATACAGCCCTAATGGATTGTCTGCTGAGAGCTAAATATGATCAACTAATTATTAGCAACTTTACAAAGTTTCCAGAAAATGATTTGACTCCAGATTTAAAATCTATTTGAAAAAAATTTTTTAAAGAAATAAAATCTGTTTGGATTGTACATATCATATAAATAAGTTTAACTACAAACGGCACTAAAGAAAAACATTTTAAACGTGAAATTCCACTATCTTAATCATGATTTATTTTGTGTGAGTGTGGGTGTATGTGGATTCTGCTTGAGTCTGTTCATTTGGATTTATGTTTTGTAGTTTCAAATAGAAACATTTATGCATTATGGTTTTTAAACTTATAAATCCTTTTCAGTGTTCCTATATAGTGTTAATAATTATTTATACTATATATGTAATATTCTATTATTAAATTTTGTGCCAGAATTTATTCAACTAGTCCATTATTGTGTGGATATGACATTTTTCCCTCCAATTTAAAAGATGATAACAGTCCCTCCCAGGAGCATCTACATACTTTTCTCTTCTATTGAACTGTTTTCTGAGGATGAATTTCAAGGCATAAGATTGCTATGTCTAAGAATATGCAGATTAGCTAGCTATTGCATGTGTGTATGTGTGTACTCTTACCATGTATTATTTCCAAAATGCCTGTACCAGTTTGCAGTGGTATACACATACCATATAAATGAACACATACCATTTTTTACCATCAGTTTACCAAATTTGGGAATTAGACCCAGTTTTTGTTAAACCTAATTATGGAAGGCAACAGAGTAGTGGAGGGTGGTTTGGTTTTAAAGTTAGTTCCAGGATCTGGTCCTGGTTCTTAGGGATTCTATTATTTTAGTCAAGTTGTTTAACCTCTATGACTTCTTTCCTTTTCTAAAATGTGATTAATGGTTACTTCAGAGTTTTTTGTGGATATCAAATGAAGTAGTTGATAAAACACCTAAACAGGGACTGTTTAAATAAATATTTGTTGAATAAGGAAAAAATGAAAAAGTATCATTCTTTTAATATCTACCTTCTTTACTACTCTTGCAGGAATAGTTCTTTCAGTATAAATAAAAAGTAAGATCAAGTTTATCTTTAAATAGGAAATCCTTCCCTCAGTAATGTTAAAGGCTGATTAGTACTTCAAACATCCATCACCTCCACCCCCCCCCCCCAAAAAAAGCCTGTATCAGCTCTCTTCTCAACAAACTATCTTTTATAAGGTAATTATCAGGATGCATTTTAGCAGAAAACCCAAACTGGCTGAGAAAATTAGGAAATTTATCTCACATAACAGAGATTCCAGACGTGGAATGGAATCCATAGTTGGTTAGTTCACTGGTTTAACAGTAGTTATCAAAGATTCAGGTTCTTTCCAGCTTTCTGCTCCATGTATCTGCTTTACCCTGAAGCTGGATCACCAAACTGTCAAAAAATTGCTGCCACCAGTATTTTCTTGTTCACATCAATAAGGGGACAGAGAAAAATTCTTTCCCAAAGCATGGGATGTTGGTTGTTCCTTTCAGTCTGATTAGCTCAATTTAAGTGTTGTATTCATCCTTGGACCAATGGATTGGCTTGAATTAAACAGGATCTCCTGCTAACCTGGGGATAGTTTGATGGGGGAATATAGGATGATTTAAATTGGGATTCCATTAAACTAAAGGAAATAGATTTTTGTTGGCACCAGTAGTGTCCACTGTAAGGAACACAGAGGTTTTGGACACATAGTCCAAATGCAATATCAAAGACATTGCATTACTGGTAGCTAACACCAAGCATAGCATGTAATAAGAACTCTAAATAATTGTCGAATACATGCATAAGTTTATTATCTCTTCATTTTATTGGACTATTGTGATGTAAAACCCAAAGTTTTTATTTATTGTTTCTCAACTAGAAGTTTTGCTAAGAGCTGGTTGAACTTTGGCCCATTGCTATCAGAAGGGACAACTCAATAAATTACCCAGACTTAAGCTCTTTGTTTAGGATGGGCTTTCCCCAACATTTAAATGGACAATCTCAAATAGCCTGAGCCAACAGGTTGATTCATTTAGCAGCACTTATCCTAATACAGTCCCATCAGTACATAGTTCTTAACAAATACTGTGGCATAGATATCATCTTTATTTCTCCCATGGATTATCATAATGGCAGTTGAAATCGTGAGTAATGGAATGACAGAGAACATTTAGGATCTATCAGACAGGCTCAGTGATTGAAAGGACAGTGAATACATTTTGAAAGTAATTGGATGTGGGGGAATGTAGTGACATAGAGAATGCTGAAAGGAAAAAAGATTGAGATAGGCAGAGCACCTTATATATTCAGTCTGGGACATACTAAATTTGAGGTTTGTCTTAGCTCAGGCTGCCATAACAAAAGAACATAGACTGGGTGACTTAAGCAATAGATATTTATTTCTCATAGTTCTGGAGGCTGAGAGTCCACCATCAGCTTTGGTTCTTGGTGAGGCCCTCTTTCTGGCTTGCAGGCAGCCATTATCTCCTTTTGTCCTCATATGACCTCTTTTTTGTGTGCTCCAAGAGAGAAAATGTCTCTTCCTCTTATAAGGACACCAATCCCAACATGAGGGTACTACCCTTATGACTTCATCTAACCCTAATTACCTCCCAAAAGCCCCATCTCCAAAGACCATCACATTGGGGAGTAGAGCTTCAACATATACATCTGGGGGGAACACAACATTCAATCCATAATAATATTTCTGTAAAATGCCTATGTGAAGATGTCAAATAAGAAGTTGGATATTTATGTGTATATTCCTATCAGTCAATAAACTTCAGAGAATATGTGATTTTTAAGACTCCTTTGAATAATAGGAAAGGAAGATCTTAATAAAATATGATGGCCTGATGTTCTGTTGAAGGGTTATAAAGAACAGCACTGAAGGGGGATGAGTGAACTCAGGTTATATCCTTCTGGATGGAATAGTAGGGTGTGGGGAAATAGGAATGATAGTTAAGAAAGAAATTCTTGGGGATCCCTGGGTGGCTCAGTGCTTTAGTGCCTGCCTTCGGCCTGGGGCATGATCCTGGAGTCCCGGGATTGAGTCCCACATCGGGCTCCCTGCATGGAGCCTGCTTCTCCCTCTGCCTGTGTCTCTGCCTCTCTCTCTCTCTCTGTCTCTCTCTCAATCTGTGTCTCTCATGAATAAATAAATAAAATATTAAAAAAAAGAAATTCTTTGCCTTAATAACCAACTCAGGTGATTTGTGAATCTAAATTATGTGGTGATATTCTAGTGGATCCAAATCAAGTCACAGCATTATGCGCTCTTAATATTTCGTTTATAAATAAGAAAATATTATGCAATACTTGCTACACTTTTCTAAGAACTGAAAATGTTAATGTACTTAAAGTGGAAAAACATTTTGTTTGGAAGAGAATTCATTATAAATATTTATTAAATTAGGGTAAGATACTCTAGAAATATTTCTTATGCAGCATTAAAAATGTAGTCATCACTAACAAAGTTGGGCATTATTTTGACTTTTTAAAAAAGATTAAAAAAACATTTTTTAAAAATTTTGTTTGAGAGAGAGCACAATCCAGGGATGGGAGGAGCAGCAGAGGGAGAGGAAGAAGCAGGCTCCAGCAGGGAGCCCAGTGCAGCTTGATCCCAGGACCCTGGGATCATGACCTGAGCTGAAGACAAACACTTAACCAACTAAGCTACCTAAGTACCCCATAATTTTGACTTTTATAACACTCTAGTTATTAAATATAATTAATGTATAACTGTAACTAATATATAATTGAACTGTAATATTTTATTTGATATAACTTATAATTAAATGTAATTGATAAAAATAACTGGAAAAGGTTAAAATTTAAACTGTCTGGGGTGCCTGGGTGTAGTTAAACATCTACCTTCAGCTCAAGTCATGATCCTGGGCTCCTGGGATAGAGCCCCATGTTCGGTTCTTGCTCAGCCGGGAAACTGCCTCTCTCCTTCTCCCTCTGCCACTCCCCCTGCTTGTGTTCTCTTGCGCTTTTTCTGTCAAATAAATAAATAAAATCTTTTAAAAGACCACCTTAAGACGAATTCTAAAACTGCTGCTTTTCAAGAGGTGATGGTGGTGTGATTAGGTCTGTATACATAAAAGAAAGAAGAATTAAGCGAACTCTAGAATCCTAGACAGAAGCGTTTTTGGTATAATTGATGTTATGTATATAATTTTGTTATAAATCTGATTGGATCTATATTTTTTAGATTCTGTTATAACCAGAAGAAAAAGAAGGTTAGAGAGGTGAAGACTCTAGAAATCTCTCTGTACCTCAAATTAGATCTGGGATAATTAGTTTGACTATTTCAGTTGTTTCTGAGGAAAAAAAAAAGTAATCGTTCAAATCAGAGGGAAAAAAGTTTGAAGGGGGAGAAGTAGAAACACAGACAGTACCTAAACGGGTAAGATATGCCAGATATGCACCAGTAGCATGGATTATACTAGAATTTTCTGAAGTATTGTAAATCACTGAGAAATAATGTACAACTTATTTGCTTAAAATTTTCAGTTAATGTGCTTTAGCAGCATTTTGCAGATAACGATTCTCACTCCACCTTATTATAGAGGCAGAGCTGTTTCTCTTTGTCCTGTTCTCCATCCTATGATATACTTTTTATTGCTCAAGAGCTATAGAATTGTGTCCATGCCTATTGTTGTCTGCCTGATGGGAATTCATGTAATTGAAAGCGTTTATCCTCTCTTAGTAGAAAAATTGGGCACTTGGAAGTAATGAAATCCCCCACCTTTGTCCATGGCACAGGAAATACTGTTCACACAGCTTTGTTCTAAAGTTTCCACTTTTCCCAGTATAACCTGTTGAAAATGTAGTCCTGCACAAGAAAAAAAAGCTGGAATTCCTTGTGGCAGGCTAACTGTCCATGCTCACATAGTTATATCTGTGGTCACTATTTCACCGTTGATCAAAAAATAAAATTGTATTCTCCCAAAAGAAACATAAAATGACATGAAGAAAGTTCATAATACATTGTGAAGTGAAAAAAAAAGTTACAGTGCAAATGCCAAATGAACTCTATCTTTTGAATAAACAACTGTATAAGTAACATCTAAGTATAGATGTGTAGGTATTTGGTTAATTATGAGTGGTGATTACCTCTAGGGAATGGAATTAGGCAACATGAGGAGAGACTTTTACTTTTTTACATTACACTGTTCACTTCATACACTTCTGTATTGTTCACATTTTAAAAATTGAGCAAGTGTTATTTTGTAGCTAAACAAAAACAACTGACAAAAAACTACAGGTAGTAAGAAATTACTTGGAATGGAATATGTTTAAATAATTAATTTGTCAATACACTGCTTGACCATTATTTTCTTTTGCTAAATCAAAACTCCCCTGCTTTTCTCAGGAGGTTGTTTTGAAGAGGAAGGGTAAATGTTTGTAACAAAATGAACAGCTCAACCTTCCCACCTCCAGCCTAAATTTTGGTTTTGTTAGTAACAAATGCTACATGCAGATTTTAAAGGTAAATCTAGGAATGTGGGTGTTTAACAGGGCAGTGCACTCCACCGTAGTCAATGGGAAAAGGTGCTTTGCAACAACTGCTTTATCAAATTGGATCAGGAAAGGAGATTTGGAACAACAGGACATGAAGCACCAGTAGGGGTCTCAGCTGTACTGGCCACTGTGACATGCACCCAATGTCAGGAAAGAGTGACTCTGAATTTATGCACCAATCTGAATCCCTCTGAACTTTCTTGATTCCACCACACTTAAAGTAAGAGAATGTAGACATAGTTGATAATAACTTTTGCATCCTCTTACAATGGGTGGGCTGTACGTTGTGTGGTCATGGGTATATGAAAAAAAAAGAAAGAAAGAAAGAAAGAAAGAAAGAAAGAAAGAAAGAAAGAAAGAAAGAAAGAAAGAAAGAAAGAAAGAAAGAAAAAGAAAGAGCTAGACTCAGAGTCCTTTTGGGTTTTAATTTTTAAGCAAAGTTTAGCAAAATATGTGGCAGATTCTTCAACTATTTAATAAATAGACGTGGTGTACTTTTCAGGGGATATATGATAGAGGTCCTCTTTGGAGGAGTTGGGAAAGCAGTGCAGCCCTGGAGAGTACAGAGAGGAGAGTACAGAGTACAGGACCCTAAGATCACCACTTGAGCTGAAGGAAGATGCTTAACCGACAGAGCCACCCAGGCACCCCTCCTTCAGGTTCTTAAAATCTCTCTGTTACAGTTTGCATGATTTCCCCAAAAAAGGTATGTTGAAGTCCTAATCAATAGTATCTAAGACTGTGACCTTATTTGGAGATAGGGTCTTTACAGAGATTGATGAAGTTAAAGTAAGGTCATTAGGAGGGCCCCTAAAGTGATATGACTGGTGTCTTTGTAAGAGAGGGAATTTTGGACATAGACACAGGAAGAGTTAGGACAGAAGCAGATATTAAGAGGACAACAGCCTGTTACACAGAGCAGGCGTAGCCAAACAACAGAATTGTTCACTGATGGAGACAAATACTAGCAAGTTAACATAGTCTTGGGGGTTACAACTTAGAGTAGTGGACAAAGAGAAACTCTCTTGCAGGAGATGGATGTTTTCTGGCTGCTTGCACGAGGTCTCAGATAGCACCAGGACTGGGCAGGCTGAGAAGTCAGGCCCAGAGGTCTGGTCTAACCAGAAAATGTGCTGATTTTTTAAGATTTGGACAGCAAAGGTTGTGGTCAGAAAGTCAGTTACTACAGGAATGAATATGTGAGGCCCTTAAATCTGAGAAGAGAAGTGGAGTGAAGAGAACGAAGGATGGATAGGCAACTTTGCTTGCATGTATGAAGGTTCAGGACTTCAGAGGCAGGGAAGAACAGGTAATACAAGTTCAAGGGAAGAAGCTGGGTCATAGTGGATCTGGCAGCAGGAATCAGAGACATTACTGGATGCCTGAAGAGCATGGTAGAGGAGTAGAGAGCTTGGAGAAATAGGCAACACCCCAGCTGGAAAAAGATGGACACAAACAGACAGATGCCATGGCACTAAAATAGGAGTCCCAGGGATTCAGTTCAGGGCAGAAGAGAATTACGGGGGCAATGCCAACGGTTCTTTGCAGCAGTTTTATGGTGAGAAATACCAAAGCAGAGACTGCTTGTTCTCTGGCTTTGATGGGAACAGACAGGCAGGGTTGTTTGATGGCTAAAGTGAACTGTAGAGCCATGGGTGCTGGTGGATGTTGGTTGTAGGACAAATAGCAATCAGTTCTCACTTGCACAGAGGTAGGGAAAAAAATGTATTCAGAAGATTGGCCACAGACTGGCTGGTTGAAGAAAGACTTGTATTGGAAGACCTAAGACGTTGGGTTGATGGGATGGGCTGGCAGGTAGATAGGTTTTATGGATAAGCAAGAAGTTCCAAAATGGTTTTTTGAGGATTAGAATGGCATCTGAGAAAGGTTAATCCAGGCTTGTGTGGAAGCTAGCTTTAGCTTTGAGCTAGAAGAAGCCAGAGGAGGGCATGTCCAGGTCTGAGGTTCAGATTAGTTTTTTCTTTTCAAATAAGTCTCAAATAAGGGCATTGGTTAGGGTGGTGGCTGTGGAAATTGGGGAGGAGAGGTGAAACTAGCAATTAGGAATTTCCCTGGACACAAACGCTGGATGTTGATGATGGAAAGAGCCAGGAGTCGTGGTTAGAATGGTGTTAATGTAAGAATGGACATGTGAGGACCAGGACTCACAGGAGGTAAACAGAAGCCAGAATGGTTAACACAGAGGAAACAGGTGACTGTGAGTGATTGATATGTGTGGTAGACTATAAAACCAGGAAATCCACATCTTGATTCTCAACTACCCAAGACAGAATTAGTTCCTGGCCTAATTTTAAAAAGAGGTTTCTATTCTCCTCAGGAAATCACAGACAGTTGCTGTCCCTTTGAATTCTTCCCTTTTGTCACATAAATTTTCATGGTTAGGCCCCCCCCTTTTTTTTTTCCTGTTTTGTGCACAGTGCTGGGTGTAGAATCAAAAACCCAACCCATGTACCTATACATTGCTAAGAAAAGCCTGTCCTTTTTTTGAGCACTTCTTACTTTTCCTCTTAGGTTTCTTATTTAACCCAGTGGTTCTCAACTGGCAGCACATTAAAATCACCTGATTTAAAAAAAAAAAAAAAAACCTATAGCTACCTCCCCCAAGGTTCTGATTCATTGGTATGGCATGGGCACCACATATATTATGTGAAAGCTCTCTTATTGATTCTAACATGTAGCCACGATTGAAAGCCACTGGACTTTCAAGTTTCTCTGTACTTCTGAAAAGGTGAAGCCCAGCCTTGGGCAGAACTCAGGGGAAGGGTTAGACTTATGTTCTTGGTTGATGTCATTGGTTGTTAATGGTCAGTCCACCCAACATGTTCCAGGATAGCATTTGGGATGAACAATTGACCCACAGTCAGTCTGCTAATCCTTTATAGTCCTGAAAGGGTTTTTGCTACTTTGTCCATATAATCATAGTGTGGAAATTTCCAACTAGATACCGTCTCTTTATTTTACATCTCTTTTAATAAAAATCTAACAGAGTTATTAAATATAAGTGGCTCATAAGTCATTGCTGTAGGATGCAAATACCAGCAAAATGATTTTTTTCTTTTAAGATTATACATTTCTTCTCCAAAGTTCTTTTAAAGTAAGATTTTAGACATAGAAGAACCTTTGAAAATTATTCTAGTATGATGCCTTAGACTTATGGAAGAGAACACTGAGAATCCACAGGATGAAGTGATTTATTTAAGGGCACACAGCTAGGAAAGGACACAGAAAGTGAGACCCGGACCTTCATGTGCCTATTCTTACCTCAGAGTCTTCTTTCTCGTGCAATCCTGTGTTCCCCTGTTTTTATTCTTTATGTTTTCATTTATTTGCAACAAATATTTGCTAACTGCTATACACCCAAATTGTATACCAGATAGGTCAGAATGACTTCAGGTTTTTATTTAGTAGAGCAGAATAAAATATCTTTCTAATAAACAGTGACAAATATTTGTTAAAAAGATACTGTGCAAAAGATACGTTTTCAGGATAGGATATGCTTTCCAAATTACGTTTTTAACAGAAACAGCAGAGCTCTTAAGAGTAGCTGGTATAACTGTTTTTATTGTAGCTCTGCTTTTTTAAAAGAGTATGAAGCAGAGGTAAGTGGCCCTGAAAAAACAATAACTAAAATTCTAAAAGGTGAGAAACATTTGGGCAAAGTTCTCTGTTAGCTGTGATAAACTATGGAAATGTATATTATAGTCGTGTAAATCAAGAAATCAGGAAAAGTTTGAAGCTTGCCTTGTTGGGCCCAAACCCTTTGTTTTAAAAATAAGGACTTCAAAGTTTGCTTGACTAAAGGTCAACCAACAATCCCTGGGAACTAGAACTTGAATCTGATTCTCTATCCTTCTTTCTTGGCATATTAAAAAATAAAAGAAAGAAGTTTATCAGATGTTTTCTTTTTATTTATGAAAGTAAAATGTGTTCATGTGGAAAGACGAATACAGAAAATATTAAAAACCATAAAGAGGCAAACATATCATGTGTTTTTAGAATCTGGTTTCTTTTTTCTTTTTTCTTTTTTTTTTTTTTTTAAGATTTTATTTATTTATTCATGAGAGACACAGAAAAAGAGAGAGAGACACAGGCAGAGGGAGAAGCAGACTCCTCACAGGGAGCCTGATGTGGGACTCGATCTCGGGACTCCAGGATCACGCCCTGAGCCAAAGGCAGATGCTTAACCATTGAGCCACCCAGGGGTCCCATAGAATCTGGTTTCTTTACATGAAATGGCAGGTCTATTTTTGAATAAGTTATTTTTGATAATAGTATTACAATTCAGTATTATAATTGAATTTATTTATGGACAGTGATTTATTAGTCATTTCCCCATTATCAGGTGTTTGGTTATTTAGTTTATTTCCAAGCGTTTAGTAAGTGACATTCAATAAACATCTCTTTGTTATCTTAGATTAGTTAAGATAAATAATTTGAAAAGTATAAATATATGTATGACTCTTGATAAATACAGAAATGTGTACATCAATTTGAAAGTGTGTGTGTGTGTATGTGTGTGGGTGCTCATTTCTCTACTCTCCATTGTCCTGGCCGCCTTCTATAAATCAAGCTACCCTGATGTTACGGCTCCCCTCCAGAAACCCTAATCGCTTAAATACAGGAAGTATATGTGTGAACGGAAATCAAGTTTGGAGCAAATGTGGAAAAACATTAAGGGTAAATCAAAGTCAACTAAAATATTAAACACACCTCCATCCTCCATCTTGTCCGTGCCCTTCCCAACACCTACCTTCACTCACTAAAATTTGAAATAAGGGATCCCTGGGTGGCGCAGCGGTTTGGCGCCTGCCTTTGGCCCAGGGCGCGATCCTGGAGACCCGGGATCGAATCCCACATCGGGCTCCCTGCATGGAGCCTGCTTCTCCCTCTGCCTATGTCTCTGCCTCTCAATCTCTCTCTGTGTGACTATCATGAATAAATAAATAAAATCTTTAAAAAAAAAAAAAAAAAAAAAACTTGACCTTATTTTATATGACACTTGAGGATTATGACCCAGGGATGTGTCTATGTGAGTTTCATTGTAGCACAGACTGGCTTCCCCGCTCCAGCCCCCCAGCAGCAGCCTGCAAGACATCCTGCATCTTCCAAGGCCACTACCACAATTTGTGTGGCTGCTTGTGCTGGGCCATGGGGGCAAGTGGTGCTGTCATCCAGCCCTGATCTGCTCCCCAAACCAAACAGCTTTGCTGTGTGCCTGGAAGAAGAGGCACTCTCTGCCAGTTCCTGCAGGGCAGCAGCAGGTAGCCCTGGGGCTACCTCTCCCTCTGCTGGGGAGATGCCAGTTATTTTGCTGGCTGGGAAAGGATGGATGGTTTGTTGCCAGGAGCCAGGTTCTCAACTACCATGGGTCTGTGCAGGGCAAGTGCAAGGCAAGACAGGCAGAGGAAACCCTCTAGTGGCTTCAGGAACCTCATAAGCCGTAGGTATAGACAATAACCCAAATGGGTTCATTCCAGAGTCTTCTAACAGAAAGGGGTACCAGAAATTCCGTGTGTCTTTTTAGAAAATAATTTCAGCTTTCACAGAAGTTGTATATGTGTGTGTGTTTATTTAAAGGAACTTTTAATTTTAGAACAATTTTAGGTTTATAGAAAAATTGTGAAGATGGTAGAGCTTCCCTATATACTCCACACCCAGTTGCCCTATTAGTAAGATCTTATATTAGAACTGTATATTTATTGCAAGTGAGGAACCAGTACTAATACATTATTATTAACAAAAGCCCATACTTTGTAACAGTTTCCTTACTTTTTGTCTAATGTCTTCTTTCTATTCTAGTATCCAGGATGCCATATGACAGTTTGTTATGTCTCTTGACTGTGACAGTTTCTCAGACTTGCTTTTTTTATGATCTTGACAATTTTGAGGTGGACTGCCAGGTATTTTGTAGAATGTACTTCAACTGGCATTTGTCTGATGTCTTTCTTATGCTTCGATGGAAATTATGGCTTTTTTGGGAGGAGGATGACAAAAGTCAGATGGCATTCTCATTACATCATATCAAAGGTATATACTATCAACATGATTTATGACTATTGATGTTGACCTTGACTATCTGGCTGAGGTAGTGTTTGTCAGTTTTCTTCACTGTAAAGTTATCCCCTTTCTGTGCTTTATTCTTTGGGAAAAAGCCACTATGGGCAGCCCCAGTGGCCCAGCGGTTTAGCGCCGCTTTCATCCCAGGGTGTGATCCTGGAGACCTGGGATCAAGTCCCATGTCAGACTCCCTGCATGGAGCCTGCTTCTCCCTCTGCCTGTGTCTCTGCCTCTCTCTCCCTCTCTCCTCTCTGTGTATTCTCATGAATAAATAAATAAATCTTAAAAAAAAAGAAAAAAGTCACTATGCACAACCCACTGTTAGTGGTTATGCTCCCCCTCCTTGAGGATAAAGTATGTACAGAATTTATTTGGAATTTTGCATGGGAGTTTTGTCTGTTCTCCATTTAATTATTTGTTCAATCACTTATTTATATCGGTATAGGTTCATGGGTATTTATTTTATACTTTGGGTTATAATCCCATAGTCCTTTATTTTGTTGCTCAAATTGTTCCAGCTTTGGGAGAACACATATATTAAAATATAAAAACACTCTATCAATGAAGTATGTCAACTTCAGTAACAGGAGAAAAATGCTTTATATTTTCCTTAATGGGCCTCATTTATACTATTCTTTCATTAAAGAAAATTCTGACTGCTTGTCACCTAGAAATTAGCGTTTGTTTCCTCATGTGCTAAGATCAGAGAACAAATGACAAGGTTTCAAGGTGGAGTCAGGCAGATGTGCCACTCAGTGTTATAAGACATACCTTTCTCAATCCTCTCCAAGCCTTCTGGTGGTCTGTTGCTCCTGGGTTCAAGATGGACCCCTTGACATGGCTCTTTTTAGGCCACACAGTATAGTCACTATGGCCACTGTTACTTTCCTCATTGGTTTCCAGTTCCTGAAACTTTTTAAGGTTCCTTAAAGAATTTTTTTAAAACATATTATCTTCCTACACCAAAAACCTGTTGCATATACTAGTTTCTCTTTTTAGAAAGTTCCTCCATGAGTGCTCCTCACCTTAAACCTCGCTCTTCATGCTTCAGTAACATTTATTAATTGGCTCATTTAATTGTGGTGGCTGACAACTCTAGGACAGTTTGGGAGGCTGGAAACTCAGGTGGGAGTTCATGCTACAGTCTTTAGGTTTAATTTCTTCTTCTCTGGGAAACCTCAGTTTTTCTTATGAAGGCCTTCAATTGATAGGGTGAGGCCCAACCACAGTATGGAAAGCAATTTAAAGTCAACTGACTGGAGATGTTAATCATTCTACAGACTATATTCACAGAACCACCTCCATTAGTGTTTGATTGAATAACTGGTTACTTCAGTCTAGCCAAGTTGACACGTCCATTAGAGTGACCAGGATAGAAACATGTGACACGTCAAACCAGCCATTAGAGTGACCAGGATAGAAACATGTTATAAGTAGAAAACATCGTAATGACAGGACAGTAGGAGATGGGAATGGAGAAGGGGTGTGAGGGAGCACTTCCCTTGGAGTGGTGGTGGGGAGATGACATTTGAACTGAGGTATGGACAGATAAGAAGGGAAAGAACCAGTTATGCCAAATATTTGCATTTCTACTGATTCCCAGGTGATATTGATGCAGTTGCTTGGGTCCATTCTTGGAGAACCATGGTGCCTTAAGGGTGCACTTCTTTTATTATATAATTAATCCTGGGGCAGCCCCTTATCATCTCAGAGTGATAATTTTTCTCAAAATCCCTATATTACATGCCCTGAGAAACTGAAAATTTTGTTGAGAAGGTAAAAATCTCAGAAGGGAAGCTTTGAAAAATGCTAGAACAAAGTGAAGGTAAAATAAAGGGCTGTGGCAGGTAAGGACGTGGCTTACTGGGAACTGACACTAAACACTGAGTTCATCCCCTTTGTAACAAGACCATGATTCTGGGTTGTCACTCACCCCACAAAGGCCTGCCTCCATGCCCCATCTATGCAAAGAAAAGGTGTCACAGACGTGCAGTTCTGGACTGTTCTATGGTGACAGTCTTGTGGAATGGGACTTGCCAGAATGATATGGTTCAAGCACTGTGTTGTCAAATGATGTACGTGTGCTTTACATAAAGGCCTTATTTCCATATCATGTACTTTTAGTAGGAGGAGAACCTTGGTGCAGGAGGATTGCAGAGAATCTGGGATAGGACAGGTGGATGTGCAAGCCATTATGAGCCTTACCCTCCATGTGGGTGGGTGGTAGGGGGAACATTGTGGTAGGTTTACCCAGATGACCTCTAAGATCCTGTCTGTAGCCCTCACACCCTGTTGTCCTGGCTTGTCCTCATGGCATGCTCACAGCACTCCTGACTTTGACAGAATTTTAAAGCCATGAGGCTGCTCCAGATAACAGCTGCTATAGAAATGGCTGGTCATAGGATGTTTCCCAAGAGAATTTTCATGATTCTGGTGGGGCCAGGACCAACCAATGAAGTCAGATGATCTTTGCAAACCCTGTGTGCCTGACTCTCCTGTCCACTCTGCAGGAAGAGGCTGCCTTTTCTGGCCTTGATCTGGTTCCCAGTGTGCTGCCAGGCAAGGAGCTGTGCTGGAGAGGGGCCATCCTGACAGTGGAGACCTGCTGGGCCCTGGTGCTCTGTTAACTGAATATACCCTTTCTTCACTTCATCCTTGCTGGACTTGATTTAGGGAATAGTTAGTGAAAAAACATGTCCCCCTTTTCCCTCAATTTTCTGTTTTTTAAACAACACCACCAACAAACAACCATTTATATATACAAATGTTGCTGAAGGAGCCATTTGGCTTTATACAAGGGTATAAACCTCTTTATACAAGGGAATAAACTGAACCACTTGGAGTGCCTTTTGTTGACTTATTTAAAAAATCCATAGTTCAACAAGTGACGAGTTATTAAGGCATTTTATTCTGGTGGGCATTAGTGTGTCCTTGAAAAGAAATAGCTGGTATATTGACTTCCGTGGCTTGGCAAATTTCACTCCAATTAGTCTCAACAACCAGTTGTAGAATCCATTTGTTCTATTTATTGAAGACAGTATGGGGAAGGGTGTGTGAGATGCTTGAATTCCTTGAAGGAACATAAACTTGACTGTTATGCAGAAAAGCAGGTCTCACGGAATATAGGAAGAGAGTATTCACTGTGCCTTTAAATTTGCTCTGTGGGACTGCTTGTTTCCCTGGATGAAATGCAAAGCAAATCTCTAGGCTTTCTGGTCACTTCCAAGTAATAAAGGACCTCTAGTCACTAATTAATATAACCAGTCCAATGTAAATATCAAACCATGTGAGTTTCATTTACTGTCACATCTCCTCCCCTTTCCCAGTTCAGACCCAAACAAGCTTGCTGCCTGCAGCAGCATAGAAGGCAGTTGGCCTCTTTTTCCTTCTCTCCCATTTACTTCTCTTTGTGCATCTTGCCAGCTAAATGTTTGATCCCTGCAGGGTTGAAATGGTTGGGCCCAGGGTAGAGGAAAGAGAGATGAAACATTGTGGTGAGATGGTGTCATGCTTTCTAGGTCTGGCAAGTGTTTGGAGCTCATTCACGGGTGCTTTTGATACACCCCCTGTACCCCAGCTCTGGTGATCTCTCACTTGTGGATCCCTGCACAGGTAATGCCACATCCTCTGGCTGGTTGTAGATGGTCCCTCCTCAGCCTCAGGGAGTCAACAATACACTTCCTGTTGAGGTCAGCTGTCCCCTTCAGGCTGTCCTCTTAGGCTGAATCCAAATTGAACCAACATTAGTTCTTTCTGGCAGTGGCCATCAGCTCTATCCTTTGCTTCCACAAACTTTGTGAGCATAGCCCAATCCCAACACAGCCATCTCTCCTGGTTGCCATCAGAGTAGTGGGCCAGTTTGTTTTGTCTTTAAGATTTCCAGTTGGACCAGATACTTGCAGCCACTGTGTCTGCCCGTTCTCAGCAGACACTTACCAAGTCTTCTCAGGAGTTGTGTTGGGGCCCCTTTTCCAGGGCTGGGAATGAATGTGGGCATGTCCTACTGTCCTACCTCTTCTGTCTGAGGTGGAGTAGATACACAGCAAACAACTTTCTCTGAAAATCCTCTAACTCCCCAACTCCTGATCCTTTCATACTCTTGATGTGTGAGAGGAAAGAGTGAAATCCCCCTTGCTACCCTTTGCTTCCCTCCGTCCCCACCAAGTACTGCATGGTGGCTTTAGACTTTACTTTGAGTGTGCCATATAATATTTAGGGATCTTAGCCTAACATTGCAGCAATACAGCAATATGGCTCCATTTTAACATTCTGGTTATATATATATACACAGAAAAACATGGTTCAGCTTTTTTAACCTATTAATTATCAAATCACTTAATAATAAATAGGCTAAAATAATGAGCCCAAACTTTCTGCTTCCAGGAGTCTCCATCATGTCATTCTGAACTGATTCCTGGACTTAGTCTCCACCTTCAAGGAGTTTATCATATTATTTAGCAAATTAGCTTTGTCATTGAAATTTCTGGACCTAAACAGAAGACTGTATAAAGCTGGATATCATGAGATTTTCTCAAAACACCTATATAGCCAGTAAATGCTTGTAATGATCATGAAGAGTTCAGGGTGATTGAATAGCACTGTTGCATCTGGTCATGAATAAAGGGAGCACCTCTCAGTAGCTGGTCTGCTTTTGGATGTAAGGTGTTAGAGCGCCCCGAGATCCATTCTCTTCAGACCTCTTAAGTTTTGTCAGATGTGTAGTGAATCTGTGGCCACTAGGCCACATTGTTACAGAGTTCCTGGGAATCGTTAGGAGAAACTCATGCTGTGGATTGAGTTGGAATTCAAGAATTTCACAGGAGACTTAGTGTAACTACCACAAAGAGCCTATCTTGGTGGGCCTGGGACACCTGGACACATGTGGCTTTCAGGGCATCTGCTGATAAGAACATGTATTCCTTACCTATACTTCTTAATTTTTTTTAATTAATTAATTAATTTATTTATGATAGTCATCAGAGGGAGAGAGAGAGAGGCAGAGACACAGGCAGAGGGAGAAGCAGGCTCCATGCACTGGGAGCCCGATGTGGGATTCGATCCCGGGTCTCCAGGATCGCGCCCTGGGCCAAAGGCAGGCGCCAAACCGCTGCGCCACCCAGGGATCCCCCCTCGCCTATACTTCTTGAGGAATGGATATTGTTTCAATATTTCAGATGGTAAAATATTATTTTACCATAAACACCTGGTAAATGCTATATGATTCAGAATGACAGGCAAAGTGTCACAGAAACCTTTTATCTATGTAAAGCTAAATAATAAATTGAATAATTTTATTTATTTATTTATTCATTCATTCATTCACTCTCCGTATTTTTACTGAGTACAAATATGTGCCAGGGGTCCAACAGGATCTCAAAATCTAATAAGAAACAACACTACAGCAATATGTGTGGTTCAAAGTGATAAATCCTATAATAGTAGATTGCCTATCCACTCCCTATGGAGGATTAAATCTACTTGGTTAAGTTATTCATTTTAGATCTATGTATTTGTAATGTAAAAACACATTTTAAAAAGTATTAGGGGAAGAGGATGTTATCTTTAATGAGAGGCTATTTAATTTTCTCTTAATGGATTTCTAAATATTTGGAACAAAGTACATTTAATTGTGGAAAGGAGTCTCAATATAAAATTCCTTGATGTCTATGCTATGGATCAGAAAACATAAATACATAACAGTTGGGTTTCCTTCTAATATAAAAACAACTATTTGGCTCCTTTTGCAAACAATGAAAAATTAGTCACAAATATGAAACCTCTTCTTTCCAAGAAAAATACATTGAAGGTCACAATCATTGTCTTCCTGTCTCTTACTGGAACCCACAATATCCAAATGCAATAGTAGTATTTATGAATATGATATACATGGAAAGACTAAAAGATAGAACTAAGGAAAATTGGGCGATTTGTGGTTTCAACTTTCCTGATACATTTGTGCATAGAGGGATTCTAAATTACATTTGTCATTTGAGTTCCAAGCATTTTAGTAGTATATCAAAGCATCTCAACTCCTGATCTTGACAGTCTGTTTCAAAATATTTTTTAATTTTTTATGGGAGCCTGTCATCCTGGATGACAGCCACAGTTTGTCAACAATCTACCACTTATTTGCAGAGGTTTACAATCTGATGATGAGTATTTACTTCTGCTGTACAATGCCTTGGTGGGAGCAATAGAAGGTGGTTTGCAATGGGTCTGAAAACATTGTAAAAGAGTAAAAATTGGCATTTCAACAATTCATTCCAAAAACACACTGGATTCATAAGTGAGTTTCTGTTTTTCAAGTTTACATAGCTTGCTTCTGGTATTAATGTTCGACTCCACACCTAAGGAGCCACTCTGCATGGTTATTTTTTATCCTTGGGGAAACAGTCCTGATTTGTACTGAATTTCAATGATGTTGTGTTAAGCAAACTGTCATTTTGGAAAGGTAGAAAGCAGCCTTCAACAACAGCTCTTTATTTCATCCAAATACTTTAGGCTGCACAACCCTGGCCTTTATCAGACTTTCAGTTACCTTTATTCGCTTGTGCTTCTGGGGTCCCAGTCATTGTTAACTACTGGAAAAAAAATTATGGTGGAAATTAACAAGGAGAATGTGCGTTTCCTCTATCATTTCATTTAATCTTTCCAACACCCTTTTGAGTTAGGAATTGTCCCCACTTCATAGATTTTAGACTTTAATTTGTTCAAATTCACCCACCTCTGGTATAAAGATAGTATTCATACTAAACCATGTGGAAAGATATCCAGCCTTACTGACTGTAGGAAAGTGCAAGTTGAAACTGCATGAAGATACTATTTTGAGAAAGATCAAAAAGTTCAAAGATCCACCATATCTGTGAGGGTGTGGGTGTTCAAACTGTACAGCCACTATGGAGGGTATTTGGCAACATCTGCTAAAATGGTTACTGCACATGTTTACTTCCATGAGGATTGACTGTAGAATTGTTGATAATGTCAAAAGACTGGGGACAAACTTAATTGCCATTAATGGGAAACTGGTAAAAAAATTGTTTCTTCCATGCAGTGGAATACTACGCATTCATAAAAAAAGAGGAAGATGTGTATGTGACAAAATAGAAAGCTACCCAGGATATATTGTTAAAGGAAACAAAATGCGTGACACAAAACAGGATATATGCTACCATTTGGGTTTTTTAAAAAGAATGTGAAAGAGAGAGAGAGAGAGAGAGTGTGTGTGTATTTTTTCTTTTATCTGCATGAACCATGTCCAGAAGGAAACTTCTGAAAACTGTTAATATCCGGGGTGCCTGGGTGGCTCAGTTGGTTAAGTGTCAGACTCTTGATTTCGGCTCAGGTCTTGATCTTGAGATCGAGCCCTGCATAAGCTCCATCTCTCTGCTTGAGATTCTCTTTCTTTTCCTTTCCCTTTACTCCTCCCTTGTCTAATCAAAACAAAGCAACAAACCTGTTAACATCCATTGTCTCCAAAGGGGAAATTGGTGAGTGGCAGGCAAAGGTGAGAGGAAATCTCAAGATGTCTAAAAATAGCTTTGGCAGTTTAAAACAGAAACCACATTATATACTTAAAATTTTAGAGAAGTAATATCTGTAAAGAAATGATAGATGCTCAATTAACAACCATCCAGATTTACCTTAGGCCTCTGATGAGGCTTAAAGATATTGGTAAAGAAAGGCTGTTTTGGGATGTTTTAGTTGTTATCACACTGATCTGAAAGAAAAGTCTCCAGAATTGGTGATCATGTTCATACTGTACTAGCTTGGAGTGAACAGAAATAATCCTCACCACTAACCTAGCTTACAGAGAGGTTAAGACAATCTGGTTTCCTCTGCCAACGTCTTTCCTCCCCACATACAGGTTGGAGTGACAGATGATGAAGTTCTCAGTAATACACACGAGGCGCTCACAGCCACTGTAAGCGAGGCCCCCAAGTGGTGCAGGCTGAGACTCATAAGGTTCTGGTTCAGAGTTTCTATGGAAATTCCTTTAAACCATGTGAAGAGTATAAAACCATGGTTGCAAGTCCTACCCACCACTCAGCAAATGTTAGATTACTCAAAACAGGCAGCAGGTCTGGGGGTAAGAGATGAAAAGTGTGTTAACTATATAGTTACAGGTGAATTTGGGCTGATTGAGAAACATTCATTTGAATGAATGCAACATTTACTTTCAAGAAATAAGCATGCCCAGATTCATGAGAAGAACTGTATTTAGTTCAATCATTCTCATGCAGGCTCTGAAAAAGCTAAATTATCATATCAGAAAGAGTTTGAGACCACATTTTTCATGAAAAGAAAAGCCCATGGGAATGGGTCTGTCAGGCTTAAACTTTGAGGCATTTGACACAAGCCTCTAGAACATGACTTTATCACTTTTGTGTTCCTCTGTCTCTAGCATCACAAAGTAGGGAGGGATGACATTTTAGGTATTTGGAATGGTCTCACCTTCAGTTTTCCTTTGGGAAGGTGGTTAGTCTCTCTGATTGGACTGCTGTGGAGCACATCCTATGAGAGCCCTAACCTGGCCCCCAGGCACTGCTTGTGCTTATTTATATTGGATGGTTAATTGGTTATGCAAGAACAAAGACTGTCCCTGGGAGGAAGAAGGGTGTGTCTTTATTGTAGCACTTCAAGGATTAACCAAGAGATGATTTGATATAGCTCATTTCCGTTTCAAATTTTCAAACCTCTTGAGAAAGACAAGCATGGGACATACTTTACATAGAGATACCTCTTCCCAGGCCTTATGCTTTCCTTTTCATGCTTCTGTGGCTTCCACAAGTAGAGATTTCTTTGGTTTAATAAGATTTCCTTTTTTTTCTTTTAAGATTTTATTTATGTATTGAGAGGCAGAAAGAGAGAGAGAGCATAAGAGTACAAGAGGGGAAAGAAGAAGCAGACTTCCTACTGAGCAGGGAACCCACACGGGGATCGATCCCAGGACCCCAGTATCATGACCTGAGCCAAAGGCAGCCGCTTAACTGACTGAGCCACCCAGGTGCCCCAAGATTTCCTTTTTTAAAATTCAAATACCTGCATGTCAGGTAAGGATGGATACTGGTATAATCAGATGGTATTTCTATAAACTGAAATTAAGGCCTTCAGGAAACTGGAGTTTTGATGGGAGGTTTTCAGCTTAAGCTCTGGGCACCCTACTGACATCTACCAAAGGCCCTGGGATGTTTCTGTCCAGAAAGGAGTATGTGACGAAGCTGCTGAATGTGAGTCCCAATAATCTTTTGAGTTCTTTTAAGAACTGAGTGGGGAAAAATTAAAGAGGAAGACAAACCATGAGAGACTCCTAACTCTGGGAAACAAACAGGGCTGCAGAAGGGGAGGTGGGTGGGGAGATGGGATAACTGGGTGACGGGAACTAAGGAGGATACATGATGAGATGAGCATTGGGTGTTATACTATAGGTTGGCAAATTGAATTTAAATAAAATATTTTTTTAAAAAAGAAGCCATAGTTTTTAGGAAGGCTAGCACGTTTTGATCATTAAGTGGTTTTCTTGATGAGTGCCATAGCAAAATGGAAAGGACCTTTAAGTCTTTCAAATTGGATTCTCTTGATAATTGAAATGTATCAAAACAATGAACTTTTTTGGTTAAAGGGACTATAATTTGCAAGTTTGTATAACTTAGCAGATACAAGAAGGATTTAAAGCTTTTTTTGTTTTTGTTTTGTTTTGTTTTGTTTTTAGCTAGAAAGTTTGATTCTGATGCTATGGTCCTAAGAGTCAGACCTAAATGAACTCTCTTCTGAGGAGTAATGAACAGGAGTTGCAGAATTCATTTCTTCATGTTATAAAGGCAAATTATTTCTCTGACCACAGGTTGCTTCAATGTTTTTAACTTTTTTTTCTCAAATCTTTCTCCCCATTGCTTTACCAGTGATTTGAGAATGTGGGAGCAATCTTGTGTTTTCCAAAGAGATTTCTAAGACTCTGGGAATAGCCCCCTGAGCCACCAAGTTTATATCTTAATTTGGTTTATCCTAATCATGGCCCACACTAAGAGAAGAAAAAAATACATATCCACCCAAAGCTGCAGGGGCATGGGGTGAGGTGGGGTAGAAAGCATGATGTATCTTAAATTTGGAAGGCCCACGTGCCAGTCCAGTTCCCCTAGCCATATGACCTTTTGCAAGTCTCTTATGCTTTTCTGGGTCACAGTTTTCTGTGATAACTGAATAAACCTATAAAGGGACTATTGATTTTAATAGCCTGTTATGTGATAAGAAATTGGATTTATTTGGAAAATATGAATCTGCTTCCAAACTTCCCCCTAAGCTCTGGTTCTAAAGTCTAGCCAGTATATTCATTCCTTTTGTCATTGTTAACTGACTTCCTCAATAACTTAACACAAAAGGAATGAATATACTGGGATGTCTGGGAGGGATTTAAGCAATTCATTTTTCAAACAATATTTATTGGGGGTCAACTGCACATCAGGCATTATACTAGGCAATGTACTTGTGACTTGGAAAAAGAGAGCCCTTGTGTGCCTTTTTTGAAATAATAGGTCAGTGGGAGGATACAGAGAAATATACAGGAAATTCCAACAGCACGATAAGAACTATAACTGGGGGGTGTTTAGAGAGCTATGGGCATTTATAGAAGCCCATTTTCCATTAGGAAATCAAGGAAGGCTTCCTGGTGGCTGTGATGTCTCAAGGGAGACTTGGAGGATAGATAGGAGTAAGTCTGATGAAAGAATGGGAAGAAGATTCCAGGTAGAATAAATAATTTATGTGAGTATATAGACTTAGACAAGATCCAGAGGGTTGGAGTAACTTGAAAAGAATTCAACATGGCAGGAGCACAATACCTGTCTGAGAATGAGAACTCCAGGGAACTCTGGAGAAATGAGAATAACAATTCAAGTTCTTTTACTTTTGAGGAAGATTACTCTTCTTGCAGTGTGGAGAATGGACAGTGAAAGAAAAAGGCTAGAGGCACAGCTTGGGAGAGTAGAGAATGGACTGAAACCATAACAAGGATGAGAAAAGAGAGTAGACTCAGAGCAGTCAAGGACATGGAAATAAAGATTTGTGATGGGTCATATCTATGCAGTGAGAAAGAGGGGCAAGGCTGCAGGCTGGATGTTTTTGCTTACACAGTTACACGAATATCCGTGCCATTTGCTGAGATAGGAGACATAAAGTAGAATAGGTCTGGGGAAAAGAGAAGTTAATTTTGGACAAGTTGAGCTTCCAATGGCCAGCCCATAGGAGGTGCTCAATAAATATTTATTGAATGAATGAATATGCAAGTAATGTGGCTCTCCTAGCCAGCAAAGAGATGTTGGGTGGAGAGATCTAGTTGTTTTTTCTTTTTTTAAGATTTTATTTATTTATTCATGAGAGACACACAGAGAGAGGCAGAGAAATAGGCAGAGGGAGAAGCAGGCTCCTTGCAGGGAACCTGATGCGGGACTCGATCCCAGGATCCCAGGATCATGACCTGAGCCAAAGGCAGATGCTCAATGGCTGAGCCACCCAGGTGCCCTGAGAGATCTATTTTTAATAGATTCACCTGTACTCTTCAATGTACAGATGAAACTTAAAACCCTGGGAATGGTTGAGATCATCCAGGGGAAGAAGTACAGAGGAGACAGGAGGCCCTAGGTGCTAAAGCTGGAGGAATATCAATACATAGGCTCAGATAGAGGCAGAGATGCTCTTGTAAGTGGCAACGTAGGAGGGGTCATTAAATAGGAGTAAACACTAGCCCCTTAGACATAAGTTCTGTGAGGGCAGAGATACTCATTTTGTTTATATTTTGGTGCTGCTAGGAGCAGAGCTGTGTTTCTCCAGAATTTATATGTTGAAGCCCTAACCTCCATGTGACTGTCTGGAAACAGGATTTTTTTTGGGGGGGGGGGCGGTAATTAATGTTAAATGAAGTCATAAGAGTAGAGTCCTAATCCAATAGGACTGTGGCCTTTTGAGAAGAAGAGCAAACTCTCTCTGCTCTGTGAGGACACAGGGAAAAGGTGACCATCTGAAAGCCAGGAAGGGAACCCTCACTAGAGTCTGACCATGCTGGCACCCTCATCTCAGACTTCCAGTTTCCAGAACTGTAAGAAAATAAATTTCTGTTTTTAAGCCACCTAGGCTATGGTATTTTGTTATGGCAGCCTGGCTAACTAAGATGGTGCCCCACACTTAGAAATGGTCCTGGTAAATAGGGAGTAATCAGCATTTAAAAAAATTTAAGATATAATTGACATAGCATTGTATTATCTATACATTTTTTTGAGTCAATTGAATAAATGAGTCATTCTCTGGCATGCTCATAAGCACACCACTTCCTTGAAACAGCGTGTTTGTAATGAGGAGGCTGGGAGAAGGGAACACTGGCTAGCATGGAGATCTGGGGGCTTAGGGGGAGTGGGAGGGAGCCAATTATCCGGATGAGTATGGTAACAAAATAGGAAGAAAGACCTGAAAAAGCTCAAGATGCACAAATCTCCTTTTTTACCATTTGGCTAAGGCTGATTCTGAAACTGGGCAAGTTTCTTGGTTGATTATTAGATGTGTGTGCATTTGTGTGTGTGTATGTGTATGCTTGTGTGTGTGCAAAGGCCCTCCCCAACATTAATTAGATAGGACTATTTGAACCAAAGTGAATTTAGGCCCAGTCTGGATATTGCTCTCTACAGAGAATACCCTTAGCTGGCAATGAGATTTCTCAAGTACATAACAGATAAAGGGAGGAAAAGGGACACAGTGTAATAATAATTGGAATAATTGGAATTCTTTTATCATTCATGGCACTTACAGTGAAAGTACTTTCTAATGTGTCTTTTGCCACATGCGATATAAGTAAATTATATTAAAGGATTCTAAAATTTAAAAAAAAGTTTTTTAAGAAAATGCAAGATGAAAGTTACTAAATTCCATTATAAGCTGATGAATGAAATCTGCATCATTCACTGATTCACAGTAAAGAGTTGCCATTCTGCCTGACAACCCAAAATTCAAGCCATCTCTATCAACTCCTGGGTAAAAAGCCAGGAAATGGCATCTGAATCCCAGGGTTTGTAAGATTAAGCATCTTGGGGTTTGATTCTTGGCTTATAAATTATTTTATTTACTTTTTTTTTTTTTTTTTTGGCTGGCAGTGGGAAGAAAAGACTGTTTAAGAAAATGTTAAAGAATATGGATTCCACTTGGCTTTTTATTAATTTTTATCTTTGCGGGCTTATGTAACATTTGATCACGTAAAGCCTGTTATACTTTGTGAAGAAGCTGACTCCAAGGAAAGGATTCTTGCTGAGAGGTTGGTTCTGTACTTTGATGCCTTGGCAAAGCTTCATGCCCAGCACTTGACTGATTGTGTCATTGGTTGGAAATGGGGTGTATGTGCTCCAATTTGTAAGAGGTCATGGTCCACATTCTGGGCCAAGAGGCAAAATAAATCTATGAAATTAGTGCCGAAATTAGAACAGTGGTTGCCTAGAAGGGTTAGGGGTCAACCAGGGCAGGGCATGAAGGGAACTTTCATGGAAGTTCTGCAAATACTCTGTCACCTCACTGAGATGATTGTTACGAGGGCATGCCCATTTATTTAACTCACCAACTGTACACATGAAAATATGTGCATTTCACTGCATATACAAAATTCGAAGGTCAGCTGTAAAAAGTCTAAGAGCACCAAAACCCTTAAAACAAATAGGCTGAATTCTTTTTAAAATGAGCAAAACTTAAAAGACAGTTCCTTTTTCTTTTACTTTGGAGGAAAATGAATGGTGTCAAATAAATGCACAAAGACAAGCTCCCAAACAGAGCATTTTAATTTTTTTTATTCTTTATTAATTTTATTTAGAGAGCGTGCACAAGTCGGGGAGGGCAGAAGGAGAGGGAGAGAGAATCCCAAGTAGGTTCCATACCCAGCATGGAACTTGATGTGGGGCTTCAAGTCGATCTCACGACCCTGATATCTTGACCTGTGCCGAAATCAAGTCAGATACTTAACTGCCTGAACCACCTAGGTACACCCCTAAACAGAGAATTTTTAATCAAAGTAATGATCAGTTTAGACACAGCCATACCTTCATGTCTTGGAGTGAAGGAACCATCTCTAGTACTATAAGCTGTTTTGGAAATAATTCCACATTTATTTCCTTTCATGTTTCTGTTGGGGGAATAATGTTTTTGTAAATGTAAAAAGCTTTTAATGGAGCTAGAGAAGAAACTATGTTTGGTCATAGTATTATCTGGTTACGAACTAAAAATTCAGAGCTCTCTTGTGAGTCATGCTGCCAAGAATTGCAGGCTTAATCTTCAAGATGGTATGAATTTGAATTTTGACTTTATGGCTTCAGACAGTATGAGGATACAAAGATAATCATTTGGCAAAAACACTTTTGAAAATGGTAGAATGTGACATGGAAATTTGGCTTTTAGAGATGGTTATCAGATAAATGTGATACTGTTTTATTCATCTAAGTATCTGGATTAATAAATTAGCCAATATTTGATGACCTGATATGACCAGGCACAGTGCTAGGCACTCAGCAAATTCCCAAATAATTCTATTCTATACGGGCCTTGTTCTCAAGGAGCTTCTGAGCAGGACAGGGGGGAGTTTTTAACATATTAAAAAACATATTAATAACTCTTTTTAAAAAAAGATTTTATTTATCCATGAGAGACACAGAGAGGGAGGCAGAGACATAGGCAGAGGGAGAAGCAGGCTTCCTGCAGGGAACCTGATGTGGGATTCAATCCCAGGACCCTGAGATCAGTACCTGAGCCAAAGGCAGATGCTCAACCACTGAGCCACCCAGGTGCCCCTATTAATAACCCATTTAAAGAAGATTGTAATAAATGTGTGAGAATATCATTGGTGTTCAGTGGAGAGGAAACTCCTTTTAAGAAGGAATAAAGAAAGACTTTACGGTTGTGGTAGGATTTGGCCCGGACCTTGAAAACGAGTGTGCTGGCCCCTGACAAACCACCGAAACAGGGGTTGTAGGCAGAGAGGATGTCATCAGGAAAGCTGTGAGTGCTCAGCGCGCTGGGGGAAGGGGGGGTGTTTGCAGCACGGGGTACAAGTTGTCTACAAGTTGTTAGAGGAGGTACAGGAGGCAGGAGGAAGGCCTGAGCCCCCGGGAGAGCTATGAGCTGGGGAAGGGCTAGAGCCAGCTCCTCAGAGGATGGATCCTGAAGCAATGAGATCCTCGGAGCTAAAAGGCAGCAGGATTTAAGAAGTAGGGGGAATAGAGAGGCAGACAGGTCCCTAGGAGGCTCTTGTAACGAGTAAGGTAATGCCAGCCGAAGAAGCCTGATGGAAGCGGAGGGACGGGGAGAGGCAGCTCTTCTAGAATGCTCAGCAATGTGGCAATGTGGAAGGCCAGGGAGGGAGAGACAGCCATCCCAGAAGACTGGGAGACTGTCGTCCGGTGACCGACCGGAGGGACAGGGATGCTGTTCATAGTCCAGGGTTGAGAAGGACGTCATGTTTGTGGGAGAGAGCATGATGACTCATATTTCGAGCCAGCCAGAAATGCCCAGGAGACGCTGGAAAAGTGGGTCCGGAGATATACTCGGCGGTGGAGCGGGAGAGAGAGCGAGAGCGAGAGCCGCCCCTTCTTCACCTGCCAGGACCGGGCAGTCGTGACAGTGGGTGAGCACCTGAGCACCTGCAGCGGGACCCCGTGGAGAGGGAAGGGGGGAGCAGAGAGCTGGGAGCTGGATGCCCTGGAGTTTCCCAGAAGCAGCAAAGGAAAACCGGCAAGGTGCAGTACCTCCCCCGACCCTGTCCCCAAGCCTGGGAGGTGGAGCTGACCAGGAAGAAGGAAGAGAAGGCTGGAGAGAGAGCAGTCAAGAAAACTGCCTTTAGTGGACTCACCTTCACTGCTGCTCTCAGCAAATCAAAGTCTAGGAAGATTATTTACAGAGTCTCCTTCATTTTTCCTTCTTTCTTTTCTTTCTTCCTTCTTTTTCCCCCTCGCCTTCCTTCCCTTCTTCCTTCCTGCACAGTTTTGGACTGGCCCAGTGCATGGGGGCCACCGTTAACCTAAGGGGGAGTTGGGATTCGCCACTGTCACCGAAGAAGTGTAACTGTCTTTTCAATATTTGTCTTTACAGCTGATTGTGGAGGGAGCTGCTTCTCTGCTCTAATATTGCAACGTTTTGGGTCTTTTAAAGCATGAAAGATATGTTTGCAACATGACATTAACATTTTTGTAACTCTGTTTTATATAACTTTTTACTTCTTTCTTTGCACTGCTCTCCAGAGCCACTCATAATACCTCGGTAACTGCGTAGGGTCCCAGGGCCAGAGACTGGCCACTCCTGGCATTGTGATGAGAGTTATTTAATACCCAAGGCCATGACTAATGTCTGGCAACAAAGGTTCCACTAGGCGTCACGTGTCCTGGGACCTTGGGTGAGGGCAAAAAAGGGAGCCACCTTATTATTGTGTTGTTAGTACCATGGTCAGGAGAAAAGTTGAGGACCAGGTGGATCCATCCAGGCAGGGCACCTCTTTGAAGTGAGAGACCCTTGCTCTCCATGGTCAATGCCAGCACACCCAGAGAGCCTAAAATCAGTTTAAAACAGAGGTGTCCACCTTTGTCTTATCTTCATACCCTAGGCTTTCAATAATATATATTTTTTGTCATATGTTTACAGAAAGCAGTCAACTGAGCTATTCGTGGAAAGGTTTGTGGCTTTGGTTAACGAGGTGGAGGAGTATTACATTTCAGCTGGAAACACATCCCTAGAATGCCAAAACATTTATTCCAAAGTCTGGTTTCCTGGTGCAATCGGAGGCACGGCAATAGTGTGTCTGTTCAGAGACTAGGGGGCTGGGGCCAGCAAGGCATTTGATCCAAGTGTATTCCAGAGGCTTTTATTGTTAAATTATATTCTTCAGGAAAAACCGCCCATGTCACATTTTGTAAACTTGATATTCATACACTTTTGACTGGCATTCTATTTTAGCCATAAGCCTATGATTTACAGCAAGCCTGTTTTCCCTCTTGCATAGGGTGGCAGCAGAAAGCACGGGGTGCTTTCCAGGCTCCAAGGATAAGGAGCAAATGGGGCTGGGGTTTTGTTTCTCCCCAATAACGCTGACTCTAGCTGTGCCACTCTGCTCTCCATGAGCAGACAGCAAGCTTCTCCTTACTCCCCACTGCCATTCATCCAGCTCCCTGCAGCAGCCCAGCTGCTGTGTTTGTCGGGAGGGGCTGCCAAGTGCCCTGCCTACTGGCTGCTTCCCGAATCCCTGCCATTCCACACACAAACACATCCACACACGCTCTGCCTCGCTCACACACGGAGCTACACGCACATGCGAGCACATTCCTTCCTTCCTTCTCACTGCCTCAGCCCTTGACTTCTACAAGCCCATGGAACATTTCTGGAAAGACGCTCTTGATCCAGCAGGGTAGGATTGTTTTGATTTCTCTCTTTGTAGCTTTAGCATTTTGAGAAAGCAACTTACCTTTCTGGCCAGTGTCTGTATCCTAGCAGGGAGATGAGGATTTGCTGTTTTCAGTGGGTCTATGTGTGCATCTCCTTTTTCTTCCAGGACTTGTAGGATTCTTTGTGTAATTTATGTATAATTTGGTGGGTGCAGATTTTTAAGAACCCTATGAAGTGCTTTTTGTATGTGCTTAGAAAAGACATTTGAAAATTGAAAGTGTGATTTATGGGAACGAAATCATCTGTAAAAAAAAAATTGCTTTGGAAAGTAATGGTTGCTGGCCATAAAGAGAAATATCTGTGATTTACCTAATGTGTTTTTAACCCTTTTTTTGCTTACAATCTATGGTTATTGATGCTAAGCTCAATTTTGTCTTCCTATTAAACCAACGACTCTGCATACTGTCCAGAAATGGTCTGTTTGTTCTTGTAAGAACCAGGTAAAATGTGTAGTTATTAGTATAAAAAGATTTTTAAAAATATTGTTAGTCACAGTAACCGTGGCATTTATGTGTGCCATGAATGTTTGTTAGGTAGTCTGTTGGGTGTTTGGGATAGCAATTAAAGCAAAGCATTAATGGTCATATCAGATAGTTGTATCAGAGTCTATTAGGCTGGGGCAAGGGAAGTTTATTAGGAAAGTATAGACTCTCCAAGATTGTGGGTGCACAATATATTTGCCACCTCTTGTGTGAATACGTACATATATATTGTGTTGGTGTGCATGTTTAGAGTTTAATTCAGTTCAAAACTTTTTTCTATTCCTTTTTCATCTGAATATCTGACTCTGCATATCCTAGCCAAGTGAATGGAGAAGGTTGAATTGCAGGAATAAAGAACAGAAACGTAGCATTGCATTTCCGAATTTGTTGGTTAGACCAACAGTGTAACATAGTGGCCAAAGATCCGGTTAATGAACTGAGGTTACATTTTGTATGAAAAGGTCACATTTCGTATTTAGCTTTCTGAAGTTTTGGTTGCATAACCTGTGGAAGACACGAACACCCATGTGTGCCTAACCAAAGGTTTTTGTGAATCATCATTCACATGAGAATTCATAATGGGAGCAAGTACAGTACCGCGGTCCAACACAAACATACAAGTCAGGCTGGGAGCATCTCAGAAAGGTCCTGGCTAGGAGGGACCACTCTAGGGGAATTTTGCAGATGAGGAAACTGAGGGCTGGTATCACTCTGCTGATTGCAAAGTGCGGCTCTTCCTACAGGTGCACCTTGAATCTCCTCCCCTCTTCTCCCCAGATGTCTCTCTCCTCTCAGTCCCTGCAGCTGCTAAATATAGCTGTCTGTGGCTGGCTGCACATGCAACCGCACACCCCATTCTATCTGCCATATCTCAGTTACAGAGTGGCCCTCCCCAGGGTCATTCTATGTACACACTACATATTTCCAGCCAACTAGGAGAGTGGATCAAACAGAAAGAGAGACAAACAGAGATAGATTGGAGTCTGGCATGGGGCACATAAGGCAGCGCGGTGGAGAAAGCCGGCCCCTGCCTTGGTCTTGCGAGTTTGTTGTACACGTCGTCATCCCCAGGCCACCTTTAGGAGATCCTTCTGCGCCCCCGCCCTCCTGCCGTGAAATGTAGCCTCCCTGCAGCAGCGACCAGTAAAGTAAAGTTCAGGGAAGCTGGTTTTTTTGGGATCGCTCCAAAACGAGTTGCGCGCCCGCCCGGGAGTGATGTTTAAACCAATGTCAGTGCAAGGCAACAGCCCCTGGCCGGCTTCCAGCACCTTTGTAATGCATATGAGCGCGGGAGACCGGTACTTAAAGTTGGAGACGCGGAGCCGGGAGTTGGCTGAGCGCGCCCGGCAGCCCGGCAGCCCCGCAGCGCGGCTCCGCGGGACGCGCGGGCTCCGGCTCCCGGGGCAGGGGCAGGGGCAGGGGCAGGGGCAGGGGCAGGGCCGCGGCTCGCTCCGCCGCGGGACCCGCGCGGCGCCGCCTCTAACAGCGGGCTGTGCTCTTCTTCCAGGTGGCCGGCCGGCTGCTGAGCGCCCGCCGCGCCCGGGGACGGAGCGCGCCCTGCCCGCCGCCGCGGACCGTGACCATGACCCTCCACACCAAGGCGTCCGGAATGGCCCTGCTGCACCAGATCCAAGGGCCCGAGCTGGACTCCCTGAACCGCCCGCAGCTCAAGATCCCCCTGGAGCGGCCCCTGGGCGAGGTGTACGTGGACAGCAGCAAGCCCGCCGTGTACAACTACCCCGAGGCGGGCGCCTACGACTTCAACGCCGCGCCCGCCGCGCCCGCGCCCCTCTACGGCCAGTCGGGCCTCGGCTACGGCCCCGGGTCCGAGGCGGTGGCGGCCGCGGCGTTCGGCGCCAACGGCCTGGGGGGCTTCCCGCCGCTCAACAGCATGTCCCCGAGCCCGCCGGTGCTGCTGCACCCGCCGCCTCAGCTCTCGTCCTTCCTGCACCCCCACGGCCAGCAGGTGCCCTATTACCTGGAGAACGAGCCGAGCGGCTACGCGGTGCGCCAGGCCGGCCCGCCCGCCTTCTACAGGTATCCGCGCCGCCCGCGCCTCGTGGGGGGGGCAGCTGCGCCCCCGCGGCCGGGAGCAGCCACAGCCACGGGGCCGCCGCGCGGGAGGCCGCAGGCCGCGGGGCCGTGGGGCCCGCGGGGCCGGGCGCGGGGCAGCGGGCCGGGGGCCGGGGGGCGGAGGAGACTTCGCCCGTCTTCCGAGAGCCGAGTTCTCTCGCTTGGCAGCAGGAAGAAAACTGTATTCTCCACCCCCACCCCCACCCCCCCATCTGCATGAGCGGCAAATCTGAAAACCCATGGGCTTCCAAACTCATTCTGGAAAACCGTGCAGAGCTGCGCTTATTTTTTGGGGGGGCGGGGGGCGGGAAGGGGAAAAAGACCCCAAAGCAAATAAACGCAAAGCTCTTGGAGTTCCTAGTGAATGCCCCGCTTTGGTATTTAAGGTTGGAGGGGTGTGTGTGTGTGTCTGTGTGTCTGGGGTGGGTGGGGGGGTTTAGCGGAGCTCATTTTAATTTATTATTATTTTTTTGAAATGGCTTTAATGTGCTTGCGAAATCTTCTTTCATCCAGCATTTCTGATTGGAAATATGCGCGCTATTAGTATGATGACAATGGTTTTTTGTTTGTTTTTGTTTGTTTGTTTTAGTAAGCAATGCTAGCACTTACTCCCCCCCCCCCCCCCCTTCCTCTCCATCCCAAGCTCCGGGGCTTTAGGATTGCAACGCGCTCCTTAGAAGAGCCGTAGAGGAGTTGAAGGAGTCTTACTTAACGAGTTTCTGATTTCTGAGTTATCTGGCTGGGTCCGTGGCGGAGCAGATTGTTGGCATAGGACTACTGACAGCCGAAAATTTATAGGTGTCTTGTGAGTTTAAAACATGCCGCATCGAGGAGTGTTTTGAAATAACTCCCCTGCCAGCGAAGTTACAGTTCTGGCCTACCCGGCAGAGCGTGCCCCGGGAATGGTGTTCTGGGTCAGCGCGCGATTCTGTGCCTCTTGGTTGCTGTCGAAGTGTTAGTAAGCCCAGCACACACAGGACACGTTTGTGGCTTGAGTGGCCAGTGTTTTGTGTCCTTATGTCCCCCCACCCCCACCTCCAAGGATTTTATACTCCCCTCCCCTCTCCTCTCCCATTACCTACCTTGGACAGTTTCTCTGTTCTCTTCTTGATGGACCTCCTCGGGGAGGGCTTAGGTGGATGATTCTGATGAACACCTGTGCCCTAGGCACCCAATGGCCAGATATACTCTGGAGTGGGTTTGCAAAGCCTCAGGGCACCCACGTGGCTGGGTGCTGAGTTGGGCACAGCCAGACTGCAGACTGGTGTCTGCACTTGCCTCCCGCTCTCACCTGGACCCTTCTTCTGCATTGCAGGCCGTGGACCCTTTTCTATTCACTGTTCTATTTCCAGAGATATTCATAGCAGAAGAAACAGGAAGAAGGTGCAGGTTGGCCCCAGAGAATATCAAAGGGCACACTCTTCGGGTATCTGAACATACCCCATAACCTTTGGCCTTCTCGTAGGACTTTAGAGCATCCCACAGCCAGACAGGTTCAGACTGAGTTATCACTTAAAAGATGAAGAATGAACAAAACTTTTAAAAAGTTGGCATATTTCAAATTCATTTTACTTGTTAAAATTCAGGCTTAAAATGGAAAGAGAAATAGAATTCATTCTGCTCACTTTTTTTTTAAGTGTGAGAACAAAATATAACAATTAAGTCTTATTCACACAACCTTTTAAACTCCTTGATGTGAAGGAAGGCACTGGTATGATGTGAATTCCATAACCTTATGGTGGACTACAGAAACTATTTTCTTTTCCATTTAATTTTCAGTTCTTTTATTGCAAATTAATCCTACTGAATTTCAATGGGTGCTAATGAGACTGCTCCTCGGTGGATTATTTACTGCTTGCTAATAATTACAAAGTGAGCATGGTCAAATAAAGAGGGGACCACATTTAATTCAAAATTGTTCCATCATCCCAGTGGCAAATAATATCACTATAATATGCCCCATCTTAAACTTTTTGCATTAGATGATATTCAAATATGTTTAGGATAATGAAAAAAATGATCTGGAACTTCAATAATAAAGTTAAAAACTCATACATTGGATTTTAATGTGGAAACTCAGTTTTAGAATGATTTTCCCTTTGCAGTTTATTTCCTATAGCATCCTTATTCTTTGGTTTGAATTTGGCTTCTGGGTAACCAGGGAGGACGAGTTGACACTATACAAGTGTTGTTTCAAATGGACAGATGTTATTTAGTATTTTTGCCCTCTCAGTTTTCCTGTTTGAATAACTCTGGGTAAAAAGAAAAAAATCGATTAAGCTCTTTTAGAAACCATCTGTTGTCTTCAGTAGTTATCAAAGTTTTGGGGGTTGAAAGCAGCGTTTTCAAACTGCTTGTTATGATCCAGGGGATCATGAAATCAGCTTAGTGAGTCTGGAACACTTTTTTTTTTCTTTTTAAGGAATAAAATAGAAAAGAATATAATAAAAAATATCGGAGGGCATAATATTTAGTAAGGGTGGATTTTGTTTCCTGAAAATTTGTTTTAATTATATATGCTTTTATGTGCTGACTCCGATATAAAATGTATTTCTTACCATGGACATTTGAAAGTTGGAGGCCTAACATGTTATGGTCAGTAAAAAACAAAAAAAATTTAGGTAAGTGACTAGTTGTTTTAGCTACACAAACCAAAAAGGTATCTTGCTTGTCTTTATTTTATTTTCCCCCTATAAATTAGCTGATGTCTTCAGGCCAGTTGGAGTAAGCTTTATTACTTCTAATTCTTAACTTTTCCATTTGTAAAATGATGTTGTCATGTGAATTGTCTACTTGAATGTCCCACTGGCATGTTCAGAGAATTTATGTGAAGTTCATATTATTTAGCATTAAGATGCTATGGTTACTTTATTCTAATGGCCATAATGTCCAGCCATATCCGTATAAAGAAATGCAATAGGTAAAACTGCCCTGGGCATATGTGAGGAAGATTGTCATGTGCCCCAACAAATTGTTGAGAGGGGATACATTGTAAGCACGCATGCTGTGGCTTTGCAAGGTGTATTACTTAAAATTTCCTGATGAAGGTAACTGAGAATTGCCTTATCCTCAGTTCCTTCTTAGTGTTCAAACAACTTAGGAGGTTTAAATAAAACTAAAGATGAAATATAATTATTTCCACCGTGTTTTTAAAAATTCAAATTAAGTATTTAGTGCTCCGTGTTCATTTCAGTTTTACTACTCAGTATTCTTTTTGTTGTTGTTGTTGTTTGTTTTGTTTTTTTAACTACTCAGTATTCTTAAAGGCTAAATTGTACCCACTTCTCCCCCCAAAACTTGACAAACACACAGATCTTTAGCATCAAAATCAATGTCGTAGGAATTTGCCTGTTGGCTGTATGCATATTTTGAATGAATATGTGTTCATTGGCGATCATTTAAAAACGATGTCTCAACTTTAAATAAGGCTCATTTCTAGAGAGAGATTTGAAGAGCTAGTTTTCAAGTTTCCAGTAATTCTTTCCTTGTATTTCGGTGATATTTTAGCACTCTTTCTGTCTGTTCTTACTTATTTCATTCATTTGAGTTGTTACTGCTCACCTGACATTTTGTGTTGGTTTAGGGAAGGAACCACATATTGCCTTGGGAATGAGTGTATTTTAGGTTGAAAAATGGATTCACATCTTGAATCCCCGTTTCATTTTCACCTACTCCATGTGGCTTGTACCTGTTTGGTAGAAAGCCCCTGAAGGATAATTGCCACTTATTCTAATCTTCTTTCTCACACTCATTTAATTTGGATCCTTGGATTGCTTTTGTGAATGTATTTCGGATATGACATTCATCGTTTGGGAAAATTCAGATTTAGCATTTGGGTTTCTTATTGTTTTAAGAACATAAAAGACAGGGGCAAGATATCAACAATGACAGGAACAACAGATATAGGAAAACGTATAAAAGATGACATGGTTTCTGTTAATGATAAGATATTAATAATTTTGTCAAGTGGATCATGTATAGGAAGGTAGTACATAAGCTACACAAGCATTCAACATTTTATTATTTCTTTCACATATTAATATTCATTCCAGTGCTTTTGCAAGCTAAAAGATAGTAGGAAAGGAAAGATTTAAGTGCTCAGGAGTTTCATTACAAATATTAATTAATGACAATGTGAAATCATTTTCTGTGGAAGTCAAATTTAAATAAAATCTTTATTAAAATCTACAACATTTGTTTGCAGCCTGGGTTATCATAAATAACATTTATTTGTAGATACATTAAAAAAATCAAAACCCTGATTATATGAAAATAGTTTTACATAAGGAAATTTATAATTGTAATTATATTTTTTTCTAAAATACCCACTCAGCACAAAATGAATACATCTGACTCCTCCTTGTGACATCAGTATTATTTTTAATGTAACTTTAGAAGAACGCAGTACAAGGAGCAGCATACTAAGTGTGTTCCCTCCTTTTACAGGATACATTGAATGGATAGGACAAGTTAGTCATTTAGTTTAATTCCAAGACTCCGTTTGCTTTTTGAAGAAGGAAAACAGGATAGCCACAACTGTTCAGAACCAAGATGCACACTCCAGAGAAAGATGATTTATAAATCCCCAAAATACAGCCACTCAAACACAAAGCAACCAAAGTGAAACTGTGAGGGATTTTATAGAAATGAGGCAGCCCATCAAAGCCATCAAATAGTTTTGTTTTAGATTTTAAACTCTGCCAATGAGTTGATAGATCATACCCCTTTTAAAAAAAGGTGTGTGTGAGCTGTTCCCTGCTGCGCTCCTAACACATAACCTCCTGCTGCCCTCTGAAATCTGAAGACTTCAGTGGGCTGGAGGTTAAGGATGCACCTTTATGATATTCTCGATCTCGAGAGGGAAGAAACCATAATTACCGAGTTCTGCACTTTGCAGGATGTTATTAGGGATTCTGAGGGAAGCTTGGCATTAATCAACATTTTCAATCATATGTGTATGTTTAGAACCTATTAAATATATGAAAGATAGAAAAGACAAGTATTTTGGTCCCAATTGATGAAATTTTATGTAGTTTGGTAAAGTAATAATTTCAAGAAGCTAGGTCAAATAGAAAACGAGGTGACTGACACTTGTAAGTGATATGGTGGGATGACGGAGGAATCATAGTGGTGGTGAGGATGAGAATGGTGACAGTGGTGGCAAGAAAGTACTGGTGTCCACTGTGGTAGGCAGTAGTTCTAGATGCCTGTTATATAGCCTGGAGATGTGTATCCTACTCAGAAATCAAATCCTTTTAATGTACTTCATCTATTTTTGCGTAGTTATAATTTAAGAAACAATCAATGTCAATTGAGTAATAGTCAATTACTGATGTTATCAGTAATATTAATACCATAATTCTAATAAGTACTACATGAGAAATTTAAAAAGAAAACTCCAAACAAGCCTGGATTTTTTTTTTTATGTCTCCTTTTTAGATGGACAAAATTAGGTCCTCAGTCTACTCCCATAACATCTGCTTTAATGAAATGTGTTACCGTGGGTGAGATAGTAGGCTACTTTGTCATGTATTTTTCTACGTTCTGTGAATTATGCCTTGGGAAAATTATAGACATTCACTTAAAGCTAATGAAGCTAACTGAAAAATGTTCAGGATTAGATATTTCCAAATAAGTCCTGGGTAAACCCAGATCGGGTTCTTCTTTTTTGAGAGTTCCCCAAATGTAGTTAGTTCCTAGGGGGAGCAAATGGCCTCTGTGATTTAGTGTTCACACACTCACATCCATCGTCCATCGAGCTCTCAGAAGCTGCAGAGCTGTCTGGTCCCAAAGCCTCCCTGGGCTCCCTGCTCCCACTCCAGCCTGCATCCTCCCGGGGGTGCTCCTCCCTGTTCCCCCGGCGGTGCGCGGAGGGCCTGGCAGCCCGCAGCCGACGCGGGCGTGCTGGGCACTGCTTCTTGGGCAGTGTTCTTGGCAACTGGACTCACTTTTCTCATCGAAAGACTTGAGATTTTTTTCTGAGACCCTGCAAGTAAAAGACAATTTTCTTTTAATTTCCTGCAACTAAATGATGTTAGAAATAGTAATTTTTACGTTGGCATATTACCTCTTTCCTCTGCTGAATTTTTTTCGTGGTAGTCCGTTCTCATATTTTCTTTTCTCTTTGCTTTGTTTTCTAAGGTTCTTTAAACTCCTTTTGGCTTCTTTTCCCCTATCAAGCTTGCTTCCTTCCTTTCTTCCTTTTTTTTTTCTTTTTTCTTGTTTTAGTTGCCCCGTCTAAGTATTCCCAGATTTTTTTCTTCCACCTTTTCCTGGTTTATTTCTTTATTGACCTGTTTCATCTGTTATTTTAATGAAATTTGGAACAGGGTTCAATAGAGTTCCTACCTAGCATGGAAAAGCCAGGGGTGTTAAGTATCACCCAGAATAGCATTAGCTACATTAAAAGTTTTTTTTTTTTTTCAAAGATTTTATTTTTTTATTTATGAGAGACACACAGAGAGAGAGAGGCAGAGACACAGGCAGAGGGAGAAGCAGGCTCCTGCGGGGAGCCGGATGTGGGACTCATCCGATCCCAGGACCCTGGGATCACGACCTGAGCCAAAGGCAGACGCTTAACCACTGAGTCTCCCAGGTGTCCCTACATTAAAAGTTTTAAAAGCATTTTTTCTCTCGTCTCTAAGTTTAAGACAAAACAGAACAGGAAGAAATTTTCACTTAGTGGAATTGCTTTGACAACTCATTCATGGATTCATTCATTTGACTACCTTGAAATTGTGAAATTGTGTAGCTTATCAGTGGCATAGGTGAAATAGAATGCATTTTTATATTCTGAGCAGTTCACGTATCAGTGTTAGCACACAGTTGCCAGGAATCTCCTTGCATGAATGGGTAGAGTCCTAAGGCCCCAGTCTTCTGAATGTATATTTGGTGAAGTGCAACCTGGACCACTCTCTCCTGTTTCAGGGTTCTAGATCCATGTGGCAGTTGAAGCTGATTGGAACTTCCGATTCTGGTGACAAAAACAAAAAAATTGTTCTTTTCCAACAGGCAAAGGTGGTACATCCGTGATTCATTTTATTTGTATGAGGAGAGTATTTTAAATTGTGTTTTTTTTTTGTTTTGTTTTTGCTTTTTGCTTTTGTAAGATTTTCACAATACAACATTGTCAGAAACATAGTTGATTTTAGGGGTCCATTATGTTAACTGTTACATCTGTTTTTTCTTGGAAGACCATAAAAATGGTTGTATTTATTTCTGCTGGAATATTTCAAGCAATCCAGAGAGAAAGGATGTACATTTTAATTTGAGTACAAGATACAATTTAGTTACATTGAGAACTTATTTTCTTTAGTTATCTGGAAAACTTGTGGGACCTTTGGAACTCTCTTAATTCTAATCCCTGAGCATTGGTCCAGACAGAGACCATATCTTATTCACTACATTTCTCTCAGCTCTTAGCAGTGCATGGCACATGGAAGTCTTGAGCAACTTTTAGCTGAGTGAATGGCCGGTGCCAGGTAGGAAGCACCAATAGTGATTCGCTCAGGTTGCTTCGTGGGAAAATGGCCTGTCAAGAGTGGATCTTTAGATAGGATTGGAGGAATATGGGGAATTTGTGAATACCCCTCTCTCAGGAATAAAAGTTTCTACTTTTAGAAATCCAACGGGTATTCCACATACAGTTGATTCCCATTATTTGCAGATTCCATCTTTACGAAGTTGCCTCCTCACTAAAATTTATTTGTAACCCCCAAATCAGAATTCATGGCACTTTCTGCATCATTCTCAGACATGTGGAGAGTAGTGAAAAATTTGAGTCATCTGACATGCATGTTCCCAGATGAGGTCAAACAAGGTGACTCTCTGCCTTCTTGTGTCAGATCTTCTGTTGTAAACAAGTATCCTGTTCAGGTCTGTGTGGTGCCACGTTTTTTGTTTTTGTTTTTAAATTTTTGTGCTTTTTGCTGGTAACTTTGCTGTTTAAAATGACTCCCAAGCCTAATGCTGAAGTGCTGGCTAATGCTCCTAAGTGCAAGAAGGCTGTGATGTGTCTGATCAAGGCTGTGGAAAGTACGTGTGTTAGATAAATTTTGGGCCTGAGTTATAGTGCTGTTGGCTATGAGTTCAATGTTAATGAATCAATAGTATGTGTGAAATAAGATATCTTTAAACAGAAACACACATGAAATGAGGGTATGTATTGACTAGTTGATGGAGATAGTATGATCAGAAGCTTGTAGGAAATACAGGGCTGTATTGGAGCAATGGTTTATTATTCACTGATTTACTATTTATGGGAACGTTAAAGTCATCAAATAATGAGAATTGCTAATATGTAATAGGGTGAGTTAAGTGCAGGTTTGGGAGGCAGGCAGCTTAGGTTTCTGACTTGACTCCTTCCTGGGTATGATCTGTGTGGCTCACTGTGCCTCGGTTTACTCATCTGTAAAATGCCAATCAAATTAGGACCTACATCTTTCAGTAGTTGTGGGGATTAAATGAGTTCGTAGATGTCAAACTTTTAAAACATGCCGGGCTCATAGCAAGCCATTATTTTTATGGCTCCTGTAGGAGGGAATTGGCAATTCTAGAGTGAAGAAAGTGAATATAAGGGCTCTTTAAGAGTCTGGAATGTTTGTGACTTCCCTATATTTGTTTATTTTGCCTTCAAGGGACCAACTTTAATACCTTATTGTGATTAGAAGTTAAATTTTCCAACCTAAAGGAAGCAGGAAGCTATTTTTTCTGGGAATGCTTAATCTGTGCCAGGTGCTATGCTAGAAAAACAAAACAAAGCAATTGTAATAAACTCCAAGTAAGTAAAAATAAGTAAATCAATAAGAAGAGTGAGGGCTATCAGGTACCGTGGACTGGAGCAGGCCCAGAGAGGGAAATAGTTGAAGTTGAGGAAAGCAATTTATGGAGAGGCTCCGATGGACGATGGACGGAGGAGGGCAGGGAAGGCATTTTTTCTGTGATTTGGAAAACAGGAACACGCAGCAGGAAGAGGGACGGAAGCTAACATTCTAGTGTGTCTGCAAAAGTGGATTTTCAATGCTGGCTGCACATTTGAATCAAGAATGACTCCAGAATCACCCAGGTGATTTTGCTGTGTACCCACTGTGGAGGACTATTTAAACCCGGTCTGCCTGACTTCCAAGTCTCAGTTCATCAGGGCCATGGGTCTCAGAAGCAGAGGTTAAAAGGAGTGCTGAGAAGAAGGATGACCGTAACATTGACTTCTCCTCCTCATCCTTCCAAAATAAGATTTGAAGTAGACAGGTGCATTGGATGTTGACTAGATGTCAAGCAGACAAATGGAAGAAGACCATTAGGAAGCACACACACCTATGTGAGTTAGCCTGCATGATGAGGGTTTAAAGGATTGATGGTGATTAAAGCCTTTATGCCCTGCCCCTACCCCCAGCCTGCTCCTCCCCCTCCCTGCCCAGGGTTCTCTTTACTTTATTCTTCTGATAGTTGCCACACACCAGACTCTAGCTTGTTTATTCAACTTTAAGCCCCTAAATATCGGTACAGTTAATTGCACTAAAATTTCCAGTTGTGTGTTGGGTAAGTGCCCTGGAGTCTTGGATGTGGAAGGCTTAATTAGAGCTCCCCTCGTGTACTCTTTTTCTGTCATGAAGTATTTGCAGAGTTTTTTTGGCAAATAAAATGTGTGCTATTTAATGCTCCCTCCCCACCGCCACGTTTTGCATTTTAGAAGACTCATTTATCCATAAGGGAAGTTGGTGGTATCTAGGCACTCCACCTGGGCACGAAGGTCCAGGATGCAGTTTGGTGAAGATTTTCCACATTGTTCAGTTCTAATGGCTGCTCATTTCCTCATGTGACTGCCAAGAGTCATTTGCTAAAAGCATATCCTTGAAATCACAGAATGTATATAAATGCAACTCTTTGATTCAGAAGTGAACATAGGTCTCCTCGAGTGCCCCACACGACTTGCAGTATGAGTTTTAGCCCCACCCAGTGAGGGACTGTTACCCCAGTGGTGTGAGGCTTTCTGGTTCTTTGTTCTTTGTGCTGCTCAGAAGTTGTGACTGATGAAACCAAAGCCATTTTTCTTTTCTTTCCTTCCTTCTTCTTCTTCTTCTTCTTTTTTTTTAAACATTTTATTTTTAAGTAATCTCTACACTCAACATGGGACTAGAACTCACAACCCGGAGATTAAGAGTCACATGCTCTACTGACTGAGCCAGCCAGTATCCCCAACCCCACCCCATTCCCTGCCCCACCTAAGTTGCTTTTTTATAACAAGTCCAGCCTTGTTCTAAGAAGTCTGTGTTTGATGTTGAGGAATGGCTAGCAAAGTTATCAGGTAACTTGGAGAAGTGTTCACAGGTTCTCGCGTTTTTATATTGAAGAGCTGTAATTTCCAGAAATGCGGTATCAGTCATTTATAACATCTTAAAACTCACAGACAAGAATTTTCTTCTCAAATGTCTCTCACGTCATTCTCTCTGTTCTGCACACACAGCCAGCTCTCTATTATTGCTGCAATAAGTTCCCTACTGGCTTTTCAGCTTTTAAGCTTTCAAACTCTGATTTTTCAATTTGCTACCCAAAGTATATACTTGATTTGATCTTTCGTCTGCTTAAAACCCTCCAGTGGCTTCTCACTAGTCACAGAACACATGCATATTCCATAGTGTGGCATTCAAAGTCCTTGTAATTTGATTTAGACTAATCTCCTCCTTTCATCCATGAAGCTCCTGTTTGAAGCCATATTTAAGGGGCACTTTCTCACTTCTTCACAGTAATTTCCATTTCTAATGTGTACCTTTCTTTCTTCTTGTCTCGTCTCTGTTAGACCAGAAGTCAAGGTTCAGGTCAAATGTCAACCTCTACTAGCTGGGTTTTCCACCTGGCATTTTCTCAAATGTTCATGGTGCACATATAGCACCTTTTCTGGGTACTTCTGTTCTGGAAATCACCATAGAATGCCTTTCATTATGGTTGTCGATAAATTTGTCTATGGATTTTATTAATTTTATAGGTTAGAGTAATTTAATAGAATTATTTCTTAGTGAGTATATTCACTCACTCAACAAGTTTTATTAAATGTTGATCATGTACTGACTTCTTTTTTTGTATATTTTTTTTATTGGAGTTCGATATGCCAACATATAGCATAACACCCAGTGCTTATCTCGTCAATTGCCCGGCTCAGTGCCCGTCACCCCATCCCCCCGCCCACCTCCCTCCACCACTCCTTGTTCGTATCCCAGAGTTAGGGAGTCTCTCATGTTCTGTCTCCCTTTTGGGGAAATATCACCCAAATTGGTGATATTTGCTGTGATAAAAAATGTTATTTATATATATATATATATATTTTCTTTTGAGGAGCAAGAGGAGGAGGAATCATTCTATTCCACAGGCATCCATTTCACTAGGTCTTTGAAACCTTAGACATTTCCTTTCAATTATTTCTAAGCTTTAAGGTGGAAGCCTGAGTAAAAGTGGCTCTGTTTCAGGACAGATGAAGGTGCTCTGTCCAGCTTGCCTGCAAAATGTGTTGGAGGGCATTCCGACTTGTAGTTTCTGTTGTCTTTTGAAGAGCTGGCTTCTCTAAAGAGGTCAATGGTTCTGGAGTGCTATGACCTGCACAGCAGCGGATGTCACCAATCTGCGGATAGGGAGTCTCTCATGTCCCTGTCTCCCTCCCTCCTTTTCTCTCCTTTCCCCTATAATCTCTTTCACTATTTTTTATATTCCCCAAATGAATGAGACCATATGATGTTTGTCCTTCTCCCATTGACTTACTTCACTCAGCATAACACCCTCCAGTTCCATCCACGTCGAAGCAAATGGTGGGTATTTGTTGTTTCTAATGGTTGAGGAATATTCCATTGTATACATAGACCACATCTCTTTATCCATTCATCTTTCGATGGACACCGAGGATCCTTCCACAGTTTGGCTATTGTGGACATTGCTGCTAGAAACATTGGGGTGCAGGTGTTGCGGCATTTCACTGCATCTGTATCTTTGAGGTAAATCCCCAGCAGTGCAATTGCTGGGTCGTAGGGCAGTTTTATTTTTAACTCTTTGAGGAACCTCCACACAGTTTTCCAGAGTGGCTGCACCAGTTCACATTCCCACCAACAGTGCAAGAGAGTTTCCCTGCCTCCACATCCTCTCCAATATTTGTTGTTTCCTGTCCTGTTAATTTTCCCCATTCTCACTGGTGTGAGGTGGCATCTCATTGTGGTTTCGATTTGTATTTCCCTGATGGCAAGTGATGCAAAGCATTTTCTCACGTGCTTATTGGCTATGTCTGTATCTTCCTCTGTGAAATTTCTGTTCATGTCTTTTGCCTATTTCATGATTGGATTGTTTGTTTCTTTGCTGTTGAGTTTAGTATGTTCTTTATAGATCTTGGATACTAGCCCTTTATCTGATAGGTCATTTGCAAATATCTTCTCCATTCTGTAGGTTGTCTTTTAGTTTTGTTGACTGTTTCTTTTGCTGTGCAGAAGTTTTTTATCTTGATCAAGTCCCAATAATTCATTTTTGCCTTTGTCTCCCTTGCCTTCATAGATGTATCTTGCAAGAAGTTGCTGTGGCCAAGTTCAAAAAGGGTGTTGCCTGTGTTCTCCTCTAGGATGTTGATGGATTCTTGTCTCACATTTAGATCTTTCATCCATTTTGAGTTTATCTTTGTGTATGGTGTAAGAGAATGATCTAGTTTCTTTCTTCTGCACGTGGCTGTCCAATTTTCCCAGCACCATTTATTGAAGAGACTGTCCTTTTTCCAGTGGATAGTCTTTCCTGCTTTGTTGAATATTAGTTGACCATAGAGTTGAGGGCCCATTTCTGGGTTCTCAATTCTGTTCCATTGATCTATGTTTCTGTTTTTGTGCCAGTATCATACTGTCTTGATGATCACAGCTTTGTAGTCATGTACTGACTTCTTTGGTAGCTATAGAGATCAGACACCTTATCTCTGGTCCAGTTGCTGATAGACTAATGAAGAGGATGATAAATGTAGAGACAATTAAAAAATAGTGGTCTAAGAATTTATATGGAGAAGAGACTCCTAGGAAAACTGTGGAGGGGCACTTAACTTGATGGAGGGCTCCCATCTATGAATGCAGAGATCTAAAAGTTTGATGGAAAATGGATTTAACCAGGCAAAGAATAGCAGGGGGAGCCTGTGAAGAGGTGCCAGGTCTTGTTCCCTGATATTACCTACATTTCTAGCCCAGTTCTTTCGACAGAATAACTGCTCAATAGTTTATAGAGCCAAACTGTTGAATTAACCAAATAAGGGTAAATTGTTTAGAATCAGAGAAATAACTTTGATAATACCAATTGCTAGTATTTTTTGAGCATAGTGCACCAGAGACCTTGCTGAAAGCCTTAAGTGGAAGATGTTGTTCATCCGCCTATCAACCATAAGATGCTGGTACAGATACTACTCTCATTTTATGGATAAACCAAGAGTGAGAGAGGGGAGGTGACTTGCCATGATCACACAGCCAGTGATAATTCAGTAATGGAGGATTAGGGATTCTAAGTGGACAGGTTGGACTTTGGAGCTCAAAAATACTATAGTATGCAGAAAAATTGATCAGATGTCTTCTATCAGTGATCAATTTACTTGACAATTGGTTTGTTAATTCTTTGTAATATTTTTATAGTTAGTGTGACAATGCTTTTTAATCTTAGATTATGCTCCCAGGCTGCTTCTTTTAGTTTTATGGGAAGTGGCTATTTTTATGATGTTTGTTAAAAGCATGTTTCAACATTTTTTCTATTAAGTAGGGGGATGGTTTTCCCTCTTAATGTCAGTAGGAGCCACCGAACAAAATCCTATAGGGAATTCCTGATAGCAACCAAATGCTTTTTTTCTCTGTATGTGAAACTCACCTAAGAGTGTTAAATCTGGACAGAATTACGTTTGTTTGGTCCCATCCTCTCTTTACATAGAAAAAAAAAATCACGAAATCAGTATTTTAAATCTAGGAAGGACCATAAGCACTACGTATTCTTACCTCCTTATTTTCCAAGCAAAGTGATTAGAATCTAGAGAGGTGAAGTGGGTTCTCCAAAATATCCCAACTAGTGCAAGCAGAACAGGATGAGAACCATGACGTCTTCAGCCCATGACTTCATACTTAACACATGGAAGTATGACCAGCCTCTGTTCACTGAGGACATGCAGTGCGCATGTCATGGTGCTAGCAGGGAGAGTAGAAGCTCGAGTCAAGTGGGATGAAGAATGCCTGATGCTGACACTACAGAACAGTAATGGTGGTGAAGGTGATTGGACCAGCTGTGCCTGTCCGGACAGGCCATCAATTTAATTGGTATATTGGTCCGAGTGAGAATTTGTAACCTTGGTTTGCCATTTCAATTTCAAGGCTCTAGTAGAAATGTCTTTCCTGTACTTACATTTAGATCATTTCCTTTCAGGTCTAATAACCAAGTCTTATTTACTTTGTGATTAAAGATTTCCTTTCTTGTCTTTCTTTTCTCTGTTTCCAGTGCTTAAAGGTTAGGTAGGAATTACTAGATTTCTCTGTAGATTTACACCAGCTCTTTTCAGATTTCAAAGGCAGCTGGATGCTATTTTTATTTCACAATTACCAGTGTGAAAATGGAACTTGCATTATTTCATAATTGATATTTCACCTTTGTATTGGCAAAATTAAAAAAAAAATTCAATGTGTGCTTGACCCAGCAGCCAGGTCAGCATAGAAAAAAATTTCTTTTTGTAACATGGTCCATGTATTGAAAAACATGTGTCTTCTTTGAAGCTAATTAGTAAACCCAACATTGGTTATTTACTGTTTACTATTAAACTTTCTCCCTTGTAGTTTAATATTGTTCCAGAAAATGAAATGTAAGTTTAATAAGAATGGCAGTTGGTGGAACCATATGTCCTAAGTATAATTCATGCTCCTGAAGAAGGGCCCACGTGGCTGATGGGTTATAACTATACTAACCCAAGATCTTTTGGCACCATTTATTCTGTAGAGATTTATATTGATCAGGATAGGATTTATAATTAAAACTATGTTTTTTTTTTCACTTTTAATTCTTTCAGTGTTATGGAACTGTTAATGAATTTTAACAGCTCTTTAGCTGTTTGAAGCTAGTGAAAATATATAAAAAAGGAGTTATTAATCTTGTAATTCACAGCACTGTGAAGAGAATCATGGAGAAATTCAATCTGCTTTTATTAACATTATGGTTTTTATATGTGTGTGAGGAAAATAATGCAAGGTGGTAGAAGCTACTATAGACTCCTTGAGGTGCTCTTTCTTTCTTTCTTTTTAAAAGATTTTATTTATTCATGCGAGATACAGAGAAAGAGGCAGAGACACAGGCAGAAGGAGAAGCAGATTCCTCACAGGGATCCCAATGTGGGACTTGATCCTGCACCCCGGGATCATGCCCTGAGCCAAAGGCTCAGCCACTGAGCAACCCAGGCCTCCCGCCCTTCTTATTTCTTTTCCGTTTTGTGAAGAATTGTAGACCAAAAAGTATTTACTTCTGGTTGGGAAACTGCTATCGATATGCTCCCAGCAAAATGATTTCCACCAGGAAGTTGAAAACAAAGCTACCTGCAGTGGTCTTTTGAAAGGCTTTTGCCCTGCGTTCTGTGCTCTGGTGGCTCCTTGTGGGCAAGTGATGCTGTGCACAGAGAGGATGATTAGGTCAGTGGCAACTTTTTCTAAGTCAATATTTCTCCTTGGAAAATGATCATTTTAATCTTCTCTGAGTCTAGGCCAAAATTTTCTAATTGGATCTACATGAAGGAGAGTGGCAACAGGGGGACAGAGTGAGAAAGATCAATTAAAGCCACATGCCTCACAGTGCTTTGCTAGATAGTACTTAGCCGTGAATGACCTAAGCTGTGTGAGTCAGAGGGTACATTAGTCTTTTAACCTCCTAGGTAATTTTAGTAAATGGGTGAACATTAATTTAATGTGATATCCCATTGGCTGAAGACATAATACACTACAAATTGCCTCATTTTGTCCAAAACAGACTTTTGTCTCTGGACGAGAAAAGCGTGGTTAAGCCCGTTATGATTAACCTTCTCCACTGTCCTGAACTCAACTCTGTAATTTCTGCTGAATTCATGTATCTCTGTTGCCTTCTCTTAAAAGCATTCTATTTGGGATTGCCAAACAAAATATAGGATGCCCAGGTAATTTTCAATTTCAGATAAATAACAACAAATTTTGAGCATGATTATATCCTATGCAATATTACACTGAAAAATTCTTTGTTGTTTATCTGAAATTCAATTTGCTGGGTGTCTTGCATTTTTATTGGTTAAATCTGGCAGGCCTAGCTGTGTTGCCTCACTGTTTACTGTGTTTCATTTTTGAAGCCTGAAGGTTATTTTTTTATGGCTCCCCCTTCTAGCAAGTACATAGATGCCTGCCTGTCTTTTCCTATCAGGAAAGGAGGCAGACCAGTATAGGACTTGCACACTTATTTTTGTCATCATTGTTAATTGTAATTAAGGATATAGTTTTAGAGTAAACACAGAATGATGTATCTGTTCATTCTGTTACCTGGAAAGATAGAGGAAAGACAAGGGTAAATATTACAATGTAATATTACAAGATTACAATTCTGCATGAGGAGAAAATTGAGAAGTCGGATCTGGTTAAAAGAGACCTTGTGGCCAGATCTACTAGTTGGGTAACTTCTGTTGAGTGAGTAATATAGTGAGTGCCACAGAAATAACACTGTTCTTTGTTGTCTTTGGGGGAATTCTCTTGTATTTTGGTAGCATTATCAGATTTCAGAAAATAGTTTAGGAAAATAATGCTCTGAAATGCTTTCTAGAGTGTGAAAGATTAGGAAGACAAAGCAGGAGTCTTATCTAATTAGCATGTTAAACAGAGCTGCATTTCCCCTCCTCCATCTCTTTGGTTTGCAGCATGTTGGGATGGCTTACTTGATAGCAGAGAACTTGAGCTTGGCCATGGTGGCTTGGAAGACTACCATGCTATGTGGGGGCTTGTGGGGATGGTATGTGGCATGGAGATCTCCAGGGCACAGGGTTCAAGGGGGACTGCAAAAAAATCAAGGCTATGGGGTGAAAAAAGGAGATGTACTGGAGTCAGTGGGATAAGGAAATTCTCCAATATTCTTCTGAGTATAGGTCAGATAACTGTATGTGTGTAATTTTCTGGGGGGAAAGTCTCTGAAGTCTTTTGAGTGGAGACCACAGGGAATGGAGTGTGAGTGAGAATTTCCAAGTCCTTGGAAATAGTTCTTTTTACTCCCTCCCAACCCAAGGGCTTTGAAGAATTCCCATAGTCCTACTCCAAGATGTATCTGGGAGGTAAGAGTTGGAGCAGAGCTGGATGGGTTTTTCTCCGGGGTTCTCAGCTGCTAAAGAAACTTGCTGCTTTAGAGGATGGCAGCCGAGGCCACTGGTTACCAGCTGAATGATTTTGTCCCAATTATATGTGAGCCAGGCTTGAGCAGAGAGCTGGAGATGGAAAGGTAGTGAATCAAAGGTTGGTTTGTTCCATTTTTTTTCCTTTTGGCCTCATAGCAAGCTTATGCCTTGCAGAACTATGGCAGAAGAATCAGGAAAAGTATTTCAGAGCTAAATATAAAAAGTTGTAAATCCTACTTCTAAGGGTAATAAAGATATAAAATGTTGATTCTTTTCTGACCAAGGCACCAAGTCTTATATGAAGATAGAGTAAGTTGGGGTAGAGATTGGGGATCTGAGTCCTTATCCCCAGAGATTTCAGGTTGCTTCTGACTGTGCTGTCTAGACAAAACCACCAGAGGATACTATCTAGAAACTGGAGGAAGAGCTCCAGGCTGCTGTCCAGAAGTGAGAGGAAATTACAGATGCAGAGCTCCATCATGCCAGCCTGTGCTGGGAAGCCCGAGACCCTACTGTTTCCAAGGAGTAGCAGAGTAGCTGTCTCTCCCCTTCTTCCCCATTTCATAGCATTTATTAATTCTATTTCCAAGATCAGATCATTTACAAAATCACCTGAAATTTATCTCACATAGTATACCTCTACTTATAGCACGTTTTGATTATACAAATGAACCAAAGCCCTTTAAAAACAAATTCTGCTCAATCCTGGGCAGAGGTTTTGAGCATATCCATTCTAGAGAGTTGCTGTGATCCCAGAACCGCAGCCCTGACTTTCTCAGCTGCATTTGTGGGAGGTCAGTCATTCCAACTTTGCACGCTGGCCACCGCAGTGGTGAGGCGACCTGCAGGCCTCTGCTGACCTGTCTGTAAGCCCTGGGTTCAGTCTTTAAGAATGTCATGAGGTTCTAAGGAGGGTGCAGGATGGCTGCAGGCCCAGTGGTACATCACTTTGATCAGGTGGTTGATGGTGGAGGCTGGCTGCTTGGTAGAGTTCAGGGTCAGCTCAGGGATCTGTTGGGTGTTCTGGCTACTTCTTTCTCAGGCGGTAGAAAACTTGGCTCTATGTACTTTGCTGACTCCCTGGGTACCGCACTGGACCATTGAAATCACTGTTTGGCCTTTGGTTTAAAGAGATCAGTGCAACCTGCTTACCTGCTCTGGCCTCACCATGATGTTGCAAAACCACCTAGCTTCACTTGGATGGCTGACCCAGTTTACTCACTCATGCGTTTGTTCGTTGGTTCATTCAATAAATATTTATTGACTGTCTACTGTATGTCAGGCACTATTCTAGGCACTGAGAATAGACGAGCGGACAAATCAGACAAATCAGTAAAGGTTCCATTGTGAAGGTGACATTTAAGCAAAGATTTGAAATAGGGAAGGGAATGGTACCATGAGGATATGCCAGAGCAAAGCATTTCAGCCTGAGCTCATGGCAGTGAAAAGCCCCTGAGGCAGGAGCATACCTGGTGTGTATAAAACAGAGGGGCCAGGATGACTGGAGTAAGAAGTTGGAGGTAAATAAGAGGAGGCTGGGACAGCCCTGGTGGCTCAGCGGTTTAGCGCCGCCTGCAGCCCGGGGTGTGATCCTGGAGACCCTGGATCCGGTCCTACATCGGGCTCCCTGTGTGAAGCCTGCTTCTCCCTCTGCCTGTGTCTCTGCCTCTCTCTCTCTCCTCTCTGTATATTCTCATGAATAAATAAATAAAATCTTTAAAAAAAAATAAGAGGAGGCTGGGTAAGACTCCTGTGAGTAAGTGAATAAGGCCCCTGTAGGTCATTGTCAGGACTCTGGCTTTTAAAACTCTGAATGAGCTGGAGGTCCAGTAGAGGGTTTCAAAAGAGGAATAACATCTGACTTTTTATTTTTAAATAAATAAAATAAATAAATAAACTTTATCTGCAAGTTTGCAAACCTTTTTACCGAGATGGAATAATATAGTGATTCTTCATGTGCTCAGTTCCCAGCTTTCTCAATTATATTTATTTGTAAATATTTCTGTATGCCTTTTCAAAGGATGATGACTTTAAAGAAAACCACACAATCACACTAATTAATTTTTTTTTTATTTTTATTTTTTACACTAATTAATTTTTAAAAACTAACATTATTTCTTTAAATGTCAAGAATTTGAATTGTTAGGTACTTTGAAGATAGAGCAGATGGTATTTTCTGGTAGTTTGCAGGTAGCATGTGAGAGAGGAGTCAAAGATTGGATAGTAATTAAAATCCTCTTCACTGTTATACATTTACTGGAAGACTACTGTATACATATTTCAAAATAGGTTTTAAAGATTCACATCAGCCTCTGGCTTTAGGATTTTTAGTGGTTTGGGATTTTTTTGGTAAACATTGTCTAGTATCATCAATTACTCCGCTTCAGAAAATAATAATTCTATTTTCAAATGGGGCAAAGTGAGAGTTACTTACATCTTGAATAACTTGTTCTAAAGTCCCTTATATTATAAAAAAAAAATAAAGTCCCTTATATAGTGATTTAGAAAATTCTGAAGAACTGGAAGTGACTTATCCAAACTTGCAATTTCTTTTGCTCTATTATCTCTTCTTGTCTATGAGAAATTTGGGCAGGCGATTGGACACATTTCAGGACTGATTTCCTAACCTCTTAAGGTATTTCTAGTTATTTTAAGGATACCATGAAAATAGTTCCATATAATTCACTGAAATAAGTTCAATGTAAATACATTCAAAACATTGATTGGCTGCCTCCTATATATCAGATGCTGCTCACAAGGTTTCCATAGTCTAACAGGCAGACAACCTGTGTAACCGTTTATTGCAATGTAGTGTGAAAGAGCGTTGAGAAGATGTGGGCACATGTATAGAGGTAGCAGAGTGGAGGAGGTGAGTCTGAATGCTAGGATTTCTCTAGGCTCATGAGGCTGGGCAAGGGTTTTCTTGGAAACAATATAAGCAAAGGCATGAGGAGAGAAAAGATATGTCAGGTTAGGAAATAATTGGCACATAATTGGTTGCTGGAAGATGGGCAAAGTAGCAGGAGGAGATGAATCTAGAGGAGTTTGAGGTGTTCCAGAGGATACTAGGTACTTTCACTGTAAGCATCTTTGCTGCCAGTATCTTTGCTGCAAATGTTTTCAGTGCATAATTGGCTGTAAAGCAGTTTTGCCAGAAAAGAAAAAAAAAAAAAAAGATTGATAGTTTGGTTTGTTTGTCAGTTTGGTTGATCAAACTGCTTGACAGTTTGGTTTCCTTTCTCTATTGACACAGTGCTCCAATTTTTTATTACATAAATCTTAACCCTCAACATGGTCTATATAGTAACACAGAGTTTTGAATACACATTTCCCATAGAATTTTGGAGTTTCTTATCAACAAACATGTGACATATGCCAAGAATAAATATCAATGTAAAAGGCTTTTGCAATGCAACACAAAGCTTATTTACAAATATGCTTCTTGTATTGGGAAACTGATGTGTCTTTTAATGGAGGTGGAAATTTTAGCAGAAAAAGAAAAAAGTAATGTGGCACTCTGGTGGTTCAGTTGGTTAAACATCTGTCTTTGGCTCAGGTTATGATCTCCAGGTCCTGGGATTGAACCCTGAGTTGGGCTCCCTGCTCATCAGGGGGTCTGCTTCTCTCTCTCCCTCTGCCCCCTCCCCTGCTAATGTTCTCTCTCTCTCTCTCTCTCCCTCAAATAAATAAATAAAAAATTTTAATAATAAAAAAGAAAAAGCGTAATGAGATGAGTCAACCAGCAAAAAACAAAACAAAACAAAACAAAAAAAAACAAACAAAAAACAAAACAAAAAAAACTTCAAACAACTTTGAAGACAAATGCACAGGTGCAATCCACAAAACAAAATCAATTACTTGCACAGTATTGGCATAAATATCCACTATACATTTTGAGTGTATCCAAATATTTTGTATTTACAATAAAATCTTTTTAATTTTGTTACTTGTTTTCATGTTTCATTATGTTCTTTTTAATGAATGTTGCTCTTCTGATTTTTGTGATTCTTTTACCACAAAATTGCCTTATGCGTGATTAGTTATGTGGTGAAAAGGTTTGCAGCAAAGATGTTTGTGATGAAGACACATGAGGGTTCCAGAGATCACTTTGCAGATGTTAACCTTGGTCATAGAGGTAATTATAGCCAAGTCAGAACTCCAAAACTCTCTGAAACTTAATGGAATCGCTGTCCCCCAAAAAGCAGATCATGCACACTAACCCAATCTTTCACCCTGAGATTTATATGTTGTGTGGCTCTGTGTGTCCCATGTGAGTTCCTTGTATCTCTGATTGACATCATCTGCATCTGTGGGCATCAGCACATCACAGAGCGATTTACTGTGTCTTCTTAGAAATCAGCAAAAGAATAGGCTGGTCTTTGAGCTTGCTTCCTTCCTATTGAGTGGCTTGGAAAATTAAAGAGTAACCCTGAAGATTCAATTTTAACTTCCACATCTAAGAGAGCCATTGGTACCTACACTAAAGTGTTACAGTTCTGGTCACTGATTAAGTTTAAGGATTTGATGAAGTTGTTCTGTGCAACAGAATCTCTGTTCATTTTAAACTGTATCCAAATTGTCTCTTATTCTAGAATCATCCATTTGCTTTGGAACTCTTTCCAGCCATGCATGCTTGCCTGGGCAGAGAGACACTGTATATGAATTCTACTTACTTTGTCTTTGATACCTCAGCTTTATTTTCTTCTATCAGGCTCCCACTTCAATCATTGTTGGTAGAGTTCAGTGAACTAAGAAAATGTCAAATATACAGAAGTACTTTCTCCTTTTCCTCTGTCTCTCCATTTCTTATGTTCTTTCCTGCTAGGTTTTTTTTCCCCCCTGTGGTTTCTCATGTCACATATCAGAGAAGCAACTTTTTTGTGGGCACATCATGTTAGCAGTTAGAAACACAGTGGCCATCCTTGACAGCTCTCTTTGATGGAATGGGTGTTTGTCATCTTTAATCAGTCAGGGTTGTGGGAGGGAGTGCTGAGCACGCTGAAATGCAGTGCTACCACCTTTCCCCAATTCATCTGTACACCTTTTATTACTCTTGGGAAAGAATTTTGTTTTTTTTTTTTTGTTTTTTTTTTATATTGGATTTTTTTTTTTATTGGTGTTCAATTTACTAACATACAGAATAACACCCAGTGCCCGTCACCCATTCACTCCCACCCCCCGCCCTCCTCCCCTTCTACCACCCCTAGTTCGTTTCCCAGAGTTAGCAGTCTTTACGTTCTGTCTCCCTTTCTGATATTTCCCACACATTTCTTCTCCCTTCCCTTATATTCCCTTTCACTATTATTTATATTCCCCAAATGAATGAGAACATATAATGTTTGTCCTTCTCCGACTGACTTACTTCACTCAGCATAATACCCTCCAGTTCCATCCACGTTGAAGCAAATGGTGGGTATTTGTCATTTCTAATAGCTGAGTAATATTCCATTGTATACATAAACCACGTCTTCTTTATCCATTCATCTTTCGTTGGACACCGAGGCTCCTTCCACAGTTTGGCTATAGTGGCCATTGCTGCTAGAAACATCGGGGTGCAGGTGTCCCGGCGTTTCATTGCATTTGTATCTTTGGGGTAAATCCCCAACAGTGCAATTGCTGGGTCGTAGGGCAGGTATATTTTTAACTGTTTGAGGAACCTCCACACAGTTTTCCAGAGTGGCTGCACCAGTTCACATTCCCACCAACAGTGTAAGAGGGTTCCCTTTTCTCCGCATCCTCTCCAACATTTGTTGTTTCCTGCCTTGTTAATTTTCCCCATTCTCACTGGTGTGAGGTGGTATCTCATTGTAGTTTTGATTTGTATTTCCCTGATGGCAAGTGATGCAGAGCATTTTCTCATGTGCATGTTGGCCATGTCTATGTCTTCCTCTGTGAGATTTCTATTCATGTCTTTTGCCCATTTCATGATTGGATTGTTTGTTTCTTTGGTGTTGAGTTTAATAAGTTCTTTATAGATCTTGGAAACTAGCCCTTTATCTGATATGTCATTTGCAAATATCTTCTCCCATTCTGTAGGTTGTCTTTGAGTTTTGTTGACTGTATCCTTTGCTGTGCAAAAGCTTCTTATCTTGATGAAGTCCCAATAGTTCATTTTTGCTTTTGTTTCTTTTGCCTTTGTGGATGTATCTTGCAAGAAGTTACTATGGCCGAGTTCAAAAAGGGTGTTGCCTGTGTTCTTCTCTAGGATTTTGATGGAATCTCGTCTCACATTTAGATCTTTCATCCATTTTGAGTTTATCTTTGTGTATGGTGAAAGAGAGTGGTCTAGTTTCATTCTTCTGCATGTGGATGTCCAATTTTCCCAGCACCATTTATTGAAGAGACTGTCTTTCTTCCAATGGATAGTCTTTCCTCCTTTATCGAATATTAGTTGCCCATAAAGTTCAGGGTCCACTTCTGGATTCTCTATTCTGTTCCACTGATCTATGTGTCTGTTTTTGTGCCAGTACCACACTGTCTTGATGACCACAGCTTTGTAGTACAACCTGAAATCTGGCATTGTGATGCCCCCAGATATGGTTTTCTTTTTTAAAATTCCCCTGGCTATTCGGGGTCTTTTCTGATTCCACACAAATCTTAAAATAATTTGTTCTAACTCTCTGAAGAAAGTCCATGGTATTTTGATAGGGATTGCATTAAACGTGTATATTGCCCTGGGTAACATTGACATTTTCACAATATTAATTCTGCCAATCCATGAGCATGGAATATTTTTCCATCTCTTTGTGTCTTCCTCAATTTCTTTCAGAAGTGTTCTATAGTTTTGAGGGTATAGATCCTTTACATCTTTGGTGAGGTTTATTCCTAGGTATCTTATGCTTTTGGGTGCAATTGTAAATGGGATTGACTCCTTAATTTCTCTTTCTTCAGTCTCATTGTTAGTGTATAGAAATGCCACTGACTTCTGGGCATTGATTTTGTATCCTGCCACGCTACCGAATTGCTGTATGAGTTCTAGCAATCTTGGGGTGGAGACTTTTGGGTTTTCTATGTAGAGTATCATGTCATCGGCGAAGAGAGAGAGTTTGACTTCTTCTTTGCCAATTTGAATGCCTTTAATGTCTTTTTGTTGTCTGATTGCTGAGGCTAGGACTTCCAGTACTATGTTGAATAGCAGTGGTGAGAGTGGACATCCCTGTCTTGTTCCTGATCTTAGGGGAAAGGCTCCCAGTGCTTCCCCATTGAGAATGATATTTGCTGTGGGCTTTTCATAGATGGCTTTTAAGATGTCGAGGAATGTTCCCTCTATCCCTACACTCTGAAGAGTTTTAATCAGGAATGGATGCTGTATTTTGTCAAATGCTTTCTCTGCATCCAATGAGAGGATCATATGGTTCTTGGTTTTTCTCTTGCTGATATGATGAATCACATTGATTGTTTTACGGGTGTTGAACCAGCCTTGTGTCCCAGGGATAAATCCTACTTGGTCATGGTGAATAATTTTCTTAATGTACTGTTGGATCCTATTGGCCAGTATCTTGTTGAGAATTTTTGCATCCATGTTCATCAGGGATATTGGTCTGTAATTCTCCTTTTTGGCGGGGTCTTTGTCTGGCTTTGGAATTAAGGTGATGCTGGCTTCATAGAACGAATTTGGAAGTACTCCATCTCTTTCTATCTTTCCAAACAGCTTTAGGAGAATAGGTATGATTTCTTCTTTAAACGTTTGATAAAATTCTCCTGGGAAGCCATCTGGCCCTGGACTCTTGTGTCTTGGGAGGTTTTTGATGACTGCTTCAATTTCCTCCCTGGTTATTGGCCTGTTCAGGTTTTCTATTTCTTCCTGTTCCAGTTTTGGTAGTTTGTGGCTTTCCAGGAATGCGTCCATTTCTTCTAGATTGCCTAATTTATTGGCGTATAGCTGTTCATAATATGTTTTTAAAATCGTTTGTATTTCCTTGGTGTTGGTAGTGATCTCTCCTTTCTCATTCATGATTTTATTAATTTGAGTCTTCTCTCTCTTCTTTTTAATAAGGCTGGCTAATGGTTTATCTATCTTATTAATTCTTTCAAAGAACCAACTCCTGGTTCTGTTGATCTGTTCCACAGTTCTTCTGGTCTCGATTTCGTTGAGTTCTGCTCGAATCTTTATTAACTCCCTTCTTCTCTTGGGTGTAGGATCTATTTGCTGTTTTTTCTCTAGCTCCTTTATGTGTAAGGTTAGCTTTTGTATTTGAGTTCTTTCCAGTTTTTGAATGGATGCTTGTATTGCGATGTATTTCCCCCTTAGGACTGCTTTTGCTGCATCCCAAAGATTTTGAACGGTTGTATCTTCATTCTCATTAGTTTCCATGAATCTTTTTAATTCTTCCTTAATTTCCTGGTTGACCCTTTTATCTTTTAGCAGGATGGTCCTTAACCTCCATGTGTTTGAGGTCCTTCCAAACTTCTTGTTGTGATTTAGTTCTAATTTCAAGGCATTATGATCCGAGAATATGCAGGGGACAATCCCAATCTTTTGGTATCGGTTCAGACCCGATTTGTGACCCAATATGTGGTCTATTCTGGAGAAAGTTCCATGTGCGCTTGAGAAGAATGTGTATTCAGTTGAGTTTGGATGTAAAGTTCTGTAGATATCTGTGAAATCCATCTGGTCCAGTGTATCATTTAAAGCTCTCGTTTCTTTGGAGATGTTTTGCTTAGAAGACCTATCGAGTATAGAAAGAGCTAGATTGAAGTCACCAAGTATAAGTGTATTATTATCTAAGTATTTCTTCACTTTGGTTAATAATTGATTTATATATTTGGCAGCTCCCACATTCGGAGCATATATATTGAGGATTGTTAAGTCCTCTTGTTGAATAGATCCTTTAAGTATGATATAGTGTCCCTCTTCATCTCTCACTACAGTCTTTGGGGTAAATTTTAGTTTATCTGATATAAGGATGGCTACCCCTGCTTTCTTTTGAGGACCATTCGAATGGTAAATGGTTCTCCAACCTTTTATTTTCAGGCTGTAGGTGTCCTTCTGTCTAAAATGAGTCTCTTGTAGACAGCAAATAGATGGGTCCTGCTTTTTTATCCAGTCTGAAACCCTGCGCCTTTTGATGGGGTCATTAAGCCCGTTCACATTCAGAGTTACTATTGAGAGATATGAGTTTAGTGTCATCCTGATATCTATTCAGTCTTTGTTTTTGTGGACTGTTCCACTGAACTTCTTCTTAAAGGGGAATTTTAAGAGGCCCCCTTAAAATTTCTTGCAGAGCTGGTTTGGAGGTCACATATTCTTTTAGTTGCTGCCTGTCTTGGAAGCTCTTTATCTCTCCTTCCATTTTGAATGAGAGCCTTGCTGGATAAAGTATTCTTGGTTGCATGTTCTTCTCCTTTAGGACCCTGAATATATCCTGCAAGCCCTTTCTGGCCTGCCAGGTCTCTGTGGAGAGGTCTGCTGTTACCCTAATACTCCTCCCCATAAAAGTCAGGGATTTCTTGTCTCTTGCTTCTTTAAGGATCTTCTCCTTATCTTTGGAATTTGCAAGCTTCACAATTAAATGTCGAGGTGTTGAACGGTTTTTATTGATTTTAGGGGGGGATCTCTCTATTTCCTGGATCTGAATGCCTGTTTCCCTTCCCAGATTAGGAAAGTTTTCAGCTAGAATTTGTTCAAATACATATTCTGGCCCTCTGTCCCTTTCGGCGCCCTCGGGAACCCCAATTAAACGTAGGTTTTTCTTCCTCAGGCTGTCGTTTATTTCCCTTAATCTATCTTCATGGTCTTTTAATTGTTTGTCTCTTTTTTCCTCAGTTTCCCTCTTTGCTATCAACTTGTCTTCTATGTCACTCACTCGTTCTTCCACCTCGTTAACCCTCGTCGTTAGGACTTCTAGTTTGGATTGCATCTCATTCAATTGATTTTTAATTTCTGCCTGATTAGCTCTAAATTCTGCAGTCATGAAGTCTCTTGAGTCCTTTATACTTTTTTCTAGAGCCACCAGTAGCTGTATAATAGTGCTTCTGAATTGGCTTTCTGACATTGAATTGTAATCCAGATTTTGTAACTCTGTGGGAGAGAGGACTGTTTCTGATTCTTTCTTTTGAGGTGAGGTTTTCCTTCTAGTCATTTTGCTCAGTGCAGAGTGGCCAAAAGCAAGTTGTATTGGGAAAAAGAGAAAAAGAGAGGAGAGAAAGAAGGAAAGAAAAGAGAAAGAGAAAAAAAAAGGGAAGAAAAAGAAAAAAAAAACGGAAAAAAAAAAAAAGAAGAAAAAGAGAAAGAAAAAGAAAGGAGAAAAAAAAGGGGGGTGGGGGAAGGAAACAAATCAAAAAGCAAAACAAAACAAAAACAAAAACAAAAACAAACAAACAAAAAAAGAACCACCGGGGAGTATCTTCTGATTCTGTGTACTTTAAGTCCCTTGGCTTCTCCTGGAAGTTGTCAGTCTAGCTGGTGTTCTGGGGGAGGGGCCTGTTGTGCTGATTTTCAGGTGTTAGCAGTTGGGGGAGCTGCTGTGCCCCTGCCTGGTGCAGGGCTCAGTGGGGGTTGTTTACCCCGTGAGGCCGCAGGAGGAACAGCCCCAGTGGCGGGGCAGCTCTGGAAACCTGGAGTCAGCTCCGGCAGGAACTCCGTCTGCAGGGCCTGGAGGCTCCGGGCGGGGCCGCTGATCTGCTCAGCTGGGGCAGGAGCGTCCTCGCTGTCCTGGGCCCTCCCGGCCTCTGCCTGTCCCGGGGGAGGCGGGATCCTGGGCTGTGTCCCGGCGCCCTGTGCTCCGGAGCCTGCGCTGGTGGATTCACGCTCCCGGCCCGCAGCCCCCTCCGCGGAGCCGCCGCCCGAGCCCCTCCGAGCTGCTCCTGGAACCGCGCAGCCCCCTCCGCACGGAGCCTCTTCCTCTGCCCGAGCCCCTCCGAGCTGCTCCCGGGGCCGCGCAGCCCCCTCCGCGGAGCCGCCGCCCGAGCCCCTTCAGCTGCTCGGGTCCCGCCGGGTCCCCCCGTGCGCGCTGCAGCCCTTAGGGAGCTCGGCGCACTCTCCTGGGCGCGCAGTTGCTGTTACTGTCCCCGGGAGCCCGAGGGCATCCCCGCCCTCCTGGGTCCTGCTCCCACTCCCCGCGAGCCCCTTTCCGCCCGGGAAGGTCGGTGCAGCTCCTGCGTCTCCGGGACGGGGCTCTCCTGTCCTGGGGACACTCGCCCCGGCCTCAGCCCGGCTCCTCGCGGGGCCCCTCCCCCTTGGAGGCCTTTGTTCCTTTACTTCTTTTTCCCCGTCTTCCTACCTTGATAGAAGCGCGAACTCTTCTCACTGTCGCATTCCAGCTGGTCTCTCTTTAAATCTCAGGCCGAATTCATAGATTTTCAGGATAATTTGAAGGTTTTCTAGGTAGTTTGGTGGAGACAGGTGATTTGGAGACCCTGCTCTTCCGCCATCTTTGCAATGGGCTCTGGGAAAGAATTTTGAAAAATGGGCTCTGCATTCATGATATCCATTGAAGAAATTCTCGCAGGCCACAGATGTATCATTGGCCAGAGCCATGGGACAGAATCATGGTCATACAGTCAGAGCTGGAAAGGAATTTAGAAAACATGATTGGGGTTTCTTATTTTCCAGAGAAGCAGCTGAGACCAGAGAGGTTTTCTGACTTGCTTAAGCCATGCAGCTGTTCTTGGCAGCCATTTATCTAGAACCCGGGGATTCTGATCCAGTCTAGATCTTTTCTACCATAGTACCCTGCCTCTTGTTAAAAAACAAAATTCAACTGAGTAGATTTGAAGATTTAATTGGCTTTATGAAATGATTCACGAATCAGTGAGTATCTCATCTAGCAAGGAGAGGGGCATTCTGAGGGCTTGTACAAAATAGAAGGTTTCTATAGGAAGGAGGGTGGGGCAAGGGAGTTAGAAGCAAAAGAAAAGAAAGAATTATTCCAGACAAGATCTTCTCTTGGGGTGGCAGGGGGTCTTACTAGGCAGATTACTTCATCTTCCTTTGGGGCATTGAGAAGGCACAGGTGACAGATTACCTAATTGGTGCTTCTCAGGTAATTAATTCCTGGTTGATAGTTTAAGACCTACATTTTGGGGGAGGTTGAAACTGCAATTAGGTTAGGTATGGAGCCCTGGTTTACTGACTTGAGGCTTTCACCTAAGTGATGCCATTTTGGACCTGTGGTTTTCTTTTCAACAGTCCCTTATTTTATTATAAAGTTTATTATGTTTGTCGCAATGTGATCTTTAATCCCAAATAATTTTTGTTAGTAAAAATTTCCATTTGCAGTTCTGGACATGTTTGTGTAGACTTTTTATGTGATGACATATTGTTTCTATCTCTTGGAGAGGATCATAAACATAATGATTTATGGATCACACTCAAAAGCTGACCAGAGGCCAGTGTTAGAACAGGACTGTATTTGGTATTTGGAATTCTGTGCCTGGAGGGCCTTTTCCCAGAGGTCCATATCTTCCTCTTTGAATTGTCTGCTTTCCCAAGGCAGAGGGACATTTTTCTTCTCTTCCTTTTCCTTCCTGCTCCTCCTCTCTCCTCCCCTCCTTTTGTAGCTGTCCTTTGTCCTAGTATACTCCTTAGCTGGCAGTAAGTAGATGTTTATGCAATGCTGCTGAATGAATGAATGAATGAATTTCTTAGTATTTCTGCATATGAGTAGATTATCATTTTCCTAATATATGTCATATTTTGTGTGGATATGAGGCTGGAAATCAGACTTGTTTTAAGAAGGTGCAGTGTCAAACCATAGCTCTCTCTTGACTTAGCTCTTTTGTGTCATCCATATGCCTTGTTTCTTGCATCTCACTTTGGGCTTCTTGTCCTCACCGTTCATTAGCACTTGCAACAGGTTGGTGTGAATAGAGAAAGGAGAGGTGAGGAAACTCAAATCAGGTCATTTGGTTACACATTAGTAACTGAGAACAGATAAAAAGATATTGCCTAAATGGGATTTTTAAGGAACTTTATGCCAGGCTATTCTTATTTCCCATTAGTGTGGAAATCAGCTTGTATTTTGGGGTGAAGATATTTTTCTTAAGTGAGTGGGAAAACCTCTTGACATTTTATAGAGAGCCTTACATTTTGAATGGTGAGTCCTAATGTTCTTTGTGCAGAAAGAATTTTCAGAACTCTTATATATGAACATTAATAACACATCACTTTTCATTTATTTATGAGTTAAAGTAGATATTTTCTGTAATCATATCTTAAGGAAATATTCAAACTTTCATCTGGCTATTCTCATGTATGACTGTTAGCTCCATTAAAGCCATGGAACTCAACAGAGTTCTTAACCTTTGCACTAGAAATTAGATGAGTACTTTTTCCCAAAAAAGTATTATTGGCTGGGTAATAAATAATTGTGGGCAATTTCAAATGGGCTTATTATTTATGAGATTAGGGATAATATCTGAGGTAATGACTTTTTCCCAGAGCATGTAACATACTCTCCCTCTGGCTTTTGTTGCCTTTGGGTGGAGTTCCCAAGGATTCCATTCTCTGTTGTGAGTTGGGGCTCTGGGATCAGATTGCCTGATTCCTTGACTTCACTGTTGCTTGATTTTATCACTTTAGTGACCTCCTTTTCCCTCTCTACCTTGCTTACCTCATTTCTAAAACAACTGCAGTTATAATAGTACTGCTTGGGATAGATAGTTTGAGGGTTAAGGGGATCGATTACACATAAGGCACTTAACAATAGTGCCTGACACAACCATCATTGTCCTGTGAAACTTTGCTTGCCTGCCCTTCCAGCTCCCCTTATCTTGTTAGGCCAGGAGTCATTATTGGTTTTCCAGAAATCCAGGGCGTGGTTCGAACTTTGGGCAGAGTTTTGAACCAGCAGCTGTAACTCTCTCTCTTGCTCATTTGGTGGAGCTGCTTTCAATGGTATGTATTGCCAGTCATTATTTTGAAGGAGTTTTCTTTTCCATCTCTTAGGGAAGAATATTATCTGCCTCTGTTAACTAGATTAACACATAATCAACATAAACAAAAATTACACTCATTAAATGGATAATATGAAGCAAGGATAGATGAAGTTTTCAGATGAGCATTGTCAAGGATCTAGAATCTTAGACCTATTTTTGTCACCCAGAGGATAATTTTTAGCTTGCTTAAAGTACCTAAAATTGCTTTAAAAACTTGCCCAGAAAAGGTCTATTATATGACTTAATGGGTTACTCAAACCTGACCCAGAACTCAGTTAATTGGAGCTTTTCTAAAAATGAGGTTCAGGATATTTCCTTGCTAGACACTACCATTTTAGATCAATTTGTCCATTTAAAAAATATCTATTTATTGCCATGGAAAATAAATAGAGATTATATTAAAATTCAAACACAAACCTTCACAGAGAGTGGAGATACACACAGGTAAGTGCTGGTCATAAGTACAAACCACCACTAACTTATGCCCATTCATGTTTATATTTAAGGCAGAGAGAAATACAAGGAACTCAAAAACAGATTGATATGGATGTTGATACACACACAGGCATTAATAATTGGCTTCTCATTATCTTGATACATCATTCTACTGTTGCAACAGATTCAACTATGTCTCTTGCAAAGTTGTTCTTAATTCTTTGCTGATTAATTTATCCAGTAGGGTTTTATTAGCTATTTCTTTGTGCAAAGTACTGTACCAGGTTTTTTGGTGATGATAAAAAATATTAAAATATAGTTTCCATAATCTTGAAAATTTTACAGCCTAGTTGAGAAGGCAAGACACATAGTATGGAACATATAATTTTACTTATTCCCTGATGACTATCAAATTCATACTATTTGCCTGTACTTTGCTGGAAACTAGAAAGCAAAAGTGACGGTAATAGGATCTCTTTCCTGGAGATACACAGTGACAATGATGGCTAGCTCAAAATAGTTATATATGTGATATTCTAGGAACACATGTTGATTCTGTTGAGAAATTCAGTGGCTGCTACCTGAGTGGGCATTTTCACTCAGGAGATTTTTCCTTTTGGCGAAGATAGGAAGCAGTGTGGGCATAGGTCCAGAGATGTACTAGGTTGGTCAGAGAAGGGCAACACATAAAATTAACCATTGCAGGGAAGGGTAGGGCTGGAGCTGGAACAGTGGCCAGGTCACATTGGCTGTGCTATGGAGTCTGCATTTCTTCTGTTGACTGGGAGTTCTTAGTCCGAAGTCTTCTGGAGGGACCATTCATGGACTTCAGAGGCTAATGAATACCCTAAGATTTTAAGCAAAATCTGTGTTTCTGTAAATAAGGGTATTTTCCTGTGGTCCACCATCCAAAGAAGATAAGGAAGACTTTCCAAGATGTTGAGGAGACATGAAGGGTTTCAAATAGCGGTCCATTTTACAAATAGAGCCATCACTCCTATTGTAGTATGGAGGACGGGTTTGTGATATGGGAGTGTGCAGGCGTGGAGCTGGGAAGGCTTTCACTGTGTCCATAATTCATTCAGATGGCAAATACTGACTGATCACTTTACTGTGTGTCTGGCTGCTGAGCATGAGCTGGGTGACTATGATAAGAAAGGTGGTCACAGTCCCTGCGTGGTGAAAGTTATGGTGCATGGGTAAGATAGATAATTAAACAGAGGACAACAAAATGATAGTTCATAGCATCAACATTTATTTATTCATGATTTCTATACTAAGCTCTCTTCAAGGTGCTGGGGAATGAAGCTTCCATTTCAGTGGGCAAGACACATAATAAAATAAATTAAAATTTGGTTTGATGTCAGGTAGTGATAAGTGCTATAAAGGAATAAACTAGAAGAGGTTGGAAGTAATAGAAAAACTACTTTAGCAAGGTAGAAAGAAATACCTTGAAAAGAAATAGCAAGGTATTTCTCTCTATCAAGAAATGGCACTTGAGGGATCCCTGGGTGGCGCAGCGTTGTGGCGCCTGCCTTTGGCCCAGGGCGCGATCCTGGAGACCTGGGATCAAATTCCACGTCGGGCTCCCGCTGCATGGAGCCTGCTTCCCCCTCTGCCTGTTTCTCTGCCTCTCTCTCTCCCTGTGTGACTATCATAAATAAATAAAAATAAAAATAAAAAAAAGAAATGGCACTTGATAAGGAGAGGAACTGTATGGAGGTGGGAGCCTGTCAAGGAGAAGGGCTTGGAGACATGGCGGTGTTTGGCGTTTGTGGGGCAGCTGCGACTGGCTCAGTGCTTGGAACTTGGGAACCAGGGAAGGAACATGAGGAGTCTTTGGAATGACAGGCAGGACACGATCATGCTGGGTTTTTTGAATTTTATTCTTGATGTAGTAGGAAGCTGCCAAGGGTTTTAAACAGGGAGGTGTGACTCTGACTCTGTGTGTGTGTGTGTGTGTGTGTGTGTGTTTAATATACCACCAAGCAATTAACTCCATTCCGACACTATCTACTTGGAGATAGCATCAGACTCTACAGTCTCAGCCCTATGAGACTGCTCCTACTTCAGATGCAAATCACAAGCCCAGGTTTTTACTTGTGCTTCTGACTAACTATAAATGAGCTATAAATCAGAGGTTGCAATGAACCCCTTGTTGGGTTTGATTAATTTGCTAGGGTTGCTCATGGAACTCAGAGAGAAACATTTTACTTACAAGATCACCAGTTCATTATAAAAGGATCTAAGTCAGGAATGGCCAGGTGGAAGAGGTGCTTAGGGTAAGGCATGGGAAAAGTGTGAAGCTTCTGCGTCCTTTCCAGGTACACACTTCCCCAGCAACTCCACATGTTCACCAACCTGGAAGCTCTCTGAACCTTATCCTTTTGGGTTTTTATGGAGGCTTCATTACATAAGGGTGATTAATTAAATTGTTGGCCAGTGGTGATTGATTCAGCCCTCAGGGCCTCTCCCCTGAAGGTGAAAGATGGCATGACAGGAGATTGAAAGTTTTAACCCTCTGGTTGAGATGATTTCTCTGGCACCAGCCCTCATCCTTAGGTGAAGTCCAAAAGTTATCTCATTGACATATAAGAGACACCTTTGTTGCTCTCATCACTTCGGAAATTCCAAGGGTTTTAGAAGCTCTGTGCAAGAAGTGGGACAAAGACCAAATATATATTTATTAGAATTTACAGTATTACAAGGAGCAAAAAGACAGCTACTCCACTAGGGAGAGTCTAGGGTGGGTGTAATCTAGCTGCTGGAGGTCAGCAAAGCTCCCTGGAGAAAATTAAGTTCAAGCTGTTCCCGGGGATTGGGAAGCAGGGTGAACAGTTCTTCAGGGGCTGGGCAGAAGGAACAGCATACTTAAATGCCTTGGTTGGATCCTAGGATAAGGCCAAAATAAGAATGTAGGAATATAAGCAGGCTTTCTGGGAAAGATACTGAGCTCAGGTTTGTGCATATTAAATTTCAAGTTTCTTTGGGTCATTCAAGAGGAGCTACAGAGTGGGTAATTCAAATCTACACCTACAAAATGGGTTTTCGAAGTCCAGGAGAGCGATATGGGATGGCATTTGTGTGTGGCCACACACATGGCAAGATTTCCACAAAGAAAATGTCAGTTAAGGATGACAGAGGGCTGAGGGCAGACCCTGAGGAACACTGCCATTTAGGAGCCTGGTAGAAGAAAAAAATACTGCAAAGGAAATAGGAGTGGTTGCCAGAGAGATGATAAGCCAATGTCTAACTAGGTGTTGGGAGAAGTGGTGAAGGCTTGAAGTGCTGGGAGTTCAAAGTTGAACCAGCATGAGTTGGAATACTTAGGATAATAAGCCTTATGGAAGACGGTGAACTAAAGCTTACATTTCTATGAGAGTTGAAATGTGATGGCTGATGGGAAACAGACTGTGGAGAATGTTGTGTGAGCAATTTCTCAAAGATGGAGTTGATAAAATTTTGCTCAGGGAGCTGTAGAGAGAACTGGTTGGATCAGGGAATTCAAGAATTTGAGCTTAATTCTATATGTCGACGATTTTTAAATTTTATTTTTCTGGTTTATTATTCCGCTAGAATTATAGGCACAAGTTTGAGAGTTTATTTATGTATGTTTTCTAGAAAAGATAGTTTCAGAGTCTTTGCTATATTATTAAACAGATCCCTGTTCCCCCAGAAAGGTAATACACTCAGATATATGTAATGAGAAGTTTTTGAAAGATGAAAGTTGTATTTTGTGACCATTCTTTTGACAGACTGTCTGGGGCAGACAGACTGAGTTTGAGGACTTGTGGGAGGCTGAAGACTACTTTTAGTAATTCAGTTATAGGGTTATTTATGTCTTAGGCAAGAATGATGAAAATAAGGAATACAAAGGAAGATAGGCATAGTGTTTTGAAGAAATAACTGATATTTGGTCAGAGATTAGATGGAAGAGGTATATTTAGCTAATGTTTATTAAGGAATTAATTGATGTGTGTCACTTAAAATTGGGAGGAGATGAGACTTGATCTCTGCCTTCATGGAATTTACTATTTTTTAGAGGGAACATATATTTGTCAATAATCACTCAAACATAGGACTGGAAATTATGGTAAGTGCCATCAAGAAAAAGTGTAAGACACTTTGGGTGCACATAACTTTGGGGATTTGATTTGGGGATTAGAGCCTTATGAGGCTATCCCACTAAAAATTAACCCACATCTCTAAGGAATGGGCATCTGTTTGTTCTTTAAATTTAGCTTTGCAAAAACATTTCTTCTAGAAACAAAAGCTTTAAAAGTTTTTTAAAAATGCTTGACTCAGCAGGTGAACAATGCCTTTGGATTGGCTGGTGCCATGATTTATGGTTAGAAAACCGTCAGTATTTGATTACGCTGAGCTTCAAACTCTTCCTTTAATTAATGAAAATCTTCTTGATAAATGCACTTTATTATGCTATGTAATGACTTGGTCTATGAGAGTCCCCTTTCTGGACCCAATAAGAATGCTTTCAGACTTCTCTCTTAAATCACATTAAATATGATTGGATGTGATTGATATAACAGTGTGGCATCCATTGGGGAATGTTTAGTAGTCAATGGATGTAATGAAAGGGAACTAAATCTAGTCAGTTGAGTTTCTAGCTTTCATAGGTGCAGTGTTGTTGTCTCTTATTATCTGATCTCTCATGTTCCTGCCTTTCTTTTCTCTGCCGTCACTTAGTTCCTTAGCACTTGTGTGCCTCAGAGCTGCAGTGTGTTCAGTCGCTCTCAGAACATCCTTCCATTTTTCACTTAAGCTCCTGCCTTACTTCTTTTTAGAGAATCTTTAAACATACCTGTAAGGCTGACGAACATGTAACTTGGTAAACTAGCAAACTTCTTATCTGAGTCTTGTGCCCAAGATGACAAACCATAGAGGTTTGATGACAATTCAATGAGAAAGGGATAGAATTACAAAGAGAGAAATATTTTAGCAATTTGGCTAAGGAATTAGTTAAATCTTCACCTAGAGGAAAGAGATAAGGGCTTGGTTAGGGTTTCTGAAGTCTTTTATCAGGAAGGCAGAACCTGAGGACATCTAGATCATGAAAGTGAGAGTAGTTAATTTTAGTTCTGTGAAAATAAGGAGAAGCCAAAGGACCTCTGAGGCTGACTGAGAAGAAGAAAGATTGCCCTAAACATGGATAAACATATCCTCCCAAAGAAGCATGAAGCCAAAGTGCCATGTCTTTGACAGATGCAGCTGGGCAAGGCTGGGGATTGGGAAGCAGGAAGAGATGAGCCTGAGACCTCTAATGAGGCTCATTCCTGGGGGCTGATCTAACCGCAGGTTGGTGCCTGGCCTACCCTTGTGGCTTGGTCTGAGTCCAGGCACGGACACCTCCCACTCTGCTCGTTTCCACTGCAGATGAGGCCAAGTGAGTCTGCATTCTGGGGACACAGATCTCTGTCTGGAGGTAGTTGTACCAAATTACCTTGGCTTAGTGGATATTCCAGAACACCTGAACATATTTCAAGGTGCCACAGTATTTTGCAGCCCACGAGAAGATCTCACTTGTCTTTTAGGTTGATCTGGATTATATTTTTATGACATCCCTATTTAGGAGCATTCACAGAGCAGGGCTGGGCCAAAATGATAATTGACAATGTTACATGTATGATTTTTCAAGTTGGATAAAAAAGTTCCTTTATAGAGAGGAAATATGGCCTGTGAAATTTCCTCTCTTCTTTTTTGGAGGCCGTCTGGTTTTATGCCCTGTGTCTGCAGTGGATTTTCAGTATTCCAGGGACATCTCAAAGATAAAGTGTAGATGAAAGCCATTTTGCTGACAGCATGCCTGTCTGCTAGATCTGGGGAAAATGAGCTTTTGCTATTACACATTTTCTACCAGTACTTTTTTTTTTTAAGATTTTTTTTTTGTTTATTCATCACACACACACACACACACACACACACACACACACACACACACACACACAGAAGGAGACACAGGCAGAGGGAGAAGCAGGCTCCCTGCATGGAGCCTGATGTGGGACTCGATCCTGGGACTCCAGGATCACATCCTGGGCTGAAAGTGGTGCTAAACCGCTGAGCCACCCGGGCTGCCCTTCTACCAGTACTTTTAAAAACAATATTTGCATATTCCATTTAGATTGTAAAAATTATTACTATATTGATTCAGTCATTGATTAACTCATTTGATATCAATATTTATTGAGTCTCTATTTTGGATGAGGCACTCTGCTATAAACAATTGGGGTTCCAAAGATGAATAAGAGACCAGCAACTTAGCAGCTCTGGAAACACATGAATATACAAGTGAAGAAGTAAGAATATAACAAACAGTGGAAGAGAAATAAAGAAAAACAGGTTACTGAGTTCAGAACAGGAATAAATTATTACCAGTGTTGGGATTAGAAGAGGTTGGTAGTAGAGGTGATCTTAAGATCCAGTGATTATCTCAAACCCATCAGGATGGCTACTATTAACAAAACTATACAAAACAGAAAAAATATTGGAAAGGATGCAGAGAAATTGGAACCCTTGTGCATTGTTGGTGGGAATGCAAAATAGTGCAGTCACTATGGAAAACAATCTGGCAGTTCTTCACAAAATTAACAGTAGAATTACTATATGATCCAGCAATCCAGCTTCTGGGTATACATCCAAATGAATTGAAATCAAGCTGTTGCAGAAGTATTTGAACATCCATGTTCATAGCAGTATTATTCAAAATATGGAAGCAGCCCAAATGTCCATTGCCCAATGGTGGCTGAACAGATAAACAAAATATGGTATATATGTTCAATAGAATATTATTCAGCCTTACAAGGGAAAGGAAATTCAGACACATACTACAACACGACTGAGCCTTGAGGACATTATGCTAAGTGAAATATGCCATTTATAGGGGGCGGGGCAAGATGGTGGAAAAGTAGGGTCCCCAAGTCATCTGTCCCCACCAACTTACCTAGATAACTTTCAAATCATCCTGAAAACCTATGAATTCAGCCTGAGATTTAAAGAACGAACAGCTGGAACGCTACAGAGAGAAGAGTTTGCGCTTCTAACAAGTACAACTCGTTTTTAGCCACTCTGCACTGAGCAAAATGACTAGACAGAAAAACTCACCACAAAAGAAAGAATCAGAAACCATACTCTCTGCCATTGAATTTGGATTACAATTCGATGTCAGAAAGCCAGTTCAGAAGCACAATTATAAAGCTACTGGTGGCTCTGGAAAAAAGCATAAAGGATTCAAGAGACTTCATGACTGCAGAATTTAGATCTAATCAGGCCAAAATTAAAAGTCAATTAAATGAGATGCAATCCAAACTGGAGGTACTAACGATGAGGGTTAATGAGGTAGAATAAAGAGTGAGTGACATAGAAGACAAGTTGATGGCAAGGAAGGAAGCTGAGGAAAAAAGAGAAAAACAATGTAAAGACCATGAGGAAAGGTTAAAGGAAATAAATGACAGCCTCAGAAGGAAAAAAAAATCTATGTTTAATTGGGGTTCCAGAGGATGCCAAAAGGGACAGAGGACCAGAAAGTGTATTTGAACAAATCATAGCTGAGAACTTCCCTAACTTGGGGGAGGGAAACAGGCATTCAGATCCAGTAGATAGAGAGATCCCCCTTAAAATCAATAAAAACTGTTCAGGGATCCCTGGGTGGCGCAGCGGTTTGGCGCCTGCCTTTGGCCCAGGGCGCGATCCTGGAGACCTGGGATCGAATCCCACGTCGGGCTCCCGGTGCATGGAGCCTGCTTCTCCCTCTGCCTATGTCTCTGCCTCTCTCTCTCTCTCTCTCTGTGACTATCATAAATAAATAAAAAAATAATAATAAAAAAAAAAATAAAAAAACTGTTCAACACCTTGACATTTAATAGTGAAACTTGCAAATTCCAAAGATAAAGAGAAAACCCTAAAAGCAGCAAGAGACAAGAGATCCCTAACTTATATGGGGAGAAATATTAGATTAACAGCAGACCTCTCCAAAGAGACCTGGCAGGCCAGAAAGGGCTGGCAGGGTATATTCAGGGTCTTAAATGAGAAGAACATGCAGCCAAGAATATTTTATCCAGCAAGGCTCTCATTCAGAATAGAAGGAGAGATAAAGAGCTTCTAAGATAGGCAGAAACTAAAAGAATATGTGACCACCAAGCCAGCTCTGCAAGAAATATTAAGGGGGACTCTGTAAAAGAAAGAGGAAGTCCAAAGAAATAATCCACAAAAACAGGGACTGAATAGGTATTATGGTGACACTAAATTCATATCTTTCGATAGTAACTCTGAACATGAATGGGTTTAATGATCCCATCAAAAGATGCAGGGTTTCAGACAAGACCCATCTATTTGCTGTTTACAAGAGACTCATTTTAGACCTAAAGACACCTCAGCCTGAAAATAAAAGGTTGGAGAACCATTTACCATTCAAATGGTCCTCAAAAGAGAGCAGGGGTAGCAATCCTCATATCAGATAAATTAAAGTTTATTCCAAAGACTGTAGTAAGGGATGAAGAGGGACACTATATCATACTTAAAGGGTCTATCCAACAAGAGGACCTAACAATCATGAATATTTATGCTCCTAATGTGGGAACTGCCAAGTATATCAGTCAATTAATAATCAAAGTTAAGACATACTTAGATAACACACTTATACTGGGAGACTTCAACATGGCGCTTTCTGCAACTGACAGATTTTCTAAGCACAACATCTCCAAAGAAACAAGAGCTTTAAATGCTACACTGGACCAGATGGATTTCACAGATATTTACAGAGCTTTACATCAAAACGCAACTGAATACACATTCTTCCCAAGTGCACATGGAACTTTCTCCAGAATAGACCACATACTGGGTCATAAATCAGGTCTTAACTGATACCAAAAGATTGAGATTGTCCCCTGCATATTTTCAGACCATAATGCTTTGAAACTAGAACTCAATCACAAGAAGAAATTTGGAAGAAATTCAAACGCCTGGAGGTTAAAGAGCATCCTGCTAAAAGATGAAAGGGTCAACCAGGAAATTAGAGAAGAATTAAAAAGATTCATGGAAACTAATGAGAATGAAGAAACAAACGTTTAAAGTCTTCGGGATACAGCAAAAGCAGTCCTGAGAGGGAAATACATCGCAATACAAGCATCCCTCAAAAATTGGAAAAAACTCAAATACACAAGCTAACCTTGCACCTAAGGAAATGGGAGAAAGAACAGCAAATAAAACCTATCCCCAGCAGAAGAAGAGAGTTAATAAAGATTCGAGCAGAACTCAATGAAACAGAGACCTAAGAACTGTAGAACAGATCAACAAAACCAGGAGTTGGTTTTTGAAAGAATTAATAACATAGATAAACCATTAGCCAGCTTTATTAAAAACAAAAAAGACTCAAATTAATAAAATCATGAATGAAAAAGGAGAGATCACAACCAATACCAAGGAAATACAAACGATTTTAAAAACATATTATGAGTAGCTATACACCAATAAATTAGGCAATCTAGAATAAATGGATGCATTTCTGGAAAACCACAAACTACCAAAAGTGGAACAGGAAGAAATAGAAACCCTGAATAGGCCAATAACCAGGGAGGAAATTGAAGCAGTCGTCAAAAGCCTCCCAAGACACAAAAGTCCAGGGCCAGATGGCTTCCCAGGGGAATTCTATCAAATGTTTAAAGAAGAAACAAAAAAGCTGTTCCAAAAGATAGAAAGAGATGGAATACTTCCAAACTTGTTTTATGAGGTCAGCACCACCTTAATTCCAAAACCAGACAAAGAACCCACCAAAAAGGAGAATTATAGACCAATATCCCTGATGAACAGAGATGCAAAAATTCTCAACAAGATATTAGTCAATAGGATCCAACGGTACATTAAGAAGATTATACACCATGACCAAGTGGGATTTATCCCTGGGATGCAAGGTTGGTTCAACACTTGTAAAGCAATCAACGTGATAGATCATATCAACAAGAGAAAAAACAAGAACCATATGATCCTCTCAATAAATCCAGAGAAAGCATTTGACAAAATACAGCATCCATTCCTGATCAATACAGCATTCATTCCTGATCAAAACTCTTCAGAGTGTAGGGATAGAGGGAGCATTCCTTAGCATCTTAAAAGTCATCTATGAAAAGCCCACAGCAAATATCATTCTCAATGAGGAAACACTGGGAGCCTTTTCCCTAAGATCAGGAACACAACAGGGATGTTCACTCTCACCACTGCTATTTAACATAGTATTAGAAGTCCTAGCCTCAGCAATCAGGCAACAAAAATAAATAAAAGGCATTCGAATTGGCAAAGAAGTAGTCAAACTCTCCCTCTTCGCCGATGACATGATACTGTACATAGAAAATCCAAAAGACTCCACCCCAAGATTGCTAGAACTCATACAGCAATTTGGTAATGTGACAGGATACAAAATCAATGCCCAGAAATCAGTGGCATTTCTATACACTAACAATGAAACTGAAGAAAGAGAAATTAAGGAGTCAATCCCATTTACAATTGCACCCCAAAGCATAGGACACCTAGGAATAAACATAATCAAAGAGGTAAAGGATCTATACCCTAAAAAATGCAGAACACTTCTGAAAGGAATTGAGGAAGACACAAAGAGATGGAAAAATATTCCATGCTCATGGGTTGGAAGAATTAATTTTGTGGAAATATCAATGCTACCCAGGGCAATTTACACATTTAATGCAATCCCTACCAAAATACCATGGACTTTCTTCAGAGAGTTGGAACAAATCATCTTAAGATTTGTGTGGAATCAGAAAAGACCCCAAATAGCCAGGGGAATATTGAAAAAGAAAACCAGAGCCGGGGACATCACAATGCCGGATTTTGAGTTGTACTACAAAGCTGTGATCATCAAGACAGTGTGGTACTGGCACAAAAACAGACACATAGATCAATGGAAAAGAATAGAGAATCCAGAATTGGACCCTCAACTCTGTGATCAACTATTACTCAACAAAGCAGGAAAGACTATCCACTGGATAAAGGACAGTCTCTTCAATAAATGATGCTGGGAAAATTGGACAGCCACGTGCAGAAGAATGAAACTAGACCACTCTCTTACACCATACACAAGGATAAACTCAAAATGGATGAAAGATCTAAATGTGAGACGAATCCATCAACATCCTAGAGGAGAACACAGGCAAACTTTGGAAGGAGTCTTGGTGTCCATCGAAAGATGAATGGTTAAAGAGATGTGGTCTATGTATTCAATGGAATATTACTCAGCCATTAGAAGCGACAAATACCCACCATTTGCTTTGACGTGGATGGAACTGTAGGGTATTATGCTGAGTGAAGTAAGTCAATTGGAGAAGGACAAACATATGGTCTCATTCATACGAGGACTATAAAAATAGTGAAAGGGAATAAAGGGGAAAGGAGAGAAATTAATTGGAAATATTAGTGAGGGTGATAGAACATGAGAGATACATAACTCTGGGAAATGAACAAGGGGTAGTGGAAAGGGAAGTAGGCAGGGGGTTGGGGTGACTGGGTGATGGGCACTGAGGGGGGCACTTGACGGGATGAGCACTGGGTGTTATGCTATATGTTGGCAAATTGAACTCCAATAAAAAAATTTAAAAAAATACCATTTACAAAAAGGCAACTACTATATATTTCCACTTTTCTGAATTATCTAGAGTAGTCCAACGCATAGAGATTGAAAGTAGAGTGGTGGTTGCCAGGGCCTGGCTGGAAGAAGCAATGGGGGATTGTTTAATGGGTGTGAAGCTTCAGTTTTGTGAGATGGAAAAGCTCTGGAGATTGGTTGTCACTAATGTGAATAGCTTAACATTATTTAACTCTACACTAAAAAAATTGTTGGGCAGCCTGGGTGGCTCAGTGGTTTAGCGCCACCTTCAGCCCAAGGTGTGATCCTGGAGACCCGGGATTGAGGCCCACGTTGGGCTCCCTGCATGGAGCCTGCTTCTTCCTCTGCCTGTGTCTCTCTCTGCCTCTCTCTCTCTGTTTCTCATGAATAAATAAATAAAATATTTAAAAAATTAAAAAATGGTTAAGATGATAAATTTTATGTTATATTTATCCTGCCACAATTTTAAAACTTGCAGTATTTTATTGTGCAGGGATGGGTGCAGGATGCTTGATACTTGGGAACTTTTGATGGTGCATATGTTATTCACGCCTGCCTGCCTTCCTTCCTTCCTTCCTTCCTTCCTCCTTCCTTCCTTCTTTCCTTCAGCAAATATGTATAGAATACCTGCTGTGTGCTGGGCCCTGAGCTAGGTATTGAGGCTACAGTACCTAAGATTTATAAGGCACTGAAACTGTCAGTGTCAAGCTTGCTAACTACACTGCCCCCCAAAGGCACTAAGCTTCTATAGTTAAATTTTTAGGGCTGCTTCCTAAGCACTGGAATAAGATGTTAATAAACAAACAGTACAGAATTTTGAGCTTGATTGGGGAGAGGGGAGTTCAATAGCACTGTGATGAAATGGAAGGGGATAGGCAAAAGAATATGAACTAGAATTGAAAACTGCAAGCTAGTGTCTCTAAAGATATTAAAAAATAAAGAACTTCCATTTGAGGCTGTCAAACTAAGAGCTATGTCATTTAGAATGGAAAAAAAAAAAAAAAAAGGCCAAATCAGAGATGCTCAACTCAAGGAGCCAGTATTTTGTGAGTATTATGGCAAGCATTGTTTGAGAACCTCCACCACAAAATTGTGGACAATATCAATGAGTGATCAGGGCATGGAAGGGTAATAAAATTTCAGCTAAAAGGAAAGATAGGGCTTGTGAAAAGGAGGGCCAGTGAAAAAGTCAATGTGGTTTGGTTATTTGGGTGGGGAGTAGAAGCTGGAAGCATGAGCTTCTATAATCAGAGACCCTGGAAGCTCTATATTCAGTTCACTTTATCTCATCCTAGGTTGCTTTGTTTAAATTTTATTTTTTATTTTTTTTAAAAATTTATTTATTTATTTGAGGAAAAGAGAGAGAGAGAGAGAGAGAGAGAGAGAGAGAGAATGAGCAGGGGGAGTGGCAGAGGAACAAGCAGACTCCTTGCTGAGGGAGGAGTCAAACCTGGCATCCCAAGACCCTGAGATCATGACCTGAGCCAAAGTTAGACGCTTAACCAACTGAGCCACCTGCGCACCTCAGCTCTCTCTCTCTCTCTCTTTCTTTTTTTTTTAGTGTTTTATGGGACCCTTCACTCCATGTATCCTTCCAATATCTTTCGACTTTTCTTCTTTTCCTGTATACCCTAAAACATTCTATGAGTTCATTTAAGATATTACCAAGTGCCAACTACATACCAGGTACTGTGTTGGGCTCTGACCATACAACCTCAGTTCTCTTCCACTGCTTTTATTCAGTTGCATATGCCTAGCAAATCCTGGATTGATCTAAGTTCCGGTCCTATATTTGGTTAAACAAGAGATGCAAACTTCATTTCATCTCCTTTTCTGACCTCTTTTCTCTCTGTCTTCTTCAAGGTGTCTTTGTTGAGGCTGTGCCTTCTACCTGTGACTTTAATCCCAACTGCTAGACTTCCCTTGACTTTGCTCTGTTCTGCCTTACTTTATAGCCTCAGCTCTTCCCTCTCTACTGCCCATTCCCTTCATTCTAGATGAGGCTTCCACTTCCATTCTGAAAATCCTTTTTTATCTTTATGTTCTTTAGCAACCACCCCATCTCTTTCTCTACCCATTGTCATCCAAGTTCTCAGAGGAATGGCCTTCACTCATTTTCATTTCCTCATACTCCATTTACTTTTCCACCCACTGGCTTTTGGCCTGTGCTTGGACTCATCTACTGAAATTCCCTGCTGAGGTTCCTCTTCGTCAAATCTAACTGCATTCCATCAGTCCTTGCTTTATTGGACTTCTCTGCCCCATTTGGCAGTATCAATCACTGTTTCTTCCTCCTTAAAATTTTTGACTTCTTCATTTCCTTGGTTATCCTAGAACGTACTGTTAATTCTCAGGTCTCTTTCTGGGATATATATCCTCTGTGCACTTTTCTAAAGTTAGAATAATCATTTGTGTTTCTCTGCTCTTCTTATTCTACACACTCTTAAAGAGCAGTGTTGAATATTGAATGGCACCTTGAAGGTATAGTCAAGTGATAAAAACTGGTATCCAGGGTTACATGGTAATGATGACATAAAAATTTGAATTGTTACCTTTCTATAGATGTTCTATGTTGTTCATCAGTTCATTTGAGTTTCAAATGCTCCAGCTGGTTTATACTTTTTCTCTATTTCCTAAAGATCCGTAGTGTGTGTAGAATTTGAATAACCATTGGTCTCTGATGATTTTTCATTAACTGTGAATCCCTGAAAAAAAGTGAATAAATCTATTAAAAACCAGCTAATTTCATTTTGTCATTTTCTGAATAATATATTCTGGTGTAGGCAGTCCATTTTTTAAGCAAGTTTGCAATAAACAATTTCCCCTCAAGGTTAATAGAATAGGCAAACACCTTTTGCTGTAACAGCTGGCAAGAGGTAATGAAAGATTAGCTTACATTATGATTCATTATTTCAAAATGTCAGAATAAAGTGGATCTGCTGCATCCCCCAAGCCTCTTATTCTTTAGAAGAGTGTACATGTTTTGCTTTTCTAATGTTAATAGATTCACTGTTTTTATTTTTTCCTATTTCTTTTTTTCCAGGCCAAATTCAGATAATCGACGCCAGGGTGGCAGAGAGAGATTGGCCAGTACCAGTGACAAAGGAAACATGGCCATGGAGTCTGCCAAGGAGACTCGCTACTGTGCAGTGTGCAATGACTATGCCTCAGGCTACCATTATGGAGTCTGGTCCTGTGAGGGCTGTAAGGCCTTCTTCAAGAGAAGTATTCAAGGTAATAGTGTGTTGAAAACAACTTATTTCCCTTTAATCTTGAAGGGAAGCAACTGAAGAAAGAAGGCATATGAGCAGCCATTTGTAGTAGAAAACACTAATACCTGGTAGGTCCATTAGTATCTCTGGTAGAAACATGAAGATAAAAAAGTTCTCGGTAGAAAGAGTTGACAAAGACCAGGGTAGTTGTGGCTGGCTGAGTAATTATGCTCCTTCCATTGGCAAGATCCAAGCAGTCTTGAGCAACTCAACAGGAAGGGGATTTTAATAGCTGGGTTTCCAGAGGTCTGTGCTCAGATATTCATGTGTTGCAGGCAAGGGGGCTTATACAATACATGTAATACGAATTGTCTGTACATTACTACCTTCCACCTTGGTTGTGTCCAGATATGGATTCTGTTCTGATCTTTGCTCCAGAGCACCAGTTCTTTGCATCAACTCTAACTTGACTTGTTCTTCTCTTGTTCTTCCTCCACCTCTTTGTTGTCTCAGTAGATGATATGACTTTTGCTAAAATGAGAAGACTCAATAGCTGGTGACCTGTAATAGGGGACATATTATCAGTATAAGCAGTTAGTATTTACTTGTAACATTTCATTCACCTGTGTGCCTTGATCCTTTTTTTATATGTGGCTTACCAAGTCACCCTTATACTGACAGCTGCAATTTATTTTTATTCCAAGAATGTCTATATTGTTGCATTTTAGAGGATGCTCTGGGAGAAACATCAATCATTTCTACTACCCAAAATATCTATGCTAAAGATTCTTTGTCTGACAGGCATAGCAGTCTGACAGGAGTTTAGGTTAGCTGAATTAACTTTATCTTGGTTCATTTTATATATATATATATTTATCTCAGTCCATTTTAAAGCAGTTTTTTTGACAGTTCTTACTTTCAACATCTTTTAGAAATCTACTGTAAGATTTGCACTTTTTTTGTTGGGTTTCTTAAATAAAATTAATGATATTCTCTGATAGCAAATTTTTGTTTATACATGTATACACACATATGTAATATATATGTATAAATATATATAAATGTATACATGGATATGTATATATACACATATCTATGTGTTAAAACAACATAGATTATTCAATTTTACCAAATGATACTGTCTTAATTTAGAAAAATGGCATTTCTATTTGGTTTAAGTTAGGATAAGCCCTGAAAGGTCTTTCAACAACCATATTCATTTGTGATATTACTGTTTATTTGCTTTTATATATTCTAAAATAGCATTATTTTCACCAAATATTTAATCTGGTATTGACAAATCATCTGACAGAGGTAGGTTTAGTGAACAGGTTCAATTATAAACTTGACTTATCTGAAACTGAGTTCTCTCATCTGTAAAAATCATTGATAGCAGTGTTCAGCGACAATTTTTTTTGTAAAAATCCAGATAGTAACTATTTTAGGCTTTGCAGTCATTGTTGCAACTACTCAGCCCTGACATTGTGGCCCATAAGGAGCCATAGACAATATATAAGTAAATGGGTGTGTGCCAATAAAACTTTATACACAAAAATAGGCCAGAACTGACCAGAAATGACCTATGAGCCATAATTTGCTAACCCTTGATTTAATGCATGGAAAGGGAATAGATGTTTCTAAATCTAAAGTTTTGACTATTCATATTTATTAAAAACTTACTCTGTACCTGTGCTAGATGTTCTGAGAGAAATCAAAATATGTGTCAGACATAATCTGTATTCCCACAAAATTTGGAATTTATTTGGGAAATTTATTGGGGTGGCAAAGATACTTGTTCTTATGATATAATTAGAGAGTAAGTATAGGTGAAGTGCAATTATATGATAAAGATAAGGAATATAATAGAAGAATATAAGAAAATAAATATTTTCAGTTATAAAGGTCAAATTACTAAGATTGAAGATAAAAAGGACCTGTCTTCAAGGAACAATACCAATATTCTCACAAATTATTTTTATCCTATTTGTTCAGCATTGAAGATTGTACTGTATAACTTCACATCATACTGAATACTCTGAGCATTAAAGTATCAGAGCAAAAAAAAAAAGGAAAAAAGAAAAATACACTTATAAAAATAGTGAAGGAAATGTGAGCTAATAAAAAATGTTTTATTGGTATATGGCATTATCAAAAGTTCAAACATTTAAAAAAAATTTCTGCTTACTCTTTGATGGTTAAAATATATATCTTATCTCCATCTTACATATACAGACTAAACAGTGGGATTTCATTGTACTATAAATTATATAAAATTGTACTATATATAAACTGCATAAGCTACAATTTCTGCCTGGCTTCAGAAACTTCGTATTATGGTATGAAGTCACTTAAATAAGCTTTACTAAATGAGGTGAATATTGAGTCCAAAGTTTTAGAAGAAGCATAGAAATGAGACAAAGATAGTACCTTTAGACATGAGGAGGGACCTTAAAAATGATTCTGTTTATTAATTCATTTATTTATTCATTGATTGCCTCTACTAGCCAGAACACTGTGGAAAGTCCTGGAGATAAAATTATAGTAAAGACATAGTCCTCATTCTCATAGACCCTAAAAGGTAGTGAGAGAGTTGTGCAAAAAAAATTGGCAACTAAATTACAGTGTGACAAGTGCCAAGATGAGGATGAGTGGAGGGTCTTATAGAGGAGTCCAAATGTCACTCAGTCCTGTTGGGGGTTGAGTCAGGCTATGAGAAGTTTTCTTGATTTAAAATTAAGTCTGGAGGATGAGTCGAGTGAGCAAAATAAAGGAGGGGATGGATGTTCACTCATAGGAATGAGCATATAAGCAAAGACCAGGAGGTGAAAGGGAGTTTGGGGAGCTCTGTGAATAGAAATTAATGAAATTAATTGATCATTAGATTAAACAAAGACATTCTTGGCCATATATTTATTCTTAGATTATGTAAAAACAAACTAATTTATTTCCTTTTTACTTGAATGGTATTTCTATGTATTTGGCTTGTTTGTGCATATATAAAGGAAATACCAGAGCAAGTTCACTGGTTTCTTGTCCCATTTTCTCATTGTAGTTTTGAAAACTTGCAACTAAAAAGTTTTTACTGAACTTCTTTGGCTCTTTATAAGTCATACTGCCCCTCAAACCTATTTAAGGACAGTGAAGGGTCTGATATGTAGGTAGAAACTTCTGAAGATGCTGTAGCTGTCCCTGTTTTTCTTGTTATTTAAGAAGAGAGCTAGAAATGAGTATCCATCAGATTACTCTAGTGCTCTAAGTGTTTTAGTTGAAGAGGTAAAGTGTTTGATTTGAAAGCATACAAATTTTCATCCACTACTTACTGTATAAACTTGATTACTCAAAAAATTGAGTAATGGCTTTCAGTTGAACATTTTTTTTTAAAAGCAAAGTCAAGGATGCTATTTAAGGGAGGGGTAAAATGGGATAGTACATGAGCTTGTTAATCATTGCAGATGGAGAAGCAGTGTTTCTTAAGTTGTGTTGTAGGCAGAGACCTTGGATGAGTTATATAAGCAGATTTGATTATTGGTTCAACAGCCCAGTACTACCTTTGAATATTATTCCAAAGGACAAAGACTCCATTGAGCTCACTGCTTCTCTGACATTATTATTTCTAACGGTCATGAGGTACAGTGGAGTCCCAAGCCTATTTGTATACCACTAGCTATGCTGCCACTTCATATTATCTTTCTCAGATGTACAAAGAAGATAATTAACATTAGATCAAACAGACATGGCCCAGGCAGGTGTTGATTTAAAAGTTAGCTGAGGATCCCTGGGTGGCTCAGAGGTTTAGCACCTGCCTTCACCCAGGGCGTGATCCTGGAGTCCTGGGATCGAGTCCCATATCAGGCCCCCTGCATAGAGTCTGCTTCTCCCTCTGCTTGTGTCTCTGCCTCTCTCGGTGTCTCTCATGAATAAATAAAATCTTAAAAAAAAGGGTTAGCTGAGACCAGAAGGACATCAGGTGGTATCACAGTGGAATCTGGTTATGATTCAAGGTAGTGAGGTGTTAGGTCCAATAAGGATAACTGACAAGCATTAGGTCTTGGAAAGCATGGGAGGGGGAGGGGAGAGAATTCCAGCACCCTGGATAGCTCCCCAAACAGCAACTGAGGGTAAGCAGAGCCTGACTTTCTGAAGAACCTTGCCTATTTAGCTGGTTCCATCCACTTTGTAGAGCTGTATTAAGAGAGAATTTAGGCCTTTTGTGCTTAGGAAATCACCGTTATTCTTCTAAGACAGATTAGTTTTTGCATATAGTTTCACATTTCTAGTCACCTTCTGGCTTGACATATGTACCCATGCCTGGAAAAGGCCAGCGGGTGGGGAAGAAATGGAGGCTGCTTTCTCATCATGTAACTATTTTATCTCTGGAATCCTTTCAGAGATATAGCTCAAAGTTGAGGCCTTGATAATATATGCACACAATAATACTGAATTTTGATCTCTGTATTTCACACTTGCGCCTCTATCATCTAGTCTCCATGCAACAGCAGGAGAAATCTTTTAAATATATTAACCAGGTCATATGGTCTTTCCCCTAAAACTCATACTGCACTTAAAGTCCAGATTCCTTCCTATGGCTTCAGATATTCTCCACTATCTTAAACCTGCTTATTTCTCCCCACTGTTTAGTGCCATCCAGCTACACTGGCCTTTCTTTTCCTCCAGCACACCAACCATGTTCCTTCCTCAGGACCTCAGCACGTTTTTCCCTCTGCTTGCAACACCCACATCTTTACTTGACTGGCTTCTTGTTATTCAGATCTCTGCCTAAGATCACTTTCTCAGAGAAAAAGATCATGTCATGTCATGATTGTGTCAGTATCTTTAGAGAAGTCTTCCATGATTACCTTACCCAAAGTAATCCTACAAACATTTGCCGCTTGTGTGTGTGTATGTGTGTGTGTGTTTTATACTCCATTACCCTTATTTTTTAAGGCCCTTAAACCATTAATGAAGTTCTCTTATTTAATCATTTGGTTGATGATTGTCTTTCTGTACCAGGTGCTGCTTCCCCAGATTCCTGCCTGAACCTGAACGTAAGCTCAGTGAAAGTTGATGTCAGGTCTGCTCTGCCCTGTTGGTTACTGTTACTCCAATGCCTCTTCTAGTGTTGAGTACACTCTACTCACATAAGTAGAGTATGACAAACGGTCAAAAGAGTAGTAGATAAGACCTGCTAGAGGATCTCAGAGAAGGAAGAGATTTCACTGGGTAAGGCTGGCAGGAGAAACATTAATGCAAGTGGCATATTTGATATAGGCCTCGAAAGAAATGAAGGATTTCCATACGTAACAAGCAGTTTGGAAAGTAATTCCAGAAATGTAAAATGGCATAAACCAAGATAAGCTCAGGGAAATAAGCCTTGAGAGAACAGAGGGCTATTGTCCTCTTTCTGCCTCTTTACTTTTCAGCTTTAGCTTTTTAAAACTAGGCATTCCCCAGCATTTGCAGTCTCTTTACCTTTCCATCCTTTTCTCTAACCAGTTTCCTAGGTGGTCTCATGCATATCTGTTTTGGGCTGAATAGTGCTTCCCCCAAAGCCATATTGAAGCCCTAACCCCCAATACCTCAGTATTTCCAAATAAGTCATTGCAGTTAAATAAGTTGAAGTCATATTGGAGTAGGGTGGACCCTTGATCCAATAGGACTAATGTCCTTATTAAGAGGGACATTTAGAGGGGCACCTGAGTGGCTCAGTGGTTGAGCATCTGCCTTTGGGTCAGATTGTGATCTTGGGGTCCTGGGATCGAGTCCCACATCCGATTCCCCACAGGGAGGCTGTTTCTCCCTCTGCCTATGTCTCTACCTCTCTGTGTGTGTCTCTCATGAATAAATAAATAAAATCTTAAAAAAAAAGACAGGCAGGAGAATGCCATAAGACCACTGAGAGAGAGATTGGAGTAGTGAATCTATGTGCCAAAGAACCCCAAGGATTGCTGGCAAAAACTAGAAGCTATAAAGAAGCAAGGAAGTAGTAGTGTTTCCCACAGCTTTCAAAGAGTGCATAACCCTGCTGACAACTTGATTTCAGATTTTTAGCCTTCAGAACTATGAGATAATACTTTGTGTTGTAAAATAGTACTTTACATTTGTGGTACTTTGTCACAGAAGCCCTTGGGAAACAATATTTAAGACCTCAAGGGTCACTACTATGCAGATATCTTCCACATATAGCTCCTGCCTCAACCTGGCTTCCTCAGGACTCCCATGGATCTTTTTTTTTTTTTTTTAAGATCTTATTTATTCATAGAGACACACACAGAGAGAGAGAGAGAGAGAGAGAGAGGCAGAGACACAGGCAGAGAGAGAAGCAGGCTCCATGCAGGGAACCTGATGTGGGTCTTGATCCCGGGTCTCCAGGATCACACCTAGGATCATGCCACCGGGGCTGCCCCTCCCATGGATCTTCATCTGACACTAGCCACTCCTCTGGGGAGTGTTGTTCCCTCAGGCACTTACACTTAAAACCTTAGGGTCAGTTATCTTTAGCTTCTTACTCCTGATGTTTCCCATCAGAACTGTAGTGGAGTTCTGTTGAGATCACTTCTCTAATGTGTATTTGTCCAATTCTTACTACCTTTTCCCAGGCTCAGTGCAAGAACTTAATTTTTCTTTTTGCTTTTTCTCCTTCACTTAACCCCTTGCTTCATTTGGTTTTCCTTCTTCCAAGTCATTCTGCATACTGCCAGTCTCCTACTGTGCTTAAAGAAGATAACTAATCATGTCAGTACCTTGTGCAGAAGGCTCTAATGACTTCTATGGCCCAGAGAAGAATCCTTCGACCACCATTCAAGGATTTCCAAGTCACCATTTCTACTTTTGAAGTAATATTTTTATGCCGGACTACCTGTTGTTACTCCAATATGAGCATTCCATTTCTTTGCTGGGAATTCTTTTCCAAACCTACGTGTAAAAGCTCTTCCTATTCTAGTCAGGAGTCATTGTCATCAAACCTTCTCTGCTGTTAATGCAGAAGTTCTCTCTCTCTTGTGGCCTTCTGTGTCTAGGACTGCAAGTACTCGTGTAGATGTGTCTTTTCTTCTTACCGAATGTGAGCACCTCACAGGTAAGGTCCAGATCAAGGCCTTGTATTGTAGGAATCACTCAGTGAATAAAAAAAAAAGTATGAGAGGAAGGTTAGGATCCGTTTGTGGGCCTCAGGTAACACCAAACCATTACATTTTTTCAGTCATGGGAGAGATGGGACAAGATGCACTTTAATTAAGATTAACCTCCCAGAGGCATATAGGAGAGATTACAGAGGGAGAGAGTGGAAACATGGCTGGTATTCTAATATTTCTGGGCTTTTGGGTTTCTGTGAAATGAAGAAAAAAGGGGTTAGATGGAAGGATATTATAATGCAAGAATCTATGTTGTTTTAAGGTGATTCAGTATGAGATGTCTGGGAGAGAAGGAAGTTAAGAGGTTCACATACAGAGGGAAAATAATAGCATCATCACCTGAGCTGAGAAAAGCAAGAGAAAGGCCAATCAGAGAGGGGTTGTATGGTAAGTTCGATTCCATACATACTGGGTTTGACATGGTAGCTGGGTATCCAGACAGTATTACCCAGCAGCTACAAAGAGATAATTAGCACTCTGCAGACCATCCAGGGCTGAAGATTTGAATCAATTGCCTCAATTATTTTGAAAGAAACTTGGTGAAAAGAATGGTTTAACTACTTTCTGAAGGTTGCCCATTATTAATAGTGGAGAAATAACTCCGGAAACTTCCTCTTGATTCTCATAATTATGTATTATGAGTTCCCTGCATCTTCCTAAAACCTTGTAAGAAACACTCTCATTATTCAAAGTGTATGTTCAAGGCCCTTCTAAAGAGGAAAATGACAAATTAGCCCAACAGGGCCAAATGCTGCTCTCAAGGAGTTTACAATTTAAAAGAGAATATGCTAACTCCATCATAGTAAGCTGTAACAAATAGTAAACAGCAGGAATAAATATAAGCATTTTTATGATTTTCAAATAAAAAACAGGTTTTTTTTTTTTTTTTTTTTTTTATGGTGGGAATCCACAGGCATCTTTTTGGACCCAGAGCTTGCCTAATCCTTCCATTATTTCTACTTCTCATTTTTCCTTTACATCTTATAGTAACATGCATGTTGTACAGCAAAGAAGTAAGACCATTGAGGCCAAAGGGCAGGAGAGTTTCCATGTGTACATATATAACTATCGTGTAATTTTCAAATGAAAGCATTTGTGATGAAACGTTTTGAAAGAAAATCCTTACCCCTAGGTATTGGTAAATGTGCTAGATGTTTGGCTCCTGGTTCTCATCAGACAAAAAGAAAGGCACAGCCTTGAAGTTCAAGAACTGAAAACTTTCTTCCATGTAAGAATGTCATTCTCCTTACTGATTTTAAGTGCTTGTTACTCTACAGCTAGAGTATGAAATTTGATGTATGTGCACATGAATGCATACACTGGAAGAAGGCCTCAGAAAAGCAAAATCATAGTCTTTTTACCTGTGAAATGATAGTGGCTCTTCCTTTTTCTCCCTTTGGCCAAGTAATCTTTATCTTGGAGATAATTAAGACAAAATGCATCTGACAAATAAAATCAGTATAGAACCCCTATTTCTTGGCAGCTCTTGTGGACACAGCTGAAGCTTTCAGAGGGCTTTAAAAACCATGGCAACAAATGCCTTTGAAGGGTAAGCAAAGGTTCCAAATGTTTTTAATCACTGGTGTTTTTTATGCTACCACTTCAAACATTCTTCTCCATTTTTTTGTTCATCTGATTGAAATTAAATTTCCAATTTCCCTACTAAGTGGTTCTGTCCTGGTGATGGCATTGACTGTTTCCATTAAAGTGGTAGAGTTTGTGCCCATATGCAGTGGTTACGCATATCAACAATTCCATTAGAAAGCCCTATTTCGCACAAAATTTCGCACAAAATTATAGATAGTCTTTAATTGGCACATTTTCAAAGGGCATCAACTAGCCCTCACAATTACGTGTTGACATTGTTCTTACAAAACCTACCAATGGTGGCCCAAGGCCCAATTCTGCCCAAGTTTCTTTTCCTTCATAGAAAGCTGCTGTCAATACCCTTATTTTTATTTATTATTTTTTAAAAAGATTTTATTTCTTTATTCATGAGAGACACACACAGAGAAAGAGAGAACCAGAGACACACAGGCAGAGGGAGAAGCAGGCTCCATGCAGGGAGCCCGAAGTGGGACTCAATTCCAGGTCTCCAGGATCAGGCCCTGGGCTGAAGGTGGCACTAAACCGCTGAGCCACCAGGGCTGCCTGTGTTAATACCTTTAAAACGCTATATCCTTTTAAATAGAATGGTCTGTTTTTCTGATACTCATTCAGAAAAAAGTATGCTTTGAGATGTAGGCTGCTCATTTCTGAACTATATAATATACCTTACTATTTCAGCTCTATATACAGGTTATACTATAACTTCCTTGCAGGCAAGGACTGTTTTTTTGACTGAAAAATAACATTCAAGAAAAATCTACTTCAAATAGGTATATCATCTAATTTGTAAAATTTTTCTTGCTATAATGTTAATTCTCTCCTCGTGTGCAAGTTATAGGGCAGATTATATATATATATATATATATATATGTATATATATATATATATTTTAAGATTTTAAAAAATTTATTTATTCATGAGAGAGACAGAGAGGCACAGACATAGGCAGAGGAACAGAGGGAGAAGCAGACTCCCTGCAGGAAGCCTGATGTGGGACTAGATCTCGGAACTCCAGGATCACCCTGAGCCGAAGGCAGACGCTCAACTGCTGAGCCACCCAGGCATCCCAGATTTGATATTTTTAAAGGAAAGAAATATTTGACTTGAGAGAGAATATAGTGAGGAAGAGCACTTCTATTATTTTCCCCACATTTTATTTTTTGTTAGCTGCAATAAAAAGAGATTTTATTTTTTTAGTTGCTAAGAAATAAAGGAAAAAAGAAAACAATTATTATTAATTATTAACTATAATATCTCTCTGCAATTAGGTACTGTTCCCCATTTTCTTTGAGAAAGAATACATGGATTTAAATTTTTTGTCTGAATCATTTGGCAGTTTCAAAATCATGTATGATGTATTAGGAAGTATGGAGTGAATGGGTGGCTAGATTACATATATAAATATGAATTTTTTTGTGATTGAAATCTAAACACAGTGACTTAAAATAATGGCTGCATCACTTCAGTATATTTCATTAAGTGACACATGCAATATTTTCCTTATACGCCAGAGAATATAAATTACAATTCTTAAGATAATCAGATTTCATGATTGTTTTGTTCCTTTGACACTTCAGACTTACTAATAAGGAAATTCATTTGAGCAGTGTGTAAGAGTGCATTTGCCACTACTGTTAACCAATGCCATAGTGGTACCTTATAGTCATCATAGAGATAATTTTCTCCTTTATTTTTATTTATTTGTTTGTTTGTTTGTTTGTTTATTTATTTATTTATTTTTGATTGCTAGCATGCCCATTACTCCAGGGATACCCTTGCCACTGCACAAGCCCCTGCAGACCAGCTCTGTCTTTTCCTCTACCTCATGCACAGTCCCTTGCACTGCTCCAATGCTTTTCAAGTTAATTTGCTCCATGTCATCACCAAACCCTCTGGGACTTGTGTTTCCTTACCTGTGTTATCTGGTACCTACCATTCTCTCCCCTTTTCACCACCCGACCTGACTTCTGAGGAGTGTGGCCTCTCTTCTACTGGACTCAGTTCTTGGTTTTTCTTACTGTACTCGTCCAAACACATGTGTGCACACCCACAGACCTCTCTGCATGAGTTCCTCACAAATGCAAAATCTATAATCCAGAGACCCTGAAGTCCAATGAAGGATTCAGCTTGTGCACAAAGGGAAAGGTTGTAATAATACATATTACACCATAGACAAGTTAAACACAGCACTCTAAGAGATGTTGCAAAGCAGGATACAGGAACAAAAGGGTGTTTAGGAGAAGTTATAAGTTGAGAGGAGGGAGCAGTCACAATGTTTTGGAGTATATCCAAAGACATTGTGGAGGAGATGGTGCTTCAACTGGTGTCTGTCCTGAGGACCAGGCAGAGAATTCTACTGATAATATGTTGTGCTCCATGATTTCTTGTTGTGATTTACATCCTCCCTTCTGCATGTTCCATGCTGTGCAGTGATATATAGTATTTTAGAAGAATGTAGGTTTTCAAAAACCACACATTTAAAAAACATATTCCACGCGTATATCTGTACTGCTATTATTAGCAATTAAATCTATTATGTATCCAGAAGTTAATAATACTTTCTTCATTTCCAGGATGTGAGTAGTGTTTTATTTCAACTTATTTTTGAAGTTGGACCTGAGTGATGTTAATAAATATCTAAAGATGTTCCTCTGTAGTAATATATTCTGGAGGTAAAAATATGTGATAGTTGATGCAGAAGAAAACAGTTGGTCCCAAGTTAAGGTATATTTAGGGAGGCTTGTCTTAGACTTCATAATTTTTATGTTTGCAACTTTCTTGATATTTTTCCTGGTTTTAGTTTTATGAGATATTTATGAAGGGATGTTTTTTAAAACAACCAGAGACTTTTGCTTTCGAGAATTGACATAAACTTTTCCATCATGTGAACCATTAGTAGGTGATAAACGTGTAGCAGCAAACTTGATCTTGGAGAAGGAAGACAACAGTTTGGTTAGTTTTCATCAATTGTGTGCAGGATATTTGAAAGAGTTCATTTCCCCTCCCTCTGTTCTCTCTATAATACTTGGTCTTAAGGTTGGGACTATTGATGCAGTTGGTGTATGCATGAGATGCCACAGTGTATGAACGTAAATCCCAGAAACGGGTTTTTTTCATTCTGCTGCCTATATTTTTAAAGATTTTATTTGTTATTTGGCTGAGAGAGAGAGAGAGAGAGAGAGAGCGAACACAAGCACAAGCATGGGTACCAGCAGAGGGAGAGGGAAAAGCAGACTCCCCGCTGAGCAGGGAGCTCAATGTGGGGCTCAAACCCAGGACCCTGGAATCATGACCTGAGCTTAAGGCAGGTGCTTAACTGACTGAGCCACCAGGGTGCCCTCATTCTATAGCCTATTTTGGCAGTATTCCTTCCTGAGTTTTTGTAAATCCAAGGGAGGGGCAGGAGAAGCAGAGTGTGGCTGGCTGGGCTTTGGGACATGGGGATCCATCTCCTTTTTCATGCTTTTGTTCCCACATCTGGTTTCTGAACCAGTTAAGGGTATCAGAGTCACAATCCCTAATTTTGGATCTGTTTTTCCAAGAAATACAAATACTGTTAAGAGCCTTGTAGACCATCATTGCTCATAAAATGCTTCTTAGTTTTTCTGAATACGAGATAGGAGAAGGAGCTTGAGACAAAGGTTTCTTGTAAGCACATTCTTTTATGTTTGAGTGTATATGTGTATATTTTGCATATACACATGCACATGAACATAGGTATATACATAATTATGCATATTCATATACATACATATATAGAGGGAAAGGAGTATGTACAAATTTTGGAAATATGTACTATAAAATATTAACAGTGAGTATCTCTGAGTGAAAGGATCATGGCTAAATTGTATTATTTCATTTATGTACATTTTAATCTTCCTACAATAAGCATTTTTTACTTGTAAAAACAGTATTTTAAATATCTATGTTGCAATTGATTAACTGATTTCACACTAGTATTTTCCTTACTCCTTTCTAAGTAGAGAAAGATTATTATGTGCCTAGCAAATCTTCATTCTTTATAATCAAAATGTCTTTATTCTTTGTTTGCAAGAGGACAAGTTTGCATTGAAGTAGAGCTTTCATTTTATTATTCATGAACCCAAGCGATATTGCATCAGGTGGATATTAGGTAGCTGAGTCCCACAAAATATTATTTCTTTTGAGTTGTTGAGAAGCTATAACAAAGGAAGAGAAAGAAAGGCCTTGTGTTAATGATACCACTGGGATCTAGGTCTTTAGAGTAGCTAACCAGACCAACAAGGATGAAGTATTATTGTCATGCAGCCAAACAATGATTGTTTACTCTGACCATACGTCCCAGGGAGCAGGAGCCAGCCTCTGGGAGGGGCTGGGTGTTACCACTTTGTTGATTGCAGTTGCTTGGTAATAGAACTGAAACCTTGCAGAAAGGAAAAATTGCAATCCTGATGCCCAGATGTAGGGGCTCTTAACTTCATTTTCATATTTCTCAGATCCCATTACCTTCAAAAGTCTTCTTTATAATCCTAAAAGATGCCCTCAAAGTCTTAAAATTTAGTCATTCAAGATGACTAGGATTAGTGAGAATTTTTTTCCTCTTTGATTTAAATATGGCGGTACAACCATTGAAATTCATGAAGCTCTGAGTTGGGATTTGGCTTTCATCCCTTGGTGTCTTAGCTTTTGTCTAAGGCGCTAGACTATGTATGCATTAGATTGACATTTCCAAGACCTTTCAAGAACAAGGAGATAAAATTTGAGATCCTGCACATGATGGTGGTTATATTGTTCCTCAGTGTCCGCTAATTGAGTAAGGACATTCTGACAGTTAGCTTTCATGAAAGGAGTGGTGCTTTCCAATACATTTGCATCTTAGTTTGCCATGAAGCCCACACATATTTGAATTACTGCATACATCAGGCCAGTTTGGAGACAGTGCTTGATTGTCACCTTGAATGTCTGCCCTATACCATGAACTCCCTGTGCCAGTGGCACCAGAAGCAACTGATGCAGCTCCAGCAATTCATTCTGCTCCTACTTCTTTATTTAGAAATTTTGTATTTTTTTAATTTTGAAGATAGTTGGATAAAAGGTAGGAAAGTCATCTTGAAGTAGCTGGAAAAATTGAAAGCAAAAAGTTATCTTTGACTCTAATGGACTAATCACTGTAATGATTCTATTTTTTTTTGTTAAAAAGTAAATCTATATCTTTAAGAAGGCCAGAGGATAGAAAAATCCCCAATGACAAGGTGCTGACACTGTCTTTTGGTCTACACTATCTGAAGTCCCAGGAAGTTCTAAGCTCTATGTTGGCTCCTGGCTGCCCCAGTTCAGGATCAATAGTGCAAACGTAGAGCATCTTCTTGCTGCTCATGTGCCCCTAGTATAAGCTGTTTCTTCTTTCCACAGGGCAGAGACAGAATATTTTGTTGCATTAACTCTTAGAAATATCACAAGCATCTTGGTGATTTTCTTTTTAGAGGTATTAAATTTTCTCTCTCGACTTGCCTAATGCTGGAGCTTCTTTATTCAAATTAATTTTAGTTTTTGAGGTCATTCTCTTTTAAAAGCTCTTCATTTCCTTTCTTTCTTTTAAAAAATATTTTATTTACTTGAGAGAGAGAGTGTAAAAGATGGGGGAGGGAAAGGGAGAAGCAGACTCCTTGCTGAACAGGAAGCCCGATGTGGGGCTCGATCCTGGGACCTGGAGATTACGACCTGAGCTGAAGGTAGATGCTTAACCAACTAAGCCACCCAGGTCCCCTAAAGTTCTTCATTTTCACCACCCTGAGAAGAGAGCTCTTTTAAAATACTGTCATGACTACTAAATCAGTTCATTTACTCTTGTAGAATTTGCTTACACATGGCAAAAGCTTTAAGAGCCAAGGAACCATTGACATGGACAAGGTAAAGAAAGTTGGAGGGGACTGAGGAGCAGAACAGGATCATGGGATGTGCATTCTGGCAGCTGATGTGGGTCCTGGCCTCACGATATGGAAAGGCTGCTTTGCTAGAGGAGAGACAGCAGCTGATTTGGAAGTAGACCTGGCAACCAATCACAATAGACACACAGGATTTTGAGGGCAAGGACGGGGAGGATTCTGAGATGTTGAGTCAGGATGCTTAGATTTTTTTTTCTTTCTTTTTAAATGGTGCATTTGGACGACTGAGCAATAAGACTGGAAGTTGAATTTGAGATGTGTCCTAGCCTACTATCCTGCTTCTTGATCCATTCCTGTTTGTACTTAGTATTTTATCTGTGAATTAATATACTACATTCGATTGCTTTATTCTTTGCCCTAATGAGTTTAGCTTTGTATTTTAAGAATGTACAAATTCGCTCACACCTGGTCCAGTGGAGTCCCATTTAGGATTGCCCTTTTGCTTAAAACTGTAACTGGATTAGGGATTGCTGTGATTTATGCTTCATGGTATGAAGTCACTTAAGTACTTAATAGTGTATTTAAAGTGAAAGGAATAGAAATTAAAGACTGAATGATTTATCGAGAAATAACAGGTCAAATTGATTTATTTTTGGAAAACTTAGTAGAGATTTGTTCCTTTCTTCAAAATCTGCTTTGTTTCAATTACCAATTAAGTGGGGTGAACTATTATAAGAAGGTGTATGAGTCAGGCTACGGTAGCATTCTTCCAAGAAAATCTTTACAAGAGCAGTCATTATGGGACTATCTGCTTTGTACCTGCCGATATGGCAGTAGATCCAGAAGGGGTCAGAAAAACAAGGCTTCATGTTCATTAACCTTTTACTTTTTCCTTCTTTCACTCATTTTTTTTTTTCAACTTGCATGACTTATGACTTGCAAAATAGCATGACTGATCTTTATCCTCTATTTTTTGCACTTTTGATCCAGGTCATAGTTTGTCACAATTTATAGAAGATAGCTAATAAAAATGATTATCATATGAGAATCTGCTGTATAATTATAAATTGCCATAAAAATATTATGGTTTATCAGCTATATAATCTAAGAAAATGTATTTCATGTATTAGATAGATCTTGTTTCAAGTGACCAAAATCAAATTCAAACTAGTTTTGGGGTGGGGGGCAAAGGGTAAGTTTTGGTGGAAGGCTACTTGAGTGTCTTGGTCAACTGCAATTATGGCAGGGGTGTAGCCAGACCTCAGTGACTGTGAGACCAGGGTCTTAGAGTCTGTCAGGACCCCAGCCTTGCCTCTGTGCCTCTCCATGTGCCAGCTTCTTGCTGTCTGTAATCTTGTGTTTTCCCTAAGAAGGGAAGCAGGATGGGCGGCAGCTGCCATGCCTTATATCCTGTGACATTCTTCCATTTAGAAGATATTAGCAGAAGGGCTCTGATTTGCTCACCTTTGGTCAGGGGCATACCATTAAACCAACTGGCTGTTGTTGTGGGACAGAGTCACATTTCACAGTGATCCTGGGAGCTTACCCTATATAGGGGGCTGTTCCAGAGAAAAGGATAACATTGTGAACCAAATACCCCTGTTAGTGTCTACTTTTCCTGGTGTCTCTGAACTTCCATTTCCTCAGTCCAAAGTGGCACAGTGATTTCTACCTTGCTAGACTGATAGAGTGGTTAGGGATTATGTTTAACCTATAAATGGCCATCATCATTATTACCTCTAACTGGCTTTATCAAGTTTCCTCTAGGATATCTTTCTACTCTACAGCTAAGTAGAGTAAATACCTTACCATTTCATTATTTTGCTTCTATATCAATCTTTACCTTACTTCTTAAATATAAATTACTCTCTCGGGGACCCCTGGGTGGCGCAGCGGTTTAGCGCCTGCCCTTGGCCCGGGGCACGATCCTGGAGACCTGGGATCGAATCCCACGTTGGGCTCCCGGTGCATGGAGCCTGCTTCTCTCTCTGCCTCTCTCTCTCTCTCTCTCTCTCTCTCTGTGTGACTATCATAAATAAATTTTAAAAAAAATTAAAAAAAAAAATTACTCTCTCATAGCCAACACCTGAAAGTTAGTTCACATTTCCACTCCCATACCAAAGGAAGAGTGTCAGAGATTTGAAAACTTCTCTGTGGATGTCTACCTCTTACCTGTGCTTCTTTAACTTACTGAGAATGTTGGAGTGCACCTGGGTGGCTCAGTTGGTTGGTCTTCTGACTCTTGATTTCAGCTCAGGTTGTGATCTTAGGGTCATGGGATCAAGCCCTTCATCAGGCTCTGTGTTCATCAGGGAGTCTGCTTCTCTCCTTCTCTCTCTGCCCCTCCCCATGCTTGTGGGCATCCTCTCTCTCTCTAAAATAAATAGATAAATCTTTGTAAAAAAAAAAAAAAAAAAGAATCTCAAGCTGGGGCACCTGAGTGGCTCAGTTGGTTGAACATCTGACTCTTGATTTTGCCACAGGTCATGATCTCAGGGTTGTGAAATAGAGCCAGCTGTTGGGGTGCTGGGCGTGGAGCTGCTTGAAATACTCTATCGCCTTCTCTTTCTGCCTTCCCCTTGCCTTCTGCTGGCACACGTGCTCACTTTCTCTCTCTAAAAAAAATGTCAAGCTTTGGAAGGATGCCTGAGTGGGTCAGTCAGTTAGGCATCTGACTCTGATCTCAGTTTAGGTCTTGATCTCAGGGTTGTGAGTTGAAGCCCCCATGTTAAGATCCATGCTGGGCATGGAGCTTAAAAACAGTTCAAAAAAATAAAAATATTGAGCTTTGGAGAGCACAGTGTACCCTTGGGTCTCTTAAAATATCAAGTATAGGTATCCTTTGTTTTCTGAAAGTTCATGTTAGGACACTTCACTTTTATGAAAGATGTACATTAGTAATAGCTTTTATTGTAAAAGCTAAAGTCCTCTTCAGATTTTTTTCGGCTATAGTAAAAAAGGTACTATAATGTCGGTCTTCTGTAAAAGCAATGTGGCCCTAATGCAAACTTTTGGAAAGCAGTGGACACTCTTTGCTTTATACCATTTTGTCTTACAAAGGTTTTCATAGGAAAGTTCTACTTTTGAATGGGGAGGGGGCAAAAACCTATATGTAGCTTCTTACATGTAGCAGAGACTCAAAATTACTTGAATGTTTTTTTCTGCTTGCACCACTTCTTTTTGTAAAACTTTTATCTAGTCTTTCCTTAGTTAAAATATCCTTTAAAAAAAGAGCAAATATAGTGTTTAACTTGCACTGTATAGAATTAAGGGCAAACACTTTTTAAATTAAAACTTGTTGGATGTATAGATCATTGAGATAGACTTTATCCTATGGTTAGATGAGTCTAAATAGTCTGTTTTAAATCTTGCCATGTCTTTGATAGTGACACTAAAGAGTACAATCTCTTTTTATGAAAGCATTCCCGAAGAGTGGGCTCTGCTTCCAAATTAGTCCAGAATATTTTAGTAAATTAGAAAAAAAAACACAACTTCATAATAACCTTTATAATTGCCACTTCAGAATGGGAATTTGGAGTGGTACCAAGTTATTAATCAGTAGAAAAGAGTAGATTTCAAAAAGGTAATTATACCAAATTTAACACCTCTTGAAATATATTTTGTTTTATAAATGTAGTCCTTCCTTGTTCTTATTTGTAAGCAATGAGGATAATTCAGGTACCTTGAATCAGAAATCAGAGTACAGATTGGCTTAATAGTTTGGGGCTTACTTCTGGCTATAGATGGCTTTTATCCTTTATCTTCTTGGACAGAAAAGGCGACAACATTCTCCTTAAAGCCCAGAAATGAGTTATTAGGGTAGTTTAGCTCTATTCGAAGAAGCATGTTATGACTTCCCCACATTCCTGGACAGTTAGACTGTAATTCTTGGTTGTTTAGAAAGGTGCTTGAATGTATTTTAAGAAGCTCGAATAAATGAATATTTTTCTTACAGTTTTGCTTGCTTTTTCAAGCACTAGAATAGTTTCCAGGTCTGACAGTTAGCCTTATGCTGACTGGAGTGAATTTTTTTGATATGACGAACTGTTTTGGATGATTTGCACTTGACTGCATAACTGTAGCCTCGCAAGTTACATGATGTGAAGAGAATTAGTTATGGCTTTTCTATGGATCATCTTATTTAATCTTCCACAAAATCCTAGGAAGTTAGCTCTACAATTGCTCCCATTTTGTAGGTGAGGAAGCTGAGGCATTTAAGAAATAAAACCAGTATTCAACCGAACTAGTTGGAATTCAGAACCCATTGTGTTCTCTCTTTTTTTCCCCCCCACTGTGTTCTCTTAACTGTTGTGTTTTATTGACTCCCTCAATGGAGGAATGCTTCTAATAGGTCACTGGGAATGGGGGCTGCCACTGTAGCTGGCTCCTCATCCCACTAGGTTTAAAGGCAAGAAGAGAGAGGAACAGAGTGGCTAGGATTGGTCCTGCTTGCCAAAGGGAATGGGGCTGTTAGCATTAATTGGGCAGAACCTGGGGCACCCTGTGTGCCTCCTTATATCCTACTTGGCAAAGGTTAAAGGTGACTGATGACTTCACCCTCTCTATGGAGAGGAGAACTCCTGTCCCTCAGGAATAAAGGTTTGGGTCAGCGGAAGGGATGCCAGACCCAGCAAGGGTAGGGGGAGGGTCACAGATACTCAGGATGGCTTTGTGACAGGAGCAGAAACAGACTGGAGCCTCTGCCTGTGGTTTGGGTGGTTTGGGTGTCTGCTACTTGTTCTTTCCTGGAGTTTCTGCAGATCAAAAAACACAGCTCATGCTAGCCCTTTTCCTATTCTTTATAAAATAAATGTGGTAAATTTTCCTTTGCTTAACAAGGTTCTGGTGGTTAAGTTTATTACTCAGTCCGTGGGTTGTAAAGTAGAGAGAAATAACCATTGAATGGGTGGTAGCAGAACTAGAAAAGGAATGAAGATTGTTAATGCCAGGTTGGTTTTGGTTGGAAATTTTTAAAACACTTTTTAAAATTGTTATTTTGATTATTATTTAAAAAACTATGAATACACATGCTACATGTTAAACACTTTAAGATGATACAAGACCTTCCTCTGGTCTCTACCAAAATCCATACTTCCTTTCTTGATCGGTAAACTCTATGAATAGTTTCATCCAAAAATTGCACATACACATATATACACACATACACATACACTTACACGCATATATATATTTTGGTTATATAAGTGGCATTATACTCTACACATTATTCTGTGAATAGCTTTCCTCACTGAATAATATATATTGAAGATTTTTCCGTATCAGTAAATAGATGTACTCATTTTTTGGTCTCATTTTTTAAAATGGCTATATTTTAGTCCATAGTGATACATTCTGTTGGCACAAAGTTTTATGTTTGACCAAATGTTTACATATATTATCTCTGGGCCTCATAGTAGCCACTAAGGGAGGTATAAGAGGCCTGGTTCACCTGGGATCCCATGAAGCCTTGGACTCAAACATGAGCCAGTGCTCTGAGCACGGTGATGTTCCCCAGATACACCCATATTCCTTCCATTTAGTGCAGCAACCATAGATGGAAATCAGTTCTTCAGCAGGAAAAAAAAAAAATCAATCCAGAACCCTAAGAAAACAAATGAAAAGTAAGTATGTCTGTCAGGAAGGGAGAAAAGAGAATAATCAAAGTTTAGAACCAGAATGGGCTCTTCTTCCCTTTCCTTTCATAGATGAGAGCATGAGGCCAAGAATCCAACAATTTAGCTTGTGTGGGGCACTCAGGCCATTTTCTTTCTGGAAGTTTTTTTCCTAGGTTTGTGGGGTGGGGTGGGATAGGGAGGAGATTTTAGATTTTTCCAAGCTCTCTTGTTTTCATTAGTTGGAATGAGCTGTGGACAGGCATATAGACTGAAAAGTCTGAACACCCTGGAGAAATGAGAAAACTCCTTTCTGAGCATTGTGGAGTGGCTCTTCTGAGAATTCTCCTCATAAGGCAGTCTGGCCACATAGACCTGCTCTGTCTGGATGCCCAGGAAGTATGGATTTCATACATTCCTGCACATTTGTTTACTGAGCATCTAACATTCATCTAGCTCTTCACTAGGCCACAGGGCTATGTGTCAGAGAAACTGTCCCCAACCATGAGGACTAGAAAACATGTGAGATTATCTGTGCTATTTTGGGTTAAATTTACCATGAAAGGTTCATTGGCAATATTGAATGAACCCATTTATTTCTATCTGTTGAGAGAAATTGTTACTCAAGCCAAGAATGTAGAATGGTAGTCATTTCTAAGTCTGACTGACTATCTTTTGGCTTATTTCCTCATTTTTGAAATAGACTTAAAGATAAAAAGAGTAACTAAACTTGTGTTCAAATGTGCTGGGGGAGTCTTGACCATTGAAACAGAAGCTCTTGCCTCTTCTTTCATGACTTTTATCAGCATGTCTGGGAGGAACTTCCCTAGGAATTTCATCTTGGAGGGCTCCTGAAGAAGGATGAGACCCCTTATTTACCAATTAGGTGGCCAGAAGCTTAAAGGACCTTCATATTCCATACCATGCTAGATCTGAGTAAACACCTTCTTTCCCTTCTGTCTCAAAGCACCACAGTGCTTCGTCAGGGAGTGAGAGGGTGAGACAGTGGCTTCTAAGTGGTCCATGGAAGCCAGGCCAGTAAGCACAGTGGTGCTCAGGGGTTCTGAGTTGTGCCCCCTTGCTCTGATAGCCACCCCATTTGTCTCTTACTTGCTTCCTCAGCTTTGGACTGAAATAGTTTATACTGCTTTTGACGCCAGTATTTGGAATTTAAATGACTCTAAGTTGAGAGAAAGCTTGGGGAACTCTTTGGAAACAGTGGAACAGAGCAAAGGAGAGGGGGTATCTGGAGGTGAGCTGAATGCTGCTTGGCATTGGACTAATCGCACTGGTTGTCACATTGCTTTCTTTTATATGATGCTTATCTATTGTCCCAGAAGGAGCAATTTCAGAAAGTCCTTTTCTGGGCTGTAGAACAACCCTGGCTTATTTGTTGAGTCTTAAGAGGCATTATTGAAAGTGGTTCATTGTCTCTGGTGTATTACAATGAGATGGTGGTCACTGATTTCATTATGTTTTCCTTTATTGCAGCTGTTGGTTTGATCCTGTGCCAGGTGCTTAAAACAATTGTGGTTTTGCAGATGGTAAGCAATGCTGGACAAGGAGAGGGATCATGTCCATTACCCTGGCCAAAATTTTTAGCAGACTGGGGTCTGACGAGGGCAAGTAAAGGATTTCCTCTTCATTTTCACGTAGAAAAAGAAACTGTTTAGGACAATTATCTTTCCTAGAATTCCTTTAAATATTTTTTACTTTAAAAATATTCTCAGATGTAAATAATATTTTTATTTCACTTAAAATATACCAGAATTGACTAGCTGTAAAAATATAATTCAGGATGCATTATTAAGGCATGCTGTTTTTATTTGTATGCCATTACATACAGATGTAGTTGTGAAATAGTTCAAATCATGGCACATTGAATGTCCTCACTGGATTTTTAGGAATGTGTTCACTGAGACAGCCAAATTCTATTTCGTTTTGTTTGGCTCAATGCACTGGCTATAAATCAGAGAATATTCACTTTAATATCTGAGTCAAAATTTATTTCCAAACATAATACTGCAGTTGTTCTTTTTCAGAAAGTAAATTTCTTATTTATTTCCCTAATACCTTGCCTTCTACTCTCTCTTTCTCTATTTTGTGCTGGAATGTGCTGGAATGTCATCTAGGGAGAGTTTGATAAAATATGCCATAATCTACTGCTAAATATATTTCATATGATTAATCTCTCATATCTTTACCTTTGGGAGTCTTAGGAATCACAGGTTCTGGAAATTAATTTCATTGCTGCTTCTGAAATGCCCTCCTGATATTATAATATTGTAATTACATTAGGGAAAAACATTTTGATTGTAGTTTAAAGTATAATAGTATTTAGACATCTGGCTAGGTCTAGGTATTGAGTTCTTTCTATGACACCAGCCCAATGGTGGGTATTCCTGGAGTAACAAGACTTGTGAACGAGGCAGACCAAGGCTTTGATTATGGACCCATCTCTAGTAGTGGAGTGACTTTGAACAAGTTAGTCAATCTCTTGGGGTCTCAGTTTCTGCTTCAATAATATGGGAGTTACAATGACCTGACTTATTAGTTGTGATGTTTAGATGAGAAAAACAGCTAAAGTCACCTGGCGTGGTGTGTGGTCCATGGGGACCACATGGCCAATACTGCTAGCCAGCCCTTGGGCCCAAGGACATTTTTTTTTTTTTTTAGAGGGAAATCTAAACAGGCCAACTTAAAATGCACATCTTTAATTATTTTTCCTGCCTTACCTCATGAAGATGCTTCCTATACACCCAGCTTTGTTTAAAACAGTTGTGGTAAAGTATACATAAGATTTCCTATTTTAATACTTTTTAATTCAGTGATGTTAACTACATTCACATTGTTATGCAACTATCACCAGTGTCCATCTCCAGAACTTTTTCATCATCCCAAATGAAAACTCTCTACTCGTTGCACAATAAATTCCCCATTTCCTCCTTCGTACAACTCTTGATAACTCCTATTCAGTTTTCTGTCTCTATGAATTTGACTACTCTAGGTACTTGATCCAGGTGGACACATACAATATTTGTCCTTTTGGGTCTGGCTTATTTCACTTAGCATGTCTTTAGGGTTCATCTATGTTGTAGCATGTATCCAAATTTTATTTCTTTTGAAGGCTGAATAAAACTCCATTTAATGTATATACCATATTTTTCCCCCATTTATCTGCCAGTGGACATTTGGGTTGTTTCCAGCTGTTGGCTATTGTGAATAATGTACTATAAACATGGATATACAAATATCTGTTTGGGTCTGTGCTTTCAGTTCTTTTGGGCATATACCCAGAAGTGGAATTTCTGGATTATAGGATTTCCAACTTCATTTAACATGCCTCCCAAGCTTTGGTACTACATTTATAATAATTGTTTGGTAGTTGCTTGTTGGTGTGCTACTGAAATCTCAAATACAGTATGCTTCAAAATTTTCCATACCTCTTCTTCCCACGCTACTCCCAAATCCGATCCTCTTTTTGATTAATGATAAGAATAATTTTTGAGACATCCTGGCACAAGCCACCAGAATCTTTGACCTCCTTCTCCCCTGTTCCTCCTTTCTAGCCCTAAGAATTTGGCAAAGCTAATTTAAGCTTTTTTTTTCAACCTCTTCTTTTTGCCTTGTCTGCTCTACTACTCAGAGATGATTATTTTGGTGCATATTTTGGTATTTTTTTTCTTTGGCATTACCTTGAACATTTTTAATCCTTCATTTTCTTTTTTTAAAATAAGATTTGTTTCTTTATTTGAGACAGACAGAGAGAGAGAGAGAGAATGAATGAGTTGGAGGGGCAGAGGAAAAGGAAGAGAGAATCTCTAGCAGACTCCAAGCTGAGTGTGGAGCCTGACATGCGGCTTGGTCTCATGATCCTAAGATCATGATCTGAGCAGAAACCAAGAGCCAGACGCTCAATGTAATGTGCCACATAGGTGCCCCAATCCTTCATTTTCTAATGAATATTAATATATGATTTTCATTAAAAAATCTTTTGAACTCTCATTTCCAAACAAATTTCTTAGGACCAAGTTTTGCCCTTGTGAACCTCAGTTTTGGGGTCCTGGGTATGGCAGCCATTGTTTTGTTTGGGGTTATCATCTTCTCAGTCATTACTTCCTTTATAGAACTCCAACCTGACCCCTCAAAAGACCTGTTCTCCAGACGGGATAAGGGTGGGGGCAACAGAGTTTTAGCAATTACATTTTGTTCAGATAACAAATATTTGTTAAGCTCCACTGTGTGCCTGAGAGTGTGCTGGGTACAGAATAAATGATGATAAATGAGACAGATACAATGCATCCCTCATCAAGCCTATAGTCACCTGGGGATGGTGACAAGCAATTAAAGTCCAATGTAGTAAGCACTGTGATAGGACAAAAGCTAGGCATCATTGGAGGGGCAGAAAGGAACCTCAGCTTAGTTGATATCTCAACTGATACACTTGAGAGATTAATGGGAGTCAGTTGGGCTAAGTGTAAGGGAAGTGTGTCCCCCCAAGAAAGAATGGTGTATGCAGTCCTGGAGGTAAGAAGGAGAAGGGAAAAGAGAGAACAGAGGACATGGTTAGAACTTAGTGTAAAAGATAAGACCAGGAAGGGAGGTAGGAGCTGATCAGGAACAGCTTTATAAGCTGTTTTAAGGCAATTAGATTTTATCCTTAGAGCTTTGAGGAGCATCAGAATATGAAAGCAGGGTAGAGGCATGGTGGTGTATGATTTTAGAAGAATCACCTGGCAGCACAGTGGGGAATGGTTGGCGGGGGAAAGCTGGAGGCAGGGGGTGGCTTAGTATGCTGCTGTGATAATCTGGGCTGGAGACAGTGTGAGTGATGGTAGGGATGGTGGGCCCTGGGAAAAATTGATTTTGCTTTTTAAAAGAATTTAAAAGTAATTGATTGGATCAGTGTGTACATGTGTGTGAAGGTTTGAGTGAGGAAGAGCGTAGAGAGTCTTGAAATAACACCACGTCTCAGGCTTTGTGGTAGTGGTAAGTTGGAAGAGATTAATGAGGAAAGATGATCATCAGTTATGTTTGGGACACATTCATCTTGACGAAGCTATGAAAAAGTCAAATCTAAATGGACTGTGGGTGAGTAGGTATATGGATGTGAAGCTCAGCAAAGAGATTTGGTCTGATGTGACTGCCAGAATGTGGTGAGGGAAAAGTGTGGCAAAAGGAAAGATACCCAGTGTTAAATTTCTCTCAGAATACTACTTATTTTCTTTTTTTCAGCTTTATTGAAGCATAATTGACAAAATTATAAGATATTTAAAGTGTTCATTGTGGTGATTTGATATACCTATCCTTTGTGAAAGGATTCCCTTCACTGAGTCAGTTGACATATCCATTGCATCATATGTTTACTTTTTTATGGTGAGAACATTTACATTCTACTTTCTGAGTAAATTTCAATGATACAATACAGGTGTTATCAATTCTTGTTATCATGTTATACATCAGATCCTCACACCCTATTGGTCTCAAGACGCCATATAAAGTGATGCCATGCAGTATTTGTCTTTCTCTGCCTGGCTTATTTCACTTCACAAAATGCCCTCCAGCTTTATCCATGTTGTCACGAATGATAGGATTTCCTCTTTATTAAGGCTGAAAAATATTCCAATATATTTATATAAATACCATCTTTTCTTTTTTAATTTATTTGTCAATGGACACTTGAGTTGTTTCTGTTCCTTGACGATTATGAATAATGCTGCTATGAACATGGTAGTACAGATATCTCTTTGAGTTAATGATTTTGTTTTCTTTGGGTAAATACCCAGTAGTGGAATCACTAGATTGTAGGGGTAGTTCTATTTTAAATTTCTTGAGGAACTGCCATACTATTTTCCACAGAGGCCACACTGCTTTGCATTCCTACCAAATAGTGCACGAGCACGAGGGTTTCCTTTTCTCCACGTCCTCACCTGCTTGTTTTAATATGGTCTGTTTTATATTTCTTAATATAAGACTATATTAATTATATTAATATAATATAATTATATATTATTATATATATTATTATATATTATTATATAAAATATAAACTCATTTTTATAATAATATATTATTAATTTCTAACCATGAGTCATTGCTTATTTTTGTAGCTAGCAATTGTGATCTTTCTATGTGATGGTAACAATGCAAAATCAGCTACTACTGACAGAGGGAAAAATAAGAAGAAAAGGAAAAACAAAAAGTTGAGAGAAAGAATCCCAGAGACAAGTGGGGAAAAGCTGTGTATGAGCCCATCTGCTGGCCTAGGAGCTGTGGGTTGGCCTGGTGGTTCCTGTTCTTCATGCTTTCTGCTTAGGTTTCATTTTTCTCCTCTTCTCTCTATTTCCAATTATTCAGACCCCATATTAGTCCAAAGCTTTACTTTTATTTTTGGTGGGCAACACAATAGTGATTATTTCTCTAAAACATCACCTGAGCCTCACATCTTGGTTTTGGCCTTTCACACTTCATCCAGGCCTAATGTAAAAGGCACATTAGGGCCTATCTGGTCACGGGTACATGGAGTTCCTCACTGTCTTCAGTGAAAACACTGTATATTTCATTCATACAGTTGGTGTGATTTTTTAAAAAAATTAACTCTACTTCAATAGGATAGGATTTTCACAGGCATTGTTTTCACAAGAACAAATAATAAAGCTTAAAATAAAGTTTCTTGTTAAAGAAACTAATTTTGAATTGATTCAATTGCTTTAATAGCACACCTTTACTGAGGTGCCTGGGTGGCTCAGTTGGTTAAGTATCTGACTCTTGATCTTAGCTCAGGTCTTGGTCTCAGGGTCATGAGTTTCAGCTCCACCCAGTATGGAGAGTATTTAAAAAAAAATAACAACACACCTTTACAAAGTTATACTCAGAGAACAAAAAACTACCTGCTGTTTTCCTTCTCTGATGTAAGTTGAAGACTTATAAATAGTTAATGGTGTTTAGTTAAGAAGATTTTGTTTTAACCAGATGTATCAAATATGTACCTATTCATTTTTTTTGTTGTTGTTGCCAATTTACTAATTCTAAATTTTAATGTAGTCGGAGCAGAAAATCCACTTTATCACCAAGAGTTTGCATTACAAACATGATTCTGCTGTGCATCTATTTTCTTTCTAGTTAAGGGATGAATTCAATTGCACAAATCCAGTGTGTTTTATCTGTTAAACATGTTAGTTCAGGAATTTCACTTGGTTCTATAAAGATACACATCTACAGGGATGGCCAGTGCAAACATAACATTTTGCCAGTTGGCCTCTGATCCAATTCAGTTCTCCCATCTTCTTGCTTGCAGAACAACTGGTTTTTGAGAGGAAAGTGTATCAGAGTTAATTTTTAGTTTGAATGATTATTGACTCTTTTCTTCTGAGATTTAATATAAACTCATTTTTAGATTTAAAATAAATCAGCATGTAGAGCATAAACATCATAGGAAACCAAACACTGAAAATTTCTTTGAGGTGTCAGAAGACGGCAACTTTTGCTTAAAGTTAACATCTGCCTAGGTAAATTTTGTTTCTGATTCTATTATTTCCTCAGCTTGTCTGTGTTAATAAGGGCAGTTCTAAACATAAAAACTATTCCTGGATATTTGAGGTGGTGTGTGGTCTTTTACTGAAGTTGTCAGTTTACAATTTTGCTGGCTAGTTTGCTGGTTCCTATTATGGTCGGAAGAAGAATGTATGTGTTAATTTGATCTGAAGCCTGTTTATGTAGTTATTTTTATAATGTATGTCTAAAGATGGAGAAGCAAGTTTTATGAGACCAACATTTCTTGTTAAGGTCCCACTCCACCCTATTCTAATTGAGATTGACCCTTAAGCTGAATAAGGAACAAAGAGTTCTATAGTGAAAACACTTTAATACATGTTACATCTTGCCCTTAGTGAATGGGAAAATGGAGACACAGATGATCTGAATTAGAGGGGGCAATATTTCCTCACTTTTTTTTTTTTTTTGAGAATGGGAAACATTTAAAAATAATATATATCATCTCCATAGTCTAAATTCAGGCCTAAGCATTTGGATTTTAGATAAATGGATTTCTTCATTAAACATGCCGATATTTATTAATTTGTGGAGTTTGATATTCACATCAGAAACCAGACTTCTTTTGAGGGATAAAGAAATGGAGGTGACCTCTAAATCTTAGAGCAGAAAATTCTTATGGGCAATTGGCCCTATGTAGTCAGAACTCAAAGAAGAGGGTTGGTCTGGGAGCATAAATCTGCGAATCATCTGCATTTATGACCACGGGAGCTGTAGCCATGGAATAGATTCTCTCGTGGCAGACTTTGGAATCAGAAGAAGGGCTTGGGGCAGCCCGGGTGGCTCAGTGGTTTAGCGCCACCTTCAGCCCAGGGCCTGATCCTGGAGGCCCAGGATCGAGTCCCACGTCAGGCTCCCTGCATGGGGCCTGCTTCTCCTTCTGCCTTTGTCTCGCTCTGTCTCTCTCTCTCTCTCTCTCATGAATAAATAAATAAAATCTTAAAAAAATAAAAATAAAAAAAAAGAGAAGAAGAAGGGCTTGACACTGAGTCCTGTGCTGCTCTAGAGTGGATGTTGGAGAGAATCTGCAAATGAAACTAGGAAGCCACAGCCTGAGGGGTGGAAAGAACATGGGGGAGTTCTTTCTTTAACCTCATGTTTACTGCATCTCTGTTGCTCAAATTCTCTTTCTCATTCACATCCATGATATACAACTCTGTCTCACAGAAAAGATCTCCCGGGACCTCACATCACTCTCAAACCTTCACCTTACATCCCTTCTCTACTTCTCAGTTCAACTCTTCAGAGAGGTCTACACACTTAAGCTCTGCCTTTTCCTCACCTCTCCTGCATAGCTCAACCCACACCTGTTTTCTATCTTAGCTGTCCCACAAAAGTTGCTTAAATCCTTATGTCTAATGACTCCTATTACTGAATTCAACAGATATTTCCAGTCTACATCTTACCTGACCTATCAGAGTATCTGCAACACAGTAAAGCCAAGTAGATGACAGGAAAACATCCTCCAGGCAGTTTCTCTCTAGATTCTGACTACATCTCCTGAAATAATATTAATTCTGTCCTCTTGCTTTTAATAGGACATAATGACTACATGTGTCCAGCTACCAACCAGTGCACAATTGATAAGAACAGGAGGAAGAGCTGTCAGGCCTGTCGGCTGCGCAAGTGCTATGAAGTTGGCATGATGAAAGGCGGTAGGTACCTGCCTCCCAAGAGCACCCACCCAGGAGGGGCGTCCATGCCTGCCCCCCAGTGCTGGCTACTTCTGTCCTAACCACCATGGCAGTGCAATGTTTTCCCTTCTAATTAATTGTTTCCTAGTCCTATTTTTCTTTGCAACAAAAGTATTTTTATAACACTTTTTTTTTTAAATAGGAAGTTCCTGGAACTGGATATTCTAACATGCCATTTTGTGTTTTATATTTTAGATGTAAATACTTATATTTTGAATCAGAGGTGTGTGGGAGGTGGCAGTGGAAGGAAAGGAAGACTGCTCAGTGAATTAATCTAGAAATATTTTTCAGTGACTGTTTATGTTGCTAGTGCTAGAAAACGGTGTCTGAGAAGAAGCTTTCCCTAATGTGAGACTTGTAAATGTAAGAGCTAAATAGCTAATTTATAGTCTTCCAGTGTCTTCACATCCTTCAGGGAGTTCGAATGTCAATCAAAAGGCAGCTTTCTCCTTTAGAAGTTGAGTCAACTAGTGGCTCCTATAACCTCAGCATCTGGCATGGGGCTTGGAGCAGTGGAGTCGGTGCTGAGTGCTGACAAATCATGAGGCTTTCAGGCTTTGTGCCCGTGTGCTTCTGTCTTTGTGGCCATGTGCGTGTGTGCATGCATGCGTGCATGAGTGTGTATGTGTGTGTGGTTTTCTGTCTTCTCATGTATCCAGTTTTCCATTTTCTTTTATGGGAATCCAGTTTCTGGTTCTGGGGGCATTTTTTGCTCCATAGATGTGGTTGCCTGATCTTGTCTTCTTGGAGATCTAGTCTTGAGGAACACAGATGCCAGTCTTGGGTAGCCTTCAAACTACTGGAAGAGAACAAATAGAAACTGTGTAATTAAAGCCATGGTGTGTTCAGTGTTTTCAGAGGATACTGAGGGGAGGGAGGGGCCTGGGATTTTGTTGCCTGCTGACTGTAATAGGGGAAGAGCTTTCTGAGGAACAAGAGGCGTGGCATGAGTTAAGGAGAAGGGAATTAGCATGAAAAAGAATGTTGATGGCGCAGGTGAAGGGCAGCTAATCTTTTCCCTCATTAATACTTGCCTGAAAAGGGGAATCGGAAGGAAAACCAAGAACCTGGTTGGAAGGGAGTTTACAGTCAAAGATTCCTGAGTTCCATGGTCACAGATAAGACTGCCAGGTTGAGATTTTAGATACAGTTTGAGATAAATTCTCTCAAAACAGACGAAATATTGAATTTATTATGCATTGTGTGAGCTGTGACTCTGTGTCTCCGATGTCTGAAAAAGCAGCTTTAATTCAAAGTAATTAATTCCAAGAAATTAACAGCCACATTGAGAAAATCATACTTGGAGTCCTAAATGAATTAAATATTTAAGGAATTCATCTTTCTTTGTACCATTGGAGAATCAGTCAAAGCTTAATTAAACTTACAAAAAGCTTGTTAAGGTAACTTGATAAGTGACAGTAATGTAACAGCTATATGTAAAAAGTTTAATTTGAACCAGTGGAGTGTAAATTTAATGTGCTTCCTTGGTGACTACAGGTAGGTTAAGCCGAGTCTCTTAATGTTCTGTCTGAATGCTGAAATAATCAACTTGTGAATATGTCCAAAACATTTTTTCCTTTGAGAGTACCCATATATTGGCCCCACTTCATAAAAACAATCTCTGTTTTTTCCTAATTTGTATCCGAATACAATCTGGCTGTATATTTAACATAAATTATACATGCTCATTTTTAATCTAAGAAAAATTCTAATATGCAAAGATATAATAAGAGTCCTCCCACTGTTTTCAAATACAACTCTAGATAATTTCACTATATCTAGGCAGTCTGCATGTGCATGCATATTCTTACATGGGCATATTTATGACTAAAATGTACTTATCTGTGTTAGTCTGCTGCTATATTAGTCTCCTTGGCCTGCCATAACAAAGTCTATGGCCTGGGGGGCTTAAACAATAGAAATCAATTTTCTCACAGTTTCTGGAGGCTAAAGTCCAAGATGAAGTTGTTGGAAAATCCAGTTTCTGGTAAGCGCTCTCTTTCAAGCTTATAGATAGCTGCCTTCTCACTGTGTCCTTTTCTCTGTGGGCACAGACATAGAGGAAGCATTCTCTGGTGTGTGTCTCTCTTCTTATAAAGGTGCTGGTCCTATTGGATTAGGATCTCACCTTTATGATGACTTCAGTTAACCTGTAATTGCTTCCATGAAGGCCTGATCTTCAAATACAGTCACACTGTAGCTTATGTGACTTCAACATATGAATTTTGGTGGGAAATAATTTAGTCTATAACATCTGCCGTATCAAAGTACTATAGATGGGGGGCTTAAACCATAGAAGTGTATTTTCTTACAGTTCTGGAGGCTAAGAAGTCCACGGTGAGGGTGCCAGCAGGTTTGGTCTCATTTGAAAGTTTTCTCCTTGGCTTGCAGATGGTCACCATCTCACTGTGTCCTCCTTTTTTTCCCCCTGTATTTACACACCCTTGGTGTTTTTCCTTCTTATAAGCACACAAGTCCTGTTGGATTAGAGCCCCACCTGTATGACTTCATTTGATCTCTGTTATCTCTTCAAAGACCCTGTGTCCAAATAAAGTCACAATCTAAGGTACTGGGGGTTAGGGCTTCAATGTGCATTTTGGGGAGAACAAAATTCAGTATATAACAGTATCTCATAGAGAGTTCTCAGCAGTTTATTCAGTGTCTGTCTGCATATAATAAAACGTGTCTTTCTGGCAGTTTATATATGTGTGTAAATTTTATGCCAAGCTTTAAAGTTGTAAAATTATAAGCTGTGCATACATCTCATTTTAATGATATGTATAAAGTGTTTGCCATTAAAGCAATGTAATTTATTGTATTTTCTACAACATGGAATACCACACATAACCTTATGACACCTTGTATAACAGCTCCCCAAATCCCACTGAATAAAGACTTAATTTACAATTGGAAGTACAAATATAACTATAAAATTTGAAATTACTTGTAAAGACAGCTGTGACTAAATAAATCTTTATAACATTTCCTCCTGGTTTCATAAGAATACAGTTTCGTAACCAGGCTTGACAGCAATTAGAATATTGAATCTCTACATATGACATAAAATGGTTAGTTTCTGATAAAAGAGAGATAATTATTTACCCACCCCCTGTTTTTATAGCAAGGCTGAATACATTTACTGAAATATGCTAAAGATACAAAAAAGTACATGATTTACCTACATGAAGAAATTATTTGAATCCGTTAATGATGCCTTTATTACCCTGAAAATCCCAACATCATTATTAGATTTGGTTCTGAGCCACAGTAGTTCTGTAAGATGCAGAATTTAAGATATGCTTTAGGGAACGCGTTTCCCCATCTTCATACATGTACACATCTCTCTGGTTCAGCTGCATTTTCCTCCTCATCTGTATCCCTCCTCTTCAACCTTAGAAGGCAGATTCAATGTGTTTCCTTTTGGGAGGCCTTCCCTGTTGCCTCATGCTATGTTAATTCCCAGTGTTCTACCTTTCATAGCACCTGGCTCTTGTTGAGTTACCATAATTATTATTGTTAGCTATTCTACAACTGTCCATAAACTCCATGATGACAAGGACTCTCTCTGTCCTGTTTACTGAGCTAGCACTAAGCAAGTCACAAAGTAAGTGTTCAAAATTTTCTTTTCTTTTCATGAATTGATGACTTAATTTATTTAAATAATTATTTGTTTAGACTTTCTTACACATGAGCTATTATGGAGCAACAAGAATAAGACCCAGTCCCTTCCATCACTGTGTTTATGGTACAAAGAGGACATTTGTATATGAAGTGGCAAAAAAGTCCAGAAGACAAGTTGAGAGTGAGTTGGAAGATGAAGACCAGTGGCCAATGGTAGTTCAGAGCTTTAGCTAACTGCTCCTGGGTTAGTTCAACCCAGGATATTACTCAGATATCTAACTTTCAAGGTGTATATATATTTTTAAGATTTCTTATTTATTTTAGAGGGGGGAGGGTCAGAAGGAGAGGAATAGAAATCTTCAAGCAGACTCCCTGCTGAGCATGGAACCCAAAATGGGGCTTGATGCCAGGACCTCAAGATCACGACCTGAGCTGAAATCAAGAGTTGGATGTTTAACTGACTGAGTCACCCTGGTGCCCCCACAGTGTGTATTGTTACCAAGAATCTACTATTCTAGTTTGGTTTGGTGGAAAGGGGGAAGACTTCAGAGATGGAATTCCTGGTCCAAATACTGCTCCTCCTCTGAGCAATCCGGTTATAGTTGCTTTTATGAACTTCATTATCCTCAGATGTAAAATAAAAATAGTTTCTACTTCACAAGTTTGTTACAAAAATTGCAATTCATAACTTATAAAAGTACTTTATAAATTTAAAGTACCACACAAGTGTTAGCTATTACATCTTTTCTCTCTTTCTTCTTTTTGGAAGAAAGAAAAAGAATGGTAATTTCATCACTTCTACTGGGTATAAATATCTAAGTCCCTGTGGGGAATAAAAACTTGGCTCAGACACATCTGCTTTTCTTTCTTTTGGTGCCATATATTTGATATAGCTTAATGAGGAGCAAGATTGGTTGTGTATTTCATTTTATGATGTCAGAGATTTACACAAATTTGTTAAAATTCTTTTCTCAGAATAAACTCAGCTGTGTGTAGGTGGTAAGGTTTTCACTCTTCAGATGAGGAAATTGACACACAGAAATTAACTGATGCAGGAAATTAATTGATAGACATGCACTGCCCATCCTGATTATGTTTGCATATAACGCATTAAGAAGAAATTTGAAGGGGAGTAGGAGATACAGGCTTTCGGATATGGAATGAATAAGTTATGGAATAAAAGGCACAGTATAGGGAATATAGTCAGTGATATGTTATATTGATATATAATGACAGATGGTAGGTATACTTGTACACGTAGCATAATCTGTAAACTTGATAAATCACTATGCTGTATAACTGAAACTATGTAATGTTGTGTGTCAACTATACTCAAATAAAAAAAATAAAATTTGAAATAAAGTAATAAATACTATTTTTTATTTTGATAACAATGTTACAATTTAATTTTGAGAAATACTCCCAAACAATAACTAAATTAAATAAATTAATGTTATAATTTTCAAGTGAAAAGATACCAATAATATAGACAGGGAGATGTATGTTATGAGCCCAGTATAACTCAGAACCCAATGAAGAATTGGAAAGTAAAATATTTGGTTATTGCCTAAGTTTAATATTTATCATCATGGGCTACTATAATTGATTGTACTGAAGAGATAACTCCCAATCCAGAAAATTAGTTTTCCTTTAATCCTACATTGACTGTCTTTTACCAAAAGTAGTCAACTGATTATTTTCCTTTTTAAAGACTGTATTTATTTATTTATTTATTTATTTATTTATTTATTTGAGAGAGAGAGTGTGTGTGCATGTGTGAGTGTGCCAATGGGAACCTGGAGAGGGGCAGAGAAGGAAGGAGAGCGACAAGCAGACTCTGTATGGAGTACAGAGCCTAGTTCTGGGCTCCATCCTATGACCCTGAGATTGCCCTGAGATTTCCTGAGTGGAAACCAAGAGTAGGACGCTTAAACCACTGAGCCACTCAGGTGCTGCAGTAATCAACTGATTGTTAATATTAGTGATGATAGAACCAAATAGACGAATTTAGAATGTAAATGTGAGGTTCTTTCTTGGGATAGTCCAGTAATTCATGTGAGAATTGTAACTGCATGTGAATCTAAGCTTTTTCAGGAGGCATGGTTAGGGGTACATGTTTAGGGTTTGATTTTAGAAAAATGTTAAAGAGAAGCTAATATTTCTTGGCCAAAGAGATTCTGGCTGTTTTAAGCAGTAACCTATATATTTATGCTATTAGAATATTATTTTATTAATTCCTATTATGGATAATTTATTCAGAGTTTCCTGCATATGATCATTTTTTATTGGAAGACAAAGAAATACACTGAATCCAGTCCTTGTATCATATATAGGGCCATAAAGATTAATGAATCTTTAATATTGCAAAGCAATATTTAAATCCATCAAATATTTCTACCAGCAGTAGCAGATTCTCAGTCTCTAAGACAGATGAAAGCTGATTTGGCATAGCCTCTCTTCACTCATTTTGTTGTTCCTGAGAAACTCAGGCTCTTGGGAACACAGTTTACAAACCACTGATCTTATCTAACTCCTTCCTCTTCTAGGTAAGAAAACTGATCTAGAATGATCAAGTGACTTGATCAAAGTCTCAGAACTACTTAGCAGAAAAGTTGAACTTAGAATTCTAGATTCTAAACTCAGAGTTCTTTCTTTCCCCCAGCATACCTCTTTACTGTAAGTACTCCATGCAACAATTGACATTTAACATGTAAAATAATTGACTAAAAATATGAGTGGCATATAACTAAGTTAATGCACACAAACACATACATATACCCCAGAGAGAACAAATCTAGAGGTAAGAAACCACCTACTAAGACTTCAGTAATCTGTTGATCTGGAGAGCTAAGGGAATTAGGCCTACCAAGTTCATAGCTAACCTATGAATACCACTCTATTTCTGCTTTAGCAGTAGTGGCAGCAATGACAGTAGTAGGGGATGTGGAATATGTTGGGACTCACCCTGAATTTAAAGAAAAGAGAAAGTGGGTAATGACACCATTGGGGTTCCTTAATTTAGCACAAATGAGAACAAGATGACTAATTAGTCATTCTATCCAAACATTGGTAAAAATGAAAGAGATAATCCTGATACATCATGCCCTCAGCTGCCTGATGAGAGTAGAGGCAGGTCAGCATCTGTGACTGTTAGTTCAGTTGGGTGAAGCATGGTGGTGGGTAGCCTAGTGCTGCTTCCATCCTTGTAGGAAACATGCTGCCTTCAGACCTCTTATGTAGACAGAACAACTTTCCTACAGATTTGGCAGAGTATGATGGGATCAGGTCAATTTGAAGATTGGTGCCCTACTGATGACACCACCAAAACTACTTTTGTTAAGGTTACCAATGACCTTATGTTGCTAAATCCAATAGTCAAGTCTCAGTACTCATCTTGATCAATTAGCAGCCTCTGACAGGGTAGATAGTTCTCTCCTCCTTAATTTACTTTCTTTACTTGGCTTCCAGGACTATATACTTTGTAAGGTGGGTCTTCAGAGTTACATGCAAAGGTTGAAAAAATTGGGTCTATTCTTGTAATTTATCACAATTAGAAAGATGAGCTTTTCAGATTTTAGACTGAAAAATAATTATAGAGTCATAGAATCTCGGATGTGAAGGGGGCCCAATAGGTTTATTTACTCTTCTTCACTCAATGTAGGAATTCTGTAGACAGCAATCCTGACAGCTTGTGTTGGAGTGCTGAAAACAGATGTGCATCTTATTTTCATGCCTCTCTTAGATATGTGATAAATGAAATGGACATAGTGAGTTAAAAAACCCAGAAGTAGATGTACACCAGTATTCCTGGAAAGATGTCGGCTAGTTTCAGATATACTAGATTTCACTAATTTATTCAGATGTGGGTTTAATATATGCGTGTGTATGTTACAATTGCTTATGAATGCAAATTAAAAAGGAATTAAATGTAAGGCTATTTAATATTTCAGTAGAAATTCCCTGTGTGTATAAAATTAACCAAAGAACATTAACAGTCATGCTTTTATTTTTATTTAAGTTATAGCTAGAATACCATTTTAATTTTTTTTCAATTATTTTTATACTGAAATAATTTGGTTGCTTATTTAGAGGTCAGTTTAGTTCTTAAAGGATGGAAAGAGAGATCTTCATTTACTTTTCTAAGAATGACCTAGGAAGTTAGAAGGAATGCTGACAGTTTTTTAAGGCCAGGCAAAAATTTCAGGACTGATCTGTCTTACTCCTATGAGTTGCTTTTGCAAAAGTAAATTGGCCTTGAGATTATATAAAGACCCTTTCTGTGGATAGAACTTCTAAAATGTAGAATTTTGGGGGCAGTAATTGTATGAATGAATTGCTGCTTTAAATTGCATAAATCTAAGACCTCATGAATTTTCATGTGTTTACTTTCAGTTTCAATGAGTGTGATGAGGATAGTGAAGGATGTTTAGAGCTGAAAAGAACTTAAAGATCGCCTAGCCCATTTCTTTGTTTTTTAGTTATTGTTCAAGTCCAAGTCACACAGCTAATTAACTGCTCAGACAAGTGGTCAAGACTCTTTTGACTCCTCGTTCAGTGCTCTTTTCATTGTACTACACTGCCTTGCTGAACTAGAGTGATTTAGATCATCACGAAAGAGAGACAAATGCATAAGTAAGATATTAATATCACATGGACCACAACTGTAGACACAAAATACTACTCTTCTTCAACAAGAACATTAATCAGTGCATTTGGCTTAGTTACACAGTTGATGTACCAAAATAAATTTATATGGTGATGTTTTTTTTTAAAGAGTTATTTAATATTCAATTACTTAATATTGCTTAATATTTAATATAATTTAAAAAGGACATTTACTCCTTCAGGCCACAGGTTTTCACTATTTTCCAATAACAATTTCAATATTTGTTGTAAAGCCTCTTTGTTTTCTTTTTTAAATGTTTAGACTGTTCCGGTATTAAAAAAAGTGACTCTGCCAGGTAGAAGGAAGCCTGGCTTAGGATTGAGTGTATGAGCTGGCTCTTCTGAGTACCCTTGGACAGATCACCTAGTTTTCCTGAACTCAGTTTTCCGTTCTGAAAACTATGGGCTTAGGACTCAGTGGTCTCTAAAATATCTTTCAAATCTTAAATTTTATGTTGCACAATCTAAGTTCAGATTAGTAGTGGAAAGGTCAGAATCTAAAGCTGAAGTTAGTGTATATTCATTTCTGGATATAAGGAACCACCTTAGCTGCCATCATATTTATATATCATGTTAAAGTTTGTAGGGGATCCCTGGGTGGCTCAGCGGTTTGGCGCCTGCCTTCAGCCCAGGGTGTGATCCTGGAGACCCAGGATCGAGACCCACATCGGGCTCCCTGCATGGAGCCTGCTTCTCCCTCTGCCTATGTCTCTGCCTCTCTCTCTGTGTCTCTCATGAATAAATAAATAAAATCTTAAAAAAAAAAATTGTAGAGCAACTAGCAACTGGAAAAATCTGCTGGCATGGACAAAGCTTTCTCTTGAGTAATTAGCATGGAAAGAGAATCTCTTCTTAGTGGCTAGTGTCACAAAAATGATTGTGGTGTAGCCATGATAGTGGTTGAGCTATAGAAGGTAGCTATAGCATCACTACAAATTATTCAACCACATAAATGAGAGAATTCAAGAACAAAGTTTGTTGAGATAGGACTTTAATAAAACTAAGCTCTTTCTGTTATTAGAGATGTAATAGTTATACCTAAGACTGGAGTCCAAAGAACTGGTAAAAGTTTCTAGTTTGCCTTGACGAACAGATGAAGGAAGAGGCTAGACAGTAGCTTTTGAGAAGTTTCTGACTAAGTATCACACAAGCTAGTCCAGTGACGTTTGCTTGTATCCAGTAGTGTAAGCTCAGACTTCTGGGAAATATATGCCAGGCCTAAGAGAGAGCCTAAGGTAAAGTGTGGAGTCATGTATAATAAAGTCATGTCTGGTTACACCTTGAGGCAACATGTGGTTTAGTTTAAACTTGACTGAGCAAATAAAAGTTAGTGAGAAGCACACAGAATTATACTTAGGTGTTTATATCTTTAGAAGCTTGCTTTAAAAGACTGGCCATTATTACATTTATTTTGTAATAACTTTTTGGCAGTTTTATTTAGAAAGTTTTACATAGCAAATGCTAGGCTAAGCCCAAACTCCTTAGCCAAATCATCTACAGATAACCATTGTTTTAAAGATTTTATTTATTTATTCATGAGAGACACACACACACACAGAGGCAGAGACATAGGCAGAGGGAGGAGCAGGCTCCCTATGGGGAGCTTGATGTGGAACTTAATTCCAGAACCCTGGGATCATGACCTGAGCCAAAGGCAGATGCTGCTCAACCACTGAGCCACCCAGGTGCCCCTACAGATAACCTTTATTGAACATTTACTGCATGAAGGTCTTGGAGACACAAGGGGAAGACCACAAAGTCCAGGCAATCTAATGGTGGAAGGAAACCATTTACATAAAAAGGTGACCAAACCCCTTCATTTCCTCATGAAACCTAGTAGTGGAGTTGACCTAAAAATTTCTGCCATCTCAACTCACCTGGAAGTTCTGACCCTAATGATATCAGTGCTCTCAAGGATCCAGTAAGCTCAAGTGTGCTGGCTGGCCCATTGTACTTACTTTCAACTTCTGGCTAATGTTCTTGGGGATCTGTCCTATTGCCATGTTAAGTCCTGCCCATCCTAGATTTATTTATTTTTCTTTGTGGGTTCCAGTCTCATAGAAAACATACCTGTGTAAAAATACCAACTACCCCCATCAGAATATTCTGAGAATCAAATGGACGAATTATGTATTTTGGCAATTATGAATTGGCTTACAGATGTTAGGTATTGTTATTCATATATGGTGTAGCATTGTGGTCTTTTGCTTTTGGAATCAGACTGCCTAGATTCACATTTTAGCTTTGTCTAGAAATGTGACCTTGAACAAGATACTTAACCTCTCCAAACCCTATTCCTTCATTTTCCAAATGAGGATTATAATAATTCCTACCTAATAAGATTGTACAGGAATTGAGGTATAGCTTGTAGTATTGTATTTGGCTTTTTGCCAGCTCTTCATAAAGTTGGTTACAACAGGTAATAAGGAGCACACGCAGTTTTTGCCTTATGTACTTATCTAATCTCCAAATACAATGCTATTCCACATACTATCATCATCACCACAATTAATCAAGAGCTCTTAAGTAATTAGTTATTATGTATTTAGTTAAACCTGGGTAATCAGTAATACGTAAGATGTAGTGTCTAGCTCCAAGGAACCTACAATTTCGCCCCTGCTTTATCCTGGCATTCAGACTTCTCCATCCTCTGAATCACGCTTATTTTTTCCTGCTTCTTTGCTACTCTTAGAAACTTTTGGCTGCAGCAACCAGGTCTGCCCATTGAGCACAGAACATACCTTATCCCTTCTTGCCTCAATGTGAAGTTTCAATGTGAAGTTAGTTATTAATACTTTATTTATTAGTAATAAATTTTCCCGTTTTCAAAGCCCTTCTCTCTGACTCGTTTAAGACTCCCTGGAAACCATAGCCTTTTTCCTCTGAGTACTAAATAATATTCATTCTCTGTTAATCAGAAAGTCAGGTGCGCTGCTGTTAGAGCCCTGTGTTAATCTAGGTACTGAGTTTTTTGAGTCTTGCCAGCTTGAGGACAAGTCAGACCCATTGGTGTGGAGTCAATTCAAGCTGTAAGAGCGCACTCTCCACCATCTCAGCTCTGAGTCATTTGACCTCAGCTCCTTTGATTTTAACATATACTTGGATATCTGTCCTCTCTGCCTCACCACCATTTCTAATCTTTGACGTAACCCCATCTACACAGATGCTTTCATTTTGAGTTCTAGGTTATTTAACTGACTACTTATTCTGTCATTAATAGAGTTCATTGCGTACAGACTTTGCTGCCACTTATCAGTAGAGATGCCAACCACTTAGCTCTGCCCTCAACACTGTCACCAAGTCTCATCCCCAGTCTGGCCTCTCGAGTGGCAAGGTGCCCATGCCAATTATTTTCTGGACCTTTGTGCTATTCCACCAGCACCCAGCCAACTGGCCTGATAGTGCATGTAAGATATCTTTATTTATGGAATACTGAATTGAATAGGGCATAGGATTCACCTTCTATGTGTCAGACAGTGGAGCCAAGCTAACAGGTTATTGTATTTTAAAAATGTGTATGTTATATTTTAAATTGTGTGTAAATTGTATATGGTATTTTTTTTAAGATTTTATTTATTCATGACACACACACACACACACACACACACACACACACACACACACAGAGGCAGAGACACGGGCAGAGGGAGAAGCAGGCTCCATGCAGGGATCCTGATGCAGGACTCGATCCTGGGTCTCCAGGATCATGCCTTGGGCCGAAGGTGGCGCTACACTGCTGAGCCACCCAGACTGCCTGTATATTGTATTTTTAAAAATATGTTTATCTTCTGTCTTCCAATTAGAATTTTAATTTTTATAAGGATAGTCATGGGCTTGTTCTATTCATAGCATAGTGATATTTTTGTAAATATTTGTTATTGATTGGTGAGATTAAGGAAAACAGAAAAAGGAATAGAAGTGGTTTATCTTTTTTTTTTTTCTTTTTTAGAGAAGGAGAGAGGGAGAGGCTGGGGAGGGGCAGAGGGAGAGGAAAGAGAGAAAAATCTTAAGCAGGCTCAACACCCAGTGCAGAGCCTGATGTGGGGCTCTATCCCATGACCCTGAGATCATGACTTAGCCGAAACCAAGAGTCATATGCTTAACCAACTGAGTCACCCAGGCACCTCACGAAGTGGTTTATCTTAATGTTTAGCTAAACAATTCCCTTGGCATTAGTACATTATTCAGGTTTTATGAGCATGAGTGAAGTAATACCACTGCTATAATTATCTTACGCTCATTCCTCCTTCCTTTTTGCATATGCATAGACTTATGGAAAATTTATTATGGAATTTTAAACATGAAAAGTAATAACACCACATACTACAACTATCATAACAAATAAATAAAACTATACATTTAGTCAAAGAAAAGCTCATTTGAAGGGAGTAAAAAATCCACTTCAAAAATTATTAAGTTAAAGTAAAATTTCCATCTTATTGAGTTATTTTAATAATATTCAATATCACAGATAAGATGAACTGTTTCATTGGTTGCTGAAACTTTTTATAGGTATTTGTTTTGAGAAGTTCTAGGTAGAGGTAGAGCATCTTTATTGTTGAATGTCAAATTCCATTTTTTTTCCCTTGAGCCTAATTTTTAGGTTTATTTTATTGTTTTGTAGAGGATTAAAAAATATCCCTTTCACACTACATAATGGGGATTTCCTTTAAAATATTAGATATAGTATGGCAGTTCCATAATGAATTTTCCAGATATTCTTTCTTGCAAGCAGAGATTAGCTCTTTTTCTCTAGTGTATTCACACACATTCTCTTTCCCTCTCTCAATATGGTTTTAATTCATCACATGAAAGGTTTTTTTTTAATAGTTCTAAGCATTTTTATTAATAACTGATTTTGGAATATCTTACTATGTTTGCTCCAATGCTGCAGTTCACCATCTACTCAGTTGAGTCCTACCCCAAATTAATTGTTGTACATGTGGAATTGATTCACTTCCCTTCGTTGTCCTGTTACCCATCCATACGGGTCATATATTCATAAAGAATCTTCTGATACAAGGATGAATCACAAGACTAAACAAAACAGACAGCAGAACAAACCCTAGCAAGATACATTTAAAAAATACTGAGAATATTTAAAAAATAAAATACTCCAACAAAGCATTCAGGTCAATTCCAGAATACTGAAACAGAAAAAGGCAGAGCCAGCTGCAGGAAAGCTAGCCAGGGCACATCCATGTGATGGCATCTGGAGGGAAGGTAGATGAACTGATGTTACTTTAAAAGATAGAAAGGAAAAAGAGAGATAAGAATGGACAAGGGAAATGATAGAAGACCAAAAGGAAAAAGAGAGGTAAGAACGGACAAGGGAAATGATAGAAGACCAAGATTTTATGCTCCGAATGTGCTCAGAATGCTAGAAGCCATGACAGGGGAGGATCTGAAATTTAAGCGAGGTTGCACAAAAGTGAGTCACACAAAGAGCTGATGATAATTCAGGTAGAACAGGTGGACCTAATGATAGGAAAAAAGAGTTTTGAACTTCAAATAATTGGGTGATATGGGAAAATAAACCGAGGCATATCAAATATAAGCAATATTCCTGTAGTTAAGGACCTAGATTTGTGACATAATCCTCAAAAACAGACTAGACAAGTAGAACCAGCTTTTCCATTACAAAGAGAGAGAGAAACTTTTGTGTTAAAAGTAAGATGTTAAACTGTTCCAAGAGCTTACTTCTCCATATTTTTGGGGCATTTAAGGGTTGAAGGAAAAAAAATACAGAAATTGAGAAAGATTCCTGAGCATCATGAGCATAGCCTATAGGCAGGCTAACTCTTCTCTTTGAAAGCAGGAAGATATTAGCTCAAGATTTACACTGTAAAAATTAATGCCTTTAAACTTGCAGTGAACATCTAAATCAGGCTTTGCTATTAGGCCCCACACCCACATCTGAAAAGATGAAAAGATGATGGAAGACAGATGGAAGACATTTAAAGAGTAGTGGATCAACACATTAACCAAGGGTGGATGTTAGAAGATAGAATACATGATTATGTTAGATGCCATATTTAAAAAAGTATCAGAGCTTGAGAACTATGAGATATTTTAAAAACTTTTTACACAGGTGGTGAAACAGGGGAAGAGGGACAAATGCAAACAATGAACTCAATGACAGAGTTTACTTAGTCAAGTGAGAAAATCAAAAACATATTGTTTTTTAAACAGATGACTGTTTTTAAGAAACTGTGTTAGTTAAGATTAATTTTGACTTAGGAACAAAACAGTTTAAAATCCAGAGAGAGAAATAAAAAAAAATACATAATTGCCATTAAAAATCAATTGAAAGTGAATTTTATCCAGGGCTTAAAAAAATATTTTTAAAATTAAACAATATGGACTAGACAAGTGCTAAAAAATAATGAACTGGATTAAAAAAGATCCCTTCAAGAGACACTTATAACAACTCTGAATTTTTATGTCCAAATACTATAGCAGCAAAGTACCAGCAAGAAAGATGTATAAGCAACATCAGGTTACCTTTCTTATTGATTTTTCAGAGCTCTTTGTACCTTCTGAATTTTAATTTTTTATTTACTTTGTGTATTGCAAATGTGTTAATATAGTAAGTAGCTTGTCTTTGTTGTGTTTATGGTGTCATCTATTTCATGGGAAATTTTAATTTTTAAACTATGAAATTTATTCTTTTTCTTTGCAGTTTGTGCTTTGAATTCTGTTTAATAAATCCTTCCCTGCTTGAACACTATTAAGTTATTTATCTATATTCTGTTTTAAAAGTATTAAAGTGTTTTTTCACATTTTGTTACTTACTCCAGCTGAAAGAATTTTGTTTATGATATGAGGTAGAGATATAATTTTATTTCTTCCAACTGGATAACCAAATTGTCTCAAAGCTATTAATTAAATAATATGTCCTTTTCTCATTGATCTATAAAGCTACCTCCATTATATGTGAAATTCCCCTATACGAGAATCTGATTCTGGGCTCTCTTTGCTATTTTTTCCCTCTATTTGTTTATGCCTTCACAAAGCCCAGTTTCAATTTCCATAACTTTGTAATTACTTTGACTTTATAATCCTTCTTGGAAAGGACTTTGTTCCTCTTCAAAACTGTTTTGGCTATTTATGGCTATTTTTACTTCCAATGAAATTTTTAAATTAATTTTTAATGAAATTGCATTGAATTTGTAAATTAATTTAGGGAGGATGACATCTTTGTGATATTTAGTCTTCCCACCCATGGACATTATAAAACTCTCCATTTATTTTAGGTCTTTTAAATGACTTTCAGTAATATTGTAAAATTTCCTCCAAAAGGCCTTCCATATTTTAAAAAATTACTCATATCTATCTCATTTTACTGATAGTGGTAAGTCCTATGTTTTAAAAATTACATTATCTTATTGGTTCAGATATATCATGTCTTTTTAAAAAAATTATAACTTTGGAATCATATTTCCAATTTGTTTACCATAGTCCCATGCTATCCAGTATTCTTCAAAACAAGATTTTTAGGGTGGCTGCACTAACATTTCAGTGTGGACAAGCCATAATTAATTTAACTATATTTAAAATTATTGGTATTTGTATTGTTTCTAACTTTCATGATTTTCATTCCAAGTTTTGTATACGTGCTGCTGAAGCAAACACCTAACTTTCATAATTTTTATTTTCTTTTATTTGAGTCCAACATGGGTCTTGAACTCATGAGCCTGAGATTGAGACCTGAGCTGAAATCAAGAGGTGGCTGCTTAATTGACTGAGCTTCCCAGGCACCCTATCTTTCATGATTTTAAACAAGACTGTGAACAGCTTTCTTGCTACATCTTGGCACACAACACTAATTATTTATTTAGGATTCATTCTTAGAACTTGAATTGTTGAGTCAAAATGTATACACATTTGATATATGTTGTCAAAATCAATCTAATGGTGCTTTGTTGAGAAATCATGGTATATTGTATAAAAGAACATTCTGCAAATTATGGTATATTGAAATGTACTTATTGACATGGAATATATAATGAAGAAAGTGGATTACAAGTAGTACTTAGGCATTATAATTTGTATAGGATTGTATTGAGCAGTAAAGAGAGGAGTGAATAAATGAATGAATAAATGATTCTGGAAGGAGAGACAATTGGGATGCAGCAGCAGTTAGCCCTGGGTAAGGGAATTATGTATGATTTTTATTTTCTACTTTTAAAATTCTCTATATTTTCCGTTTTCAGCAATATGCATGAATTATATATGAATAAAATTATAAGAAACCAACTTTGATATTCTTATATAGATTTAGTGGGATAACATCTCTCCATTTTTTTTTTTCATTTTTAGGAAACTTTATTCATGGCAGTTCTTTTTGTTTTTATGTTTTTTCCTGTCAGGAATGAGATAGACTAGGTATCTTACTGTAGCACTGTAATACATTGTTATAATTGTATTTAGCTGATAAATTGCATGACTAATTATTTTATTCCTCATTTGGTACTTAACTATATTTTAGGTGAGTTCAGAAATACCTTTGAATGAGTTTATTCAAGTCACCATCACGATGTTGAAATATCAATATCATATCTCTGGTGTTTGGGATATTACTATGCTTGTTGGTTACATTTGTGTCTTTGATGATGGAAGGCAGCCATCATTGCAAATGGCAAGAATACATGAAAGCCACTAATTGCAAACCCTTCCTCCTCTTTGCTTAAAACTGAAGCAAAAATGACTAGTGTAATTCACTCATGAGATACTTCATGAAGCTGTGGAAAAATAAATTAACTTTTCCATCCCTTACTAGCATGTTTTCAATCCCTCTTGAAGGTAAGTGGGATAACACTAAGAACAAACAGATTTTACAAACAATGAAAGCTTTCCAAACAATTGAGAAAAAAAATTGTTTTGAAACAATGACCTATGCTCCATCCTTTTATTTGAATGTGTTTTCTTTCTTCTTTCTATTTTTTAAATGTGTTTTCTTAAGGCAATGGCTGGCAAAGAGTTGAATGATTTTATGTTTAAAGCAATCTTTTCTCAGCAAGATACCCCACTGTCATCAGGTCTCTTTTCAGAGGGATTTTGAAACTGATACATGGTCGCTCATTCTGATTGCTTGCTCTACATCTACTCAGAGTGCACAATGTTCAAAAAAAATCACAAAGTTGAAATATTTTTATTTGGGCAACTTCTGCAATCAAGGTAATTCACTTTATCTTCAGAGAATAAAATGGAAAAAGGCAACCCAATCTCTGTGACCTTAAACTTCTATTGAAATTTAGAGGCATGTTAGCTCATCTGGTGAGAGCTTGGTGCTACTGACACCATGGCAGTGGGTTCTATTCCATTATAGGGCAGTGAGACTCAAAGGGAAAGCCTCATCACATTGGTGCAAACTCCCTGGGGTATCTGCTAGGCATTCTCAGTGAGGCAAAGGAGTGTGGATTTTTTAATGAATTATATCATAACCTAGGGATTATCCAAACTTGAAGCTATTTGTGGGATCAAGGAAGAGGGCCAACTGAGGCTGAGTGAAAGGCCCTACTGTACCTTAGGCCAGAGCACAGTAGAAGATGAAAAAAGTTAAATGAGCTTCAGGAAGTCCATGTCAGTCCAAGGCACTGCTTTGCGCATACCAAAGAAGATGGAGTTTGGCTACTAGGAAGATTTGCAGATGGAATCACTATGTAAACCAATGTCAGGATATCTGTCAATAGGGATTAGGACCCATCATTAGGCAAGGGCTCTGGGAATGGAGTCCATGTCTGGAAGGCATGTGGGCAAGTGCTGTAGACAGTTCCTCAGCTACCACTGGGTTCAGGGCTGAAAAGCTTGGACAGAAGCAAGACCTCTGGAATTTGGCCAACTGAGCTGTTAAGGAGTGGTGAAGGGTGGGAAGTGGGGAATGTTTGGTAAACTACACAGATATGTGCCCAGGCATTAGGTGTGGTTGTGGAATATATGCTGTGGTGTGTCTGGGAGCATGATTTAATTATAAGCTTCACCAGACAGATGAAGAGGAATGCTGACATCCCGTCTTTCTCTGCATTGGCTGGGTTGGGGACAGAGAGGGAATAAGGTGGGGGCCACAGATAAATCCAGCTGTAAGATGCTATGAACATAGAAGGAGAGGATAAAAGAGGGAGTGGAAAAGGTGTGAACAATTAGCAGTATTGCAAAAATGAGGTGGAGAGGATGTTCTATTGACAGCAACACCTTTTTCGTCCCTGACAGTTCCAGAAGGATATACTACATATCTAATGTAGCACTGTTTAATAGAATTTCTGCTTAATATGGAAATGTTCCATCCATTTCTTTTGAAGTAGGTTTTTCTACAAATTGTGGTAAAATATACAGGAGAGAATTCACAATTTTAACCATTTTTAAGTGTACAGTTCTGTGATATTAAACACATTCACATTGTTGCACAACCTTCAAGTGAATTAGATTTTTAAAATAGTTTTAATGATGACCAAACTCAGCCTCAGAGAGTTTGAGTAATTTGAATATTTGTTGGTAGTAGAATGAAGATTTGAGCTCCATGTTTGTCCAACTACAAATTCCATACTTTTTTATACAGCATACAGTGCCTTTATCAGAAGTAACTTGAAACTTATCCTCATTTGATTATTTATTACTTTTTATTTTTTTAAAGATTTTATTTACTTATTTGAGAGAGAGACAGAGAGAGATAGAGATAGCGAGCGAGAAAGAGAGAACAAGCAGGGAGGAAAGGGAGAAGTGAGCAGGGAGCCTGGTGCAGGGCTTGATCCCAGGATCCTGAGATCATGACCTGAGCCGAAGGCAGACACTTAACCGACTAAGCCATCCAGGTGTCCCTGATTATTTATTTTTATATTGAAGTGTGGTTGATATATAATATTATATTTGTTCCAGGTGTATAGTGATTCAACAGTCATATGCATTGCTTAGTGCTCACCATGATAAATGCAGTTACTGTCTGTCACCATACAAAGTTATTTCCATATTAACTATATTCTCAATGCTATGCTTTTTTATTTCATGATTTATTTATTTTATAATTGGAACTTTCTACCTCTTAATCACCTTTATCCATTTTTATATCCATTAGTCACATGTAGCTATTGAGCACATGACATATTGCTAATATGAGGAACTTTTTAATTCAACTTAAATTTAAACAGAAACATGTGACTAGTGCCTACTGGAATAGACAGAGCAGATCTAGATGCTAGAGTAAGTGATAGCAGCAAATCCTATATAGAGAATGATAAATTAATAATTATTAAAAAAAGAGTGGACAAAACCCAATCTTTCTTGTTGGCCTTGGTCATACTCCTGACCTCAAATAGATGGCATTCAGATTTTAACTTATAAAATGTAAACTCTGTCTGTAGTGATGAAAGTTCATTTTAATACTGAGATTCTTCACAGAGAGCATTGAATTCATTTCTGGACCTGTATTGTGCCAGAGTTTGTCCATCTGTAAAATGGTGATTCAAATCTTATTAGTATTTATCACAAGCAGTAGTTAATGGGTCAGTTTCTAAATATTCCTGTCAAATCATTTAGTAGTCGTTTGCAAACAGTTTCAGAAGCACACCACACAATCTACTCAAGTGTAAGAGAAAAAGAAGTAATTTCTTACTTTTTTTGGTCTCATTTAGAATATTGTGTTGTATTCATGTCACATGTTAGTACATTAACACTTTAATGTAATTAAATATATACATGTATTGCAAGTGCTGGCTCAAATATTTTTTCCTAATAGAGATGTACAATCAGAAAAGTATAGAGCTGTCTGGTCAGTAGTATATCCTACAGAAAAGGCTATCCTGGTCTAATGTGATTGAATGTTTATCCTAATCTCAGATATTTTGATAACATTGTTATGGAAAATACATTTTTAAAAGGCTTTTCTTTACAGTATATTCAAGAACTATATTAGCTGGTTCAGTTGTTAAAAGTTTGATAATTTTGTTTTGTACTCAGTTTTTCCTGTTTCTTCCCATGTCTGTATCTTTCCTATATTTCATTTTCCTATATCTTTATAGCTCTTTGTAACTATCTCTGAGAATCAATCAGAAGCTTTAAAACTCTACAGTCTCACATTGTAACCTGCTCTGGTTCTGGAAAGGGCTGCCTGCCTGCTGACATCTGGCTCCACAGTAATGTAAAATGAATACAGTTCTGGAAACTCTAGTCTTGAGAGCATCTTCCTTACTTATTTAAGTTCATTTATTGTTCTAATTTAGAGAGAGCAATTCTGCTTCTATTGCCCTTCTCCAAATCAATTAGGTTAAACTCTGAGGGACGGTCCCAGAATGGTTTTCAGAATTCCTCAGATGATTCTATTTTTTAAGAAAAGATTTGTTTATTTATTTGAGAGCACATGCATGACACAGTGGAGGGGGTGGCATGGGGGAGGGGAAGAGGAAGAGAACCTCAAGCAGACTTCCCGCTGAGCAGGAGCCTGTCCCAGGGCTTGAGCTCACCCATGAAATCATGACCTGAGCTGAAATCACAAGTCAGATGCTTAATTGACTGAGCCACCCAGGTACCCAGAGAATCCCCTAGACATTCTAATGTGTATCTGAAGTTGAGCCCCACTGAGATGGCTGTTTTTTGTTATCTCTGAGAACTGTTAAGCATCATCAAATATTACTCATTGTTACACATTGGTCCACTAGTGGCCACTCACCACTTGTGGCCATTTAAACTTAAATCAAGTGAAACCAAATGATATTACAAATGCAACTCAGTTGCATGAGTCTCATTCAAATGCTCAGTAGCCACAAGTGGCTAGTGGCTGGCTACTTTATTGCATAGCCCAGCTATATATAGAACATTTCCCTCACCACAGAGAATTCCATTGAGCTGTGCTAATGATCAGGAAACATCAGTTTGGAGAAGTGAAGGAGGGAGGGTCCACTGTAACAGAAACCCAAAGCATTCAGTGTGGTTGGTAGATGCTGTGTCTTATATTACATGGGAATTTCGTTTATGAGTCTCTTAATTTTTAAATTTAGTTGAAATGAATTTTGGTTAATATAACTGAAAGACTGATTTAATTTGATGTGACTTGCTTAGCTTACCTTGCTCCATTGTTAAGAGTGTTTGTGGCTACAGTTCACTCAATCCTGACTTGTTTTTTGTTATGTGTGCCATTTAAAGACAATTGAATCACAGAGGTTATCCCTTCTGAAATCTATATTTTTAATGGAAGAAGTGAACAGCTGGTGAAAAGTAGTCCCAAGGTTTCTAATCCCACCAAAGGAAAATATGGTGTCAGTCATTGCCTTGCACCATGACATTTGTGAAATCCAGGGAGGGACAGATCTCATGCTCTAATAACACGTCAATAGAAACATCTTAGTTTTCCACTACTGCAGAATTTTATGGTAAGAGGAACATTAGCAGTAAGAGAATATTGAACTTATTATCATTTTCACTTAAAACCTAAAAGCTGAAAGTAGCCATTTTACAGCTGAGGATTTGCATACTGACTTTTGGTATATAAATTTGAAAATCACTTTAATTCATTACATGATGGCTCCACTCAACACCATGAGATGGATTTTCACATGTACCTGCTATTTCCCTTCATATGCCCTCCTCCTATTTCGGACACTTTTATTAAGTCCCCCCCCTAGCATGTAAACAGAACACATCAGTCCATTAATGGAACTCATTATGCTCGTTTGTCTCTGCCAAGAACTATTGAAAATGATGACAATTGACTATGTAATTATAATTAAGCTTTTGTAGATGCATACACTTCATTTTTAACAAGTTCATTCTGTTAAGTTTCACCCTGTTTCAAATAATGACATTCACTGGTACAAAGTAGAATTATTCAAATGACAGTTTAAGTAATATGTTTGGCAGATAGCCTAGTTATTATATTCAATAATTTTAATCGTTGGCTCATAATATCCAGATAGTAACTCTAGGAAGTTTATTAGATTAGAATACCTATGAAGATTAGGTAGTATAGCTTATTCTGATAGGGTCTGATAACCAATGTGATCTTTTTTCCCACTTCAGTTCATATATCATCAGATTTAATTTCCTTCTCCCAAAGAAGGCTGTCTTTCCCAGTGTGATACTTCAGATTTTGTAAAAATGTAGTATTTTGAAGAATAACATATTAAATTAGATCTTCTTTTTACCTACTGAGCTAAAATTATAAGCATCACCAAATTACCAGAAAATTCTTGTAACATTCAGGTCCTTAATTCCAAAATGATTCCTTTTAAAAAGTTGTGATAATCTGGTATTTTTCAAAAGTAGCATGATTAGAAACTGCCCTGTCCCCCTCATTATTCTCTTAGTTTCTGTTCAGGGCATTTCATCAAAACTTACATTTTTCCTTCCTCTACTGTATGTGGTCTTTATATGCTTTCTCCCAGAAAAATAAAATCTTTAGTTTCAGGAGCTCTGTGTTCTATTCCTTCACTTTAAAATCATGGGAAAAATAACTGTCATTTCCTTATCCCTGTCTCCAATTCCCTCATCATTTTCAGCAAGCCAATTTTCTTCTCTTTCTTCTCCCTACTGTCAGAAACTTTATACTCTGCTCCATTCTCTGCAATTCAGGGCTCACAATTTCTTTGAGTTTCTTAGATTATCCTTTGTACTTGTGGCTACTTTTTCATTAAAAAAACCCTTCAATCTTTTTTTGACTTCATCATCTGTATATTGCCATATTTAAAGGCCATTTGCTTATTGATTGAAACTGGCTTTCCATCCTACTTAATCATATTGAATGCATAACTTCTAAATGAGTTAAAAATCATCATGTGCTGTGAAAGAATTTCTAGCATATTCAGGTTACTACATTATGTGCACTAAAGCTGAAGTGAAATAGCTTATAATGAATATAATATCAAGAAATAATAATGAGAATCTGCTTATCTGTGCACTGGGTCAAACAATCTATAAGGCAAGTCACCATTTCATTAGAAATTTGACAAATCATACTAGTATTTGGGGAGGTATAGCAGGGAAAAGAGCATGGACTTTGGGACTGGTGTCTTGAATGCTAACGTTTTGTCACTACCTAATTGTGTGAATCCATTGTTACTCTCCTAAGCCTTTCATTTATAAAATGAGGGTTAATATCTCAGGTGTTTTCAATGAAGTGATGTGTAAAGCACCCTCCACAGAACATAGGATAATAGCCCTCTGTAATGATAATTCTCTCCCTTCCAAAAAATGGTTACTTGTGCTTTGAATTCTGGATAAGTGAACTGCATGTTAGATATAACCATTTTAATAAAGGAACACTTAATTTTTAAAAAAAAAATTTAAAATAAGAGAACATTTTAAGAGAAATCATTACTGCATAAATGTGCTCCATAGTGGCTAAACTTGCTTTCACCTCGCTCACTGACTAAAACCTTGGTATTAGCTCTAATGAAAATATTAGGTTGAATATCTCATCTGCTTAAAACTCAACTAAATATTCTTTCTAGGTTTTAAAGTATTTCTAATTCAGTTACAAAGCAAGCCTGTCACTTGGCCCAAAACAATTTCTGCTACCTTTTCCCCAGTCAGACCATTCAGGCAGTTTTTCACTGACAGCAATTAAACAAGCCTTTTCTGGAAGGCTGGAGGTCTTAGACAAGAGGTAACTTTATGAATAAATCTAAAAGTCCATGTGTTCAACTCTAGTGGCTTCTTTCTTAACTGAAACAAAGGCCTGTCAGTTTAAACGGGATATTTTCAGATAGTTTATTGGAGACCTGTAATCATAGCAAGGATATACTTTACATACCATAACCATTTCCAACTTCATAAAAAAGGGCAAAAGTCTTTATGTTCTTTCCAGAAGGGAAAGGGTGCCTCTAGAGAGGCCCTTTCATTACCAAGAAAACTTGAAATTTCCTTATTAATTTTCCACCTATAGCTTCTTTTGGAATGCATGTTAATTATTTGTAATTTCATAACCTACGAATAAAGTCTAAGAAGCTGTCTCAGAGATTATACCAATAGGAGCAATTTGTCTTTTCATTTGGGCTACAGTATTCAGAATGAATCCTTAATCCTTTATCTTTTAACATAACTTCTGACTTCTACCAAATGGGGGCAGAATGAATGGCTTTTAGAAATGGGTGCAGGTGCAGTAAGTACAAGGCCAGGGAACCACTTCATTATCTTTACAAAATATCAGGACTTCAAAGAATCAAATGACGAAATGCACCTCATTCTGGGAGTTAGACTTATAATTAGCCTGTTGACCATGCCTGATGACTTACCTAAGTCTTGAACTATTTCTACAGGTTTTTTTATTTTTTATTTTAAGATTACATATGTATCTTATCTGGATTTAAGAGTGTTCTGGCCAGCTTATTTTGGAATTTTTTCTGCTACCCTAACTATTGTAGATATCACTGATGTCAGGTTTTGCATTTCGACTAAAGGCTTTTTTCTTTCATTCTTTCTCTTTCTCTCCCCGCGTCTCCAGCAATAAAATCTAGGTTTTATAGGAAACCAATAGTTATGTCAGGCTGCTAAGTCTCTTCCCACTGAAGGGCAAGTATTCTGGAGCAGCATGTATTTAGCATTTGACATTTGATAAACAAGCTTGTTTAAGATATTTCCAATACAGTTTCCGCTCTGGCAATTGCAAGCAAAGAGTCCGGTTGGTATTTCGTGAAGCAAACAGATGTGGACATTCTGTCTGCATCAAGATGCATTAATTTTTCTGAAAAGTGGTAAGAAATTGTGAGAGTGAATAATAGAATTCAAATCAGATGGGGCAAGATAGTTGATATTCAGGAATAAATCATCGTCTAATGAATTGGCTACTTTGTTTGGATTGAATGAGGAGTCACTGATACTGAAATACAGTCTGAGAAAAGGAACATGGGGATTCTGTAGTAGAGAGGCTAGCACTGGGATCCTCCTGCCCACAGTGGAATGTTGTCTTTGAAAATCACTGGTTCAGTTCAGTGCATAAAACATTCATTGATCATTACTCAAGAAAAGTAATTTATTTACAAACACAGAGTTAAGTATAGTGGGAAATACACAGAACTAAGTACAGTTTTTATTATTATGAAGATTTTATAGATCGAAGCATGTTTCAGAAAGAGAAATTTTCTGGCTCAGGGCACTAGATGACTTTTTTTGGCATAACCATGTGAGAAAGAATTGCTCTTGATAGATCAGTGATAAGAATTAAATATTTCATTTTGCTGAGCTCTCTATTAAAACAAGGGTGGTGGAACTTTGTGATCATTAAGGCTCTTGAATAATTCTCAGTTCATCATCCTTCTAGTATTAGTACTTGTCAGATCAGTATTTTAGGAAAGGAGCCCTGGTGATTTCTGTTAGTCACAAGGATATGACATAAATTCGTCCTTTAACAAGTACTTACCAAGCCTCTAATTTGCCCAGCTCTGAGCTTCCAGGACTATAGAGCATATCAAAGATCTCTGTTATATTGAAGGTGACAGAGTTTGCAAGTGAAACTTTATAGAAAAGAATAACCCCCTTTAAGCTTCAAGAAATCTAACATGCCCCCATTTCAGGATTTGTTAAAACACCAGCTAAAGGTGAACTAGTTTGTGATCAGTGGTAGGATTATTGTTTGAGACTGTCCCACTGGCAGGCACTACTTGTCCAGGAGAATGTAATTGGGTGTTGGTGACTCCAGCGAGGCTGGGAAGACTCATCCATGACCAAATTAAAGACAACAGGGACTTTATTTGTATCTAACTCTGCAGCGATTAGTGGGAGACGAAGAGACCCACGGGGAGACTGGGAGACAAACTGTTTCTTTTACAAGTTGGAGAAGGAAAATTGCAGGTCTGAGTTGCAGAACAGCTAAGGAATGGGAGAAAAGAGAGAGAACTTCACAGACTGAACCTTGGTGTCTTATTTATTCCTCTTGGCTACAGAATGCTTGCCAGCGGGAGACTCATCACTAAGATATTACAGGGAAATGAAGCCAGGCAAGAAAAATATGTATTGCTTTTCTCCTCAACCCATAAATTTTGTTATTAATAAATCAGATTCTTATAGAGCAGCCTGCTACAGCTGTCCTTAGAAACAAAGTTTTATTAGTAGAGTTTTTATTAAAATGCACAGTAGTTTTAAGAGTGAACATTATACTTTTAAGTCAAAATGCATGTCACTGAGAACACATGTGGTTGTTATTTACCCTTTACTTGATTTGGACTTTGAATCTTAGTTTTTTTTTGACATGCCATTAAAGGTGTGGTGACCTGTGATTTTTCCACTTTTGACACTCCCTACCCAGACTTCTGGGAAGATTCCAAAACAAGGCATTCCTATTGGTGGGCAACCTCTTTAGTTGTCTCAGTTTCCACGGGGGACATTTTTTTTTTTTAAGATTTTTGTTTATTTATTCACGAGAGACACACACACACAGAGGCAGAGGGAGAAGCAGGCTCCATGCAGGGAGCCCGATGCGGGACTCGATCCTGGGTCTCCAGGATCAGGCCCTGGGCTGAAGGCGGCACTAAACCACTGAGTCACTGAGGCTGCCCAAGGGACGTTTTTAAACAGAGCAGCAACAGTCAGAATAGGAATGCTGTGATCATTTTTTAAAATTAAATTTGAGATAAATATCATCAAAGTAAATTATAATTTTTCCAATATGATTCGACAAAGAGAATGATTAATATTATATGCACTTGTTTTACAGAAAAATTAGTTTTAAAACTTATAACAGGGATCCCTGGGTGGCGCAGCGGTTTGGCGCCTGCCTTTGGCCCAGGTCGCGATCCTGGAGACCCGGGATCGAATCCCACATCAGGCTCCCGGTGCATGGAGCCTGCTTCTCCCTCTGCCTGTGTCTGTGCCTCTCTCTCTCTCTCTCTGTGACTATCATAAATAAATAAAAATTAAAAAAAAAACTTATAACATATATGGTTTTTGTTTTCTTGATTTTAAACATGCTAGTTGCAAAGAAGAATCAATGTGTTATTTTGTAGTTTGTGTTTGTCAAGTGCTCTTCAGTCAGACAACTCCAGTTCAACAGGGCAGAGACTTGGACTGTTGTACACTTGTGGGCACATACTCTGGGGAGGGAACAGGCATGACCAGGGAGGGAAGACGGCATATTAATTAAGTTTTCTTCAGTGGTAATGCTGCAGCTGCTCTCTGCCATCATTGCTGAGCTTCTAGCATAAATAGGAACTTTGTTCCGGGGCTGGGATGAAAGAGAGCCCAGATTGGGTTTGGATAACGTGATTGGCTACCATGGTGGGCCCTGGTTTCTCCTGTGCAACTAGAACAATTAGAGCAGGTATGACTGGAGTTCTAGATCAGGAGGAAAGAGGAGGAAATGTGCCCTTTGCACCTCCAGGAAGAATCACTGTTCATCTGTATCCAAGTAGACTCATCAAGGACAATTAATTCACAATAGACCCTAGTGTTAAGAGAACTTGTCAGTTGATTTGAATTTGGGTGCTGGAAGATGACATCATGGGATATTATGGTTACTTATGAATACAGCTATTTATTGAGAAGATGGTAGATAAGGTGCTGGGCTGGGAGAAGGGCGAAGTTGGTAAATAGTCCAGGGGACAATTGAGGTTAGTTGGTGGTTGTGATTGTAGCATGATGGAAAAGTTGGTAATTAATTACCTTGAAAGAAAATTGAGCTAATGAACCAATGCTATTTGTATCATATACACAACTTTCTCCCCACTACTAATAGATTTATTCCCAAGTTATACAAGATACTGGAAACAGAGCATAACAATATGGGGGAGGGGACAAAGGGATAAAACCATAAATTGGATCTCAGGCTAATTAGCTTACAGAGCTGGATCAGGAGATTTAATGCAGAAACATGGATTCTAACTTACTACTTTTATTTAGCAATTTGTATAAGATTTCTCATACTGAAATTGATTATGTAAAGTGAATTGCCTTACCAGAAAGATCTGTTTGGAGGACTGCAATAATAAAGTTTCAGCAACTGATAGTGGCCAAGATGTTTTTAATGTATCAAATTTGTGTTATTAATATATTTTTAGTATGACTTTGGGTCATACCAAAACTGATTTATGTATTTAACTAACTTAACTATTGAAGTCTAACAGGTAATTATGTCTAATAGTAGACAAGACAGATATAGTCTCTGCTCTTGTATGGTTTGCAACTGAGTAGACTGATATTTTGTTGTGATTGTTTTACTTCTTTAATTGGGGAAGCTAATAATTTCGACTTGTGTTAGGTTCTAGTGTTAAAAATGAAAATGTAAAAGAAATGAAAATGTAATGTGCATTTCTGAGGTTCAGCAATACTTAGTTTTTCTTTTCCATTTAAAGAGAAATCTAGTGTCCAACATAGGCTAATATATATATATATATTTCTTAAACACATATAGGTTTTGGAATCGTGTTGCTAAATATCTAGGAGTCAGCTTTATTGCAGGAATTATTTTCCTGGTCCTAGAAGAGAGTATTAGCTCTGAAAATGATAATAAACACACTATATTAATATACACAATAAATGTTGAAGCCCACTACAGAATTGCATTAGATTTGGAGGTTATAAAGTGAACTTCATGTTGAGTATGTTGACTCCATCCCTGTAATTAGTTTGGTATTACACAGTCATTTAAATATTAAAGTGTCAATTAGTATTTTAGTTGTAATTTTGGTAAATGCTGAGAGGGAGTATTAGTGCTATGAGAACAGCATTTATTATTATTATTATTTTATTTATTTATTTATTAGCATTTATTATTATTTATTATTATTATTGTGTTAGTGTGGAGGATAAGAGAAAATTTCCTTGAGGAAGGAATGTTTGATTGGATTCAAAGAGATAAGTAAGAGTTAAATAGACAAGAGAAAGGAGAGGGTACATGAAAGAGGAAGAACCTTCTAGACAGATTTCTCGTTATCTCTCTACCTCTATCTTCACTTCTGTTTCTCTGTCTCTCTATCTGTATCTCCCTCTATCCTTATATTTTAAAAAATATAAAAAGATACAATAGGGATAAATTTATGTGCCGAATTACAAAGCTTATTTTATATCCTGAAGATGGAGATGAGAAGTTTTTAAGCAGCAAAGGTATCATCTTTGTAGTTTCTATTTGTTTATGGATACTGTTTCTGGTAGCCTTAACTTTTCCTCTTGACTAGCTTTATGGTCTTCTCCAGAGACAATGCAATCATTATTATAAAATTATATGTATAATTGAGATGAAATTGGCATATAACATTACATAAGTTTCAGATGCACAATATTATAATTCAATATTTATATATACTACATACAGAGTGATCACTGCCATAAGTTTCGTTACCATCCATCACCATACAGTTGGGTCTTTTAACCCATTTTGCCCACCCCCAACCTCATTCCTTCTGGTAACAACTAATCTCTTCTCTATATTTATGAGTTTGTTTTTGTTTTGTTTTATGTGTCCATTTGTTTTGTGTTTTAGATTCCATATATAAGTGAGATCATATAGTGTTTTTCTCTGACTTATTTCACTTAGCATAATACCTATGGTTAGGTTCATCTATGTTGTTGTAAATGGCAAGATTTCCTTCTTTTTATAGCTAAGTGATGTTCTATTGTATATTTATAAACTACATTGACTTTATCCAATCATCCATCAATGAACACTTAGATTGTTGCTATATCTTGACTGTTGTAAATAATGCTTCATTGAGCACAGGGGTGCATATATCTTTTTGAATTAGTGTTTTCTTATTCTTTGGATAAATACCCAGAAGTGAAATAGCTGGATCATATAGTAGTTCTATTTTTAATTTTTTAGGTATCTCCCTACTATTTTCCACAGTGGTTGTATCGATTCACATTCATACTAACAGTGCACAAGGGTTCTCTTTTCCACATCCTTTCTAGTACTTGTTATTTCTTGTCTTTTTTTTTTTTTTTTTTTGAGAGGTAGAAAGAAAGAGGGGGGAGGGGTAGAGAGAGAAGAAGAGAGAGAATCTTAAGTAGGCTGTATGCCCGGCATGGAGCCCAACACAGGGCTCTATCTCACAACCTTGAGATCATGACCTCAGAGTCATGAGATTAAGAGTCGATGCTTAACTCACTGAGCCACCCAGGCATCCCCATTTCTTCTCTTTTTGGTAATAGTCATTCTAACAGGTATGATGTGATATCCCTCTGAGGTTTTAATTTGTATTTCCCTGATGATTAGGGGCATTGAACATCTTTTCATGTGCCTGTTGGCCATCTGTATTTCTTCTTTATAAACATGACTATTAAGATTTTCTGTCCATTTTTAAAGCAGAAAAGTTGTGGGAGTATTTAATATATTTTGGATATTAATCTTTTATTGGGTATATGATTTGCAAATATTTTCTCCATTCAGTAGGTGGCCTTTTCATTTTGTTGATGGTTTCCTTCGCTGTGCAGAACCTTTCTAGTTTGATGTAGCCCCATTTTTTTATTTTTGTTTTTTCCCCCTTGCCTTTGGAGTCAGATAAAAAAAAAAAAAAAAAAAAAAAAAAAAAAAAAACTTTGTTAAGACCAATGTCAGTGAGCTCACTGCCTATGTTTTCTTCTAGAAATGTTATGGTTTCAAGTATTATATTCAAGCTATTAATCAATTTTGAGTTAATTTTTGTATATAGTATAAGACAGTGGTTAAGTTTCCTTCTTTTGCATGTGACTGTCCAGTTTTCCAAGTACCATGTATTGAAGAGATTATCCTTTTCCCATTGTATATTCTTGGTTCCTTTGTCATAAATTAATTGACCATATAAGTGTAGGTTTTTTTCTGAACCCTGTATTCTGTTACATTGATCTATAGGTCTCTTTTTATGTTAATACTACATTGTTTTGTTTATTTTGGCTTCATAGTATAGTTTGAAATCAGGAGTGTGATATCTCTAGCTTAGTTTTTTTTCAAGATTATTTTGGCTATTAGGGTCTTTTGTGGTTCCATAGAAATTTTAAGATTATTTGTTCTAGTTCTGTGATAAATGCATTGGAATTTTGATAGATTGCATTGAATGTGTAATATTGCCTTGGGTTGGATGGACATTTTAACAATAATTAATTCTTCCAATTCATGAGCATAGAATATTTTCCATTTTTTGGTATCTTTTTCAACTTCTTTTATCAGTGTCTTGTGGTTTTCACTGTATAGGTCCTCACATCCTTGTATTCCTAGGGATTTTATTCTTTTTGATTCAGTTGCAAATGGGATTATTTTCTTAATTTCACTTTCTGATAGTTCATTATTAGTATATAGAAATTCAACAGATTTCTGTATATTGATTTTAACTTCGCACCTTTACTTTTTTCATTTATTGTTCTGTTTTTTTTGGTGGAGTCTTTTAGGGTTTTCTATATATGGTATTAAGTCATTTGCAAATAGTTTTACTTCTTCCTTGCCAATTTTTTTTAAGATTTATTTATTTATTTATGATAGAGAGAGAGAGAGAGAGAGAGAGAGAGGTGCAGAGACACAGGAGGAGGGAGAAGCAGGAAAGGAAAGCAACTGACTTTTGTATATTGATCTATATCCTTTACTTGGTGTAATCACTTCTTAGTTCCAGGAGGGTTTTATTTTGTTATGTTTTGTAAATTCATTGGAATTTTCTGCATACACAATCATGTCATCTGCAAATAGAGACAGTTTTATTTCTTCCTTTACAATCTGTATACCTTCATTTTAGTTTTCTTGCTTTATTACACTTGCTAAGATTTTCAATGTGATGTTGAATAGAGAGTGGCAGAGGACATTCTTGCCTTGTTCCTGATTTTAGGGGGAAAGCATCCAGCTTTCATCATTAAGGAGATGTTAGCTATAGGTTTTTGGTTTTTAGTTTAGTTTAGTTTTTTTTATGGATGTCTTCTAAGAAATTGAAGTAATTAACTATTGCTACTTTACTGAGAGGTTTTTTTTTTAAGTCATGAATGGGTATTCAGTTTTGTTAAATGCTTTTTATGTGTCATTTGATATGATCATATGACTTTCTCTGTTGATGTAGTGGATTAACATTGATTTATTTTCAAATATTGAACTTGCCTTTATGTACCTAGAAAGAATTCCAGTTGTATAATTGGTCATGATGTATAATTCCTTTCATTCATTCTGGATTTGACTTCATGACATTAGTTGAACATTTTTTGTGCCAATGCTCAGGGCAGATTTGGTCCGTAGTTTTTCTTTCTTATAATGTCTTTATATCATTTTGGTATCAGAGTAGTGCCAGATTCATGGAATACATTAGAAAGTGCTCTCTCTGCTTTTGTTTTCTGAAAGAGACCATAGAGAATTGGCATGCTTTCTTTCTTAAATAGATTTTTTAAGAAACAATTCATGAACCACCTCAGCCTAGTGAATTTTTAGGAAGATTGTTAATTATCAATTGAATTTATATTATAGATATAGGGATATTCAAGGTACTTGTATCTCATGTTGTAAGTTTTGGTAGTTTGTGCCTTTCAAAGAATTAGTATATTTCCTATAAATTATCTGATTTATGCATAGATTTTGCTCATGATATTTCTTTGTTAACCTTTTAATGTCCAGTCAATAATGGTGACTCTCATTTGTGCTATTGACAATTTATGGCTTCTTTCTCTTTTTTTCAATTATACTGGTTAGAACTTTATCAATGTTGTCTAACTATCTTTTCAGAGAACCAGTTTTGGTTTCATGATTTTCTTTGTTGTGCTCCCATTTTCAATTTAATTAATTTATGCTCTGATTTTTATTATTTTTCTACTGCTTGCTTTAGGCTTACTCTTCTTTCTCTAGTTTCCTGAGGTGGGAGCTTGGGTTATTGACATACTTCACTTATCTAATGTGTGAATTTAATGCTGTAAGTTTTCTTCTTGAATGCTATAAGTATTGTATTATACAGAGAGAGAGAGAGGCTGAGACACAGGCAGAGGGAGAAGCAGGCTCCATGCAGGGAGCCCAACGTGGGACTTAATCCTGGGTCTCCAGGATCCCGCCCTGGGCTGAAGGCAGGTGCTAAACCACTGAGCCACCCGGGCTGCCCTCATTTAGTTAAAAATTCTTAAAAATTTCTATCAAGGCTTATTCCTTGGGCCATATGTTCTTTAAAAGTATGTTGTTTAATCTCCAAATATTTGAGAATATTCCAGTTATCTTTCTATTATTGATTTCTAGTTTATTTCAGTGCTTTTTAGTTTATTTAGTGGTTTATATTATTTCTTTTTAAAATATTTGTTAAGGGTGTTTTTATGGCCCAGAATGTGGACCATCAAGTTCTGTCTTGGAACTTGAGAATAATATGTATTCATCTGTTGTTTGATGGAGTATTCAATAAATATTAGCTAGATCAGGTTGAATGATAGTGTTGTTGAAGTCAACTTTATCCATATTGATTTTTCTGTCTACTTAAACTTATCAGTTATTGATAGGGAGATGATGAAGTTTCTTTCTAGCTGTAATAGCAGATTTGTGTATTTTCAGTACACACCAGAAACATCTAAAAAAAAAAAAAGGATAAAATATATGAAATAAGAGTTTATAAACCTCCGATATCAGGCAGTGTGAGGCACTACTTCTTGAGAAAAAGAAATTAAATGAAGTGAGTCGTACAATTGCTCCAGTTTCTTACATAGAGAGAATTCTAGACCATAGCTCAGGGAAAGGGAACTCAGATGTAACTAATCATAGAGGTAGCACATGATAGTTGTTCAGTAAATCGCACAGGAAAGAAACGTTACAAGAAAGGAGGAGGTAGAGCCATTAGACTGGGGTGCATCCAAAATTGACTGTAGGTGAAATGAGATTTTACTTGGGTTTTGGAGGCCAATATAAGAGGATTAGAAAGAGAAAAGATGGTGATGTTGGAAAGTATCATCTAAAAATAGGTACAGGTCCAACCCTGTTTCATAAAAATAAGTTTGTGGAGGGAAATTGTAAAGGTAGACTTGAAAAGTACTTTGGGATTATTTATGGAAATTCATGAGACTTAATGTAATGTTTGATTTTATTTAGTGGGTCAGTGGCTTTTTAAATGTAAAGTAGAACCAGTAAACCTCTTAAAAATAAATTATTTCCCTAATCCCAACACAACACACACACACACACACACTCAGACATAGCTGCTTTAGACACGGGGAAAATGTGGTGACCAGAAGTCCCAACCACACCACCTGTGATACTTCCTCAGAACTAAGTTTTCAGAGCATAAAGTTTCTGTAAGCTAAGGAAGTCTTTGAGAGATTCAGACAGAAAGTAACAGGATGAATTGGGTGTGTAATGAAGATAAACCAATTGCCAATTGCAAGGTAATTAGATTGGAAGGGAGGGGGGAGGAGCAAGATGGCGGAAGAGCAGGGTCTCCAAATCCCCTGTCTCCACCAAATTACCTAGAAAACCTTCCAATCATCCTGAAAATCTATGAATTCGGCCTGAGAATTAAAGAGAGACCAGCTGGAATGCAACAGTGAGAAGAGTTTGCGCTTCTATCAAGGTAGGAAGACAGGGAAAAAGAAGTAAAGAAACAAAGGCCTCCAAGGGGGAGGGGCCCCGCGAGGAGCCGGGCTGAGGCCGGGGCGAGTGTCCCCAGGACAGGAGAGCCCCGTCCCGGAGGAGCAGGAGCTGCACCGACCTTCCCGGGCGGAAAGGGGCTCGCGGGGAGCTGGAGCAGGACCCAGGAGGGCGGGGGTGCCCTCGGGTTCCCTGAGACAGTAACAGAGCAACTGCGCGCCCAGGAGAGTGCGCCGAGCTCCCTAAGGGCTGCAGCGCGCACGGCGGGACCCGGAGCAGCTCGGGGGGGCTCGGGCGGCGGCTCCGCGGAGGGGGCTGCGGGGCGGGAGCAGCTCGGAGGGGCTCGGGCAGAGGAAGAGGCTCCGTGCGGAGGGGGCTGCGCGGTTCCAGGAGCAGCTCGGAGAGGCTCGGGTGGCAGCTCCGCGGAGGGGGTTGCGCGGCCCGGGAGCGCGAATCCACCAGCGCAGGCCCCGGAGCACAGGGCGCCGGGACACAGCCCAGGATCCGGCCTCCCCCGGGACAGGCAGAGGCCGGGAGGGCCCAGGACAGCGAGGACGCTCCTGCCCCAGCTGAGCAGATCAGCGGCCCCGCCCCGGAGCCTCCAGGCCCTGCAGACGGAGTTCCTGCCGGAGCTGACTCCAGGTTTCCAGAGCTGCCCCGCCACTGGGGCTGTTCCTCCTGCGGCCTCACGGGGCAAACAACCCCCACTGAGCCCTGCACCAGGCAGGGGCACAGCAGCTCCCCCAACTGCTAACACCTGAAAATCAGCACAACAGGCCCCTCCCCCAGAACACCAGCTAGACGGACAACTTCCAGGAGAAGCCAAGGGACTTAAAGAACACAGAATCAGAAGATACTCCCCGGTGGTTCTTTGTTTTGTTTTGTTTTGTTTTTGTTTTGTTTTGATTTTTGATTTGTTTCCTTCCCCCACCCCCCTTTTTTTTCTCCTTTCTTTTTCTCTTTTTCTTCTCTTTTTTTTTCGTTTTTTTTTCTTCCCTTTTTTTCTCTTTCTCTTTTCTTTCCTTCTTTCTTTCCTCTCTTTTTCTCTTATTCCCAATACAACTTGCTTTTGGCCACTCTGCACTGAGCAAAATGACTAGAAGGAAAACCTCACCTCAAAAGAAAGAATCAGAAACAGTCCTCTCTCCCACAGAGTTACAAAATCTGGATTACAATTCAATGTCAGAAAGCCAATTCAGAAGCACTATTATACAGCTACTGGTGGCTCTAGAAAAAAGTATAAAGGACTCAAGAGACTTCATGACTGCAGAATTTAGAGCTAATCAGGCAGAAATTAAAAATCAATTGAATGAGATGCAATCCAAACTAGGAGTCCTAACGACGAGGGTTAACGAGGTGGAAGAACGAGTGAGTGACATAGAAGACAAGTTGATAGCAAAGAGGGAAACTGAGGAAAAAAGAGACAAACAATTAAAAGACCATGAGGATAGATTAAGGGAAATAAACGACAGCCTGAGAAAGAAAAACCTACGTTTAATTGGGGTTCCCGAGGGCGCCGAAAGGGACAGAGGGCCAGAATATGTATTTGAACAAATTCTAGCTGAAAACTTTCCTAACCTGGGAAGGGAAACAGGCATTCAGATCCAGGAAATAGAGAGATCCCCCCCTAAAATCAATAAAAACCGTTCAACACCTCGACATTTAATAGTGAAGCTTGCAAATTCCAAAGATAAAGAGAAGATCCTTAAAGCAGCAAGAGACAAGAAATCCCTGACTTTTATGGGGAGGAGTATTAGGGTAACAGCAGACCTCTCCACAGAGACCTGGCAGGCCAGAAAGGGCTGGCAGGATATATTCAGGGTCCTAAATGAAAAGAACATGCAACCAAGAATACTTTATCCAGCAAGGCTCTCATTCAAAATGGAAGGAGAGATAAAGAGCTTCCAAGACAGGCAGCAACTAAAAGAATATGTGACCTCCAAACCAGCTCTGCAAGAAATTTTAAGGGGGACTCTTAAAATTCCCCTTTAAGAAGAAGTTCAGTGGAACAGTCCACAAAAACAAGGACTGAATAGATATCATGATGACACTAAACTCATATCTCTCAATAGTAACTCTGAATGTGAACGGGCTTAATGACCCCATCAAAAGGCGCAGGGTTTCAGACTGGATAAAAAAGCAGGACCCATCAATTTGCTGTCTACAAGAGACTCATTTTAGACAGAAGGACACCTACAGCCTGAAAATAAAAGGTTGGAGAACCATTTACCATTCGAATGGTCCTCAAAAGAAAGCAGGGGTAGCCATCCTTATATCAGATAAACTAAAATTTACCCCAAAGACTGTAGTGAGAGATGAAGAGGGACACTATATCATACTTCAAGGATCTATTCAACAAGAGGACTTAACAATCCTCAATATATATGCCCCGAATGTGGGAGCTGCCAAATATATCAATTATTAACCAAAGTGAAGAAATACTTAGATAATAATACACTTATACTTGGTGACTTCAATCTAGCTCTTTCTATACTCGATAGGTCTTCTAAGCACAACATCTCCAAAGAAACGAGAGCTTTAAATGATACACTGGACCAGATGGATTTCACAGATATCTACAGAACTTTACATCCAAACTCAACTGAATACACATTCTTCTCAAGCGCACATGGAACTTTCTCCAGAATAGACCACATATTGGGTCACAAATCGGGTCTGAACCGATACCAAAAGATTGGGATCGTCCCCTGCATATTCTCAGACCATAATGCCTTGAAATTAGAACTAAATCACAACAAGAAGTTTGGAAGGACCTCAAACACGTGGAGGTTAAGGACCATCCTGCTAAAAGATGAAAGGGTCAACCAGGAAATTAAGGAAGAATTAAAAAGATTCATGGAAACTAATGAGAATGAAGATACAGCCGTTCAAAGTCTTTGGGATGCAGCAAAAGCAGTCCTGAGGGGGAAATACACCCAATACAAGCATCCATCCAAAAAGTGGAAAGAACTCAAATGCAAAAGCTAACCTTACAACTAAAGGAGCTAGAGAAAAAACAGCAAATAGATCCTACACCCAGCAGAAGAAGAGAGTTAATAAAGATTCGAGCAGAACTCAACGAAATAGAGACCAGAAGAACTGTGGAACAGATCAACAGAAGCAGGAGTTGGTTCTTTGAAAGAATTAATAAGATAGATAAACCATTAGCCAGCCTTATTAAAAAGAAGAGGGAGAAGACTCAAATTAATAAAATCATGAATGAGAAAGGAGAGATCACTACCAACACCAAGGAAATACAAACGATTTTAAAAACATATTATGAACAGCTATACTCCAATAAATTAGGCAATCTAGAAGAAATGGATGCATTCCTGGAAAGCCACAAACTACCAAAACTGGAACAGGAAGATATAGAAAACCTGAACAGGCCAATAACCAGGGAGGAAATTGAAGCAGTCATCAAAAACCTCCCAAGACACAAAAGTCCAGGGCCAGATGGCTTCCCAGGGGAATTCTATCAAATGTTTAAAGAAGAAACCATACCTATTCTACTAAAGCTGTTTGGAAAGATAGAAAGAGATGGAGTACTTCCAAATTCGTTCTATGAGGCCAGCATCACCTTAATTCCAAAACCAGGCAAAGACCCCACCAAAAAGGAGAATTACAGACCAATATCCCTGATGAACATGGATGCAAAAATTCTCAACAAAATATTAGCTAATAGGATCCAACAGTACATTAAGAAAATTATTCACCATGACCAAGTAGGATTTATCCCCGGGACACAAGGCTGGTTCAACACCCATAAAACAATCAATGTGATTCATCATATCAGCAAGAGAAAAACCAAGAACCATATGATCCTCTCATTAGATGCTGAGAAAGCACTTGACAAAATACAGCATCCATTCCTGATCAAAACTCTTCAGAGTGTAGGGATAGAGGGAACATTCCTCAACATCTTAAAAGCCATCTACAAAAAGCCCACAGCAAATATCATTCTCAATGGGGAAGCACTGGGAGCCTTTCCCCTAAGATCAGGAACAAGACAGGGATGTCCACTCTCACCACTGCTATTCAACATAGTACTGGAATTGCCTCAGCAATCAGACAACAAAAAGACATTAAAAGCATTCAAATTGTCAAAGAAGAAGTCAAACTCTCCCTCTTCGCCGATGACATGATACTCTACATAGAAAACCCAAAAGTCTCCACCCCAAGATTGCTAGAACTCATACAGCAATTCGGTAGCGTGGCAGGATACAAAATCAATGCCCAGAAGTCAGTGGCATTTCTATACACTAACAATGAGACTGAAGAAAGAGAAATTAAGGAGTCAATCCCATTTACAATTGCACCCAAAAGCATAAGATACCTAGGAATAAACCTAACCAAAGATGTAAAGGATCTATACCCTGAAAACTATGGAACACTTCTGAAAGAAATTGAGGAAGACACAAAGAGATGGAAAAATATTCCATGCTCATGGATTGGCAGAATTAATATTGCGAAAATGTCAATGTTACCCAGGGCAATATACACGTTTAATGCAATCCCTATCAAAATACCATGGACTTTCTTCAGAGAGTTAGAACAAATTATTTTAAGATTTGTGTGGAATCAGAAAAGACCCCGAATAGCCAGGGGGAATTTTAAAAAAGAAAACCATAGCTGGGGGGGGGGCATCACAATGCCAGATTTCAGGTTGTACTACAAAGCTGTGGTCATCAAGACAGTGTGGTGCTGGCACAAAAACAGACACATAGATCAGTGGAACAGAATAGAGAATCCAGAAGTGGACCCTGAACTTTATGGGCAACTAATATTCGATAAAGGAGGAAAGACTATCCATTGGAAGAAAGACAGTCTCTTCAATAAATGGTGCTGGGAAAATTGGACATCCACATGCAGAAGAATGAAACTAGACCACTCTCTTTCACCATACACAAAGATAAACTCAAAATGGATGAAAGATCTAAATGTGAGACAAGATTCCATCAAAATCCTAGAGAAGAACACAGGCAACACCCTTTTTGAACTCGGCCATAGTAACTTCTTGCAAGATACATCCACGAAGGCAAAAGAAACAAAAGCAAAAATGAACTATTGGGACTTCATCAAGGTAAGAAGCTTTTGCACAGCAAAGGATACAGTCAACAAAACTCAAAGACAACCTACAGAATGGGAGAAGATATTTGCAAATGACGTATCAGATAAAGGGCTAGTTTCCAAGATCTATAAAGAACTTCTTAAACTCAACACCAAAGAAACAAACAATCCAATCATGAAATGGGCAAAAGACATGAACAGAAATCTCACAGAGGAAGACATAGACATGGCCAACATGCACATGAGAAAATGCTCTGCATCACTTGCCATCAGGGAAATACAAATCAAAACCACAATGAGATACCACCTCACACCAGTGAGAATGGGGAAAATTAACAAGGCAGGAAACAACAAATGTTGGAGAGGATGTGGAGAAAAGGGAACCCTCATACACTGTTGGTGGGGATGTGAAATGGTGCAGCCACTCTGGAAAACTGTGTGGAGGTTCCTCAATCAGTTAAAAATATACCTGCCCTACAACCCAGCAATTGCACTGTTGGGGATTTACCCCAAAGATACAAATGCAATGAAACGCCAGGACACCTGCACCCCGATGTTTATAGCAGCAATGGCCACGATAGCCAAACTGTGGAAGGAGCCTCGGTGTCCATCGAAAGATGAATGGATAAAGAAGATGTGGTTTATGTATACAATGGAATATTACTCAGCTATTAGAAATGACAAATACCCACCATTTGCTTCAACGTGGATGGAACTGGAGGGTATTATGCTGAGTGAAGTAAGCCAGTCGGAGAAGGACAAACATTATATGTTCTCATTCATTTGGGGAATATAAATAATAGTGAAAGGGAATATAAGGGAAGGGGGAAGAAATGTGTGGGAAATATCAGAAAGGGAGACAGAACGTAAAGACTGCTAACTCTGGGAAACGAACTAGGGGTGGTGGAAGGGGAGGAGGGCGGGGGGTGGGAGTGAATGGGTGATGGGCACTGGGGGTTATTCTGTATGTTAGTAAATTGAACACCAATAAAAAATAAATTAAAAAAAAAAAGATTGGAAGGGAAATTGAAGTTAGGCAAGGAAACACATTAGGAGTTGCTGCATTGATCTAGGCAAAAAGGGATGGAAGCAAGAAGTAGGATGATGGCAGTAAAGGCAGAAAGAAAGAGGCTCAAGGAAGAAATACACAAGGGAATACTAGGTTGTGGTGATTTCTTGGATGTGAAAGAAGGGAGGGAAAGAGCATTAAATTGCTCTTAAAGAACTGGATAATGCATAGTCCCTTGACCTGGTACACTTAGGGGCCATGACTATATAAATAACAATTTATGGTTACATAATTCTCTTAGGCTCAAATCTCTGAGCTGTCCTTGGGACCTAGGGCACACTAGTTATTCTAAACTTATTTCTCCTGTTAGTGGGCCACTGTAACAGCTTCCACCTTATAGGATACATGTCTAATATTTGAAGATAAAGCATTAGAATTGATGCAGGGGAGTTTCTCTGGAGCAAGTTTTATTAGCTCTTACCTTTATTTAATTAACTAATTAGCACTTCGGTTTTCTTCAACATATTGAATTAAAACACTTTTAGTGTATTTCTTTGGCTTTTTAATATCTCATGAATAATGTGAAATTTTTGAGAAACAAACGAAAAGTGATTATGTAAATGTTTGAAATATTTAATAATACATTAAAGTAGTCTTAGGAAACTGGAAAAATTACTAGTTATACTTGCTTTTTTGTAGAGGCACAGGGTGTTAAAAAAAAGATGATTTCAGAAAAAGTTTAAAAAGGAGAATGCATTACAAGCAAATAATCCAATGAATTCTTTTAATTAATGAATATTCAGATAACATATTAATTTTTCCTGAGATACAGAAGCCAGGCCAAGGAATTTAAAGAATGGGGGGAAAAAAAAAAGAGTGATTAAACAAACTTAATTAGAAGTAATCTTTTAAACTAACTTGTATGATCCATAGGACAGATGTTTTTACTTTAGGACCAGGACATAATTGCTGAAGCAACTGATATGTGTGTAGACCATTTTTCCTTGCTTGAACTCAGCCCCTGAGCTGCTTTATAGCATACCTTGCAGATCCCAGGCAGCCTTGGGGGACATTCCCTACAGCTTGCCTTAACCTGGAGAGAACCATATATACCTTCTCTCTCCCTTTTATTCCCATTCCAGTTGCCCATGTTACTTAATTTAATAAATTCCTTTAAGTTAACACTTCCTAGTGGATTAGAATCATTCAAATTAACTTTGAGTGCTGCTAAGTGGAAGTTCTATACTCAGTCTTTCTAAATCCTTGCAACAGTGTGACAAGGATATTAGAGAAGGCTTAACCCAAGGGTATAAAATTCAAACTGGTGGCATTTCACACTAAATGGTGGGCTTGCTGGATGAAAGATAATTTATTTTCTTAATCCTTCATAGGAAACCAGTGGGTAATCCTTGAATTATTGCAAGCTTAACATTTTAAAAAGAGAGTATACAGGAATTTGCTTTGATGCCAGTGTTACCTAATCAGTAACACAACCTGAGAGCTAATAATGTGTGTACACTAGTATATCCATAGCAAGATATTTGTATTGTGCTGCTGAATATTTTACTCAGCCACTCTGGAAAAGGATATTTTAGTGTATTGAATGACACTACATCTTGTTTATATGACATTACAAGCTAAAATGCTATTTGCTGCAAAATAAATGTCTTGATGTCAAGAGCTGCCTGTTTAATATTTACGTGATTTAAGCTAATTGTTTTTTTCTCTCTGCTTTGTGAATTCAGTTTTGGTCTTTTGATTTTTTTTTTTTTACCAATAGTTAAATTAGGCAAAGGGAAGTGAGCTTAAATAAAATACATATCAATCTAGATTACTGCTCTACAAATAATTCTGGAAAATGTCTTGGTGGAGAGCATAGAGTTTTTAATTTTACTTTTGGATTATAATTATACATGTCATTCCTATGCCCCATTACTCTATATAATTAACTGGCTGTATGTTCCATAGCAACACAGCCTGTAATCATTGGCTCTGATCTGTGATTCTCATTTAACCTAGGTTAAAATAGAAGTAGAAAATGGGTCATTTTTTTACCTTCTTCCACTCAATTCCAATTTGATTTTTTTTGAACTACTATAAAATATTTGTGCAATATTGTCACTGGTAAATGACACTGGTATGTGACAATTACCATTTACAATGTAAAAGGATGCCTTCCTCATTGAGCTATGCCCTAGGGTCCTACCACATGCAGTTGGACAAATAAAATGTACAATTTTCTATTTTTGTTCTGTTTGTGTGTTTTTAAAAAAGATTTTATTTATTTTAGAGAGAGACAGAATGAACTGGGTGGGGAGGAGCAGAGGGAGAGGGAGAGGTAGGCTCCCCACTGAGCAGAGAGCAGGACACACAGGGCTCCATCCCAGGACCCTGGGATTATGACTTGAGCAGAAAGCAGATGCTTAACCCACTGAGCCACTGAGGTGCCCCCTGTTTGTACATTTTGTAGGGACTTTGATGTTTGAAAAATATAGTACATTGAAGGGTAGAGAAAATACTTGTTAATGCTAATTGAATCCATCTTTCTCTGTTTGACTATCTGATGATTTAATAAATATTCAACTCTCTCCTTGATATATCCAGTTGTGTCTATTGTGGCCATTTTTGTTTGTGTTCAACAACCTTAGATCATCTATTTGTGACACTCAACTCCTCTGAATATATTTCTTCTAAATTTCTCCAGAAAAGGAAATTTCATGATTTGGCTTAAATGTAACTTCCTCTGTTAGAGAAGCTTTCTTTGTCTTCTCCTCCTTGATCCACCTCCTCCCTTCCATTGTGTTTTGGGAATTTTGTTCATTCATTCATTCATCTAGTGACTACTGAATGATTCTTGATTGATGTCTTTCTCTCTCTAAGCTGAAAACTTAATGGATGGTAACATAATCTATTTTTGTTTACCACTGTATCATCTGTGAATATTCATTATAAGTAGTGAATACATTTTTACCAAATGAATAAATACTTTGATAAATTTGAATTTGATAACTGCTACTACTAGTACCTAAACTGAGCCTAAAATCCTTTTCTGGAAATCGTATTGTCTGTACAATGACTGCTGGGGACTTTTAAAGTGGGTGGTAATAGTATTTTGTTCTGTTGTATAAACCTATCCTTACCTCTGAAACCTTTTTTTTTTCTTAAGATTTTATTTATTTATTCATGAGAGACACACAGAGAGAGGCAGAGACAGAGAGAGAGGGAGAGGCAGGATCCTCGTGGGGTGCCTGATGTGGGACTCGATTCCCGGACCCTGGGATCACACCCTGAGCCAAAGGCAAATGCTTAACCACTGAGCCACCAGGTGCGCCCCTTTGAAATTTTAACAAATAAATTACATTTATAATCACATTTATTTTTAAAAAGTAAATTGCTTATGTATAGTTGTGATCAGGCAACTCTTGATTTCATCCTAGGAAAAACAATATCATTTTTAACCATTTTTTGTTTAGTCAAATCCCTTGATTTTATCTTTCCATGTAGATCAAATAATAAAAGATTTTCATGGCTGCTGCAGATTTCCTCTAATATCTAGTCACATTCCCAATCTTATTCTAAAATTGTAGAGTAGGGAATTAAAGAATATTTGAATAATACACTAACACTAAAGAACAATGCACTTTTCTTTTTATCCCAGTCCGCAACCAAAGTATGTAAACACCAGTCACAATTCATCTTCTCAAATTTCTGACCTCAAAATTTCCTAAGAAATGTGACTGTAAAGTAAGTTTTTGCTTTTGACCCCCCCACCCACCTTTTTCATTCCAAGGCTACTGGTCTTACATTCCAAATGGAAGACCATAGAGTCATACAGTCTTGAGAAAGTATATTGAAGGTCACCTCGTGCAAATGTTCACTTGATAAATGAATCCCTTCAGTAACATCCCCATAAAGTCTTCATGTGGCTTATTATTGGGAATCCCCAGTGATCCAAAGTATCATTTCCCGTGGCAGCAGATTCTTTGTTGTCAGCTTTGACTATTGCATACTGCTTCCTTATGTTGAACTCTAATCAAAGTTTCCACATATTTCTTCTAGGTTACCATTTGGGCTCATAAAGAACAAGTCGAATCCATCTCTCACTTAGTTTAAAGGACAAGTGAAACCCATCTCTTACTTAGTTTGGGCTGCTATAACAGAAATAGTATAGGCTGCATGGCTTAACCACAAACGTTTATTTTTCACAGTTCTGGAGATTGGGAATTCCAAGATCAAGGTGCCAGCAGATCTGGTGTCTGAATAGGGTCTGCTTCCTGTCTTGCAGAAAGCTGTCTTCTCGTATCCTCACATGGTAGAGAGAGCAAGCTCATAGTAGCTCTCTGGCCTCTTATAAAGGCACTAATCCTATTCATGAGGGCTGTATTTTCATGACTTAATTACTTACTGAAGGCTCCACCTCCAAGTACCATCAGTTGGGGATTAGATTTTAACATTAGAATTTGGGGGGATACAAACATTCAAACCATAGCACCATCTTTACAGGATAGGCTAGCTCAGTTGAGGGTGACATTCATGTTTCCTCTAAGTCTTCTTTTCTTTATGTTAACCCCTCTTAGTTGCTCAGCAAATCTCCATGGGACCTGATTTCACATCTCTCCATCATCCTAGTTACTCTAAAAAGTTTATTTTTCTTATACAGGTAGCATCCAGCAATGGGTATGATAACTCCAGGTCTGCACTAATGAGCTGAAGTAGAGAGTATCATCTTTCTTAATTCAGATAGTCTTCTCTCATTAGCACCCCTGGCAGTGAACTAGTTGAAATGTCTAAGGACAATGATGGGTCAGATACAACTGTTCTCATCTGAGTTATTTTACTTCTGGATATTTTTAGATTTGTTAACTTTGTTGATAATTGCTAAGATTTTAAAACTGTTAACTGAAAAAACATCTTCATTTTAGAGCCAGGATCTCAAATCATACTTATTATAGAATGGTCTTGGACAAGTTCATTTACCTTTCTACGTAGTTGTTTCCCACTATTTACCTTACAAGATCATTGTGAGGACTGAATTAGTTATAAAGTGCTTTTATGTAAGTGTAGATAAAGTGCTTAAAATACATGGCGAGTGCTGTGTATTAGTGATGATAATCTTTACTATTATTACTTATTCCAAGAGTTCTTAGAAATTCTTATTTTAATACTGAATAAATAGGGTCTGTGACTTTATTATATTTTGAAGGCATTGTCTAATATATCTAATCTAGACATAAGAATAAAAGTTACACTTAAAAAATTCACAACCACAAATTTTCTCAATTCTTTGACAAATTAGAACAGAATAGAACAAAGTTCTGACATTAGTTATTCATTTGTTATGGAGAGAACAGGTAATATATTACAAAAGTGTGTACTTCTCATGTCTTTAATATTAAAAATAATTGTATTAGCTTTTTACCAAAATGATTATTTTTTCATATAAATCTAAGAACTGTTGCTGTCCAACATATTTTGGCGAGATGAAGATTTTTTAAAAGATTTTTTGTTTATAATTTATTCATTTGAGAAAGAGAGTGAGTGAGAGCATGAGCAGGAGGGAGAGGGTGAGGGAGAAACAGACTCTCTGCTGAGCAGGGAGCCCAGTGTGGGGCTCAATCCCAGGACCCCAGGATCATGATCTGAGCTGAAGGCAGACACTTTACCGACTTAGCCACCCAGGCACCCTGATGAACATTTTTGAAAATATGGAAGCTTGTGTTAATTTTTGTCTTTTTAAGATATTTGTTTCTGCTGATACATTTCAGCACTACAGCATGGCCTTTTCCAGGTTAAGACGCTGAGCTGAAACCTTGAAGAATCACTGGAAAAGAGATTGGATTCTCCTTCTCCCTATAATTTAGTTAGTGAGAACCACAGCTGGGTAAGCCTTTGGGGGGCAATTATTTTCAATTATTTTAAAAGCTTTTATATTAGGGAAAGAGAAATACATTTGTGAAAATCTTAGAGCCAGGTAAATGACTTGGCGGTCTTAGGTTAAGTACTGAGTAAGGTGATAAGGTGCAGCTTGGCTGCAATCAAAGACTTGCTGAGCACCTGTGGGAGCCAGAGGCTGTCAGATGCATTTCCAATAAGTCATTTCCCTTCAGTGTCTTCCATTAAATGGCCTACTTGGAAAATAAAGATGGTTAGAAAGTGCTTTTTTTCATTGTCATTTAAATTTCTGTTTAAAGAATATTCACAGTAGAAGTCTTTGATGCTAAGCCATATTTCAAGAATAACTAATTATAATTCCATTCTATTTGTAGCATCTGTGACACACCTGCACATGCACACACACACACACACATACACAAATGGTTTGTCAAAATCAGCTTGTACTGGCCCATAAAAGTCTACTGTTAACTTTTCAGGAGTTTTGTAAACCACTTAATATCAGACAAGTAGCTTGAAATTTATCACAGTGGGAGCATTTACACCATGGAAATTGGTGAATGCTACACATCAAAGCCTGTTTTTCCTCTTAGGCAGCTGGTTGGTAAACACTAGTACACCTGTGCCTCAAAATATTTCTGTAAATAAAATAAAGGCTATTAGCAATTAAGTTGCTTTTAGTATGAAAGTTTATATGAGAAAAAGAAATAAACAGGGTGCTTTTTTCCCTTTGTTCTCAGGGATACGGAAAGACCGAAGAGGAGGAAGAATGTTGAAACACAAACGCCAGAGAGATGATGGGGAGGGCAGGAATGAAGTGGGGTCCTCTGGAGATGTGAGGACTTCCAGCCTTTGGCCAAGCCCTCTCTTGATTAAGCATACTAAGAAGAACAGCCCAGCCTTGTCCCTGACAGCCGATCAGATGGTCAGTGCCTTGTTAGAGGCTGAGCCCCCCATAATCTATTCCGACTATGACCCATCCAGACCCTTCAGTGAAGCTTCGATGATGGGCTTGCTGACCAACCTTGCTGACAGGGAGCTGGTTCACATGATCAACTGGGCAAAGAGGGTACCAGGTAAGAACTCTAAGCTCAACATTGATTTGAGTCAATAACTACTCATGACTTGATTTTGCTGTCATGGGAGAAGTGGTGGGAAACAACAGTTTGCTGTCGAATTTGTTTCAAGGTTACATCTGAATTTATTATTTTACTATCAACATACTATAATTCTCCTGGAAACTAGGAAATAGTGTTTTAAAATCCAAATCTGGAAGATTAAAGTCTTTAACCTGATATTATTTTTAACCAAAGAACCTTGGATGGTCACAACATAATAAGCGTATGTAATATTATGTGTTCATATTGTCAGAAATTTTTAACACAAAATAATACATGCGCTGCAAATTTATAATATTGAGAACTTTTGTTTAAAACACCTCAATTGTTAGAGACAGTTTTACTTTAAAGTATTTTCTTTTAAGATCTTTATTGACTAGAGAGATAATAGGTATCTTTACTGAATGTCAATTATTCACTCAACTGTCTACTCATAATAATTTAGGAGAAAGGCAATACAAAAGAAAAATAAATTAGGTTCTCATCCCTGAGAGGAGCTGATAGAAAGATGCACTGGCTGAAGTGACACTTGGTCGTTCAGTTGGTTCTTTCAGAACTGGTGTTCCTGTAAAATTTGACTATTGCTCTTGTTGTTCAGGGAGAAGAACTCTAGTTATTATGGAAACAAGACTAGAAAATGACCTCCTCCATGCTCCAATATATCCATTCAGGAGCTAACATAGATGAACCAAGGCAAGAGGAAGTTAAATCTTTTTTCTGGGCTTATAGATCAAATGAGTAATGGTGTTAGACAGAGATTGTCTTGCTTGGTTTCTTTTAATAGATGAAATTAATTATTAACTATGAAGCATGAGATTTTTTTTTAATCAAACTAAATAAATGTGGGGTTTGGTTCTTGCATTTCACAGTTTGGTTATAGACCAAGTGAACAAATGTCTGCCTTGGAGACTATTTCATGTATTTGCATATATTAACATATAAACATGTGGTCCTTTGAATAATGTTTGATTCCCAGCTTGATAGAGGGCATCCATTTAGGTGGTGGAGCTTGCATTAAATGGAGACATGGGGATTGACAGGCATATTTAGATTTTTAGGGTAAATCCAACTGCCATATCAAAAATATTGGCCATCTTTGAAATTAAGAGTTTTATTGAGCACCTACCTTGCTTACCATTCTCATGTGAAGCAGATCCATGTAAGCAAATCTAAATGTAATGTGGTTATTATAGGCTTTATCTTTGTATTTGTGTACCACCTTTTAAAAAATACTTTGGGAAAAGAGAAAAACAAAACAAAACAAATAATGACCATATATCTGAGAACCAACTCTTGGTTGCTGTTAAGTTTTATATATTTTCCCTCTTGAAGTCTTGTCAGTATTAGTTCAGAACACTGTCGAACTCAAGTATATATTTTCATACTTATCTGTAGATTTCCTTCACAACATTTTTGTAATTATAAAAATTTGAAGGGCATGTGAAATAGTGGAATGAAGTTCAAGTATATTAACAGTAAATGAAGAATTCATGGCAGTAATCTTCTAAATTTAGGAACAAAATGGAGACAGAAATCAAGGGAAAGAAGATATGTCCATGCTTAGCTATCCCATTGTTTAACCCAGAATTAAAGAAAATTTATGATAATAAGGTGTATAGCAAAACCACTTGATTCTATTAGTTTAAAAGACTGAAATGATTCCAAACCCTTGGACCAAATGATGCTTTATTACTTGATGGTTAAAAAAAAAAGGATTATAAAGGCAGAAATGAAGTTGTGTGTTTGTGCACTATTGAAATACAGCTGTTATAAATCATAAGCCTATTTGTCTGACCAAGCAGAATAAAAATAGTCATTGATTTTAAAAAGATAAAAAAAAAAGAAGAAAAAGTCTTCAGGAAAAATTTTGAAGATAATTACCAAGTTTTACAGAAAACTGACAAAATCACATTTTGGAAAGCTTTTACATATCCAAATGCCATCTGTCATTTAAAAAAAAAAAAGGCAGTACTAAAAATCTAATATAGGCAATGTTGCATGGTGATACTTCGAGATTAATATATAAGGAAGACAAAAAAAAATCATTGTTAAGAGTAGTAAGAAAGCCAGTTCTAAGAGAAGTACTTGGAATTAACTGCATGATACAAAAACCTGCATGGAACATTTGGTTAGTCTTTGTTTTTTTTTATTTTTTAAAAAGAGTTTATTTATTTATTTATTTATTTATTTATTTATTTATTTATTTATTTATTTAGAGTGCAAAGCGGGGGTGGGGAGGTAGGTGGGTGGGGCAGAGGTAAATAGAAAGAATCTCAGGCAGATTCTATCTCACAACCCTGAGATCATGACCTGAGCCAAAATCAAGAGTCAGATGTTCGACTGACTGAGCCTCCCAGGGGTCCTTGGTTAATATTTAGATGCTATCGATAAAGAAGAAATTGTGAGTTGATTTCATTTTTAAAAACTTCAGTTTCAGTGAAGTATTGACAAAATTATAAGATGTTTCAAGTTGTGCTGATTTGATAATACTTAGGCTTTGTGAAAGGATCCCCTCCCATCTAGTTAACCTACACCATCCATCACCTCATTTTTTTTTTTTTTTGTGAGAACATTTAAGTTCTACTCTCAGCAAATTTTAATTATAGGGTACAGTGTTATCATTGATAATCACCATGATTTAGATCTTCAGACCTTTTTCATCTGCTAACTGACAGTTTATATTCTTACCAACCTCTCCCTATTTGTCCCATCCCCCAAATCCTGGCAATCACTTTTTTGCTCTGTTTCTGAGTTGGACATTTTTGTCTTCTTTGATTCCACATCTAAGTAATATCATGCAGCATTTATTTCTCCCTCTTTGGCTTATTTCACTTAGTATAAGGCATTAAGATCTTTCCATGTTGTTACAAACAGCAGGATTTCCTTTTTTCTCTCATGGCTGAATAATATTCCACTATATCTGGATCTAGATTTGTTAGATCTTACTTGTTTATCTGTTGATGGACACTTGGGTTGTTTTCCTCTCTTGACTATTATGTATAATACTGCAGTGAACAGGGAAGTACAGATATCTCTTTGAAATGCTGCTTTCAATTCCTTTGGATATATGCCCAGAAATGGGATTACTGGGTCATATAATTATTTTAAATTTTTTTGGAGAACCTCTATCTTGTTTTTCACAGTGGCTGTGAAACACTAGGTTACAGTTCCATGAACAGTATACAAGAATTCCTTACTCATCAATATTTATCTGTTGTCTTTTTGATGACAGCCAATCTAACAGATATAAGGTGATATCTCATTGTGATTTGATTTGTCTTTCCCTTCCGATTAGTGATGTTGAGCATCTTTTTATGTACCTCTTGGCCAGTTTGTATGTATTCTTTGGAAAAATGTCTATTCAGTCCTCTGCCATTTTTTTTTTTTTTATTAAGAGAGAGAGTATGCTTGCAATTTGCAAGGGATGGGGTACGGAGGGGCAGAGGGAGAGAAAGAATCTTAATCAGGCTTCATTCCTGGTACAGAGCCCAGTGCAGGGCTTGATCTCACAACTCTAAGATCATGACCTGAGTTGAAAGCAAGAGTCAGATGCTTAACTGACTAAGCCACACAGGTGCTCCCTGCCCTTTTTTTTAATCACACTGTCTTTTTTGCTATTGAGATATATGTGTTCTTTATATATTTTGGATATTAACCCCTTATCAGGTATATGATTTGCAGATATTTTATCTCATTAATAGGTTGCCTTTTCATTGTGCTATGCTAAAGTTATTTTTAGTTTAGTGATGTATTCCCACGTGGTTATTTTTGTTTTTGTTGCCTTTACTTTTGGTGTCAGATCCAAAATAATCATTGCCAAGATTGATGTGAAGGAACTCTTTCTCTTATATTTTCTTCTAGGAGTTTTTTGGTTGCACATCTACTTTCAAGTCCTTAATTCACTTTGAATTGATTTTTTTGTATGATGTAGGATGGCGGTCCAGTTTTATTCTTGTGCATGTGGCTGTCCAGTTTCCCATCACCTTTTATTAAAGAGACCATCTTTTCCTCATTGTATATTCTTAGCTCTTTTGTTATAAAATAATTGACTACATATGCTTGAGTTTATGTCTGGCCTCTCTGTTCTGTGCCCTTGATCTATATCATTGTTTTTATGCTAATATCATACTTTTTTGATCACTATGGCTTTATAATATAGTTTAAAATCTGGAAGTTTGATGCTTATGCCTCTAGTTTTGTTCTTCTTTCTTAAAATTGCTTTGCCTATTCAAGGTCTTTATAGTTTCATTGGAATTTTAGGATTTTTTTCCCTTATTTCTGCGAAAAACCTCATTGGAATTTTGATAGACTACACCTGAATCTGTAGATTGTTTTGGGTAATACAGACATTTTACTAGTATTATTTTTTCTAATCCATGACCATGAGATACCTCTCACATTAAGTCTAGTGAGTTGTTTAAACCCAATGTTTCTTTATTGATTTTTTTTGTCTGGATCATCTATCCATTGTTGAAAATGGGGTTATTTGAAGCCCTTTATTATTCTTGAATTGCTGTCTGTTCTTCTCTCCAGGTCTGTTAATGTTTGCTTTATGTAGTTGGGTGCTCCATTGTTGGGTGCATAAATATTTACAAATGTTTTTCTGTCTTGTTGGATTGACCCCTTCAACATTATATAATGATTTTTTTTTTGTATTCTTACAATCTTTCCTTTAAATTCTTGAATTTTATTTTATATTACAATCCTTTCTTTCTTTTGATTTCCATTTGTGTAGAGTATCTTTTTCTATATTTCACTTTCAGTATTTTTGTATTCTTAAACCTGAAGTGAGTCTCTTGTAGATAGCATATAATTGGATCTTGTTTTTTTATTAGTTCAGTCACTTTATGTCCTTTAGTTGGAGGATTTAGTTCATTAACATTTAAAGTAATTATTGATAGTTGTGTACTTGTTGCCATCTTGTTTATTGTTTTCTGGTTGTTTTGTAGTTCCTCTGTTGTTGTTGTTGTTGTTTTTTTTTTTTCTTTCTTCCCTTATGGTTTGGTGACTCTAGCAATGGTTTGCTTAGATTACTTTCTTATCTTTTCTTTATCTACTATAGATATTTGCTTTGTAGTTCCCACTAGGCTTACATGTAACAACTGGTATTTATAACATATTTTGGTGATTTTTGACAAATTGAGATTGAACACATTTTAAGCTCTATTTTTTTTTTTTATTCTCCCTCCATGTTTTATGTTTGATGTCATAATTTACATCTTTTTACCTTGGACATCCATTATAAATTATTGTAGTTATACTTATTTTTACTACTTTTGTCTCCTAACTTCCTACTAGATTTATAAATGATTTATCTATCACTATGACATTAGAGTATTCTGAATTTAACTATGTTACCATTGATGTTTATACTTTGATATGTTTTCCTATTACTAATTAGCATTTTTAATTTTAGCTTGAAAAAAATTCCTTTAACATTTCTTGTAAGGCAAGACTAGTGGTGATGAAGTCCTCCAGCTTTTGCTTGTCTGATAAACTCTTGAGGGATCCCTGGGTGGCGCAGTGGTTTGGCGCCTGCCTTTGGCCCAGGGCGCGATCTTGGAGACCCGGGATCGAGTCCCACGTCAGGCTCCCAGTGCATGGAGCCTGCTTCTCCCTCTGCCTGTGTCTCTGCCTCTCTCTCTCTCTCTGCGTGACTATCATAAATAAATAAAAAATTAAAAAAAAAGTTGTTAAACTCTTAACCTCTCCTTCAAAATTCTGAAGGATAACTTTGCTGGGTAGAGTATTCTTGGTTGGTGGTTTTTTCTTTCAGTGCTCTGAATATATATTATGCCTCTCTCTTTTGACCTGTGAAGTTTCTGCTGAAAACATGCTGATTGTGTTAACTGTAGATAGCCTTATCTGGTGGTAGCCCCGTGTGTAACAAGTTGTTTTTCTTTTACTGCTTTTAAGGTTCTCTTTTGTCTTTAACTTGTGACACTTTAATTTTAATGTGTCTTGATGTGGCTTTCTTTGGGTTCATCTTTTTTGTAACTCTTCAGGCTTCCTATATCTGGATGTCTCTCTTTCCCCAGATTAGGGAAGTTTTTAGCCATTGCTTTCTTGAGTGAGCTTTTACCTCTTCCATTCTCTCTTCTCTTGGGATCCCTATAATGTGAATGCTGAGTTTCTTGATGTTATCCTATAAGTCCCTCATGCTATCTTACTCTTCTTCATTCTTTTTCTCTTTTCACTCCTCTGATTGGATGAATCCTCCACCCTGTCTTTGAATTTGTGGATCCTTTCTTCAATCTGATCTAGCCTTGTATTGAACCCCTCTATTATTTTTTTCAGTGTACTTATCATATTCTTCAGTTCTGTGATTTTTGTTTAGTATTTTCTTATATTTCCTGTCTCTTTGTTGACATTCTCACTTTGTTCATGTATTGTTCTCCTGATTTTGGTAAACATCTTTGTGATTATTTTGGACTCTTTATTAAGTAAAGCACTTCTCTCCATTTTGTTAGTCTGTTTCTGGAATTTTATGTTATTTCTTTTGTTTGGAATATATTCCTCTGTTTATTCATTTTCCTTGACTCTGTGTTGGTTCTTGTGCATTAGATGAAATAGCCCCCTCTCCTAGCCTTGATGGAGTGGTCACCTCATTGTTCAGTCCAGCCTGAGCTCTTGGTTGTCTCTCAGACTTCTGTGATTGTCTAGGCAGGCTTCTTTGTTCTTAGTGGTTCCCTTAGTTGAGGGTGTGCCAAGACTTGTCAGTATCCCAAAGGGGTGGATCTCAGGGAACACCTAGATTCAGGCTAATTGGTAGCTGGATCTTTGGATAGCAGCTTTTAAAGGATACAAATAAACCAGTTTCAGGGAAAGACTGAGATGAGAGTTTTTATTTGCTCTGTTCTAAGCCCTGGGGGATAGCCCCTTAGGAACTGTTTCTTTGTTTGCTACAGGCCTGTGGGATTGGCAAATATAAGCCCTGCTGGCCAATAGAACCAGGTGATCAAAGGATGAGTTCCCTGGGCAGCAGCCACAAAAGTTGGGGCACCAGAATATGTGTACAAGACCCTTTTAGAGAGAGATAGGTGAGTTTTGGATCAGACTATAGGGATAATGGTGTCTATTTGCTTCCCCAGTCTCTGAATCTTTAGATGATGCTAAGTTAGACTCACAAATAGCAGCTCTTAAAATATGCAAGTAGACCCCTTTCAGACAAAGACTAGGAGATGTTCACTTTTTCCATGCCGAATCCTGGGAGAATAGACAGTGAGTCCTTATAAGCTCATAAAGAAGTTTCTTTGTTTGCTGTAGTCTTCTATTTCTCATGTATTTCAGAGCCACCTGTTTTGGTAGCTCATCCGTTAGGTGAAAGTCTCAAAAGCTGGAGTGTTATATGTTGGTTTCAAATCTTTTACTCCTCAGAGAGATTCTGGGAGTTTTGAGTTCCCTCTTGATTGTTTGTCACTGTTCCAGGAGGGACGGTGGGGGTGGGGGGAGGTTTATGGTAATAGTATGTTTCTCACCATACAAACAATAGGTAGTCTTTACTACCTATTCTGATGAGGGTTTTTTTTTTTTTTTTTTTTCATTTTCCCAGTATGTAGGAATCACTTAGCTAGTTTCAGAGGAAATTGCTCTTTTTAGCTAGAGATTTACTATATCTATGGGAGTATGTGAATTCAGGAATTTCCTATGTCTCCATCTTGGACTGGAACCCCCCAAATCGATTTCATTTTGCATGATGAATTTTAATAAAAATAATTAATTGGATTATTTTAGTAGTTCAAGAAGTTTGTTTTTTTTAACCAATAGAATATTGTCAGGATTTTCAAATGTTGGTGATTTTAAGTTGAATTTTCCTTTTTCCTAACATGTGGGGCATATTTTTTGAGTGGATGATATATTTCTTTACTTAGACGCAAAGTATGAACAGCATTATGATAAAATACATCATGCAGTTGTGGTAGTCAAGTTCCAACCTGTAAAGTAGCTATATTAGACCTGGGTATAGTTTACAGCAATAAATTATTTTTTTCCCTTTGCAATTTAAAAACAACAGCAAGAATGATAAAATCTACCTACCCAGCTCTGGCAAGGGATGCTTTTTTAAAATAATGTGTTTATATCTGCTTTTTGATATCTAGCTATAGAAAAGGCTTTTCTCTTTATTGTGAAATTTGTTAATCTTTAAAAAAGTACTTTACATTATGTATCCATGGGTAGAAATTTAGTTTTAAAAGGGTTATATCACTAAATATTAATTTACTATTATTCAGTACATGGTGAAAACTTCTTAGCAAGAATAGTGTTTATCTGAAGATCAAGAAAGGAAAAAAATGACTGTGAAGTTGTTATATTTTTAATATCTGCATCACACACAGTTACATCATTACCTGGCTGATTCTTAGTTTCAGTGCTAGTGAAATACATTTAATTTTTTTTCCTAGAAGCTTGAATCACATTATAAAACTGTTACTTTGATTTATTGAAAATTATGCCTTTTCTAAAATTTTCTGTAATTATACATATCTCAAGGACAATTTCATACTTCAAGTTCTAGTTCTGTCTATTTAATGACTATTTGGATAAATATCTAGTCCTGGGCTCTTTGTTGTCTTTTGAAAACTGATAACCAGAAACCTGACAGCCTCATTGACCACTGGGCACAAATCTGGGACTGTGTGCTGAAGCTGCTATCCCGGGAAGAAGAATAAAGGAAAATGATAGTTGAGCTCAGTTTCATGGGAAATATGCTACCTTAAGCACTTCATCATTCTTTTGGTGGCAAAATAGGCAACATTTCCCCTTCCCCTTTCCTGCCTCAGTCACTGATGACTCAATGCTGAATTAAGCCCCACTTCTTTCTGTGCCCCTGACTCCCCATCATTTTCTTTGCATTCTCTTCTTGCTCAGTTTTGGCCCTGGGGGGAGAGAATCCACTTTTTCTGGACATGCTTCCTATTGGCTACAAGCTGTGTTTCTTAGAAGCTTCTTGTGTTGTCTCGAGAGTGTATGATTTTCTTAGCCATTCCAGGGCTCAAGGCTTCTTCTGCTCCTGTGTTCACCACAGATCTAGTAATTAGCTTTCCTGACTCTTGTACTTTCCTCATCACTTAAATCAGCAGTGAAGCACAGGGAATGCTTATTGAATGAATGAATGAATGAATGAATGAATAAAGGGATTTTTTTGGAACTTCTGATTTTAAAAAATCTCTGAGCCCTGTTAGAACTTAATTTTTCCATAAAGAAGAAGTGATTTTTAGGGCTGTGGTGTTATTCTCTTTTACCTCTCTTCAGAATCTACCTACTGTTCTAATATCTCTCCAGCAGCTGCCTTAGCAAGATTTATTTCCAACCTCTCTTTTGTAAGGGGCAGAGCAATATTCAGAGGAATGTGCACAGCTTGAGCTCTGAGGACTTTAACAGGCGTCCGTTGGCTAGCAGCAAGTTAGTTTCACTTAGTGTATGTAATTTAAAACTTAGAATGGGTAGGGACAAGGGGGCAAGGAGAGGGCACAATACCTCAATGTGGGAACTGGGAGCATCTTCAAGGAACATATTCTATTCTGGGAGGTTCTTGTGGATTCCAGGGACTTGGCTATCCTATCTGGTGCTCTGATCCCCAACCTGTAATCAGACCAGTGGACCCTGCTCTCAGGCTGTCATAGTGTTCCAGCCTGTTTTGGCATGGCACAGTGATGAAAGATAACATGACATGGAAGTATGGTGACATCCTGGAGAGGTGACAAATGCATATGTTTAAGGGTAGATTCGTGGTTTAAATTTTGCAACCATTCAGTAAATAAAAGCCTGGGACTGGGTTAGAATTACCCTAGCATGAATGGTGGCAGTCCCTCTGGGCTGGCAATGCAGAGCTTTCTTTGGAGTGTTCCACTTCCAAGTCAGCCCAGCTCGGCTTTTCACTACTCCTGTGGAAGCTCTGGTTGGAGCCCAAGGAAAGCAGCTGCTTACTAGATTTGTCTCTCACATGAAACTTTGAGGGCCCATAGATGCTCCTTGGCTCAGATGCTTTAAGCCTTTAAAATCCTTTTCTCTTCTTGAGAGTATTTGAGGAAAATGCCCCATTTGGCCTCTTTGCCTCACCCTACCCAGGGTTCTGTTGCAGTGAGTGTGGGTTGGGACCTTAGAATCTGCATGTTTATCATGTTTATCTCTAGTTGGGTGACATGTGGTGCTGGATGTCCCCAGGTCACCCTGTGGGAAGTGTTGGCCTGTGGCTCTGCTACTCCCAGGAGGATTTGGCATGGAGAATGTCAGTTTTTTGGTCACTATTTAGATGTATTACTATTAAAATGTGTTAAAGTGGATTGAATTGTGCTCCCCCAAAAAGATATGTTGAAATTCTAATGCTTTGTACTTCAGATGTGGTCTTAGTTGGAAATAGGGTCTTCAAGTTCAAATGAACTCATTGGGGGTGGGCTCCAATCCTTATAAAAAAGGGGAAATTTGGACGTAGAGATAGAAATGCCCTGAAGGAAGATAATATAAAGACTCACAGGAAGAAGAATGGCCGTGTGAGTGGAGCAATGTGCCTCTAAGCCAAGGAATGCCAAAGGTGCAGCAGACACCAGAATCTAGATGAGGCCAGGAAGGATCCTCCCCTAGAGCCTTCAGAGAGAGCTTGGTCTTACTGACATCTTGATCTCAGACTTCTATTCTAGCCTCCAAAACTGTGAGGCAATAAACTTCTGTTGTTTTAAGGCACCCGTTTTTTTGTACTTTGTACGACAGACCTAGGAAACTATTACACATTGTATTAAAAAGAAAAGGTGCCTGTATTTTTGAGGCAAAAGAAATAAGGAGCTTTTGATTTAAAGAGGAATGTTTGGCTCACTTAGTGTAGGCCTGGCTAATCATTTACTCTTTTTTGCCCGCCCAAGTGGTTCACTGAACTTCTGGCTTTGAAGTTGATTTAGGATTTTAACAGTTCCGTGAATCTACCTGGCAGATACCTTTAAGAAAATTTTAACCCACAGAAAGAATGTTTTAATCTGGTACCTTAGTAGTTTCCCTTTTTGCATTTATATCTTTGATCCATTTGAGTTTGTCCTACTATACAGTATGAAAGTGGTTCTAGAATCGTTTTTATACAGATGGCTGCACAGTTGTATCAATTCCATTTATTGAACAGCTTCCCACAGAAGTAGTTTTAAAACTTCCTTTACAGTTGACTTTCCAAGTTTGCTCTTTGTTAGAGTTTTCAGAGTAAAGAGATACTGGTTTCTGTGCTTGGTTATTTTTCAGAATTCTGAAATCCAGAAGAAAAAAGAAAATAAGCTATTTAGTCATAAGTTATATGCTTTGCTTAACTTATAATAACTGAATAGATAGTGTGAATGAGTCTGTCCAGGGTAGATATATTTCATAATTCTCCATTAATCTTAGAAATAGAGGCAAGAGTTCATGAGACTTGATATGTTTAGAAAAGCCCAGAGCCAAGAAGAGGTCACTGGGTAAATTACTGTTCGATATTCACAGGACAGAAAAATTGTTCCCAGGAGAGAAGAAGGAGGCTATACTAGGCTATCCTTCTCTTTTTTCCCATCTGTTGTATGTGTCTCCCATTACTCTAGTACTTGGCCCTGGCTGCTACTGTTGCTTTAAGCCACCTTGAAAAGTTACTCTCCTCAGAGCTTCACCTGTTAACTTTTTAGATTCATCTGAAACCAAACTTGCCATTTTCCCCTTTCTCTCCTTTAGAGCACACTTGTTTGTTTCTTCTGTTCCTTTCCATTTCTGCAAGAGGCTCTATCCTTCTTTATCTGACTTTGGAATCATTCATGTGTCTGGCTCTTCTTCACCATGTATTATCAGTTCTTTCTATTCAACATCTCTAGGTTTTGGCTTTGTTTTTGTTCCACTGTCACTAGCCTGGCCCACATCCTTCTTGTTTTCCAAGACTGAATGACTATAATATCCTCCTCACTGGTCTTTTTAGTTCCAGCCTCTCCCCCTTTCAATTCATCCCACTCATCACTGCCAGAATAATTTCTGTAAATCATCATTTCAGAATGCTTCACTCCCTGCATTAGTTTCCTACGGCTGCCATAACAACGTTTCACAAACTGGGTGGCTCAAAACAACAGAAATTTATAGTGTTGGAGGCTGGATGTCTAAAATCAAGGATTCAACATGGCAATGCTATCTCCAAAGACTGTGGGAGGATTCTCCTATGCCTCTTTCTAGCTTCTGGAGGCTGCTGGCATTCCTTGGCATTCCTTGGCTTACAGATGCAATTCTCTAATCTCTGCCTCTGTCATCATGTGATGTTCTCCCTGTATGTCTGTGTTCAATTTTTCCTCTTTTAAGGATATCAGGTCTATCATATTTAGGATCCACCCTAATTAGTCTACTATGGCCTCATCTTAGTTGGTTACATCCCTAAAGACCCTATTTTCAAATAAGGTCACATTCACAGGTTCTGGGTAGATACAAATTTTGGAGGAGACAACTATTGAGTTAAAAATTTGGTAGTGGACTTGATTACCTAGCTTAGTAAAGCCTTTAACAGATAAATGATAGTGCCCTTGAAGCCTAAAATACAGAATCTGACTATACCTCAGAGCACCTACCCTCAGCCTTTTTTAGAGTAGAAAAGCTGTTCGCCAACTGGCACCCTTCCATCTTATTTGCGCTCTATTTTCCGGTTTGATCTCCTGGCCCCGTTCTCCACTGGCTATTCCCCCCTTCACACAGCGTGTTCATTTTATTTTTTTGCTTGAATTCCTGCATCTTCCTCACTCTGTTTCAATTCTGTGCTCATTTTTTCCTCTGAAGGGACACCTCAGCTTCTACTTACCTTCTGAAACTTCAAATTACTCTAACCAGCATAATCATGTGTTAAGTTTGCTGTGGCGAGACAGCCAGTCCATGGTCCAGAGTATCTTGTCAGATATATATCGCTGAACTAAATCAGCTGGGGTCTAAAACATAGCAGCAGCTATTAAACTGTAGTCTTGTTTCACTAATAGTAGATTTGTTGCCGGATGATTCATTTATACTGTGGTTGGATTTCTTCTTTTAAATGGAAAGATGAATAGTTTTTGTTGGCTGGGTATCTATTTTTGTCTCAGGGACTTTGTCAAGGGAAAAGTATTTCTACGATCTGAGTTTGACTTGCTTAAGCCATAAGCTTGTTTTTGAAAAGTTGTGTGTATGAAAAATGAGTTTATATTAGGTGAATTATATTTTACTTGTGGTGCGTGTTTCATTTAAAAACCTACTCAAAACAAATGTTCTCCTTTCTATGGGAATATGATTCTTCACAAATTGAGATTTCTTGACATGATGACCATTTAGACTGACTTTGTACAGTTGCATTCTCAGAATGATGCCAAAATTGTATGGCTTCTCCAGGATACATGTGGCTGACTTTCTGAAGTGATTACGCTTGACCTTCCAGCATCACCAATTCTTTATCTGGATTTAATACCCAAAACAGTAGTATATTTAGACCCCCCATGTGCTTAGCTTATGTGTGTCCTAAGCATCAACACAGCCACACTGAAGTTTCAATGTCCCCGCTAGCCAGTGGAGGGTGCATCTCAGTGAGGTAAGATGTTAGCTTTCTGTAGAGGATTGAAGAACAGAGAACTGCAAAAAAGGAGAGAAAATCAGCACTGGCCCTAATAAGATCTAAGTTTAAACAGAGCCATAAAAAACAACGGGAACCTTGGAAACATTCTCAGTAGTGGAGTAGAATGAAAAGAATTCACCCTTTTCCCCATACATTTCTCTATCTAACCAATAATTTCTGGAGAAATGTCAATAAGTAGATTTGAAATTTGTTTCATACCCCTACTATGTTATTGCTTTCTTTTGCAGGAACTGGAGAGCTCTAATCAATGGGTTTACACTGTAGTCTTTATATCAGACTGTTGTTCAGTTTATTTTTGGCACAATTATTACCTCTCTCTCCTCAGCCCACCCCCTAGCTCTCAAATACTCACGTGTTAAGCATTTTTCTTGCTAAGGTGAAAATAAACCCACTGATTCTAGCAGGTGGTTAAACATTGAAACGAATTAGAAAGTGTTAGTATTTGGACTAGATAGAACAACATAGCTATGTGTTCCTTTTCTCTCAAATACTTAATTTCCCAGAGAAGGCCGTGTAACTGTTCTCTTAAGGTGATTCATAGCTGAAACATAATAGTCATTCATTAGGTAAATGGATGCCCACTCTCTACCCCTGCAGCTACACAGAGGGTGAAAAATAAGAATAACTGCAGTGGGAAAGGCCTCTTATGGCTTGTGGTATTTCACCATTAACAATAAGGTAGGTACAACCTTGGAGTTGTTTATGTTTAATTTTCAAACTCACCTGAGTCACCATAAGCTGCTTGGTGTTCAATTCATCTTCTTCAAAAGGCTATGTGACAGAATTAGCTGTTCCTGGTTGGGAACCCCTAGTTCCAGGGAATCTTAGGATTTCAATCCTGTTGCCTTGGTTACTAAACTGTTCCGTGCAGTTTGCTCAACTTTGAGTGAGTACTTCTCTTAAGAACATTCTCCCTTGTAAGTAAATTGCTCGATGTATTAAATATAAGTTGTGTGTAAAAATTCTGGAGTCAGGTTACCCGTGATGCAGTTAAAAAAAAACAAATGGCTTTGTCCTCTTGGTCTAGGATTTATCCCTTAGTTGTACCTTGCAAAGCCTCTAACACAATGATATGAAAAATTAGAAGTGTAATTGCTAAATAAAGGTGAAATTTAATAAAATGATGGCAGTGCCCTTCTCCAGAAGAAATTAAGTTTATGTTTGTAGTATAGCATGTGTTTGTTGTGTGACCATTTCATAAACATGAAATCTAATAAAGTGGTGGCCAGTTTCCTTCTCTGGAGGGGATTAAAAGTGTCTCTTCACAGAATAGCATGTCACACATTGACATTGGTTCTTTTTTCCTGGTCAAGATGTTTGCCGAAGTTTGCTTAGGACATTTGAAATGCATATTTGAAAACTAGCAGATAAAGCTGTAAATTTGAAAACTCATTCTCATTCAAGGCCTTAAACTCTGGAAGAATATTTTCTAAGGCAGGCATTCTAGTTGTGTCGGGCAGTGTTTTTCTTCTTGTATCAATAAGGCAGAAATGGGGTATAAACAGATGTTTTTTTCTGTATGACTATACACAATTCAGAGATGAAGGCTGAAAAAAAAAGTATCTTGGGGATCCCTGGGTGGCGCAGCGGTTTGGCGCCTGCCTTTGGCCCAGGGCGCGATCCTGGAGACCTGGGATCGAATCCCACATCGGGCTCCCGGTGCATGGAGCCTGCTTCTCCCTCTGCCTGTGTCTCTGCCTCTCTCTCTCTCTGTGACTATCATAAATAAATAAAAATTAAAAAAAAAAAAAGTATCTTGGCCTTTCCCGAATAGATCTTAAAATTCCCTAAACTGCAATCCAGAACAATGCTACCTTTATTTTGGGTCTGTGGGATTAGAAGGCTCCACTGAGATTGGCTGTAAAAGGCTCAAATTTAAAGGGTTTACAAATATGTAGATGTATAATCGACTAGTTAATTAGTGTCTGATAATGCATGTCAAAACACGTGACTCCCCATCTCATGAAATCAGAAAGGCTGACCTTAAATATCTTTAATTTTCTTGCTTAACAAGTAGCAGACCACTTTGACAGAATCTTTATTGTTAACGTGATTGTCAAAACGGGAAAACAGTTCTCACTGGCCTAGGTAACCAATTTCTGAGTTGTCTCTACAGTAGTTAATAAATAGAACTTAAAGTATACCAGGAGCCGTATTTTTAAAAGGGGGGTATTTTCTAGAGATGGATAATGATGATGATTGCATAACAATGTGAATGAACTTAATGCCACTGAACTGAATGCTTGAAGCTGGTCAAAATACTAAATTTTGTGTTATGAATACTTTCCCAAAATAAAAAAGGAGGTATAATACTTTATGTAAGATATGTGAAAGGGGAAATAGGCATCACATGGCAAAAAAAGCAATAGGTAAAAATGGTACTAAATTCAGTGATCATTTCTCTTATCTGGAACTTAAAATTTGATTTTTAGATAGAGTATAAACAGTGCAAGAAGGTAAATTGATCAACCAGCGAAGTTGGGTGGAATAATGAAATAGAGAGGTATGCCTTAGGTTCCTACAGCGTTTTTTCATAATAACTGCACTAAACCAGTTCTATTTATTTAACATTAATGAGTTCCTTGTGTGTACTATGTACTGTTCTTTGTGTAGGGATGTATTGGAGGACAAAACTGACAAAATTTCTGCCTTCAGGGGGCCTCCATTCTATCAAGCTAGTTATTCTATGAGGAATATGGACACTGTTGTAATGGTTTGCCCATCTTACACATGAAGAAGTAGAGGCAGAGCTGACTTTAGTATAAATTTATCTGTTACAGGGACGCCTGGGTGGCTCGGTGGTTGAGCGTCTGCCTTCGGCTCAGGGTGTGATCCTGGAGTCCTGGGATCGAGTCCCACATCGGGCTCCCCGCGAGGAGCCTGCTTCTCCCTCTGCCTGTGTCTCTGCCTCTCTCTCTCTCAGTGTCTCCCAAGAATAACCAAATAAAAAAATCTTAAAAAAAAAAAACACTTATCTGTTACAAATAGTAGCTGACTATGACAGGTACTGTTCTAAGCATTTTACCTGTATTAACTCAGTTTTTATTGCATTTATTATCTTAATTTTATGGATGAAAAAACAGGCATAGAGAGGTTAATCTTAGAGTTTAGTATTGGAGAAACAGTTTCAATTTTAGAACACTTGCCTGTGTGAATCTCTTAGAATAGGCTAAAAAAGGGATGGCACAAATGCAGAGTTGTATCATTTTAGTGTTATTTGATTTTTTAGAAAACCTTTTCCCCCTCTCTTGCCAGATGACACAGACATCATGAAGGAGGTCTGTATATTAAGTGATTTAAAAACATGACCTCTGTCTTTGGACAACCCTGGTCTACAGTAAGGATTCAGTAAATACTAGCTATTGCTATAGTTGTTGATTTGAAATGGTTTGATATAATTAATTCTGGGTCTAATTGTTAAGACTATTATGTAACTATTAATTAAAATCATGAGATAACCTGGCATTTTGAAAACTAGGCTAGAAACCAGTTTTCTAATGCACTTTTAATATTCAGCCCATGCATTTCTTTTTACTTGTGTTACTAAATCTGTCTTCATGCTTCTGTGTATTTTTTTCCAAATAATCTTATTGATGCTAAGACTAATTCAGATTTGATTATTGTTTCTTTGCTTTTGTTTTATTTTTACAAACAATGTTCTGTTTTTTTTAAAGGTGTTACAATTAAGAAAAAAACATTCCTGAGGTATATCAGTTCCTGCCAGTTTTCTGAGTTAGTTATATTAACTAACTACACTACACTTGGAAGCTTTAAGCTATCCTATAGGCTTAAAGTATTTATACATACAAATATTTAAATGACATAAGAAAGAATGTAAGGGTAAAAAATCATATATACTGTAGAAGAAGTCCTATTTCAAATATAACTGTTTTAAGCTTAGAATTAACACCTATTATAACAGAAAACACTAAAATAATAGTGGCTTATACAACACAAAGTTTCTTCTCTCATACAAAACAAATCTGGACTTCTTTACCAGTGGTACAGCAGCTATGCAGTCAAAACGACCCAAGCTCCTTCTGACTTTTTATTCCCTAACTTAGCTTGAGGCTTAATTTTCAGGGGATCCCTCAGTGGCACAGAGGTTTAGTGCCTGCCTTTGGCCCCGGGCGCGATCCTGGAGACCCGGGATCGAATCCCACGTCGGGCTCCCGGTGCATGGAGCCTGCTTCTCCCTCTGCCTGTGTCTCTGCCTCTCTCTCTCTCTCTGTGTATGACTATCATAAATAAATAAATAAATGAAAATTTTTAAAAAGGCTTAGTTTTCAAAGTCAACTCCTAGGCCCATGTGGCTACTGGAGCTTCAGCAGTCATAGCTACATTACAGGCTGCCAGAAAGTGGACAAGAGGAAAATCGGTAGGGACACACTTTGCTGAAGCAGCTTCCTTTAAGGAGACTGCTGGGAGCTCTTACTCAGCACGTCCTCTTATGTCCAACTAGTCAGAACTTAAGCTCCATCTACCTGCAAGAGACATTGGGAAATAAAGTCTTTAAATTATGCACATTATACTTGGAATAAAACCTGAGGTCTGTTAATAACAATAAGTATCGAATACACATTTGGTGGGCAATCTCTCTATAAGAATATGCTTCAAATTACAATTTGAATATTGGATATCCTTTTTTTTTTTATATATATCCTCTTGAATAAGTATTCTGGCTTACTGAGTGTGAACATATATCAGAGATCATCATTTTAATAAAGAACCAGAACACCAAACACCAAAATTCACATGAAAGCCATATTGGAAAACAAACAAACAAACAAACAAAAAAACTACTATCCATTGAGTGTATTGTGAAGCGTTGTATGAAATATCTTCACAGCATCTTTATGAGTTAGATACTATCATTGTGGCCACTTCACAGATAAAGAAACAGAGGCCTCAAAATGATAAGTGACCTTCCCAAACGTGGCATGAACTAAGGAAGTTGCAGAGCACAGATTAGTCTGGTTCCTCATCGTGTGCCCTCAAGGTGATTGCATCATGATGCTTCATTTTGTAACTCAGAAGGTGTTTCAGGATGTTCCAGTTGGTCATCTTGAGCATCAATTATCATTTTATGGTCCTGTTAAAAATTCCGGCCAAACTATTTGATCCTTGGGATCTGTGGTTGTACTGTGCATATTTTTTTTTAAATGTATGCTATAGACCAAATTACGCACACTCACATTTAACTCAGAACAGTTCTAATATTGACGGAAAATTTCCCGTATGTGAGAGAATGTGTTCTGAACACAAGTGGTGAATAAATATTACATACTTGTTTTCAGAAAGCACCACTACCCTGAGTCCCTGAATGCAGCCTCAGGGCCATGGAGAGCTAGCAGCTTCAGTGACCTGAAGTTTTTGTGACACTTATGCTTTTGCTCCTCTTTGGGATTAAAGATGATAAATTTGAAGTGGTGTCCTACACTTCCATTGGAAGAGACGGAGTCTCTGTGTGTGTATGCGTGTATGTGTGGTTAGAAGTTCCGTGCACCTGAAGGGAGTGCTGCCATTAGGGAGGAGAGTGGAGTGGAATGGAGAGGAGAGTGGAAAGAGGAAAGGTTTATAGGGCCAGGTCTGGCATCACTTGGGGACTTCAGAACCAGTCACCTAATTGTGTAAATATTTGCACACCCCAGTATATTAACTGGTCATCTTAGAACTGAAATGTTTAGCGGGAAATTCCCTCTTCAACCTTCACCTTTTTGGATGCAAAGCTTGGCTTGTTTCTTCTATTTTTGTTTGAATCATTCCATTAATCAGCCTTAGTGAGAGATCACTTAATCATCTGTGAAAGCATAAACTCTTAATTGTTAAAAATCACTGGTGCAGCACACACCTTTCTCTACCCACCAGCAAATTCAAGTGCAGATTTTCTCATGTTTTTTTTTTTTTTTTTTTTAAGTTTCTTAGGCTAAATAATAAGAGTTTTTTTTTTTTTTCTTGTGTCCCTCTCCTTCCTAATCTTACCTTTCTCAGTCCATATATTCCCACATTTCTCCATCTTGTGTCCCCATGCCAGTATTGTGCTGTGGGTGGCTCCTATCTAGCCACCAGCTTTTGAGGGACCTACAACCCTCAGAGGTTACAAACCTGGGCTGGGGGAATTCCTGGAGCATGGGTAATCTGAGACCCATGAACCCAGGGGACTTAACACATTGTCGCAATGTTTCCCAATCTTTTTTTTTTTTTTTTAAGATTTTATTTATTTATTTGAGAGAAAGAAAGAGAGCTCAAGCAGGAGGAGCAGCATAGGGAGAGAGAGAAGCAGGCTCCCCCCTAAGCAGGGAGCCCCATGTGGAGCTTGATCTCAGGAACCTTGGATCATGACCTGAGTTGAAGACAGACACTTAACCAACTCAGCTACCCAGGTGTCCCTCAATTTGTTTTTTTGTTTTGACTCCATCAAGTTGAAAAATCCAGTCTGGTGACAACAGTTGATACTAAGAAATAAGACTTTGTCAGATACTTGGGCTTTAGAAGACCACAAACCATTGTAATATGTAAGATTTCTTTATCCTTCAAAACCAAGTTTTGCCCCTCACAGGTGATAAGTACCTTGATGAAAATGCATTAATATAAGTCCACTACTGTGTATGAGCACAATAATACATCTTACACATGTATGAACTATGTTTTCAAATGTTTACAAGCCCATGGAAACAGTAGATTGTACATTCTTTGAGAGTGGACTTTTACTATCTTTGGTTTCTAACACAGTACCTGGAACATAGTAAGTGCTTATTAAATATTTGATGACATTGCATGATGATATTTTATTAATACAAATCGATTTCCTTGGCTAATAGAACAAGGTAAAAATACAGATTCAGTCTATGCGTTATTAATCTTAGTATTGTTTGGGTTATTATGTGTTTTCCCAAGCAACCCACACTCAAGGGACATTAACTTATGTGTGTGTGTTGGGGATAGGTCCTCGGACTTTTCTGATGTTCAGATGTAGTCTCTGCAGTTAAAAAAAAAAAAAAATAGGAGAAACACTGCCCTAATGAACCTGTGGTATGATTGGAATTGGAAGCTTCACTCATTGCTTTGTTCATTTAGCAGTTTTAACTGAGCTTGCTGAGAGCCATCCCTGCCTCCCTGGTGCTTACATTCTAGTGGTGGAAACAAAAAAGCAAGCATGATAAACAAGTTAATTATCTATATTTGGAAGACATGGGTATTATGGACAAAGGAAAACAAGAACTAGAGATAAGGGAGCAGCAATGCTGGGGAGGAGGGAGAGACAGTGTTAGAGTAAGCCTTTTGGAGACAACATTTGAGCAGCACTTGAAGGAGGAAGTGAGAGAGCCATCCAGAGACAATAGCATTCCAGGCAAAGGCCCCATCAAGTGCAGAGTCCTGAAAGCAAGAGATGCTCTAGAATATTCTAGGAGCCAGCCTTAGTAGAGCAGAAGGAGGCAGGAGTCAGAAGTGAAAGAAAATGTGGTAAAAAAGGTAAACAGAGGGGAGACATTGAGTTTATGTGGCAACAAAGATTTTGGTTCTATTCTGAGGCAAATGGGGACTTGGGCAGCCCCGGTGGCTCAGCAGTTTAGTGCTGCCTGCAGCCCAGGGTGTGATCCTGGAGACCCGGGATCGAGTCCCACGTCGGGCTTTCTGAATGGAGCCTGCTTCTCCCTCTGCCTGTGTCTCTGCCTCTCTCTCTCTCCTCTCTGTGTATTCTCATGAATAAATAAATAAAATCTTTTAAAAAAAATGGGGACTCATGCAGGACTTTGAGAGGCAAGATATGACTTCTATTTCAAGTTCTCACTTTGGCTTGCTAGGTTGAGAAAAGACCCAAAGGAGGCCAGCGTTTGAGGCGGGAAGAACCGTTAGGAGACTACTACAGTAAGGTGGTGAGAAACGGGTTGATGAGCTCTGACAATGGTGGTACTAAAGCAGACAAGAATTTGTTGATGGCCTGGGTGTTGAGTGTGAGAACAGCTTTAGGGATGACTCCATTTATTTTCACCTAAACAATTAGAAGGTGGAATTGTCAACAATTGATATAGGAAAATCTATAATGGACAATGTTTCTTGGGGGGAAATCAATTTGGTTTTGGCCATGTGGAGTTTGAGATGTTTTTAGACAATGCAAGTAGGGATGTCTGAGCTTGAGGAGTGGGTCTGGACTTGATATAATGTCATGAGGCCTCAGCACAGAGAAGATAAATGAAATCTCTAAGGGAGCGCATGTAAAGAGAAAAGAGAAGGAGACCAGAGTTTTCCTATTCCTTTTTCCTTATGTGTCTACTATGTTTTTAGATTATGGCACTTTTTCTTAACATCTAGGATTTTTCAAACATTTGAAAAAAATTGAGAGAATGTTATATTTCAATTCCTTTCAACATACTTTTGTGTTTATGTGTGAGTTCTTAAAAAGAAAGTCTGAGACATTATATTTTACATCCATAATATTAATACCTCAGTGTATATCCTTACCAGAGAAGGACTTTTAAAACTATAGTCCCATACATTGCAATATTTAACAGTGAAATGAATAATTTCTTTTTCTAAAGATTTTATTATTCATGAGAGACACACACAGAGAGGCAGAGACATAGACAGAGGGAGAAGCAGGCTCCTCGCAGGGAGCCTCATGTGGGACTCGATCCCCAATCCTAGGATCACGACCTGAACCAAAGGCAGACGCTCAACTGCTGAGCCACCCAGGTGTTCCAAAATGAATAATTTAATATTAAGTTCCTTGTTTCTCCACCACTCACCTCAGAAATGTCTGTTTATAGTTAGTTTGTTCCAATTGTCCTCCAAAATCCGAATAGTGCATTTGTTTGGTATGACCATCCTTCCCTGCCCCCTTCTTTGCCATTTATTTGCTGAAGAAATGACAGAAGTCGTGTAAAATATTCTACACTTTGGATTTAGCCAATTGAATATTTTTGACAGCATTTAGCATAATCTCATATAATCCCATCCTTTATTACCTGATAAATTTTCGTTAGATCTTAAGGCCTAATTAGACTCTTGTTCAATATTTTGGTAAGAAAACTACTGAATTGCACCAGGAGGCCATAGGTTCTGGAAATACCATTTTTAGTGATGTTAAGATTTATCAGTGATTCAGGGGTGCCCAGGTGGCACAGTTGGTTATGCACCTGACTCTTGGTTTTGGCTTAGGTTGTGATCTAAGGATTGTGAGGGCTCAATGCTCAGTACAGAGTCTGCTTATGGCTCTCTCACCCTCTGCCCCTGTCTCTCACTCTCTCTCAAATAAAAAATAAATGAATAAATAAATAAATAAATAAATAAATAAATCTATAAATCTCTAAGAAAAAGATTAATCAATGATTCGGTGTTAACAACTTAGCCATTATTAAGTTTTCCATGAACCTTTTGTCCAATAGTTTTAGTCACCACTCGTTGCTTAGATTCATTATTTCATCAAGGTTGAAAAAAGAAAAAAGAGAGACCAAAGACCAAAGTCAGAAAGAAGAGGAAGAACTAATGTAGGAGATTTGAGATGGAGGCCCCCTTTTTGTGGCATCTTGAAAGACAAATGAGGAAAATGTAGGAAGAAAAAGTGATCAGTTGTGTCAAATGTTGCTTTTAGGTCAGGTACACTGAGAATTGATAACTGGCCACTGGAATTAGCAAATTCATGCTTATTGGTGATTTTGTCAAGAGCAGTTTTGATGGATTGGTCAAGGAGGTCTAATTGGAGTGAGTTCATAAGAGATTGGGGAAAAAGGAGTTGGGAACATCAAGTACAAACATTTCCAAAGGAGGGAGAAAAAAGAATCATGGAGTAGAAGGAGGGTAGAATTTAATGCACTAGTGAAGGGATTGTTTTCCCCTAGGAGGGTGTGCAGGATGACAGAGTTTAGGTGCAGGGCCCATAGGTGGGCATGCATGGTCCTGTGGAGCTTCTTTGGTTGCCTCAAGTCTTAGGGAATTAGGAGCAAGGTCATCAGCTGAGAGTGAGGGTGAGGGAAAAGGTTTGAGATGTTGAGGAGTCTAATCTTTTCAGTCAATTCAGCTCCATAGGTGGCTGGAGGAGAGTTGCATTTAACCAAGACAGCAGTTCTGTATGATGAATCAAGAGAGAGAGTAGGACCCTCCTTGTCCCTTGTAATTCAGGTCAAGAGCCTCTTGCATCTCCTAGGAATTCTGCTGGTTCAAGGGACTCTGATGTGAGATTCTTCATGAATGCTTTAAAATCTGCTGAGACATGTGTTTGGAAGATCTGCATTCTGTGTATCCTTATCCTGAGGCCCTTTGGGAGACCCTGCGGAGAATTTCTGTGGTTAGTTGAAACTGAAGTGGGTTACCTAAGCCTATATTAGTTCCATCCTGTGTTCCCTGTGAGGATCACCAGAGCACCCCCCTGAAATGGTTTTTCTGTTCTGCAACCCTCCTGCCTGCTTTGATGTGATCACAGCCTTCAGCAGATGTCCTCAAGTGTGGTGTGGGGCTTCTAGATGATGTAATACCTTTCCAAATGAATCTTATAGAGAAATCTAGCCAGGAATGGAATAGTGATTGAGTTGTTTGTCCTTTACAAACCTGAAACAAGGTGTAGGGGACAAACTAAAACAAACAGAAGAGAAAACAAAGAGCAGTTTAATGTCAGAAACCCTGAAATAGTCCAGTCAATGAGGCAAAGTGACTTGAAATTTCTTATAAATGAAAATTCTCCAACACACATGCTCAGAAGCAGCCACTAACGTAAGTTTACTGTTTTCTTCACTAATTCAAACCAATACAGTTTATCCAGGGTCTTCCAGACCGCAAAAACCTGTTATTAGAAAGCAAAAGACATGGTTTTTAAGTGACTACTATAAGTGGAGCCACATGATCATTTTTTATTTTCTGCGAGAGAAAATATGCAGAGATCTTTTTCTAGCTATAAACAGGAGAGAAAAAGAGATGGGTATAGATAAATGTACTGCATAGCTGTGTTATTGATGGGTTATGCCATCACAGTGTTACATGGACAGAGGAAATGGGGCTGGAGAAAACTAGTGACATGGAACTGGCCCAGTGGTTTACAGGTTTGAAGCTTTGGGCAAAGCTTACCTGCTGATGTTATTTATACAGCAATGTCCTCTCAGAGGTGATCTGAAGAAGCCTGTGTGAATGCTTCAGCATTCAAACTAATGAATGATACAGACTTGGATAAAAAATCCAGCTTTGCTACTAATCAGCTGGTTAACCTTGGAGAAATCAATCTCTCAAGCCTTTTGTCATCTATACTAGTATAAATTTCCCAAGGTTAATTGTAAGCATTGAGACAATAGATGCTTTCAGTTACAAAAGTCTAGTACCATAATAAGATTTATGAGAGATAATTGTTCTCTTACACCTCAGATACAAGTTTCTTGGTATTAACTAGTGCAGTTATATAGAGTCTGTGGTATGGCAATATTTCTTAACCTGCTTAGCAATTTAAGACCCATTAACTCTTTGCTCGTAATTGTGGAAGATAATTTAACTCAGTGCAATTTTCTCTTTCTTCCTTTCCCCCAATATAATTATATCACAATTGTTGACTAAGTCATTACTGTGATGCATAAACAGTGCCCATTATTGAGCCACATAAGGGAATTACAGCCACAGTTTTCTTTTTCTTTAGACCTTTTATTTTTTCTATGGTTAACAACTGCATCATGTTCTCTGTTGTCCAGTTTTTGCTTTTTTTTAAAAAAAGATTTTATTTATGAGAGAGAAGAAAGAGAGAGAGAGAGGCAGAGACACAGGCAGAGGGAGAAGCAGGCTCCATACAGGGAGCCCGATGTGGGACTCAATTCCGGGCCTCCAGGATCATGCCCTGGGCCAAAGGTAGGTGCTAAACCACTGAGCCACCCAGGGATCTCCTCTTGCCCAGTTTTTAAACTCTGATTTTTTTACCCATATACTTCAATGATTCTGAGATATACTTGTCAATAATATTTTTCATATGCTCAAATACAAAGTTACAATTTTTACCCCTGGAATAATGCCTGACAAAATCTTCCATCTCTCTGCTCCAATTATGATCCTAAACCTTCAAATGGCTTATTTTCTTGTCTCACTTTATGGGGTAAATCCCTGAGGAACTTCCTAAGAAAGGACACGTTAGCTATATTTTTAAAGTTCTTGCTTATCTGAAAATGTCTTCTTTCCTTTCTGCTAGGCAAATGATAGTTTGGCTGGGTATGGTATTTTCCTTTATTCTCTTGAAGCCATTTTTCCATTGTTTTCTAATTCTCCTTATTGCTACTAAGTAATCCACTGCTAGTGTTATTACTGGTTCTTTTACTACAGTCCTTTCCCTCACTCAAGTCTTTTGCCTGTTTTATCTCTAGTATTCTGAAGTTTCATGATTATGGTTTTTGTTTTGTTTTGTTTTGTTTTTTTCATTTATTGTGCTGGCCATACACTCAGAAGATCCTTTCTGGTTTAGGGGTATTTTTCTTTTTTTGGTGGTGGGGGGGAAAGGTCTACTTTTCTAGATTTTGTCGAACTTACCTTCCAACTCTTATGATGAACTTTAAAAAATGATTTCTCACCTATTTTTAATTTCTAAGAGATATTCTTTGTCTTCTAAAGATTTCTCTTAAAAATATAAAATTAATAATTATATATTTTTTGTAAAAGATTTTGGCTCACTGTTACAGTGTCCTTTTTAACCTCCCAGAGGATATTGATTATATTAGTTATAGTTGTTTTTAAAACACCTTTCTTCTGCTCCCTGAAATATTTCTTTTCTCTAGTCTTCCTCCAACTCTCCATTCCTTCCTAATTTCTTTTCTTTTCTCTTGCTCTTGATTTTGGAAGCTTATCACAAATACTTAACCATCCATTCAGTTGTAACTGTGAAGAACTAAAAATGTTGATTGGAGACTCTTGAGTGTGTAGCTTGATTTGGGATTTGGAATAGTGAGTTTTAAAACAAGGCTTTCCTGGGACTGATGAAGTTCTCCAAACTATAATTTCCCAGTGTCCTTTTCAGGGACTAGGAAAGCCTAGTTGCCTGTGGAGTTCCCTTATGGAAGTGCAAGTGAGGATAGAGAAAGTCCCCCTTTCAGAACGCAGACTCATTAATTTGCTTGTTTGTCTTCCACCACCCTCACTCCACTTGGTATCCTAAAGTGTGAACTCCTTGATTATTTTTTCCCAGAAAATTAAACTGTAGTATCTTGGCAGGGGTTTGGAGGGATGGGGAGTAGAAAGTAAAATGTGAAGCTTGATGTTGCTGGGTCAGATGGTAGGCCTGTTAGTTTAACCGATATACAGATTTTCTACCAATTCCTCTGGCATTTTAGCCAATGCCTATGCTGTACTTTATCCCTCTGAGCCATTTTGGGATTCTTAGGGACAATTACTTCTCACTGTTATTTGTTTCTACCCTCATCCCTTTTGTCATCCCTAAAAAGGATAAAACTATTTCAAAAGCTGAGTTTTAGACTCTTCCTCAATACAAAAAAAGAAACATAATTTTCTCCCCATTAGAAACATTTCTTTCTGGCTGTCTACCTACTACCTTCTGCTGGAAGAGCTCTCATATGACTGGACACACAGTAGGGTCCACTGGCCATAGGGATTCCAAATCCTTTTGTTTTCTGTTTTCAAGTTTAAAAAGTGCTATAAGCTCAAAGTAAGGTATGATGTGCAGAAGGTACCTCTACCTGACATTTTTGACATTGGCAGAGTGAACATTTTTAAGTTTTAAGGACTCTTTTTCATACATGATTCTTCACAATAATGTGAAGAAAATTCCATTAAAGTAAAAAAAACAAACATCAAACTGATGCTTCCAAATGAATATTGTCCTTCAAATCTTCTTGAGAAACTATATGCCTGAGACAATAATGTTGCATTTCTCAAAATATTATTGAAAATATTCTAAGATTTCTTTTAGATCCAACTTGTAAGCCTGACATATCATTATGTTGCTGTTTTTATGATCCCTTAAGTGATATAAAGGACTTAATTAACCAGATTTCCATTTGTATAATGATGGGCTGATAAAAAAAATTTTTTTTTCACTTATTGCCCTACTTTGTGTAAATAGATTTCCATACCATTTGTAGTTAGAGCTAGAGTTTCTACCATATGACTCAGTAGCCAATAATCAAAATCGGTATAAGCAAATAGAATCTGTAGAAAATGCTGATATTTGTCAGAGTCAATGAAAGAATCCTTTATTGAGTTTTTTTTTTTTAAGAATAACTCATTATGAGTGATTATTAGAATAACTTACTGTGATTATTTGGTTAAGGTTTTTTTTTTTTTTTTTTTTTTTTTGAGAAATGCTTAGCTCATTTATCACTAATTCTGTTCCCGTTAACCTTCTCCTCATCAGCCAATTTGTATAATACTGGTCATAAATTTTATAGTAATTACTTTTGTTCTAGAAAAATTTTGAAATCAACATACTATATTTTCTTTTCAGATAAGCCCCTAAGTTTTAATTTTCAGAAATTAAAGTTGTGGTATTTGGTGTCCCTCTAGATAGTCTTATGGTGATCTCTTAATGATATTCATTTGTAGAAGGGAGATGTATTGAAGAAAACAGGATCTTCCAATCATTTGTGGCTCTTCTGGAAAGCAATATAAAATGAACTAGATGCATTTTTTTTTTAACCCTAACACATTGAGTGTCAATTTAGGCTAAGAATTTTGGTTGCAGGGCAAGAAGTATATAAATAATCTGCAAGAGATAATTACTTTACAGATGGAATTTTTTTTCCTATAATAAATAAGATAGCTCATTAATTGTGAAACTGTTTGACTCTTGGTATTGTGCAATCAGTGCTATCCATTTAGAGATAGATGTTGCTTTGCCAAGCACTATATTAAAGTTAATCTAAATTATAGATCATACAGTGTTGTAGACCTTTTTATACTGATGTGAACAATTCTCTTTGTTTAGGAGTAATATATTGATCATATGCTTTCTTTTCTTAGTTGTGTGATGTATACAGATGTTTTTAAAAATCTAAATGATAAGTTTGTAAATTTTAAGTTCATAAGCAAAACAAAGTTTTTGCTTCTCAAAACCACTCCTTTTAAGATTGTTGTGATTTATAATTACTATTCTGTAGTTATAAAATATATTCATGTTTCATATAAAAATTGATTATATAGCTAACATTTCCAACATTATTGTTGTGATTGTACAAGGAAGCTCAAAAAATAATTTGGTAAGCATAGAGGTGGTTTGTTTTGTTTTGTTTTGTTTTGTTTTTTTAGATTCCAGTTATGAATAGAACCATATGGTATTTGTCTTTCTTAGTCTGATTTATTTTACTTAGCAGAATACCCTCTAGGTTCATCCATGGTGTCTCAAAGGACATGATCTCAACCTTTTGTATGGGTGTGTAATATATATATATATATATATATATATTTATGTGTGTGTGTGATTCTTCACAATAATTTGAAGAAACTTCCATTAAAGTAAAAAACAAAACAAATATCAAACTGATGCATCCAAATGAACATTGTCCTTCAACTCCTCTTGTATATATATATAATATATACATATATACATAATATATATATTATATATATACACACCTCATCTTTAACCATTTATCTATCAATGGACACTTGGGTTGCTTCCATATCTCAGATATTGTAAACAATGCTGCAATAAACATTGGGGTGCATATATCTTTTTAGCTTAGTGTTTTCATTTTTTGGAGGGGTAAATAGTTCAAATTATTGGGTCATATGGTATTTCTATTTTTAATTTTTAAAATTAATTTATTTTTTAGAGAGAGAGAGCATGAGCAGGGAGGAGCAGAGGGAGAGGGAGAGAGAAACTCTAAGCAGACTGGACTGAGTGCAGAGCTCAATGTGGGGCTTGATGTTACCACTCAGAGACCATGGCCTGAGCCCAAACCAAGAGTCAGACACTTAACACCCAGGTGCCTCTATTTTTAATTTTAACCTCTATACTGTTTTCCACAGTGTCTGTACTAATTTATATTCCTACAAATAGTGCATGAGGGTTCCTTTTTCTCCACATCCTTTCCAACAATTGTTATTTCTTGTCATTTTGATTTTAGCTGTTCTGACAGGTATAAGGTGATATCTTTCTACGTGTCTGTTGGCCATCTGTAGGTCTTCTTTGGAAAAAAGATCTTTTCAGGTCGTCTTCCCATTTTCAATCAGTTTCTTTTTATTGAGTTGTAGAGTTTATTGAGTTTTATTTATTGATTTTTTTGTATATTTTAGATATTAATCTTATTGGACATATAATTTGCAAATATCTTCTCCCATTCAGTAGATTGTCTTTTTGTTTTGTTGATAGTTTCCTTTGCCATGCAAAAGCTTTTTTTTGGTATAGTTCCAATAGTTTATTTTTGCCTGTGTTTCCCTTGCCTTAGGAGACATACCTAGAAAACTACTGTTACAACTGATGTCAGAGAAATTACTGCCTGTGTTCTCTTCTAGGATTTTTATGGTTTCAGGTCTTACATTTTAGGACTTTAATCCATTTTGAGTTTATTTTTGTGTATGATGTTATAGAAAGTGATTCAGTTTCATTCTCATGTAACTGTCCGGTTTTCCCAGCAATATTTGTTGAAGAGACTGTTTTTTCCCCATCATATTTTCTTGTCTCCTTTGTCATAGATTAATTAACCATATAAATATGAATTTATTTCTGGGATCTCTCTTCTGTTCCATTGATCTGTGTGTTTATTTTTGTGTCAGTACCATATTGTATTGATTACCACAGATTTGTAGTAGCCCTTGAAATCCAGGATTGTGATACCTCCAGCTTTGTTCTTTTTCAGAATTGCTTTGGCTATTTAGGGTCTTCTGTGGTTCCATACAATTTTAGTATTATTTGTTCTGGTTATGTAAAAATGCTGTTGGTATTTTGAGAAGGATTGCATTGAATCTATAGATGGCTTTGGGTAATACGAATATTTTAACAATGTTAATTCTTCCAATCCATGAGCATGGAGTATCTTTCCATGTGTTTGTGTCATATTCAGTTTCTTTCATTAGTGTTTTATAGTTTTCAGAATGTAAGTTTTCACCTTATTGGTTAGGTTTATTCCTAGCTATATTATTCTTTTGGTGCAATTGCAATGGTATTTTTTTTAAAAATTCTCTTTCTGCTACTTTGTTGTTACTTTATAGAAACAACTGATTTTTACTGATTTGGGGGTATTAATTCTGTATCCTGCTACTTTACTGAATTCATTTATTATTTCTAGTAGTTTTTTGATGGAATTTTTAGGATTTTCAATGTAAAATATCATGTCATCTGCAAATAGTGACAATTTAACCTCTTCTTTACCAATATGGATGCGATTATTTATTTTTCTTATCTGATTGTTGTGACTAGAACTTCCAGTATAAACTTTCTTTTCTTTTTTTTAATTTTCCATTTTTATTTAAATTCAAGTGATTAACATATAATGTATTATTGGTTTCAGAAGTAGAGGTCGTGATTCACTAGTCTTATATAATACCCAGTGTTCATTACATCATATGCTTCCTTGATGTTCATCACCCAGTTATCCCACCCCGCGATCCCCCACCCCTCCAGCAACCCTTAGTCTCTTATGGTGGTCTCATTCTCTGATTTCATCTTGTTTTATTTTTCTTCTCTTCCCCTATGATCCTTTGTTTTGTTTCTTAAATTCCACACGAGTGAGATCATATGATAATTGTCTTTCTCTGCTTGACTTATTTTGCTTAGCATACCCTCTAGTTCCATCCACATAATTGCAAATGACAATATTTAATTTTTTTGTTGGCTGAGTACTATTCCAATGTGTATATATGTATATATATATGTATATATATATACATATATACACTACATCTTCATTATCCATTCGTCTGTTGACAGACATGTGAAGCCCTTTTCTTTTGATTGGAGTATATTCTTGAGTTATTTTTTGAAATAGATATAAGGTTTTTTTTTAAGATTTTATTTACTTATTCATGAGACACACACACACACACAGAGAGAGAGAGAGAGAGAGAGGCAGAGACACAGGCAGAGGGAGAAGCAGGCTCCATGTAGGGAGCCTGATGTGGGACTCAATCCCAGGACTCCAGGATCACGCCCTGGGCCAAAGGTAGGCACTAAACCACTGAGCTACCCAGGGATCCCAGATATAAGGTTTTTAAACTTTCTGATTTCTCATGTGTCTAAGAAGTTTGCCTTCCTATTTACTAATAGTTTGATGGAGTATAAAATTCTGGGTTCAAATTCTTTTCCTGTGAGAACTTTGAAGATAATGCCCTATTCTGCTTTAGAATTTATTGCTGCTTATGAGAAATTTTGATACCAGTTTGAGTCTTATTTCTTTGAGGAATAAATTTCTTCTAGGAGACTATCCTCTGAATGATGAAACTTCTTTATCATGTCTCTAGATGTGAGACGTTTTGTTTAATTCTGTAGGTCTTCAATAGACCATTCAATTAAAGTCTTACTTCAGGTCAGTGAAATTTTCTTCTACTGTATTTTGGTTTCCCTATTCCCCTTTGTTGTTTCTATTCTTTCCTTCTTGAAAGACTTTTTGATAGGTACTGGATTTCCTATCACTATCTTTTAAAAAATTCTTTATTTAAATTCAATGTAGTTAATATATACTGTGTTACTAGTTCCAGGGGTAGAATTTAGTGATTCATCAGTTGCATATAACACCCAGTGCTCATTACATCAAATGCCCTCCTTAATGCCCATCACCAGTTATTCCTCCCTCCCCACTTCCCTCCAGCTACCCTCAGTTTGTTTCCTAGAGTTCAGTGTCTCTTATGGTTTGCCTCTCTCTCTATTTTTATCTTATCTTATTTTTCCTTCCATTCTCCTATGTTCATCTGTTTGTTTCTTAAATTCTACATATGCAGAGAAGATAATTTGCAAATGTCTTATCAGATAAAGGGCTAGTATCTTATTATGGTCTTTCATATCTTTGAGTTATCTTATAGTTTCCTATCTTGTTTTTTTTTTTTTTTCCACTATATTTAGGATACTCTTCACTTTAGGACATCATCTATTAGATCTTTAGTTATGTCACTTTTATTATTAAATTTATCTTTGCTTCTAAAATTTTCAATTTTGGTAACAATATTTTTAATTTTTTAGGAATGTGTTATTTGTATTCTACTTTTTCCTGAAACCCTATGTTATATGCTGCAGTACTCACTTTTATCTAGAGCTGATTAAATGGAGTCACTCAGAGTGCAGAATGTGGTGGAACAAACATTTTGTTACTATCCTCAGGTTCCCCTAATGCTCAGAATTATCACCTCCTTCATCATCCTTACTGTATCTTCTACTCTATCTTTACTGTCACCCCTGAGTTCCAACTTTATTTTGCTATCTCTCTTTGTAGTGAGATCAACAAACCTGTGTTTCATGTTGTTGTCACTTCGATCTGCATTGTTCATCTTGTTTTGCCTGCTTTTATTTAGAATGAGTTCAGAAAAATAAACATTGTGAAAGACGAAGAATCCAATCCCACCATACTTTTTTTTCATTGAAGTCTTCTTCTATTTTATGGATATAGTAACCTGTTGTAGATCCCTCTGAGCATGGACAAAAGAATGATTAAAGTATTCTTGTATTCCCAGAATGACCTCTATTTTTTTTAATGGCTCATTAATTCTTTTTGTTCATCTTGTGTTCTTTCTTGCTTTTGGTTTTCTTCAAACATCCAGTGGTCCATTGTGGTCTGTTTGTAGTGTTTGCATTTATTAGAGTCAAGGTTGGTGTAGATAGCTGTCGTTGATTGCACTGTAGCTGTGGGAATCTGTTTCCTTGACATGCCTCTTGCCACACTGGGCGAGCTGATCTAGTTCTGGGTCAGTGGATGGAGCATTTCCTCTTGCAGGCATTCCTCCAAGCTGATGGATGAAAGCAAGCAGAAAGATGGTCTGGAAAAATGTCAAGTTAGAGAAGACTTCCTCTGTGCATGGTTCTAGTCAGAGCTGCCTTCTTGATTTATTTTTCCTTTTTTTCAGTTTAAGGTTAAGAGCTAGAGTTTCTTAGGCTCTCTCTGGAATCAAAACATCTGGCAGGAATCTTCTTCATTGAGGCCACCCACATTTTTAACACACAGAGCTAAGGCTTCGGGTGCAGGGTTAAAGGCCCAGGTTTATTGGGAGAGAGGTGGAAGGATGTAGTTTTCCAAGCTTTTCTGAATTCAGTTTTTTGTTTTTTTTATTTTATTTTAATTTTTTAAAAATTTTTATTATTTATGATAGGCACACAGAGAGAGAGAGAGAGAAAGAGAGAGAGAGACATAGGCAGACGGAGAAGCAGGCTCCATGCACTGGGAGCCCGACGTGGGATTCGATCCCGGGTCTCCAGGATTGCGCCCTGGGCCAAAGGCAGGCGCTAAACTGCTGCGCCACCCAGGGTTCCCTGAATTCAGTTTTTTAATGAACTACTCTGTTAATTGCTCCAGGGTGCTTTGCATTTGTGTACTTCCAGCTTCTAGGAAGAACCTCTAGTGTGTTAGGTTTCCTCTGCTCTAATTTCTGTGCTCGTCCAACCGCTGGAAAGAAGAGGTACAACGTGGGTGTGCTCTGGCCCTTTCCTGAACCAGAGCCCTCTGATTTATTTTAAGTAAGATTTTATATTTTTAAAGACTTACAAACTTTATTGTTGTAGCTTATTAGTGTTTAGGTCCAGAGTCAATAAAAAAAAATCAGCCTTTATTTTCATGTGCAAGGTAAGAGCAGATGAAAATGAAGTTCTATATCCTAGAATGCTTTGAGATGTTTTTCCAAATGAGCTATTCAGATATACAACAGGCATGAGCCCCTGAATGTATGTGCATATAAATACACACATACACACACACACACACACACACACACACACACTGTAGTTTTTCATATCTCCTGTCATCTAACTATTCCAGCAGAAACAGGCAGTAATTTCACCATTTGCAGTGCCAGTGGAATCCACTGTGGTAGAACTCTGTGCAGAGCCAGTCATGTCAACTGTAGGAGTAAAGTTTTGAGTCAGAAGGAAATGACTTTCCCTCCCACTTACCTGTTCTCTTCAGCAGACAACTCCCTCAAATAGCAGTGGGGGCAGCCTCAGTTGACTTGCTTATTAGCCTATGCTCACTGTGAACCACAAACATTGAAAACATTTTGTCATTTCAGAATTCTGGAGCTCCGTGCAATTAAACTCATTGTTTCTCCTCATGCCCTAAATCCTGTTATAATGCTTCTTTGTTAGTGGCACTCTCCCTCCCTACTTGATCTTCCTTTTGAAACATACCTAAATGTTTTCCCTAACTTTAAGTTCTTTTATTCATTGTCACTCATGGGAGTCTCCTCCTTTCTAGTGACACTACTGTTGTTCAATCCTTATAGTCTGGACTCTGGTCTCTCCTGGGCTTCAGCCTTCTGTCATTTATACCCTATGTCTCCAGGGAGGCCCTTCCAGGTAGTGTATGGCTCTGATGATAACTAGATTAGACACTTTTCTGTTTGCTTGCCTTTCTACCTGCTTGCCACAGTGACCAACATTCAGTGAATAAGGTTAGTGAAGTCCTGTGATATGTAACCAGTAGAGAATGGAGGTCAAAGAAAGCTTGATTTCTGCCACCACCCCTTCCCTGAATATCTTTCACCATGGCTTCCAGCATCTCTTAGTCTTTCTGTCATGACATGCATGGTCAAGGACACTCACATGAGCATACCCAAACTTCATGAAAATAGATAAGAATTTGTAAAGAAGCAAATCCCTACAAGGCTTCTTCTTTCTGGGCCTCCTGAAGGGTAACCAATGCAGCAGTCACAACTCTGGTACTTAGGGGAAGCTGTCCCCTTTCTTTCCCGCTCCAGAAAGAAGACACAAGGTAATGAAAGAACTATTGTGACAGAGAGTCCTTTAGATTTCCTTCAATTTGTATTTTAAAGGGAATTATTCACAATTTATTATTAGTAATAGATCATATGGGAAACACTAGGTGGCTGACCAGGAAACCTTGCACTTAGAAGAACCGAAGCCTCTAGTCCTTGGCATGGCAGCAAGCCTCTTGTCTTGGGGTACCAGCGCTTTTTGTTCTCTGTGCACTCTGAGCTCCTGGTCAATGGGTTGACTTTCCATTGTGCTGAACTAACTGTGTCTTTTTCTTGTGTCTTTCCCCATTCTCTTCTCTCCCCCTACAGTGCTTTTCAGATCCTCCAAGGCATGCTTAAATGCTTTTTCTGTGATGTTCGTTACCCTTTTCCCAATAAAAATCTTGGTTCCATCTAACTATTGGTTTGCATTTTTATTATATTATGGTTCAGCTGTATCAGGTTTTTTTGTAGATATGCCTATTTCTTCCAGACTCAGTATATTTCACTAATTTTTATACATTTCATATATAGTGCTTAAGTGCCTTGTACACCATAGATAATTAGTAGATACTTATTGACTGGATTTGTATTAAATTGGCATCATTTATTTGTCCTGGTTAGTAGAGTTCTAATCTGGGGGAAGACATTGATAGCTAAATATTAAATGTAGCTAATAGCCTGGTTGGAAAAACAAATGTTTAACAACACCATAAGATTGTCTCATTTAATCTTTACAACGACTCAGTGAGTAGGGATTTATTTTCATTTTACTAAAGAGGAAACAGGCTTAGAGAAGTTCAAGAATTTGTCAAGAGGACACAGATGGTATAAAATAGTAGCACCACTGTGTTCTGTGTTCAAAAGTGTGTGCTGGGTTATTAGTTTCTGCATTGTAAACAAGCTAAAGAATGCAACTAGATTTTCAGTCTACCCGTTTTTATAATTTGACTTACTGTACTGCAGGGTCAGCTAAGGTAGATGATCTTGCCCTTGAAGAATACCAGGGAATTGCCCTGAGTGCTTAGGATACACAAAGCTCTTATTACACAGTCATTGTTATCATTTCCCGAGCGCCTACTGTGTTTCCAGCCTCACATGTCCCCTGGTCTCCTGCCCTCCTCCACTATGTTAGAGGCAGGAGCTAAGAAAGTCATTGTGTGAGGTACCATAACTTTCCAGATGCTTTTGGAAACAAGACACAATTTTATAGGCGGGCCAACGAGTGCCTCTTGGTAGAAAGTGAAGTTTTGCATCCTGTAAATACTCAGTGAATGTTTCTTGAATAGAGACAGGATTGGAAGAACATATCTCCCTGGCTTTCTTGATTCTCAGAGGGTTCACAGACCCTTCCTGTTTCTGTAGTTTCCTTAACCTCTTGTCAGATACATAGCAGGGTTGTTAGTTTTTTTTTTCTTTCCATTTTCATCATTGATTTAAAGCAGAGGTTGGCAAACTTTTTCTGTGAAGGGCCAGATAGTATATAGTTTAGCTCAGTGGGCCATTCAGTCTCTGCCATACCAACTCAACTGCCACAGACATGAAAGCAGTCACAGACAATGTGTAAAGGATGGAGCATGACTGTGTTCAAATAAATTTTTATTGAAAAATGAAGAGTCAGCCCATGCTGTAGTTTTATAATCCCTGATTTAAAGCAAAGACAGAATGTGCTTTGCTTATAGGATGTCACTGTGTTTGAATCTGTGTTTCCTATATTTTTCTAAAACTTACTGGGCAGGAAATGACTAGGTTGATGATACAATCATCTAGTTTAATAATTGAGGTAATAATGTCTAACACTTCCTGAGTATTTGCTATGTGTCAGGCACTTTGCTGAGCACTTTACATGCTTTATGTGATTTATAAAGCAAGTACTATTCTTATCTCTATGGAAGCTGAGGGAACTGAGTCAGAGAGAGCTTATATAGCTTGCCAGAGTTCATATGATAAATCGATACAGGTGGTCTAATTGCAGGATCCATGAGCAGCAGTACTGATAATAATGTACTGAACTGAGAGGGAAAAGCATAGGACTTGTCATCAGAAGTCTGGGTTTGCATCCCAGCTTCATGCTATGGCAAATTGTATTAGCGCCTAGCCTCAGTTTCCTCACCAATCATGGGAGAATAATAATACGACTTGACCTACCAACCTTAGAGGTTGCCTAGAGAGAAAAGGGTACATGAATGTGCTTTACTAACTGCAAACACAATACACTTTTAGTTTTTAGTCTGTCACTTGGCTATATATTATATATATTTTTCCATGTGAAATAAACACTTAAGACAACAGTGAAATTCTTGAAACTCTAAAATTTAAGAAAATGTCAATACCTAAAGCCACCTTCACATTTCCTTGTTGATCTCTCTCTGCTCTACAGCACTAACCTTTCCTGGGAGATTATTGTACTATATCCAGGCCCATCTCTGCTATAAAAAAGTAAAAATAAATAAATAAATAAATAAATAAATAAATAAATAAATAAATAAATAAATATAAGGTATCCTGTTCATTCTTTTTGTCCCTCGCCCTGCTGAGCAAGATTAAATTTTTTAAAAAGGGTTTTTCCTAGGTCGCTTGACCTGGGTAGACATGGGGTGGGTAGAGGTGAGGCATAGTTAGGGCTTTTTTTTTTTTAAGGTTTTATTTATTTATTAATGAGAAACACACAGAGAGAGAAAGAGACAGAGAGAGGCAGAGACACAGGCAGAGGGAGAAGCAGGCTCCATGCAGGAAGCCTGATGTGGGACTTGATCCTGAGACCCTGGGATCATGCCCTGAATCAAAGGCAGATGCTCAACCCCTGAGCCACCCAGGCGTCTCCATAGTTAGGTTTTTATGGAGTTCAAATGTGTTATCTTAATTTAACCAAGTCTTGTTAAAGGTCAACTTGGTTGGCATGGTTTTAAGGCACCTGCTCCCCAATCCCCTCTGCAAAGCCTCTGGCCAGATGTTAGCAACATAGTCACTATGGGGTCAATGGTGCACATCTCCCCATCTGAGAGGGTGCACACAGGGGTCAGTGGTGCACATCTCACCATTTGAGAGGGAACAAAAAGGGTGGAGAGATTCTTGAATGCTGCTCCTTTTCCACCTAGGCAATTCCTTTACAATATTGTGCTTAGTAAACTCCCCTTTACTTTTAACACAGCTCTCTTTTGTTATCTCTTTAGATAATAAAAATCTGTATCAATTCTATTAGTCAGGATTCCCTAGGGAAATGAACCTGGTCATTTCTATCTATCTAATCTATCTATCATCTATCTATCTTTATTTTTAAGAACTGGTCATGTGATTGTAGGAGCTGGCAACTCCAAAATCTGTAGGACAGGCCAGCAGACTGGAAATTCCTATGTTGTACTTCTGTAGGTTACCCTCCTCTTTCTTATTCTTCCCATTTTAATTCTTTCATTTAAAAAAAATGGGAAGAACAAGAAAGAGGAGGGTAACCTGCAGAAGTGTGATTGCCTATTCTTTGATGGCATCATAATTATTTTCATATAAGGTTCAGAGATTTTGTTTTGCTTATGTGGGATTTTGGCCAAGTTCAAGAATTATTCAGATCACTTGCAAAAAAAAAAAAAAGAAAAAGAAAAAAAAGTCCATCTACCAGTTACATTTAGTGGGAAAGGGGAGTTTAAAAAATAGTCAGATATTTAAAATTTTCAGTGACTTGATTTAACCAACTGCTTGTTTTCTATTGTACTTATATACATTTCCACATCCTTCATTTGAATTCTTGCTTTTAATAACCATAAATTTGGAGGATTATTTGATAATGAAAAGTTGGAGGATTCAGCTTTTCAGTATCAAGTAATCCTCCAAAAGCAAGGATTCAACTCTGTGGTTGAAAATTAAGACAATGCTAATGAATACTTTCAAAGTGATCCCAGGATAGTAAGTTAGAATCATTTGAATTTATCCATTTTTAGATTTTTTTTTGTTTTCCCTAGCATTTATACATTTCTGCCACAATATAAGCTTCTTGAATTCTGACTAAGCTAGTTTAAAAGCAAATTGCTTTAAACATTCTAGCACTACATTCAATTTAAAAGTTTCTTTAGTTTTACAAGGCATGAAAATTATTCATATAAATTTACATAAATTTACATATTTAAATGTATGTTTTGTAATTGTTGCAGTGAAGCTGTTTGTGGTTGTTTCAGGCACTAAAAAATAACTTTTACATTAAATATCAATATGTTAAAACTCTTTGCTAAAAATTTAAATGGAGTGTTGCTTCATGGCTATTGATATGATGGGACAATTTCTCCCAGTTAAAAGTAACACAATATACTACATTATTTTGAACACGATTCAAGATTTCGGTAAGCATTTAAAAATATGTGCCCTTTCTGAGTAAATAAATAATTTTGCTGCATCAAAACTAAAAATTGACATAATCAAACATGATATCTCTGTGGAGAGTTTTTATCATGAAATATTGTTGAATTTTGTGAAATGCTTTTAATACATCTATTGAGATGACCATATGATTTTTACCTTTCATTCTACATGGTATATTACATTTATTGATTTGTGTATGATGAACCATCCCTGTATCCCAAATATAAATTCCACTTGGTCACGTTGTATGATCCTTTTAATGATTTGTCGAATTCACTTTGCTAGTGTTTTATTTTATTTTATTTTATTATTTCATTTTTGAAGATTTTATTTGTTTATCCATGAGAAACACACAGAGAGAGGCAGAGACATAGGCAGAGGGAGAAGCAGGCTTCCAGTGAGGAGCCTGATGTGGGATTTGATCCCATATACCTGGGATCACAACCTGAGCTAAAAGCAGACGCTCAACCACTCAGCCACCCAGGTGCTCCTGCTAGTATTGTATTGAAAAGTTTTGCATGTATATTCTTCAGGGATATTGATCTGTAGTTTTCTTTTCTTTTTTTTTTTTTTTTTTTGTAGTTTTCTTTTCTTATAGTGTTTTTATCTCACTTTAGTATAAGGGTGGTGCTGGCCTCATAATATGAGTTTGGAAACATTCCTTCCTCTTCAGTTTTTCGAAGAGTTTGAGAAGGATTGGTATTATTCTTTCTTAAATGTTTGGTGGAATTCACCAATGAAGCCATCTGGTGTGTTGGGAGGTTCTTGGTTACTGATGCAATCTCTCTACTTGTTATTGATACTTTCAGAACCTTTTTGGTTTTACAGGTGCTACTTATCTGGAAAGTACAGTGAAAGTACAGGTGCTACTTATCTGAAAGTACATGAGAATAGGATTTCTTGTGGTGTTTCATTATGTCTTGATTTGGGTTAATTGAAAAATACCATAAAACTAATAACTCTCTTACATTTAGCTCTTATTTCCTATTCCAACAAATACAACAAAGAATAACAAAATCTTAAAAGCAAAATTTTAGCCATTGATAGAAAGTAAATTATCTCTGCATTAGCCATTCTCAACTGAGATCTTAAATATTTAGCCTTTTTATAGTGTTCTCCCCTTTACTTGGGTAATCCTTTAACAATATAAAGTTTTGATAATTCTTTCCCTTTTAGCACTCATAGAAACTCCAAAATTTCTGTATGTTATCTATGTATGAAATATATGTAACTCTATAAATACATAGTTAAAAATGAAATCTACCACTCAAAATAGTAAGGGAATTTTGAATTGAGGCTTTTTGAAGCCCTTACAAATTTATTTAGAGACTTTGTTGGTAGTATGTTGACTAGATATCCTGGGTAATCCACTGGAAACAAATATAATTGCTGGATTACATGTTAAATAATAGCTTTCAAAATGCATCACTGAACTGGCTAGCAAGTATGACATTGTAAAGAACAGAAAAAAGTAAAAGCAGGAATCCTGGGAACTAAGAGAGCCTGGAGATATTTATGAAACCTGATGGCTTCAGTTCTCCACTTTGATCTACACATAGTCCAGTAGGAGATTCCTACATAAATCTGGGTCTCCAAAAACTACACCCTCAGTGTTAAGATGAATGAGAAATCAACTTTTTGTATGGAAGGGAACAGTAACAAAACTTGTCTTAGGCAACCTCAGTTCTGCATACAGGAAAGGAAAATATCTTCCTTGTGAAATGATAACCACAGTTGGCCCTCATGTGAGTTTACACCTAAGATTGATGTTATCATGTAGTCTAAAAAAAAAAAATCCACAGCCAGACTTTGAGCTTTAATTCAGACTCAGGTTGATAGTGAATGTAGGGCATGGGGAAAAGGAAATACATATCCTCACTGGGAAATGGGATTTCAAATTGGGCCTCAAAGATTTCCCACTAAAAAAGTTTCAGAGAATAGGCACTCACAGTCAGAAATCACCAGCCACTCTTTCCAGAAGCACACTATCATGAGCAAAAGTGTAGGGAAAAAAAGAAGAAAGTAGAACCAGATTCAGAAACTTCAGATACTGAAGATTTAGACATATAATGCAAAAGATGTATGTTAAATATGTTTAAGAAACAAAAGGGGGATTGAATATTTCAGCAAGGAGTAAGAAGCTATTAAAAAGTGATGAAACAGATTAGAAAACAGAATCAAATAGAGCACCTGGAAATAAAAAGTATAATAATTATAGTGAAAAAAAATCATTAGACGGGTTACACAGTAGAGTGGTTATAGCAGAAGAAAGTTTAGTGAATTGAAAAACATCGAGAGAGTTGGTCAGGAATAAACCTTCAGGAAACAGGTAGATAGCAAGTATGAACTTCAATTTAAGAGATACGGAAGACAGAATATGAAAGTCTAATAAATTCTAATCAGGGTTAACAAGGAGATGGTAAAAAGAATGGAAAAATACAACACTCAAAAAAAAAAAAAAAAAAGTGTGGCTGAGAATCATCCAGAAATGTTGAAAGACACCAAAACTCAGGTTTTAGAAGCCTATAGTTTGCAAGCAGAAAAAGTAAAAAGGAATCCACACCCAAACCCCTCTTGGTGTTTAACAGAATATCAAAGATGTGGAGCTTATCAAAAATGCAGCCAGAGAAAAATGACAGATAACCTTCAAAGGAGGAGGCAGTTAGAGGATTGATTTCTCAATAGTAACAATCAAAAATGAGAAACTGGTCAGATGATCTTTTAGATATCCTGAGAAAACACATTAACCAACTTAGAGTACATAGTAAAGTCATCTTTCTAGAATGAAAGTGATAGGACACTATCAGATGGAAATGGAGTTTCCTACAAAAAGCAATCACTAAAGGAAATTTTGGAAGGTATATTTTAGGTCAAAGAAATACGATCCTAGAAGGAATGTTTGATTATGCAAGGAGGAATGGTGAGTAAAAATTGTGAAATATGTGAGTAAATAAAAATAAGGTTTTACTAGTGAAACAGTGTCTAGCTTGAAGATTAAATGATTAAGTAGATCTATAATATGGGACAATAATAGTATAGAAGTTGAGAAGAGGATGATGAGATCTGAAGGGTTCTATGAACCTTGCGTCCCTGGTGTCTCCTTTGTGTCCACATTTCCTTATGGGGACACCAGTCCAATTGGATTAGGGCCCACTCCAATGGTTTTATTTCAACTTAATCACCTCTTTAAAAGGCTTATCTCCAAATGTAGTCATATTCTGAGATACTAAGGGGTCAGGACTTAAACATATAGATTTGAGAGAGACATCATTCAGCCATATCATTATAAATGCAACTTTTATAATAACATCTCATCTTCTGGAACAGAGGATTTTGGAGGATTGAACTTGTCTATTTAATTTAAGATAATTTTGGAAGAAAGCAGACATTAAACATACCAAGTTCTGTCCTTTATAAACCATAAAAAAGCTCAATAAGATAAATAATAGGCTCATAATCCTAACTCGGTTTCCTGCTGCTTATTTTAATGTTATAGAACTATTTCTATAAAAATAAAATCATAGGGACGCCTGGGTGGCTCAGCTGGGCATCTGTCTTTGGCTCAGATAATAATCTTTGGGTCCTGGGATTGAGCCCTGCATCAGGCTTCCTGTTCAGCAGAGAGCCTGCTTTTCCCTCTCCCTCTGTTCCCCCCTCCTCTCAGGCTCTCTCTCTTTCATAAATAAATAAATAAATAAATAAATAAATAAATAAATAAATAAATTAAATATTTTTTAAAAATCATAAAAAAATCATTAAACTTTAATTTACTTTTAAGAATGTATGGGAACTCAGGAAAGCAGAGGGCTGCTTTAATGAATAGATAAAAATGATTGAGAATGAAAAATTAATTACATGTAGTTCTAAAATTCTTGAGAATAATTTGATTTAACGGGGATAAATATTATATAATATTATATAATATTATCCTCTTCACTATTATTTGTAGTGTTGCTTTTCTTGATTAATCTGGCTTTTTTTCTAGATAACGGAACATAAATCCTAGACACATTTGCCTTCTACATGCCAATAGCACGTGGAATTAGAATTTAATGAGCTTGTAGTGCTGTGATCTCAACTTGTATAATCTTTGCTATTGATTTTTTAATGAGAAATATTTTATTGGGTCATATAGTGGATTGTATAAGAACTTTAAAAATAATCGGAGGGACAGATTTCCCAAATTGTATATGCGACTGCCTAGTTAATTGCACATAATTTTTTTGTGTGACAGCCATTTTGCTCAATATGTGCTTGCTTGAGCTTGAAAGATTCACACAACACACTTTGATTTGTCATAGTTTGGAAAGGGATCTTAAGAAAAAATAGCCTTTAGTTGGTTGGTAAGTGATGAAACACATTGCTTGCTAATTTTACTAAACAAGAAAATAAATTCAAATGGTCAGCTACATTCCAAATTGTATTCTTCCTCTAAAGTCCTCCCCTTTTGCAGTCTTGGATTTTGACACTCCTACACACCAGTTAAAGCACTTGTTAGAGTGTTCAAAAGAAATTGTTGCAATTAATTTCCTGGTTTCTTCTTTCTTTGATGTGTCACTATAATGCTTTGAGTAATTTTCAGTGCCTGGCGTCTGTTCAAGGACAATTTTTTTGACTTTGAGGGCAGAGGGAAGCAATGAAGGAATGAATGTGTATTTTTTTCTTAAATAAAAGATAGAAACTATTTTTGTCCAAATATTCTAAAACATTTTTTAGATGGGTGATGAAAAATAGATAACTAACTGGCACAGTTAACTACCATTAAGATCCTTTCTCTCTGGGATGGCCATTAAAGACAGAATTAGACCAGAGGTTTGTAATATCCAAAAGGCTATCTTGCCCTAAAGAAATTCAGATAGATAAACCTTGCAAACTGGAGCCATCTGAAGTTTTAAAATGGCTGCAGGTGTCTTAGTAGGAGACTAATTTTATTTTCTAATGATTAGAAAGAATGACCAGACCATGAACTCTAGGGTTATGCTTCGTTTCTTGTGTCCTGCACAGAATGTTCTGAGCAGTTTCTATTTGTAGTTGAACAGTGGATCTGGTCTTCCTGTTCACTCTCTACTTGCATTTTAAGGTTTAGAGGTATTTGATCTTGCCTTGCTTCTTTACAAACTTGTTTTATTTTTTTTCCTATATTGCCATTCCCAAAGTAATGACTAATTTTCAGTAGTGGGTAAGAAAGGAAAGAAATGATAAAACTAGTCATCTGGAGGATTTTCTTATTCATGGTCTTATTCACTTTTTAATAACCAGCACCTAGCAAGGTGACTGGCACCCAGCAGTCATTTGGCTGAATTTTGTGGCTTGAATTGGATTTGTTCCTAGAGTAAACAACAATGAGAAAAATAATAATACAGAAACTTTCAATATAAGGAAAGTATCAAGAATAAAGTTTCTGTATTCTCCTTTCTTAAAACCTGAGTTTTTTTTTCTCATAAAACAAATCCACATTTAAACATAAGCTTTTCTTAGTGACAGATCAAGGCCAATAGAATGGACTTATAAACTATGTGGAGAATTTCTATTTAAAAATCTGTTGTGGGGCAGCCCGGGTGTCTCAGTGGTTTAGCGCCGCCTTCAGCCTGGGGCGAGATCCTGGAGACCCGGGATCGAGTCCCGCATCAGGATCCCTGCATGGAGCCTGCTTCTCCCTCTTCCTGTGTCTCTGCCCCTCTCTCTCTCTCTCTCTCTCTCTCTCTCTCTCTGTGTCTCATGAATAAATAAATAACATCTTTTTAAAAAATGTGTTGTGAAATGTAAACCTAAGAATATAAGATTATCCTAACTCTTCACATAACGTCATTGCTGCTTTAGTTTGAGCACTTTCAACTATATTGACTTTAAAAATTCAGATATGTGCAGTCTCTTAATATTCCTTATGTTCTGGGTAGACATTGTTCTCTGTCCCATCTGGTTTCTCAGTTGCCTGTCATTGGGCTAAATTCCCTCAAAAAAAAATTTTTTTTATTTGAGTGTAATTGACACACAATGTTATATTAATTTCAGATGTAGGCTAAACTCTTTATGTTCATAATGAACATGTTTTCCTCCAAAGAGTCCTATGTCTTCAGTCAAACATCAATGCCAAACTAAGGAGTTCTGAAGTATTTCCATACAAATCAGATGTGTTTTCATCCTCTCTGTCAAAAGTTGACTTTAACATTGGGTAGATATTTTTATACATTACACATATATTTACATAGATAATCCCATTGAATTTATTCATTCTGTGTCTAACTCAATTAAAATTCATTGCCTGACTACTGTATGCAAGTTGGTGAAGACCCAAATATGGTTAAGGTGGGTCTGTGCTCTAGAGAAGCTCACAGTCAGATGGGAAGCTGACACACACAGATACCGAGCAAAAGAGATGATGAGAGCTGGGACCCACAAGCTATAGAGACCTGGTTCAAATCTCACTATAACTGCTCCCCTGGCCATGTTAATTATTTCTTTTTAGAAGCCTGTTTCCTTTCTGGTAAAACAGATTTAACATATAAAATTCTTATCTTGCTAAATAGCATTAGAAAGTGTTCACAGAATGTCTACAACACGACTTGTCAGATAGAAATATAATTCAGGCCACATATATAACTTAAAGTTTTTTACTAGCCACATTAAAATGGTGGAAAGAAATAGATGAGATTAATTATTATTTTTTAAATTTCACCGTCCCTCTTCTGATAACCAGTTTTTTCCCTGAATCCATGAATCTGTTTCTATTTTGTTTTGTTTGCTGATTTGTTTTGTTTTTTAGATTCCACATGCAGGTGAAATCATATGGTATTTGTCTTTCTCTCTTTGATTTATTTCATTGAGCATAATGCCCCTTAGGTCCATTCATGTTGTCAAAAATGACAAGATTGCATTCTTTTTCATGGTTAAGTAATACTCCATTCTAAGTATACACCACATCTTTAGCCATTCATTTATTGATGGATGATTAGGTTGCTTTCATATACTGGCTATTGTAAATAATGCTTCAAGGAATGTAAGGGTGCATATATATCTCTGAATTGTTTTCGGTTTTTTTTTTTTTTCTTTTTCTTTGGATAAATACCCAGAAGTAGGATTGCTGGATTGCATGACAGTTCTATTTTTAATTTTTTTGAGGAGTTTTTATAACATTTTCCATAGTGGCTCTGTCAATTTACATTCCCACCAATAGGGGGAATGTATGAGGGTTCTGTTTTCTCCACATCCTCACCAACACTTGTCATTTTTTGTCTTTTTGATTATAGTCATTCTGACAGGAGTGAGGCCATATCTCTTTGTGGTTCAGGTGAAATTACTTTTAATGATATATTTTATTTAATCTAACATATCCAAAATATTAGCATTTCAACATGTAATCAACATAAAATATTATTAATCAGCTATTATGCATATTTCATTTTGCACTAAGTCTTTGAGATTTTTATTTTATACTTATAGTATCTCAATTTGGGTGTTAAATATTCATTGAGAATATTTGATCTGCATCTAGATTTCTTAAATTTTAGGGCACCTGGATGGCTTAGTCAGTTAAGTGTCAGACTCTTGGTTTCAGTTCAGGTCATGACCTCAGGGTTGTGAAATAGAACCCTGCATGGGGCTCCACCCTGGGCATGGAGCCTGCTTAAGATTCTCTCTCTCCAGGGATGCCTGGGTGGCTCAGTGGTGAGTGTTTAGCTCAGAGCGTGATCACAGTCAGGGATCGAGTCCCACATTGGGCTCCCTGCAAGGAGCTTGCTTCTCCCTTTGCCTATCTCTGCCTCTCTCTGTGTCTCTCATGAAAAAGTAAATAAAATCTTTAAAAAAAAAAAGATTCTCTCTCTCCTTCTCCATCTACCCCCCCCAACCCCCTCACCCCAGCTTGTGCTCTCTCACTCTCTCTCTAAACAAATTTTTTTTGATGATTGAATTATTAATTTTTTAAATGTAAGTGATTAAAACTAAATAAAATTTAAAGTCCTGGGGATCCCTGGGTGGCTCAGTGGTTTTGCGCCTGCCTTTGGCCCAGGGCGTGATCCTGGAGTCCTAGGATCGAGTCCCGCGTCAGGCTCCCGGCATGGAGCCTGCTTCTCCCTCTCCCTCTGCCTGTGTTTCTGCCTCTCTCTCTCTCTCTGTGTGACTATCATAAATAAATTTTTAAAAAATTTAAAAAATTAAAATAAATTTTTTAAAAAATTTAAAGTCCTGTTCTTTAGTTACACTAACTGTATTTTCAGTGCTCAAGAACCAGAGGTGGCTAGTAGCTATCATGCTGGATAATGCAGCTCAAGGATGACAGTTTGGTATGATAAATGCAATAATAGAGGCATGAGCAGAGAGCTCTAGGGAGACAAAAAAGGAATCAGTGAAGTGGATCTTAAAAACCCAGGAGGAATTTACCAAATAAAGAGGAAGAGGGAAGACTCTGTAATTTGATCTCTTGAAAGCATGTGGAGTAGCAATTAGTAGATTCTAGTTATTTCACAGTAACTTACTGAATGCACTTAGAGGTGCATGGGCTAGGTATTGGGGCTTTATTTAGATATGGTCCTTGAGCTCAAGTAGTTTAGAGTCTAAATATCATTCATGGTCCCATTTTTCAGAGAGGTGGATATGAGCATGATGTAGGTTGTGCCAAAATGCTGTTACTTCTGTAGCCGGATTTCTAGCTTGTCACTTTTGTGATTTCCTTGTGAATTAAGACTTTTTTGTGCTGTAAGCAAATTTACTTTGCTTATTCGTTTCCAGTGGAAAAAAGCTACTTGTTTTTCATTTTGTTTTATTTTGTTTTTATTATTGCTTATGATTGGCAAAGATAATATGGCCCATACTGAAAGCTTTTTGTCACTTCTGGGGTTTACTAGTCATTTGCTTGTTGGCATTTTAACTGTCAGCCAAATTTGGGCCAAATCCCATTCTTGTCTTTGGCTCTTTCACTTGAATACATGGGGCAATGGTGGCAGTGGTTGCTATTCCCACATCTAACATCCCAAATAGGTGACTCTCACCAGGAGTCAGATGTTAGACCTGTCCCCTAGACAAATGATTTAGATTCAGATGACTCTTCAGCGGCTAGCTGAGATCAGTATATTGCTTATTTTGCAATTCTGAATCCCTAGTAAAATCAAGTGAACTCTCATATTTGCAGATTTCTATTCAGTTGACTTAGTGTAGATTTTGCCTTGTTGCTTTGTTTTTACCAATTCTCCCTCAAGATTGGCGGGGGGGGAAAGAGAAACAAACTGAAAAAACAAAATTGAACGAAAGAGAAACAGAGACTAGGACAGTCTGGTATATTTAGAAGGATTCTCAAGATTATTTTTTTGACAAGATAATTATTTACTCTTTACACTTTACAGTAAAGGAGATTTTTACTGCCATCTTTGACTATTTTTTGGTGTCTCGTAATCCTCCTAGTCACAGGGATCTTTTCCCCAAATTGAATCTGTATGTCTGATTTCTTACTGGATATCTTAAATAATGCTACTTCTTGTCAGTCATAAAGTCTCTCCTTTTCTGAAAAATACAGGTGAAGATGAAACCAGTGGGTCTTTCTAGAAAACTAGCAAGGCTGCTCAAGCCCAAGTGAACATATCTAAGTGAGATTCAGTCTGAGAACCTAAACACCAGAAATAATGAACTTGGTGAACAATTTTGGCACTTTAAAATAGGCTAAAATCAATCAAGTTATGGCACCTATGTGTACAACTGCAAAATTTTTCATGCAAAGTGATTTTTTACCTCTGTTAATGATTTCCTATCAGTGCTTGAGTAGAATTCACAGTGTACCCTGAGTTGTATAATCTGAGAACTAGTGCATGTATTTTGCATGTATTATTTTTTACATGTATTATTTCTGTGGTTCTTCATCTCAGAACTGGGGATGACTTTCTTTATTAAATGAGCCACATCATTTCTTATAGCCATATGCTGTGTTCATGTCATCCTTGTATCTGCAAAGTAATCTATACCCATGTTGAAATTTCAGACAATTTTAACAAATATTTAGAAAACTTATTTTTTTCTTCTATTTTAAGTGTTTTCTTACCTTTGCTTACCATACTTGGATACTTTAGGACATCTGTAAAGAAAACAATCCATCTTTGAAAATGAGTATAATCTATAGATAATGTCATCAATGAATCATCTGAGTTTTCCCACCCAAATATAGGCCTTATACTGCACTAAGGAGGGCACAATTTTAAGCTTTAAATTGGGGCATCCACTTGCCCTCAGGCATCTTGGTCAAATTTTCCTTGTCTCAATTTTTAAGGTTGTCATTTACATGTGTGGTGTGGGATAAGGGGGGTAAATGTCATATTCATATTGTTGATGAGATTGTGTATAATATGAAATTTTGGTGGGTGCTCTTACTTGCCTTCATAACAGAGCCGGGATTGGGGTGAGATTGGTGAGGCACTTGCCTTGGGCACAAAATTTAAGGCTAAGTCAGAACACTCAATATTCAAGACAGATAGTATTTTAATGCAATATCCTAAAAAATCAAAAGTAATGCAAAAGTCTATGATGAACAAAATATTGAGATTTTAAATAAAGACATCATTCTTTTCCTCTATATTGTAACATACCACTGCTTAGTGATGAACCAAGTTTTTACTTACCTCCCTCCCCATATAACAAGTTAGGTTCATTTCCATATCTAGTTCTTGTACAACCATATCTTCTAAATTCAATTCTACATCTGTACCAATGCACTGAATTTTTTTGCTATTATGATCCCTTAAGAGAATGGTGTCTTAAAGGAGAATGCTAAGCAAAAAGCCCAAATCACATTAGCTCTCTACTGATGATGTATTAATTTCTTGAGATCTATGACTCCTGATTTTCTGTCATGACAGAGAAAATACTGATAGACTTCTGGGTTACTCTGACATGTGGAGAAGTTGAATCACTGTTTAGTGCAGCCTGAACTTCTTTATCCATATATGAATTATTTCTCTGGAGAAAGCATTTCTTTTGTAGAATTGTGTTTGAGTTTCATTTTTATTTCTTAGAAGACAGGACTTGGAAATTTAAGAAGAATTCAACTCCAGGAACATTTATTAGAAATAATTTTTGAATCTCACCTGCTAGATACTGTGAGAGACAAAACAATACATAGTTTCTGCCCTCAAGGGGCTAGAGTGTATGATTAGAAACAAAACAAGTAGTAGAGAAATGTCATGAGAATGTAGAGAAAGGGAAGAAAGTCATAAATTATCTTGAAAAGAGAAAATTTGGCAAAAAATTGGCCCTCAACAGGTGTTTGGAGGATAGATCAGATTTGTCTAGATGCGACAAGGGGCAAGGAGTAGATAGAAGAAATGTGGTGGATATGATACTGTGAATAAAAGTGCCTCTTCTGCTTCATACCTTACCACTCTGCCTCTCACCTGTGTTTCTGCAGCACTAATGTGCCTGAAGTGCCTCACACAGACCCAGGTCCTCTCTCCCTCCAGGCTGCCCCTTTGCACAACTGTACTATCCCTATTGTTCTTCCCATTCACCTTGTCCCTGCCACCATCTCTTTCCAAACATCTTCAAACTACTAGTTTATTTCCTTTTTAATGTTATGAGGTGACATGAACAATCACCTCACCCAGGGGAACTTTCTTTGACTCTGGGCTTAGTTGTCCTTGGCCTTTGGTGAAGTGTGATACATACTCCTATCAGTACATCTACCATTTTGTTTAATGATTGTCTGGTCGCCCTAGCTATACAATGGACTCCGTGAGGGCAAAGACTGTGTCTTATTCATGTTTTTGTTATGCTTATTTTTTCATTGTGATAAAATATAACATTCCATTTAGTATTTCAGCCATTTTAAGTGTGCAATTCAGTGGCATTAAGTACACTCATATTATTGTGCAGCCATCACCACTATCCGTTTCCAGAACTTTCCTTCATCCCAAATTCTGAACCCATTACAATAATGCCCCACTTCCTCTCTCCTTACAGTTCCTAGTAACCTCTAATTTATTTTCTGTTTCTATGAATTTAACAACTCTAGGTACTTCATGTAAGTGAATCATACAATATTTATCCTTTTTTGCCTGCCTTATTTCACTTGGCATGTTTTCAGGGCTCATCTCTGTTGTCTGATTCATTTTTAAATCTCTTTTATAGTGCCTAGCACATAGAAGGTAAATAATATTATTTTGAATGAAAGTAGAAGAGCAGAAAGAAATAGTTTGTTATATTCTAGAGACACACAAGAGGTTTTTCTGGGGACAAGGACACTGTAGCTTAGGGTTTGGAAGAAGATTGGGGCGGATGAGGTTGGCAAGGTAGGCAGGGTAAAAATGGGAAGGTGTTGAATTTCTTGAAGTGTTTGAATTTGATTCAGAAACAGTGGTAGGTCACTGAAAATTTTTGAGGAGGTAAATATCTTAAGTTTTCCTGGATATGCTTATGCCTATTTTATAAATGATAGTTCTTGTGGCTTATATGAGGATCACTGTCTCATCCCAGTGAATTATTTATTTACCTGGTAGAGAAGAGAGGCAGATTAAAAAAGGAGTAGAGGGGATCCCTGGGTGGCGCAGCGGTTTAGCGCCTGCCTTTGGCCCAGAGCGCGATCCTGGAGACCCGGGATCGAATCCCACGTCGGGCTCCCGGTGCATGGAGCCTGCTTCTCCCTCTGCCTGTGTCTCTGCCTCTCTCTCTCTCTCTCTCTCTCTCTCTCTGTGACTATCATAAATAAATAAAAAATTAAAAAAAAAAACTTAAAAAAAAAAAAAGGAGTAGAGCCTGAAATAATGGGGAGTGCCTACTTTTTTCATAAACATGTCTGACATACTATATGTTATTTAGTATTTATGGTGTCCACATAGGAGCACATTGTATTGTGTAGTTAAGCATACTTAGCTTGCTAATTTTAGTGATTTTGTTTGCATTGCAAAATGTTGATATGAAGGAGAAGAGTTTATCCTCACTCACACATTTTAAAAATGAAATTACAAAAAAAATAAATAAAAAATAAATAAAAAAATAAAAATGAAATTACTAAAAGGAAAAGAAATTTCATGAAGTGAACAGTACTCCATGATAGAAATGAGTTATTATATTTTAGGTGGTTATTCTGCAAATTTGGTCATCTGGCTCTTCTACAATCTAAGGTGCATGTGTATATACATATACATTTATAAATGTTGTATAAACATACACATATACTCTGTGTGTGTGTGTGTTTAGTTGTCCTGGGGAACTACCCATCTAAAAGTGAGAGAACCATCTTGAACTCCATTGAGATCATAAAACCACATTCAATTGCAAAGTGCTACTGACCTATAACCCAAAAGGATACCCAAAACCTTTGTGTTATAGTCAACAAGATATGGAAAAAGATGTGTTAATCTAATATTACCTTCTCTTCTCTGGGTCAGACCTGGTATATAGCAAGTGAACAGAACCTATCCCCTTCTCACAAGTCATAGTTTCCTGACTGTTACAAAAGTCATTCCACAAGGGAAACAAGCCAAGGAAAAGATACATGATTTGCTCCTGAGTTCCTGGGACCAGCACCACCTCGCAGGTCCTTGTTGAGAGCTCTCTTCTTTAGTTCTCTGGCTTTGGCCCCATTTCCTGCCCTATGATTCTTGATATATACAGAACTTAGGAATTTACAACTTGCACTATTATCCAGTATCTCACCTGAACCTTTCAACAATCGGGCAGAAAGTAGAGTGGGTATTGTTGTTCCCACCGCATAGGTAAGGAAATTGAGATTTATTTATTTATTTATTTTTAAAGATTATATTTATTTGAGAGAGAGAGAGAGCACAAGTGAGGGGAGGGGCAGAGAGAAAGGGAGAAGCAGACTCTCAGCTGAGCAAGGAGCCTGATGTAGTGATCAATCCCAGGACCCTGAGATCATGATCTGAGATGAAGGCAGACACTTAACTGAGCCATCCCAGCACCCAGAAATCGAGGTTTAGAAAGGTTGAGTGGCAGGGGTACCCGGGTGGCTCAGTTGGTAAAGCAACTGATGTTTGTTTTTCTCCCAGGTCACTACTGTGGAGTCATGAGATTGAGCTCCTTAGCCGAGAGCCTGCTTGAGATTCTCTTTCTTCCTGTCCTTTCCCCACTAGAGCACACATGCTCTCTCTCTCTCTTAAATAAATAAATACAATCTTTTTTTTTTTTTTTTAAAGAAAGATTGAATGGTTTACCCAAAGCCACACAGCTACTGATAGAAAAGTTAGGATGTGTACTCTTGTCTTACATTATATCACATTGTCACTTAATTTGATACTTATTTTTTCTTTATAGATGAGGAAGTATTGGGACTTTGGTACTAGATATCTCCTGAAATTTTATACTGCAAAATAATGATAATAGTAATAGTGAATAACTTCTAGAATGCTAACTCTATGCCAGACATTCTAAATGCTTCATATGAAGTAATTTACTTAATCTTTCCAACAATGAGGTAGTTACTATTATTATCACTATTTTTTTAAATGGAGAAACTAAGACACAGAGATATTAAAAAAGTTGCCCAAGGTCACAGAGACAGTCTGATTAGTAGAAAAAAAATCTGAGAGTATTCAGCTTGAATCCAGATGCTCTGTGTGATATAGTTCACACTAAATACCTTTCTCTCTATAGGCCTCCCACTCTGGGAGAACAGGTGGCTCTGGCTTACTGGTCTGCCTACCTATTTGCTTTTCTTAGTTCATCTACCCATCCATCTATCCATTCAGCCACTGAAGATTTGTTGAGCACTTATGTGCTAGAAAATATGATAGAGAAACAAAAGAGAATTGTACACAATTCTTCTAGGAGCATGAACTCATATTTAGAAAAATTTCATATAGGAAGTGATGCTTGAAGTAAGAATAGGACTTAAAAATGTGTATTTAATATTTGATGAGGGTATTTTTAAGTTCAATGCTATAATTCTAAAATATATTGTGTTAATTTCTGTTTTCCAATTATACACTTTTTTGGTCAAATCTTCAAAAACTAAATTATCAGTATTATTGTTACTTTATTTTGTTTATTTCACATGAATTGCAAGAGTTTAGAGGAAATTGATTACCCTAGACACAAAAATACTTTTACACTAAGCTGATGCTACCACCTCGAACCAAACAGATTCTATCACCTTGAACCATAAGGAAGCTGTTTTAAAAGCTTCATATTTATTTATTGGTTCATTTATTCATCATAGTAACCTTATGAGGCGGGTGTTTTTATTTATTATGTTTGTTTCAAGTTTTTATTTAAATTCCAATTAGTTAATGTATAGTGTAATATTAGTTTCAGGAGTAGATTTTAGTGATTCATCACTAATATCTAATACCCAGTGCTCAGAGTGGCTGGTGTGGAGCCCAGCAGGCACTGTAATACTCCTGTAGAGAAGGAGGGCAGATAGCCCACTAACGTATGCATGATCTGAGGATCCCCTGGGACACACTGGGAGAGATGACTCCCCTTTCTTGGAGAGCATTGGAAAGGTGGCATTGCCTTTCTGGAAACAAAAGAGCAGGCATCATTACCATACCCTACCCCTCAACATAGGCACAGAGACACCTGCTGAAGGTGGCTAACCTGGACACTGGCTCTTCACATTGTTTTACTCCCAAATCTACCTGTTTGCTTTGGTACAACTGCCCTCCTGGGGGAGACTGGCATCAGTCCCAGAATTGCTTGACTCTCCACCAGAGGACCAGAGTTAATCCCTGCCATATCAGGTCCCTAAAGTTTGGAGTTTTAAAACTCAGCCATTTCCTGGGATAGAACACAGGTATACTGCACTGCTGGCAGGCAGATGGCTCAGACACAGTCAGGATGAAGGCAGGAATCTGAGAGACACCTGAAACACAGGAGGGGAGATTGTTTGATCTTCTGGGAGCACTTCCTGGAGAGTGGTAGGTGCGAACTCCCCTCTCTAGGAGAAGGAGGGAGGGAGTTGGTTCCATTTTTCCCCCTCAGCATAAACCAACTTTGGTAAGCAGCATAGTGCCAACAGTGGTGGCTTAAACTCACTTACACCAAGTCCCACCCTCTTGTGCTCTGCTGGTGCTGCTTTTCTTGGGCAAGTGTGCCTGAGAACCAGAGCAGTGGGCCCCTCCCCCAGAAGGCCAGCACAAATCCCTTGCATGTGCCACCTATACTGATCCTACAGTCCTGGAAAGCTATAGCTCTAGTGGAAATAGCATCAGGTCGCTTTTAACAAGCAGACCAGAGAACATCTAGTTAAAACTCACCACACTGGCCGAGGTCCAAGCACCCCCATTGCAAGCAAATAAAAACTCTGCAGAAGACTGACCTGAGGGAAACAGCAACCAAAACACAGCAGAGTGAACACAGCATACACCAGAGACACTTTCTGAAGCATCAGGCATGGACAATATATGACTTCTTTTTAAAGCCATTACTCTCAGAAGCAGGAAACGTAATAGGCTTTCCTAACATACATAAGAAGACAGAGACCTATACAAAATGCCAAGATGGAGGAATTCATCCCAAAAGAAAGAACAAGAAAAGGTCATGGCCAAGGATATAATTGAAACAGATATAAAAAATGGGCTTGATCCACAATTTAAAGCAAAAGTATTAAGGATACTAGCTGGGCTTGAGGATAGCATAGGAGACACCAGGGAGCCCCTTACCCCAGAGATAAAAAAAACTAAAAACTAGTCAGGTTGAAATTTTAAAAATGCTATAACTGAAATGTGAAACTGGATGCAATCACAATGAGGATGGAAGAAGCAGAGGAATGAATAAGTGATACAGAAGATATGATAATGGAAAATAATGAAGCTGAAAAGAAGAGGGAAAGAAAAATATTAGATCATGAATGTCAACTTAGGTAATGCAGTACCTCCATAAAGTGTAACAACATTGGGATCATGGGAGCCCCAGAATAAGAAGAGAGGAGAAAAGGGCAGGTTTATTAGAAGAAATTATAGCTGAAAACTTCGCTAATCTGGGGAAGGAAACAGACATCCAAAACCAGGAGGTACAGATAACTCCCTTCAAAATCAATATAAGCAGGCTAACACCAAGATATATCACAGATAAATTTGCAAAATATAGAGATAAAGAAAAAAAAAGCAGCAAGAGAGAAGAAGTCCCTAACCTACAAAGGAAGACGAATAAGGTTAGCAATAGAGCTCTCCACAGAAACTTAGCAGGCCAGAAGAAAATAGCATGATATATTCAATGTGCTGAGTGGGAAAAATATGCAGCCAAGAATGCTCAATTCATCAAGCTGTCATTCAGAATGGAAGGAAAGATAAAGATTTTCCCAGACAGACAAAAACTAAAAGAGTTCACAGCCACTAAGGCCATGCAAGCAGTATTAAAAGGGATGCTCTGAGTGGGAAAGAAAGACCAAAAGTGACAAAGACTAAAAAGAAACAGAGAAAATCTCCAGAAACAGTCACTTAACAAGTAATACAATGGCAATAAATTCATATCTATCAAATATCATTCTGAATGTAAATGGACTAAATGCTCCAATCAAAAGAAATAGTGTCAGAATGAATTAAAAAAACAGCACCCATCTATATGCTGCCTACAAGAGAGTCATTTTGGACCTAAAGACAAATGCAGATAGAAAGTGAGAGGATAGAGAACCATTTATCATGCTAATGGATATCAAAATAAAGCCAGAGTAGCCATACTTATATCAGACAAACTAGATTTTAACCAGATAGTCACAAGAGATGAAGAAAGGTGCTATATCATAAGAAAGGGGTCTATACAACAAGATCTAACAATTATAAATATTTATGCCCCCATCTTGGGAGCACACAAATATATAAAATGTAAAGGAACTAACTCATTGATGATAACACAATAATAGTAGGGGACTTTAACATCCCACGTACATCAATGGACAGATCATCTAAGCAGAAAATCAAAAAGGAAACAATGGCTTTGAGTGACATACTGGATCAGATAGACTTAGCAGATATATTCAGAATATTTCATACTAAAGCAGTAGAATACACATTTTATTTTCAGAAGCGGAAGTGCACATGGGACATTCTCCAGCATATGTCACATACATCATAAATCAGGCCTCAACAAATACAAACACACTGAGATCATACTATGCATATTTTTGGACCACAACACTATGAAACTTGAAGTCAGCCATAAGAAAAAATTTGGAAAGACCACAAATACATGGAGACTAAAGAACATCCTACTAAACAATGAATGCGCCAACCAGTAAATTGAAGAAGAAATTTTAAAAATACATGAAAATAAATGATAATGAAAACATGTTGTTCTAAAAATCTCTGGGATGCAGCATAAGCAGTTATATGAGGGAAGTACATAGCAATACAGGCCTACCTCAAGAAGCAAGAAAAATCCCTAAATATACAACCTAAACTTACACCTACAGGAGCTAGAAGAAGAACAACAAATGAAGTATAAAGCCAGCAGAAGAAGGAGAATAATAAAAAATGGAGCAGAAATAAGTGATACAGAAATAGTAACAACAAAGAAAAAGTAGAACAGATCGATGAAACCAGAAGCTGGTTCTCTGAGTTTAAAAAATTGGTAAATTCCTAGGTAGACTTATCAAAAAGAAAAGAGAAAGGAGTCAAATTAATAAAATCACAAATGAGAGAGGAGAGATCACTGCCAATACCACAGAAATACAAACAATTATAGGAGAATTTTGTGAAAAATTTTATGCCAACAAATTGGGCAAGCTGGAAGAAATAGACATATAAACTACCAAAAGTGAAACAAGAAGAAATAGAAAACTTGCACAGACCAATAACCAGCAAAGAAATTGAATCAGTAATCAAAAATCTCCCAAGAAACAACAGTCCAGGACCAGATGGCTTCCCCAGGGGGATTCTATGAAACATTTAAAGAAAAGTTAATACCTATTCTCAGGCTGTTCCAAAAAATAGAAATGAAAGGAAAACTTCCAAATTCATTATAGGAGGCCAGCATTACCTTGATTCCAAAACCAAAGACTCCATTATAAAAGAGAATTACAGGCCAATATTCCTGATGAATATTGGATGCAAAAATTCTCAACAAAATACTAGCAAATAAAATCCCATGGTACATTAAAAGAGTCATTCACCACAACCAAGTAGGATTTATTTCTGACCTGCAAGGGTGATTTCGTATTTGCAAATCACAACATGATACACCACATTAATAAAATAAAGGATAAGAACCATATGATCCTCTCAATAGATGCGGAAAAAATATTTGAAAAAGTACACATACATTCTTGTTTTTTTTTTGTTTTTTTTTTTGTTTTTTTTTTTTGGGAGAGAGAGAGAATGAGCAGGGGAGGGGCAAAGGGAGGTCTTTCAAGCAGACTCCCTGCTGGGTGAGGAGCCTGAAAGGAGTTTGATCCCACAATCCAGGAGATCATGACCTGAGCTGAAACCAAGAGTTGGATGCTAAACAAACTGAGATATCCAGGTGCGCCCCTACAGCATCCACTCGATAAACATCCTCAACAAAATAGGGATAGAGGGAACAAACTTCAAAATCATAAAACTGAGTGCTGAATATGTGATGAATCACTAAATTTTACTCTTGAAATATTACACTGTATGTTAACTAACTGGAATTTAAATAAAAACTTGAAATTAAAAGAAAACCACTCAGTGCTCATCACAAGTGCCCTCCTTAATTCCTATTACCCACTCACCCCACTCCCACTTTCCTTCTCCCACTACTTCCCCTCCAAGCAACTCTCAGTTTGTTCTGTATAGGCAAGAGTCTGTTTTATGGTTTATATCTCCCTTTATTATTTTTCCTCTGTGTTCATCTGCTTCATTTATTGAATTCCACATATGAGTGAAAATTATATGGTATTTGTCTTTCTCTGACTGACGTATCTCACGTAGCATAATACACTTTAGCTTCATCTATTTCATTGCAAATGGCAAGATTTCATTCTTTTTGGTGGTTGAGTAATATTCCATTATATATACGTATATATACCACAGCATCTTTATCCATTCATCAGTCAATGAACATTTGGGCTCTTTCCATAATTTGGCTGTTGTTGATAATGCTGCTGTAGACATTGGGGTGCATGTGTCCCTTTGAACCAATATTTGTGTATCTTTTGGGTAAATACACAGTAACAAATTGCTGGATCATAGAGTAGTTCTATTTTTTACCTTTTGAAGATCCTCCATACTGTTTTCCAAAGTGGCTGCACCAACTTGCATTCCCACCAACATGTAAGAGGGTTCCTCTTTCTCTGCATCCTAGCCAACACCTGTTGTTTCCTGTGTTGTTGATTTTAGCCATTCTGACAGTTGTGAGGTGATACCTCACTGTGGTTTTGATTTGTATTTCCCTGATAATGAGTGCTGTTGAGCATCTTTTCATATGTCTGTTACCCATCTATATATCTTCTTTGGAAAAATGTCTATTCATGTCTTCTTAGGGAAGGTGTTTTTTAAAATCTCCTTTTTGGATGTAAAAACTGAGGCATTGAAAATTTAAATAGATTTCTCAAAGTTTCTCCACTATGACATGGCTGAGCTGGGATTAAGCCAAGGTCATCTATTCCAAAGGTCACACTCTTAAGTAATCATGGCTACATCACACTGAATATTGCAGCTACCTCTAGTGCAGTGTCCTGTGAGAAAAGACCTTTCCTATCAAGACCTTTAATATCTTTTCATAAATGACGATGTTTTCTCAGTCACTATGGAATTTATGGAACAATGTCTTTATTTTCCTATAGGAACTTTTTGTAAACAGATACTGTCTCTTCCTGTATAAATGCTCTTCCTAGTCTTGGCCAAGACAAAAACAAAATGGCAAAATTCAACAAAAATATAATGTGGAGAGCATCTGACTGTTTATTGTTTTGCCCAAATCTTGTTGATAGGACTATATATGATCAGTTCTAGGGGGGAAATCAGTATTGATATATACTTGGGTCCTGAATTTCTTTTTTTTTTTTCTGAATTTCTTATACTTGTTTATTTCATCTATTCAGTTAACATATAATTTACAAATCAACTCCTAAATGAAGGGATCTATGGTAGATCATTCAAGACATAGAAATTAAGCATTATAGAAGTGTAAACACTAACCTTCATGCTCAGTTTGCATCATTTCTTTTCATAGCAGCCTTAAGAAATTTAGAATGCTTTTTACACATATATTTTTAAAAGAATGTGGTTTTTTTTCGACCTCCATCCCAGGATGGCAAAAATGAGACAGAAGACAGAAAGTATACCAGAGGGTTAACATTATGACTGTAGGAACTTCAGGAGGACAAATATAACCCATTACAACTGTTAATAATGATGCATTCAGATAAAACTATGCCATGAGAAGTAATGTGCAGAGTAGCTATGATTGCTGGAAGCTGATTGATCCAAGAACTGGAGTTATTTTTCAACAAACCATTGTGCCTCTTTCTGCCTCTTTCTTGACATTGACTATGCTTTTAGCAGGGCAAAAGTGATTTGAAATTTTTCTTAAGAGTTCAAAATTTAAATTGTGTTCACTTTGCTGAAATGCCATTGGATAATGGAGTAGCAGAAGAGAATACCGTGCAAATAAAAGAAAGAATGGAAAAGCTTTAGAGATGCCATCATCGTGAAAAGATTAGAAAACTAGCCACCCAAAAACCAAGGGCAGGGAAAAGAGCACTTGGAAGTGTCCCTAAAGTTTTCCAAGAGTGGTGAGAGCATTCCTAGTCCATCTCATTACTTGTTAGGATTTTGTTATTAGGAAAATTATTTATTTTTTATCTATTTCTTTTAGATTCTTCCATGTAGTGAGGACTTTTATTTGTCTATTCATCTTTGTTGTTTCTCTGAAGTATCTCAATTTGGGGAGAATATTAAATGTTTAGGTAAAATTTATGTGTAAATATGCCATTTACATACAAAGATAATGAGGCCCAGCCTGGGAGATTATACCATTAGGATATTATAGTTGCCAATAAAATCAGCATGAGTTTGTTTCTTTTTCTCTGTTTTTTTTTTTTTTTTAGTTCCCTGCAAATTTTCACTCAGAATCTTTCCAAATATCAGTTTTGTGAAAAGCACAGTTCTGAGTTCTTTGGGAAAAGCAAAGATGAGAGATCCTGCATCTTTCTCTCTAGGGAGTCTACAATTAGAGCTGACCCTGTAAATCATACACTGGAAGGGTAGTGTATCTTCTAGAACTGGGGAAAGACTGAGAAAAAGAGTTAGAGACCTTTTTCAAACAACCAATTACTTTTTTCTGAAAGCATGTCACTAATCGTGCACCATCTTGCAGACTCCAGATAGAGATGATATCACTGGTCTGTGTAAACAATTATAATCAATTCCCATATGATCTGGGATTCCCCATGTATTTTTGACTAAGATCTGTTTCTTCCTGTCAGCTCACATTCAAAGTATAGGTGTTCTTCACATTTTTATTCTATGCGAAGCAGAATTCTTTCACATAGCTATATGCTTTTGAGTTGATTTGGCTTTCCTATAAATTTCTAGTCCAAAATTTGACTTCTATTGGTACCTAAGCTGGCCACAGATTATGGCCGCTCCTCATAATGGTCATGTCAAAGCTAATGGTTGAGTGGGCATCCTAGTCTTCCTGGCCAGTCCTCAGCTAGCCATGTATGGGTCAGATACCAGACAAACTCCACATATCTGACAAATCTTTATGAGAGATTTGAAAGATGAGAAATACATATTTTTGAAGTTTTACCTATTTCATGAATAACTCCTTATTAACAGATTTTGCTCTCTCTCTCTCTTTTAATATTTTATTTATTCATGAGAGACGCATAGAGAGAGGCAGAGACATAGGCAGAGGGAGAAGCAGGTGCCCTGCGGGAAGCCCAATTCAGGATTGATCCAAGGATCCCAGGATCGCGACTTGAGCCAAAGGCAGATGCTCAACCACTGTGCCACCCAGGCATCCCAGATTTTGCTTAAGAGTAAATAAACGTGTCTTTTAACATTCTGAATTCATTTTATAATTCATTAAATTAATAATCTTGTTATTTAAAGACTTGCCATTTACCTTCAGTCTTTAAATCCTGATGAATTTTCACAGACATTCTTTAGTTAAATAAGGATATTAATAATTTCCCTTAATAGCTTATGAAGTGAGTCAGTGAAAGTGAGTCATTAAGGCCAACTCCTGTGTGTGTTCTTAAACAGCAGTTGTTGTACTAGGTCTGTATTACAACCTTTTTTCCCCAAGATCTCATCTCAAATGTAGGCAGCATTTGCAATAGTTAATAACACTCTCTTTGCTTTTCAGTAGTTTTATGAGAACATTCCAAGCAAAGTGGGGGAAAGGATGAGGAGGTTCCTGTTGTAACATGATGTGCATGAAAATACCAGTAGCCCTTGGTCACCTGAGAAGTCATTGACTTCCATCCTTTCCCTGTGAAAGGTTCTTCATTTGGCATCCATAGACACACTGAATTCTTAAAAAGAACTGGATTTCAGGGATGGCTGGTGGCTCAGTTGGTTAAGTGTCTGCCTTTAGCTCAGGTAATGATCTCAGGATCCTGGGATTGAGCCCCAAGTCAGGCTTCCTGCTCAGTGGGGAATCTGCTTCTCCTTCTCCCTTTGCCCCTCAGCCCCCACTCATGCTTGCTGGCTCTCTCTCTTTCTCTCTGTCTCACAAATAAATTTATTTATTTATTTATTTATTTTAAAAAAGAACTGGATTTCAGTATAATTGGTTTTATTTTGTGATTTTTAAATATTTTATTTCATGCATTCAGAACCTTATTCTGAGAAGCAGCCCATGGACTTAAGACTACCAAATTGAACAAAAATGTTTAAGAACCTTGTCATAACTCTGTATGAAGCTATGCATTATAGATGGTGCAACTCATGATCAGGGTATGGGAAGAAAATTTGTCATCTGCGTAATATTTGGCACTTTAATTATTAATAAGGAATTAAAGTGGGATTGCCTGAGTGGGCTCAGTTGATACCGCATGTGACTCTTGAGCTTGGGGTTGTGAACGAGAGAGTCCCACATTGGATGTAGAGATTTCTTAAAAAAATAAAATCTTTGAAAAAAATTAAAAAGTAACTAAAGCAATTGCAGTGACCATTTATTTGTTGGCCACCAGTGTTTTCTAAGCAATGTGATAGGCTCTTTATATACTTTTAAGTTGTCACCATAACATAGTGCAGGGATATTATTATCATTCCAACTTTGTAGATAAAGTAACTGTGAAGCCTAGGGCTCTTCATTCATTCAAAAAATATTCGTGGAGCGTACACCAAGAGAGACACTGTGCTAGGCACCAGAGATGAAATAATTCACCTAAGGTCGTATACCCAGTAAGTGACAAACCTGGTCTCAGCAAAACCCATTACCCCTCCCCTCACACACTGCATCTTCGTAACTCATTCTACATTTGAAACATTAAAAATCCTATTGAACTCTTAGAAGTTGGCCAACAGACAATTTTCTCTTTATGTAAATGTAAAACATAAATATATCTTCCTGGACAGTGGTACTTCTGCTCATGCTTTTCTTCAATCTAGCATTGCCTGAGCAAACCAGAGCCCAGTCCATGATTTCTTGGATTAAGCTCCTTCTCTTCTTGGGCCATCACTAATCTTATCATGAGAGAGACAAGAATATATGTCATTTCAGTGATGGCATTTGTGTGTCCTTGTATTCAAGAAAAAAATCTACTCCTCTGACTTGCTAACTAGTCATAAACTTTATTTCTAACTTGGTAGATGTGCTATTGGTTCGTGTGTTTGTGTGTGGGGGGGGGGGGTTGTTTTTTTTTTTTTTTTTTTCAGTGATCTTAAGATTCTATTTGTGGTTTGAAATACTTAGAACAAGAGATTTTACAATCTTGAAGACAAAATATATTTTCACTGCTAAATGTGAAATAGATTTGTGCTGTGAATCAAAAGAACCACCTTCATGCCCATCTCCAATTCTGGCTCAGTTCCACTTTCTGAATTGGAAATAGACTTGAGAAGCTGAATGTAACACTAGAGATATTGAAAGTGTGCTGAGGAATTCTAGTCTATTGTTTCCTGGAGAATTTCCTAACTGTTTCATAGGTGGTAGGAAGAGAGAAACTAGATATAGATAGATAGATAGATAGATAGATAGATAGATAGATAGATAGATGATAGATAGATGATAGATAGATGATGATGATAGATAGATAGATAGATAAAGTTCTTCCCTTTGGTTTTATGACAGTGTAAGGTAGTTTGGAAATCTGACTACTCCAAAATTGTGGATAGTGTCTTTAATCTTAATTTATACAAATAAAGACAACTTCTATTTAAGAAGAAAAAAAGTAATTCCATTCAACATTCATTTAGTTCCAGGAACTCAAAATAGACAAAGTAATTTTGAGTTTTATTTTCCTCAAATTTTATTCCACACTATTACCTTGCTTGCCAGCTTTGTGAGAAAAAAACTGTTCTGTGGCTCTGCTCACTCCCCTCAGGGGAGGGCATGGCCAGCTCCAAGGCTAGCAACCCTTGGGGCAGCTCAGTGACATTTAGCTCCCCAAAGAGGAAGCTGGGGCAAGGTCTGTTGGGAAGCAGGAGGTGACATCACTGCTAAGACAACCCTGCATTTGCCACTGAAGTGGTGGTGGTGGGGGGGCGTTAGGGAGAACAGAAACTCAGGCCTCCAGCTGCAGGAGGCTCTTCAGAGCTGGGACCCCTGTCTCTCTTCAGGAACCCTTTTGATGTTTGTCCTTCTCCGACTGACTTACTTCACTCAGCATAATATGTTCTCATTCATTTGGGGAATATAAATAATAGTGAAAGGGAATATAAGGGAAGGGAGAAGAAATGTGTGGGAAATATCAGAAAGGGAGACAGAACGTAAAGACTGCTAACTCTGGGAAACGAACTAGGGGTGGTAGAAGGGGAGGAGGGCGGGGGGTGGGAGTGAATGGGTGACAGGCACTGGGGGTTATTCTGTATGTTAGTAAATTGAACACCAATAAAAAATAAATTAAAAAAAATAAAAAAAAGGAACCCTTTTGAATTAAAGGAGAGGGACATAGGTGATCTTCTGAAGCTGATCTCCTAATTTGATTATGTGGAAGTGTTGTATCACCCTAGGCAGGAATGATCAAAAAACAAGGTATTTCATGTCACTTATGAATTCTTGTTATTGAAAGTATTTTGACAAAAAGTCACGTACATAGCCAGAATTGATCTTTTTCAGAATCAGTAGATAACAGATGTTTATTTTTCCCTTTTTGAGTTTCTATTTAATGGTGTTGGACATAATAAGTACGAAGAAAGGAAAGCATATGGTAGCCCCATACTGTATTATTATTATTATTATTTTACTTTGAAATAGTCTCTTTGATGCACTGGCATTTTTCATGACATTTTTGCCTCTTTTCTCTCTGCATACTCCTTCTAAATGGTACCACCCATCCCCAGTGATTTCAGTTTTTACCTCTTTGCTGATAATACCCAATCGATGACTTGAGGCTGCCCCAGACTTTTTTGTTTTATAGCCTTACTTCAGCAGTCTATTAAGACTTTTCTCCATTATTGCTCCTCAGGAAGTTTAGACTAAACATATTCAAGCTGGTGCTCACTGCCTTCCCCATGAGCCCTCTCTTCCTTATGTATGCCCATCACCATGGCCAATCACATTGGCCAGACACTTAAGAGATCATTGATCCTTCCCCCTATTTTCATCCCTCAGTTAAATTCAGTTAATTCTCCTCCTTCCTTGCTAATTCAGCAATGAGTCTTTCTATTCATTCTCTTTACCTTCACCCTAGCCAAGAATCCTATTTTTAAAAGACTCCAGTGGTTTCTCTTTGCCTCAAAGATGAAACCAAAACTCCTCAGTATCCCCTGGCTTCTGCTTCCTTTGACATTTCTGACCACTCTTCTTTCTATGTTCTGGACCCCTGCATGTCTGGTATAGAGACAGTTTCTGGGTCATGCCATACCTTTGGTCCCTCTGTCACATTGTCTCTCTTTCCATCAAGTATGCTATCGAGATGCAAATTAGAAATCCCAGGAAGTCTTACATCTCTGGATTAGGTACCAATCCTGTGTGTTTCTAGTGAGCTCTGGATTGTCCTCCAATGTGGTCTTAGATACTATTTCTCAATCAGTTATTAATTGGATTGTCTTCTCTGATAGCTTTGATGTCAGAGACCAAGATTATTAAGTTTTTTTTGATCCCTTACATCAATCAGTATGTGCCTGACACATGATAGGTGTTTAAAATAGTAAATCAATTAATTTTTCTGTAATTAATTCATGCTTTTAAATACTCCAAAGAGTACTATATTTAGAAATGTTATTAAATACTTCTCTTTGTAGGAAAAAGATGTAGTGAGTATTTAAATTTCACTCTTTGCTCCTTAAAAAATTGGGTCTACACATAGATTATACTGAATTTTTAGGACTTAAGTGACATTATATTCAGGAGGACAATTTTCCAGTTAAAGGGAAAGATACATTAATATTTTGTTCTATGATCCTATTTAGCCTGATTTTTAGTTAGATTGGAGAATCCAGCAGTTCTATTTCCCAAGTATTCTACTTGCCCATCCAGCACACTCTCTCTTTCTGTCTTTCTCCCTTTCAGTCTCTCTCTCTCTCTCTCTTACCTTTCCCTTGCTCTTGCTTTCCTATTTCCACAGCAACTGTTTCAGTTCTTCACTATGCCCCTCTAACACCCTACCCTGTCACCTCCTTATTCTTCAGGGTAGAGGACCTCACCTCTGCTTCACTGAGAAATTGGAGACCTTCCAGGAAGTCCTTCAAATTGCAAAAGATAACTCATTTACACTCATTCATTTATTTACCTCTTCCCCCCTGTTTATTTGACAAATATTTATTTAAGGACCTTTTTTCAACCAAGTACTACATTAAGTCCTGCAGGTATAATATCCTCAAGACATAGTGTCTGTGCTCAATCTGTTTCCCATGTGGTGAGAGATATGAATTAGCAAATAAGCCCTGATACAGAGAAGGGCTACTATAGGAATAAGCACCTAATCCTGATGTTCAGAGTGTTGAAGTCATTAGAAGAGTGTACTTGGAAGAGGGAAAAACATATCTCATAGCCTAAGGAATAACCTTTCCTCAAAGATTGAAGGTGCCCACTGCTCAGATATTTTCCTGTATGTTGACACTCAACACATATCATTGTGGTCTTATGACATTTTTCTTGATTCTTCTATAGATTATGACCTTTTTGAGAATGAGAATGTTGTCCCATCTCTGTACGCACACTACCCAGCCTCATGCCAGTTTTATATATACTGGAGATGCTCAATGACATTTGGTGAATGTTGAGCATGACTATGTAAGAGATACAGGTTTACAGTTTGTTATTGTGGGTTAAATTGCATCTCCCCAAATGATATGTTAAAGTCCTAATCTCTAGTACCTGTGAATGTGACCTTACTCGGAAATAGTATTTGCAGATGTGATCAAGTTAAAATGGGATCATACTCAATTAGTGTGTGTCTTAATCCTACATGACTGGTATTCTTATAAAAAGATAAGAGATACAAAGACATACAGAGAACATCATGTGATGATGGAGGCAGAGACTGAAGTGATGACTCTAAGCCAAGGAATGCCAAGGATTTTTAGCAACACCAGAAGCTAAGAGAAAGGCATAGAACAGATTTTCCCCAATGTCTTTGAGAAAGCATGGCCCTGCTGACACTTTGATTTCAGATTTGTGGCTTCCAGACTATTGTTTCCTGATTTCTGGTTTTGTTTTTTTAAGTTACCCAGTTTGTGGTACTTTATTATAGCAGCTTTACAAAACTAAGAGTTATTTTTTTTATGAGAAAATATTGTGGTTCCTGTTGCAGTCCTTAGGAAGTCATCATTGTTGATGGGACCCAATACCAAGGCAAGGGCCATGTTGAACTAATAAGAAATGAAATAATTCTTGCTTTGAAGGTAATTAGCATTTAGAGAATCTCTCTTATAGGTTCTCCTAGCTACTTACTTTATTTTTAGTATGGTTATTTAATGACCTGGCAAGATCTGTTGTGCTCATAGAAGGATCCATCGTGGGTTAAAGGAAAACAATCTCTGGCTCTCTAATTTCTTTATGGCCTCTCTCTACAGTGGTATATATAAGATCAGTGATAAGTGACTTCAGTTCTGGGATGGAAGAGGCTGAAATAATTCTTTCTCCTTTATTTTGTTGTTTGTTCTCTCTGGGGCTGAAATTTGTGTAGCTTAATGGTAAAAATGTAAGAGGTGAGTTGTGGGAAGACTGGAAGGGAGGAAGCAGACTTTTCTAAAGCCATTGCCTATGTGCTTGTGAGACTCTCAGGTCCCTACTGGCCTCAGACTTGGGACTGCCAACCCCTTCTTGGTATGGGGTCCTGTACCTTGTTCTCTGTTTCTCAGAGGCAGTATTGTTATGTGATTTGATACTCAGCATTTCTATTACTTCTGGGTGATTTTGCTTTGGAAGACTCCCATTTTAACATTCTGAATTTAAGTAAAACAAAGAGAGAATAAGCCTCTGTTTTGCTCATAATTAATTCTAGAACTAGATGTCCCTGGGTCATTAGTAATAACAAGTGTTCCTCTAGCAAATGAGTGTGTATGTACGTCAGAAACCTAAGACTGTAAGATGATCATCAATTCTGGTTCCATTGAGGGGCTTAGGCAGGGTGGTGGTGGGAAGAAATCATCATTGTCCATTTGTTTGGGGGACTTGCTTAAAAAGAATTGTCTGCTCCCCTCTCATTCTTTGTGTTGACATTTGTAGTGTTTCCCGGGAGCATACAGTTATCCGGAAAACTCATGCTGATGACAATGACAATAGTATTTGAAATGCTTCTGTAGGTCTGCTTCTAGGTAGACAGGAAAAAAATGTATGTTCCAAGGTACAAGTGCTTGTTGACTTTTCAAACACAGCCAATCCATGCTTTTTATGAGCGAACCCAGTGCCGCTCCCAAGTGCTGGCCTTTCTGTGCATTTGCCAAGCACGTCAAAGGACAGGCTTGAGTACTTTATAGTTTATTAGTTTTTTTCCTCCTTTAGTTTGCAATATACTCCCAGAAACTGGAAAATAATTTCTTTTACTCTTTTCCCCTTCTGCATTTAAGCCAAAATTGATTTTTTTGAGCTTATAAGGAAAAAAATTAAGCTAGAGTTAATACTGTTGCCCTTGCTGAATAAAAATAAAAGACTAGTTTACCTTCATGCTGTGCTGTATCAGAGTAAAGATCTTTTCTGTCCCTCCAAGGGGGATTTTGACAAGACAGAGTAAAAAAATGTATACTGTCAATAGAGAATAATTGTAGCCAATATAAGAAGTAATAGAATTGTTTATTTGGTGGATGGAGGGAATGGTTTTTTGTGTGTGTTTCAAAAATTGGGAAACTAGGAGACACTCTTAAATCCATCAGCTTCTCCAGAACTCTTCTCAAATGCTTATTGTCATGACAACCATCTCTTCATAAACCAAGGCTCTGAGTGTAATACAGATGGGGTTGGTAACAAGGTAGAGTTGCCATCTGCTTTGTTTTCTCTGAGGGACATTTTTTTTGATCCCCACATCTGATCCTGATATCTAAAAGTCTTGACTTATTTTTCTTTTTGAAGTCAGATATGGTTGTAAGATTAATTCTTTTATTCTGACAAACCACTTCCTTATCTGTCATCATATAACTTACTTATTGTTAAATGGAAAGAAAAAAAGGGGGGGATAATTATGTGTGTGTAAAAGCAAACATATATTTTAATGATTTATTTCTCTAGCTACTTGGCAAAGTCTGATATATGAGGTGCATTGTAATTCAATACTACAGTCAAAAATAAGTCCAGAAAAAGTAGGAGTAAGGTGGTAATTATCCAAGGAAACAGGTACAATTGTTTTTGCCTTTGAATATTCTATTAATGTCCATGCTTCCTAACAGTAGGGCTACATGCAATCTGTAGTAAGCTCTGTTGTCTTACTTTCCAGCAAAAGGAGCACATCAGGTCTTTAGAAGGAGAAAATCTTTCCTTATTATTAAATTTAGAGAGAAATTTGCAGAATAAATAAATGCTTACATGAGGGATGCAGCCCAGTAGTTTCCTCTACCCTTTCCTAAAGATGCAATGACATATTCAAAACTGAAAACATCATTTTTATAAAGAAAATATTCACCATTTCACAAGTTCATACTTGCCATGATCAGAATTAAGATATGTACAGCCTTAGAAAAATAAGAAAATAGGTGTCTGGCCATTTAAGGGTGTTGTCAATGAAATTGCTAAAGAAAGGTTAAGGGAAATATTTTATAAAGTTTTATTTATGATCAAGAATAATTTACTTCTTTGCATTATAATTATTTTACATATGCTACAATATATAATCCTAAATTTTAAGATCTTGAGGTGCTTTTCAGTATAGCTCTACTTTTCTTACTAATCAGAGATGTTCTATAATTACCTCTTTAGATCAGACACAATTTATTTCCATATACTTTCTTCATATCCTATGTGTTGATGTGTAAAAATAATCAAATACTGGTAGGTAAATAAAATGTAACCTATAATATTGGTAGGTAAGTGAAATGTAACCTATACTATATCACACACACAAATACATACCTAGAAACATGTATGGTAACTAAAGAATAAATATGGCCTAATGTCCAGAGCAGGGAAACAATGCTAGAAAATTTTTGAAGTAGATTCTGAATATGCTTCCATGGGTAAGTCTAATAATTTTTTGAAGGAGTGTTATATGGGATGTAGTTCCTTGAATATAGTGCGGGGGATGGTGGTTAAAGTCCAACAATGGTTGGTGTGCCTGGATGGCTTGGTCAGTTAAGGTTCCAACTCTTGATTTTGGCTCAGGTCATGATCTCAAGGTTGTGGTATTGAGTCCATGCTCAGCACTCAGTGGAGAGTCTGCCTGAGATTCTCTCCCTCCTTCTCACTGTGCCCCTCCCCTCACTTGCATAATCATGCACTCTCTTTCTCTCTCTCAAATAAATAAATCTTAAAAAAAAAAGCAGATTGAACAACAGTTGAGTTGGTGATGATGTCATAAATGTCTTCATTATATTATGTCAGAACATGGTACTTTTGTCAGTCTTCAGAGTCAAGATTGGCAAGTTTGGGGATTTATATAGATATCATGATATCATCTGTAATTCTTTTAACATATGATCATCTTAATAAGCAATTTTCAAGATATACACCATTCATTTTAAAAGGCGCTTTTTCTGTTTACTTTTAAAACTCTGTCCTGAATTGTTCAACCTCTACTCACATTAATTGGCTGTCAACTATGCTAAATGTGACATATTTTTAAAATATCAAAATTTTCAAATTCAGTTCTTTACTTACCACTGGTTTTTATTGCTGAGCATTGCCTAGAGAACACTGTTTTATTTCCCAAGGCAGGTAGTCTTCACAGGGCAAGTTTCATTCTATCTCAAGGCAAATAAGGGCAGCAAACACTGTGGAAGTCTGCTGAGTGCAGTAGAAAACCATCAACCGTTTATATGGGGGTATACAAATACAGCTGCATTCTGGATTTGCTAAACATCTTGAAATGCTTTGAGTGTAATAAAACCCCAAACGTGCTTTCTTTTCTCATTTCTTTGCATATGTATTTTAGGAGAAATATAATCCACATGCTCTTGTTCCTTCCACTTTTAAATCATGAAAATGTTCTTTTGTAAGAGCTGTTTGATGTCCAGGAAGTCTTTTATCCTTTTTATTAGGTTATTTTTGTGTATGAATAAAGAGCAAAATATAAACAGAAAACACAACATGACTTAGGCAGGGCAAACACAAAGTGCCCAATTTAAGTTTGAAGCTCTAAATCTAAAATATTTTGAAACAAAACATTTCTCTTGGTGCTTTGTAAAAGTTGTGTTCCCTTCTATTAGGAAGAAGTTCCAGGCCTGTTGGGATGAATAGGAAGGAGAAGAAATATTCACTGAATAGGACTCTGGTACTCGGGGACATCTGGCAACTCCTTAATTTTTACAATAACCCGAAGTGGTAGGTCAGTCCATTTGCATTTTACAGATGGGAAGAGCTTTCAGAGATCTTAAGTAACTGGCTAGGGGCCACAGAAGAATTTCAAGCCAGGCCTACTTGACTCTTCAGCTAATACTCTTTCATTACTTTTATCCTCCTCATTCCGTTGGGAGGATGAGATGGGGGGAGGGGGTGTATCCTCCTGATAATAATAAAAAAAATACCAAGTTGGAAATACCTCATACTCAGGCCTGAGAATTGAGGGCTGTTGTAGCTCCAGGAAAATGTCAGCTTGGTATTGGCAAGGTGGATGTCTATTAGTATGGTGATAAGAGCATTGGATAAGTGGTATTATGGCAGAAGGGGGCCTGTGCACACTCCCCTTTATTATAGCAGAGGAAAGCTGAATACACACAGACATGGTGATATAGAGCAGGCTGGGGAGAGGCCTATCTCTTGCATTGTGATTCAATATTTCTAAACAACTGATAATCTTTTGCCATTTATTGCAGTTTGTAACAGTGGTATATATTTGGTCAGAGTGTTGCATGACAATATTTAAATAGATTCAGCTTGTTTCTTAAAACAATTTTTCAGTGCTTATGTGTTATTGGATATAGCTTAAAGTGTTACAGAATGGGAATCACAGTTTTAATGGGTCTCTCTATAATGGGACTGCATAAAAGGAGAATCTAAGGTTTTATTTGAGGTGGGAGATCATACCATGGGGCACATGTCCATAGTATGACATCAGGTGACAATTTCTTGAAGAAAAAGAGAAAAAATTACAAATGAAGAGCATGAGGACTGCTTATCTTGGTTCCTCTGGTATTATCTGTTCTATAGGCTTTCTCCCAGAAATCCCAAATTGTGTTCAGCTTGTAGCTATCTTTATGCTACAGTCTCATGTTCCATTCTTCTCTCCCCTTTCCCCTACCACCTACTCTTCCTCTCCCTTCCTCCTTCTTTTTCCTCCCCCTCCACCTTCTCCTTCTTCGCTGAATCTTTGGCATCCAAAGGAAGAGATGAATTATTTAAATCTTCTGTTGAATTAAAGCAATCTAAAAGAGTTTAATAGGCAATTTCATAAATGACATTCTGGAGAACATTGGGGTCATTGTATGACTGAGAACATGATTAATTTTTTCTGAAGGTCAGGAAACTAATATTTTTTCCAGTGGATTTACTAAGGGAACCAACTACCTGTGATTTACCTTTTACCTCACTGCAGTGCAGAACTTTACAAGTGTTCATATTATATTAGTCGTTTTGCTCAAGGATCTCAGTACACTTTCAGTGTCATTTCTGAGAGCCTTGTTGTACCCCACAAGGGAGGCTGAGGCTTGACAAGACAAATTAAGTAATTTTTTTTGCAGTCTCCAACAGAGTGGTAAAGAGGGTTTAGGATCTCATGAGCCCCAAGGGAAGGAGGAGGACATGTCATGAGGTCTCTTCACAGTTAAACCTAAGATAAAAATCTTGGAGGGAAAACAGTTTATAATGGAGGACAGAAGGATAGAATATATTTATGTGATGATGAAACTGGAGATAATAAGCTGGTTGTATGTATAGGGGGTTATTTCTCTGGGAAAGAGACCTCCCTCAACTTCATTAGATCCTTGCCCACACAGTGGGTGGGGAGTAGGAGCTAAGGCGTTTCTGTTTCCAGGATAGCCCATCCCCAGGATACTCTATTACTAAATCTGTGAATGTTTCACTGTCACTGTCGCTAAAATGGGAGTCCCCAAGTGATGGGAGGTGAATCATCTCTCACTATGTCACCCATAAAAATATCTGTCACTGATGCCTCTATCCATATCCTGTAAATGCTGCTCCCTTCCATCTTCATATTGGCAACACTTTCAAGTGTTCAAGAAAGACCTTGTTGAATGCCTCTAAATTATTATAGCAGATCCAGCTGAAATTGCACATTAGATCATTTCTCTTTTTTATAAGGAAAATAACCAAGGGTTGAAACTCGATGTCTATAGATAGATAATATAATTTTATTTGGGATTTAGTACATTATTTGTCTCCTCCATTGGCTATGAATTGAGAGTCTTTAATGAACAGTCTTCAGTAGTCTTCACATTCTTTGAGAAGGTGGATTGATAGTCATCTCTGCACCCCCACTGCTGTCTCCAGGAACTTGCAGAGGACACTATGCAAGAGATTCAGTGACCCTTTCTGAGGGCAGTATGCATAGCTGGGAAAGAGAACTAAAGAGACCATTTATTTTTGAGAGATCTACATCATCTCAACAGAAGGGCCTAGCAATTCTATTGGACTCAGACTGAAAACTATTGCTAACAGACATATTTCAGAAAGATTTCATAATCACCAGACTTGTGTTGTACAAATGGTTATGGTGAGCTTCTGAGGCTCCCAAGAGACCACTAAAACTGTCAGGCTTAAATAGCACTGAAGTTTTGAAGTGAGAATTAAAAAGTATGATTCAGTTTGATAGGTAAGGCTCCTACCAGAAAATACTCCTTTGGTTTTCCAAAATCAAGTGGTTATGTGGCCAGCTATGGTTCTCTCAAAAGATACTTCCAAATCTCATCCTGTGTGATTGTTTGAGGTTTCTGGAAGGTATTGGAGAGTGTGGTGTACGTGTCATCATGGATGACATTATCACGTTATTATATTTTTTTCCATATAAAACAGCGAATGCCATAAGAGAAGACTTCACTTCTTTTTTAGATTTATTTATTATTTTAGAGAGGGAAAGAGAAAGGGAGCAAGTGAGAGCATGGTGGGGAGGGGCAGAGGGAGAGGGAGAGAGAGTCTCAAGCAGACTCCACTCTAAGTGCAGAGCCTGATGCAGCGCTTGATCTCACAACTCTGAGATCATGACCTGAGCTGAAACCAAGAGTCAGTCACTCAACCCAGTGCACCCCCCAGGTGCCCCAGAAGACATCACTTTTGAATATTAACATTTCTGAAAGTGAGTTTAATTGACAATGTCCATTTACATTTCTTTTATGAGATTTTACCCAAAAGATTGGGGTAAAATCTTACAGAATTAAAACTTCCTTGAGAGCTTTCAAGTACTACTTACTGGAGTCAATTTATCCCAGTAGACATTGGGCATTGAGAGAAAGAAACAGTTCTCATTTCCTCAGGCAGTGTTTCTTCCAGAACAAGGTTAGTCCATTTTGACCCAGTGTACTTTAGAGGCAAATAGTTGCAGGTTGTACAGATACCCGTTCCTTTTTCTATCCAAGAGGCCTGAAACCCACTGTGTTTTTAATCTTTTAGTTTTTTTTTTTCTTTAATGAACAGAGCTACCAATTTTTTCTCCAGTTGCAAACCCTGCTTTATGTGAGACCCACTTTTTCCAATGGGAAGACACCTGCTCTGAGGAAGTCTACACTGTTATGGGCCTTGGAATGGTTAATTAATTGGTGTAGGAAAGGTGCAACAAATTGGATTTTAAAAAGCAGAATTTGATAGAATCATGCATCTGGTGATTCTAATGAATACAAAACCTAGCAGGATTTACAGATACTTGTGTAATTAACTTGAATATAATGTATGATAACTATCTGTTAGAAGAAGCACATGAAAAAATGCACAGCATTATTAGTCATTAGGAAAATGCAAATTAAAACCACAGAGCCAGTGTGATACCTCTGTTCACCTACTAGACCATCTATAATTAGAAAGACTGACCGTACCAACTTTCCATGAGGATGGGAGCAACTAGTGCTCTCATCCATTGCTGATGGGAATAGAAAATGGACAATTTCGCAATTTCTTAAAAAGTGAAATACACATCTACTGTAAGATCCAGCCAATGGACTCTTAGATATTTACCCCCAAAACTGAAAGCGTATGTTCATACAAAAAATTAGTACATAGATTGCTCATAAAAGCTACTGTTTCGGAGGGAGGAGCAAGATGGCGGGAGAGTAGGGTCCCCAAATCACCTGTCTCCACCAAACTACCTAGAAAACCTTCAAATTATCCTGAAAATCTATGAATTCGGCCTGAGATTTAAAGAGAGACCAGCTGGAATGCAACAGTGAGAAGAGTTCGCGCTTCTATCAAGGTAGGAAGACGGGGAAAAAGAAATAAAGGAACAAAGGCCTCCAAGGGGGAGGGGCCCCGCGAGGAGCCGGGCTGAGGCCGGGGCGAGTGTCCCCAGGACAGGAGAGCCCCGTCCCGGAGGAGCAGGAGCTGCACCGACCTTCCCGGGGGAAAGGGGCTCGCAGGGAGTTGGAGCAGGACCCAGGAGGGCGGGGATGCCCTCGGGCTCCCGGGGACAGTAACAGCAACTGCGCACCCAGGAGAGTGCGCCGAGCTCCCTAAGGGCTGCAGCGCGCACGGCGGGACCCGGCGGGACCCGGAGCAGCTCGGGGGGCTCGGGCGGCGGCTCCGCGGAGGGGGCTGCGCGGCCCCGGGAGCAGCTCGGAGGGGCTCGGGCAGAGGAAGAGGCTCCGTGCGGAGGGGGCTGCGCGGTTCCAGGAGCAGCTCGGAGGGGCTCGGGCGGCGGCTCCGCGGAGGGGGTTGCGGCCCGGGAGCGCGAATCCACCAGCGCAGGCTCCGGAGCACAGGGCGCCGGGACACAGCCCAGGATCCGGCCTCCCCCGGGACAGGCAGAGGCCGGGAGGGCCCAGGACAGCAAGGACGCTCCTGCCCCAGCTGAGCAGAGCAGCGGCCCCGCCCCGGAGCCTCCAGGCCCTGCAGACGGAGTTCCTGCCGGAGCTGAATCCAGGTTTCCAGAGCTGCCCCGCCACTGGGGCTGTTCCTCCTGCGGCCTCACGGGGCAAACAACCCCCACTGAGCCCTGCACCAGGCAGGGGCACAGCAGCTCCCCCAACTGCTAACACCTGAAAATCAGCACACCAGGCCCCTCCCCCAGAACACCAGCTAGACGGACAACTTCCAGGAGAAGCCAAGGGACTTAAAGAACACAGAATCAGAAGATACTCCCCGGTGGTTCTTTTTTTGTTTGTTTGTTTTTGTTTTTGTTTTTGTTTTTGTTTTGTTTTGCTTTTTGATTTGTTTCCTTCCCCCACCCCCTTTTTTTCTCCTTTCTTTTTCTTTCTCTTTTTCTTCTTTTTTTTTTTTTTCGTTTTTTTTTTTTTTCTTTTTCTTCCCTTTTTTTTTCTCTTTCTCTTTTCTTTCCTTCTTTCTCTCCTCTCTTTTTCTCTTTTTCCCAATACAACTTGCTTTTGGCCACTCTGCACTGAGCAAAATGACTAGAAGGAAAACCTCACCTCAAAAGAAAGAATCAGAAACAGTCCTCTCTCCCACAGAGTTACAAAATCTGGATTACAATTCAATGTCAGAAAGCCAATTCAGAAGCACTATTATACAGCTACTGGTGGCTCTAGAAAAAAGTATAAAGGACTCAAGAGACTTCATGACTGCAGAATTTAGAGCTAATCAGGCAGAAATTAAAAATCAATTGAATGAGATGCAATCCAAACTAGAAGTCCTAACGACGAGGGTTAACGAGGTGGAAGAACGAGTGAGTGACCTAGAAGACAAGTTGATAGCAAAGAGGGAAACTGAGGAAAAAAGAGACAAACAATTAAAAGACCATGAAGATAGATTAAGGGAAATAAACAACAGCCTGAGAAAGAAAAACCTACGTTTAATTGGGGTTCCCGAGGGCGCCGAAAGGGACAGAGGGCCAGAATATGTATTTGAACAAATTCTAGCTGAAAACTTTCCTAATCTGGGAAGGGAAACAGGCATTCAGATCCAGGAAATAGAGAGATCCCCCCCTAAAATCAATAAAAACCGTTCAACACCTCGACATCTAATAGTGAAGCTTGCAAATTCCAAAGATAAAAAGAAGATCCTTAAAGCAGCAAGAGACAAGAAATCCCTGACTTTTATGGGGAGGAGTATTAGGGTAACAGCAGACCTCTCCACAGAGACCTGGCAGGCCAGAAAGGGCTGGCAGGATATATTCAGGGTCCTAAATGAGAAGAACATGCAACCAAGAATACTTTATCCAGCAAGGCTCTCATTCAAAATGGAAGGAGAGATAAAGAGCTTCCAAGACAGGCAGCAGCTAAAAGAATATGTGACCTCCAAACCAGCTCTGCAAGAAATTTTAAGGGGGCCTCTTAAAATTCCCCTTTAAGAAGAAGTTCAGTGGAACAGTCCACAAAAACAAAGACTGAATAGATATCATGATGACACTAAACTCATATCTCTCAATAGTAACTCTGAATGTGAACGGGCTTAATGACCCCATCAAAAGGCGCAGGGTTTCAGACTGGATAAAAAAGCAGGACCCATCTATTTGCTGTCTACAAGAGACTCATTTTAGACAGAAGGACACCTACAGCCTGAAAATAAAAGGTTGGAGAACCATTTACCATTCGAATGGTCCTCAAAAGAAAGCAGGGGTAGCCATCCTTATATCAGATAAACTAAAATTTACCCCAAAGACTGTAGTGAGAGATGAAGAGGGACACTATATCATACTTAAAGGATCTATTCAACAAGAGGACTTAACAATCCTCAATATATATGCTCCGAATGTGGGAGCTGCCAAATATATAAATCAATTATTAACCAAAGTGAAGAAATACTTAGATAATAATACACTTATACTTGGTGACTTCAATCTAGCTCTTTCTATACTCGATAGGTCTTCTAAGCAAAACATCTCCAAAGAAACGAGAGCTTTAAATGATACACTGGACCAGATGGATTTCACAGATATCTACAGAACTTTACATCCAAACTCAACTGAATACACATTCTTCTCAAGCGCACATGGAACTTTCTCCAGAATAGACCACATATTGGGTCACAAATCGGGTCTGAACCGATACCAAAAGATTGGGATTGTCCCCTGCATATTCTCGGACCATAATGCCTTGAAATTAGAACTAAATCACAACAAGAAGTTTGGAAGGACCTCAAACACATGGAGGTTAAGGACCATCCTGCTAAAAGATAAAAGGGTCAACCAGGAAATTAAGGAAGAATTAAAAAGATTCATGGAAACTAATGAGAATGAAGATACAACCGTTCAAAATCTTTGGGATGCAGCAAAAGCAGTCCTAAGGGGGAAATACATCGCAATACAAGCATCCATTCAAAAACTGGAAAGAACTCAAATACAAAAGCTAACCTTACACATAAAGGAGCTAGAGAAAAAACAGCAAATAGATCCTACACCCAAGAGAAGAAGGGAGTTAATAAAGATTCGAGCAGAACTCAACGAAATCGAGACCAGAAGAACTGTGGAACAGATCAACAGAACCAGGAGTTGGTTCTTTGAAAGAATTAATAAGATAGATAAACCATTAGCCAGCCTTATTAAAAAGAAGAGAGAGAAGACTCAAATTAATAAAATCATGAATGAGAAAGGAGAGATCACTACCAACACCAAGGAAATACAAACGATTTTAAAAACATATTATGAACAGCTATACGCCAATAAATTAGGCAATCTAGAAGAAATGGACACATTCCTGGAAAGCCACAAACTACCAAAACTGGAACAGGAAGAAATAGAAAACCTGAACAGGCCAATAACCAGGGAGGAAATTGAAGCAGTCATCAAAAACCTCCCAAGACACAAGAGTCCAGGGCCAGATGGCTTCCCAGGAGAATTTTATCAAACGTTTAAAGAAGAAATCATACCTATTCTCCTAAAGCTGTTTGGAAAGATAGAAAGAGATGGAGTACTTCCAAATTCGTTCTATGAAGCCAGCATCACCTTAATTCCAAAGCCAGACAAAGACCCCGCCAAAAAGGAGAATTACAGACCAATATCCCTGATGAACATGGATGCAAAAATTCTCAACAAGATACTGGCCAATAGGATCCAACAGTACATTAAGAAAATTATTCACCATGACCAAGTAGGATTTATCCCTGGGACACAAGGCTGGTTCAACACCCGTAAAACAATCAATGTGATTCATCATATCAGCAAGAGAAAAACCAAGAACCATATGATCCTCTCATTGGATGCAGAGAAAGCATTTGACAAAATACAGCATCCATTCCTGATTAAAACTCTTCAGAGTGTAGGGATAGAGGGAACATTCCTCGACATCTTAAAAGCCATCTATGAAAAGCCCACAGCAAATATCATTCTCAATGGGGAAGCACTGGGAGCCTTTCCCCTAAGATCAGGAACAAGACAGGGATGTCCACTCTCACCACTGCTATTCAACATAGTACTGGAAGTCCTAGCCTCAGCAATCAGACAACAAAAAGACATTAAAGGCATTCAAATTGGCAAAGAAGAAGTCAAACTCTCTCTCTTCGCCGATGACATGATACTCTACATAGAAAACCCAAAAGTCTCCACCCCAAGATTGCTAGAACTCATACAGCAATTCGGTAGCGTGGCAGGATACAAAATCAATGCCCAGAAGTCAGTGGCATTTCTATACACTAACAATGAGACTGAAGAAAGAGAAATTAAGGAGTCAATCCCATTTACAATTGCACCCAAAAGCATAAGATACCTAGGAATAAACCTCACCAAAGATGTAAAGGATCTATACCCTCAAAACTATAGAACACTTCTGAAAGAAATTGAGGAAGACACAAAGAGATGGAAAAATATTCCATGCTCATGGATTGGCAGAATTAATATTGTGAAAATGTCAATGTTACCCAGGGCAATATACACGTTTAATGCAATCCCTATCAAAATACCATGGACTTTCTTCAGAGAGTTAGAACAAATTATTTTAAGATTTGTGTGGAATCAGAAAAGACCCCGAATAGCCAGGGGAATTTTAAAAAAGAAAACCATATCTGGGGGCATCACAATGCCAGATTTCAGGTTGTACTACAAAGCTGTGGTCATCAAGACAGTGTGGTACTGGCACAAAAACAGACACATAGATCAGTGGAACAGAATAGAGAATCCAGAAGTGGACCCTGAACTTTATGGGCAACTAATATTCGATAAAGGAGGAAAGACTATCCATTGGAAGAAAGACAGTCTCTTCAATAAATGGTGCTGGGAAAATTGGACATCCACATGCAGAAGAATGAAACTAGACCACTCTCTTTCACCATACACAAAGATAAACTCAAAATGGATGAAAGATCTAAATGTGAGACAAGATTCCATCAAAATCCTAGAGAAGAACACAGGCAACACCCTTTTTGAACTCGGCCATAGTAACTTCTTGCAAGATACATCCACAAAGGCAAAAGAAACAAAAGCAAAAATGAACTATTGGGACTTCATCAAGATAAGAAGCTTTTGCACAGCAAAGGATACAGTCAACAAAACTCAAAGACAACCTACAGAATGGGAGAAGATATTTGCAAATGACATATCAGATAAAGGGCTAGTTTCCAAGATCTATAAAGAACTTATTAAACTCAACACCAAAGAAACAAACAATCCAATCATGAAATGGGCAAAAGACATGAACAGAAATCTCACAGAGGAAGACATAGACATGGCCAACATGCATATGAGAAAATGCTCTGCATCACTTGCCATCAGGGAAATACAAATCAAAACCACAATGAGATACCACCTCACACCAGTGAGAATGGGGAAAATTAACAAGGCAGGAAACAACAAATGTTGGAGAGGATGCGGAGAAAAGGGAACCCTCTTACACTGTTGGTGGGAATGTGAACTGGTGCAGCCACTCTGGAAAACTGTGTGGAGGTTCCTCAAACAGTTAAAAATATACCTGCCCTACGACCCAGCAATTGCACTGTTGGGGATTTACCCCAAAGATACAAATGCAATGAAACGCCGGGACACCTGCACCCCGATGTTTCTAGCAGCAATGGCCACTATAGCCAAACTGTGGAAGGAGCCTCGGTGTCCAACGAAAGATGAATGGATAAAGAAGATGTGGTTTATGTATACAATGGAATATTACTCAGCTATTAGAAATGACAAATACCCACCATTTGCTTCAACGTGGATGGAACTGGAGGGTATTATGCTGAGTGAAGTAAGTCAGTCGGAGAAGAACAAACATTATATGTTCTCATTCATTTGGGGAATATAAATAATAGTGAAAGGGAAAATAAGGGAAGGGAGAAGAAATGTGTGGGAAATATCAGAAAGGGAGACAGAACGTAAAGACTGCTAACTCTGGGAAACGAACTAGGGGTGGTAGAAGGGGAGGAGGGTGGGGGGTGGGAGTGAATGGGTGATGGGCATTGGGTGTTATTCTGTATGTTAGTAAATTGAACACCAATAAAAAAAATATCATTATAAAAAAAAAAAAAAAAAAGCTACTGTTTCCAGTCTGTGGCTATTTGTAATAGCCACAGACTGGAAACAATCTAAATGTCCAATGAAAGGATAAGCAAATTGTATTTATTTATTGTATATATCTACACAATAGGCAATAAAAAGAATCAGCTATTCATACATGGAAGATCATGGGTAAGTGTCAAAATAATTATGCTGAGTTATAAAAGTCAGACAGAAAGGTGAGAGACTCTTAGGAATTAAAGTAGTAACAGTGGGACTATAGAAAAGAGAGGAAGAATTTTAGTGTTACTTCGAAGATAGAATTGATGAGTTTGATTAGGGGATGATGACTGCAGGGGGGGGCATAGACTCTGAGATCTTTCTCTAGTTGGGGTTTTTCGATGTGGATAGTCACTTATTTAGTGGTAATAATGGCCCATCCATGTATCAGAAATGATGAGCTAATTGTTTAGTGCTGATCCTGTGGTAGTTTCAAGACCCCCAAAGGGAAAGATACAGTAGGCAACCATTCATCCTTGACTGCTTTGAGAAATAAATTTATGTTTTGGCTTTTTATAAACATAACCATATGTAGCTAATAATAGTATAAATTAGTGAGAATGAATAAAGGAGAGGACACAGGAAAAGGGATTTCTAGAACCAGTCTCATGGATGACTGAGAACAAAGAGTTGAAAGCAGAGGGAGAGAGGAAGGATATAGCCTGTGATATGACTGGGAGCTGATTTGGAAAGCAGCAAGATTTATGGTCATCTTGTTCATTTAATGCCTGTCACTCTGGCAGATCTTCATTTGTGTGGTTGTATTTATTTAGTTTTTGATTCAAATTCTATAATTAATTGCAGCTCATAAGAGGTGGTCAAGGGCACAGGTTCTGAAGATTATATTCTCATCTCTGATCTTAACAAATGTATAAGCTCTCTGAACATCTGTTTTCTTACCTGTAAAAAGACATCCCCATCAATTTCTACCTCTTAGAGTTATTGTATTAATAAAGATAAGAAAATGTGCAGGAAATACTTAGCATTGCTTCAAGACCATGGTAATGGCTCAGTAAATTGATCTTCCTGTTCTTCTTCCTCTTCCTCCTCACCCTTTCCCCTTCTACTCCTGCTTATTGTTGTTGTTGTTGTTGTTGTTATCATTAGGCATCCACTGTATTGTTAGTGTTGATTTGGAAAAGCTTTCATCTCCCATTAAGGCCTTTGGCAAACAAGGACACATTAGTGTTTATTACCAGAAGTATTTACGATGTCACTTTATTCATCTGATTCATTTTCTCCCAAGATATTTATTTACACGTACTGTTTCATTAGCCTTTCTTTTACACAGTGTGAAAAAAAAGAGCATGGCTTAGTGATGAAGCAAATAAATAGAAATTTAGTGACTTTGGTCTTGCCCTTGCTCCAATTCCTGTTTGGTTTAAGGCCAGTAGTTTAAATTTCTTGTACGTAAATATATTCAACTGAATCAGAAGTGAAATATAGTAATCACATAGAGCTATTAGAGATGTCTAAGTAAAAAAAGATTTAACAAGTTTTAACATTACTTAAGTACAGAACTTTATAGGATACTAAATAGGTTATATAAGTTAGTATATTTCTATAGATACAACACTAAGGCACTTAGAAACTTAAATACTACATTAAAGTTCCTTGATATACTAGGTATAAAAAAAGTTACTTGACTTTCCTATTAAGTGTTCTTCCATTACATGTCATACAATGTATTAGAAAACAGACCTCACCAGTTCAAATCCCCAGTTGCATTCATTTCACTAGTAATGATGACTTTTAATTTTAAGTCAGCAAGCTTTTCTTGTCTTGTTTTAGGCTTTGTTGATTTGAGCCTCCATGATCAGGTCCACCTTCTGGAATGTGCTTGGCTAGAGATCCTGATGATTGGACTTGTCTGGCGCTCCATGGAGCATCCAGGGAAGCTCTTCTTTGCTCCTAACTTGCTCCTAGACAGGTAAGTGAACTGGCTGTAGCTTGGGGAAGTACATCTTTTATAATCACCAGTTTATTCCTAAAACTTTTATTCAGTACTCCGTGAAGCACCCAAGAACTTTGTCTGATATGTTTACATTACAAAGGGGTGAATTTGGGAGATGTGGTCTAGAGAAGTTCACGGAAACCTAAGGACAACTTTCTGCTAGATATCTCTAGGATAACATCTGCTAGATGATGCTAGGCCATCAATAATCAAGCATCCTTAGAGGAATTCTGATATATAATTTATATATTATATGTACATATACATATAGAATATGTTTGTATGTATATACACTATGTATGTGTGTATATATGAATCTATATAACTGTGGACTCTAATTTTCTAACTTTGCCTTCATCTTGTGTTACACATATTTTTAAAAAAGCATATCCTCCCTTAACTAAGGTCTCTTTTGACCCATGTATACCCAAACTACAATAGCCTCTTCATTTCCTTCTCCAATTTTCCTATCAGTTAAATGAGGAAATTAAACCAGCATTCTGAAGGCCACTCCAGTTCTATGAATTCATAAAAGATACTTGTTTATTTTCAAAAGTGAAGATCTCTGTTTTCAAATATGTTACCTTATTTAATGTATTGTATTTCGGTTGACTTAAAATGTGGGTCCAATTGTTTCCCTTTTGGGGGGATCATTGCTTAGAGGAATAGGATTTAGACATGCTACATCAGTTATCACTGATGGAGTCCTCCTTGGCACCAGTCACTATGTTCAATATTTTATATACCTGATGTCATTTAAACATCATAGCACACCTGAGAAGCTTATCAGTCTCACATGACTAGAAAGAAGCCAAGTTTCATAGTCATTCTGCTACTCGCAAACAGCATCAAACTAGCCAAAGGTGAAACTAAGATTGGAATTCAAAATCTACCTGGCTCAGTACTGTCCTGCCTCTGTCCTGTGCTCATGTTCTTCATCCTCTTTCTTGGTCAGTGATGCCTCCTTTGGCTTCCAGGCATACCTCGTATTTGTGGGCCACATAACAATTTGAATGGTAAAGGACCATCTCCTAAGTCTTTCTTGCAAACTTCCTCTGCCTCTGTTCAGCAGTCCGAGCCTGCCAGGTTGCTTGTGATGCATATTCCATATTCCTTTGTTTTGGAGCACCACAACATCTCCTCATCTCTTGTCTCACTCCAGGTTTCCCTACCCCTGGCAAGTCCTCTGGAGCAGAGTCACAGCAAAGTTTAAGTACTGGAGAATTATACAAGTATTGGTTACTGCTTTTCATTTTGTGTTTCATGGCTTTAGAAAAACAGTGATGATACTGTTCAAGAAGCAGATTTTGCTGCTTGTGGAATAGATTCCCATATTAGAGTTTAGCCAAATTTTGGGGGATGACCACTAGTCTTGCTCCTTAGAACTGCACTCACACTGTATTCTGTGTCTTTTAGAGGTTGTCTCTACTGTTCCATTTCCTTTCTTTCCCTTCCCCTTGTTTCTCTTGTCTTACCATTTTCCCCCTTCCACTCCTTTTTGTTGTTGTTGTTTCCTTTGTCTCTTCTTTCTTTCTCTTCTTCTCATCCACCTCTTCCTCTTCCTCCCTGTCCCTTCCTCCTCCTCTTCCTCTGACTTCTTCTTTCTTAATTTTCTTGTGTTACAGTCATGTGGTTCTGTGATTGAGTTATAACAAATTTGCAGACCACATACAATGCTTCCCTGTTACACACTGGAATGTATCTTCAACACTTCATTTTTTTGGATGTTCCTAACTGATCTTCTCCATGATGCCCCGTTTCATTCATATCTTTTTTCTTGGATCCACACGTCCTGAAAAGTCATCATGTCATTGCATGTTAAATATGAAAGGGTTGGGGCACCTGCCTGGCTCAGTTAGTAGAGTGCATGACTCTTGATCTTGGGGTCATGGGTTTGGGTCCCATGGTGGGGGTAGAGTTTACTTAAAATAAATGTGAAACAATTTGTGACCTTACTCCATCTCAAAGAACTCATTTTGTAAAGGAGGTGATGATATAGCCTAGGATTTTGTCAGCTACCTGCTTCTTTTTTTTTTTTTTTAAGATTTTATTTATTTATTCATGACAGACACACAGAGAGAGAGAGAGGCAGAGACATAGGCAGAGAGAGAAGCAGGCTCCATTCAGGGAGCCTGACGCGGGACTCGATCCCGGGTCTCTAGGATCACACCCCAGGCTGAAGGCGGCGTTAAACCTCTGGGGCACCAGGGCTGCCCCAACTACCTGCTTCTCTTTCTTTTCCATGCATTCTCATTGTGGTTAATGCTCTCTCAAATTTCTTACTGCAGTATGAATGAATGAAAGTTCTCATCTCCCTCTGTTCCTTCAATTCCAGATTGGAAGTTCTCGCTTCCCCTAAACCAAGATTTCTCAACTTCTGCACTACCAACATTTTTAGCGGGTTCATTCTTTCCCATAGTGACCATCCTGTACATTTTAGGTTGTTTAACAGCATCCTTGGACCCTACCTCCTAGAGGCTCATAACACTCCCTCTCCCCAGTGATCACAACCTCAGATGTCTCTAGACATTTCTATACATGCTCTGTGTGTGTGGCAGGAGGGGAGGTGCAATATTGACCCTGATTGAGAACAATTCTTCTAGACTTCTATTTCAGTGCCCTATAAGATCTTCAGATTCACCATATCCCTCACTTGAATGCACTGTCTTCTTTATCTATTTTGTTCTTTTTCTTTATTTTCTGTGTTTGTGACATCAACATTCATATGGGCACTGAAGCTATTAAGATACAGTCGTGATCCTGATGCTTCCTGGCTCACCTTTAGTTGGCTCTTTCTATTCCTTAAAAGAAACTGTCTAGACTTCTTATCTTGATAATCATGACTCTCTCTTATGACTCTCTAAACAAACATCTGCAGAGACAGTCAGATGCTATGAATGAGGAAGGCCAGTGGGTGTGAGTCCAAAAGGCAGTGATGGGGATTAAGTGAATTTAGTGAGCTCTTGTCCAGGCTAAAAATACCCAGTTACTGAATTCAACTCAAGAGGCATAAACATAACTACACACTTCAGGATTTTCATCAAGTTTTTCTCAAAGGTCCTCTGCCTTTAGGATTCCTTGTCAGCAACTTATCCATTCTTTCTGGTGCATTTCACATGTACTCTTCCATTAAACCCTTCACACTCGCTCCTCAGCAGGTGAAGAGGATCTTTCCTTGGCCTCTGTTCTTGTGTGTGGTCTGCTCCCAGTCCCATTCCACCATGTATACACTGATTGTGTGTCTTCTTTTCCTCACCAACTCATAGGCTTCCTGTGGGCAGGAACCAGAGCTTGTTCATATTTTTGTTTTCTCCAACGTACAAAGTCTTCTATAATGCTCAGTAAGTGTTTGTTAATTTCACTGGCTGAGGTCACCCTGGTGGCTAGTGGTAGTCTGTAAAGTCTACATCTTCTGATGGGCATTTCAGCTACTCTTGGCATCGAAGTCTCTCACTCCTTATTCATTGCTGCTCATCAATTTCTGGCTTGGTCCCTTAAAGATTTTGCAGAAATTAAAATCTGTCTGTTCTGAGAGGATTTTTGCAATTACTAAATGCGTTTGGCTTATGCTTACCCTTCTGCTTATACTCCACCAACCCGTTCTGCAGCTTCTGAATTCCAAACAAGGATAGCCTAATTCTTATTTTTTCCCATAACTAGACCCACTATTGAGTAAACTTCTCAAGATCTTAATGCATTTAAGGACACTCAGGGGCAGCCCGGTGGCTCAGCGGTTTAGCACCACCTTCAGCCCAGGGCGTGATCCTAGAGACCCAGGATCGAGTCCCACGTCAGGCTCCTTGCATGGAGCCTGCTTCTCCCTCTGCCTGTCTCTCTCTCTCTCTCTCTCTCTCTCTGTCTCTCTCTCTCTGTGTCTCTGATAAAAAAATGAAAAACCTTAAAAAAAAAGACACTCAGGTACGTTTTAGTAATTAGAAAAGTACATTAAAAAGTGTAAATTATACAAATAATATAGAATACAAAAAATAAAATTTGATCTATGATATAAAATTCTCTACACTTTCCTAATTAGCATGCACCCAAATATTAGGACATTTCAATATTATTAAATTACCCCTTATATTGGAGGGATGGATCCCTTTGATGGCACTGAGCTATGCATAACAAATATGTGATCTGAGCAGTGATTTAGTATTGCCTTTGGCCCAGGGTGTGATCCTGGAGACCTGGAATCGAGTCCCATGTCGGGCTCCCTGCATGGAGCCGGCTTCTCCCTCTGCCTGTGTCTCTGCCTCTCTCTTTCTCTCTCTCTCTCTTTCTGTGTCTCTCGTAGATAAATAAATAAAATCTTAAAAAACAAAAAACAAAAACAAATATGTGATCAGCAGCCCATTTGAAGTTCCAGATACCTGCAAGATGGTTTTGAGTGATAGCAGAGAACGCTGTTGATGTTTTCACCATTCAGGCTCCTAACCCTTTTGATAACATTCAACTCTCTAATTAGCATAAATCACTCTGCTCTCCTTGTTGCTCTTTTTCCATCAGAGTGTACACAGTACACATTTTTTTTGGTAACAAACTGTAGAAATCCCTGTTTCAAAGCTAACTGACCGCTGCTGGTAAGCTCAAATGAGCATTAGCTTCCTTTTTTAAATTTTAGCTCAGGCTTGGTGACACAACCTTTGAAAAGTCAGCCACTTCCATAGGCTGTTTACTTTTACATAGAAACAGGGAAAAAGGAAAGCCAGGAATCCCATGTAGTCCCATCACCCATGGATTACCAAGGTTGCTAACTGGAGACAGGGTTTATCTGTGATTGATTGCAATGCTGTCCCATGCTCTCAAACCTTGTGCCTTGCAAGGCCATCAGGAGGATAAAATTTGCCCCAGTCTTTCCTTGTAATTACTCAGATGTCAGTGCTGGTAAATGGGGTTTAGTAATTACAGGAATATAAAAACCTGCTGGGTTGCCATCCCACATTTGTGAACAGAGGACATATTTCCTATCTTGAGTCTACTTAAAAAGAGTTATTGCTTGATTTACTCCCTGATGACAACCCATGATATCTTGATTCTGGTAGTTCAGAGCCTTCCTGGTAGTCATATGCTCGAAGGCTAATTTTACCCTTGGCGTGCTTAGCCTACCCACACTTTCCAGCTCTTCCCTGTGTCCTGCAGCAGTGAGTTCCAAGCACTTAATGCAGTCATCTCTTCCTGCGAAAACCGAGAAATAAAGGTTATTATAAGGTATAAATAAAGAACCCAGTAATTTCTCGTGCTGTGTGTGTGTGTGTGTGTGTGTGTGTGTGTGTGTGTTTTACAAGAGGAAAGTTAAAGATAATAAGAATGCCTGTGAAAGTAATCAGGAAATGGAGAGAACTATTTTCCATTCTAGCACCTAATCCTCTGGTGTGTTTTGGCACCAGAAAACACAAAATATGTCCTCTGTGTCAACTAGGAATGCGTCTCTTCGTTTAGTCCTGCTTGAGTGCTCGCCTTGGAAAAATATAGACTGAAAACAGAAGCAAAAATGTTCAACATAGATCATTTCTGGTGGGGTCTCTTTGTTCTTACAGGAGTACAGTTTACTATCGCTGGAAGGCAGATGTAATGTTAGAGGAAACAATGTAAATTGTGTGTTTGGTAAGACTATATCCAGTTTCTAAGGGACAGTCTAATTCTGTTTTGCTGGCGCCATCAGCGCTAACAAATTCTGAGAAATATTTGCGGATTTCTCAGTGAAGCCAAAGCACTCTGTTTTGAGTCCTGTTCACTCTCAGAGAAACAACCGTTCATCCACTTGAAAAGCAGGGCTTAATTCGACAAGCAGAATATTCCCTTCACCAAGTGTCTGTCCAGAGGGTTGTTGATCTAGCTCTTTCCTTTGCTCCTGTATCAGGAGGCTCTGCCTGTAGGAAATAGTATTGAAGAGCAGAAAGTTCTCCTTGTAGGCATGGAATAGGAATAAGTTCTCTTCCTTAAGAGAAAAACAGGTTGCCGTACAAGAGAGAACATTTGGCCTCTTCTACTAAATAGCAGACTGTTTCCAGATGATACATTCATTTCAAATGGAAAAGTCATTTTCTAGAAGCAAGAACATTCTCAATTTAGCTTGTTTACTGTAAATATTTCAGAAAAAAACATGTAAATAAAAACATGCACATAAAACAATGTTTCCAGCAACAACTTTACTGGCTTAAAAAAAAAATCGCCTCCCACACCGCCCTATGTAAGGCTTGATTTAAATTCTTGGCAGATATTTTACTTGGAAGAGTAAATTAATAAAGTTCTGAAATAAGTTGATGAATTCAGAATGTAATCTGTCCAAAGGTTTCCTGGGTATGAAGAGGGACCCCTCCAAATAGTCTGTTTTCAGATTTCTCCTCTCTGAAAAATGTGTGCTGCATGAAAGGAGGGCATTGTGGTAGTTGGGGAAGCAGGTGCAGTATTGGGGAGGGGAGGGACGAGTGATCCGCCCATCAGAAAAGTCAGTCCTGGACAGTTTTCATCACTCTGGTAGTTCCACTGGATTCCCTCTATAACTTTCTAGGTGTGCTTTGGTTTGCATACCCATTTGCTTCATTCATATCTCAAGAAATGTGTTCATAACCTTTTTTTACTCTAAAGAATTGAATAAAAAAAGGAAGAAAAAGGAAGGCAACATTTATTAAGCTTCTTTAAAGTGTACAGTACTGGGGTGGGCTGTTTTCTATGCTACATCTTATTAATTGTATGAGAATACAGGTAAAAGGATTTATATTCTGACCCTGGATCAATTGGTTCTTTCTAGTTCTGAGTCCTTAATTACTCAACAGTGGATGCCAATTGACTGATTTGTAAGTCTTTCATTTAGCATTCTGACAAATCCTGGGAATATGAAATTGTAAACAGTACAGGAGAAAACTTGAGGCCAAAAAAAAAAAGGGAGAAATTAGCAACTTGCCATTATTACTGCTTACTTGTGATTGAAAAGGAATCAAAATATTTATTGGACTAAAAACCAATAGCATTATATACTTTAAATGGGCTAATTACATTATATGTGAGTTATATCTCATGAAAGATATTAAACATACACATATTGAAATTTCAAGAGAAGTAATTTTGACCATCATGTCATAAAAGCATTTGTAGAGGTTCTACTGAAAAAAGTAAAAACAAAAAACAAAAAACAAAACCTAAACATTGAAACCAAGGTTTCTACTTAAAAACAAAAGTAATTAAGTAGCACTATATTATAAACCTTGCTAAGCCACAAGTCTTTAACTTCTCAAGAGGCATAAGCCTGTAAATAGTAAGAATCCACTCAATGTAAAATTGCCCCAGAGGAAAAGGCATAATTCCAACCAAAGAATTAATCCTGTGTTGGAGGTTAATTTGACTTCTTACAGTTTTACATACCATATTATTTTTGTATTTACCATTTATTATTAACAATTAAACATCAGCTTAATTGACTTAAATATAATCAAAATAGTATTTTTGATAGTTTAATTTTTAAATATCTTAATATTACATAAGTTATACATGCTTCACAGGGATAATCAGTAATCCCCTTCAGATCTGCTTTCATCAAGGTACCTCTCCATAGTCGGGGTCAGAAAGATTCTCATTAATTTTAATGTGTCCCATTAAAATCTAATGATAAAGGAAGGCAACTAACTTTAAGTCTGTGTTATTAGGATTCAGTGTAAATCAACTCAATAGATATTTATGGAGTACCACCATATCTGTGAGGTTCTGCAGGATACTGGAGGATATGAAAACAAGATGTGTAAGAAGCAAACTTATCCTCAGGGAATTTCCTGTCTAGTGGTAGAGTGATATTAATATACAATCAATGGTGGTATACAATTGGTATACAAATGAATGCAAGTAAAAGCAAGACATAAGTGGGTCCCCATCCCACTTCATTCATGTGTAGTGTATTTTCCTCCATCAATTTCTAATGGCTATAGATTCTGAGTAAAAAATCACTCCTTGGTTTACATTCGCATTTATATGCTTTTTCACTCTTGACATTCCCATGTTGGCATAAATATACTTACTATACATTTATTTAACCTAAAAGTATACTCTAATATAGATAACCCTAAAGGTGAGATCATTCCATGTGTTGGTCCTTTTGGAGCTGCCGGGAGGGCAGCAAGAGTTTTTGGCAAAGACTTATCAAGATCGACAATCACAGATTATGCATCATTGAAACATTACTTTTGTCAAGGTATTAGTACTGCTTGGATATTTTCCTGTTGATGACAGCTTTTAATTTTATGAGTGCATTGAGGTTTGGCTTCAGGATAAATAAAATTACTATGTTTGTTTCCATTTCCTAGTAAAAGTCAAAATTGTCTTTATTGTTAGCATCACAGTTATATGACCTTATACTCAATGATTAAGTTCCTTTGTGTGTGTGTGTGTGTGTGTGTGTGTGTGTGTGTTATTGACTTCTCCTTGTGGGCTCCTAATACAGAGAATAAGGATGAAGTTTCTGTTCTGATGCTTCTAGTGGCATTTTAAGTCATTAAATATTGTTATTTGTTATTTTACCTGTACTTTCATTTTATCAAATGGAAAAGAGATGTAAAAAAGCACTCCATTGGTATTTTCTTTGCTTTTATACCATAGTAGAGAATCCGTTTCTTAATGTGTTTACATGATTTACCGCTCTTCACTGCCACTAACTCCAAGATCCATCAAGACTTTATCATTGGAAAGTAATATGCAACAAACATGTTATGATCCTAAAGAAAGGTTACTTACTGCCTACCCCTGGGAGGAAAAGGGCTTCTCCTGTACCTTCCAGGTTTGGTCAGGATGAGCAGTTGAGGCTGCAGCTAGATTCACTTCAGCCTCTGAGGAGAGCAGAGACTCAGCAAACCCTTACTTCAGTATGGGCGTGTTAGAGAACGCCCAGATGAAGAGGTTTTCAAGATCTGTGGCCTTGGCCGTTGAAGTTGATGGCAGTGCTATGGACAGGAATTAGGAAGACAGGGGAAAGAGTAGGTAGTGGGAAAGCTGATTAGCTTTTCATTATGCACATTGAGTTTCAGGTGCAGGGAGGCTATCCTGAAGATTGTGTTCAGCAGAAAGTTGAATATCAGAAGAAAGATGGAGATAGAAAAATCGAGTCAGCTCCATAGTTAAAAATGTGGAATGAATATGAGAAGCAGGCAAGAGAGTGGAGAAGGAGATGTCTGAAGGACTGAGGAAAGACCTCTTAAAAGGCTGATCTTTAGGAGTTCTAAGTAGAAGAGAATCCCTGCCTGCCAGCCTGGGGCCAAGGCCAAGTTGTTTGAGAACAGAAGCACAGTCTCTGATTCCAAGGGCAGTAGGATTGGGGGTGGTGGTGGTGCCCGGGGTTCACAATCATAGATGGCTTTCAAAAGGAAAAGGATGGTGAATTATGCTAAACACTACAGAGATGTATGTAGAAGCAAAAGGAAGAGACTAAGCATTTGTTAATTAGGGATCACAGTTGTCCCTAAAGAGGACATTTTTAAAGAAATAGGAAAATAACAACAGCTGGATTATCAATGTGTTAAATGAAAGTATAACGTATAGAAGAGAAAATAGGCGAAAAAAATAGGGAAAGGAAATGTAAACTAGCTTTTTGAAATGTTTGGTGGTAAAAAGCCATGGAGCTGTAGTTCTTGATAGCAGCAGCATCAGGGAGAGCTGCTGTCTGAGCTCCATCAAGTCATATCCCACAAGAATTTTTTAGTGGTATGACATTATGAGCTCGTGGAGTTTTGTTTATCCAGTGTGTATCAATTAGTTTATTATCCTTTAGTACTTCAATCATCCCATCTGTGGCTAACAGAGCTCCTTCATGTGACTTTTGTGTCATTTTGGCCTAAGCCATTCATCCTTAATGCCTCCTTGAACATGTTCCAACCTTGTATTGTAAATTCCCTGCCCCAGAAGTGGAACCAATCATTTCTACAAGGAGTGCTCATTTGTTTCATAGAAGTTGGTATTTATTTATTTTATTCTTTATTTTTTTAAGGATTTTATTTATTTATTCATGAGAGACACAGAGAGAGAGAGAGAGAGAGAGAGGCAGAGACACAGGCCGAGGGAGAAGCAGGCTTCATGCAGGGAGCCTGATGAGGGATTCGATCCTGGGTCTCCAGGATCAGGCCCTGGGCTGAAGGTGGCGCTAAACCACTGAGCCACCCGGGCTGCCCAGAAGTTGGTATTTACAACTCAGTCTTGGCACTTGGTGTGTTCACTATGTTTGAGTTCACATCACTTCTAGGCCTTTTCAATGGATAAATTAGGATATAAGCACCTTTGAAACTATATATATCCCCACTTCATACATGAAAGTAATTATTATATATAATATTCTGCATATTGCTTTGGAGGTTATGGCATGTGTGTATATAAAGAGCTTCTTTATTCCTTTTCATGGTTATTTTATATTTCTTTGTGTGGAATCCCCTATGGGATGGAATGTAGGTTCTTTCCAGTTTTATGCTATAAACAACAAAAAAGGCCACAATAAATAACTTTGTGAATAAGTCATCTGTATTTGTAATAGAGTCTTAGAAGTGAGATTATTGGGTCAAGAGATATATGCATATACATCACTGGTCATCAGAGAAATGTAAATCAAAACTGTAATGAGATATTGACTCCCACCTGTTGGAATGGCTAAAATCGACAACACAAGAAATAATAAATGCTGGTGAGAATGTGGAGAAAAGGGAAGACTTATATACTGTTGGTGGGAATGCAAATTGGCATAGCCATTGTTGAAAAAGTATGAAAGTTCTTCAAAAAATTCAAAATAGAACTACCCTAGGATCCAGGAATCACACTACTGGGTATTATACCCCCAAAATACAAAACCACTCATTCAAAAGGGATCCATGCACTCTGATGTTTATTGCAGCATTATTTACAATAGCCAAACTGTGGAAGCAGCCCAAGTGTTCATCAAAGATCAATGGATAGAGAAGATGTCATATATATCTATATATCTATACAGTGGAATATAATTCAGCTTTAAAAAATGAAATCTTGCCATTTGCAACAACATGAATAGAGCTAGAATGTATAATGCTAAGCGAAATTAGTCAGAGAAAGATCAATACCATATGATCTCACTCATATTTAAGAAACAAAACAAATAAGCAAAGGGAAAAGAGAGAGACAAATCAAGAAACAGACACTTCATTATAGAGAACAACCGAATCATTGCCAGAGGGGAACTGGGTGGGGGATGGGGAAAATTGGAGATGGGGTTTAAGGATTGTGATGAAATAAAATAAAATAAATAAAATGATAGAAAAAATACATGCATACACAATTTTGCTAGATATTGGGGAATATATTTACTACCTTTGACATTGTGTCATTGTGATTTTTTAGCAGCAATGTATAAGAGGACTTGTTTTTCCACAGCTTCGCCACAGAATATATTGTCAAACTTGGATATTTGCCAATCTGATAGGTAAGAAGTATCTCAGAATGGTTTTAATTACATTTCCTTTTATTTCTGGATGAAATCAAGCATCTTATTTATGTTTAAGGGCCCTTTCACATATTCTTTGTTGAGTTGTATCCTATATTTTTCTATTCCTTGATTTTTAGGAACTGTATGTATGTTAGAGATAGACTAGTTTTTCCCAGTATAAATTGGCCAAAATCTTTTCCCAGTTTCTCATTTGCATTTCAACTGTTTGTGGAGGATTTTGCCATGCAAAACACTTTTGTAAGTTAAGATTTATAGCAAAAATATATTAATCTTTTACTTTATTGGAAGGGTTTCCCTGCCACCAAGTTATAATTATATTCACTTCTGCTCGCTTTTAGTACTTTTTACTCATATGTGGTGGGTCCATCCAGTTGGGATTTAACTTGATATACAGTGTGAAATAAAGATTGACTTTTATATTTTTCCAGATTGCTTTTCAGTATGGCCAGCACCATTTATGAAAACATTATTTTTTCAAGTGATTTGAGATGCATCCTTAATTACATGCTCAATTTCTTCATAAACTTAAGTCCTTTTATGAAATTTTACTTATCATTTAGGGCTTATCTATTTATGAATCAGCATCACATAGCTTTATTTATGGCGGCTCCAAATTTGGTTTTAATTCTGGTCAGACGGGATCCCTGGGTGGCGCAGCGGTTTGGCGCCTGCCTTTGGCCCAGGGTGCGATCCTGGAGACCCGGGATCGAATCCCACGTCGGGCTCCCGGTGCATGGAGCCTGCTTCTCCCTCTGCCTGTGTCTCTGCCTCTCTCTCTCTCTCTGTGACTATCATGAATAAATAAATAAAATCTTTAAAAAAAAAAAAAAATTCTGGTCAGACTATATCTCCAATGCTGCCTGCTGATTTTCCAGGGGTTTATAGATAATTCTTCCTGGTTTCTTTTTACAGGTAATCTTTGTTTAACTCCATAAGAAAACTTGTTGATAATTTTATTAAGATCATGTTAAATTGGCTTAGGAAGTAGTGTCTTTATGAAGCTGAATCTTCCCATCTAAGAACAAGGTGCCTCTTCATTTGTTCAGATTATTTTCATGTGTCTTTCAGAAGTGTTTTCAATTATCTTTATATCTATTTTGCATATATTTTTAAGATTATGCCTAGTCATTATATATATAGATAGATTAATGTTGTTTGCACATAGATAATTGATATTTACATGTTATTTTTGTACACTACTACTTTACTGAATTCGCTTGCTGTTTGAAGTACTTTTTCCATTAATTTCTATAGACTTTCCTAATATGTAATCATAACATAGATTGTTTTATAGATTGTTTTACCTCTTCCTCTCTGTCCCTAAGAGTTGAAGTGTTTTTTCTTATCTAGTTGTGTTGAATAATACCTCACAAAAATAGTGGCAAAGTAGACATCATTTCCTTGTTCTTCTACATTCATATTTACAAGAGTTTCTATGGATTTTTGTGTTATTAGGTGTTTTTATTAGGAATGATGGTTATTGTTTTTACATTAGAATTTATAAGAAAGTTCGGCATGAAATTTTCTCTTTGGGTTGTCTTTACAAGTTTCTGTTATCAGTGTTACACATTTCTCACAAAACTAGTTTGGAAGTTTTCTTTTCTATGCTCTGAAAAGTTTAAGTAGCTTTGGGATTATTTGATCCTTAAAACTTCAAATTTTGGAACTCTCTTTTAAAAATTTCTGGACCTGGTGGCTCTCTCAGAGAGGAGCTCTCTGGAAACTAATTCTTCTGTAATAATTAGTCTTTTCAGACTCTTTATCTCTTCTGGAGTCAGTTTTGTTATATAAATCTGATAAAGTTATTTATTTTATCTAGATTTTCAAGTTTATTGCATTGAATTGGATAAAGTTTCTGAGATTTTTGGAAAAATTTCCTCTGGCTTGATGGTTACTTCCACCTTGTAATTTATTTTGTGTATTTATCCTTCTTTTAGAAAACTTAGGTCAGCTAGTGGTTTCTGTATTTTGTCAGTTCTTTCCCCCCAAAAGACTAGCTTAAATTTTTTTTATTGGTTCTACTGGCTTTCTACTTTCTAACTCATCATTATATTTTTAGCTTTATTAAGTCCTTCCTTTTGCTTTCATTCAGTGAACTTTGTAGTCACTTCTCTAGCTTTTTGAATTGGTTTTTAAAATCACTTATTTTCATATCCCAATATAGATAGTTAATGCAAAGAGTTTTCTCAAAGGTTTTTTTTGATTATGTCCTATAGATTCTGATGTATCTTGTTTTTATTATCCTTATTTTTAGGATAATAAGTAAGATAAGTTATAATATAAATTATCTTATTATCCTATATTCCAACAACCTCACATTTTATTTTCTCCTTTATTCAAGAGTTGTTTTAATAAACAGTTTAATTTCCAGAGTATTTTGGGGGGGTTTGTTTTGTTTTATTTTTAATAATTTTTTTTGGCTTTTGGATCAGAGAATACTGCTTAGATTATTTCAATTATTTTTGGAAAGTAAAGTTTTCAGTAAAGTTAAAGTTTTCTTTGTAACTTAATGTAAGTTCACTTTTTCTAAATGTTCCATATACATTTGTTATGAAAGCTTATGTATTCTTATTAATTGATATATTCTGTAATTTGTGCTTAATGGAAATCTATAACCTGTTATCTAATGCATACATATTTATATTTTTTAGCTGTCTTGACCTTTATAGATTTCTGTGTTGCAAAGTTTTTTATTCATTTGATCTTTTTTTCTGAATTGAATTTTACCATCTAATATCAAGACCATGACCCCTGGTTTCTTTTTATTTCACTTAACATATTTTTCTCATTATTTATTTTTAATATCTGAATATCTTTGCTTTGTGTCTCTATATTTATGGTCTACGATTGGACTTTTCCTTTATTAGCCAATCTGGGAATATTTTTTAATAAGTGAGTAAAGCCAACTTAAAATTTATTGATACAACCTCTATGTTTGATTCAAATTGTTATTTTATATTTTCCACATATTAAATGGTCTCTTTGCTATTTTTATTTGCCTATTTTCTTTTGTTGTTAGGTCTTTTGTATTTTTGGTTTGGTTATATATTTAGTTAGTTCTTCCTGCAGAAATCATGAGTAGTAGTGAAGTTAGCTAGCAGTTTACCATCCTCAACCACCCTCAAATGTTAGCCACTAGGGTTATTTTTGTGTTAAGTTTTGCAGTGTTAGGTATACTTAAGCTCTACTACCTTTTTTTTTAAATAATAAATTTATTTTTTATTGGTGTTCGATTTGCCAACATACAGAATAACACCCAGTGCTCATCCCATCACGTGCCCCCCTCAGTGCCTGCCACCCAGTCACCCCCACCCCTGCCCACCTCCCCTTCCACCACCCCTAGTTCGTTTCCCAGAGTTAGGAGCCTTTCATGTTCTGTCTCCCTTTCTGATATTTCTTACTCATTTCTTCTCCCTTCCCCTCTATTCCCTTTCACTAAGCTTCTACTACTTGATTTGTCAGAGACAAATACCAGTTTATTCAGCTAATACCTATGAGGTAACCATTAGCTAATAATTTCTAAGACTCTTCCTTACTCATCTGATTTTTATCACTTGTATTTTTATACATTGTTAGAGCTTATAATACTTAGATGGGGGTTTTCTTGGTAATAGCTAACCCCAATTTTTAGTGTTAACTCTATTTTTAACATATTTAATGTCCACCTTCAGACCATATGCTAATGATTTTCTAATATTTTTAGTTTTTTTGGTTGTCTGGAGCTTAATTTATCAGGAAAGCTTCATGAGAATGCTTTTTTTAGTTTTAAAATGTTTATAATTGTTTTTCTGTGTCCTTTATGTGAAAAGTCTTTGGTTCACATTTTTCCTCAAGTATTTTAAACTTCATTGTTTTCTAGTATGAAATGTTGCTGGCAAGAAGGTGGATGGTAGTCTGATTTTCTTTTCCTTATTAGTGATTCGGGTTCTGAATGCTACAATGTTGGTTTTTTTCCCCCATAGACTTAAATTTGGTAATCTTATTAAGCTGTCTCCTTGCTGACCATTTTGGGTCAGTTTTCCCATACACAAAGGATACTCTTCACCTGTACTTTATATGTATGACTTTCACTTAAATCCTTTTATCCTTTTTCTTTAGTATTTATCTTTGCATCCCCCACACTATGTTGTCTATAGAGCTTATTTGGTGTCATGTCCTGTCTAATTTAGTTTGCTTCTGAATGTTTTTTTTTCTTAATTTTCAGATTTATTTCTAAAATGTCTCAGTTCTTGTTTTATTTGTTTCTGTTGCCTGACCATATCATTTCTGCATTTTCGGTTTCCAATATGTGCAACTATTCAAGGATTTTACCATATTCTTTAGTATTTTAAATTCTGAAATACAAGGCTACAGTTTTCATTTACTCTGCGGAAGGAGTCCCACAAAGAGCTGAGTTGTCAAAGTGTACCCCAGTGAATCATAGACCTCATTCAACACACCAAGTTTTTACTAACAACTAGCAAAGGATACAAGCTAAAGATGGGTCATGCTACCCACTTTCTGGATTTTGTTAGTATTTTTGTAGATAAAAAGTCTATGAGGTTAGCTTCCATTTTTTAGCAGCTGCATCCCATAAAATAAAAAGATTCCAGGGTTCTGTTTTTGTTTTTGCTTTTTTTACCATGAGCAATTTAGACAAACTCAATATATCTGATTTAAAACATTCTTAGACAAGAGTTTGCCTTGTTATCTTTCTGATATTCAGTTCCAGTAGAATGTTTATAAGATCTAGTTATTCAATATATGACATACACAAAAAACAAATCTATTTTTTTATACCAGCAACAAATATAAAATTAAGGTACATACGTAATGTATTAAACATATATGTAATGAAATATTACATAATTAAATATGTATTTAGATATACTTTAATTTATAAATTGTATATACTTTATAGTAACAAAAACTATAATGTAATTTGGAATAAAAATTTTTTTAAAGATTTTATTTATTTGAAAGGGAGAGAGAGAGAGCATGAGCAAGGAGAGGAGGAGAGGGGGAGGGAGAGAGAAAGAGAGAATCTCTCAAGCAGACTCCTCACTCAGCTGAGCCTGAGACAAACTTGATCTCACAACCCTGAGATCATGACCTGAGCTGAAACCAAGAGTCAGATGCTCAACCAACTGAACCACTCAGGTGCCCCTTTTGTAATAAATTTAATAAAGAAATGGCAGGAGCTCTATAGAGATAATTAGGTTCTTCTATTGAAAGACATTAGGAATATAAAGCATTGTAAAGAAAGTTATACTGTTTTATACATGTTTATGACTAGGAAGTGTTATTATTGAAAAATGTATTAATTCTTCACAAATCAATCTATAAGTTCACTGCATTTCCAAGCAAAATTTTGGGTTTATTGTAAAATTTATGTGGTAGAGGTCAAAGACCAAGTATAGCTTAAATGCTTCTGAAGGCTGAGATTAAGATGGGAAAGTTGGGTAAAAAACCATAATAACAAAAAAAAAAAAAACAAAAACCATAATAACTAACTAAGTTTTGAAGCCATAAAACTATTATAATTAAGACAATGTGGTATGGCATAGAAATAAGCCTTTTGACTAATGAAATAGAAAAGGGAGTTCAGAAACTGATATTTATGAACAATTGACCTATGAGAGAGAGAACATTGAAATTTTTAGGGAAAAGAAGAACCATTACATTAATAGTCCTGGGACAACTGATTATCTATGTAGAAACATAAATAAATAAATTGGATTCTAATATATAACGTGAAAAAATTAATTCCAGATGAATGAAGGACTTGAGAGACAAAGCTAGAACTTTTTTAAAAAGATTTTATTAAAAATAAATAAATAAATAAAAATAAAAAGATTTTATTTATTTATTCATGAGAGACACAGACAGAGGGGCAGAGACATAGGCAGAGGGAGAAGCAGGTTCCCTGAGAGGAGCCTGATACAGGACTCAATCCCAGGACCCCAGGATCATGACCTGAGCCAAAGGCAAATGCTCAACCACTGCGCCACCCATGTGCCCCCAAACCTAGAACTTTTTATAAGAAAATGCAAGAAGATGTCTATGATGGGGTCTGAACAAGGAGACTAAAAGAAATATTGATAAAGTGAATCTCTCCGCAATTAACAGGTTTTATAAAGAAAATGAAAAGAAAGTTGTAGAAAAGTGAGTATTCATTTTTTATTATGCTTAAAAAAACATATATATGATTCAAATCCCTTTGTTTGAATCAAATAGGACACTGACAATATAGTAAGGAAAGAAAGCACAACCTGAACAGCTCAGGACTGCCTTTTCCTTTTCCATCCACCGCCAGCTAAGTCAGGAACTGGCGCCACTTAAAGTTCTCTGAAATGTGAAATGGAAATACTTGTGGAGAGCCCTCACAGATGCATTTAGAGATTGTATGCTCAGGAAAATGGAATTGAAATGTTTTAGTAAGAGTCATGGGCCCAATCCTTGAAATAGATGTTGGTCGAGTTTTCTATAGTATGTAATTACAACACAATAAGACTCAAAAGCATTTCAATAAAGTGTGGGTGGAAGAGAAGCAGCTTTCTTCAAGGGCTTCATTAGCTTTCTGCAGACTTGAGCTCTCCAAGCCCTTGGGAGGAATCCTGTTTACCTTGGTTCAGAATCAATTTTAACCATCACTGAGGCCTGGGGGGTCAGAGTGCAGCATGAAGTCCTTGGGAATACATGGGATGGGGAAAGAAAGGATGAAAATGTTTTTCTAAAAGCCCAGGAATGGGTTCAAGTTTTGTTTACTAGTTGTTTCCAGAACAATACGTTATAGTGCCAACCACTGATGAAATGATAGGATTATACTCCAATCCCTACTTTAGTTTCTTTAAGAAGTTCCTGGTAACTTAGAGTAATGGCATTGGCCTGGTTTAGTGTTATTCTGTTAGACTAAAAGTATAATTTCTACATGTACTGTGGCCTGTAGCTTTGGAAATATTTAATAAGGGGAGAGAGAAAAATGAAAGAGTAGGAGATATCATAAAAACAAATGAACAACAAAACACAGAGGCCAGAACATTGCCCTTCACGGTAAGGATGATGAGAAAGACACATTTACCCATAAAGGACACACAGATCATCTCTCATTTCTTTCCTGAAAATGCCAGTACACATGACTCTGCTTGGAGTAGAACAGGTTCACCTGGCCTTTGAGGTCACATAGATGGTTTTGAGCCTTGCTGTTAATAAGACGCAGTGAAGTTTTCTTAATTTTTATTTGTTTCTAATAAACATTCATGAGCTATTACCTTTACCTGTCTTACACTGCATTACTTAAAAAAAAAAGCCACAGAGTTAATCCTTAAAAGAAAATAAGGTAAGTCTTCAGTGTGATGGCCATTCTAGAGTGTTTGTCATCCTCATGGTTTATAATGTGCTCTCCTACACATTCTCTCATTTATCCTTAGAAGAGCTCTGTGAGGATATAAAGATAGACATTATAATGTTCATTTTTCCTCTGGGGGAAAATGTGATTTATAGCTGTTAAGGTATCTACTTATGGGGATCCCTGGGTGGCGCAGCGGTTTGGCGCCTGCCTTTGGCCCAGGGCGCAATCCTGGAGACCCGGGATCGAATCCCACATCAGGCTCCCAGTGCATGGAGCCTGCTTCTCCCTCTGCCTGTGTCTCTGCCTCTCTCTCTCTCTGTGACTATCATAAATAAATAAATTAAAAAAAAAAAAAAGGTATCTACTTATGATTGCAAGACTGGTCTGTGGCAGGAATCAAGACTCTTCATTCCAATGTCAGTGCTTTTTCATTGCACCATGCATAAGTGGTATTGACTGTTAATATCAACATTTTCCTAGGCATTAGGAATAGAGAGAAAAATAAGATACAAACCTATCCTCTGAGTGCCTATTATCTACTGAGGGGAAAAGGACAGTTACATGAATGTATAAGGCTTAATGTGTCAATAAAAAGTAGACAAGTACCAAATGAGGGGGAGACATAATAAGTGAGTCTGTGGGTATGCCAGTAGTCCAGGCCTAATCTTACGAAAGGTGGCACAGGAGTAATAGATGGCAAAGCACAAAAGTTATTTACTGTGGGCAAATGAATGGCCCTCTCCCAGGGCAGAGGAAGAAGATAAAATTTTGTGGAATATTCAATCTATGGATCTAGTACCCAGCTTCCGAGTCTTATTCCCAGGACAGACACTGTGCACTTGATCATTGAACACACTTTGGAACCTTTGAGAAGAGAGTTGTGGGTAACTTCATAGTCTTAGCACAGCAGTAGCTTGGAGATCAATGAGGGCATGGTTCTCCACACTATTGTTCAGATACATAGATCTACATGTGGGAGGAGGGTCCCAGAGAGACCTTTTAGGAGTGTTGAGCGTGGGATAGGGCACAATAAAGGGTACAGGCCATGGATATGAGCCCAGCTGGTGAAGGGAATGGTTGTAGAGGGGCCATTCTGTGTGATGCCAGAGAGCCCAGGCTCTGGAGCCAGACTGCAGACTGGCTTCCAACTACTTGTGAATTGGAGCAGGTTGCTTAACTTCAATTTCTTTTTTCTGTAATCATAGTATCTTTGTCATGGAGCTTGATAAGGATTCTATGAGTGGATGTCAAGTGCTTGGACCACACTTGTTAGCACACAGTAAGAAGAGAATAAATGTTAGCTTTTATGGCTATTGTGTCACTATTGTTAGGTCCATAGTGAAGCTGAATCGCATCATGGCCTAATCTATGAGATTTTGTTGGTACTAAGGAAAGAGTAACAGTATCTTAATTAGTGTGGTCACCAAAAAGTGAGCTAAGTAATTCAAGATAATGAGTAAATAATTTTACCTTTTTTTGCAGATGTTAGTAAATCTGCAGAATGTTGATTCTATGAGGTATGATTTTGGGGACTTACTTCATTTGCACTTACAAAGTCACTGAATCATTATTTAAGAACTGAAATAGCTTTAGAGACTTAGGGTGGTGCTCTTCAAACTGCCTGCTGTGGGTCTTTCCAAGGAGATGACTAAGAGGTGGCCTGGAAGGAAGGAAGCAAGGAGTGGGTCTGTGGGACATGCTCACAGTTCTTCCAAGGCAGATGCACTTTATTCTGTTTTATAGTTGGAGTATCACATATTTTATTTAATAAGGGCACCACTTTAAAAAATGGTTTGAATACCGTTGATTGGTTCAGCCTCCTTGTTTACAGATGAAATAGCATTTCAGAAAGGTTAAGGATCTGCCCAAGGTTGCACAGCCATTTACTGACAGAGCAGGGGGCCAAGAACACAAGTCCACTTTTCCTGATACAGTGCTCTTTACTATTTACATGGTACTACCTATTGCTACACAGTGCAAGATTACTACAATTTTCAGATTTTAGCAAAATCGAAAGGAAAATTCAAAAATATACTTTTCCTAGTTCCTAAATGTGAGAATTACATATGAGAAGCAACTGCCAATAATTTGGCAGACACGTCTCCACTGCCCCCATCACACTGTTTTCAGTATCACTTGTGGGTATGTTTGTTCCATGTCCAAATTTTTATTTGGTGAAAACTTAGATTTAGAAACATTACATGAAGTTATTAGAAAATAGAAATTATAAGGTAAACACAAGGCAAGGATTGTTGATAATAAAAAAAGACAAAAAGGATGAAGGAAGCAAAAGAACACCACAAGAATGACAAGCAGTAAAGAAAGATATGTTCAATGAAACAGAATTGTTTCAAATGTGAGCTCAGAAGTTCTGGTATCTTCTGTTGACTCTGTTCATGGGCCTGGTTTGTGAACTGGCTTCAAGCCCTTTTTTGCTTAATGATTGCAGTTCCAATTTCATTATGAAAAGCCTGCGATTCTAAGAGGAAGATAGTGCTCAGGTCACTTCTGAGTCTACTTTTTAAACTCAAGTTTCTTGGATTGTTTGGCAAAATGGTTTGCGTTTGTTGGTCTTCCTTACTGGATTTCAAAGCCAGAACAGTGTATCCTAACTTTAAAACTAACACTAAAATAACTACCTTGTTCTATTTCTTATTCTAATGAAAAATACAAAACATTTCTTTTCTAAAAATGGAGTCTGGATCACCTTAAACCGTCCTATACTCGGTTCCATGCCACCTGCTCAAGGACAAGCTAGCAAAGATGGCCTTCTACCAATTCTCCTGCTGTTCCCTTTTAATTCCTAAAAGCACTTATCACAATAGGAAATTATCTTATCTGTATTTATTTGTGTGTTATCTGCCTCTGCCACTTGAATGGAAGCTTCAGGAAAGTAGAAGGCTTTGATTAACTTACAAAGTGCTTGGCATGGAATAAGAGCTTGCTAAATCCCAATTGAATGAGTGACTAGTATCCCTGTGAGAATTCTAGGTCATTGGTTTAGTTATCGGAATTTCAACACTCTCTATTGAATAGTGTCATTTGTCTTGAAGGATGGTGAATGGATTAAGATATTATGTTTTTTTTAAAAGTTTTTATTTATTTATTTATTTATTTATGAGAGACACAGAGAGAGAGAGAGAGGCAGAGACACAGGCAGAGGGAGAAGCAGGCTCCATGCAAGGAGCCTGACGTGGGACTCGATCCCGGATCCCCAGGATCACGCTCTGGGATGAAGGTGGCGCTAAACTGCTGAGCCACCCGGGCTGCCCAAGATTTTATGTTAAAATAAAGAAATAAAAACATTGTGTTTTCTTAGGCCCTTCAATGGCCATGACTGATTGTAATTTGTGTATTTTGTTTGGTTTTTGCGTGCATAAGAACTTTTGCAATTGGGATGGCCAGGTTAAGCAATGTGAATTTTATTTTCTTCCTGCTATAAGGACATGGGGGAATTTCCTCCCCCTCCCCACCCCCCGTGAGTCTCATCTTTGGAAAACACAAATCTCAGTCACCCTTCTCTTAAATTCTTTCAGGAATTCTCATGAAAGTGCCTGGCCTCTCTTGGCCTGGGGATGAAGACCACCTTGCTGATCAAAGCCTGAGGCCCTGTTTCTATGGCTGCTTCTTCAGTCTCATCCAGGACCACTTGTGTCTGGGACCTCCGAGTTCCAGAGTTTCAGAATGTTGACTTTCTCTTAGTTTCTCAAACTTATCAAGCATTTTCTTGCTTCCAAAATCTACACACAAGTCTCTCTCCTTAGTACACTCTTGCCAGTTCTTGTTCTAACTGCTAGTTCTGCAGGCTCCAGATTAAATGTCGCCTCCCCAGAGAGGCCTTTTTTGACACCCACAGTCCCCTTATCTCACATAGTTCCCCAGTTAAGCTCTCTCATCTGACCCCATACTCTTCCTTCTTGGCATTTATCACAATGAATAGTTTTATTTTATTGTTTGTGTATGTGTGTTTGTGTTCAGTATCTGTCTACCTGACCAGACTGTATACTACAAGAGGGCAGTGGTCTGCTCATTGTTATACCCTCCACACCTATGTGGGGCCTCCAATGGTAGATTCTGACTCAATAAATATTTACTGAATGAATAAAAAAATACATGATTGATTTGAGTTGATCTTTGAGTTTTTAGTTTCTAGCACAGAGTATTTGAGTTGATCTTTGAGTTTTTAATTTCTAGCACAGAGTATAACATATATAATGGACTCAAAAAATAGTGCACAACTAAAACTGGATTAATGACGATGTGAGGTGTTAATTGTATTTTCTCTATGAAGAAACAATGAATGGCTTACCCAAAACAGAAACCCTGTTCTCACATCCAGACGTAGCACACCCTCTGTGTTCATTGGTTTTCTGTCACTCCCAGTAACAGGACCTGATTCTCTAAGTACAGTGGAGAACAACAACTCAATCATTTTGTTTGTATAATTCCAAAACATCCAACTGAAAAGTGAATAACTGAGGCATCCTTTTTTATGTTTTACATACTTGATGTAGGTATCTTAAAAGATTGATTGAATCTCTTTTAGCTGGGTATTTGAATAGACACAACCATTAGAAAATTTTTCCCCCTGGGGACCTCCTTTACCTCTTAAACTGTACACACTGAACAAGCAAACTCAAGTGGATCATTGTCTATAAAAGTACAGAATTCCATCTCCCTTTGACAAACCATTCAAACCCAGAAGTGTGTTTTACACGTCCTGACAGAAGCATCTGTGATTACCAACTCTAACCTGTTTTCTTGCCACTTTAGCATCCAAAAGTATATGAAAAGAGTGCATGTTAAGGCTTGTTCTATTTATTAGAAAATATCTCTTGGCTTAAAAACTCTTTTGACTATCAGCCTCCTGATGTGAGAAAAGTAAATAGCAAAGAGTTGCCCAGAGTCTTACTCCTGTGTAACAGCTTAATAAAGATAATTGGACATTAGATGACTAAGGTTGGAAGCTAATATCCAGACATGTCTCACAGATAGGTCAAGCTAAGGTTTCCTATATAATTTTCATGATAGCCATTTGCAATGTTATGAACAAAGAGGGTCTGAATCTTTTTCGGTGAATAATAAGTATATCAATTATCTGTACCCTGTCACCAGGATTGAAGGTAGGCTCCCAACCATGTTTGCAAAGCTGGAGCCCACCTCAGGGACTGGCATAAAGAGGGAGGAGGAGGGAATGAGAGTCCTCCAAGTCCTGTGTTGGGGCATGGGTACGGGGCATGAATATGGCCTTCATTCTGGAAGGGGTTGGGTATGGAGTTAGGTGTGTGTGTGTAGTTTAGTAACTATTAGTAGCCACTTCTACACTTCCATCATCAGTGAGTTAATACCTCAGCAAGGCAACTGTGAAGGAGAATGACTTTTTCCTTGAGCTAAAAATATCCTGAGGACACTGTGAGGAAAATACTTACCCCTTTCTTTGATTGCAATGAGCATGTCTTCTTTACGCTAAAAGGATCTTGTTGGCTTTTCCCTCATTTTCAATGGAAGTCCATTTACTGGACACTGATGTTGTTTGGTTGTGTGTCAAATGAAAACAGCAACAGTGACAAAGCTAAATATGAATTTAAGCTAGGAAAGGCAGAGAGCTAAAAACTTTCTTTTAAGAGTCACATTTCCTAACTTCTTCAACAAGGTCTGCTTCACTTGAAATGTGGCTTCTGAGAACTTTACATTTCTAGAATGCTGCTAAATTGCTCTGTGCATTGATTCTTCAAACACTCAGTGAAGATAGCCCTGGCTTTCGGTCTCATAGCAACTCTTCTCAAGAAAATGGACCCAAATTCATTTCCTCTTAAAGTCCAATCCTTCTCTGAGTCATATACAACATGGTTTTTAGCTCCCTTTCTCAGAATCACTACAAGAGGATGATCTTCTGGCCATGTTCCTAAGATTTGCCTTATTGATTGTCATTTTATTCCATTTTCTCCCATAATTCTCTACTTAAACAGTACCCTTTTTAAGAGGATTGACATATTTTGCTAGTTATTATCATGTTTTTAGCTCTATTTCCTTGACATATAGCCTGTGATAAAGTTCACTAACATATAAAGCACGGAGTTTGGTCCAACTCCACAAGGTTCACATTGACAGGTACACAAAGGGAAGGCTGGGAATGAGAGAGGAAAGCTCTCCTCCCAGTGAATTTGCTGGGCCCTATTCTAGTAGCCTTCAGATCATTGCACTTGTTCAGAATAGTTATACAAGGTAAAGACCTCATACTTGGGAGGTCTTTGAAGAGTCTGAAACAAATGAGCCCTGGGAAATTTTTTTAAAAGGACCTTTTGTCAATTCTTTATCAGCTGCTCAATATTGTGCTTTGTTATAACAACAGAAGCATTGGTCTCAGTGTTTGTAAGGGTCTACAATCCAGTTATTTGGTTTCTTTTCTACTTAAGGAGACGCCACCCCCTGGAAACTCTACCACCAGCAGCATCATAAATTGGAAACTCCCTTTCCAGAGTATATTCTCTGTAGCTCCTACTTCCTCTCCCCTTATTCCTATTGGACTGATTTTTTATCTTTGACACTTAATACCTCCTATTCTTTGATTACAGTCTTCTGATTTCATTTTCCTCCTGGTCTATCCTAAACCTCATTATGAATAACTGCAAAACTACCCTCCAGAATCTCTGCCCCCTCAACTTTTGTCCATGCTTCCAGAGTCAGTCTTCTTGCTTTGAACCCCATCCACCATATGCTTGCTTCCCTTTCATCCCCAGGCTACTCAACAGTGCTAGAAAAAGCCAAGATGCCATCATGATTGGGACTCAATCCATGCTTATCTTCCTTGACTTCTCTAACCTACTATGCAGAGATTATTCGGTACTTCCTGAAACCTTCCTCCCTGGTTCTTTTTCATCTTCCCCACTAGTCCTCTTATGTGTCTTGCACAGACTCATCTTCTTTTATTTATTATAAATAAGTAAATAGATAGATAGATAGATAGATAGATAGATAGATAGATGATAGATAGATAGATTTTTAAAAATTTTATTCATTTAAGAGAGACAGAAAAAGTGCAAGCAAGAGGAGAAACAGAGGGAGAGGGAGAAGCTGACTCCTTGTTGAGCAGGGAGGCTGAAGTAGGGCTCTATCCCAGGACTTAGAGATTATGACCCAAGCCAAAGGCAGACATTCAACCATTTATGTCACCCAGGCATCCCTCATCTTCCTTTTAGGCAATATCCCCCCACCATGCCATCTGCTCCTCTCTCTCCCCACTCAGACACCCTCCAGGAGCAGCTCCCAGAGCTGAATCTCCAGACTTAAAGGTTTTTCTGAGCTCCAGGTCTCTGAGATCTATTAGGGTGGCCTCTCCCACATATGGCTTCCTGTTTCTTACTATCATAGCACCTAGTTTTTTCCTCCCTTTGTACCACTAATTAAAATTTTATCAAATTGCTCCTTTTTTCTTCTTTTTCTTTTTAACTGTCTGCCTCCCAAGTAGGCTATAAGTTCTCTTGAGGCAGACACATTTCTGTCTTGCTCATTATTATGTTCTTACTACCCAACATGAGCATGTAGTTGGTACTCGATAAATTCATTGAATGTAGAACAATGTACACAGCAGGTATGAGCAAAGCATGGCCTATGGGCCAAATCTACTCTGCTACTATTTGTAAATAAGTTTTATTGGGACAGAGTCTTGCTCATTAGTTGTATATTGTCTATGGCTGCTTTCACCATAAAAAATGTTGAGTCAATGCAACAGAGACTATATTGCCCATAAAATCTAAAATATTTACCCTCTGGTCTTAAACATTAAGCATCTGCTGGTCACTAATATAAGGGATACTCTCAGAGCACAAAGGAAGAGTGTATAACACAGCAAAGAATGGTAGGCTGTCAGGGAAGTCTTCCCAGAAGAGGAGATACCTATTTGAGCCTTGAAAGATGAGAAAGAGATATCCAAGGACAAAAAGGGGTGAGATGAGGATAACAATCAAAATATCACAAGCAAATGCTTTGGATCATCTGCACATGACCTGCAGCATGAATTGCAAGGCAGGCAGTAAGAAATGGACTTGAGAAGACTGGACAATGGTAAGAAATCCAAGGACATTTTTTTTTAAGATTTTGTTTATTCAGAAAGAGAGAGAGAGAGAGCATGAGCAAGTGGTGGGGGGACAGAGGGAGAGAGAGAGAGAAAACCTCAAGCAGACTTTGCACTGAACGAGGAGCCCAACTTGGGGCTCGATCTCACGACCCTGAGTTCATGACCTGAGCCAAAACCAAGAGTTGTACTCTTAACTGTCTGAGCCATCCAGGGGCCACTCCAAGGGCATTCTTAAGCTTCACCCAACCCCAGGGCCCTCACAGCATTGACACTTTCCTCTCATGTCCCAAAGTGTCCAACCTCAATCTACCTTCTCTATTTTCTGCAACTAATATCACTTCTTATTTACTAAACAATTTGAAGTAGTATTATTCCTAACCATAACTGCAGAGTTTCTCTGTTTTCACATTATTTCTTCTCTTATTCTTTTTTCAGTTAAAAAAACACATTCCTTCTCTTGCAATGATCTTAAGTCTGCACTCCTTCATTTTCCATGTCTCTCTCCTTCCATCTCTGCCACCTATCCCATGGCATGCCTTCTCCTGGCCACCTTGAAACTTTCAACATTGTAGTCTCTCTTGTCCTGCCACTTCTATGCCCACTTCTTTTGACTGGTTCAACTTTGGCTCCCTGCCAGAGATGTTTCACTCCTATTTCCTACCTCTGCTTCTTTCTTCTGTCTCTCCAGCTGTCTGCTATATTTCTCTCTCTCTCTCTCTCTCTCTCTCTCTCTCTCTCTCTCCTTTCTGTGATGAGCTCACTCCCTTTCCCAGTTTTATTATTTAAAAAAATCTTTTGGATTTATTTATTATTTGATGGTGGGGGAAGGGGCAGAAGGGGGGGGAGAGAATCCATAAGCAGACTTCCTGCTGAGCATGGAACCTGATGTAAAGCTCAATCCCAGGACCTGAGATCATGACCTGAGCTGAAATCAAGAGTTGGATGCTTAACTAACTGAGTCACCCAGGTACCACCCCTTTTCCAGTTTTAACCATCTCTATTCAGATACCTCAAAAATCTCTATTTCCAGACATTTTTTTCCTAAAGATTTTATTTATTCATGAGACACACACACACAGACAGAGAGAGAGAGAGAGAGAGGGACAGAGACACAGGCAGAGGGAGAACCAGGCCCCATGCAGGGAGCCCAAGTGGGACTCGATTCCAGGTCTCCAGGATCACACCCTGGGCCGAAGGCGGCACCAAACCGCTGAGCCACTGGGGCTGCCCTTTTCAGACATTTTCATGCTCTGTTTGGGGCAGTGTAAATTACCACAACTTTTTTGGAAAGCGTTTGGCAATATTTGTTAGAATTGTATTTTTTTTACTGCTTGACTCTGATATTACAAGTATCAGAGTTTTTTCTATACACTTTGGCAAGTGTGATACCTATGTGTGCAAGCATGATAATTGCACATTGTTTATTGTAGCTAAAAATGAAGAACAATATAAATGCCCATCAGTAGGGAAGCACTTAAATTATTATGAATATAGCAAAATACGAGGCACTCATTTAAAAGGTGAGATACATTTTGATGTGTTATTTTGTAGATGCCCGCTATTAGAAGTGGAAAAAACTAGTCCAAATTCACATATTTAATCCTGGCCTCTTTCCCAAGTTCCAGACATACATTTTCAGTTTTCTGCATGTCATCTCTACTTAGATAGTCTTGAGAAATTTTAAATTCAATATTTTTTTTCTTCTACTGACATATGACAAATCCTTGGAGTTTCTTTATTTCTGCTAATTTTTCTATTTCTTTCATCATCTTTCCAGTCATTCTGGCATACAATTTCAAAGATGCCTTTAAATTCCTCTTTTCTTTGCCCAACACTGTAGATCATTCACCCAAATATGTTGATTGTTTCTTTGCAGAAGTTTTCCAAAATATCCCTTCTTTATCCTTGTTACCGTGGTCACAGTCTTGTGCCTTCTCTTCCTTCCTTACGCCTGCAGTCTCTTTCCAGACTCTCCTCCCTGCCTTACTCTCCTCTGCACACTGAAGCCAAATTAAATATAACAAAGCACTTATTTGATCATGTCACCCACTGATAAGCTTTCATGGTCTTTCCTTACATAGTATCTTTTAAGCCTTTTATTAACCATTCCACATGCTGACTAAGTGCTTTCTAAGTCTCTCTCCTTACAAACACCAAACTCTACCAGCTGGATTCCTCATCATTCCGTCATCACTTCCACCTATCAAATTTTACTGATACCATTTAATCTGCGTGGAATGTTCTTCCTCCTATTCGATCTATCCATGGAGACCTACATCAAATGCCATATACTCCTTGACATTTTTTCCTAATCATGCCAGTTGGAAGTGATTAAAATCTATAAAGCAAGTTGCCAGAAAATACATTTCTTATATCCTTGTGATCAGTCAGTAGCCTGTTTACAGAAGTTTATCTTTGTATCCTAAGTGTGCCTGTGTGTCAGTGTGACAGGAGTGAGTTGGGGCAGGTAGTAATCAGACTCATCCATCTATTTTACGTTATGGGGTTCAGGCTAGTGGTTACCACAGATATCCATAAATTTTCAGCTGTCAACACATGAAAATTCATTTCTTACTCAGGTCATTGTCCAGTATAGGCATCCTGGGGGGTTATCTTCTCATTCAGAGACCAAGATCCTTCTAACATTTGGTTCTGCCTTCTACTAAGTCCTGGAAATGCTCTTCATTTGGGAAGTAGATGAGGAAGAGGACTGGGAAAGGCACACCGGTTTCTTTCCTATTTCACCACAAAAGTGATGTTAGTCACTTCCACTCACTTTTCACTGGGCAAAATCTAGCCACATGGCCACTCTTAACTGCAAGGGATGCTGGGAGATGTGTTTAGGAGGAAATACAGGAGAAAAAGGAAATGTGTCTTGGTGAATATAGCAATATAGCAGTCTTTGTCAGTCATTACTTCTGGTCACCAAATAGCCATTCCTCCCACACACAGAACACACATTGCTTCTCTCCTAGGGAAACAGGGCAAAGCTCTAGCCATGACTGTGCCCAGCTCCAAGACCATTCATTGAAAGATTTCTCACTGACATGAAGTCCACTCCATCGAGCATGGATGTGACTCCTCCTGGTTTGACAGCCTCACCCCACAAATACACTTAATATCTGGTATTGGGATAAGGGAAAAAAACTGCAGTAAAAACTCCCCCTGAGAAAAAAAGGGAGGAGGGAATAGTCAGTGTCACTCTTGTGCAGAAGTTGTGATGTTCTATTGGGCATAAAGAAGAGGCTTCTATGGGGAGGAGCCTGAAAGCTCTTTGATTAGCCCCTGAATCTGTTCTCTAGAAAAAAGGAGCTTTCCACTGTTCTCCATGTAATCTGGCTTCACCCTCTGGGAGGCTCTTTCTTTCCATTATTCTTCTTGGCCATATCTGAAGTGAGTGGTGAGAAGCTGGTCCTTCAGGTGAGCTAACCAGTGTTCTCAGCACTTCCTGCTAGTGCACATCCTGTGCTTGCCTCAGCCCTTTCCCCAACAACTTGTCACAAAAAGAACATTTCAGGGACCTAAACAGGGCAGAATCAGAGTCCAAAAGGATCCTGGTCTCCTGAATGAGAAAGTCGCCTTACCACAAAGATGCCTACATTGGGCAGTGATGAAGAAAGAAAGAACTTGGAGCACCTGGGTGGCTCATTTGGTTGAGCATCTGCCTTTGGCTCAGGTCATGATCCCAAGGTCCTGAAATTGAGCCACAAGTTGGGCTTCCTCTCCCCCCAACTTGTGCTGTCTCTCACTCTCTCTCAGATAGATAAATAAATATTTTTAAAATTAAAAAAAAAAGAAAAAAGAAATTACTCTTGAATTTCTGAACTGAAATGTTAGGATTGGAGGCGGGAAACTCAGAGGCTTTTTAGAGGGGAAAGAGGTGGAGAGGAGTGGGGAGGGGCTGTGGGAGAGAGAGCGAGAATCTCAAGTGACTCTGCACTAAGATTGGTGCCTGACGTAGGGCTCGATTTCATAACCCTGAGATCATTGACCTGAGCTGAAATCAAGAGCCAGAAGCTTAACCAACTGAGCCACCCAGGTGTTCCAAGGCTTTTGTTTTTTAGTTCAGACTTGTAATTTTTTTTGGCAGTACAACTGTCTCAAAAGAAAAAAAAAAAAAAGTGGGCTTCTATTCTATTTGCTCGTCGGTTCTATTTGCTTGTAACTGCAACTGAAGTGCTTTCCCAGTCTCCGTCCTCAAGACTGCTGCTCCTATTTGCTTCTTTCTCCTTTGGCCCCTCCCTCTAGATTTACTGGTGACTACTTGAGGCTTTTTAAAACAGTGTGTTTGGATGGGGAGGTAACACCCTGTAAGTGTCCCCCTTACCCACCTGAAGTGCTCTGAACACTGAGTTACTTTGTAACCTGAGAAACCTTCTAGATCTTTCCTCATGCACTTAGGTGGCACCTAAGGATCATTCAATCTTTGCCTCAGCTCACCTCTTTGTAACACTTACTAAGGCAGCTGTCGAGTCCACCACACACTGTCACTCTGACTCTCTCCATCCACTTCCCCAGGTACGTGGTCTGCCTTCCAAGTTATTTCAGAGCACAATTTAATCAGATATTTTTGCCATTACCAGATAATGTTGTGACAGAGTCCTCTGGCTTGCTCTGTTTCTTGCTATTTGGCACTGGGGAGCAAATAGTTTTTATGGCACTGACCCACTTCCAGTATGGTTTCTTTGTTGATCCACATAGGCAAATGGCTGGCTCAAACAGCTGTTACATCCCAATGGATTAATTATTTCTTATTCAACTTACAGTCCACGGTGGGTGATTCTCTCTATACACTCACTCAGGCACACAGTTTAAGTAATTGGTTCAAGGTCACACAATTGATAACTAGATGCACCAGGATTTGAACCCAGGCAGTCAGACACCAAAATCTTAACCACTTTCATCAGCTTTGAGATACAGCCATTCAAATTTTACATCTTTCAAGATGTATTGCTTATAATTTGCCACTTTTGGCATTTTGTTCCACATGCCAATGAGTTGTATATGTAAACCTCTTGATCATACAAATATTTATGGAGTCACAGCATTTCAGAGCATGTATTGAGAGCTTTTGTAGCATCAAAGATACAGAAACTCTTTAAATACAACCAAACCTGCCACTGTTGATTTTAGGCAGCATCTTAATTTATAGTCTTTTTCTACCCCTAATTGCACTTTCTTTGCAGGACAACTAAATTAAATGTCTTACATTGCTCTCCTGGGTTTTCTGTTTCCATCTGTCAATGTCTTTTCATCCAGAGAGGTGATGGGGTAACTACATTTTGTAAGATTATTTTTGAAGATGTACAAGTGAAGGTTTGATCTGCCTACCAACATTAGGACCCTTTATCTCCCATGTGAAGGACTAAGTACCTAAAAGCTTTCATTTCCACAGAGGAGACACTTCCAGAACATGCCATGAGCAAGTGTTCTTTCAAGTTCTCTTCCTTCTCCACTACTTAAGTGCAAGTGGCTTGTATATGAAGAGGAGCAGAACAAGGTTTCTTCATGTGGGGACTCTGAGGTGCTCTGAATGTGGACTGATGCAGTGGGTAGAGGAGCTCATTGTCACAAGCTGTCACATCTCACGATGGGGGGCATGGCTGGTCTGCTTGGTAAACTGCTTCTGGTCTGTGACTATGCTTCCTTTAAAAATAAATTTTGGTCTTTACCCAACATGTTTCTCTACCCCAGCAGCACCTCATGGATTTAGCCTAATTTTGTCTTATTTTGATAACTTTACTTCCAGATTCTTAGTAATCACCCATTTCTGGTGCTGTTGATTTATGCATCCCCTCTGAAATGCAGTTAAATGCTCTAGGCTGATTGGGTTCTTGAGGTTAGTAGAGAATATTTCAGCAGGACTTTGAAAATTAAGCCCTGACCCCAGCATGTTAATGACTTTAGTGGACAGTAAAGGGTCCTTTGTGTTAGGCAGGTGACAAGTGTCTGTCTACCCTTTGGAGTCCACATAGGTTTGTACCTGATCTGAGGGTGACACATTATCCATTCACTAGCTCACATCGCCAGCCTTTTCACCTATGTGAACAACACTGGTGGGAAACCCACACATGCCACGCAACCAGGCAGTTATTTCCAAGAGAGCAACTTTCTAGTGATTTACCAGAAACATCTTCAGAGTCACATATTTTTATTTTTATTTTATTTTATTTTTTCATTTCATTTCATTTTACTTTATTTACTATTTTGAGATGGAGGGGACAGGAGGGGAGAGGGAGAGATAATCTTAAGCGGGTTCCACACCCAGCATAGAGTGGGACTCAGGGGCTCCATCTCACAACCCTGATCACTACCTGAGCCGAAACCAAGAGTCAGACTCTTCACCGACTGAGTCACCCAGGCCCCTCAAAGCACATATTTTTAATTTATTACACAAACAGTGGATTGGCTGAAGTGTTTAGAACAAGTGAGTTTTTCCCATTGAAAGGACAGTGAGTTTAGTCTTATAGAGACATCAGTGTGAAGTTCTTCAAGACTCTCACAACACTGCTTAGACTATTGCAACTTCACTGGAATGAATGTCCCCCAGGGGCCCTCAAAGTTGAGAAGCACTTGTTTGCCTGGGAGGTAAGCCCCAGGATCTTCTTATCATAATGTCTCAATGACTTATATTTAATGTCTGCTCCCTTCTCCTCCTCTAAAGGGACACACCCACACACTCACCCTCGCCCTCACACATTCACACACATGCACACACTCACCCTCACACTCCTGCACATGCACACACTCATACGCACTCACACAACACTCATAGACACCCTCACACACTCATGCACAGACTCATAGACACTCACACACACACATGCACACACTCACCCTCACACACCATGCACATGCACATGCTCATACATACTCACCCTCACACACTCATGTACGTGCACACATGCATACACATTCACCTTCACACACTCCCACTCACACACACCCTTACAGACTTCCACTCACACACACTCACACATACCCTCACACATTTTCACATACTCCCACTCGTAGCACTCTCGTACAGTCACCCTCACACGGTCATGCACATTCACACACCCTCACACACTCCCACTCACCCTCCCACTCACACACACACTCACGGACACTCCTACTCCCACACCATGAGTTGAGAGCTCTGGCTGGGAGCCCTTGCTGGGGCTCCAGCTCTGGCCCCTACTGGGTGCTGAGGAGCACGTGTGTCTCGTGCTTGGGTGACAACTGCTGATACGAAACGACACAGATGTCCCACATCCAGGGAGAAGAAGCTGAGAGGGATACACTTCTCATGGGAAAATGTGGGGACTGCTGAGAAGGTGCGAGCAGAAAGGAGAATTGTTAAGGCTCCACTTTCTTGGTTTCTAAGCTGAACTTTTGCTCACAGCAGGTGAACGCAGGCTCCCTCCCACACTGAGATTTCCTCCCCTGCCGGCCTGCAGTCTGTTACGTAAACAGAGACTTTCTACTGAGAAAGGAACATTTCTCTATTTTGGCTATGGGTTGTTATTTTTAAAGCTTCCTCCTCCAAACATTTTCCCCTATCCTTGTTTATTTTTTCACTAGAAAGAAAATGTGCTCCTTTAAAAAAAATTTGAGTTCAGGACAAGAAACACTCCCTTGTAGTGTGCTGTCCCTGCTTATGGCCAAGTCACCCTTCGGCGTGACCACCGTCTCATCCCCTTGTTGGGCAATGTAGCTTTTAAAGATGCCTCCACTTCCATAGAGCTTCCGTGAGCCTGGGTGCCACTGTCGAAGCAGAGGGCTCTGTGGCAGTTGTTTTCTGGATACTTTAGAGAAAAAGACCAACCTCTCCCTGAACATCTACGTCTCTATTTACCCACCTATCTCATAGTAATTGTTATATATAGCTGCTACGGTGTACCGCGTATCATTCTAAACACTTTACATAAAACCTCATTTACCTTTATCTGAGAAGACTATGGCAATCGCTTCAGTATTGATGTGGGTCAGATGTGGAGAGGCTGACATCAGTTGTAAGGCTTTCTTTCTATACCTTTTCTGGAGGAATGTAGCTCATAGCCTTGCACCTGCCTTTTCTCTGTGTCTGTCTTGCCTCTGTTTTGGATCTCTTTATGAACAAAACTCGTGTCTTTCTTCTCTGTACCCTAATGTCTAGCCCAAAGTTTGGTATATAATGGGCAAGTATGAATTAAAATAGGGCAAGAAGGGAAAAAAAAGAAAAACTTGTTGGAATTCTTTCCTGGGAAGTAGGTAATATGGTTTGACTTTCCAGTTTTGGGTCCTAATCCCCTCATTTGGACAATGACAAAAATAATATTACCTTAGAGGGCAATTGTAAGAAAGGGATTCATTGAAAGCACCTAGCATATTTCAAATCAGAGTGGAAAAGATGGTTTACTCCACAAGTGGTGTTAAAATGACCTAGCTGCTTGGGACAAATACTAATGCTGAGTTCTATCCCACATGTCATTCACACAGAATAAATCCTGAACAGTGGGTGCACAGCTTTGGGAATATACTAAAATCTGTTGACTTGTCCACTCAAAATGAGTGAATAATATGATATGTGACTATGTTTCAATACAGTTGTTATAAAAAATAAATCTCAGAAGATGAAAGATTTAAGCATAAAAACATGGAGCTATACTAGAGGGAAACATAAGATGATTTTATGTATGTTACTGGAAGGGAAATGACCTTTTCAAGTAAGATACACTATTCTAAACAACACAGTTGGCCAATCGATAATGTAATAATTAAATATTTGGTAGAAGAAAACACCAGAAAAAAAAGAAAAACATGACAAACCAGTAGAAAAGCATTGAATGGGGATCCCTGGGTGGCGCAGCGGTTTAGCGCCTGCCTTTGGCCCAGGGCGCGATCCTGGAGACCCAGGATCAAATCCCACGTCGGGCTCCCGGTGCATGGAGCCTGTTTCTGTCTCTGCCTCTCTCTCTGTGTGTGTGTGACTATCATAAATAAATAAAAATTAAAAAAAAAAAAGAAAAGCATTGAATGTATATAGATCAAAGGGCTAACTACTACAATATATAAAAAGCAGTTAAGAATCAATGTGAAAATGCTAATAACCCAACGGCAAAGGATAAGAACAGATCTCTTAGAGAAAGAGCTTATACCAATATATTCTTCTACCATATGCCTATTAGTACAAGCTCTTTGGAAGCAGTATTTGAAGTATTTATCAATATTAAAAATGCGTAAGTCCTCTGATCTAGCAATTCTACCTCTAGAAATTTTTTTATAGCTATCTATACATCTATCTAAAGACCTAAACATAAGAATAGTTATTTCATGAAATATTTGTAACAGCAAATACTTGAAGTCAAACAAAGTGTCAGCTGAAAAAGAAGTGGTTAAAAAAATTATAGCAATTTGTTCAGTGCAAAACTTATGCTGTTGGAAAGTTATGCAGCTGTTAAAAACAGCTGATGAAGAACTCCAAAATACATTAATTAAAAATAAAACAAAATCCTGGACAATGTGCTTACGGTTCATGTTTTAAATTATTATATTTTTCAAAATATATGTTTGCACATACATAGGATATTTTAAATCCTTCTTGCCCCCCTCGAAGACAACATGCCCCCAATTCAGCTTGTGAACAGAAAGATCAATGAATTTCTTTCACATGTATTATCCCATTTAACTTCTGCAACAACCCTATGGAAAAGATACCAATATTTCTTTTTTGAATATTACATATTATGAACCTTCGGGTTTGCTTATTTAGTAGTTGCAACTACTAATGTTAAATTCTTGATGCCAGGGCGCTGTTGCACAGGGAAAAAGGCTAAATTTTTTATAATGTAGGACATCCTTTATCACCTACCCTTTTCTTCCTTTCCCAGATTAATCTCTTATCTCTTTCGTACATCTAGCACACTGCTCCATATTCCTTCACTCTGCTCTTCCTTCCCGTGTTTAAGACCCTCTTCCAGTGATGCTTTCACACTCCTGCTCCATGAAAACCTGCATTTCTTCAACTGTCAACTCAAATGCCACCTACTAGGCAAATCCTTACCTGTCATCTTTGGCAGCGTAAATGGCTCCAGCCCAGCCACCGTCCTTTGCTAGAGTTCCTCCTGTATTTCAAAAGCACTTTATAAAGTCTGTTGGACCTGATTATATTATTTCAAGGTTTTGAGCATATTTAGAGTAGAGGCTCTGTTTTTATTCCCATAACTACCACAGTGCCTAGAATATAGTAGCAGAATTACACACACTTAGAATAATCATTTATCTGAATTGTAATCATTTTTATTAGGTTGAAGAACTCTATATTTTTTTTAAAGTTCTTATTTTAATTCCACTTAGCATACAGTGTTATATTAGTTTCAGGTGTACAAGATAGTGACTCAACAATTCCATACACCACCCGGTGCTCATCACATCAAGTGCCCTCCTTAATTCCCATCACCAGTTTCCCCCAATCCACCACCCACCTCTCTGCTGGAAGCCATATTTGTTCTCAGTAGTCAAGTGTCTGTTTCTTGGTTTGTCTCTCTTTTTTCCCCTTTGCTCATTTGTTTTTTTCTTAATGTATTAATGGAATCATATGGCATTTGTCTTTCTCTGGCTGAGAAAGACATTTAGCATTACATTCTTTAGCTCTATCCATGTTGTTGCAGATGACTAAATTCCATTCTTTTTATGGCTGAATAATACTCCATTGTATAACTGTACCACATCTTCTTTATCCATTCATCGATCAATGGAGGACACTTAGAACCCTTCCATATCTTGGCTATTATAAAAAAATGCTGCTCTAAATATAGGGGTGCATGTATCCCTTTGAATATGTGTTTTTTACTTCTTTGGGTAAATACCCAGTAGTGCAATTACTGGTACATAGGGTAGTTCTATTTTTAACTTTTTGAAGAACCTCCATATTATTTCCACAGTGGCTGCACCAGCTTATACCCCCACCAAGAGTTCACAAGTGTTCCTTTTACTCCATATCCTTGCCAACACCTATTGTTGTGTTGTTGATTTTAGCCATTCCAACAGGGATGAAGTAATATCTCATTATGGTTTTGATTTGCATTTCCCTGATGATCTGTGATGTTGAGCATCTTTTCATGTGTCTGTTGGCTAGCTATATGACTTCTTTGGAGAAACATCTGCTCATGTCTTCTACGCATTTTTTAATTGGGTTATTTGTTTTTTGGTTGTTGAGTTTGATAAGTTCTTTATATATTTTGAATACTAACCTTTTATTGGATATGTCATTTGCAAATATCTTCCCCCATTCAGTAGGTTGTCTTTTAGTTTTGTTGATCATTTCCTTCATTGTGCAGAAGCTTTTTATTTTGATGTAGTTCCAATAGTTTATTTTTGCTTTTGTTTCCCTTGCCTCAGAGGACCTATCTAGAAAAAAGTTGCTAAGGCTGATGTCAAAAAAATTACTGCCAGTGTTCACTTTGAAGAACTAGGTATTTAACATGGCAGATTTAGGGATTGGACAATATGTCTCTTCTAAGAATTTGAAATGAAATGCTTTATTGATGGAAAAACTTTTTTTTGTTTCATTTTGCCTTCCAGAATCCAAATGAATGTTCATGTTCCATGAAAAAAATGGGCTGCAGTTTTTTTGTTACAGATTAGGAGCCAGTAGATTTTTATGAATGTGAACATTATCAGGGTCTGGAGCCTTTCTGTTCTTTATGTTTTTTTTAAAGATTCATTTATTTGAGAGAGAGAGAGCAGGGAGAGGGGCAGAGGGAAAGAGAGAATTTCAGACAGCCTGCTGAGTGCTGAGCCTGACTTGGAGCTCCCTCCCAGGACTCTGAGATCATGACCTGAGCCAAAATCTGGAGTCGGACACTCAACCAACAAAGCCACCCAGGCACCCCAACTTTTCTGTGCTTTAATACCGTTTTTTTTTTCTTTTTATCTTCTATGTTTTCATAGGAACCAGGGAAAATGTGTAGAGGGCATCGTGGAGATCTTTGACATGTTGCTGGCTACGTCATCTCGATTTCGTATGATGAATCTCCAGGGCGAGGAGTTTGTGTGCCTCAAATCCATCATTTTGCTTAATTCTGGTGAGTTGATAACATGGAGGAATTTAATAATGGGTTACTGGAAGAAAGATTTATTTGTATTTCAGCCAGATACATACAAGCTATTACAAGGGCACAATCATAAATTGAAAGAAACAACTGATGCACATTTAAAATTTAGCCTATTGTCATTGTAGATGGCTTATCGAGGTAGAACCTACAGTGGTCAGATATGATAAATGAAGAACAAAAATTGGACACTGAGTCAAATGGCTTTTTTGTTGAAATATTTGCATCCCTTTATAGATATTTGGGATGCTTTATTTGATTTATTTATTTTGAGCTGCATAGTTTTACTAAAGTGGTAGAGGTGTATAGGCATATATCTTTTGATAGTTGTAGATATCAGAAAGTAAGTAGACCAAGTGACCAATAATATCAAGCTCCAGATCATAAAGAAAAAGGCTTGAGACTGACCATGTCTCTGGTCAAAATGGATTAGGTGACAAATATAATTGGCTCAGAGATAGAAACACCTGATCCTAAAATTGAGACACATAGAGTGCAGGCCCAGCTGAAAAAGAAGTTTTCATTAGGTCTCTGATGACTAATTCAACTGTGCCCTCCTATTGATTCATTGGAGAAAGCTTAGCTGAGCATGGCATCTGGTTAGGGGTTTGTTTTATTTTGTTTGCAGTAAGGTCGGCTATTGTGTAGAGTTTCTCTAGGTCACCCAGATGGAAACCATGGCTCAGCCTGAATTAGCACTGCCGTGTTCCTCCTGGCCCTCGGTATTTGGATCTGAGCACTAGATCTCCAGTCTGTGGGACCTGAAGTTCAACAACAGGGTGCCAGCCACACAATAGATGCCTGTAGCCTGGACCTTTACCCCCGTCCATGGCCCTACTTCATGCCTCGGACCTCATTCTCACATAGAAACCCTAGCTATTTTAAAGCCCTGGGCCTGATTTAGAATCAGATACAGTCTCGAATTTCCCAATAGCTGAACTAGAGTTTGTATCAATCCCATGCAGGGAGAATCGGCACTTTCTTCTCTTTTCAGATGTTTTGTCTCTTCCTGATGAACACCAACCCCTGCGCACCTCCCCTACCTGTTTTCCACTTCCCTTCCACACCAGTACTAATAACCTACATCGCTTCATGGTTAGAAAGCAATCATTCTCACTTATCAAGTGATAAATGGAAATCTGTACTATTCCACTAGGCAAGGACTGAATTACAGAATGAAGTTACCTGAAAAATGATGTGACCCACACCAAGGAAGTGATTACCACTGCATTCAAGTTTTCTGGTTCTACTCACATGCATTGTGCTTTTCATTTCAGTCATTTGTCCGGTACGTTGAAGGGTTCAGATCCCACAATGGCTCTTTATTGGACGAGAGTTCTGGGAGCAGTGCCACTCGGCTGCGCGGCGCCAGGTCCTGAACCTGTTCCTTCTTCAGTGGAGGGCTGGCACATGCTGACAGCTTTCATATGGGCAATCTGTTAACTTCAGGGAAGGCAGGCCTATCAGGTGCTGGGACTTTCTTCCCACTTTTACTGGGAAATAATACTCCAGACAGGAAGCGAAAATTACCCAGAGTTATATAATCAAGCACAAGTAGATGCTCTGATCTTGGTAACCAGAAATAGCCCCTCCACATCTGTGTAGCCTCTTTCTCCTTTATTATTCTGTTTCTATGACAGGGTAGGATTTTTAAAATATTATATAAAAAAGGGCAACGCTTTTTGCCATCAACATACTGGATTTGTAGACCCAAGTTTTTTAAATCCTGGAGGAAAAAATTTCAGCCCTCATAAGAAAGTCTTTTGTTAAAAGAATGGCCCCAAGAGCACCTGGGTGGCTCAGTAGTTGAGGTAGAGGTTGAGCCTTTGGCTCAGGTCTGATCCTGGGATCCTGGGATTGAGTCTCGCATCGGTCTCCCCCCTCCGGCAGGGAGCCTGCTTCTCCCTCTGCCTGTGTCTCTGCCTCTCTCTCTGTGTGTCTCTCATGAATAAATAAAATCTTAAAAAAAAAAAAAAAAAAAAAAAAAAAAAAGAAAAGAAAAGACTGGCTCCAGAATCTCAACACATATTTCCCACTGCGGAATTTGGACCTCCACCTGACTCCTCCTCACACGGGTTAAATTTTCCTACTCTGTGTTCTTCTTCATCTTTCTCAGGATCCTCTGTGAGATTCCTTGCACTTAAGGGTTGGAACACTGTTTTGGAAACACAAGGCACTGTATTCTGACAGAGTTTACGGTTGTCCCTCTTATGAGAGAGATATCAGTGTGGCAACATGGCTTTTCTGTCAAGGACGGCACTGCTGGCTCACAAACAGTAACAAAACAGAATCTGTCTCCTAACCTGTAAAAAGTGAAAGCACTCTTCAATCCAGAAGTGAGCTATGTTTGGAAAGGCAGGTCTGCTGCTGAGCACAGCTCGTAGTGTCTCATATTGTTCCTGAAAAACAGAATCAGAGAGGACCAGACTGAAGCACAATGGTATGGTGTTGGGAGATTTTCAGAGTAAAAAAGCAGTCAGTCCTGGGGTGACCACAGTCCTAACAATCTTTGCCCACAACTGGAAGTATGGATTTTTCTAAGAACCCAACCAATTCATGACTCCCATCCAAGGCAATTTTTCACCTGTTGTGAGATAAAGAACAAAGTGATGATCATTCCAGGAATCTCTGGCAGAGGCCAAGCTGGAAAGGATTCAGGGAGCCTGAGCTGGAAGATGCTTTTCTGATTCCTGGGAGACATGACCTCAGTGTATGGAGTAACTTTGGGTTGTGCTCTGTGCCCCTGTCACCAAAGTCTGAGGGGGTGTGTTTATGTTGCCTTAACTTCGAGGCAGAGGCACAAGGGTAGTTAGTTGAAAGGTTGTTTTGTGGGCTATAGGAATGACTTTCTGCAAGTCTCATGAGGGTCTCCCAAATGCCAAGATTTCCATGGGAAGCCCCCATCACAGCTGTTTGGGAATGGGGAGATAATCATTATGATTTATGCCTCATGAAGAATAATTCATTACATTGCTTACAAAAGCCTGGAATCATTCATAGTACAAACACTATTTTTCCACTCTCCACTAAAGGACAGAGGCATTCCTGGTTAATCCAGAGATGCTTTAGCAAAATCAATGCCATCTTCAAGGTATCCTGAGAACTAGCTGGACAGAACTCAAGCAAAGGAAGTGAGCAGAACAGATGAGCTCAGGGCAGAAGGCCAAGAGGAACCATGACAGGAGGCAAGGCCAGTGCTGCAGAAGGGGACCAGGGCACCAGGAAGGAGTTATCTGTGCCTGTTTACCATATTCCCTCAGTGTGCTTTCAGTCCTTCTTGATAATTCCAGTATTTCTAATTCTTCCAGGTCCCACTCTGACCTCATCTCATTAAAGAAATCTTGCTACCACTCAAGTCCACAATGAGCTTTCCTTCACTAAACTATTTTAGTTCTGAGAGCCAGTACTGGACAATCTAGCATTTGGTTAATTGGTTTACTGATTTAATTCGTTGTTCAATAATTCAGAAACTGTGCAAAAATAAATGACCCAGTTTTTTGGTTTCCAGTTTTTTTATTTAACCTGGATGGATTCTTCATGCACGTATATCCTGATTTCCCTAGAAACTATTTAAACTTCTTTTTGACATTCCCCACATCTTTAGCCTGTGAACTGTCAACAGGTACCACACCATTCAGTCCCTTAATATATATTTATTTGCTATACATGCCCAGGAGGTTGTGGAAAGTTCCCATTTGTCATATGGTCTTTCTACCATCATGAAATATATCATCCCTTTTTAGATCTGGCTAACATTAGACTATTAAATTAGAAAAATAATGCCCATCTCCTTGGGTTACTGTGAGCTAAAAGGGAAATTGTATATAAAATGTCAAATCCAGTTTATGAAACACATAGGCCTTCAATCAATGACAGCTATCACCATCACTTGGGAAGCTCTGGTTCAAAGGGAGCCAGTCCAGGGGCGCTTGGGTGGCTCAGTTGTTTAAGCATCCGAGTCTTGGTTTTGGCTCAGGTCCTGATCTTAGGGTGATGAGATTGAGCCAGGCATTGGGCACCTTGCTGGGTGTGGAACCTGCTTAAGATTTTTCTCTCTCCCTCTGCCCCTGCCCCTCTACCCCCTGGCTCACATGTGCACATACTCACTCTCTTTCTCTTACTCACACCAATTTATTTATTTTAGAGACCTTACAACCCTGAGACCATGACCTGAGCTGAAATCAAGAGTTGGATGCTCAACAGACTGAACCACCTAGGCACCCCATATACCTTTAAAAAAAAAAAAAAAAAATATATATATATATATATATATATATATATATATATATATAATAAGTATTTTAGTTTTAAAGGTTTCCTGCTAGGCTCATAAAATACACAGGGACTAAAGGATGATAATAACAATAGAGACTGTGACTCTTCCCCTGAGACTTGGTTAATTGTGCTGTTTAATTTTATTGAGAGAAATTTTACAGCAAGATTGATCCTGTGGATAATTATCGAACCTTAATATTGGCCGACCCTGATGAAAACGCTGTGGTGAGCAGCAGACAAATCCCAGTGTGCTCACCCATCCGTTCACTGTGCTCATTTTCATCCCCTCCCTTCCAGCATGAGAGTTTCACAAGCCTTGAGTCCGCTCCCATTTGGATCACTACCCTTTTAGTGAGTGTTTTTAAGACTCAGAAAAATTCACACATCAAAGCTTAACATGGATAAATCTGCAATCTCTAATAAATGTTTGGTTTGGCCTTCAAAATTCAACTCAATAATTATTTCTGCCCCTTTTCTGAACCCATTACTGACCATAGTTCTTTACATTCCACAGTAATTCCAAAGAGTGTCACATCTCTCACTTCCTGGTGACTTTATCCCCCTGGCTCCCCGAAGAGCCCATCAGGCCCCAGGTCCCAGACCCCTGTCTGTGCCCCGTGTCCCCTATTCAGCAGTAGAGCCACTTTTGTCTCCTGACTCACAAACAACTCCAGCCCCCCCCCCCCCCCACCAAGTCTTCCCTCAGACAGCTGGATCCCTGCGTCCCTCCTGCAGTGTCTTTCTCTGTAGAAATGTGTTCTTTTGATTACTTGTTCATCACAATGGCCTTCAGGTAGCATTTCTCTTTCAACTGGTGGAGTAATTAAGAAGAGTGAAGGTAAAAAACTATAGGGTGAAAAGGAAAACAAAATACCAGAAAGAATTATGGCCACATTTCTCAAGTGCATACCCAGATGTTCATTTAGGGAAAAAAGGGATATGGAATGTCAAATGGGTGCATGTATATTACTCAGAAATGTAAAATTATTTTTATAAAGAATTTAAGCTGAGAAATAAGACAACCATTCAGAGTCCCTATATTTAGATGAAAGAACATTTTAAAAACATATTGACTGTTAACATTGAGGAGCATTAATTCTCAATAGTTGAAAGTCTCTGACAGGCACATTGTCAGGTATGCCCGTTGTTGGCATGGTGGAGAAGAGTTGATTATATTATCTCTTGAGTTCTTTGTGATGCCAGGCTTTCTCTCAGGAAGCCTTCTTTTATGATTTTGAGATAAATGACACTTCATAGTTGTTAAGTGGCTCATTGTCTCCTTCTCTCTGGCTGACTGGATTCTATAGGCAGTGGCTTCAACTCTTTAGAGCCTTTTCCTGCTACAGACTTTTGATGTGACTTGAAACAAGCCTAGTGTCTTCAATAATTTCCTGAGAATTTGGTGTGGCATGGATTTTGTCATTAGAGCAGCCTGTCATTCAAGAGAAGCAACTCTGTCACTTAATTTAGAGAATGACGGGTGCCCTTTGATATGCTGCTTCCCTATGAAAGGAATTACTGTGTTCTTCTTAGCAGATAGATAATAAATAAATTCCTGCCAGGAAGTTCTGAGGCAGGGTTTCACCCCTGCCATTTGTGGTTAAAAAAATTGCATTCTTATGACCAAAATATCCTTGTGAATGGAAGAGTCTCAGACCGCAGACCAAGTATATCAGGTCCTATATCTTGCACACACCTTTTGGAGCTTCTGTGGAACTGGAGAAACCAACCAAGTGCCTATAACCTGGGAAAGACTTGGGGAGTCCTAATGTGACCTCCTGGGATAGTAGGAATAATGCAGCAGCTCTTGGAAGACTAGAAATCCTTGCATTCTGATATTAGGAATGGTTTCCAATCATACTCAGAGCCTTGGGGAGGGACAGCTGCTTACCATTTTGTGCCCATTAAGGGGACCAGGAAAGGGGGAAGCTATCTCCCAGGTCCTTCATCCAACCACCCTTTGGATCAGGATCCAGACATGATGAAATCAGTATTCTTAAGTCTGACCCATTTAAAAGAAAAAAGTATCACAGACTCCCCTAACACTGACTTAAATGTTCTTGTTCTTTGAATCATAATGCTGCTTAAATATGTATAACTATATTTATTATTTAAATAGACAACTAGTATAAACTTTGTTTATAGCTCTTATATAAGGACAAAACCAAAACAATTTCACAAGTTAAATACAAACTAAAAGGTAAACTGATAATGTTTTTGTAGAAATTGAGTTGCTATTTCTAACATGCCTGGGGTAGACCCCTGGTCTGCTGTTCTACTAAGTACTCTAGTGATGACTCAGTTTCCCCACCACTTGCCTATGTCCAGAATGATCACAAAACCTTTGCTCATGCAGCATGCTGTGACATCATATGGCTTTGGTAAGAACATATCAGTTACATATTTTGTTGGCTTCTGTATTTATTTATGAGATACTTATAATACAACTATTGGATTTGAGGTAATCATAAATACTGGTGGAAAACGTGTTACTTATGAAACAAAGATGGTCTAGATTGGTGAGTATCAGTGCTCCACACATTTCAATCATCTGGGGGTCTTTCAAAAAAATCTGTGTGGGGACCCACCTCCAGAGATTCTGATGGAATTGGTTCAGATGTAATTCATCTTCAGAGCCTGAATATTAGTATTGATTAAAGCCCCCCACCAAGACTCCAATCTCACCAGGATTGAGAACCATTTATGTAAGTGATGCAGAACATTCTGATATTTATGTCTAATGGTATTTCTTAGAATATCATTAAAATAAAAACACAAAACTATAAAACTCTAAGACAATATAAATATCTCTATGGATCAATTTTTACTTCTCAGGAATATGTGAAACCTTGTTTGAAAACTACCAGTGTAGAAGATGATGTTTTAGCTACATTAAAATAGTTCTCTAGTGTACTTTGAAACTAGCCATTCTGCAGACCCTGAGGGAGCAGCTGTTCATGCTCAGAACTATGCCAGCATTGGAAGCAAATAAATGATTGAGAGCTGGAGTCACAGATAATTAACTTGTTATTTGCATATCATGAGATAAGGACTGTCATATAGTAAGCACATGACAGTAAGGTCCCTACATGAGGACTGATACGTCAGCTGAGCCTTGAGGTCGACCAGGACTTAGCTGGAGTGAGAAGAAAGGCCACCATTCATTCCTCTAACAGTGAGGATCTCCTCAAGCCACTGGGATTCTCTTCATAGGTTTCCTCAACTAGCAAAGAAAAAGAAGAATTCTAAACAGTTCTGCCAACCTTATGGGTTGTTATGATGGAGTAAGATAGCAAGATGATATAAGCTAATATCATCATTACAATTATAGTCCTTTTTTTTCCAAAGGGAAAATATTAAGCAATCGAATACCTACTAAGATTTTGGTGTCAAGATCACCCTGTTCTAATCAAAGGACTAGAAGTACACTTAAGGTCTATATTTGGAAGGGCCTTACGTGCCCTCCCTTTACTCTCATGCCCGGCATATTGACCTATAGTTTAAAAGTGTTCTGATACTTGAACTGAAGAAAACCACGAGAAAACAATAAAAACCCACTAATTTCTTGAGCTCACTAGTAAAATAAAATATTGTTTTTTAATGGGTTTATCTTTCCCCACAAGCTATTCATTGAATAATTATTTTTTTTTTGTTTTTTTTTTTCATTGAATAATTAAAAGCCATAATAGAACATGTATACTTCGTGAAAGATTTAAATGGAATGTCAAACTGTCCCGTCAGGATTAGTCTAAACTGAATTTACTTGGAAAACTTACTTCTGGGTGTTGCTTTTCACTCAGGGCCTCATGGCTTTCTGACTGCTTCTGTCATGGTTAAAGAAAGATGGAAAAAACAGACTTCCTGCTGCAAGTTCTGTCCTCCCCACCTCCTCCCATAGGGGTCCTGAGCACAGCCTCTCTCAATACCACACTGAACTGAGTGACATTCATGGCTTTATAAGTTATCATTTGGTAGCTTCACTACCATTTATTGAGTAATTACTACTTTTCAGGCCAGTACTAAGTGATGGAAATGCAAAATTGCCTTTAGTTGCTTTATCTGTAGTAGTTTTTACCCAGTGGTTTATATGAGATGAGGTATAGGAACTACTCCCCGGTGTCTAAGAGTGGTGACATCAAGGTTACCCAACGGGTGGTGATAGAAATAGTGGTGATTACTAAGGCAGTTCCTACCTCAAGGTCCTCATAGTCTAATAACAGAGACAGATATATTAAAAAAATTATCTTTTCAAAAATAAAGTTGCAATTATAAAGAAGTATGTTCACCTGAGACCATTTAGGAATATAAAATATATCCCTAGAGAAGTTAACAACCCAAAGTTAGCCAACCATTTGGACTTTTTGATGTACATCATTGCAGTCTAGTGTAAGGGTTAATGGACGAGTGTTGCTAACACCCTTTGTGCTTCTGTTTCCTGGTCCATGAAATGCAGATCATAATAGTGCCTACCTGCTAATCCGAATTAGTTCTTCAAACAAAGTCTACTTAGGCTAACACTCCCACTTGTTTGAGATACTATTTTCTTCCTTTTCCCTACTGTGAATGTGTATAACCATATTTACATTTACGTATTTTAAGTGTTGTACACATATACTTTCCATAAAAAGAATATTTTAAATGGCTGTATAATCATTGAGGCTATATGCTCATTAATTCGACAAACCTGATATTGTTAAGCATTTAAGTGCTTTCTTGCTTTCTTTCTTTCTTTCTTTCTTTTCTTTTTTTTTTTTTGCATTATAAACTATGCGTGTTTTGCATTCTTTTCATTATCTCTTGCCCACATTTGCTTATGACTTTGGATGTTTGTAGTGGTTTGCTGGTGAAGGGATATAAAAAGGCTCTTGATCCGTGTTACCTACTGTTCCAGAAAGCTTTATCAAATTTCACTTTTGCATAAATGTAACCTTATCATGCAATTTGAGAGACAGAGGTGAGTGCAGACCGCTGGCCAGTTGGGAGAGAGAGACCGCTTCCTCCTGCCCAGCTACTGCCTTCTGCTGTGACGGACCCATAGTCAGCAACTTCTACATAGGTCAAATTATAAGTATCATGTCATGAACCTTCCAAGCTCACCTCATTTGAAGCAAATTATCATGTAGAGAATTTTGTTTTATTTTATTGTCTGTATGGGTGCTTGTTGGGCTAAGCTTCAGGTTTGTGACTTACACAGACTCTGGGCTAAGGAACTGGCCTTATTCCAAGCTCTTGGGGTGCACATGGGGCTGCCATTTCATGTCTGACCTTCTGCTCTTGGCTCCTTCACCACTGATTGCTTAAAGTGATATTTATAAGAGAAAGACACCAGGTTGAATGGCTGGAAGTGGACTTCTCTTCATTGGTTTCCTCAACTAGCAAAGAGAAAGAATTCTAAACTGTCCTGCCAACCTTATGGGTTTGTTAGGACGAGATAGCTTAAAAACATAAGCTAAAAAAAAAAAAAATATATATATATATATATATATATATATATATATATATATATATATATAAGCTAATATCATCATCAATATTACAGTCTTTTTTTTTTTCTTTCCAAAGGGAAAATGTTAAGTAATCAAATAACCTACCAAGATTGAAAACTCATCCAGGGAAAGACAACCTGGTTCCTCCCATGGTTTCATTTGCTCTGGATTCTGAGGCTCTGTGACAATGACATGACCTTTCTTGGTCCCTAATGAACTTGGAAGAAGCAGCTTACCATGTGAGCCCCCTATTGCTCCAACCATGCCATTCTTTGGTGATGGCTCAAAGAGTGCCCTGTCCAATGCCGCTGACACTCCAAGGATCAAGTGCAGGCCTGCTCCACACTCACAACTGGAAGCAGACAGATGCTGGCCAAGCTGGTCCATCAAGAGCTCAGAACAATAGTCAACCCTGAGGATCAGGACTCTTAGGAAGGGACTGACAGGAGCATTTTATTCATTCTTTAAAATGGGTATCAACAGAGATGAATTAAACCCAGAATGTAAAATTCATTTTCATCTTGACAGGTGAAGTATCTCCTCTTTTTCTCGGCATAGCAAAAGTCACTCTTTTTTTTTTCGACTTTTTAAAATTTAAATTCAATTAATGAACATATAGTTTATTATTAGTTTATTATTATTATAGTTTATTATTAGTTTTCAGTTATAGTTTATTTATTAGTTTTCAGAGGTAGAGGTCAGTGATTCATCAGTTACATATAACACCCAGTGCTCATTACATCACATGCCCTCCTTAATGCCCATCACCCAGAAGTGACATCTTCTCCCACAAATGTCACTCTTTGAGTTAGAAAATATAATCTTCACATCCAGTGAAAGCCAAACACTCAGTTCCTCCTAATAAAACCGTAGCACCACACTTTCTTTGCTTTCCAACTTACAAGTACTCTGGGGACAAAAGGGGTTGCCAGTCTTTGAAGTTAATCTTCTTTTGTACTTAGACATGTTCAGGTTATCGATGACATGTCAAAAGCATTTCCAGCTAAGAAAATTATTCTCAGAAGCTTTAGTGACACATATTAGTTTTATTTCTTGTCAAAATGACAAGCCTGAAGATTTCAGGCTTAGAGCTGATAGAAATATTATGAAAAGAGTAATAAGTAATATCCCTACAGCAAGCTCCTTAGTCCTTGGAATTTCCATTCACCAGCTGTGTTTCTCTCTCATCAGTCCAGGCATTGACAAAGCTCATGAAATAATAGGAATAAATGTGACTTAGATTTTGTGTTTTTAATAGCATTTTCCTCCACCGAATTATAAAAATCATACATGCCCAAGGCAGAGAACTTGGAAAATACAGAAAAACCACCAAGAAAAATAATCTCCTAAGGAATCCTAATTTTGCCACACAAAAAGTATTTATTGTTAACATTCTGGTGAAAGTTCTTAATTAAAAAGATCTTAGAAGATGTCTGTGCACATGGTGTGCCTTCGTTTCTCCACACCATCCTGCATGATTTGCAAAAGCTGAATTGTTCCTGGGTCATTCCAGGAAAATTCTTAGTGTTTTCAAATATCTCTGGAGGTGAGTCCATTGGCAATCATTTCTAGTTTCTCACAGTGCTTGAAGTTAGGAAATTCTTTGTGTAGGTTTTGCATGGTGATCCAGGTGTGAAGGATATTTGAGTTCTGATGCCAGCTCTGCCACTTATTTACTCACAGGGTGACCCCAGGCAAGTCTGGCCTAGCTGCTCTGCCAAAAACCCCTCTTAGAGCTCAATACATCATTTCTTTTTTAATGCTCAGTAATATTTTATTGTCTGGATGTGCCATAGTTGATTTATCTGATCACCTACTGTAAGACATTTTGGTTGCTTCCAAGTTTGGGCAATTATAAATAACAGTGCTATAAATATCCACATGCAGGTTTCTGTGTGGACATAAATTTTCAGCTCATTTGGGTAAATACCAAGGAGCATAATTACTGGATCTTATGGTAAGGGGATATTTAGTTTTGCAAGAATCTGCCAAACTGTCTTCCAAAGTGACTACATAATTTTTCATTCCTACAAGAGTTCCCATTGCTCTGTATCCTTGCCTGCATTTGGTGTTGTCAGTGTTCTGGATTTGGGGCATTCTAATAGATGTGTAGTGGTATTTCATTGTTGTTCTAATTTGTAGTTCCTTAATGGCACATGATGTGGAATATCTTTTCATACGCTCATTTGGCATCTGTATATTTCTTCTTTGGTGAGGTGTCTCTTCAGGTCTTTTGCCCCCCCCCCCTTTTTTTTAGTATAGTTGACACACAATGTTATGTTAGTTTCAGGTGTACAACTTAGTGATTGACAAATTTATGTATTATGCTGTGTTCACCACAAGGATAGCTACCATCTGGTCCATTACATCATTGCCTTCGCAATATCACTGTATTCCTTATGTTCTGCTTTTTTATTCCCATGCCACTCTTTCTCCATAACAGGAGGCCTGTATCTCTCTCTGTCCTTCACCCATTTTGCCTAACCACCTATCTCCCTCCCTTCTAGCAACCACCAGTTTGTTCTCTGTGTTTATAGGTCTGATTCTGCCTTTTGTTTATTCGCTTTTTAGGATTCCATTTATGAATGGAATAATATGATAAATACCATAGCCAATCTTGTTTCACTTAGCATAATACTCTCTAGGTCCATCATTTTGTCTCAAATGGCATGGTCTTATCCTTTTTATGCCTGTGTAATATTCCATTGTGTATGTATACCACATTTTCTTATTTGTTTGCCCACTGGTGTACACTTAGGTTGCTTCCATGTCTTGGCTGTTGTAAATAATGCCTCAGTAAACATGGGGGTGCATATATCTTTTTGAGTTTGTGTTTTCCCTGAGTAAGTACCTGATAGTGGAATTACTGGATTATATGGTATACCTATTTTTAATTTTTTGAGGAACCCTCCCTAGTGTTTTCCACAGTGGCTGTACCAATTTATATTCCTGCCAACAGTGCACAAGGGTTCCCTTTTCTCCACATTTTCATCAACATTTGTTTCTTGTCTTCTTGATTTTAGCCATTCTAATAGGTGTGAGGTGATAAATATCTCATTATGGTTTTGATTTGCATTTCCCTGATGATTAGTGATTTTGAGCATCTTTTCATGTGTCTGTAGGCCATCTGTATATCTTCTTTGGAAAAAGGTCTGTTCAGATCTTCTGCCCATTTTTAAATTGGATTGTTTGTTTTATTGGCGTTGAGTTGTATAAGCTCTTAATATATTTTGGATATTAACCCCTTACTGGATATGTCATTTGCAAATATCTTCTCTTGGTTTCTTGATTGTTTCATTTGCCGTGAGAAAGCTTTTTAGTTTGATGTAGTCCAAATGGTTTATTTTTGCTTTTGTTTCCCTTGCCTTAAGAGACGTATCTAAAAAAATGTTGCTACAACTGATCTTAGAAAAGATTACTGCCTGCACCCGTTTCAATGATTTTTATGGTTTCAGGTTTTACTTTTAGGTTGTTAATCCATTTTGAGTTTATTTTTGTGTATGGGTTAAAAAGTGGTCCAGTATCATTCTTCTGCATGTGGCTGTCCAGTTTTTCCAACACCTTTTACTGAAGAGCCTGTCTTTTCCCATTGTATATTCTTGCCTTCTTTGCTATAGATTGACCGTATACACATGAGTTTATTTCTGGGCCTCTATTCTATTCCATTGGTCTATGTGTCTCTTTTTGTGCTAGTGCCCTATTGTTTGGATTACTACAGCTTAGTAGTAGGTCTCAAAATCTGGGATTGTGATACCTCAGCTTTGTTCATCTTTCTCAGAATTGCTTTGGCTATTTGAGGTCATTTGTGGTTCTATACAAATTTTAATATTATTTGTTGTAGTTTTGTGGCCCGTTTTTTAATTGGATTGTTCATTTTCTTACTGTTGACTTTTAAGAGTTCTTTGCACCTATTGTATAAGAGTTCTTCATCAGATGTCTTTTGCAAATATTTTCTTCCAGCCTGTCTTGCCTTCTCATTCTTTTGTGATCGTTGGTTTTTAAAGTTCTTCTGCTTGAAGACTTGTGTTGTAGAAGTAGCCTCTGGAGGAGGAAGAGAGGTTGAGTGAATGGGATCCAGCCCCCTTCCTTCATTTCTCCTGCTTTTGAAGTTTCACCTCGCCTAGTTTATATGTGAGGAATTCATATGAGGTTCACAGTTTTCAGAGGTTTTGATTCTCCAAATAGTTTGAAAACTACTGAACTAGATGAAATTAAGGCCCCTTATAAATCTATAATTCTGGAATTCTGTGTCTCCTTTTTTACAATGTAATGTAACCTTTCTCTCCTTAAGGAGAAATGAAAAACTCATCACAGTCATGTGACACTTTTTAAGATATAATTTTCATCTACTGTAGTGTTTACTCAAAAGGACTGTAGTGTTTATTTGAAATGATAAGCCTAAAGAGCATGTACCATCCACATGCCCACTTGTCTTTTCAAAACAGTAATTTTTGACACTAATTATCTTTTCCAAAATAATCAGAGAGAACTCTCAGCCATTTCAGTTTCAGTTTTGTATCTATCTGAAACTTTGTGGCTCTGGATATAAACATAGAATGTGCAACCTTCATGTATTAGCAACCAGTGCTGAACTTTGCAAGGCATTCAAGCTGTGCTGTTCAATTCAGGGTAATGAGCACAAGTGCATTTCAGCCTACTATATATTCTTAGATCATATGGCACTTTTTTCTGGCTTTGAAGCTAAGTTAGATGAATGTTTGATAAACATTTGCATTCACACTAACACTGTTTATTGATTTGGCAGGAGATGGAGGGATGTCTTTTTCATTACTTTATGGATATATTGCCTCTTCCACAGAGAATTTGAAACAGCTTGCTAAATTTTGTGCAATGCAAAGGTAGTAAACCAATCAACGACAAAATCTGTTTAAAAAAAAAAAGGAAAGTCAAGTGAATAAAATAATAAATCCAGGAGTCAAATTAGCACACAGAAGTACATCTGTACAGTTCTTAGGAACAGGCCACAAATTTGGCTCTAAATTTCCTTCTCTTGGCCAAAGCATAGAGAAGAACACATTCCATTATAGGGTTCTGAGACTTTTAATGAAAATAGAAGTAAACAGACCAGTTGTTTAACATAAAAATTCTCCTTAGGGCAAATCTCTACAAAGTCTATTTCTCACAATTAAGGCTTGATAAGGATAGTGCAACTGAAAACTCAGAGTGTTTTATTCTATGGTGAGAAACCAGACGGAGATATTTTGGGTTGCCAGTTAGGAGAAGATCCAGATGTTTTGATAGTAGGCTAGGCAGTGGTCAAGGCTAATGGCTCCCAGTGAAAATTGTTAACTGCGTGCAGTACCTGATAGGATGAGTTCAAGCCCTTACCGTTGTACCACGAGTGAAGGTCAAGGGCTGGATGAAGGCATGAATAGGCAGTAGGGCTCATAATGTGGGGGAGGAAGTATTCAAATGTAGTTTCATTTCATGATGCATCAGAACAGGAATCCAATCTCCAGCCTGCCTATTCTGGGTCATTTTCCTTTCTGAGTGTGTTGTGCAGCCATCCCCATGTGCTCTGCCTACTACCGCTGTGCAATACATTACCCCTCAAACTTAACAAGTTAAAAAAAAAAGTTTGGCTTCCTTTGGTCATGAATTTGACTAGGGCACAGAGGAAATATCTTGTCCTTTCTCCACCATGCCTCAAATGGGGAGACTCATGAAGTAGGGGTAGTTTGATAGTTGTGGGTGCCGTCATCCTAAGGTGTCTTTATTCACATGCTGGCAGTTGATGTGCACGGTCAGCTGGGACATCATCTGGAGCTGTAGTCTCCCCCAGGTGGCTCCCCCACAGCCTGGTACACCACGCCTTTTAGAAGGTGGCAGGGGCTCCAGAAGCCAGTGTCCCAGCTGATGAGGTTGCATGGCTTTGTATGACAGCCTCTTAGACATCACACAGCATCATTTCCAGCCACCCCACCCCTTTTTTAAATGCAAGCAAGTCACAGTTCCACGCAGACTCAAGGGAGGGCATAGACTGGACATCTCTATAGGAGGAGTGGCAGGATTATGTTATAGAAAAGCATGTTGGATGGGAAATACCATTGTGGTCACCTTTGGAAAGGATAGTCTGATCCAACGTGTAAGAGTTGCTTCCTGTTCTGTGTTGTTGATCCATTGCCCTTAAATGCCAAGGAAAAAAAATGTGAGATCCAGGGAAATGAATTTATGCAGATTATTTTGGCCTCCCTTCTCTGGGGAAAACATGAAACCCTCAAGGCCTTCTGAGACCAGGCCAGCTCACTGGGACTAGGAGTTCTGCATGGAACCTTGTGAATAAATCCCTCTGTAATAGAAGGGCTGCACATTTTCATCAAATGTCCCTTCAGAACATCTTCTTCTTGACCTCAGAAACCTAGTATTTGACTGTTTGGAATAGGAAAATCAAAACCCTGGCTGTTTCTTTATGTATTAGAAATGTAACTAAGCAAAATAAGGCAAAACATAGATCCATATTGATTCATTCTAAAAGGTATAAGGCTAAGATATGATTTAGTACAAAAATTAAAAACTGCAATTTTAAAAAATTTGACTGTAGTTGACACACATTGTTACATTACTTTCAGGTGTACAATATACTCATTCAACAGGTTTAAACATTATGCTGTGCTCATCCAAGTGTAGCTACCATCTGTCCTCATACATCACTGTTATAATACCATTAACTATATTTCTTATTCTGTGTTTTTTATTCCTGTGACTTATTCGGTAACTGGAAACATGTATCTCCTTTTCCCCTTTACCCATTTTTGCCCAATCTCCCCCACAACTGCAATTTAATATGTAAAAGCTACATGCAAAATAATGAAACTAGACCACTCTGTTACACTCTATACAAAATAAAATGGATTGAAGACTTAAACATAAGACCTGAAATTTTAAAAATCCAATTTAATAAAAAATCGGCAAAGGACCTTAATAGAAACTTTTCCTAAGAAAATATACAGATGGCCAACAAGCACAAGAATAGATGCTCAATATCATGAGTCATCATGGAAATGCAAATTAAAGCCACTATGAGTTACGATCACACTTGTCAGAATGGCTATTATCAGAAAGACAAGAAATAACAAATGTTAGGATGTGGAGAAAAGGGAACCCTTGTGCATGGTTTGTGGGAATGTAAATTGGTACAGCCACTGTGGAAAATACTATGAAGTTTACTTTAAAAATTAAAAATAGGACTACCATATGATTCAGTAATTCTCCTTCTGGGTATTTATTCAAAAAAAATGAGAATGTTAATTCAAAAAGACATATACACCCTTCTGTTCATGACATTATTTACAGCAGCCAAGATATGGAAGCAGCCCCAGGATCCATCCATCCATAGACGAATGGATAAAGAAGTTGTGAAACACACACGTGCACACACACACACACAGACAATGGAATATCACTCAGCTATAAAGAAGACTGAGATGTTACTATTTGCAAAAACATGGATAAAACTATAGGGCAATATGCTAAGTGAAAGGATTCGGAGGAAGACAAATACTGTAAGATTTCACTTATATGTATAATCTAAAAAGCAAAATAAATAACGAACAAAACAGAACAGAAACAGAGTCATACATACAGAGAACAAACTGGTGGTTGCCAGAGGGGAGGGGGATGGGGAGATGGATGAAATAGTTGAAGGAAATTAAGAGTTCCAGTCTTCTAGTTATAAAATAAATAAGATACGGAGTCCAGCACAGGGACTATGGTCAATAATATTGTAAAAACTTTGCATGGTGACAGATGGTAATTAGACTTGTCATGGTGATCATTTCATAATCTGTGTAAGTATCAAATTACTATGTTCTATATCCGAGACTAATATAATATTGTATGTCAATTATACTTCAATAAAAAGTGAGACACGTGGCTTCCACTTAAAATATTTTCTTAAAAAGTGTACATTTGGGGACGCCTTAGTGGCTCAGCAGTTTAGTGACTGCCTTTGGCCCGGGGCATGATCCTGGAGTCCCGGGATCGAGTCCTGCATTGGGCTCCCTGCTTGGAGCCTGCTTCTCCCTCTGCCTGTGTCTCTGCCTCTCTCTCTCTCTCTTTGTGTCTCTCATGAATAAATAAATAAATAAAATCTTTAAAAAATATTAAAAAGTGGACATTAAATATTAAATATTAAATATTAAAAAGTGGACATTTAAGATTTAAGATTTAATTAAGATTTCTTCTCAAGTCAATTGAATCAGTTCATCAATTTCACTATCTGAAGTCATTAAGGGATTTGTCCTTTGTGTCAGCTTGAAAGCATTGACATAGAAATCCTTTTAGGATTTCTAGTAGATTTCATTAAAAATTATACTAAATTGATAAATATCACTTAATCATTAGCATATGATCTAATAGTCATCTGTGCCAACAGGGAACTCATGAGTACATAGTGATGCCAGATGGACCACCATGTTCTCATGCTGGATTCTGGCAAGAACACTTATCTTCATTGTGATTCCTCTCACTTTGAGTCTACTTAAAGGAGGGCTTGAATGACTGTGTGATTTTACAAATACTAGTATAACAGTAAATATTGTTCAAGAATTAGGTTTTGAACACGTTTTTCACTTTCAGGTAAATAATCACATCAGTAGAAGGATGAGTTTCCTACCTATGTACAAATATTACTCAAAGCAATACTGTTGTTCAATTCATAAAACAAGGTGTCAGTTTCTACATGGCATAGTATAACTTTTAAATTCTTGGTAATATTGGAAGCTGCATCTTTCATTCATAACTAATTAAACATTCTAATGTCCTGGGCTTGCCCCTTGATTGTTTAACTTATCAGTTCCTATCAACTATGCTAGTATCTGAAGTGAATGGTTAGCATTCAGGAGATAATGAGGTGGTTCTAGAATCTAGATCATGGTTTCAATAACAAAATGTGGCAATACTGGCATTTGGGAAAAGAAATAATTTCTAAGTAAACTAAGAAACTAAGGTCTTAGAAATGTGGAAAAATTTCCCAGAGGATTCTGAAAAACAACCACATTTGAGAATCACAGACCTTGGAGAAAAATCTCATAGAATTGCCAGTAAACAGTACCAGTTTAACAAAAAACGCAGGGATGCCTGGATGGTTCAGTGGTTGAGCACCTGCCTTCAGATCAGGTCCTGATCCTGGGATCCGGGATTGAGTCCCACGTCCGGCTCCTAGCGGGGAGCCTGCTTCTCCCTCTGCCTATGTCTCTGCCTTTCTCTTTCTGTGTCTCTCATGAATGAATGAATGAATGAATGAATAAATAAATAAATAAAATCTTTTAAAAAAATAATAAAAAATGCATATCCCTTTGAGCAGGCTAAAATGAAATAAATACTAGTTTCTCTATACACACAGTTTTTTTAAAAAATCAATGTGATTTTATAACTCATATAAAGGAGAAATAATATTAAACTAATCTAAAATAAAATGATATGTATTTCAATGCAGATGCACAGGCTTGACTACAGTAGAAAACATAATGAAGTAGTAAAATACTTGTACCTATCTACAATAAATGTTCAGATATAAGATGATCAGGAGATTTTCTTTTTTTAGATTTTTAAAAAATTTATTAGAGCATGCAAGCATGCATGAGTAGAGGGAAGGGACAGAGGGAGAGGGAGAAACAGACTCCCTGCTGAGCAGGGAGCCAGATGAGGGGCTCAGTCCCAGGACCCCAAGATCATGACCTGAGCAGAAGGCAGATGCTTAATCAACTGAACCCCCCAGGTGCCCTGACCAGGAGCTTTTCTATATAAGAGGTACAGGCATATGAAAAAGCAGAGGTAGAGAGAAATATCAGAATAAGAAAATTAAAAGCTAACTAAACCTATCTATATATGGTAAGAAGAAATAAATAAATTAGATTGATTTAGCAAAACATTCTGAGAAAAACCAAAGACTGTCAAAGTGAAAAAAATAGTGAGGAAATAAGAAAATTTGGCAAATGAGGTGCACTTTATTATATGTATTGTCGAAGTAATTCCATCTGTTATGACATAGGATAAATAAGAGCAGAAGTGTATAGAAACATATTCTTCTTTTTAATTGAGACAAAATTGATATATAACATTAAATTAGTTTCAGGTGTACATTATAATTCAATATTTGTATGCACTAGAAAGTGAGCACCAGAATAAGTCTAGTTATCATCCATCACCATACAATTAACCCCCTTTACCCATTTTACCCACCCTCAACCCTTTCCCCCTCTGATCACCAACTTGTCCTCTGTATCTATGAGTTTTGTTTTGTGTTTTTTTTAGATTCCGTATATAAGTGAAATCATATGGTATTTGTCTTTCTGGCTTATCTTACTCAGCATAATACCCCTAAGGTATATCCATATTGTCACAAATTACAGGATTTCCTTTTATATGGTGCGTAGAATGCCACTATATATACCACATCTTCCTTATCTATTTATCCATTGACTGACAAGTAGGTTACTTCCATATCTTGGCTATTGTAAGTGATTCTGCAATGAATATAAGGGCAAACATAGCTCTTCAAATTAATGTCTTCATTTTATTTGAATAAATATTCAGAAGTAGAAGAGCTGGATCATATAGTAGTTCTATTTTTAATTTTTTGGGGAACCTGCCTACTGTTTTTTATAGTGGCTGCACCAATTTACATTCCCACCAACAGTACACAGTCCACATCCTCTTCAGTACTTCTTGTTTCTTGTCTTTTTATAATAGCCATTCTGATAGGTGGGAGGCGATATCTCATTGTGGTTTTGATTTGCATTTCCCTGATAATTAGTGATATTGAGCATCTTTTCACGTGATTGTTGGCCAGCAATAGGTTTTCTTTGGAAAAATATCTACTTAGATTATCTACTCACTTCTTACCAAATTGTTCATTTTAAGTTGAGCTCTTCATATATTTTGGATATTAACCCCTTATTAGATATTGGTGTGTAGATATTATCTCCCATTAAATAGGCTTTTTTTCATAGCTTGTTGATAGTTTTCTTTGCTGGGCTGAAGCCTTTTAGTTTGATATGGGTCCCACTTGTTGATACTTGCTTCTACTGCTTTTGCTTTTAGAGTCAAACTTAAAAAAAAAAATCATCACAGAGTGATGATGTCAAGGAGTTTCCTTTAGGTTTATGGTTTGATATCTTACATTCAAATATTCCATCCATTTTGAATTAATTTTTGTGCATGATACTATAAGATAGTAGTCTAGTTTTTGCATGTGGCTGTCCAGTTTTCTGAACACCATTTATTGAAAAGACTTTCCCCATGGTATATTCTTGGCTACTTTGTTATAAAATAATTGAATATGTATGCATGTCTTTATTTCTAGACTCTCTGTTCTGTTCCACTGAGCTATGTGTCTGTTTTTAAGCTGTACCATACTGTTTTGATTTCTATAGCTTTGTAGTATAGTTTGAAATCAGGATTGAACCTTGAAATCTTTCTCAAGATTGCTTTGGCTATTTAAGGTCTTTTGTGGTTTCATGCAAAGTTTAAAATTATTTGTTCCAGTTCTGTGCAAAATGCCATTGGGATTTTGGTAGAGATTACAATGAATCTGTAGATTGCTTTGGATAGCATGGACATTTTGACAATACTAACTTTTACCATCCATGAGCATGGATATCATTTGATTGATTTGTGTCTTTTTCAGTTTCTTTTGTTGGTATCTTACAGTTTTCAGACTATTGGTCTTTCATCTCCTTGGTTAAACTTCCTAGGAAGTTTATTCCTAGGAATTTTTTTTCTTTTTGGAGCAATTGTAAACAGGAGTGCTTTCTTAATTTTTTTTTTTTCTGATGGTTTCATATAGAAGCATAACAGATTTCGGGATATTGATTTTTGATTCTGCATCTTTACTGAATTCATTTATTAGTTCTAACAGTTTTTTGGTGGAGATTTTAGTGTGTTTTTCTTTTTTTAAGTTTTTATTTATTTATGAGAGAGACAGAGAGACACAGGCAGAGGGAGAAGCAGGCTCCATGCAGGGAGCCTGACATGGGACTTGATCCCTGGTCTCCAGGATCACACCCTGGGCGGAAGCCGGCGCTAAACCGCTTAGCCACCCGGGCTGCCCATAGTGTTTTATATATATAGTGTCAAGTTGTCTGCAAATAGTGACAGTTTTACTTCTCCCTTCCAATTTAGATGCCTTTTATTTCTGTTTCTTGTGTAATTATTATGGCTAGAATTCTAATACCATATTGCCAAAAGTAGCAAGAGTGGGCATTCTTGTCTTGTTTCTGATCTTAGAGAAAAAGCTTTCACCTTTTCATTGTTGAGTATGATGTTACCTGTGGGTTTGTCATATGTCCTTTATTATGTTGAGGTACTTTCCCTCTATACCCACTTTGTTGGTAGTTTTTTTTTAAATCATAAATGGATTTTAAATTTTGACAAATGTTTTTTCTGCATCTATTGAGATGATATGATTTTTATTCTTCATTTTGTTAATGTGGTATATCACATTGATTGATTTGCAGGTATTAAATCATCCTTGCATCCCTGGAATAAATTCCACTTTATCGTGGTGGATAATCCTTTTAATTATTATTGAATTTGGTTTGGTAATATTTTGTTGATGATTTTGCATCTCTGTTCATCAGGGATATTGGCCTACAATTTTTTTGTGTGTGTGATGTCTTTGGTTTTGGTATCAGGGTAAAGCTGGCCTCATAAAATGAGTTTGGAGGCATTCCTTCCTCTTCAATATTTTGGAAGATTTTGAGAAGGATAGGTATTAAATATTTGGATGTTTGGTAGAATTCACCAGTGAAATCTCCTGGGTGTTTGTTTTTTGGGAGTTTTTTGATTACTGATTCAATCTCCTTACTAGTAATTGGTCTATTCAGATTTTCTATTTGTTCATGATTTAATCTTGGAAGATTTTATGTTTCTAGGAATTTATCTATCTTTTTCTAGATAGTTCAATTTTTGGCACATAATTATTCATAGCCATGTCTTATGATCCTTTGTATTTCTGTAGGATCAGTGGTAATTTGTCTTCCATTTCTGATTTCACTTATTTGTGCCCCACCCCCCACCCCCGCTTTTTTTGGTGAATTTAGCTAGAGGTTTGTCAGTTTTGTTTATCTTTTGAAAGAAGCAGCCCTTACTTTCATTGGTCTTTTTTATTGTTTGTTTGTCTTTATTTCATTTATTCTGCTCTGAATAAATGCTTAATTCTTAATTCTTCTGCTTAATTCTTTCCTCTTACTAACATTGGTTCTTTTTCCTAGTTCCTTTAAGTATGAAGTTAGATTACTCATCGGAAATTTTTCTTATTTCTTGAGGTAGGCCTGTATTGCTATGAACGTCTTTCTTAGAACAGCTTTTGCTGCATCCCAGAGATTTTGAACCATTGTATTTCCATTTTCATTCATCTCAAGGTATTTTCTTTCTTCATCGACCCATTAGTTCTTTAGTAGCATGTTGTTTAATCTCCATGTATTTGTGATATTTCCAGTTTTCTTCTTGTCCTGCATTTCTAATTTTGTACCATTGTGATCAGAAAAGATGCTTGATGTGATGTCAGTCTTCTAAAGTTTACTGAGACTTGTCCTGCAGCCTAAAAAGTGATCTGTCTTGGAGAATATTCCATGTGCACTTAAGAATGGGTATCCTGGTTTCTAGCAGCAATGTCCACAATAGCTAAACTGTGGAAGGAGCCTCGGTGTCCATCGAAAGATGAATGGATAAAGAAGATGTGGTCTATGTATACAATGGAATATTACTCAGCCATTACAAATGACAAATACCCACCATTTGCTTTGACGTGGATGGAACTGGAGGGTATTATGCTGAGTGAAATAAGTCAATCGGAGAAGCACAAACATTATATGGTCTCATTCATTTGGGGAATATAAATAATAGTGAAAGGGAATAGAGGGGAAGGGAGAAGAAATGGGTAGGAAATATCAGAAAGGGAGACAGAACATGGAAGACTCCTAACTCTGGGAAACGAACTAGGGGTGGTGGAAGGGGAGGAGGGCGGGGGGTGGGGGTGACTGGGTGGTGGGCACTGAGGGGGGCACTTGACGGGATGAGCACTGGGTGTTATTCTGTATGTTGGCAAATTGAACAACAATAAAAAATAAATTTATTATTAAAAAAATAAAAGAATGGGTATTCTGCTGCTCATGGATGGAATGCTCTGAATCCATGGATGTATTCAGAGCATTCCATCCATGTGGTCTAACGTGTCATTTAAGACTGGTGTTTCCTTACTAATTTTCTGTCTGGATGATCTATCCATTGATGTAAGTGGGTTGGTAACTCCCCTACTATTATTGTATTCCTTCCTTAGGTCTGTTAATATTTGCTGTATATATTTTGACCCTCCTTTTTGAGGCATAAATATATATAAATGTTATATTCTTTTGTTGGATTAACCCTTTTATTGTCATGTAATGCCCTTTGTCTTTTGTTAAAGTTTTTATTTTAAAGTCTGTATTTCCTATAACAAGTGATACACTCACTTTCTTTTCATTTCTATTTGCATGGAATATCTTTTTTCATCTCTTCTCTTTTGGTCTGTGTATGTCCTCATATCTTAAGTGAATCTCTTATACAAACACATAACCTATCTTAAAAGCTCGTGAATTTCAAGACAAATATTAAGTGTACAGAACTTAAAAAGCCTTGGGAGGCTATATCCTTTGGATGCAATGGAGATGAGATGATGAATCGGAAGAGGAAATAGTAATACATGTAAGATATGATCAAGAAGTCTGTGGGAAACCTAAGGGAGACAATGTCAGTCCAACACAGAAGACAAGAACCCCAAAATAATTTTAGTATGTACTTTTCACAAAATGGATTTCTAATTATGCCACAAAATTATTTTAAAACACATAGGGGCAATAACACAATATTTCATTGATGTCTTCTGTTTTATAATAGTTGCTTCTAATTTTGTTTAGAGGACTCTTAAATCTGTTCTATATATTGACTGCAACCAGTCACATTGCTTCTGTAGTACCTGTACACCTGCACTAAAATCCATCTCACCTCAATGTATAGCTGGCAAGTGTATGTAATACATTCAATTGGCTGCATGAAGTGAGTAAATTATTGAATGCTTTTGAGAAAAGGTATTCCATTTAAGCTCCCCTTTCTATAACCAAGCTGCATACTAGATGTTTTGTCTACAGTCTTCAAAAAACTTTTCACTACAAAATTTTGATTTGTAGTAGGGGTAATTCATTAGCACGTTCAAGGAAAAAAAATCCTTCGTCATGTGGAATGGTCCCACACCTTGTAGGACATCTCACAGGTTCTATCACTAAATGTCTGTAACAACCAGCACCCCACAAGTGACAACACGAGCCCCAGGAAGAACTGCAGTCATAGGTGAAGCACAAGACAAATGGAGCACTTTCCACACTGTTGGTCTCGAAGGCACTTCTGAGCAGACATGCTTCTTGCTTACTTTCAGGTTAAAGGCCTAGAGGCTGACCTGCAGATTAATCACTGGGTGAACAGAGAAGTCCTTTTTATTTTATTGCCTGTGGAGTGTCATGCTTGCTGGCCCAGACTACTTACCACTATGGACTTTGAGGAGTTTTCTTTGCTACCACTTCCTTTTGAGTCTTTTTTTTTTTTTTTTTTTTAATTTGGTCAAGCTGCCATATACTGAAGGATTATCTCCAGTTCCACTGGCATATTCTTTGTTTTGGAGAAGAAAACATGTGTCCTTGCTTGAAGAATTTGTCCTGAAGCATCTGCTGAGCTGTGGGCCTCATCACTTCTCATTTCTTTAGGAACAGCTAAGTGTGCCCACCAGTGCAGGTCAGTGGTTGGTTATGCTAGTGCTTCCTTCTGGCCACAGCCACATGCATCCACATCCTCAGTGTCCACACCTACATTGCTCCTACCTCTGGAAGACTCCATTATCTGGAAGAGTGACAGAGTCTATGCAGAGGTTCCTGCGAAGTGGAGAGAGAAAAGGAAGAAGGAAGAGTGAGAGGATCCAAGTAGAATGAGAGCAGAGAGAGAGAGTAGAATCCAGAGTCGGTGAGAGCAAGAGGGTGAGAAAGACTGAATTGAGATCTCTTTTATGGGGGGTCCTTGTGGTTTCGCTCTCCATTCTTTTCTGCCACCAGATTTCTACATATACTCTTCCTGCATCTTCCAGCGTTGGCCAAGATTCAGAATATGTACAAGCTCAGATTTGCTAATAACACTTAAAGACTGGATAATGACATCCAGATTGTTTTTTTCCATCTTGGAGATTTGGAGCAGCTTTGAGAGTTGCAAAGCCAGCCTTATTGCAAGAATATTTCTGAAGGCCCTCACTGTCTGATCACTGGCTCTGTGCTGCTGGGCACAGTGGTACAGCCGTCCAGGGTGGCAGAGACCACCTGGGATATGGAAATTACCAGCATCTCAATTTTGCATTTGCCGGACCATGTGAAGCATTCTGGGAATTTGGAGTTCTGCTGTTTCTCTCAAGTATGCCCTTAGGGGCAAAAGGCAGCAAACTCAGACCACATTTTGCCAGAAAAACCCAAAAAGCTGATGATGGCTACTGTTGTTAATTATTGGCATTGGCATTTCAACAGGACCATATTTTTTTTCAGAGTATATTTGCATAGCTAGGAAGCATCTGCTGACAAGGATGAAATGATAAGCTGTATTGGTGCCAAACAAAACAGGACTAGAGAAACAGGCCTGTTCTGAGAAGGCCTGAAGCCCCAGAGTCAGTGTTAAGAAAATTCTTTCCCCACCGGCAATATCTGCACTTAAAACATCAACACTTCAGATAAGGCTTGAGCAAGAGGATCCCTATTAAGTCACACAGTGCACACACACAGTAGGTCCTTAATGAAAGCATCCATAGGAAGGAATCCATGTGTGCACATGGAAGAAGGCAGGAGCCCAGAAGCCCGAGAAAACTTTGCCTCCTGCCATCTGGGTGCCAAGGCTCTTTACCTTCACTGGAGAGAGCATGCTGCCAACTGGCCCTCAAGATGTCTGAGATCCTAGCCCAGTGTGCTCCACCCTTGAATACTCAAGGAGGAAGAGCAAGTGTGGCTGGGTGTCACCTCAAAGCTTGCAGCCTCCTTGAATCCACAGTTCCCTTGAAGCAGAACGGGATTACTGGTGAAGGAGGCCAGCATCCCCGGTGGTGACAAAAACGGAAATTGGTAGAAAACGCATCATCCAAGTTGGATTAAGTCGGTTCTGTGGCCTGGGTAGGTTCCCAGAATATCCATCCAGATTCAGGGCCTCGGGGACATGTGAGGCTAGAATGGGTGTGATGACAGAGGGGGAAGTTAGAGGTAGGGCCAGAGGGGCTCAGAGGGGCTCCTGACCTCCAGCCCTCTGGTGCACCACTCTCCTGCTATCCATTGTCTCAAGGCTGACCCCAAGGCCCCTGGACAGTTGCCCATTTTTCTGATGGACACATTCATTCTCTATCAACAGTTCACATGGAACATAAGTGAAGGAATCCAACAATTTCTTACTTCACTGCTTGTCTGTTGCTTACTCATTCTGTGGTCTGTTTTCTTTGGATTGAAGTGCCTCTGGGTACCAAAAGCTACATTATTCTATTCAACTGCATGTAAGCCAGGACTTGACCATCCTGGTTTTGTTGTTGTTGTTGTATTTGTTTTAAAGCTAAGCTATTTTCCATTCTGGGCAGTTACAACTCTATTTACTATGGATTCCACTGTGGAGGTGCTTTCTCCATCTCCAGCCTACGGGTGCAGTGCGAGCAGTAACTTGTCACCACATTACCAGTACAGGGGCAGGGATTAATAGACTTGGGGGCCTTAACTTGAAGGTACCAGTGAGGAACCGGAGGGGAGGGAGAAGTCTCTTTAGGAGAGGGCCAGTGACAAAAACAGACACACAGATCAATGGAACAGAATAGAGAATCCAGAAGTGGACCCTCAACTTTATGGTCAACTACTATTCAACAAAGGAGGAAAGACTATCCACTGGAAAAAGGACAGTCTCTTCAATAAATGGTGCTGGGAAAATTGGACAGCCACATGCAGAAGAATGAAACTAGACCACTCTCTTGCACCATACACAAAGATAAACTCAAAATGGATGAAAGATCTAAATGTGAGACAAGATTCCATCAAAATCCTAGAGGAGAACACAGGCAACACCCTTTTTGAACTCGGCCACAGTAACTTCTTGCAAGATACATCCACGAAGGCAAAAGAAACAAAAGCAAAAATGAACTATTGGGACTTCATCAAGATAAGAAGCTTTTGCACAGCAAAGGATACAGTCAACAAAACTCAAAGACAACCTACAGAATGGGAGAAGATATTTGCAAATGACATATCAGATAAAGGGCTAGTTTCCAAGATCTACAAAGAACTTATTCAACTCAACAGCAAAGAAACAAACAATCCAATCATGAAATGGGCAAAAGACATGAAGAGAAATCTCACAGAGGAAGACATAGACATGGCCAACATGCATATGAGAAAATGCTCTGCATCACTTGCCATCAGGGAAATACAAATCAGAACCACAATGAGATACCACCTCACACCAGTGAGAATGGGGAAAATTAACAAGGCAGGAAACAACAAATGTTGGAGAGGATGCGGAGAAAAGGGAACCCTCCTACACTGTTGGTGGGAATGTGAACTGGTGCAGCCACTCTGGAAAACTGTGTGGAGGTTCCTCAAAGAGTTAAAAATAGACCTGCCCTACGACCCAGCAATTGCACTGCTGGGGATTTACCCCAAAGATACAGATGCAGTGAAACGCCAGGACACCTGCACCCCGATGTTAAGCAATGTCCACAATAGCCAAACTGTGGAAGGAGCCTCGGTGTCCATCGAAAGATGAATGGATAAAGAAGATGTGGTTTATGTATACAATGGAATATTCCTCAGCCATTAGAAACGACAAATATCCACCATTTGCTTCAACGTGGATGGAACTGGAGGGTATTATGCTGAGTGAATTAAGTCAATCGGAGAAGGACAAACATTACATGGTTTCATTCATTTGGGGAATATAAAAAATAGTGAAAGAGAATAAAGGGGAAAGGAGAAAAAATGAGTGGGAAACATCAGAAAGGGAGACAGAACATGAGAGACTCCTAACTCTGGGAAACAAACGATAGGGGTGGTGGAAGGGGGGGTGGGTGGGGGTTGGGGGTGACTGGGTGACGGGCACTGAGGTGGGCACTTGATGGGATGAGCACTGGGTGTTATTCTATATGTTGGCAAATTGAACAGCAATAAAAAATAAATTTATTAAAAAAAAAAGCAGAGGGCCAGTGGGCTGAATAAAGGCAAGACTGAAAAAAATATTGCTGAATACATGTATTTTTCTCATCTGGAGAAAAATACAGCATCATCTGCTCCCTAGAAGATGGTATAATTAGGCAGAATGGAGCTTATTTCTGGAGTGTTCACTTGATAGGAAATCCACCCTTGTGGTCCCAAGACAAGACTAATGCACCCTCCCACCTCTTTATCACTCAGCTTCCTCTGGTCCTCGGGCTGAGTTCACAACTCAGTCAAATAGTCAGATTCAAAAAAAAAAAAAAAAAGTCAGATTCTTTTAGTTATAAGTGACAGAAACCCAACTCACACTTTCTTAAGTAAAAGGAATTTTTGGATTCATGTGTGTTAGAAAGGATACTGTGAAAGTTCCAAGGTCAAAGGAAAACAATGTAAGAGTAGGACCTTGTTGCTGGATCCAGACGTCCCCCCTGTGCCCCACTACCATGTACCTAGCACCCTCTGCTTACCGTGGCTCGGCTGAATTCTGCAGGTGGAGCAGCCTGTGAGCAGGGAAGAGGCCGCTACTAGAAGGTCCCATACTCTCACCCTCCAAACTCAGCAACCTAGAGGGAAGAATTTCTTACAACTTCCATATACAGTCCCAGAAAAGCTCTGATTGTCTAGCCCAGGGTTAATACTGTCCCAAAGAATCGAGTGACTTGATTGTCTAATTTCTGTCCTGAGTCTGCTCATGGCCCAGGAAGTAGGTCGATTACCAGAAGAAAGGCAAGAGTGGGAGAAAAAAACCGCCACTGAACCAAACATGCCTGGCAGTGAAAAACAGCAGTTCCCAGGGGCCTCTCTACCCGCTCCCTCATAAACCTTTCAGCTGAGGATGAAAATGCCCTACGCCTGACCTGAAACGTAACAGCACATTAGATCCTCCCTGGAAAAATGACTTGTCAATCCCTTTGCAAGTCATCCTCACTCCCTGTGCATCTTACCAAGTGTCATATGTCTCCTGAGAGACTCCATGATCATGACCACATGTGGAGTCAGCACGTGGGGCTTCTTTCCCAGCTCTGCTTTGTCCTGAGGACTTTTATTAGCAAGTTAATGCATCTCTCTGCCCTTCAGTTTCCTCATGAGAAAAGAAATAGTAATGCCTCTCTTGCAGGGTTGGTCAGCATGGATGGGCTAGTTTGTGTGGGTGTCAGACCTGGCAGAGAGGGGGTAGCCCCAGGCTGACAGCGCCCTTCCTGGGAATCTTCAGTCAAATCCTAAAAATTGGCTCAAACACAGGAGGCCAAATGAGTTCCTCAGCGCTCTCAGACATGTATATTGAGAATTTTGTAGAGCTGCTTAGGTCAAATGGGTCCCAAGCTTCCCCATTGCTGTGCAGAGGGTGGGAGGAGATCCTGGCTGGGTAGCATAGCCCAAGGATGCTGCGAATCTCTAGACCTCATCCTCTTTGAATTTCTCTCATTGTCTCCTTGCACATTCAGGAGTGTACACATTTCTGTCCAGCACCCTGAAGTCTCTGGAAGAGAAGGACCATATCCACCGTATCTTAGACAAGATCACAGACACCTTGATCCATCTGATGGCCAAAGCAGGCCTCACTCTGCAGCAGCAGCACCGGCGTCTGGCCCAGCTCCTCCTCATCCTCTCCCACATCAGGCACATGAGGTGAGGCGGTCTTGGGTTCCCACTGGAGCACTATAATGAACGCCAGCCCTCAAGCATGTTACAGATGGACCAGAACGTGCTGAGGCCTGAATGCAGACAGCACACTTGGCACAGTTCCTGGCATGTGTATAAATGCTGTGGGGAGGCCAGAGGAGGGAGGAATGAGATCAGTCTAGGGCATGGGGCAGGCGTTAGTTAGAGAGCTTACAGAAAGGAGGTGCCATTTGCACTCAGTCTGAAGCCCGCACAACAAGGTCCCACCAGGGCAGAGGTGCACAGTGTGCAGGTTGAGGGAGGATGGCGACGTTTGGCCACTCACTTTGTCCTAGATCAAGGCAAGACATTTATCCTCTGAAGGCACTGGGTGCAGCTGTTAAGGTTTCTACTTCATACTCCCGTCAGAGACACGTAGAAGCCCTGAGAGAACTTCTGTCCCTAAGCCTCTCAGTCAACACTGGTTCCTCCAGTCCAGTTTCCATTCCTCTCCGATCCCTTCTTGCCACCCCTCATTTCCTCTCCCCTCATCCATGCCACCATTTCCTTCTGGATTCCTGCAGTGACCACCTAACACACCTCCCTGTCTTCAGTCTTGACCTCTTCTAATGCATTCTCCACACCAGAGCCAGAGTGACCATCTAATACCACATCTGCTCATGTCATTCCTTTATTTAAGACCCTGAATTAGCTTCCTATTCCTTTAAACTATAAGTCCCTTCATTTTGCTTATAGAACTTCTGTGCTCTAGTCCCTAGAGCTTCCTGAGATCTGACCTCTGGCCATAAATGATTGTTCTTTGAGTCATGAGCAGGATGCAGATTGGCTGGCAGCTCTGTTCATCCCACCTGGGTTCACTCCCACATCTGTGGGACAGCTGATGGAGCCCAGGTTCATCTGGGAGATGCTGCTCCCAGGCTCATCTGGGAGATGCAACCCACAGGCCTGCAGGTTGGCCAGGTGACTCTGCGCCATGTGTTTTTTATCCTCCTCGCCCCCGCAGGTTAACTGGGACATACTCTTCTCATAGTGATGGCAGAGGTACAAGAAAGCAAGCCTGTAAGGGCAAGTACATTTTAATCTCTGAGTTAAGTCACATTGACTGGCCAACAAGTCACACTATGAGGGCTAAAGTCAAGATCAGGGGCATGTGGCCTGAGGAATGCATTTTTGTCAACAGTAAACTAATCCATCTTGGCTTAGATATTCTTTTCAGGAAGCATCTCCTGATCCTTAATCCAGTTGGGATTTGCATTCTGTTCTTCCTGATTGCTGCCCCATTTTATTTTTCTCACTACCCAATTAGACCATAAACTCTCTGAGGCAGTGACCACAACCCATCTTGGATAATCTGTGTACCCGGTACCACTGAGTAGGGCTTGGCTTATAATAACTACTCGATAAATATTTTGTATAGGAGTTAAGGAAGGGTATTAGCAAAGGAAACAGGGCCTTTCTGTGCCAAAAGGAGAAAATGGTCTCATCTCCACTTCAAACAGTCATGTAATGTGGCTGGCCCAGGGCTGAACTCAGCCTGCGGGGCACAGATAAAGAAAGTAGAATATTCCTCAGCCATTAGAAATGACAAATACCCACCATTTGCTTCAATGTGGATGGAACTGGGGGGTATTATGCTGAGTGCAGTAAGTCAGTCGGAGAAGGACAAACATTATATGGTCTCATTCATTTGGGGAATATAAAAATTAATGAGGGATCCCTGGGTGGCGCAGCAATTTGGCGCCTGCCTTTGGCCCAGGGCACGATCCTGGAGACCCGGGATCGAATCCCGCGTCGGGCTCCCGGTGCATGGAGTCTGCTTCTCCCTCGGCCTGTGTCTCTGCCTCTCTCTCTCTCTCTCTGTGACTATCATAAGTAAATAAAAATTTAAAAAAAAAGAACAATCCTTTAAAAAAATAAAATAAAATAAAATAAAATAAAAATTAATGAAAGGGAATAAAGGGAAAGGAGAGAAAATGAGTGAAAATATCAGTGAGGGGGACAGAACATGAAAGACTCCTAACTCTGGGAAATGAACAAGGGGTAGTGGAAGGGGAGGTGGGGGGGGGGAGGGTGACTGGGTGATGAGCACTGAGGGGGGCACTTGGCGGGATGAGCACTGGGTGTTATGCTATATGTTGGCAAATAGAACTCCAATAAAAAAAATTTAAAAAAGAAAGTGGAGAAAAAGGAGAAAGAAAAGATTATTTACTCCAAAAAGGCGATAAAAATGAGGTGAAGTGATGATACTAGGGATCAGATACCCATGCATGATGAAGTCTGTATGACCTTGGGTTTACACCCAGACCCTAGGAATGAAAACGAAATTTCTTTTCTTAGTGGCTGTGAGGGAAGGGCTGTGGTGTCTGGAGGGTTGGCTTAATTTTGAAGGGACTTTCAAACCTTGAGATTATGCATCAGGTGTCAAGAAGCTTGTCCCATCAAAGTCCCATGAGCCACCCTCTCTGGAGAGATCTTTGAAAATTGATAGCTTCTTGAGAAAATAAATGTATGTTTCTTTCTTTCTATCCCTTCACAGTCCTACATATGACGACCTCTGCTATGTCGCATAGGCTCACAACATTATTGCTGAGTGAATGAACATGTGAGTGAATGGATGAATAAGTTATTTGTGTAGTTTCCCTACCCCATGAATTCAAAATTCCCAGTTGGTGATTTCCACTTGGCAAAGTTTGAGAGAGAGTGATTGTCGTTTCTGTGCTCAGGGGATTGCCTACATATCTGGTATCACAAACGGAGGACTCACCTTGGCCAGGTAGGGTAGATAACTGCATTCAGAGGACACTTTCCAATCCTTTCCCATGTGTATGTTTTTATGAATATAAAAAGGGAGGCAGGAAATGTGTCAGAATAGCAAATCTCTACCAAGTTTCCTGGCTAGAGAGTAAGCTTCCTCTTGAAGAGCTGTGTTAGCTTTTACTCTGGGCTAGGAATTTTCAAAGATGTCGTAGAAACCACGTATTGCAGATGAAGGTTTTTATTTGTTGGTAGGAATTGCTGAACTTTCAAATCCGTCAACTGCTTTCAGCATTAGCAAGCCTATTGAGTTAATACCCCAATATATCTGCACTAAATTTATAGGGCTCTGGTAGTTTTATTGGCAACCTGTGGTGAAGGGCAACAGCAGCGAGAGAGCTCTCTAGAGTCTGTTTGACTTGTGTGAAAAGCTGGAGAGAAACTGCTATTCTGTTGAAAGCTTTGAGCATTTTCTCTCTCTCCCTGGGGTGCGTGTGCGCATGCGCACCCATGCACAAAATAATATTTTGGTGCCTTGTTACAGCCAGTCTAAATCACAGAACTCTGTTTTATTAAGTTTGACCCAGCCATATGTTGTTACTCAGAGAACTTAACACCAGATTCCATGTGACTATAAATGTGATTCGTTAGGTTGCAAGAGCAAGACTGTGTGAGATCCAGCCAGCATTTAATATTAACAGCATTTTAAATTACAAACAAACAAACAAAAACCACTTAGATATGTAATTAGGTTGTGGTGTTGTAAGACCTGAATAGCTTGATGCTGTGTTTTCTTGGCATGTCTCCAACTTGGGCTGACTTTTCCCCTATTAAAAATGTAAATATTTTCCAGGATAATACTCTTGGTCCTGACTACTCATGATACATGATTCTTTCTAAAAAATTTCAAGCTTGATAAGAGTTGTTCTGTATTGTTCCCATTGGTGGTGGGGTGGGGAAGACAGTGGTCAAAAGAAGAAATGACATTTGTCTACATTTCCTTGTGTCCATTTGCCCCGTATTTTTCTGAGCATCTACTGCATACATGGCGAGGGTCGAGGCCGGCAGGTTGGGCAGATCGCTGTCTCCAGGAATTTGCCTGGTGCATGTTGGTGTGTGCGTGTGCGTGTGTGGCTCACAGGTCCAGGGGTGCTTGGGGGCAAGAACCAGCATGCACTCATCCAGAGAGGAATTTCAGGTTGTCCTAGAGCCAGGAGGAAAACAGAGTAAATGCAAGAGGACAGGTAAAAACCACAGGACCTTGAGGTGACTGCCACCCGTGGCAGCAAAAGGCCCTTCAGAGAATGTGGCTCTGGAAAGAGCACACAAGTAGAGGAACAGTAAGTATAAACACTTGCATCTGGTAGTAAAGAGCCCAGTTTCTTCAAGCTCTTTCTTAAAAAGCTGTTTTTGTTTGTTTCTTTTTTTTTTTTTTCCCCAGCATGGCTAAAGAGTATGAGGTAGCAGAGAGAGGCAGGAGGAGCCCTGAGAGGTCGGCAGAAGCCACATCAGTTAGACCTTGAGAGCATGGAAAGAAATTCAGATTTTATTCTGATTAAATGGAAAACACTGGGGAAAGTCTGAAGGAAGGGAAGTTCTTGAACCACTTTTATACTTAAAAAAAAAAAAAAAAAAAAGACCTCCCTCCTACATGGCCATATGGCCTCTGTTCTCTTTTTAGATACAATGCTAACAGTGGGGAATAGAACCTTATTGGAATCAGTGGAAGGAAATCACTTGTATAGCAAATCCTGAAATGGCTCTTTAAACAGGGAGATAGGTTGGCCTACAGGTGTCTTTGGAGTTTCCCTTACTTTGGTCCCTGCTGAGGGGTCGCAGCAGCTCTAGGGCTTGCGCTACTCTAAAGTGGTCCCTCTGTGTGTCTTCCCACCCACAGTAACAAAGGCATGGAGCATCTGTACAACATGAAGTGCAAGAATGTGGTGCCTCTCTACGACCTGCTGCTGGAGATGCTGGATGCCCACCGCCTGCACGCCCCAGCCAGCCGTGGGGGTGTGCCCATGGAGGAGACAAACCAGAGCCAGCTGGCCACCACGGGCCCAACTTCATCACATTCCTTGCAAACGTATTATATCACCGAGGAGGCAGGGAATTTCCCTACCACAGTCTGAGAGCTCCCAGGCTACCCCAAGGTCCTGAGAATCCCTGTACCATTTTACCCACGTCATGTATCACAATAGCAGAGTTCTGCTCCTGCGCACACTCCAGCATGCATCCACCACCATGGCTTTCTAATATGAGTGGCCATTTGTTTGCTTGCTCAGTTCTTAGTGGCACGCCTTCTTTTGGGAACAGCCAAAGGGATTCCAGGGCTAAATTCTTTCACTCTCTCTCTCCCTTTGCTATAATACTAAGCATGAGGATTCTATAGCTTTTCATGATGGAACTCAGTCTATGAGCTGGGACTCAGGTGACTGTGCATTTAAGCTACTTGTTGAGACCCAGACCTGGAGAGTGGACATTTCATCTCTGTGAAGCACTTTTTAACAAATCTAAGAAAAAGCCACAGGAAAGACTTGAAAGTGGCCCCTTTAATTTGCTGACTTGGAGAAAGCTAGGTCAAGGGTTCATTATGGCATCATCTTGTATTCCTGTAGTAATGTAACATTTTATTAAAGTAATACCTTAAAGCTTTTGCTCTGTTGCATGGCTGGAGCTGAATATGCAGTGATTGTCTCTTCATTTGCCCTATAGGAATACAAGATGCCCACAGAGAAGGAAGGTCCCCTAATTGTCAAAACTCTGTCAACTTAATACACTGCACCTTCAGATTTGCTGAAAGCTCTTCCACTGGTTTTTGAGAACACTATGTACAGGTCATGGGTTCCAGTTAATTCTTGCTTCCCATGGATCTATGGAAAACAGCAAGTTGATCCCAGTTAAGTCACCTCCACATATACCAGTTTCCTTTTAAGGGATAAATTCTTGGCCTTTGTTTTTTTGTTTTCATTTTATGAAAGAAAGCCCTTTCCCCGCAGGACTTGTAAATCAGCTTCAGAACCTGTTCTAGCGTGGTCTCACAATTACCAGCAGAGGGCGCTCTGCTTGGTTCTTCCTGGTGTGTAACTGACACAGAAGGTCAATTAGTAATAGTGCCCAGCATATGACCAAGGGCAGTTTAAATGAGTGGGTACCTGGTGACATCGTTAGCCCTAGGGCACTTGGGTAAATAGTAAACGTGCACAATTATTGTACATATTAGAGAACAGGAGGAAAGTAGGGTGGAAACTAAAACTGAGAGGCTCACGGTGGCTCTGCCACATGCTGTAGCTTTACACAGGAGTGGCCCTGGCAGGCCCTGTGTGCACTGTGGGGCAGCCCTGGGATCCATGGGCAGCCCTCCTCTTCTTGCCCCCATGATTGGAAGGAACAGCAATAGACAAGACAGCTGCATTCCTACAGCTGGCCCTGCACGTGGTTAGGTGAGGCTGGAGGGTGAGGATAGGAGGCTCACTACTCAGGCTGCCTGGGATCTGGTCAAACTTTACCTGCTCTTGGTTGTTTAGAGCTCATCCAAAAACCACGGTTTGGTCTTGGAGAAAAAACTTTACCCAAAGCTCATTTCATTAAACTTCATAAGCCAAGAGAGCGAGATTAGAATTGGGCTATAGGAATCCTTTGACCTATAGGCTAAACAAGAAAGACTCACTCCAGCCACAGGGCAGCCTTCCCTAGGCCTTTCCTTCTCCAGATCATCTATGGTTTATCTTTCTTCTCAGTGAGTTTGGTTTCCTCTGGTGACCTCATTGTCTATAACTCAAACCCCATTGAGAAGTGATGGGTTAGCGAACAACCCAGCCAAGCTTCTAGGGCTTCTCTTGGGATGCCTGTTTCAAAAAATGGATTTCTTTCATTTTTGATTACTTAGTAAGTGATCACCAAAGGACTGGGAGCCTGGGAGGGCCAAAAAAAAGTTTTGTTTTTTTTTTTTATATATGCGCATCTGAATTTAGGGGCAATATTGTGTATCTGCAGTAAGAATATGTTTAGAACATAATTCTTTTGTTGTTGTTTTGTTTAAGAAGCACCTTATATAGTATAATATATATTTTTTTTGAAATTACAATGCTTGTTTATCAGACAATTGAATGTAGTAATTCCATTCTGGATTTAATTTGACTGGGTTAAATGTGCAAAATCAACAAAAGATATTTAGTTTTTTTGTATAGCTACCTTGTCATGTATGCAGTCATTGATGCCTAGGGCCTGGTGATTATTCATTTTAATGAAGATCACATTTCATATCAACTTTTATATCCACAGTAGACAAAATAGCACTAATCTAGATGCCTATTGTTGGATATCGAACGATAGACAATCTTATGTAGCAGAGATTATGCCTGCAAAGGAAAATTATTCAGGGCAGCTAATTTTGCTTTACCAAAATATCAGTAGTAATATTTTTGGACAGTACCTAATGGGTCAGTGGGTTCTTTTTAATGTTTATACTTAGATTTTCTTTTAAAAAAATAAAAACAGACAAAAAAATTCTAGTACTATAGATGATGTAATACCAGCTAAATCCAAACAATAATGAAGTGGAGGGTTTTGCATTATTCATCTAATGTGTTTGTATTCATGTTAAAGATACTACTACATTTGAAATGGGCAGAGAACACCAGATAGTTGGAATGTTAGCACAGCAAAATTCAAATAATTTTAGATATCTCTTTTTATTCTTATTTGAAGTGCCACTAATGGACAGCTGACACTTAGCAGCTGATACTGCTGTTGGGGGTAGGGAACATGTTGAATTCCGCCCCCCTCCCCCACTCTGAGGCAATTTAAGTTTTGAAAGACGTAATCAACCTGGGGGGTTAGGGTAGGGTGGGGAAGTAGGTTCAGGAATTTCAAGACTGGGAAATACAGTAATAAGAGCCTTGAAATATTTTGAGGCAGATCAGTTCTGGCACCTGGAGTATGAACCAGAGTTCCATATTCCACTTGTGCCCTGTGAACTACAAATGACAAGCATTTCTAAAATGGCAGCTGGAATTCTATGGAAGAACAAGCGTCCGCACAATCTACGGAGTAGCTAGTGGTCTGGGTTTCTTTTGGCCATTGCCTAGCTCCCGGCTTGCGGTAACGATTCTGGATTGCTGTCATGCAACAATCAGAGAAGCTAGTTCATCCAAAGAGAAGACCCTACAGAGGTTGCAAAATCCAGCCCCTAAGGAAGGGCAGTCATTGGTTAGATTTTCCGATGAACCTTGCAAGGCTATCTAACCATGCCATATCCCATACCTTTTGGGGACTGAACAAATAAGGGACTTACTGATAATTTACTCTTGATCACATTAAGGTATTCTCGCATTAAAATCTTATACACTGAAATGGCCATTGATTTAGGCTGTTGGTTTAGAAACCAATTTCAAATCCCTTCCTATTCATACTTTCCCACTCTTAGATGGACTGTGGATGCCGGGAATGATCACTACGACTGTAGTAATATCTAATATTCACAGGCAAATCTGCTTTGGGAAACTAGTTATTTGGAAGGCAGATAGTCATATACTAGTTTCTGAGGCAATCCTGCTTCCCTGTGGTGCAAGTCTTGGGAGGATGATCCAGATTACACTGCACACTTCCTAGGTGAACTCCCTGAAAACTTACTCTCAACTGGAGCAAATGAATTAAACTGTGGTCCCAAATATTCATCTTTTCACTACTAGTGTAATTTCTCTCTTTCTAACTGCATCTCCTTTTCATTTGGATTAAAGTGAGTGTGGCCTCTTTCTATGTCGTTTATAATTGTTTTCTAAGTAACTGCTGCCTCTATTATGGCACTTCAATTTTGCACTGTCTTTCAGAGATTTGAGAAAAATTTCTATTCTTTTTTTTTTTTTTTGCATCCAAATGTGCCTGAATTTTTAAAATATGTAAATGCTGCCATGTTCCAAACCCATCTTCAGTGTGTTTGTACAAAGCTGTGTACCCTGGAAACAACATACAGCCCCATGAGCAGGTGCCTGAGATGTGGACCCCTTTGCATTCACAGAGAGGTCATTGGTCATAGAGACTTGAATTAATAAGTGACATTATGCCAGTTTATGTTCTCTCACAGCTTATAAACAATGCTTTTTGTGCACAACATATTCTTCAATGTAGAGCTCTTGTTTTATGGGAAAAGGCTTACATGCCAAATCGTGTCTGATGGTTTAATATGCCTTTTCGCTGATGCATACTATTATTGATGTGATTCTGTTTTGTTGCAGCCTTGCTTTGTTTACTGAAACACACTTGTAAACCTCTTTTGCACCTTTAAAAAGTAAGGAATCCAGTGGGATACTCAAGCACCTGTAAACAATTTTCTCAATCTATTTGATGTTCAAATAAAAAATTAAACGAATGATAATGGGCTTATTTTTTGTAAACTTATTTTCTTGCTAATGGCTTACCACTGACTGCCTCAAATCAAGGTGATGGGATGCAGTGAATCCTGAAGATCACTCTGATGATCTTCCTCCCAGGCTCCTTCCTCCCAGGCACAGGAGGAAGTGTGTGGACATCTGAGGCAGGCCAACCTGGCCTCACTTCTCGGCTCTACCACATACAAGGTTTATGATCCTTGGCAATGAATTTGTCAGAGCCTCCACTTCCTCATCAACAAGATGGTTACAGTGACACCTAATTCACAGAGTGGTTGTGAAGATTATATGAGGTGTTCTTTAAAATAGTAGCTTTCTAATGGCTAACCTTATCCCATTCCCTGTAGGGGAGAAGAAAGAAGCTTGAGAGTAATTACTCCTGAATGAAGAAGTGCAAATTGGAATGAACAATCTGAAATTTACATGATTTGCTCAAAAACCAATTTTTTTTAATCATGACCTTAAAGCAGGAATGACCAGTACATTGCCTCCCCAACCCACCCCATCCCACCCCACTCCACCCTAGGGTTTCTGTTGTCCAATGTCTGCTCCCTTTTCAGAGCTACCTCTTGCCCATTTTCTCTGTAATTTAATGAATGAGTTGAGGGAAACTAATGTGACTAATTAAGAGGCAACAGAATACAGCAACGCAGGCTCTACAGCTAGATTACTCAGTTTGAAGCTTCATTCTACCATTTCTCATGTGACCTTGCACAAGGCAATTTCCCCATGCCTCAGTTTCTTTGCCTATAAAAAGAGAAAATAATAGCACCACCTGCCTTGAAGTGTTGCTGTGAAGACCACAGGGGTTAACACAGGAAGCATTTACGGACAGTGGCTAGCACTGCTCTGCTCTCCCTGAGTCCTCTCCCATGCCTGTCTGTACTCACTTCCTCACTAACAGGAGTGTAGGTTTATCACACTGAGTCACTTTGACACCAAGAAGCTCTTCTGTTTTCTTGTTTTATCATCCCTGGGCAAGTTCTTCAATCCTATTTTACCTTGTTTCCTCCTGCCTAAAGTGGAAATGAGAACTACCCACCCTATGGGGCTATTATGAGGATTCTAAGAGAAAACTATCTAAAGTACCTGGTCTAGGACCTGCTCCTATGAAGCTATCCTGGGGATAGCTACCCTAATTGTACTTGTTACCACCCTTTGTGAACATTTACATTTAATGGAATCATTGATAGGTTTGGATTTACATTTGCCATTTTTGGTATAAGTCTTTTATCTTTTTCTTTCCTGTGTTTCTCCTTACTGGCCCCTCCTTTTTTTATTTGAATAAGTATCTTTAGGATACCTTTTTTTTTTTTTTTACTATTTTTAAATTTTCTTAGTGATTGCTCTTCTAGTGTGCATCTTAACCTACCATGGTCTTTTTTCAGATTAATACTCACTTAAATCTGACAAAATAAAATAAATATCTTTGTTGTAAGAGACTTCCATTCTTTCCCCACTCCTTTATATTATTACTGTGATATATATTCTATCTATATGGAATAAGCCCAACAATAAAATGTTATACTTCTTGGCTTATACAACTTTGCACCTTTTAATTTTAAAAAAAAGATTTTATTTATTTGATAGAGACACACGAGTGGGGTTGGAGAGGCAGAGGGAGGAGAAGCAGATTCCTACACCCCCCCACCCCCAGCAGGGAACCTGACTCTGGGCTCAATCCCAGGACCCTGAGAGATCAGGGCCTGACCCAAAGGCAGAAGCTTAACTGACTGAGCCACCCAGGCACTCCTAACTTTGCATCTTTTAAAAAAGATAAGACGTGAGAAAAAAATTACTTACATTTTTTCTATCAATCTACATATTTTACCATTTTCAGTGTTTTTCATTTCTTTCTGTGGATTTGAGTTACTGTCTGGTGTCATTTTTCTTCAGCCTGAAGGAATTCCTGCAGAGTTTCTTGTGGGCAAGTCTACTTGAAATGACTTCTCTTTGTGGATCCAATTATGTATTTATTTCATCTTTATTTTTGAAGGGTGATTTTTCTGAATACAGAATTCTTGTTTGACAGTTTTGTTTTGAGCACTTTGAAGGTAACCATCCCTCACCTGGCTTCTATTTCTTCAATCCTTATGATTCTCACCTCTATCCGGTGAGTAATTTTCTCCTTGCTGCTTTCAAGATTTTCTCTTTGTTGAACAACAGAGGCTATGATGTGTGTAGATGTCAATCCCTACTTGGGATTTACTCAGCTTTCCGGATATGTACTCTGATAGTTTTCATCAGGTTTGTGCAGTTTTCAACCATTATTTTCTCAAATAATTTTTCTCCCCATCTCTTCTGTGACTCTCATTATATATGTGTCCCCATGAACCACAGTCTATTTGTCCCTTATTAAACTTCTCTGAATCCAAGGAATGGAGTTGTCATCATGTGCCATGTGTTATTTCCAGAGCTCACCAGCTTTGGGGAAAATGTTTAGCAGTCTGTGGAACTTTTAAATTTATCCAGTTGGAATACTGCCTGGAGGTAGATTCTACTCATGAACTTGTTCCAGATCACGTTCTCCAACATGATATATTCTTAAGCCTTTAGGGACAGTTATATTCAGAATTGCCATATTTAGATTTGCTTCTCCTCAAATACAGGATATATGCCTCAGGGAAGCAAATTTTCACAACTTTTATTATTTAGCCTATGGACTATGTGCATTAAAAAGCTAGTTTTATGTTCACATTCATGGTTGCAATATTTATAGCTACCACCCAAAAAGTAGTGCTAAGTCCAGGGGAGAGATGTTCATTCACGATAGAGATATACTTTCTAACGGAACTGCCTGCAGACAACCTGGGACACCTGGTTGATAGTACAGGTGAGGCGAATTCCCTGTAACAGGAGTTATAGCTGCATGGATGAGATAATCCCCAAGCCAAAATGTTGAGGGTTTTTTCAGCATAAGAAATGATCCTTGATTTTCCTTTCAACCCTGAGTTACAACACACACACATTCATACACACAAAAGTACCATTTATGAGGTACTTCACAATGCCAGGTACCAGCTTTATACAAAATTTTCTAGGTAATCTTTATAGCTATGATATGAGGGTAGATATATTACTGTCCTTACTTTACAGGTAAGGAAACTGAGGATCAACAGTTAACTAAGGTTCCCAGGATCAGAAATCTTATGAATGGCAGACATTCAGTCAGTTTTTCTGACTGTAAACATGATTCCCACTTCAAAAACTGGAGTTAAAGCCACACAGGACATATGAAATTTTTCAAAAGATTTATTTATTTATTAGAGAGAGAACAGGTGCATGTGTGAGCAAGGAAAGGAGCAGAGGGAGTGGGAGAGAAGGTCCCAAACAGACTCCCCCCTGAGCATGAATGGAGCCCAAAGCTCCATCTCTTCACCCTGAGATCATGACCTGAGCTGAAATTAAGAGTCGCAGGCTAAACCCACTGAGCCACCCAGGGGCCCCAACACATATGAAATTTTAATCAAGACCAGAGAAAGTGCTCATTTTGTATTTAGACAAATTTGACATTTTGTGAGTAGAAAAATTCACATGAACTTTTAAGGGAAAATGTGACTTTTTAAAGAAATAATGGCATTTTGGACAGGAAGCCTAATACCATGTACCCCAAGTTCTGAAAAAATGTGTCCCCCTCTCTTTCCAGTGGGTGGTCCTTGGATAGGAAAGCTTGAGAAGCACTTCTTTTGCTATCGTCCCTTACACTTAGTGCCAATGCTTTTTGGTTTCTGAGGTTGTACCAGGCACCCTTCCTGCCCCAGCTTTCTGCCAGGAGTGGCGGGTGAGCTGAGGAGCGATTTTCCTCTGTACTTTGGCACCAGGAGGAGCTCTATTTGTAGCTGATGGCCTGAGACCTTGAGGTCTGGGGCAGCGGCACCCCACAAGCAGTGGTGCCTTCAGAGGTGACAGCACCTAGGCTAGGCCTACTCCCTTTCTTTGCCACAAGACCCTCTCCTATCTCATGACCTGTGGTCCATGGCCAAGGCACCTGGTAATCATGTAGAAATGACAAAATGGTAGCTTTTGTCCTAAGTAGATGAAAGTGAAGGGGGAAAAAAAACTGAAGCAAGGAAGCATTTGGACAAACATTTTCAAAAGTGATTTTGAAACTGGGTGGGAAACCTCAGTGGCCAGACCAGCTAGGAGCAAAGGAAAGGACTCCAGAGTGGCTGATTCGGAACACTTTGCCAAGAGCCAGTCACTCAGAAGGCCATGACATAATGCTCCGGGTGACTTTGCAGATTCAGTGCACTGCTAGGCCTTTCTGCAGCATTCAGTCCATCATCAGATGCCTTTTCATTGAGAAATCAAGAATTGTGGGAAAAGCCAAAGGTTTTTACAAAGGTTTTTACAAACCTTTGGCTTACAAAGGTTTGTGAGCTGGTAAACATGTTTTTGGGCTGATTGAATTCTTGAGTTCACCCCAGGCTCAACAGAGTTTAAGCTGTAAAGATTCTTGAATATTTCCACATTTACAAGAAAGGACATGTATATACCTAGCATCTCCCCAAACACAGGCCAGAGGGGAGGTGGGAAGAATAAAAGAGGGTGCAGTCTCCGGAGGGGTCCCGTCACCATCAGCGGGAGCTGCTCTGTGTGTCACCCTAGTCCTTCAAGGACACCAGGTGCAGCTGGCTTTCTGGGGCTCCACAACATTAGGGAAGCATGTCCTTTAACATGAAGAGAAGGGCTGAAGGTGCCAAACTGGAACTGCCACGAGCTTCACTAGAAAGGATTACAAACCAGAGCAAGTAGCCTTGCTACTTTATTACTTGCCATTTATTTTTGAATGTATTATTTTGTGTATGTATTATTATTATGATAATGTATTATTATTTTATATGTATTTTGAATGTATTATTAAATGTTTAAAAACTCCCCTTAACAATCCTTACTATCTGGGTGCCTGGGTGGCTCAGTCAGTCAAGCATCTGACTCTTTTTTTTTTTTTAACATTTTATTTATTTATTCATGAGAATACACAGAGAGGAGAGTGAGAGAGAGAGAGAGAGAGAGAGAGAGAGAGAGAGGCAGAGACACAGGGAGAGGGAGAAGCAGGCTCCATGCAGGGAGCCCGACGCAGGACTCGATCCCAGGTCTCCAGGATCACACCCTGGGCTGCAGGCAGCGCTAAACCGCTGAGCCACCGGGGCTGCCCAAGCATCTGACTCTTAATCTCAGCTCAGGTCATGATCTCAGGGTTGTGAGTTTGAGCCCCATGTTGGGCTCTACCCTGGGGATGGAGGCCACTTAACAAACAAAACAAAACAATCCTTACTTTCTAATCCATTCTTTAATGCAAAAAATAAAATGTGTATAAGGAAAAGCATTAGCGGGTTTATGAAAAAAAAAAACAAAAAACAAAAAACAGGAGGTTTGGATAGAGAAGCTTTTTTCATTACTTGGCAATGTTGATACCAAGCCCTTCCAGCCTAGGATCATGAGGGCCTGGGTCCAGGAAGTAGAAGAAAGATCTGGACCCCAAAAAGAGAGAACCCAAGGAGGCTCCAGGCTTCTTACTATGGAAAAAGCTGCTAAACTTTGGACTATGTTTAAAAACAATAATGAGAAGTGAACGTCGGAGAGCTTCAAGTAATATGGAGATTTTTCATTTATTTTCTGTGACTGCAGAGAGGCAGAAAAATAAAATAGGAAAATAGGTGCCCTCTCAAGTTTCCTGTGTTCCACTTCCAGTAAGATACCCTGACAAGTCCTCCTGTTCTCCAGCCCCTTACCCCTCTGTGGTATTGGGAGACTCAAGCTCTCTGAAGCTGGCAGGGCTGCTAGGCCTCTAGGGTACCACAAAGGTCACCACAAGAAGAAACTGCTTGGTGAAGCCCCCAGGGAAGTGGTGCCAGGACATCACAGAATCGAAAGAATCCCAAAATCTTGAACAAACAAGGTTTATTACCTGCCAAACTATGTCACCATCTGGAACCCCTACTTCCCATTCCTGCTGAGCTCTGGGAGGCCTTGGGAAGTGCCCCGCCCTGAGAGAGTAGCTCTGTGCAGGGGTCAGAGCTCTTGAGCTCCTGATGTCAGCACTCACAGTGGAGGGAACAACAAGGACCATGGGCCTGGCTGGTGCTCCAGCTAGGACACAGACAACGTGATTTCTGAGAGGCCAAAGGATTTGCAGAACCTTCCATGCCTATTACCTGGGAGGGAAGATGCCATTTCCATTCCAAAGATGAACATTATAGCCCTGGCCCTCCCCCACCCCCAACACAATCCAACAAAAACAACTGGGGAAAGAAAAGAAAGAAAAGAAAGAAGAAAGAAGAAAGAAAGAAAGAAAGAAAGAAAGAAAGAAAGAAAGAAAGAAAGAAAGAAAGAAAGAGAAAGAAAGAAAGAAAGAAAGAAAGAAGAAAGAAAGAAAGAAAGAAAGAAAGAAAGAAAGAAAGAAAGAAAGAAAGAAAGAAAGAAAGAAAGAAGAAAGAAAGAAAGAAATTTTCATGGAAGCTGTAGAAGTGTTTTTAAGGGAGGAACCCCAAATGGTAGGTAGCCAGATGGAGGTGTGGGAAGACTGATCAAGCGCTGAGCTGCCCCAGCAGGGATGTGATTCTGAGAAATCCTATCAGGACGAGGGAGTCTGAGTGGGGCCCAAGGTCACAATGAGTGTGGCCCTGCAGCTAATCGGGTTACTCTTGGGTAACTCTGTCTCGTGGATCAGAAACCCTGTCAAGAGCCGGAGAGTATGTACGTAATGTGGCTTGCAAACACTTTCTGTTTCTCCATTTTTGTTTTATACCCCTTTAAAAATATGAAGCCCATTGCTGTGGCAACACACAAACACACGCCACAGGCTGCGGTATGCTGACCTTTGTCTTATTCTATAGTCTGCCACATTTGTCAGGCGTGTTAGCTCACAAGTCTCCTCCTCCCCACTCAGCCATGAAGAGAACAAGAGTCTAAGGGGGTCCTACTTGGGAAGGGCAGTGAGAGGATCTGGAAAAGCACACACCAGGGAGAGGGGCCTTTATTCCTGCCAGCTAGTTCCAGAGTTTCCAGAAGGGTTTTCAAGATTCTAAGAGCCTTTCTCCTCCCATAAAAGGTTAAAAATTAGTGTGAAGTCTGGAAAGTTCTTCCCCACAGCTATTTCTGAAATCAATTCGAAACTAGAGGAAACAATAATCAAACAGCCAGTGTATCTGTCCCGTTGTACTGTGGAGGCCGAGAAAATCAAGGCCATTCCACTTTAAGTTCAGCGTTAGCACAAGTACAGCCATCCCAGGCCCCTGGGAATAAGAGCTGAAATTTACATTACTTCAGTTACAGGAAAAAAACAGTTTACAGCTTAATGCCCTAGAAAGCCCCATATTAGAATAAGAACAGAGCCCAAGCCAAGGGCAGGAAGCCCCTATTAGAATGAGAACAGAGCTCAATGCCCTTGAAAGCCCCATATCAAAATGTAAACAGAACTTGAGAAATTCCTCCACCCCTTCTGGAGGTCCCCTAGACCAGCCCTTAAAAGTAAGCTGGCACCCACCTCGGGGTCCAAGTCCCTGCTCTGCTGTGTCTGTGTCGGGCATACTTGGGCCCAGGCTCGAGCTTGTAAATAAATCCTCGTGTGTTTGCATCGGTGTCGGCTCCTTCGTGGTTTCTCGGATTCGCAATCTTGGGCACAACAGTACTTGCCAAGCACCATACAGCACGAGAGTGTGAATCCATCATACTCTGATGTATTCAATCCTCAACACAACCTCCTGCATTCTGTGCTAGTATATTCCTGTGAACAGAGAGATTAAGTGACTTGCCCAGGTTACACAGCTAGGAAGTGGCCCAGCTATGGGGTTGAGCACAGGTACTGTGGCTCTTGAGTCTCTGCTGTGGGAGACTCCTTAGTGAGACTGGACAGAAAGGACCTTATGAAAGTCCAGGTCCTTTGTTACCCTATCAGTTTTCCATTCTGATCAGCGGACTCCCATGAGGGTGATGGAGGAGAGGAGGGGCCAAGCCCCACACAAAGCCTGGCTTATGTAGGCAGGGTATGAAGGGAGGCTGTTGATTAGAGGCAGACTTCAAGGAAAGGCAAGCAGGTGAATCTGCAGCGCCTATATCAGGGAGGAAAGGTATATTAGAAGCTGCCTGGGCCTTTTGAGGGGCTGTTGCTGTCCCTGCTCCCACCCCTTCAGGTGACCAGGCTGCTCCTGATAGGACTGCTCTCCCCTGCAAGCAGTGACTTCTGGAGGAGATGGTAGTTTAGAAAGCTGGGGTTTTTCTTGAGTCTCCTGGGAGGACATCTCTTCCAGGAAAGCTCTTCTCTGGGATTCATCATGAACCCTGATCAAGGAGCCTCCTTGTCTGAAACTGGGGCTTGCCCACCTTGGCTCTTACACCCTGGAAATGGAACCAACAATAAAATCAGGATGATTGGGGCACCTGGGTGGCTCAGTGGCTGAGCATCTGTCTTGGGCTCAGGGCGTGATCTTGTGGTCCTGGGATCAAGTCCCGCATTGGGCTCCCCGCAGGGAGCCTGCTTCTCCCTCTGCCTGTGTCTCTGCTTCTGTGTCTCATGAAGAAATAAATAAAATCTTAAAAAAAAAAAATCAGGATGACCACCCAAAGCAGAGTCAGCCATAAAGATGCTACTTTTAATAACTGACCCATCACCATTGATTTTTAGCATACCCAAATTGTTTTTTAATTAAAAAGCAAGTCAAATGTCTCTCATGCAAGAACAGAAGTACTCTTTTGTTTGATTTTTAAATGATAATTACAGCAATTAGCATCTCAAAAACAAATCATGCTCCTTGTCATGGTTTAAGTAATGTGTTTAAATTGTTTCCCTGATGATTCCATTCACGATGTTAAGTCTTGAATTTCATATATAACTTTTTAAAAATTTCCTTGCCTTAGGTAATTAATATGGGTTTTCTTCCTACAAAAATGGGAGCCTATATTATAGAAGCTATCTTTTTAAAAATTTTTGACATCTTCCTCATAAATAAGTAAGTATACATTGATCTCATTTTTAAAAATAGTTGCATTATAGTAAACGGTATATATGCACTATAATTTATTCAACAAGCTTTATGCTCACTTTTTGGATGCTAAAAGCTAGTAATAAAAGGATTTATCCTTGTTTTGTTCTACTGGCTTTGGGATAATTGTCTGTTTGGAAATTGATAAAGAGGTTTCTTACTACACTAATTACAATTACACCAATTACAAAAATGACTGCAGATTATAAATGTTCTAGAAGGAAATACAAGCAACCATTTTCATAACTTTGGAGAAGAAAAGACCTTCTTAATATAGACTACTCAGAAACTATAAAGGAAAAAGAACCTGTCAGATTTGAGGACATAAAAATGAAAACTTTCTGTGTAACTCTAGGAATTATATAAAGTCAAGACAAATTGTATACGGGGTTAATTTTTCCAATATACAGGGTGTTCCTTGGAAGTTGCATAAAAAAGTAAAAAGAAAGAAAAACAGTCTACAGAGGACGTAAATAAAGCACAGAGGTAACACTAATGGAATCATCATATGAACAGGTCAAAGAAATGCAAATTTTAAAAACAATGAGCTACTGTTGCCCTCAGTTGGGCAATATTTTAGGAAGTGATAACATTTGGTCCAGTCCTTCCAAACTTGTCTTACACAAGAATCACAGAGAGCTTCATACAAGTACTGATCCTCAGAGACCATGATTTAATTGGTTTAAGGTAAGGTGTGTGTGGTTCTACATTTTTGTTAAGTTCCCTGAGACATTCTAATGAGCAGGATTTAAGACATTAACAAACTGGGAATAATTCCCATAATTTGGAAATCGTTGCTCTAGATTGGATTGAGGAGGGGTGAGGTCTGAGGTAATAGTTCTCTTCCCCACTGTGGGGATACCATAAATCACTACTTTTCAAAAAAATAATCTAGCAAATTTATTAAAATTTAGAATGTACATACCTTTCTGATTCAGTAATTCCTCCTAGGACAATTCTCTTAGGGAAATTAAAGCAGCACTACACAAAGATATACACGCAAATAAATACATGCAAGCATGTTTACTACAGCATTGTTTGACAGCAAGAATCTGGAAGGAAACAACTGTTGAAGGAAGATACTGAGATGGCCAGTGGAATTAACACATATATACTGTGCTAAAAATGGAAGTCACAGAATAATAAAAATTCGGCTATAATTTTTAAAAGCAGTATGTGTATGCTGTTTGAATAAAAAAAATCGAAAAGCATAGAATGGTAACATCAAATTGAGAGATGAATGAGAGGGAGATCAGAAACTGTTCATTTTTCTTTAGAAAACAAGAGAAACTTTTGTGATTCAAATGGTTGACTTCAATAATTAGCTTTAAAATGGACACACATAAAAAAGAGAAAGAAATGGTGTTTGTCCTAAGATGTATTAAAACTTGTAACAAAGTAACTGATACACTGTACTAGTATATGAATAGTCATAATTATACTATTTACTGTATATCTGTATCTATAGATATATACATTATCTTTATAATCAATTATTCTATTAAGACAGCAATGAAAAGACAGATCAACAGCACAGGACAGCATCCAGAACAAAAATCTAAATTTACATGGATACCTATTAGTTGATGAAATGTACATAACAAGTCTGTGGGGGAACATGGGGAAATGGCTTACAACATTTTCTATGTGGCCAGCTAGGGAGAGTTAACCAGTCCCAAGATGGAGACATCTGGGGCAGGTGGTGGCCTAGAGCCCAAAGTGGTACTATCCTAATGAGTTTCCAGGTAACACCGATGCTGAGGATCAGAACCACACCCGGAACACACTGGCCTGGACAGACCTCATCCCTACAGTTTCCGGTCAACCTGTAAATCCCATACAGAGGTGTGGTTGGGAGGGAGGTGAGCTGTGCTGGGTGCTTTGGGGTTGGGGTGACTACCTGGGAACTGTCCATAGTGTTGGCAGCTGCTCAGCAGCCTCACTTTCTGGGCTCAGCAACTGCCTCAGAATGGGTCTGGCAGGATCTAGGGCTGGGCTTGGAATGCACATCTGTGCGTCCTGATCCTACTACTCTGCAGGGAGACCTGGATTTCTTCTCTACTGCCTATGGCATCAATGCAGTCAGCCAGGTGAGTACAGGTTATCAAGGACTTTCTTCTGACAATGGGTTTTCAAATTCAGTTATGTTCCTGCTCCTGTATTAGGTAACAGGTTAAAAAAATTTGCAAGGTTGATTTATTTTACTGTGACTTTTGTATTTTAGAAAGATTATGTCCACGTCCCAACTAGTTTCCTCGGCTCCCCAGATTAAATGTTCCTCCTTGTTCAGTGTGTGGTGTGGTGTTACAGCATATCACCTTTTTCTATTAGCAATTCTCAATTGTCTGACTTCTCTAGCCTTCCAAGATGCTCCTTCCTCAACACACAGTTCAATGAATTCCTCCAGCGGCCGCCTCTGCCCAGTGTCCTGCCCAGCGGCAGGAAGTGCCCCCAATTCATCTACTTCTTTCACTTACTCCTCTGAATGTGGGTTCTTCCCTAAATTCAGGCTCCTCTATGGCATTCACATATGGATTCCTGGTAGAGATTTTAAACTCTGGGGGAGAGGTTAGTGAGAAGCCAGGAACTGAAAATAAAAGGCATTTCTTTTAAGTTTCATTGTCTCTGGATTCCTTTGGGTCTGACAATCAGCCTATTATCATCACAGTGTATTATTAAATCTAAAATTGAAATGACCCCTCTTGGTAAAACGTCCCTTCGCATCACCCAAACTTGGTGCTGCTCACAACAAAGCTGGGAATGGCCTCTGTGCTTGTGCCATCACCTCACCTGTCTCTGCTTCCACAGACTATCATTCATGCTCTTCAGAAACGCAACCCACCGTAACATAAATCAGGTGACAAAGAAGTTAAAAGAAGAAATGTGCTGGAAAATTAACAAGGCTTAACCTCCCTTTTCTCCCCTAAAACAGGTATTGTTCCTGTGTCTTAGTTCCCCTTTTGTCTCATTTGCCCTGATTGCCAGTTTCAGGACATTGTGGAGGAAAGGACAGGTTCTTCTGTATGTCAAAGGCCCTGTGAGGGTTGCCTTGATGGATAATTAAACGAGAAGTGATGGGGTCCTGGTGGAGCCTGGCCTCAGGAGGTCTGGGGCAGATCACACGTCACAGCAGGCATTTGATAAACACCATGATAGGAGGGATGCTGCTCTGCCCGGCGTGTCTGAACCTATTCAGTGCTTACTCTGAGACTCTTACTTCCCCAGTTTCCTGAGGACACATTTGGTGATGCTGGACTGGTGGGAGGCAGGGGCAGAGATCCCAACTATTAGGACTGGTCTCAGGCCCATCCACACCAGCTCCCAGAGACCCTGTGTTTTTGGCCACGATTGCCTTTCATAAATCAACTCGCTCTACTTTTCTTTGCTTTACGATCTATTCTGTGGCTTGTCAATAAAGTCTTGTAGCTTTAGTTTCTTAATAATTGGCCCCAGAGCATAGGCTGTAAATCAGTTTACCACAACCTGCCTTTCGAACAGGAAATCTCAGACCTCAGCTCGCTGAATTCTCATCCAAGCCTTTTGAAGGTGTCTCTCCTCTCTTCTTACAAAAACAAGGGAGGCTACTGCCACCCCATTTTCCAGGAGGCAATGTTCCTGCTCCCCAGGGGCAGTTTTCCCGAAAGTCTTTTACTCTTCTCTGGATTTCTTGGTAAGTTGCTGCTTTTAGTTTACAAACTTTCATTTCTCCATGTTAGCTCTATGGATTTTCTCCTTCCTCATTATTTCTAATATTTCCTTTTTGCCTGTGCAAATCTCATTATGCTCCTAGCCAGCCGATGGGTTCTGTGCTTTGCCCTTCCTCACCCACGACTCTTGGGATCACTGGCCACCTCTAGGCCACAGCAGGGCCCTTGGCAGTCTTCACTCCAGAAACAAGAGCCCTTTAACCCCCTGAATAATCTCTCAAGCCTTTGCTGAATCATCCTCTTTCTCTGTTACCAGGACTGCTGGGGTGCTCCTAATGGTGTCCTGTGGCCCCTTCCTCAAGAAGCAGGTGAGAATATGAGGGCTCTGGGCAGAGGTACCAGACTCAACTGTGGCTGGCTTGGCCCTCACTGGACTGGTCATATCATCACCTGGGGAAAGCCATGACTTCACAGCTTCAGTGCTTCCACTCATCAGGACTTTGCCCTTCTGTTCTGTTCTGTTCCAAGGTTGGATTGAGTCTTCAACAATGTAATAGAAATGCACATCATGCATCCATTTGGGTGATTCCCAGGGGTTTCTAGAAAGACACAAAAAAGACTATACTCCAAGATTCTTCTTAATCAAAACCAAACTTTTTTCTTAGCCACATTTATCACTTGATTCTTCAGGGATGGGAGATGCCTAATTAGTCAGTTAGGCATAATGTGGAGAAGCAATGGCTCTGCAATCTCTTGGTGCTGATCTCTTCCATAGCTAATGTCTCATTGTGCACTGATTTTCCTAAGGGCTGGACTGTTCCCAGATCTCTACTTCCCGGAGTTCAGAGCAGGAGTGGAGGGGAAGTAAGGGAAGGGCAAGGCCCAATCTCAGATAAGGGCACCAGCAGCTCCAATCTCTGCCCCTGCTCACAGCCTTTCCAGAAACAGGAAGGGGAGAAACCTGTGCTAAGGTTTCTCCTCTTTAAAAAAGAACACCTCAACTCCGATCTGTTCCTTGAGCAGGGTTCCAGGGACATGAGACAGGAATAATCTGATGGTAGGTAGAAAGCAGAATGCCCATGTGAGGAAAATTCAGTAGAGGGAAGTCTTAAATATAGTCCAATCACTGATCAGAGAAGTCTTTAGGGAGCTGGTGACTCTGTAAGTTGAGTCGTAGGAGAGAGGAGTAGTCAGAACAAAACTGTGGAGGTAGAAGGGATGGGACAGTGCTTTTCAACAGTTAATGGGGCAAAAATCACCTCGGGTGTCTGTTTTTAACGTAAACTCTCAGCTTGTATGCCCAGAGATGGGACTAGAAGTTCTGCGGTGATCCCAGGAATTGGGAACCTAATAATCCTCAGGAACCCTAGTTGAGATGGCATGCAGGCTACAAACATCATGGAAACCATGGTGGGCAGTTTCAGGAAATGTTGAGTACCTCAGTTTGGTTTAAATTCTCCATGTATAGTATCTGTAAACTAAATACTCACAGGAATTAGACTGGTTTTAGTGAGAGGAGTTAATAGGATATAAAGGCAAATGTAAAAATTTTATCTTCCTGTTCTTCAAGGGACAGCAACCAAGTCACCCCAGCAACCACGTCATCCCAGGAATATGTATCCAAGGCACCAGGGATTCCCATTTTCAAGAGAAGCCTCAGACCTGGGCTTTCTAAAAATCCTCCTCTTCCAACTATAAAAGGATGGATTAAAATGCCATGAACACCAAGCAATCCCACGATGGCTGCTGGTTGGCAAGATCAGAGGGGCAGAATAATCTTTTGCATCTGGACTTGAATGGGGAATGAAAACTATTTCTTCTGGGAGACAATGAAAAGCAATAGAAGATTTGGGAGTAGACTAGGGATGTGAACAAGAGTCCTTTAAAAAAAATCCACACAGCCATTGTGTATCCTTGAGATGGAGTGGGGATGGGGCCTCAGTCAGGAGATTAGATGGAGTTTCTTCTAACTAGGCAAAGAGAATAGAGAGAAAAGGGGTCTGTAAAAAACATGTTGGGGAGTAAGAGGTCAGGAGATATGACTAGCTGTGGGAAGAGGAGGGGGAAAAATCATCCAGAGTCCCTTATGTCTAAATGTGCGCCACTTGTAACCACTCTTTTTCTTTACTATGTATTTATGTTTCAGGTTCTCTCATTCTGCAAAAAAGATCATTTAGGGTGTGCTCTGATAAGTGCCTGCTTAATACATAAATTTAGAGTCATTTTCTTAGGGGGAAGAAAAAAAACACAGACAAAATATTTTATAGTATCTATAATAAATGCAGAGAAATCAATACAAACAAAACTTGGCTTTAGCAAACTGTACATACATAAATATTTTTTTTACTGTAACATTCAACTTTTTTTTCACATAAAGCCTTCCATGATCCTATTTATTACATCCAGTTTTTCTTTAGAGCTTTAAAAAAGTGCCTTTTAGATTTACAGCTTGTGCTTCTAAAGCAAAGGTTAGAACATCATGCCCCAAAGGAAAACAAGGTAAAAAGAAAGGTGCCATATAAGCTCTTAAAAATTGTATGTTACAAGGTTCTAAAATCTCTTCAGCACTGGTTGGTTGGTAGATTGTTCAATGCCAACCTGGCATTCAGGGAGAAGCCTGTGTTGAATGGATGGAGCAGCACCAGGGGAGAGCTGCTCAGTTACTTAAGTCCTTGGGTGTGCAGAGGATTCATCCCAGAATTCATGCGTCCAGAGAACGTTGGAAGTCCTTAACCTCTTTAGCACTGAGGCTCAGAGTTTCAGACAAAATTTCTTCCTAAACTGTTGTCTGTCTGTTCTCCTCTTGTCATTTTTTACTATCTCTGAAGCCATAATTTGCACACATGGGATACAGAGATGAGCTAAAGGTGCCACATCAAGGACATTCGCCAAGATTCCGGTCCTCTTTTTACTACTTTGGGATTGCTTTTGGCCAAATCCTCCTTATGCAATCAGCACTGCTGCAGATGGCATCTGCTTGATTCAGAGCGGAGGAGGGCCATTTGTGTATCTGAGCATGGGGTGGAATGATCGGGCAAAGTTGTTGGAGAGGGCACAACTATAGTCTTCCTCTGACATTGGTACAAGGCAGGCGAGCCCGATGAGAAGCAGCAGGAGAAGCTGAAGTGGAAGAGCCGCTCGGAGGACTCTGAATAGGAAGGCTCGGCCGGACCGAGCTGGCCGAGGCTCAGAAAGGGAGGAATCGGAGCCACCTTTTATGGACCTGAGAGGAGAATCAACATAAATAACTCAAATATCTCAAATGCTGGGTGGATGCTGCTTTTTGCTTCCTCACCTTCCTGGAAGCTAAGGGACCATCCCAAATACAACCCAACCTGGCAATTAGCTGGCAGTCATCTGCAGTATGCCCACGTCATCTTCCCACCACCATATGGAAGTTTTTTTTTGGGAAACTTCGCTGATGAAAAATAAATATTTAGTCAGTCAGCTAAAGGCAACTAATTGGGTTCAAATTCTATCCCTTAATTTGGTAAAACATTTTTCATCAACAAAGAAAACTGCTCTACACACATTCTATCAGCATAGATTAAGTAAGTCCAGGATAATTAAAATGTGGATGTTTGATGCAGGGCACTTTTGGTATAAGAGTATCAATAGCATCATAAGGCAAAATTAGTTGCTGTCAGAATTATGCAAAATATGTTCATCTTGTCATCCCGGATGTGCCAAAATCTATGCAGCAAGGTTAAGAACAGTGCAGCCATCTTGCAGAGACCCATAAAGTTTAAATAATCTTAGAGTATACCCTGGTTTTATCTTGCACTGAATCAGCATCTGGCCCTGACCCAAGTGGATTCCAAAGCTGTATGAACAAGGTGGCAGCAGAGTTAGCCTACAGAACACTGGTCTGGAATGGCATAGATTCTAGGCTGATCCCATTTATCACCAGCTCTCTGATTTTGGGAAACAGACACCATTTTCTGATGGGAATAGATTGTCCTATTGAAGGCGTCTTCTGGACTCAAAGTTCCAAGTTTTCTTATCTACTTCCATTTTCCCATCTACTTTTAAATATGGAAGTAAGTCCTGGGTGAGGTGCACTATTTTCTCTTTGTGAGCATCCATTAACATCTTATTTGGTTACTAGTAGAAAAGTCATAGAAGAAAACGTTATTTACAAGAGGCATTTTGTATACACACATGCACACACGCACACACATGTGCACACACAAAACATTCTGGCAGCAAAAAGAATGTATGTACTAATGAAACACATTCCCCCATACCTAGTATGAATTCCCTAATGGGTATAAGATCACTAAAGGTAAGGACACTGAATGTGAGGCCACTGGAGAGATATGAAGGTGTAAAAACTATATTGATTATTCTGTACATTTTTTTCATAAGAAAATATTATGTTTCCAGATATCCTATTAGCCATTAATTTCTGAAAGTAAATTACATAAACATCAGTGAGGGATAAGAGGTGGCACCAAAGAAAATAAATGTTAAGATAAAAACAGACACAATCCCCTTAAAAAGGAACAGAGGGAGTACTCAAAGCTTTCTCATTACACCATCAAAGACATATGTGAGACAAGCAGACTAGACCTACAGAAGCCCTAAACAGCCACATACCATACTGTGTTCCTAGTACAATTCTTGCAGTGTAATGAAAAAAACAAATTGTTGGCCAAAACTTCTTTTCCAAAGTCTGCAACTTACATTTGTGTAACTTTGAATAACTCACTTCACCTCTACATGCCAACTTCTTCAAAACCTTCAAATTAGATTAGATGTTCTTCCAAGTTGAAAGTTCCATATTTTATACATTTAATGTCTTCTACTAGTTGGTCAGTAGTCTACCAACTGAGAGGCCATAAGAGTTTAATCACCATCTAGTGGTCAAATTGATTAACTGCCCTTAGGCTAAGGCCAATGAGTTATTCCTCATGAACTGCATGGGAAAGGCTGTATATTGTGAAAATACAGTAAAACATAAACAAAGTATGTCACATACCTACTAATGGAAGGAGAAAACAGAAACTGCTCAAGCTATCAAATTATAAAATATTCATGTTGAAATAAAGTCTTAAAGAATATCCAATCCATCTTCTAAGTTTGTAGATAAGTGGCTAAGGAGAGTTAATATTTATTCTTCTAATTGCTGGGCAACACACTAAGCATTTATTCTATTCTCTTACTTAATCATCATGGTAATCTCTGTGTGCTCATTATCTTCATTTTATAGATAATGAAAAGGAGACTAAAAGAGATAAAGTAGCTGGCTCAAGGTTATATAGCTAGCAAATGGAAAAATTAAGATTTTAACCCTGAGATTTTTAGTCCCAGAACTTGGATTCTATGTATAAATCACTTGCCCCAAATCACACAATGAAATGAAGAGCTCTAGCAGGAAGTCAGGGTTCACAAGTCTGCAACACTGTGTTGTTTGATGACATAATGAGGTTGCCCAGGTCATATTTAGGTATCTCACCTGTAGAGGCAAAGAAGACAATACCTGTATCCTAAGATATGTGGAAGTGAGTGGTTTGAGTCTGAAATAAATGCCTCTAATAGTGAAGCCTCACAGTATTATGCAGATCAAGTCTGTATATGGAGCTGAGGACATTTTGTCTCAAGGCAACTGTACAATCTTGGGCAAGTAATTTAGTCTCTTTGGTCTTAAGCAAGTAATTTAGTCTCTCTGGCCTTCATTTTTTCATTTGCAAAGACAAGGGGTGTGCATTAATATCCTAAAATTGTTTTGGCTCTGTTTATGATTTCAGTGGTTTGCCTTAAAGTGTCTTGAGAAGAATGGGATAGTTACTGATGAACTCTGGATTGAATTTTCTTTCAATGTGTCTTTCTTTGACCTGAAAATATGCCCTGGCAAATGACACTCACCATCTATCACTGGATGAATTATAACAGGAACACAAAAGACAGTTCTACATTTCCTCATTATTCAGTATTCAAGCAAAATGAAAGAGATCTCTGAGTCTTTTTCTTTAGAAGATATTTAAGGACATTAGTTATGGGCAGGTTCATGCATATACTTAATTATACAATTTGACTGACAGAGATGAAGAACTCCTGTTTGTCAATTATTATCTTCTTTGAGCTAGTAAGCCAAAGATCAAAATTAATACAGGGGCCACACATTGACAAATCCACTCCCACAGAAAACTAGAAAGGTCACCATCTTGGAATATGGGTTCATGTGTTATAGAGTCTGTTGAAGGACATGGCACATTTAACAGCATCAGAGCATTTCTGATTAAAATTTAATTAGTATGTGCCTTCTAATGTTGAAGAATGCCAACCTGGGAGAAGTAATGGGCTGAGAGGGGACAAAGAGAACACAGAGTGCTTAGTGAGCTTCCATGCAGTTGACTGCTCTTGGAAACGTCCACTTTATCTACTGAGAAAAATGCCACCTCCTTGGGGGCAATTCCCAGGGTTTCAATGTTGCCCAAAGTTGTCTCTTCTTAGATGAATCTGTACTAGAGCTTCTAGTACCAACAGGATAATGGTGTCAGGGTAAGAGGGTGCTTTTAATATTTACCTGTTGATCTAAGATCACCTGTTTCAAGAGCCTTGGGAAATTTGAAAAGGGAAAGAACAAAGACAACTCATTAACTAGTCACTCATCACTCTCCAATGGCCTTATTACATAAATAGATGTGAGTTGAGATTGTGTTTATATGGGAAAAATGAAATAAGTGTGAACTTATCCAAGGAACTTAATTGATGGAGATATTTCAGATAATTCTGTCCAGCAAAAATGTGTTTATTCTCTACAAGTAAATATTTATTTTATCATTTTTCTCACTCCCCTGACTCATTCAAATTTCTGGGTAAAAAACTGCCCAGGAGTTGTTTCATCACAAATACATATAGTTGCGGAAGAAGGAAGATGGTAAAGGAGGAAGCAGTTATAATAACATATCACACAAAAGAAAGTATGCCCCCCCACCCAAAGAAAAGAAAGTATGGCCCAAGGATGTAAAAAGCCTGAATAGCATGTGTGAAGTATGACTCATTTCAAAAATTTTACATAATCAAGGAGAATAAAATGAATTACTTCTGGGCATACATTATTTAAAGGCAAGTGAAAAGAAACTTTCAATTCATTTTGTTACTTGTTAGCTAACACTGACAGTGTAGTAATAGGAATTTACTCTGAGAAAATACTGAGGATATGTATGATCTTGTTGTCTGTTCTTGTGTGGATGGTCTTTGTTCCCTGGATGTGTGGTTCAGAGACATATTTCCAGAATCAATTTAGCATTTTGGTCTTCTTTTTTCAAAAAATGAACTGGCTGGTCCTAGGCAGTGTCAGGCTGCCTGGGGCAGCCGAAGCCCCAGAACTATCATGCAAAGGATTCCACACCCCTTTGGCAGAGTGAAGTGCTTTACAAGCTAGGATCCAGAGTCAGGTAGACCTGGTTCAAATCTTTAATCTTCATACCTCTGATCCTGTGTCCTTGTCTGTAAACTTGGGAATATAGCCATGCCATGGGAATGTGGTAATAGTTAAATGAGGTAACAAATATACAATGCTTAGCAGAGTGCTTAGGACACCTAAGTGCTAAATAAATATAATTTATCACTAATAACTTATTATCATTGTTAAAGCAAAGGCGTGATAACTCATACCATTAGGGATTGGCTGTATTTAGCCTTGTCTCCCAGGAGAAGGAGAGTCCTGGTTTATTAGTAGCGCTTTCAATGATGTGATACATTTGCCAAAGTGACTGGCTTATTCCTGGGAAACACTGGGGATGCATACCTCAAAATATTAGAAAAGGAACATTTTGGTTCCTTACCCTATAACTGCCCTCAGCCTTGGAGGCCAGCCTGTCCCAGAAGTGCACCTGTGTAGACTGAGGCTCTCTGGGGAGCCTGATAGGAAAGACTTGAAAAAAATTCCATAAGAAACTGAACAGTATATACAGTGAAGTGTTCAGTTTCCTTCCCCCTTACTTCCGTTTGCTGCTTCTCATTTCACCTTAGTTCTCTGTGTAGAAAGTGCCAGAGACCAAAGGTGCCCAAGGAAATTTTGCATGTTAGAATTTTTTGAAAAATTTTTTCAGAATTTTTGGTTAAGTTTTGGAATGAAGTCATCACCTCATTGTATCCAGACTACAGAGCAATTAGTCCTTTGCCTTGCTGGAAATTGGAGTAATCTTTCCGTTTGTCAACTTCAAATAATCCACTTTAGAGTTGTGAAGACTTACTGGTGATTGAGTTAGATTATTTTAAGTCAAAGGTAGAAAAAAAGTCCAGCTGGACCATTATAAACATTGCTTTTTAAACCTTTTTAATCTAAAAAATTACGAATAATTATTATGAATTTATGCACAGATGTTTTTTCAATGTTTATAATTTTTAAAGAATCTTAAGGAGCTTCTTGTAATTGATTTGTGGAATCTGTAGATTCTGACACATGGTAGGAACCGTACAGCATTTTGTAAGCCCAGTGCCTAAACATAGTAGATGTACAGTAAATATTGGCATCAATCTATATATAAGCTTAGACTATTACTTAAGAGGACATAGAAGTGTGGCTATAAAATCAACCTGAAACCATAAATAGCAGATAAGCAACTGTATTATTAACAATAGACTTTAAACAACAAAAATAATATAAGAACCCCCTCCCTTCAAACTAATACCCAGTTTCTTCCAACTCAGTCTCTTTCCTCTCTAAGAAAGAATATGTGTCTAAAATTTTCCATTGTAGATCGGTGGGGTCAACATTCTACATTGTTTGTGCTTTCAAATTTGCTAGACCAGTGCAAGATCAAACAACAAGGTACTCTCAAGTCTCAATGTAAAGGAACACTGTAACAGGCTGGATTATGAGTGAAGTTAATTCCTTCTTAGCAGACTCCACATTCCATCGTTGGGGTTCGGTGCATCCCAAAACAGAGGTGTCAAGAAGTTAAGAAGTCCAAGAATGTTCAACCACAACCTGTCTACCAAGGTGTTTGATGAAGTTTGCCATTCGAGTGTAGATCATTTGTATTCCAGACCCTCTAGGTAGCAAAGTAAACACTGTGCTGTATGCTCAGAAAGATGTTAATAAATAGCGCTGTACAGAGCGGAGCTGAGTGAGAATGTGGCTGCCCAGCTGCAAAGCCCTGTTAGGAGACATGTTGAAGCACTTGCTGCCCTAAGAAATGATGCTTTTGACATTTTCCGAAGACCCATGCAACTAAGAGGATTGGGGGAGCAGACTGATGTGATATTTGGGAACCAGAGGGCAGTTGCTATTGGTGTTGCATAATAACATAAGAGCTTTCCCCCTTGTCATCACCATCATTTAAATCAACCAAAGAATTGATCTCTAGTATCCTACAAAGACTGCTATGGAGACAGTCCCCATCTTTGCTCATGGCACATCAGCAATTTGTGGGGAGAAGATGGACCAAGCAATGATCTGTCAATAGTACATGATTGGCTTTTCTCATAGGGGACTAAGACAACATCAGAGCACCTGTAGAAGTCCATCACTATCTTCAAAAATTCTTGTGAGTTCTTCTCCATTCATATTCCATTATTGATTTATTATGGACAAAAAAAATCTCACAAAATTATTGCCAAACCAAACCAAAGGGAAAGAAAAAAAAAAAAAAACACAGTAAAGGGAGGCTTAAAACCAAAAAGCACATCAAAGTACGTTCTGCATTGCTTCAGCTGAGTAGGAATGACCAAATCAAATATCTAATCCCTTCAGCATACAGCTGGAAAATGAAAACTATTACTCAGGGGTTGTTTATAGTTCTACACTTCCTCATCCCTCACCCTCCTTTCAGGAATTTGATTCCAGCTCAGTGGTGATAAGTTTCCAGAGGAGAAAACTACTTTAACAGTGAACTGCTTGGGACTGGAATGAAAAATCAGCTCCAGGGACACTATTTTCATTTTTAAAGACTTGTCTTGGGGAACATGAATTGATTAGTGAAAGGGCAGGGGAGCACAGACATCACACCAACAACGAAGAAGGCAAAAGCACCGCTAACTGCAGAAATAAGGGATTGTTGGAAGCCAGGCGTAAAGCACGAGTGGCAGTTGTGAGTAGGCTCTCTGGACATCCCCAGGAAGGAGTACTGATTGCCCTTGTTTCTAGCGTGAAAGAGCTTGCCAAGTGTCAGGAAGGTGAGTGACTGAGTGTGCTGGCAGAAGAGAAGTATTAGGGTAAGCAAAAGAGAGAAGGTGCTTATAAATTTTAAATAATACCAAATTAGGACTTGTCATTTTGAGAATTCAAAACCCACAATCTGGATAAAACATTAAAATAAAATAAAAAGCTGGGGATGTTAGTATATTTTATTCAGATTTGTGGGTTCTGTGAATGATAAAATAATTCATTGATCTATTACCTGTCTTATTGTAAAATCTAGAAATAAAGAGGATGATGAAAGTCTGCCATGAAACAAATGTTGGCTATACCATTCATTGCACTGAATCCTTAAGTGCACACAGAATATGATGTGATGAAAAGTATCAGATAGCCTATGTATAGCTAGATAAAATTCTGCTGGGATCCAAATATTTTGTGCTCTGAGCTTTACTTATACTTTGCACTTAAAAAAGTCTCTTCAATTTATTAGAAAAAGGGTCTGGGATGAAACAAGTAATTTTTCAACTACCCTGAGGCAGACCAGATAGAGGTCTACCAAAATCATGGACAATTTTCATCATCCTCTTGGAGTTCTAGAACAGTGTGGAAACCAGGAGAATAAGGTACCTGCTATGTGGACTGTTGACAGAGGGTCCAGGCTGTGAGAGACTACATTTGCCTCGTGGCTGTTTGCAATGAACAGGGGTAAAGAAAGAAGAATGTTCAGTCCAGGCAAATAAAGACAAGCTACTGAAAAAAAATTTAAACTAAAAATGCGGCAAAGGAAAAAATAAATCAAATGAAATGATCAGTACCCATAAATTCAGGAAACTGGCTTTTCTTTTGTTGAAGAAGTGAAACAAATTCACATCTCTATCATTAGTCACTGAGGAAACAGAAATTGTGGTTCAGGAGTCCCCACCACAGTGGGTATATTTTCCCCCATTTTTCATGGTGGAAACACAGATAACTGCACAAGCCAAGGATCTACTTACAATAAATATAAAGGTCAGTGTGCCATGTCATGCCATATTTTTTCATCTTCTAGAACACTGAAATAGTATTGAAATTCTTGGTAGATAAAAAAAATACCAATGGCAATATGAGGTTGTTCTTTATAAAATGACGAGAACCAGACAAGTTAAAATAGGGCTAGAATTTGACCTGAAAAGCCAGTATTCCTTCACATTCTTAAACTAGGATCTATAGGAAACTAGTGAATGTAGTAAAAAACAATCCTAAATAAGATAATAACATTTATCAGCATAGGACTTAAGTGTTTATAACAAAAAGAGTACAAACAAAATCAATACTTCTAAAAACTAAGGAAAACGGGATGTAATAAAAATGAATATAGTCATAAAGCCGGACAAAAAAAATAACAAAACAAAAACAAGCTTCTAATTACACAGAGAAATCAAAGTATAGAGGGTAGTAGGGGCCAGATTCGTCTTTCCATCCTCTTAGAACGCCAGCGAGGCAGCCCCCCAAAGGCTCTGTGGGTGAGTCCTCTTGAGCTGTTGCCTCTTTGGGGGCAGCACAATTGCCAAAATCCTTCACGAGCTTCTTTGCTTGAGAGTTCAACAGAACCTCCACTTGTCTCATACATTTAATGGTCTCATGAGACGCTCCCTGTTTTGTCTGCTTCTGGCTGAGGTGCCCCTTTACATGGTACCTGCTGTTTTTAAGTGGACTATGGTGGTAGTGGTTTGAAGGGAGGAGCAACCAAGGAAGCAAGGGAACATCATTCTAGCAATGGCCCTTGGAGCAAGAGAAATAATTTGTCTCCTTGTACCAACCACACATTGAGCCCTCAATTCTTTTGAAAAACAGAATGTTCTTTTCCATTCCTGAGTGCATGTGGGAAAGGCATGTGGCAGGGCTGAGGAAACAACACTTCACTGTGTTACAGTGTGACAATGCTCTTTTGTAGGGAGACTCTCACTTTCCTGGGGGGAGCTTGTGGAACCTGAGGAAGGTATAAATACTGTTGCTCCCCAATGTTCCCACCCATGGGCCAACTGACAAGGACCAGTGGAAAGTTACCGTTCTTTGTCTGTTTGGGGTGCTTCTTCCTGATGTAGGACTCACAGATCCTGAGGTGTCCAGTTCATCAGCAGAAGACCAGGAAGACAAATCCTGCATAGGAAATAGATTCTTTTAATGACTCCATGTCCCAAAGCTATGATGGCTTGGTCATATGCAATGAATTTACCAGCACATCCGTACTGATAAAAAGCAAACCATTCCTTCGGCAAAACAGAATCAGACATATAAGAACAGAACCTAAATCTTCTAGTGTATTAGGCTCTTCTGGGCATAAATTTGGTCCTACTGGAAAATACAGATATAGTTTTGCTATTACTATGTCACTTGTAGATTTACTATTTCTTAGTGACGCGGATGTGGATGAAAGGAAGTAAAGGAGGTGGAGGAATGGGTCTTACACTACAGGCGTCTCACGCCAGAGAGAAACTAATTCATTTAAGTTATAAACAAAAGATATTCATCCAGGAGCCTGCTTTTGTAGTATTTCTAACATTTTTCTGTTATTCGGAGTAGACTGCTCTTTTGCGTGCTTACAAGAGGGCAGGGTAGGGTGTTGGTGTATTCATGACAGGATTTGACAATTGAATGTTTGAAGTCTTACCAAGCACCTCTGTATCTACAAATGCATTTCTCAAAACCAATAGTAGTACCATGATGCAATAGATTTAAGAAAAAAATATAAAAAGTAAATGAGCAGAGGACATTTTCTATGAATTAATTGCCATCTATGTCAGGAGAACATATGCCTTCTAGTGTTTGAAAACAAAACTCATATTGCAATGATTGGTTATGATCTACCATAGCTGTGTGACTGAAAACATGTGAATTCTTAAATAAACAGGGTAAAATACAATGCCACAGTAGTGATGGTAAAGGGTTAGCAGTAACAATTGCAAGAAGTCTTCTTGATGTAATAGAATCAAAAACAGTGTCCTACTATAAAAGTTTATGAGTCCCTTAAAATTTTTTCTTTTAATTTTGAGACAGGACTCCTAAGAGCAGTGATTGAGAGTGGGCACTTTATTCTGACAAGTACTACATTCAAAGTCCTTTTAAAAATGGATAAAGATGATGCTTCTATGGTTTCCTGTAAGAAATGCTACACAATGATGTCTGCTTAGAGCTTACCTGCTGACTGCTTGACATATCTAATAACTTCTCCAGCTCCTTGATGTGACGACTGACCTCCTTCAAGAGAAGTTTGAGCCGATTTCCAATCACATGGACTTTTTCTTTGGCTTCTAAACAGTCTGTGCCTTCAGCATTCACCAAGAGTTGGCAAGACATGTCTTGCAGTGAGGCCACTTTGAGCTGGGATTCCAACAGCTCATGCCTTATTTGCTATGTACGTGATAAGAAATACTTTACTAAGAATTTTGGATCATTGTGGAAAATTCCAAAAAGGCGGAGTGACATCAGTTTAAGTTAGTGAGCCATCAATACCTGAATATCTGAATGCTGTACTCACACAGGGAAGAATGAAGCATCTCATGGCATTCAGGAATTGGGGTCTGGGTTCTAGCCCTGCTTCTGCCAAAAATATTCTATAAGGCCCCTGAATCTTTCAAATTTCAAGTTTTCTCATTTGGTAAAATGATTATACTATTTCCTGTCTCATCCACAGTAAGTATATTGGAAGGTTCAAACTGGTGAATATATGTGAAAGTGCTTAAAATATCAAGTATTATGCAAATGAGACAAGATATTATTTTATACAGAAAGTGAAACATTAACATAAATATAGCAAAACACATATGTCTAAGTATACTCTGATATTTGTTCAAGATTTTTTTTTAAAGGATACAGTAGTGATTCATCATTTACAACTAATGTCTGAGGTCAAAAGTCAGTAGAAATGCCATTGCATAGCTCTTCTCCCTTGGTTTCTAAGACCTTTATTGTACTGAATTAAAAGCTACCAATTCTGTGGCTTAGGTTAGTAAGTATAAGTATTAAATGTTGAGAAATGACATTTTAAAAATACAGAAAGCTACAAAATGCAAATCATTTTCTCCTAATGGAACTGAAATATACTTCTTTATTTTCTATAATATCCCTTAAGTACAGTGTACATTATATTGTCCAAAGTCCTTTGTATGAGAATCGACAAATTTCCTTTTGAATTCAGTGCTAGAAAAAGTTTCTTTCTCCTTGAGAACTAGAATTTTTTTTTTCCCCTCAGGTAATGAAAATGACTTTTCGCACTTTCCTTTTTGTCTTCATTTTCACAAAACTTGGTGACAAGGTTACTGTTAAATCTGGTAAATTTAATTTCTTCTAAGGAGTCTGAATAGTCTCTTTCTATTTTAATAGTTTAAATGCCCATAAAAATAAAATTTAAGCCACTCAATATACTTACTTTATACAAAGATGTAGCAAATACAGTTTAAATTTAAAATAAGTGTCATTGCCAAAGATCTGCTTTAGTAAAAACAACTTAAGATGAAGAACATCTAAGATCTCTACAACTGAGCAATGACTTTAGAACCAAATTCTAAAGCTCATAGACGTCATCTTCTATGAGCATGTTTGCCTCACAAAAATCAGAAACTATGATGAGTAAAAAAGAGAAAGTTAGAGACAGGTAAAAGGTGTAAAAAAAAAATTATCACCTATATTATTTTCCTATAAATGAAATGGATGGCTGCTATGAATAACCAGCAGCTGCCAGAGTTCACACATCTTACCATAAGCTGTTTGTGATGGTCCTGAAGTGTCTCTGCATCCTGGTTAGAATCAATAGGGACAATTTCATTTTTCCTTCTGTCGATGTTCTCCAGCATAAGCAGCAAACCATGACTCATTTCATGGAAATCCTATGAAGAAAAAAACATGGGATATAAAATCATCTTAAATAGTATGTTTTTTTTCTCTCATAGCTTAAATTTCCATTCTCTCCAATTGCTACCACTGTGGGGTTTAAGTTCTTATGTACAACTCCTTTCTGACAAAAGCACTGGTGCTGTTGTAATTATCTGAGTTCATATTCTCCCCCAACACATCTAGTTTATTATTTGAGGGAGAGTTTAGACATAAGGAAAAACTGGCATGAAATACTTAATTTCTAGGGTTACTATTCAGTTTGGAAGAAATCAGCTCTGCTCCCCTTTTTTCTCCCTGTATACAAACCTTTCCATCTTGTAAGGCCTTAATCTGATTACCTATACGTTTCATTCATATTCAATGCATAGTTCCTGAAGATCTCCTATGTGGATAGCACAGGCCTAGGAGGGGGTACAGGGATGAAAAGTGAAAGGGGGTCTAGAGGTGAAACAACAACTTGTGTATCTGCTTTCAAGGTATTCTTGGGGCACATATAAACCTGAAAAGAAGGCTTACATTGTGCTCAGAATACAATGCACTCTCAGCCAGGACCTACAAGGCCCTGAGTGATCTGGCGGCTAACCATCTCCTTGATCTTTCTTATCACTCCCTGACTCTGACTACATTCTGTCACACTGGCCTCTTTTCTGACCTTAAAGACACTAAGCCTTTTCTTGTTTCTGGGACAACCCATTTGCTCAGTCTCCTTCATGGCAATGTCCCTCCAGTGTTAGCTCAAAGATTCATAGAAGTTCCCTGACCTCATGTCCACTCTCACCACTGCTATTCAACATAGTACTAGAAGTCTTAGCCTCAGCAATCAGAAAACAAAAAGAAATAAAAGGCATTCAAATTGGCAAAGAAGAAGTCAAACTCTCCCTCTTCGTAGATGACATGATACTCTACATAGAAAATCCAAAAGACTCCACCCCAAGATCGCTAGAACTCATACAGCAATTTGGCAGTGTGGCAGGATACAAAATCAATGCCCAGAAGTCAGTGGCATTTCTATACACTAACAATGAGACTGAAGAAAGAGAAATTAAGGAGTCAATCCCATTTACAATTGCACCCCAAAGCATAAGATACCTAGGAATAAACCTAACTAAAGAGGTAAAGGATCTATACCCTAAAAACTACAGAATACTTCTGAAAGAAATTGAAGAAGACACAAAGAAATGGAAAAATATTCCATGCTCATGGATTGGAAGAATTAATATTGTGAAAATGTCAATGTTACCCAGGGCAATTTACACATTTAATGCAATCCCTATCAAAATACCATGGACTTTCTTCAGAGAGTTGGAACAAATTATTTTAAGATTTGTGTGGAATCAGAAAAGACCCTGAATAGCCAGGGGAATATTAAAAAAGAAAACCATGGCTGGGAGCATCACAATGCCAGATTTCAGGTTGTACTACAAAGCTGTAATCATCAAGACAGTGTGGTACTGGCACAAAAACAGACACATAGATCAATGGAACAGAATAGAGAACCCAGAAAGGGAATCTCAACTCTATGGTCAACTAGTCTTTGACAAAGCAGGAAAGAATATTCAATGGAAAAAGGACAGTTTCTTCAACAAACGGTGTTGGGAAAATTGGACATCCACATGCAGAAGAATGAAACTAGCCCATTCTCTTTCACCATACACAAAGATAAACTCAAAATGGATGAAAGATCTAAATGTGAGACAAGATTCCATCAAAATCCTACAGAAGAACACAGGCAACACCTTTTTTGAACTTGGCCACAGTAACTTCTTGCAAGATACATCCATGAAGGCAAGAGAAAAGCAAAAATGAACTATTGGGACTTCATCAAGATAAGAAGCTTTTGCACAGCAAAGGATACAGTCAACAAAACTCAAAGACAACCTACAGAATGGGAAAAGATATTTGCAAATGACGTATCAGATAAAGGGCTAGTTTCCAAGATCTATAAAGAACTTATTAAACTCAACACCAAAGAAACAAACAATCCAATCATGAAATGGGCAAGTCATGAACAGAAATCTCACAGAGGAAGACACAGACATGGCCAACAAGCACATGAGAAAATGCTCTGCATCACTGGCCATCAGGGAAATACAAATCCAAACCACAATGAGATACCACCTCACACCGGTGAGAAGTGGGAAAATTAACAAGGCAGGAAACAACAAATGTTGGAGAGGATGCGGAGAAAAGGGAACCCTCTTACACTGTTGGTGGGAATGTGAACTGGTGCAGCCACTCTGGAAAACTGTGTGGAGGTTCCTCAAAGAGCTAAAAATACATCTGCCCTACGACTCAGCAATTGCACTGTTGGGGATTTACCCCAAAGATACAGATGCAGTGAAATGCCAGGACACCTGCACCCCGATGTTTCTAGCAGCAATGGCCACAATAGCCAAACTGTGGAAGGAGCCTTGGTGTCCATCGACAGATGAATGGATAAAGAAGATGTGGTTTATGTATACAATGGAATATTACTCAGCCATTAGAAACGACAAATACCCACCATTTGCTTTGACGTGGATGGAACTGGAAGGTATTATGCTGAGTGAAATAAGTCAATCGGAGAAGGACAAACATTATATGGTTTCATTCATTTGGGGAATATAAAAAATAGTGAAAGGGAATAAAAGGGAAAGGAAAAAAAATGAGTGGGAAATATCAGAAAGGGAGATAGAACATGAGAGACTCCTAACTCTGGGAAACGAACTAGGGGTAGTAGAAAGGGAGGTGGGTGGAGGGTGGGGGTGACTGGGTGACCGGCACTGAGGAGGGCACTTAATGGGATGAGCCTTGGGTGTTATTCTGTATGTTGGCAAATTGAACACCAATAAAAAATAAATTAAAAAAAGAAAAAAAAAAAGAAAAAAGAAGAAGTTCCCTGACCTCTCTCTCAAAGTGGCTTTTCTCAGTTACTCTTATCACCCTTGCTTATCAGCATCTTCATTAAACAATTACTTACATTTTTATTGTTTGTCTTCCCCAACAAAATCAGAGGCTGTGTTGTATCCTGACTGCTCAGCATAATGTCTGTTAGAGAGTGGGTACTCATCAAATAATTTTGGTAGAATGGATGAATAAATATTTGTAATGTTCACTTTCATGTTCAGAAAATGTCTACCAACATGCTCAGTAAATATCTGTTGAATGAATGAGTTGGGGCTGAGATAAACTTGTGGGAATAGTGCAGTTAGCTGGATAAAAGATGGGATTCATTGGCTTTGAACTTCTGTTCAAATGTACAGATTCTCCAGTATAATGAATAGTTTGGGCACAAATTTATCTCACTTAAATCCCAACTCTGGGGAGCAACTGCATCCCTCTAAGTGACCTTGATAAATCAAGTCACAGACTCAGCTATAGTTGAAGTGTCTGACTCCAGAGCATAAGCCGTCTGATGTCCCACCAACCTGACACTGCATCAGTGCATCTTGGAGCAGGCCCCGCCACTCTTCTAGCAATGAGCACACATGGTCCCAGCGCCCGTTCATCTGGGATAGGCGATCTTGCAGATCTTGGCTTTTTTCACTGTCAGTCTGGGTGAACTCGGAGCTGCACAGGTTGATGGAGAGGATGAGGGCTTTGCGGTGGTCCACAGCTTTCTGGAGCTCCTATAAAGAGAAAGGAGAACAACCAAAGAAAATAACAATAAAAACATTTAAAGCATAGTTTAAGACCTTAGGAAATGCTTCACCCAAATTAAAAGATCCACTCATTAAAACTGGCCTTAACCAAATGGCTAGCTAAAATACAGTGGTACACACTACCGAGGACTATACTGTAGTTAAAAGAAATGGATTGGATGTACACTTGACAACTTGAAGGGATTTTAAAATATGGTATAGCGTGAAAAGAGTCAGAAACAGAACACTGTGTGTGATACAATAGCATTGGTGTTATTTAAAAGGCACGTGCACACACACAAATCCACATTTTTCATGCCTATATGAACCAATAATTTAATAAAAATACTCCTTTAATATTTAAGAATGGTTGCCATGGGTTTCAGGAATGAAAAGATTAAAGAGAGTGGGGGAAGAGTGAGATTAAAGAAGAGTGGGGGGAAGGATAAATAAACACAATTACGAGGAACTTTGCAGGAAGCACTGATGATCCTGAGCAATGAACCAAGGAGTATGATTAACTCAATCCACAGCACGGGAGTTCAACAACAATAAGACAGAACAAACGCAGACCTGGCTCTAAGAGTTCTGGGCAGGAGGAAATGTCCTGGGGAAGATTCTCATTTCACTAGACCATTGGTACTCAAAGTTGTGTGCAGAAGAATGAAACGGGAAACCTGTGAAGCAGGCAGATTCCCAGGCCCCAGCCTCTAGCTGTTTGTTTAGTTAGGGCCACTAACTCTCTTGACAGGCACAGAGAGTTAGTGGCCCACAAAGAAAGAACCGTGCTATGTCTTAGGCCACATCCTGTGATGGCAAAGAGAATAGATTGGGTATTTCATCAGCTAAACCAATTTAGTTTGATTTCACAAAAAATTAGGCAACTGATTTTTGCCTCATGCATTTCCCACAAATCTAGAACTGTTCCAAGAACTTGTGCAGCACATGATTATGCACTAATGATTCAATATCTGTGTACTATTTAAACATCCCTAGATTAGTTTAGGGTCAGTGATCCTGCAAATCACATCTACCCACGCTACATTTTCTTCTAAGTTCTCAACATTTCCGTTAGGCCTCCAGCTTGTCTTAATTTTTCACTTTCTAATATGTTTAAAATGCAGTAATACAGATTCAAATACGGAGACATTATAAGATCGAGAGATATTGTGGAAAGATACTTGGTTATTCTACAGATTTATCCTCAGGGAACAGACCGGAAAGACTGGGAAAGCACACAGAGGGTGGCTTTTCCCTATCACACAGGCTGACTTTCAAGGTCTAATTTTCCCAACCTAATTTCACTTAGGTCTCAGAGTCTGGCCAACATTTGCTTTATCAACTTTTTAAGGAGTCTGGTCATAATACACACTGCCTTACATTTTTCCCAGAGAAGAACTAAAATAATTTAAGTACTCTAGAGAAAAATGCATTTTATAATCCAGATAATATAAATTGCATCTCCGGGCAGTCCCGGTGGCGCAGCGGTTTAGCGCCGCCTGCAGCCCGAAGTGTGCTCCTGGAGACCCGGGATCGAGTCCCACGTCGGGCTCCATGCTTGGAGCCCGCTTCTCCCTCTGCCTGTGTCTCTGCCTCCCTCTCTCTCTGTGTCTCTTATGAATAAATAAATAAAATCTTAAAAAAATATAAAAAAAAATAAATTGCATCTTCAATTTTTATTTATTTATTTATTTATGATAGTCAGAGAGAGAGAGAGAGAGAGGCAGAGATATAGGCAGAGGGAGAAGCAGGCTCCATGCACCGGGAGCCCGACGTGGGATTCGATCCCGGGTCTGCAGGATCGCGCCCTGGGCCAAAGGCAGTTGCCAAACCACTGCGCCACCCAGGGATCCCATAAATTGCATCTTCAATCTGATGCTTCATTTAGAAATTGATGGGGCTAGTGCAGAGGCTATTCTATCAATGAAGTCGTCTGAACAGCAGTGGGGAAGATTCATTTCTCTGAAAATTTGTAAGAAACAATAAGCCACAATAACATCCACCCCCAAATAAATAACATACATGGAAACGGAGTGACACAAAAGCAGCATGTTTAATCCTTAAGCCTGGCGAGCCTAGAGGAAGAACACATCTTGATGCTCTCCAAACAAAAAGAAATGACTGAAGGAGCTATTAAAAAAAAAACTGGGCTCTCAACCCATAGTATGTTTACAAAAGTCTCCATATATTAATGCATTTCAAGAATTGTGCTAAAGCAGAGTGTTAAGATCTAGAGACGGAGCTAAAGGACATTATCCAGTGTCCTACATCATCCAGGCCAAAATCAAATGCACATGCCAGGTGTTTTACCATAATGACTCCACAGTTTTGTTTTATTCATTACACTGCAAATTGCTTCTGTTACTACGATAATCTATTTCAGATGTTCTGCTGATTCCAGAATCTCAAACAATTTCAATACGTCTCTACAAACTCACAGAGACACAATCTTGGAGAGGAAACCTTTCTAGCTCTAGATACAGACTTGCCGGAAACCTGGTCATTGCTGCATTTCCCTTAAAAGAAATTAAATAAAAGAGGTTAAATAGGTCCCAGAGACACCTGGATGTTTCATGAACTTTTAATTAGTCTTTCCTTAAGAACCAGGTCGTTAAATCACAAATGTTTATTTACGTGGGGGATAGTTCTACAACATGATCCATCTCTCTGTCCTTCCAAGCCTTCTGTATAAATACTGACTGGGGATGGTTGGGGGAGAGGAGGGTATCTGAGTTCATTTCTGTTGACAACTTCCCTGCTGCTGCTGTGTGATAACAGAGCAGCTAGTACTAGTGGTTTCGTAGGAGCAGGCATTGCATACGGCAGCGTTCTTTCTGGCTGCTGTGGGAAAGGCTGAGGGCAGCTACCTTGAGCTTTTTTATCTGGAGCTCAATAGCCTGGATATCAGTGCTAAGCTCTAGGCGCTGCAGCTGTTCCAACTCTTCCTCTGTCTCCCCCAGCCAGGTCCAGATGTTGTTCAGGTCCGAGTTGAACTGCTGCCACTTCTGGAGGTTCTGTTTCATTCTCAGCTCCTTGCTAAGGGCCTGTGCTTGGATGAGTTCCCATCGGTCAATCACACCTGGAGAGACACGCCACACACAGAATAGTGAGCTGTTTTTCTCCACACAGTGTGTTTGGGAAATGCTTTAAACATACATTAGTGGCCAACTTTAAATAACAACAACAAGAGAAGTAATTCTAACGGGCACTTCTGTTGTTGTCAGTTATAAAAAAAATCCAAACAATCAGTATAATGGCTGTTTCTCCTACCTGCATTTTTAATCATAATGGGGTAAAAAAAAATATGTAGGATTTAATACCATAAAGAGTTTTATGAAGTAATAAGCAGTAATGTGCATGAAGATAACATTCATTTGGTTGTTTTCTGCAACAGAACTTGGAGAGCAAGCATAAATGCCAAACGAGAGGCGCCTGGGTGGCTCAGTCAGTTAAGCAGCCAACTCTTGATTTCAGCTCAGGTCATGATCTTTGAGTTGTGAGACTGGGCCTCATGTCGCCTCATTGCTCAGTGTAGTTTGCTTGAGATTATCTCTCCCTCTTCTGCCCCTTCCCCCACTCACACTCTTTCTCTCAAATAAATAAAAGCTTTAAAAAATGTAAAATAAAATAAAATAAAAATGCCAGATGAGAGATATTGAGACAGTACATAAAATAAATGGTATGTGAAAGAAAACACTATAATGCTGTTCACCCCCTCTTCTGTTAGGAGATCACTGTAACGCAGAGAAGAGTTCTCAGGAGAGAATCATGTAGAATGAGATGAGCATCACAGGGTAACACAGGGCACAAGGTGCTTCAGGATCTCCTATTTCCCTCTTTCCTGAACTGAGCATCACTCACTCACCAGCTGTTTGGGTTTCCGTACTATTCAGGTTAACGAAGCCTGGAAAATTCTCTTCCTCCTCCCTTAGTTTGTGTTCCAGTCTCTTCACTGAGTCTATACTGCCACTGCACTCACCCAGCAATTTCATCTGTTAAGACATAGAATACAGGCTCCTGTCACAGAATTCTCAGGTTCTCACAAGTGCAAGAGCTTCTGGGGGAAAATATCTTTCTATTCCTTAAAATGGACAGTGGCTGTGTTTTATTATTCTGTGGGAAAAAAAATCCACTGAAAATAGAAAAGTCAAGTTCAGAAACATTCTCCTTAAACACAGGACAGTTTCATACACACAGAGAACAATGCCTTGAAGATACACTTCGCATACTGGGTTTTGCATGAGAATCCCTCAAAATTTATTTTAAATTTCTGAGTCAAAACAGACTAAAAACCAATCTGGGATTTAAAACTTAGAGCCCTCAGCTGGCAGTACAATATATAATTTTTGGCAAGTTGCTTCCTCTTTCTTAAACTGAAATGTGGGAACAATAATATTACCACAAATCTCAAAGGAACATTTTTTTGCATTAAATAATTAAAATACTTAGAAGCAGAAAGTACTATTAAAGACAGCTGTTTCACAAGAAAATTTAAGCAATGTTTAATAGGTGTTAGGGGAATAAATTCTAACATCAAAGGAAAACCTTCCAACCCTACGTTTAATGTCATGCACAGCATTTCAGAAAATTCTTGCTATACTAACCATAAAGTTATGTTTCAAGGTCTTTAACAAATAACACTGCCATGAAATTACTTTGACTATTTTTGATTGAGACTGAATATAATCTCAGTGATATCAGCATGGTCACCATAAAACCTGAATATATTTTAAGAAGAGACTATATTTTATATATTCTGTTCACTATAACAGAAGTTGGTATAACAGACTACACTGGACAGGAAATGAATTCATGATTGATTCCTCTCTTGTAATCGTGAGGACATTAATATCAGCATATATAACTACAACAGTTCTCTTCCCTGGTTTCAAAAAGCAGTACATTTGTCATTAGACTTAGGGAAGTAATTTTTCTTTTCCTTTTACTAGGCAGTCTTTTGGGTATGAAAAGTAGGGCTGAGCCTTGGAAGAGATTTGGTTTTAAATTCTCTTGCTTAAGTATGTGTAGGAAAATGGGTAGTTCTCCAGGAAAAATTATTTAGTCAGTAACTTGAGCAGAGCAAATAAACTTAGTATATACTTCACTAGGTAGGAACTTCGAAAACAGAAGTTAGTAACGTATACAATCATCTGCCATCTTTTTCCCAAATCCCTCTTGTAAGTCAGATTTGTTTTCTCCAGAATGAGTATATTGATAACAGAGGATAAAAACATTCCCAAAGCCAGTAAGTAAATCAATAAACCCCAGAAAAGAACTACAAAAAAAAAAAAAAAATCCATGTTAGTAATCCATTAACCATATCTGCTGCTTCAAGGATAACTTTGGCCCCAAAATTATTAGCTGAGTTTGGAAAAATGCCTAATCATGTTTGGGAGCCAAAGCATTTTGTTGCTTTCAATTAAATGGATCTCACTGAGTTCTCCATGTAAAGGAACAGGCTGGTCATTGTAGTAGGTTAGTGTGTCTGAGCACGGGCCAGTTTTACTCAAAAGGTAACGTGCTAGCGTGGCTTCATTTTGTATACCCAAACCAATGAGTTCAAGGGCAGTGTGGTGCTTAGAGAGCTCAGAAAGCTCTGTGCCGCAGACAGACTGTTCTTTGTCACACAACTATGATTTCTAGGTACATGTTGGGATCACAAGGGTCAGGATACTTACATAGCCTCTATAGCTGGAATCTAGCTCCGGTCCTGTCGGAGTTTTGCTACGGATAATATTTTCAGTTTGTTGCATCTGAAAACGGCTCTCATCCAATGCTTTGTCCAGTTGTCGGATCTGTGACTCTAAGGCACTGGGAGCTCCTATAGCGTCAACCACAAGAATCTTTACATGCTTGACATTCAAGAAGAAGTTTACGAAATTACTTCAGCTAAGGTGATATAGAAATGGCATATGTGTACGCAATTACAAAGCGAATTTAGTACTAACGTGCTGGTGAGTTAGAAGTTCAAATGACCAGACCAATCAATGAATGTGGTTGGCTAAGAGTCCTAGCAGCAGATATTGCAAAAGGGCTCTGCAATGGGTTCTAACAGCCTGTGTATCTGCTCCTTTTCCAGCTGATTCCCTGAAAATCTACATGTCGTAAGTTGTGGAAGGCTTCTCCAAAAGCCCAAGGTGGTGCTTTATGCTCTCCTGCAAAACAGGAGGCAGTTATTTCTCATATTCCCTCTGCAGGCACTTATCAAGCAAAATAGATATAATCCTTTGTTTTCTTCCCGCATCTCAACAGAAGACAGTGCTCAGTAGAAGACAGTCTCCCCTGGCTGCATCCTTCACTTAAGGTATGTGACCCAGAAAAGACTAGCTTGAGTTACATATGGGTGGAGACACTAAATTACCAATGGCTTGCTTTTGTTTAAAACCCAAAACAAAACCAGGAGAAAGCTAAGATTTTAGCATTTGCATCTAAGCATGCTCTCAGGGCCTGGAACTCCTGGCTCATCACCTTTCAGAGATATAACACCTTTTGTGCATGCACAAAATGTGTGTATACAAAATGTGTGTGTGTGCGCTTGTATTATAATTTTTGAACTAAACAAGAACATTGATTGTCAGAGTGAAGCTAACACAGAGTGAAAGCAGAATGTGTATTAGTAAGCTTTATTAATTTCTTTTGTAAAAAGGCTAAATACACCTGGAAGAGGTCTCTCACTGGGGTTCACTCAGGAAGTTACCATTTCAGTAATGCTACTTTGCTTCCTGTTCTTTAGCTTTTCTTCAAAAACTAAGTGTAAACTAATACCTTTGCAATTCAGTATCATATTGTTGTGTTTGAATCCTATTCTATCTTCCCCCAAATTGTTTAACTATGCTAAACTATAGTTTATCTAGTGCAACATTAAACAAAACTGGCTCCATTTTCCTTTCTTTATTTTATGGGGCAAGACTTATTAAAAATTATAATTTTTTTTAGAGACAAACATCTGGTCTCACCCCTTGTCTTACATGTGGAACAGAGGTCACAAATGCAGGCTGGCAGACTTGGGCATGAGAGTCCCCAGTTGCCCTAACTGCACAGGTTAAGGCCCAGGTAAGTCTATAAGCCCTGGAAATCATGAAGTCAGTATGGTTACAATCAAGCAGGACACTAGGGCACAGATGCTGAATACTAGTAGTTCCATCTCCTATTTTCTGCCATTCATGGGCATCTTAGGTCTACATCTAATGAAACTCATTCCCCTTTAACAAAATGAGAAGTTATTTCACTGAAACTTGAAATCTTATTCTTGTTGTTGATCAACAGAATACTTTTGGATTCTGTTTGTTTTCTACTGTAGCAGTAAGAGAAAGGTTGTTCTTAACATGCTGGTGTCACAGAGCTGTGAGAGGTACAGCAGATGTGCTCAGAGAGGAGGCTTGTTACAGGTGAGGGAAGGAGGCTTGCTGGCTTTTTGTGCCTACCAGAGGTATTTCTGATTGCACTTTCTGTGAGTTTTACATAGGCCTCGGGACTTTCGGGGATCATTACATCTGCAAAAAGAGCACAGTCTAAGTTGACAGCTAGATTCCTTGTGGCGGGAAATAACTTTCCTAGAGAAAAAAAGGAAGTTAGTCACTCTAGACAGACAGCTCTTGAATATACAGAGGAGTGTGAGCATGCTCACCCAAGATTTCCTGAAATAAATCTTAAAAGCTCACACTGAAAATGCTTTATGAGTCAAGCACCGTTCTAAGCACTCCTTTATCTTTGAAGAAACTGCATAGGGTACATGGAAGTCTTATTCCCATTTCATTGATAAGAAAAACTGAGATCCAGAGGAATTAAGTGACTTACCCAAGTTTCAATAGCCAGTAATTGGCAGAACTGAGATTTCAATCTAGACAGATTCTAGAGCAGTGCTGTCCAATAGAAATAAAGTGAGCCACGTGTGTAATTTTAAAGATTTTAAGAGACATATTAATGGTGAAAATGTTAGTTCTTTACTTTGCTGGACCAATATATCAAAATTGTAATATATTATCAACATAGATATTATCAATATTTTGCATTCTTTCTTTGTGCTAACTCTTTGAAACATATAAATTTATGTAAGTTCATTTGACATAGCAAAACACAATTTTGCATGGTCACATTTCAGGTCTCAACAGCCACATGTGGCTAGTGGATACATACTGGTGAGCACTGCTATAGATAAGAAATACCTAGTAGGCTCTACTGTGAAAACAAAATAGAAATGAGGGAAATCATGTTCTTTTTAGATCATGTCATATCCTTGGGAATCCAAACGTGAACCATCAGAAACAAGCAGAGGCAGCCTTTTGCAGAATGTTTGAGATGCATTTACAAGGGCTGCAAATTGGCCTCTATTCTATTTTTCCTCACCTTCTGTACAATGTTCCTCTTTCTCTGTCCACCCCTTCACTATATGTGTGTCTTAGTGTTTTATCTTTCTTGTTTTACTTCATATGTTTTTCCTGGGTGATCTCCTTTCTCTCAGGGACAATTACCATTTATTCATGGATAGCCACACAATGTGCATTTCCAGTTCTAGAATTTCAGACCCATGCATCTATTGCTGGGTATTCCATTTGCATATTCTACAGTATTTCGAATTCAGGTGTGTACCACCAAATCATCACCTCACCCTTTCTCATTGCCCTGTCTCCTGGCCCACAGATACCCACAACATTCTCTGCATCTTTCACCAAGATGCCCAAGTCCGAAAGTTGCTTCAATCCCAGTTCAATGAACCATCACTGAAGGAGGAGAGTTTTCATGATTCCATTGTCTCCATCCCTGATGTTGTTCCTTAGTTCAGGCCACTATCCCATCTCTATCCTTGATCATAAAATGTTTCCATCTGAGCTCTTCTCCAACGTGATCCCTTCCACCTAGTATTGAGACAGGTTATGTGAAAGTATGTATCTGATCATGTGAACTCCTCCTTAGAGATCTGTGGTGGTGCCCCTCCGCCTTCAGGAGAGAACTCCCCTCTGTGGTGAGCAGGCTGCTTTATGACCATGTCCTGGTTTGCCTTTCCACCTCCTCTTTGTCCACTCTATGTCTCCCAATCTACAGCCTTGTCATTCTGGACAAACTTCTGGTGACCAAAAGCTCTGTGGCTGATCATAAAGCTCGGTGTGCAACTCTCTTCTCTTCCTCTGAACTTTGCTGTGTCTATCTAGGTGACTCACTTATTCTTCAGGTCTCAGCTCAAGAGTCTTTTCCCTAAAGCCTTTCCTCAAAGCTCTGGTTAGTCACCCCTTGGCTGTATTTCTGTACCACCATGTGTACATTATTACTATCCTAGAACGAACACTTCACACAGCTGTTTCTTATCTGTCAGTGTTCCACACTAGAATGAACCATGTATCCCTAATACTTATACAGTGCTTGTCATATAGTAAGAATGTAACACTATGTGGGATAAACCAATGATCATGTCAACTTTTATATTTGATAATCACATTAAATGCAATTATTCTATTATGTGCAATTTGCTCTAATGGAAGAAGGAAGAAGAAAGTTCTGCTTAGTTTATGCATTTCTAATACCATATTCAGTCCTTTTTATTTTCTTTTAAGTTGGCCTATTGGAAGAGCTCTTTCCTACCTGATAAGCCAACAGCTCCCCTGAGGTAGAAATCTTTATCATCCTGACCCTCTTCATCCTCAGAGGGTAGAGTTCTAGACACAGCAGACTCCAGGTCACGACTGAGGTCATAGTCATGGTCCCACTCCAGGGGGATGGAGTCCACACTGGCAGGCGTGTCTCGTCCTGACCGCTCACTCCGCAGGGGCTGGGCGAGTGAGAGGGAGGGGTTGGAGGAAGGCTGGGGAGAGAGCACGCTGTCTGCAGAGGTGTCACGCCAGTGGAGGTCTGAGAGAGCTGCAGAGTCATCCAGCTCCAGCTCCCGGTCAGAGAGGTCATGGTCATCATCTGGGAGCTAGAAATATAGGCAACCCAACTCCATTACCACAGTGGTCAGATGATGCCCTTACCACTGTTTGTTCTGCTTCTCAGGGTTCAAGCTTATCTGGGCCATATTCCTACCTCAGTGGGGATAATTTATAACTTCCTAACATCAAATAAGTAAGAATCCTTTGATCACTTTTTAAAATGTTGTATAAATTAATCTAGCAAAGCTCCAGTTTTATCACTGGTGAAATGGAAATAATACTGAAATGTACTTCAAATAATTAAGATTAAATAAGATTATGTAAATAAATGCAGCAGAGTAGTGCGCCTGCAACACAATGGGTTCACAATGGCACATTTCAGGAATAAAAGGAAATTACTAAGAAAACTTTACCTGGTCCTTTTTTTTACCTTATATCCCAGATGCAAAATATATTTTATCACAGAATATTCCAAATATTCTAACATTTTGTGATGTGATTATGGTAGCTATTAGGAAAGTGGAAGAGAAAAAATTTCAACTAAACAACTTCATCAACTGAGCAACTGTTTTCACTGCTCACTATCATCTCCTTATTTATTCTAGAACCTTCTTTACTTTCCATAGAAGATATCTGCCATGTACTAAGTTTTTTACACATATACTAACTCGTTTCCTATCTGAAGCGATCCTGTCTATAAGGTAGGTAGTATTATTAGATCAGTGTTACATTTGAGAACACCAAGGCAAGAGATGTGACTTGCCCAGGGTTATGTAGCCAACACATGTCAGAGCTCAGAAGGGAATCCAGGCATTCTGGCTCCAGAGTCTAGGGTTTTCCCCACTGTCCAATGCTACCTAACCCTATATAACTAACTCTCTTTAGACTTTGTGACAATGAAAAAAAGAAAAAAAAAAACCATCACATACAGGCAGGCGAATCAGTTTCTTATGGTATCTTTCCACACGCCCAAAGACTTCCTGACAGTAACGCCGGAGTTCATCTAGCTCTTCCTCAATGACTGCCGCATCCAAGGGCTCACTCTTTTCTATAAGCTGTTCTCCTTGGGCAATTATGTGCTCAATCTTATTGTGGTTCAGTGAAATTTCTTGCTGGAAGGCCTAGGGAACACAAATCTCATGTAATTTTTTTGTTGTTCGCAGTGACATAAAATAATTATAAGATATATATTTAGAAAAACCATGCAGGGGATATTGAATTTACCATATAGGGTGATAAGCCAAGAGGCTATTACTTTCTAAAGTCAAACATAAAAATTTTAAATCAGAACAGGAGTCAGAAATGGAATCATCAGAATTCCATGACCAGAACGGCGCCTTCAGCTAATAAAATTTACCACATGGACAGTGTGGGTAGAGAATCACAGAAAAAAAAAAAAAAAAAAAACATTTAAACCCATCATAACATTGATAGTATTGGTTATCCCTAATGAAAAGCAATGGTAACCAATACAGTGCCACTGAAATAAATTTAACATTTTAGAGAGTTAATTAAATATTTTAATTTTAGATTTTCTGATCATATGTCAAACATGACTAAGAGAAACCAACTAAATGATAACTAATGTCACAAATTCTTCTCAGATGATTCTTTTATTATTTTAGGACATAACCAGAAAAGATTATAATTATTTAAAAAACAAGGAATTCTAGAGGATTATTTATACTCGTTATATAAAGTTGAAATGAGTTAAGCTAGTAGGGATAGATTTCAGGGATAAATTTTAATTCAATACAAGAATAAACTCTAGAAGAGTTGAAATTATCCACTAATGAAAAGGGAGCATGGTGGTAAGTTCTGTGACCCTGCCAGAGTCTAAAAAGAAAAGATTCAACTGCCACTTGGTAGAAATTTCCTGTTGAAGGTTTTAAATATTGGTTTGTCTATGAAACAACTTAGAATAGTCAGTGGGGGACGGATCGGGTATAGGATCAGGGCTCGCTGTAAAAAAAAAAAATTTTACATTTTTTTCATCCTGAGAATCTATTTTAGGATTTTTTTCATCCTGAGACTTTATCCTTGCATAATTCAAGTTGTTAAAACACTTTTCCTTTTTAGGGACTCCTTATATTTAATGTGTATCACTCCTATATAAATTTTTAATTAGTCACTGCATTTGAACTGCATGGTGAAACATAACAATTATGCTTAAAAATTAACTTGGCCTCTAAGGATAGGGAATAATAATGTGGACTGAAATTCCAACATGAGAAAGTTGGAACATGGAGGTCAAATAAGCTATTTGAAGGTGGTAGCAACAAAGCAAAAAAAAAAAAAAAAAGAAAGAAAAAAAGAAAAGAAAAACAGCCAAAAAACAAGATTCCTAACACCTTGGCAATGAAGTTAATAATTTAAAGTATATAGGCTAATGGTAGCGATCTCTTTAATGTTCTTTATTTTTTTAAATATATTTTGTATTTTCTGAATTTTTTTTCCAATCAAGAACTAATTTTTTTCAAAAGAGTTCTTTACTATGTTCTTTACAAGAGGATCTACAAATCCCTTCCTCTTCACACCTTCTTTGCAATTTGAAAAATCACTACTATATTACCTTGAGTTGCTTTATTTTAGCTTGAACATCACACTCAGAAAAATGCTCAATATTAGTGAGCTGTAGATCCATCTCTGTCAGCCACACCAAAATGCTGTCCCGTGCAGTCTCAAACTCCTCACGCTGGCCAATGAAATGCTAGATGTGAAAAGAAAATGATAAAAACTAAAGTCCATATGCACAGATAGAGATGGTACCACCAATTCCAATGTTCTTATGGGAAGTCATTTTCTCAACAATGTGAACTCTGTAATCCTTTACAATGTAAATTATTATATAAACCACTCTTGCTACCCAATCTTACAAAATCACTAAGATTATGTCTAATGTGTTCAAATGGCCCAATCCTGTCCTCTGGGTCTCTAAGCGACAGAAGAGGTGTAATTCAGACCTTGAGTCTGCGCAAGATGGAGGTGACACGCTTTTGCAGGTTGTCCCATCTCTGGTTGCCTTCATGAACCATCTGCTTTAGGCTACAAGCAGAATCGGTGCGGTTCTCTCTGGCCAGGCGACGGTACTGCTTGTTGATTAGTTCTAGCTGGGTCAGGCTCTCGTGGACCTGTCGTTGGAAAGCCTAAGACCACAGAGAAGCACGCATGTCAGTGAGGGGATCAGTGAAGGGCTCTCAGCGAGAGCACCTGGCCTCATACTGTAGTGACAAGGAAAGGACAATTTCTAATGAGGGTTTATTTTCCCTTGTTAAAGCAGAGTAATATGACCCATATGGCTTAAGGAAAGGGTGTAGATCAAACAAAAATATGAAAGAAATTGGTAAACAGTAATAACTATATGTGTATATATACAAATACATATACATGTATAATATATATATGCTGCTGTATTATAGCTTTTAAAATACTGAACAGCCCCCAAAATTTTCTCATGAAACAAATGATTACACAAATATTTATGTGTGCTCAAATGTGAGTCTGAAAGGTTCAAAAATTTCTGATGTCAATACTGAGAAAAGGTATATCTGCAAAAGAATTCTCTATTTATGAAAGATGTACTCTAAAAATCCAGAAACTTCAATTCTGATGTCTATTAAAATAATTAAACCCACTTTTTGCAGAATGTATCTGAATGCGAGCTGTTATATCTTGGGCAAATTTCATAACTATACTGTCATTTTAATGATTAAAAGTTAAGTTTTTAAATGATTAAAATGTCCAATCCACTTATGGCTGTTTAGTTGTGAGGTTATCCTATGTACACTTTAGAGTTTCAAAAGGTAAAATACTCTTTCTTCTTTCTCTCTGCAATATAGCATAGTTCTATCATAAGAATCATTTAGTCAAAATAAAATGAATCTATTTTTTTTCCAAATTCATATGTATGATTTATGACTGGTGTTTATCCTGACACTGGACAGAAAACTGTACAGTCCAGCAGTCTGTACTCATCTAAATCACAAAACTCTGCTTCCTTTGGCTCATTACACTGTTTATATACTACTACATCTGTGCCTCTGATATGGCTTTCCTTCTGAGAGTTGCTTTAAGAGACTTGGTCTTAGTAAGTCTAATCTCCAATTCAATAAAACAACTTGAGTTATTTCCCCAGAAGAGGAAGCAGGAAGGGAAGTTCAGCTTTAGCCATTACTGGGAGTCATAGAGTTTGTTTTCCCACTGGAGCAGTGATAGACACCACAAGTGGGTACCCAGACCCATCTCAAACTGTTATTATTTGAACAGGAAAAGGGTGTCCTCGAACAAAATCTTGTTTTTTTAAATTTATTTCTGTCTCTCAAGAACATTAACTAAAAAGTAAATGATAAAATCATTTATGATAGAAGCTAGACATATGGCTAACTTTTGCCATAAAATCTGAGAGTCTAAAATAGCATCAAAAAGGACCAGACATAATCTGCTTTGTAGTGTAAGCCAATTACAGAAGGTTTTAACCTTTATGAAGCAGAGCATAATAAGACGGAGTACATGAATACCTCACTACCACTGGTTCATGCCAGGAGGACCTGAACTCCACTGGATAGTGGCTCTTCACTAGAAATTTTCCAAGAGAAAACATTTTAGATATGAAATTATTTTCCTGGAATTTAGTGGGCTTGTTACACATAACTCCATATTCAGACATCGGAATAACTTTTACTTATTTTACACAGTATTTGAACATTTTTATAGATTTCTATAGCTGCTCATCTAGGACTCTTTGATTTTAAACCCCACAAGCAAAAAGCCAAACTTCATATTTATTCTGACAGGCCTCAGTAAATGCCAGGCAAACTGACATTACAAGGTAAAAATAAATTCAACTGGATTTGGTTTGATTTTTAGTCTTATTTTTAATCATCTCAGGGAGCTTGGGGCAGAATTAGCAACCAAGAATGATCTTTGTAAGACACACGCATCAGGACGTTGCTGTCAATATCTATGGGTACACACCTGCCTGTCAGAGGGAAGTGATGGGAAAAGAAACTTCAAATTAAAACATGGTGAACTTTAGACTCTGTCAGGTCCTCTGTGGAAGTGAGAGGCAGCTGTTAGGGTTGTTATCATCCCATGGGGATAGAGTAGACCGAGATCACACAAATAGGCAGTACACTGAAGTCAGTTACTGAGCGGGGCCTTCATGAATATGATTATACTGTTGCTGTTTTTGTCTCTGTAACTGAAAAGTCTTGGGGATCCAAGGATGGCATCGTTCTTCATTTGTCATTAGAAATGGCTTATGATTAAAAGTATTTTATTTAATTCTGGAGCCAACTCTACATTACAATGATTGTATATCTATATCTATCGATCTATCTATCCACATCTATTCTCTAATTATAGATAAAATAAAAATCAAGAAAATATATTTGGAAGAGATTTTGATAGTATAGAGCATCATATTTTCACCTTAGATGGTGGATAATAAAAAATTATGAAATTTTTTAAAAAGCCAAGATCTTTTTTTGGGAATCATGATTTGTGTTTTGTAACAGAATTTCTTGTCATTATGACTTTATTTGTAATTCATGAGAACTTAATATAAAGCCCTCTTTTTCCCCCTTCTTTGCCTGTGTATGAGGCAGTAATAAAGATGACCATAAAGTCATCATCCAACTGTTTCAACAAATAATGTGCAGATGAACAGTTAATGTCTTGAGACACCAACTACTAACTGGCTATACTCATAGCAAAATAAGGGCCAAATATTTAGAATTATAAATCACCTCAAATTTCTTTAGTTCTTCCTTGGCAACTGTATAGAGCACCCCAGAAGAGCTGGGGAAGGCAGCTGTCCTTTCTGAAATCTTGAGCCAATCTTCAAAACGAGAATAATCATCGAGAAACTTCTGCCACAATCGCCATGTCTCTTCAATTCTGAGACAGAAAACGAAAAAACAGTTTCTGATTGTTTGAGACTGTTGATGCTTTAGAACTCTAATGCCTGCAATAGGATTAAGAGTGCCCAAGCAAGCAACTATTGTGCCAAACAATAATTGTGCCGTCCGACAAATTTGACCAGAGTGAAAAAGGGACAACTGTCTGAGCTAAAATGAAACAGCTGTGAGTTTGGAAATTTTTTTTGTTTTTGTTTTTGTTTTTGTGTTTTTTTTTTTTTTTTTTAAATACACATCCTGAAGCTCTGGATTTGGAATTAGTAAAATTACGTATTATAAACATATAAAACCCGAACTGTTCTGTATACATGCAAGGGAGCTCAAAAGTGCAATGCCATGTTTGCAGGGCACACTCATGCTAAGATTCCACTGAAATTAAACCAGAGTCTCAAGCTGCATGTAGGTCCAACATCAAACTCACCCTCACTAAAATTAAACCTATCACAGCAAGACAAATATTAACCTTTCAAGAGTTCTCCAAAGAGTACACAAGATGATTTTCTAACCCACTACTCTTTATTACTGCCTAGAATTTCAAAGGGCTTTTCCAAAACCTTTAAATTTCATTTTTATGTAATTAATATTACTTTTCATACCACCAATTTTTTAACAATATACTTATTCGAGGGCGTATTTTTATTTTTCTGAATTACATTTAAACTATTAGGTCAGGCATAATTGTTTCATAATATACAGTATATTATATTTGTATATAGTAAATTTATATATAGTAACTCCCCCCATCTATGAGGGATCCATTCCAAGACTCCGTATAGATGCCTGAAACTGTGGATAGTACTAAACCCCTGTATATACTATGTTTTATCCTAGACATACATATAATAAAGTTTAAACTATAAATTAGGGACAGTAAGAGATTAACAATAACCAATAATAAAATAGAACAATTATAATAGTACACTGTAATAAAAGTTACATGAATGTGGTCTTTTTCTCAAAATATCTTACTGTACTGCATTGACTCATCTTTTTTATTTTTTCTTAAGATTTTATTTATTTGAGAGAGCGGAGGAAAGAAGTAAGAGTGTGGGGGAGGTGCAAAGGGAAAGGGAGAAGTAGACTCTCCACTGAGCAGGGAGTCCAACCACATGACACATGGAGCTCCATCCTGGAACTGATCATGACGTGAGCTCAAGGCAGATGCCTAGGTACTTAACTGACTGAGCTACCCAGGCACCCCTGAATTTACCCTTCTTGTGATGATGTGAGATGATAAAATGCCTACATGATGGATGAAGTTATGTGAATGGCATAGCTGTTGTGACTAGTGTTAGGCTACGGTGGATCTTCTGACCCTACCCCAGAAGGAGTATCCTCTGCTTCTGGATCCTGCCCGACCATGGGCAACTAACACCATGGAAAGAGAAACTATGGATACCGTAGGGGGGTAAACTATGGTATGACCTTTATGCTTACTTGTTTTCCCAGCTAAACGTAGATGACGGCAACTTTGGAAAATCAATGCTCCTTTTTTTTTTTTTTTTTTTTTGCTCCTTTTGGACATTACAACCAAAATGAAATAGTAAACAGTGAATACTCTGGGTAGGTTTTTTTTTTTCCTTCTATTTCTGGTCCTTCCTCTTTCCCAGCTCTTTGAACCTGCCCACTTACTTGAGCCTTCTTTCCATGGACATGGCACAGATATTTCTCCATCGCCGGTCCAGGTTTCGCGTCGCCTGCTGGATGGAATCACACTCTGCATCCGTGGCGCAGGCATCACAGTCATGAAGCAGGACCTCACATAAGTTGAGAACAGAGGCCACGCCTGTGCTATGTTTCTCAATGTCTCTCTGAAGCTCCTGTGGGGAATGAGACATGCTTTATTAAAATACTTGGATACAGATGAGAAAATCTCTCCTTTCCTTGAATCCATGAGGTTTCTTCAATGTCTTTTATGAAATATGGCAACCAAAACAGGAGAAAACAAATCTAGAGATATTTTGGCTATGTGAGCAATGCCAAAATATAAACGGAACAAGTGAAATAGACTACATTAATTGTATTAAGAGTAAAGTTAGCCACATGGGCTATCATTCCATTTATTTGTATCTTCTTCAATGTCTATCTGATTCTTACAGTTTTCAGTATAGAGATCTTTAAACTCCTTTGTTAAATTTATTCTGAAGTATTTTATTGTTTTGGATGTTATTGTAAAGAAATTATTTTCTTTTTTTCACATAATTCATTGCTAGTGTATAGAAGTGTAACTGATTTTTGTATGTTAAATTTTTATTCTGCAATTTTACTGAATTTATTAGTTCTAAGAGTTTTTTAGTGGAATCTTTAGGACTTTCTTTGCATAAAATTATGTCACCTACAAAGACAATTTTATATCATCCTTTTTGATTTAGATGCCTTCTATTTTTTTCTTCTCTGATTACTCTATCTAGGAGTTTGAGTACTATGTTGAACAGGTCTGGTGAGAGTGGGCATCCTTGTCTTGTTTGCATCTTAGGTGAGAAGCTTTCAGCCTTTCACCACTGGGTATGATGCCATATAGTCTTTATTATGTTGAAGTGTACTTCTTTTATATACTCACTTGGTTGAGAATTTTATCATTTGAATTTTGTGAAATGCTTTTTCTGCATCTATTGAGAAATTTTTATACTTCAGCCTAGTAATGTAATGTATCACATTTATTTTTATATGCATTTCAACTACATCATTGTGTATGATCCTTTTAATGGGCTATTGAATTTGGTTTGCTAGTACTCTGTTGAGAATTTTTGCATCTACATTTATTCATGAATATTGGCCTATAGTTTTCTCCTCTTGTGTTGTCCTTATCTGGCTTTGGTATCAGGATAATGCTGGCCTTATAAAATGAGTTTGAGAGTGTTTCCTTCTCCTTAATCTTTTGGAAGAGTGAAAAGAATTGGCTTTAAATGTTTGGTAGATTTCACCTGTGAAACCATCTGGTCTTGGACTTTTCTTTGTTGGGAGGATTTTGATAACCAATTCAGCCTTCTTACTCATTTCTAGTCTGTTCATATTTTCTTTTTTTTTTAAGATTTTATTTATTTATTCATGAGAGTCATAGAGAGGCAGAGACATAGGCAGAGGGAGAAGCAGGCTCCCCACAGGGAGCCCAATATGGGACTCGATCCCACAACCGAGGATCACGGCTTGTGCCAAAGGTGGACCCTCAACCACTGAGCCACCCAGGTGTCCCATATATTTTCTATTTCTTCATAATTCAGTCTGGTGGATTGCATGTTTCTAGATATTTATCCATTTCTTCACGGTATGCTATTGTGATCCTTTGTATTTCTTGTAATCTCTCCATTTTCATTTATAATTTTATAGATCAGACGGTGCTACTGGCTGGGCTCTGTGACTGGGTAGAGCTATAGGCTGGGCTCTGCAATCACTCCTGGTTAGGTAGGATAGCAAGCTGTGATCTTAGATCAGACGGTGCTACTGGCTGGACTCTGCATTCAGGTAGAGCCACAGGCAGGGCATGGCAGTTAGACTGGGTCTCAGGTTGTGTTCTTGGATTACATAGGGTTGCAGGCTATGCCCTGGAATTGGGTGAGGTGATAGTTTGGGCTTTGCTTTCAGGTGGGCCACTGGCTGTGCTACTCTGTTGGGCAAGGTCACTGACTGGGCTCTCTGATAAGGAGGGACCCTCCACCTATATTCCAAAGTGTGTGGAGCTAGAGACTATGCTCCATGGTTGAGCTGGGTCACTGTCCAGGCTTCCTTGTCAGGTGGGGTCACAGGCTATGCTTGGTGATTGGCTTGGGGTCACTGGCAAGGCTGCCTGCCTGAATAAGGTTGCAGGCTGTGTTTAGTGATCAGACAAGGCCAGAGGTTGGATTGCACTGTTGAGTGGGGTTTCATCTGGGCTCCATGGCTGGCTAGGTTGTAGGCTGGACTCTGTGGCTAGGCAAGGATGTAAATTGATATCTGAGGTTGTCCAGGGTCACTGTCCAGACTCCCTGATTATATGGGGCCAGAGGCTATGCTCAGCAGTTGGGTAGGGCTGCTGGCTTGGCTCCCTTCTCAAGCAGGGCTGTTGGATGGGTTCCGGGGCTGCCTGGGTTCTCTGGCCAGACCTTCTGGTGAGGAAGGATGAAGGCTATGCTCAGCTGTTGGGCGGGGCTGGGAATTGGCTTCCCTGCCCAGGTCAGATGGTAGAAAAGGTCTCCAAGGTTAGTATGGCCCATTGTCTGGGGACTCAAATCATGCAGAATTGCCAAGTGAACTCCCAGGTCAGATAGGGCCACTGGCTAGGCTCTACTGATGGGCAGCACAGGCTGGAATCTTGGCTTGGGTGCAGCTGCAAACAGGAATGCAGTCTGCCAAGATGTGAGTGCTGGTTGCAGTTAAGCCTCAGCCCCTGTCTCCCTCACTAACTGATCCCCAGTAGTCAAGCCACACAAGTTCCCTTAGTACTCCCCATGAGTTGAGACTAAGACTCCTGGGAAGGGTGGGGCAGCCGGGGGAGCTAGATGCCCATTTTGGTCAAGTGGTGCCCTGTTGGTACAACTCTGTGACAGCCAGGAAGGATTTTTGCGGTCTAAAGTGTGACCACTTCTCTTAATCTTTTAACGTGGTCCTTCCTGGTCTCTGGGGTCCAGGCTGGTGCTTCAACCTTACCCTTGGGTTTTGGGAGTTTTACAGAGGTCTTTTGTCTATAGAGAGTTCCTTGTTGGTGAGGGGAACTTAAGTCAGAGATAACCTATATAGCCATATTGATGATGTCATTTCTCCACATACTTTTTGATCTACCCCAGTGCAGAAACTCATGGGGAGACCACTGTGGTAACCAGGGTGAGGGTATGAAAACCAGAACTGTAAACTGATAGATTGTTGGAGGCTCAGTGTAGACAAAATAGGTAAAAATTCCAGATGAGCTAGTCAATGGATGGAGGAGCCTGCACAATTTTTTGAAATTTACTCCAGGAGATCAACCAGGTTCCCATAGTAAATATCAGAGAAAAGACCCGTTGCTCATCTGCTCAAAAGGTTTTGTTAAAATCAATTATATGAAATAAGCTTGAAGAGGGTTATAATTATTATCCATATAATTATGGATAAGCTCTAGTACAGATAAAGATTTCAGTCTTAGCTTTAACCTCCATTGGTAATGGTCCTGACTTGACACAGTGTCTGAATTTGTACTTCTTCATCTATAGCACACAGAAATTTGACAAGATGTTCTCTGAATCATCTATGTATATTCTATGTATATTTCTGTCCAATTAACTGTGTAAGAATTAACTACATTGGCAAGAGAAACATACAAAAATACTAAAGAGGAGAACAGAAGAAAATATATTTCTTTTGAGTATAATCTCTTTTTAAATATTTAAGAGAATCTTCCTCTTTGGAGATAGACTACTATTTATCTATCTTTTACAGCATGGATCCCAAATGCTACAATTTTTACAGAATCATGGTTAAACATTTGCCACAAAGGAAACTGAAGTGAATATGATAGGATTGACATAAAATTTACTAAGTATGAACTTTGTGCTTGGTGCTGTGCTAAGTGCTTTTCACATTAATTTTTATAATAATACTGTGAGCCATGTACTCTGATTATCAGCATTCTATACACATGGGGGTTAAAATGGTTCACTATTCAGGTCATGCAGAAAAGTGGTGAAAATCAGATTTGAACCCAGGGAGCCCTTACTTTTAACCACTGATACAGAGTTATTTTTTCAACTTTAACTTTAATTTAAAAGGCAGTATGAACATATATTAATTAGTCAAAAACTACTACTAAGCTTCCAGTGAAATAGTTCCCTTTTCACTCCTGATTCTCATTTTCCAGAAATAACCTTTTCTATCTCTTGTATCACTGTCTTCTGGTTTTAACTTCCATATTTATAAGTGGCATGTTTATGTTGCTAATTCTTGATTTTTAAATTTTAGACATTATCTATGCTTCTATAGTAGAGACAGAATACACTTCTACCTGACTCACATGGCTCCAGTTACTGTTTCAGCACATCTTATAGCTGGAACAATAATGATTGTTTGACTGTGGTTATTTAATATGGTTACTTAATATTTTTCATATATGAGCAACAAACTATACTATGGTTATATTTCTTTTCTTACATAACTTTTTGTGTTTATGGAACTAGTAGCTCTCTCGTAATAGAGTCTTACTCCTTGGAGACATCCCTCCTGTAGCACCCAATGCCTTACTTCAGTCTGAACAGAGGTGCTCCAGGCTGCACGACAGCTGGCATCTGGGACATTCCTGTTCCCTCACCATCTGTCCTGAGAGTTTGCTTCTCTCTCTTGTGTAGAATATTCTTCTTGTTTTTGTTTCAGTATGTACATCTTTCATTGGCTTCTTCAGAACGTATGTGTAGGAGGTAAGTATTTTATATATTAAATGGCAGGTATAGTGCTCTAAATCATAAATAATTTTCTCAGTTTTTTGAAGGCATTGTGTCATTATCTTTTCGCTTCCACCATTATTTTGGAGAAGTCAGACTTTTTCATCTTGGAAACCTTCAAGATCTTCTCTTTGTCTCCCATGTTTTGAAATTTTATAATGGTTTTGCCTTGTTTTTAATTTTCCTGGGCATTTGTAGGACTTGTGCTCTAGAAGCACAGTTGATCCATGAACAATGTGGGGGTGGAGGTTGCCAATTCCCCACACAGTTGAAAATCTGCATATCACATTTGACTCTCCCAGAACATAACTACTATTAGCCAACTGCTGACTAGAAGAGGCCTTTCCAAAAGCATAAATAGTTGAATAATAAATATTTTGTATGTTATGTGAATTATATACTATATTTTTACATTAAGCAAGCTAGATAAAAGAAAATCGTAAGGGAAAGTAATCCACAGTACTGCATATTTTATTGCATAAAAAAAATCCACATATAGGTAGGCCCACACAGTTCAAACCTGTGTGGTTCAAGAGTCAACTTTACACATTTTTTAGTTTGGGAATTTTTTTTTTTACATTACTACATTAATAATTTCTTCCTCTCTATTTTCTTTCTTTCTTTATTATTCTTTTTTTTTTTTTTTGTGAGGGGCTTTTATGGAATAACTAATTGGATTTTAAAACTCTTGCATTAACCTTGGCTGTAATGTAAGACTGGCTAAGGGGATCTCTGGGTGGTTCAGTGGTTTAGCACCTACCTTTGTTCGGCCCAGGGCATGATCCCGGAGTCCCAGGATCGAGTCCCACATCAGGCTCCCTGCATGGAACCTGCTTCTTCTGTCTGTGTCTCTGTCTGTGTCTGTGTCTCTGTCTCTGTCTCTGTCTCTCTCTCTCTCTGTGTGTGTGTGTGTCTCATGAATAAACAAATCTTAAAAAAAGAAAAAAAGACTGGCTAGTGACATGGTGGGAGCTGAGGCAATGGGGTAGGAGTCATACATACCATTTGGTACAGAGCATCTTATTTAATCTCTTTATTTTTCATATAGTGACTCCAGCCTCATTGGTGCCCTGTAGCCTTAAACCCAAAGTCCCTCTGGTTTGCCTTCTCCAGAGAGTAATCCTCGGGTCTTCCACTAGAGTGAATGAGGCAGAGTTGCCTGGCTAGCTGGGATTAGGGGGAATCTGCCAGTCAAACCACTCCTTATTCAGACTTTCAAGCAATCTTCCATTTAAAAACCCTACAGACTTACTCTCTCCACTCCCTGAGCCTTCTTGGAATTCTGTAGCATGAATCAGCTTTTTCCATCCTCTAGTCTGCTAACACCAGTAACTATTCATCTATCCACTTCTGCCTCCTAAAATTCTGATGGATGTCTGTCATCTTTATCAACTTCTTTCCTGGTCTCTTTGCCATTGTGGGTCTTGACCTCCCCCGCCCTTTCCTATCATTTTATTGAGGTTTAGAACTAGGTAAGCCTATAAATAAATGCATATGATCGATTTGCCATATTTAATTAGATATTGTTTTGATTTTCTTACATTTGCTAAATTATAATAATGGCTATTAGGATTTTAACTGTTTTTAACCAGTTCTCATTGGTAGATACCATTACCATGTTCTCCAGGAATATTCAAGGAGCTGGAGGCCAACTATAACCTCAACAGCTCAATTTTCGAATTTCAAACATGAGAGAATCCATCACAGGGCTTTACTCTTACAAACATGGAAAAATGTTCTGCTATCAATTTTTTTAAGACAAAGAAATGCTACTGAAATAATCCCAATATCTAAAAAATATATTTTAATATCTATTTGCATTGGTTTAAATAGTTTGTAAAATAAAGTATATGAACTATTTCATAAGATTTCATAAATAGGCCTGTATATATTTTATAGTATTTTTAAGTTAAGAAACTTGGCTATAATGGCCTAAATGTAATGGAAGTAACCAGAGTGTGGATAGGTTAGATTGTTAGGAGAATCTAACAGCATGGAGTAGCAAAATTTCTCATGGACGATTTATGGTATTTACTACTAACAACTGGAGTCTGCTAAGCTTAGTAAAATCAAGGAAGGAAAAAAATGAGGAAGGGGAATAGGAGTTAAAAGTCCTTTGTGTATGTATTTTTCATGGCCACTCTTTTTTACTTTTTGGGGTAGTTTATCATATGCCAGTGTGTTGTGTTGTCTTTGCTACACACATGAAGGTAAAATTACAGTCTGTGGTCTGCAGGTCATGAAACATTCCTTGCAAAACAAAATTGTTGTATACTCTAAAAACTCTAAGAATACCCTGTAATATTTCTTCAAACAGTATATGCAGGAAAAAAAGGCTCTTATCTATGTATATAGTAGTTGGTTCATGACCCAGAAAGAAATAAACAAAACGTCAGCACTGTTATGGATACATCATGGCAGCTCAAGCAGCTCCTGATGTCTTGTTGGTGGACTGATGGCATCAACCCTATGAGACCATATCTTCTAGACTCGACATGGGACCCATTTGTCCCAAACACCTGTCCTGCCCAAGCCTCTCCTTTCTCAGCAATCCTGTCTAGCTTCCTTCTGATTTTCCATCTCGATTAACCATCTCACATCTGCCTCTGTAGCCTCATCAGGAGTGCAGATGTTCAAGAGCCTACTTACTTCCTTTGGTTGTTTTAAGTTTTACCTGCTGCTCAGTAAGCTTTTTCTGTATTTCATCCGAGTCACAGGAATCATAGACTATGGGCTTGGCCAGCTCTGACTCGATGTGAGCCAGCCACGTCCTCAGGCTGCTCATGTTCTTATCCAGCTGCTGTACGGCAACCAGGGTCTCCTTCAGCTTCTTTACCCTGTGGGCAGAGGAGAGACTTTACCCTCAGTGAGAGGCTTCACTCAAGTGTTTCTTGTGGGCAAAAGTGAGCACTGGATTTAAAGCTAAGATGCCTAAAGCCAAAGTCCAGCCTAGCTCAGCCACTCAGTGTCTGGGGGACTTCCGGCAATTGCACACCCTTCCTGTGTCTCTGTTTCTTCATCTATAAAAATGAGAGTAAAGAAAAAATATCTGTGAGATTTTAATGAGTTGAATAATACATGGTCCATGGGAAACATTCAATAAATACCAGCTATGATGATGCTCTACATAGTATAATGATATAACAGTGACAGAAACCTCAGTGTCATAAAAATTGTTATTGACACACATTATATAATTTATACTCCTATGAAGAATACCTGGGAGGAAAAAATGAACATTTCCAATGGATTGTCACCAAACAAATCACAAATTCACAGTTCTGATTACTCCAGCCCTGGTGGGATGTATTTCAGCACCCTCGTGGCAGAAACTCAGTTAAAAGAAGAAAGCACACTTAAGATGAACCATCAGTGAGTGATCATACGTACTTAATGCCAGATCACATCAGAGGAGCATTTGGGCTGCAGGTGGTAGAGGGAAGATACAAGGCCAACCATCGTCCAGTCTTCACCCATGAAGCCTTGTTCAGTGCACTATTTGCTACACAGCAGGTTTTAAAAAAATTTTCCCCGTTCTTTCCAGGAAAGAGTAAAAGCCAATTTGCTTAAGACTGCTACTTAGATCTAACAATCATGTGTGGATATCCTATGTGTCAGATGCAGGGAAGACAGAATAAATAAGACTTGATTATTTTCCTAATGAAATGTACAATCTGACTCAGAATCTGGAGACAGAAACAATGGAATATAACAGTGTGGTAAGAACTAAACTAAAGAGATGAACCAAGTACCCTGGCTAATAAAAAAGGAGGGATTGATTCCATTTGGCTGCTTTCAGTAACCATTCACTCATCCATTCCCCATTTGCTCATGTCTGTATTCCTTCTACAAACATCTATGATGCTAGGTAGACAGGTGTTAAGGGACAGAAATACAGTGATGAAGTTTCATCCCTGCCACTGAGGAAATGAAGTAACATTAGAGCTGCATCTTGAAAGAGGTGGATATAAGCCAAGCTGAACATTTCTGGCCTAGGAAACATAGAGAAGAAGAGAAGAGATTCTGAAGGCACAGTGTTATAATGTCCAGGGGGCTGGGGAGGGTGGGAGGGTGGGGAAGAGAAGCAGAAGAGGGTTGCAGTTGCACTGGGGCAAGACAAATGGACAACCTGAAGTAACATTATACAGGTCTGTGGTAACATGACAAAGGCTTTGTGTGCAGTTGAAAGATAAATAGGAACTTTGCCAGGATGTGTTAGCCAAGGAATGATAGGATCTGTCCTGATTTTGAATGTGTAAGTTTGAAGTGAGGTTCATGTGGAAGTCCACTCAGGAAGTCAACAGAACAGCCCAAGCATCAAAAGCCTATAGCTTGGGGGTGTTACACGCAACTGATAAATTATTGAACACTACATCTGAAATGAATGATGTACTGAATTTAAATTAAAAAAAAAAAAGCCTATGCTTGGGAAGCCAGGGATAGAGGTGAGGCGGGATTGCTAACTTCATGAACTGACATGAGAGGAGGCAGAAGGAGTTAAAAATGATGTATTTTCCAGCTAGGTAACTAGATGGATGCTGCCATCTTAGAGAATACAAGATGAGGAGCCAGTTCATGAGATTAATGGTATAGGAAGTTTACAGTATGATGAGTCTGGGGGATAAGGTAGACATGTATGAAAGGTTCTTAGGTTCATAGGTCCAGAGGAGAGAACGGAGTTTATTCCATTGCTTTAGGGATTGTTGGCACAGAGTGAGGTCTATGAAAGGATGTGTTTCATCCTGAAAGGGAATGGATGAAAAGAATGGATTTTAAAAGGCTGGCTAAAGAAGGAGGAATCAGAGACAATGGGAGAATCAGAAAGGAAGAAGGTGAACCAGGAAAGTGTGGCATGTAACTAAAGACAGGAAAAGCTTCAAGAAGGAAGTGTGGGTAGGGGGATAAGATTGAGGTTGCTTAAGCGTACAAACTTACAACAAGTAGTAAGTAAACTAGTGAGATTTAATGCATGAGAAATGAATAAAAACAACAATCTTGTGCTGGAATTATGTAATGTGATAAATACTGATACAATGGTAACCATATTATAACCTATAAATGTATCAAAGCACCATATTATATACCTTAAATTTATACAATGTCATATGTCAAATATATTCAATAAATTTTTTTTAAAAAGTGTTGGTTTAACTAGAAAAAAACAAGTGTTGGTTTAGTGTTATCTGAATATCCCCTTGATTAGATTCATCTGGTTTGCCTCATATAAATGCAGACCACCAGCTTGATTCCAGGCCAGTTCTCTTGAATCAGAACCTTTGGGGATGTAATCAGGGAACCGGCACAAGAACTCCAGATAAGTCTTGTACATACTAAAGCTTGAGGACCACTGTTCTACTTTGTCAATGCACAGCAGGATAGTATAATGAGACCTAAAAACAGTGCACTTGGGTTAAGAAATACACTTATTGGTAAAGCAGTGTGTTAATTATTTTTAAAAATTAGGCAGTGAAGGTGAGTAAATATGGCATGAAATCTGTGGAATGATGTGGCTACAAGAAAAATTGATTTTTTTGTTTTGTTTAATGTAGTTTAGTATTTGGAATAACTTTAGAATTTTAAAAAAAGATTTATTTAGTTATTTTAGAGAGAGAGAGAGTGCATGTACACAAGTGCGGGAGGGGTAGAGGGAGAGGGAGAGAATCTCAAGCAGACTCCCTACTGAGTGCCTAGCTCAGTCTCATGACTCTGAGATCATGACCTTAGCCAAAATCACGAGTCAGAAGGTTAACCGACTAAGCCACCCAGGCACCCCAAATTTGGAATGTTTTTAAGAAGAAAAGAGAGGGAGACGGAAAGGAGGAGAGAAATGACAGCTGAATGCAGATGATGGAGCAAGGATGCAGAGGAGACAGGGTCAAGGGCATAAGGCAGGGGTAGTTTTGAAAGGTGCAGGGGGTAAGCAGGAGTTTGGGAGGGACACAGCTAGTATTTCTCAGCTCCATTATTATCAAGTAATAGCTAGCAGCAAAAAATCCATTACTGAGTTCCTGGTGCAGGTCTGACATGGCTGAGTATCCATAGATTGCTCTAAAGAGAAAGGTGATGGGGGGGTAATGAGCACATGACCAATGATTTCCTGGTACAGTCCTATTTAAAATTCACTTCTGCTTTTAGACCAGGAATCCTGCCTCAGGTTCAGGAAATGTGGTCACCTTAATGACGGTGCTTTATAATATAGATGAATGCAGATAAGCAAAAGACTTCAATGTCTGAGGTGTCAACTTGGCTCAATGGAAGAGGTATCTATCCCCCCCCCCCCAAAAAAAAAGGTCAAGAGCTACACGGCTTTTAGAACTCTAGGAATGTGATATATTTCAAGACAGGAATCTGAAATAGCAAGTTCTAAGACTAACAACTGACCCACAAAGTCATCAAGTATTTCTCAGCTCTGTTACTTTCAGGTAGTAGAGAGGTGATTCTCAAGCTGGGACTGTTACAGGATCACTTAAGGGTGCTTTCAAGACCCAGATACCAATGTCAACTCTCTTCCTGCCTCCCCTAAGGACTCCCTGGAGGACTCTGATAGGCTGCCTTGGTCAAGAGTCATGCTCTGAAGAAAATGTCTCATAACCGCTCTTTGAGCATTTTCCTTTCTTTTTAATGACTTAAAACTGATATCACCATTTCTATGTTTATAAACCAATGTTTCTCTCTCAAATGAAAATCTAAGCATGATACAATCTCTTCTTTTTGCAACACAGATGCTTTTAAAAGGATTTTCACTATGATTGGTTATTAGTAATAATACCTGTATTTCATTAATTATAATAGTGCCTATATCTGAAAAATGTTTTCTGTTTATAAAGGCACTCTTAGGCATTAGCTTATATTGTTTCTGAAAAAAATGTGTGTTTAAAAAATTACATTCATATGCCACAATATAGTCTACTGACAGGAAACCAAAATCATGTGTTGCTCTGTTTCATGACTCAGAATTCCATTCAAGGTAAGACTTCTCTAATTAGCTTTGTAAAGTACAAATTGTACCAGCCCCCAGGGAACTTCAAATATTGGCCTTGCATAAAAATCCCAAGAATATTTACCTACAACCTACTTACATGTTTTTCACATATAAGACAAAATTCACTTGCATGTCGGTCAGTGAATAACGGTTTTAGAATGTCTCCTAGGTGCGAAGCTCTGGGTACACATTTTGCAAATGATTCTGATAAGGGCTCACAACTTGACATGATCCTGGACATCCTGCATTAGTAGCCCAAACTAAAAGGACAATCTACAATTAATAAACACATGGGAACGGGACTACAGAAGGCTTGTTGCACTGAGATGCCTGTCCTGTTTTTACCTCTGTAAGAAAGTTCTTTTGGGAACCTCTGCCACTGGACCAGCTTCCTGTCTTCAGACTTGGTAGGATCTGCATGCTGACCATGCTTTTTGGGATAAGGTTTTATAGGAACCTCAAAATATTACCAGGATTTTGTGTGGAGCTAGAGAGCGGAAGAATACCTCATTCAGTGCTTGCTTCCTTCTTTCCCTTATTTTTAACTCCCTGGCATTGCTTATACACCAGTTCCTCTCCTCATGTTAAATTCCTTGGAAAACTGGAACTGTGAATTTCTACTTTTGGTTTTCCCTTCCCCTGCAATGCTACATTCAGTGCTTGGCCCAAAGTTGGGCATGACTTAAATGCCTGATAAACATTAATAATTAGTATACTTTTATTTGGTTAGCATATTTTATTTTTAATTTAGTTGATATTAAATATATACTTAAACTATTCCTCCAAGACCAACATTTGCAAAAGGACTGTCAAGTACTAAAATTTATTCATTTTCTTGGTTCAAAATTCACTTACAAAAATGATCAAAAGAGCTAAGGCACAAAAGAATGTAAGTAAACATTGTTCCACTGGATATTGTCTACACTAGTCAAATAATTTACAAGATTAGTAATCTTGTATAATATTGAATGAGTTCCAATAGTCAGAGCAGTTAGTGTGCAATATGTCAAGGGCATCGTGACATGGAAATGCTTATTCATATAGCCCATTAGGGACAAGTTCCTCCTTCAAATGAATGTGTAAATCTTAGTAAAGTCAATGGGAGTGAACATTTAAGTGGTTTTCCTTTCTCATTTTTTAAAAACATGTATTTGGGTACAAATAGCACAATGCATTGTGAGTGTGTTGGGGGGGTGCAGATGTGAGCTGAGGGGAAGTGGGTAGTTAAGCCCAAACATCTTCCTTGAACCAAGATTTGCAGGACATGGATCTTAGTTTCTTTCTTTCTTTCCTTTTTTCTTTCTTTCTTTCCTTTTTTCTTTCTTTCTTTCTTTCTTTCTTTCTTCCTTCCTTCCTTCCTTCCTTCCTTCCTTCCTTCCTTCCTTCCTTCCTTCCTTCCTTCCTTTCTTTCTTTCTTTCTTTCTTTCTTTCTTTCTTTCTTTCTTTCTTTCTTTCTTTCAAGAGAAATGTCCCATATTTTTTCCATTATTTCTTTAAAGAAAATCCTTGGGTAAAGTGTCACAATATTGTTATTTATCTATCACTGTAAGAAGTTTGAGCAACATTCTTTTTGGTAGCATCCAGGATTATAATTCAAAATGGATGTTTGCAGATGTTACAAGTCTGGGTAAGTTTAGCAAGTCTTGTACATCCATAAGTCCCTACAGCTGATGAGTCTCTTCACAGTCCATTGTGCCTCATGGGATTTTACCTTCCTGAGTAGGATTCTACTACTAAATCTAGTTGCATGAATATCTATATATACACATATACACAACATGTATATATTTATCGCTACTTTCCTTCAAGCTAATTTAGTAAATCCATTAACCAAAACAAAAAAATTCATATTCTGAATTTAACAGAACCAAAAGTACCATTAGTAAATCCTGTTCACCAGTAGGAATTTATTCGGGGGATGTTATGGTACAAGAATAATATTTTTTAAAATGGGTTAAATTTTGGGATATAATGTTAATATTCTAACTGAAAAAAAATAATGAAATAAGCATTTGCATAATGTACAAAATTACCATTTTAGATATAAATCTTTACATTTTGCACATTTTAAAACCTTTCTACAAGTCAGTGACCAAAACTTAGTGATAAACCTATTCAGAAACAACTTTTTCTCATACACAAAACCTCCAGGCCCCCATAGTATGAGCAGATTTTTATTTAGTAAAGGGAAAGCCTTCAGCTACAAAGCTGCAACTGTGCTAAGGTTGAATTTCAATTTTATCAGGAGCTTATCCTTTAAATAGCAGATGATGGACCAACTGGATCTTCTTACTGGGTCTCTTTTAAATCTCTTTCCTGTGTCTCAGGCTCTCTACTGTAGCATTCCCCTTGTATGACGCATACAGTCCAGAGACAACTGAAATACCAAACCATAACCAAGTCCGTTAACCTTTCCCTCCGCATGCTCAGTAGGGGGGACAAGAAAACAAACCGATAAATAACTCTTGGGAGTCCATGGCCAACGATCTACTAACACCAAATCATCTCCATTTAACATTGGCAAAAATGATTACGGATTAAAGATCCAGCATCTATCCTATGAACCCCACGTAACATGAAAGCTATGCACAATGGAAGAAACTCAAGGAGATGCCTGCCTTGTGACATCGCAGTTACATTCTGGGAGATCTGCATCCACACAGCCGTCCTCTGCCATCCTCAGGGCACACAGATCTTCTGCCACCACCATGAAGCTTCCAGCTTGCAAAAGTTAGGTCTGCAGAGTAAAAGGCTAAATCCTGTGTGGGGATGAAAGTTTCCCCTTGTCTGCGTATGGAAGTATGAAAATGCTCACTCTAAACAAATGTTGGTAGGTCTCTGCCTGATAATATGACACTGAGCAGTGACAAGTGGTCATGTTTCTAAATAAAACCTACATTCATTAACATGTGCCCGGCCTGATCTCCTGGAATGTAGGCCACGAGTGTAAGAAGGGGAAAGGCTCAGTGTAATCTGCAAGGAGGGGGAGGCTTTCTAAAGAAAGAAGGCTCTCAAAAATAAGGCCGCTGCAGACACTTTGCCATTCTGGAAGGACAGGCAACTCTTCCTGTGGGCTGTTTGTTAAGTTGGAAAGGATTTCTGAAAAAGACAAATCACTCAAATGCAAACAAAAACAAAACCTCTACAAGTACAGCAAGTTGTGGTAGCAAAAAAGAACAACTCTTTTTTTCCTTCTGTTTGAAATGCCAGCTACGGTGGTGTAAGTAGGAGTTTTCAGGGGTTGTTTGGGAAGGTGGGATGGAAAAGGTATTCTGTAGAAAAGTAGTTGGTCTTCATTTTTGAATAGACTGTTTAAGCAAGAAAAGTAATTGAAGAAATACTATTCTTCCCTTACATATTCAAAACCTTTGTCCTTTTAAAAATGATGTAAAGTGATAAAAGTAATATGTCCATTTTAAGGTAATAATAAAAAATATGTTCATTTGCTTGGTGGGATTCAGAAAACTTCCTTTGTAATTTTCAAGAGTTTCAAATTTTCTGCACTGAACCTATATTAATTTCATAATTTAAGCTTTTAAAGAAAATGAGCTCTCAAATTATTAATTGCTGGTAATTTAATAAAATATGATGAATGCTGACTGCTTTAAACCCTTTTCAGATCAAGGTATACATACACACAAATAGATTACAAATAAATAAATAATGAAATTTGCTAAGTTTTTTTTAAAAAGCCCTCTATGATGAGCTGCAAAATAAAACAGAGTATTTGGGTCTGATTGTATGAGATAATTAATTTTAAAGCAGGAACATATTTTCTTTTTTAAAGGCAACAAACCGATATTTTACATAATAAATTATTTATAAATAAAATTATTTTTCAAATCCTGATATTTAAAGATATTCTATTGTGAATTCTTTATAAAGCAATCACTCTTCTAAAATATTATTTTTAACAATGAGGAAGATAAACTTATAAGCTTTGGTTAAAGGACTATATTGGTCATGATTCCAAAGCAGTAGGTATATTTATTTTTTCTTGATTATGACTAACATTTCTGAAAATTTGAGATCATTAAAAAATTGTACTGCCATCATTTTCCTAGTTCAATTCCTTTTTACTTTATTTAATTCTCCTCATGGGCTCAAATTTTGTTCCTATGCTCATTATCATTAGGACAACATATTTATTGCAACAGATTAAACATAAAGCACGGCTCTAAAGACACAGTTACTATGATAGTAAAATGGTAATATCAATGTCAATGGAATGGGAGAAATATTGGATAAATCATGGTATATTAAAACTATGGCATACTTTGTAGCTCTCCAAAAGAACAAGATTGCCACATGTGGCATTTTGTAGTATGCATGGCATTGACCCTTTCCCCCTGCATTGTCTCTTTGGAGATATGGCAATTATTTTAATGAATATTTTGAAAATGAGGAATCTAGGGCTCAGAAAGGTTATGTAGTAAGCCCTAGGTCACACAGCCATAGCAAGGTGGACCAAATTCAGGACTCTTGATCTGTTCTGTGCTATTTACATGCTTGAAGCAGCAATACATTCCTGATCCTGGCCAGTTTTCCGAATTGACCCCCATGAGGTAATGGCAGCCATAAATTCCAAGAATCAAGTTTTATTTTTCCTCTAGTGGTGGTGGAACACCTGTGAAACCGAAACCTGTTCTAAGGGCAGCTGATCCAACTTCACAAAGCTATGCATACACGGTTCACCTACACAGCCTCTAAGCTCCCTCTGGGCTGAGAATTGTCATTCGCTGTGTGCTGTGCTAAGTAGTTTACAGGGACTTTCTCATTTAGTTCTCCTAATAACTGTTTACACCTGTGGTTATTGAGGTACTGAGAAGGTAAGGAACTTGCCTAACATCCCATTGTTGGCGAAGCAGAACAACGCAGTAATTCAGGCAGGTGAGGCCGTAAGTGCATGCTCTGCTTTATTATTTGCATTTGCGGCACTTTTCAACCTGTCTTAGATTGGAGAAATGCAACAAATACTGGATTGACCATTATGTGCAAGGAGCTATGTTAGGTTCTGGCTTCATACAGATACACCTACACTATAGTAGAGAGAAGAAACTGTAAACAACTGATCGCATAAGAGACCTATTACAGCAGGGAAATTCCATGGAGAGCACAGAAAGCCCGCTGAGAAGGTAAGAAGAATCTCACCCAGTCCAAAGAAAAGGAAGACCTTAACGAACAATTAGGAATGGGCCAGGCCAGACAGGGGCAGGAGAGTGCGCAGGCAGATGCGATGGAGGGAGAAGACCTGCGGTGAGTCATGTGTACACTTGCTCCATTCCCTTACTTGGTTAGGTGCCATTTCCTCTCCCACTTTTACATTCCCTAGAGCTGGTGTCAGCCAACTATGGCTAGACACCTGTTTTGGTAAACAAAATGTTATTGGAACCCAACTGCATTTTTCTGTTTCCGTAGTGTCTAGGGCTGCTTTTGTGACATGGCAGAGGGGTTTCAGCAGGGACCATTTAACCCGCAAAGCTGAAAATATTTACGAGATAGTCTTGTGCAAAGAGTTTGCCAATCTCTGCCCTGTAGCAGCATCCACAGTACTAAATATGCAGGAGACATTCAGTGATTTTTTATTTTAAATTTTTTAATTTTTTAAAAATTGTATTTGTTTTTTACTCTACTTCTATGTAGTTTTTAAGGGGATTTTAATAAATACACAGTTTAAAAGCAGCCAGCTGCAAAGGACCACAGATTGTATGATTCCATGTATATGGGCTGTCCAAAATAGATAAATCTGTGGAGGCAGAAGGTGACTTAGTGGTTGCCTGGGGCCAGCAGAAGGAGGGAGAGTGGAGGCGAAAAAGGTGAGTAAGGCATTTATTTGGGGATGATGAAAATATTTTAAAATTGATTGTGGTGATGGATACACAGGTCTCTAAATATGCTAAAAATTACTACATCATATATTTGTGATAGATGATTTGTGTGATATGTGAAATTATATCTCAACAAAGCTGTTATTGGAGAAAAAGTATGCTTTTGTTTTGGTGATGGGGAGGTAGGTTTGGCAGATGCAAGAGGAATATCCTTATGTTAGAGAGTACAGTTAATTAAAAAAAAAAAAAAAACATAATTGCAACAGAGCACACTTGAGTCTGACCTTCCTAGATACCCAAATGGGAAATATTCAATAAAATACTGTCTAGTATAAAAAGCACTGAACAACTAATTCTAAACGACAGATTTCCTATTATCCTGAGCTCTAGAAAACTACTATGTGGGTTTTTTCATAGGGTTCACAAGCAAAATGAGAGCCAAAATCCCAGCAGACGGTTTTACAGAAAGTAAAGTACACCAGTGACTGTTTCTTTTGTTGACTGTTAAGGAAAGCCAAGGGCTCAGAAATGCTTTCGCCAATTGTCTTGGCCAGTGTTGATCAACAACTTTCTGGGATGAAGAAAATGTTCTGTATCTACAGTGCCCATAAAGTAGCCATTGCCCTCTTATGGTTATTGAGCCTGGGGAAACGTGACTAGACAACTGACTATAATTAAAATTAAACAGTAATTTAATTAAATCCCATTTCAGTTCATTTAAATAGCCACAGGTAGCTAATGACTGCTATATTAAACTGAGCAGGTCTAGAAAATATGGACAGGATACTAGAGCATTAACCACTGAGACATAACTAAGCAAATTTTGTTGTCCAAAAAACTGACAATTCTTAGTGACAGTTTAAAAATGCAATGGAAAACACATTTACTTTGTACTCATAATGGTCTAAGCTAATCCACTAGTGATAGGAAGTTGGCTCAAAGTTATGCATTCTATTTGTATGCAAATAGGGTTATTATCAGTAAATCTTCTTTCTTTCTTTTCTTTTTCCTATTTATGTTAGCTGGGAAACTGTTTACCTGAAAACATGATCTTCAAAAATGACTTCTCCATTCCCACACCTCCCAATATCAAAAGGCCCAACTAAGTTGTGTTCTGCCTTAATGAATCAGTGTGAAAAAAAAAAAAATAGTTGGAAGAGCTAAGAGTGGTGAATGGGACTGAACCATAGAAATCTGATATTTGAGCTGGCTGCTCATAGTTGAAGATGGGGGTGGAGGACAGACATTTAGTTTGTGTACTCTCAAAGCTCAGATAAACAAGGGAAAGAAAAGTAAATATGAAGACCAAGTGTCATTTAGGAGAGGCTTCAAAGAGACTTTGAATCCAGTGTGGCATTAAACTCTAAAACAAGTGAATGGTCAACACATCATCTGGTATACTTTGGAGTGAGGCAATCAGAAATGGACAACACATCTACAAAAATCTACATCTGTATATGATGAGACTCTACTAAAATAGAAACATATGAGCGTTTTAGTGACTTTAGTGACTATAGATCCAAAAATATTTAATTGGTTCAACTTTACTAATGTGTTTTTGGAAAAATAAATAACATTTACAAAATCCTCACTTGAATAACAGAAAAGTTATTCAAGTTAAACATAACTTTGAGGAGAAATCACCTAACTCATTTGATGTAATGTTGGCTAACAGCTGGGTATACACTAAGCTAGCTTATGAATAAACTATATTAAATTCAATTTAAAACATCTTCAACATAGTGTATCCCCCATTCTATACCACTGAACCACTAAAGATTAGAAAAGAACATTAACTAGTTTAACTGGATTACATGGCAATGCAAGCCAATCCATGAGTCATAATCTGACCAAAAAAAAAAAAAAAAAAAAAATCAAGGGATGTTTACCAACTGGGTGGCTTCCCTAAGAAGTGTATTTATAGTACAAAGGGCTTTGATTTGTCCTTCTGAATAAGATTTGGTTATCACAAACTGAGAAGTGAAGCTAAACATAGCAATGGGGTTCCAAAACCTACATATGCCAGAATATTTGGAAATTATATATATTTTGAGCTGAACCGTATGTTTCTGTCCCTTTGTAATAGCTTTACCAGGGCATTTAGCTTGTCACTTTACTTGATTTCTTTGCATGTTTATATGCCCACCATGAACTCCTCAAGGAAAGGGGCCTCAAAATATCTCAGAGCTGCTGTGAGCACTTTACAAAGGACTAGGAAATTAGATTGTTGAAATAATTACAGAATCTAATTTCCTTTTAATTGCATTCTTTAGAACAGGGACAGGAAGTCATAAAATTGGCAGACGGGAGCATGTAGTGCTCCAGAGCATGGGCTGCAGTCAGAGTGCAGGCTCTGCCCCTCAGCAGGTGTGTAACCATGGGCAAGCCTGGGTGTCAGCCTCTGCATCTGGAAAATGGGTATAATAAGAATGCCCACCACAAACGGTATTGTGAACAGGAAATGTGAAGACATATATGAAGCTGTAGCATGGTCATTGACACATACCAAGTGTTCAATAAATGTCTGCTATCAGAGTATTGTTACACATTTGAAAATTGGTAAACATTTATTCCATTTTTGTTTCATTATTGCTAAAATAAATCATAATTTCATCTTCTTCCTAAATTGGCTTCTCTCTGAAACTCCCTTGGAGAAAAAAAATATACTAGATATTTTCAGAATCAACATATGGAATTTTTGCCCATACACAATTTTTGTGGGCACACAGCATTCAAAAAGCACTATTTCATGCCCACATTCATGCAGCATGGCTGAGGAAAAGAACCCAGATTTTTAAAAGTGTATTCTCAGTTAGTTCCAAATGGCTGTGAATCAGAAGTATTTGTAACTTTCTACCTCTCCTAACTGCCGTACAAAAGAATGTCCATTCAAATATTCAAGTATTCATTCATTCATTCAAATATTTATTGAGCCCAAATTGTATTCAGTTACTGTTCTTGATGCTCATGATATATGGTGGATAGATACACAAAGGTGCCTGCCCTTACAGAGCCTATATTCCAACATAAAGCCAAGTTCACCTGAAGTAAAACACTTACTTCGTCATTTGCTTTATATCAAACAACATAGTATCTCATTCATTATATCAGACTCTATATTTTTAATAAAAACCCTTACATATTTTTTCTTTCTTTACATTTCTGTTTTCCCTAACCTGCCCTTCTGCAACAGAAACTGAATATAATATCCCTCTCAGATACAAAGCGGATACTTATTAAAGCTAAAAACAAAATTGCAATAATGCAGATTATTTTAAAACTATGCTGAATGGCAATAATTAGCTTTATTCCCACTCTCTGGTAGCCAGAAATATGGTAGGAAAGTAATTTTATATATATCTTTTAAAAAATTTTTTGCTACTACAGACAAAAGTGCCCTCCATGGATACTAGTCAGCAGTTTTACTTCCTTCCTCATAGAAGGATGCATACCCATGAAGCCCTGAAATAAATAATTTTTTGGGGGAATGGGTTTTGTTTGGATATGACTTTCTTTCAGCTGAGTGAAAACACCACGGGATTTATTAAATAAGGAGAATTTCAAAGTTAATGAAACACATTTATGAGAAAAGCTAAACTAAAATGGCAGGATAAAGAACACACACAGAGAGAGAGAAAGTCATTGGATTATCTTGAGCTGCAGTGAAAGATGGACAAAATGTTTTAAAATTCTGCACACATGTCCTATTGACCAGGATCCTTTTTACCTGGCTGCCATGAGATCCAGGAGATGCTGCCACCGGTCATTAACCTTTCCGAGTTTGTATTCAATCTCAGAGGCTTTGCTTTCATGGCTGGCTCTAGCAAGTCGTTCTCCCATTTGCTGGAGCTGTATTTTGTTCTCTTGGGCAACAGCAATTTCCTCTTGATAATCCTGCATAATAAATAGCAATCACGGAGATCAGAAATCATATTTTTAATGCATTCAGCCTGGCTCTACTAGAAACATGATAATTACTATTTTCTATTGCTTGGAATAGTTTAGACATGAGGAATACTGTGTGAATATCAGTCTATGTACACAAGAATTAGTGGTACCTATTATTTTCAGTATGTGCATAGACTCTAAATGGAATTTTCAAAGAGATCTTCTTAAAGAGAATTGAGATATTTTTATTTACTTAAAATGGGCATTAAAAATCAATAATGGTATATAAATAGAAATAAAAGAAGAAGCTTGAAGGATTTTAATGCTGGGAAATTATACCTTATTTTTATAATCACCAACCTGGTGTTATATTTAGAATCAATCCTTATAGTTGCTAAGAGGCTTAGAATATGTGTGTGTGCCTGTGGGCAATGCACAATTATATATGTGCAATTGACATATATGTGTATTTACATGTAAATGTATATTATGTGTTTCTGTTATTTGTGCAGAATGCTTTCAAAAATAATACTTTCATTTTAATGAGCTATCCTCTATACAATGTCAATATTTTACAAATAAATCAATGGAAAATTAACTCAAAAGAATAATAACCATTAGTCTTAGGGGATCAGTGGGTCTCACACCTTTTTCATTTATCCAGTATTCACTCCTCTTAAAGATTGTTTTGGATAGGGAAACACTGGCTTCATATGCAAGACAGAGGCCTCCAATGGTATGGTCTAAGTGATGATGAATGGACATGCCCTGTGCTCCTCAACCCTCACCACCTGACCAATGATCCTCTTACTCTTGCCACAGTGACAGAAGCCAATCTTCAGAATCACTTTTTCTTTTTCTTCATTTTGGAATCAAACTTCTGTCATGCCGCATATATTATCTTAACAAAATAATATACAAAGCTTAGAGGGTCATGGGCATTTTAATGCTCTCTTGCTCTAAAGTTAGTATGGCAATAGGGCTATCCTTTCAAGTCAGTTATCAAAGCAAGAGGCCCTCTAAAAATGGAGAAGCCAGTGTAGTTTTATTCTATCTTGGTGTTGAGTGCTCTTTTTAGGCCCAGAAACCTCACCCCACCTCACCTACCTTCCATTTTATGTTACTTCACCACAGTGGGATTCAATGGCCAATATGCTAGATGCACTCACACCACGGAGGCAAGCTCATAGAGATGTCTTTTTAAATCTCATAATTCATTTTATAGACAAAATAGTATAGCTAATATTTTAAAGATTATTTCTGACATTGTGCCAAAAAGTAAAACATAATTAGGTGAAACACTAAAGTTTTTCTAAATTTTTTTTGGTTTTTCTAAATTTTAAATTGTAATTGTATTTTGTCTAAGAGAGAGTTTTTTCCACACCCCCAAAATATGCATCTTAAATTTCATGAAGAAAATCAATAAGAATATAGATACACTTATCCAAAATTTATTGTATAGCAAGCTTCACTGTAATACCTATAGTATATTGTGTCCAGTAGAGCATTTCCTGATATCCAGAAATTATTACTGCAAGCTATTAGCAGATGTTATAGTGAAATCTGTATTATCTTAGTTCACATTTTAAAGGTTTACCATATCAAATATACAAATGCTTATTGCTAGAATTTGAACATTTTAAGTGGAAGTCTTAAAGTTATACTACATGTTGACACTGGAGTTTTTTTTTTTCTCTTTATGCGTATGCATGGATAAAGATAGTTTTTCTTAATAATTATTTATATTTATTTTAGAATTTTAGAATGAATAAGGCTATAATCCATTTATTCAGTAATGACTGAGTACTTATAAGAAGCTCTGAGTTCAGGAGATACAAGAATAAACAGACAAAGACACTTCCAGCAAAGCTGACAATCTAGTAGGGCATCTACTGTACAGAGATAAAAAATAAGTAATGAGGGAAAGTATGGTGGAAGCCAGATAGTGATATGTGCTAATAAAGAACATAAACTAAAATAAAAATGATTAACTGTTCAAAATATGGAAGCACTATTGATATCACCAAAAACATTTTTAAATGCTAATAAATTTGGTCAGCCCAACAGAGACATGAAAAATGTTCTAGAGCCAGATGATATATAAAATAATTTAATAGTCATACATAACTTGAAAATAATATGAAGCAAAATCTCAGGGAGGTTTTTGTTCTTTTTTACCTTAAATTATTTATTTATTAGAGAGAGAGCACACAAGTGGGACAGAGGGGGAAGGAGAGGAACAAGCAGACTCCATCTGAATGAAAGCCCAAAGCAGGGCTTATCCCATGACCCTAGGATCCTGACCTAAGCTGAAATCAAGAGTCTGACACTCAACTGCTCAACCAACTGGGGTGCACAGGGAAGTTTTTGTTCTTTTTTTTTTAAGATTTTATTTATTTATTTATGAGAGACACAGACAGGCAGGCAGAGACATAGGGCAGAGGGAGAAGCAGGCTCCCTGAGGGGAGCCCAATATGGGACTCGATCTCAGGACCCCGGGATCATGATCTGAGCCAAAGGCAGACAGACACTCAACCACTAAACCACCCAGGCACCCCAGGAAAGTTTTTATTCTTGCAATTGTCTGTGCATAGTGTTTTATAGAGAAAATGTCAGTTTAATGAATCCTAAAAATTTTTTCTTTTGGTTCCTCTCTAGTGATTTTACCTCTTTAAAAACAAAAAAACAGGACACCTTGGTGGCTCTGCGGTTAAGCATCTGCCTTTGGCTCAAGGCATGATCCTGAAGTCCCTGGATCAAGTCTCACATGGAGCCTGCTTCTCTCTCTGCCTGTGTCTCTGCCTCTCTCTCTTTCTCTCTCTGTGTCTCTTATGAATAAATAAATAAAATCTTAAAAAAAATAAGAACAAAAAAACACAAAAGAAAACTAATACACATAAATGATTCCTTCTGAACAGGTAGCTAAAACGGGAAAACACTGAACATTTATCTATCAGCAGATAATTTACTTCATCATATCCATATATATTGTATATAAAGGAGGCCTTTCATGCAAGTTTATTTTGTATTAAAAAGATAAAACATTTAAAAGATAGTACTCCTTTTACAGGAAAGTAATTTAATAATGAGTAAAACCATATTTTATACCTGTTAAAAGTACACCTAAGTGTTATGAAGAGTAAAAATATACATAGTTAGGCATCCTGTACCTTCTTGAGCTTTTCTATCATATCTTCAATGAGGATGTCTCCATTTTGAGAAACTTTGCTTTCCATCTGGGTCAACCATTCACAAAGTTCCTTGTTCTTTTCACTGAAGACTGCCCATTCATTCAATCTTTCACTTACTTGCTGCCGCCTTAAGGAGAGCTGAAAAGTTTAAATGGGAAAAAATGTAAAAGGATAATCAGAGTACAACTTGTACCCTGGGTCACGGGGGGTGGGGGGGGACCAATAAACTGAGTTGGGTGGAGGGAAATAAGCAACAGTTGTGCATGTCTTTAGGTACTGTTCCCTGAGTTTGAGACCCAGGAGGGATCTCCAGCAAGCTTTCACAACAAGGACCTGCTAATGAAATGCCAGTGGGAGGAACCCCACCCTGTATGTCCACCCCTCTAAAGAGCTGCATGCACCTTCATTTATTCAAGGTTCCAAGCAATCAAGCCTCACACTGAAATTAGTTCTATGCAGATTTCTACAGCAATATTTTTTTTAAAAGATTTTATTTATTTATTCATGATAGTCACACAGAGAGAGACAGAGAGGCAGAGACACAGGCAGAGGGAGAAGCAGACCCATGCAGGGAACCCGACGTAGGATTTGATCCCGGGGTCTCCAGGATTGCGCCCTGGGCCAAAGGCAGGCTCCAAACCGCTGTGCCACCCAGGGATCCCTCTACATATTGAATGTACTTTTACTAAAAGATAAGGAAGAGCTAGGAAAGAGGGAGGGATAGAAAAAGAAGGAAGGAAAGAAGGAAAAAGGGGAAAAAAAAGGAAGAAAAGGGGAAAGGAACAAAAGAAGGGAAAGAAAGAAAAAAGGGAGAGTGAATTGAATCTCAAGTGTCTGGAGAGTGGAGCAGAGGCGCACAGTGCAGAGAAGTCTGAAGTGGAAGACGGATCCCTGCTGCTCAGCTCTATACCGATCCTTTTACTTTGAGCAAGTTCTCTTACTTCTCTGCCTGCTTTCTTTTTTATTTATTTACCTTTGTCTTTTTCATTTCCTTCTTTTGCATAATGACTTTATTGAGATATAATTCACATACCATACAATATTGCTTAGCATAATGTTTTCAAAGTTCATCTATGTTGCGGCATGTGTCAGTATTTCACTCCTTTTAATTGTTGAATGTATCCCATCAGATGGATAGACAACCTTTTATTTACCAATTCATCTATGGATGGATGTTTTGGTTATTTCCACTTTCTGGCTATTATGAATAAGGCTGCAATTGTACACTTGTAGACAAGTGTGTGTGGAGACACATGTTTAGTTGCCTACGGGGTACTTACCTATGAGTAGAATTGCCGGGTTACATGTTGACACACTATAGAGTGTCTACCAATGTACATTCCCACCAGCAGTAAGGTATTCATTTCTCCACATCCTCACCTACACTTACTATTTATCTGTCTTTTTGATTTGGTCATCCTAGTGAATGTCAAGTGGTATCTTATTGCTATTCTGATTCATATTTCTCTGATGACTAATAATGCTGAAAATCTTTTCATGTTTCTTGGCCATCTGTATATCTTCTTTGGAGAACTATCAGGTCAAATCTTTTGCCCATTTTTGAATTGGGCTGGGTTTTTTTTTTTCTTTTTTAGCATTGAGTTGTAATAGTTCTTTATGCATTAGAGATACAAGGGGTCTGTTTCTTATCTCTAAATCTAGAATGTTCCAAAAAAAAAAACCTAGAATGTTCCTTTCCAGTATTTTAAAATTTTATGATTTCATAATACCCTTGTTTTTGCAGTGCTGCTTACGATACTAAGAAATATTTTTAGTTAAGCCAAGCTACCTGTTAGCAAAATATAATGTGATTTGACTGGCAAGAAGATGATCCTTTTTTATAGATGTTCTACACACTCATGTTGATAATGCTAGACATTCCACCAGTCATCTCATCGCATTAAACACCTACCTCAATTTTCTTTTCTTCCACCACCATTTTATTATGAAAAACATTAGACATACAGAAAAGTTGAAAGAACTGTAATGGTAAGCAGCCATAATATACTCCCTAGGCTCCAAAATTGTGAACATTTTGCTACATTTTGCTTTAATACATATATTCCTTTATCCATCAGTCCATTTTACTTTGTGATACACTTCAAGCCAATTTCCTTTAAAAATGAAAATATTTCTAAGGTACCTTACACTTTCTAGTTAGCAATTCTGCCTCAGATTGGCTCTGCTAATGATTAGGTAAATAATAGTCAAGGTCCCACATAACCCAAAATGTCTATGATTCTATATCTGAGAAAATACCTGGTAATTAGGCTTTGAGAGCAGGTTCCCTATGCCTGGGCTAGCTCTCATCATAGTGAGGTGCTCAGATAGTGGGCCCCATAACCTAACATAGTTTCTAAAATGTCATCATTACAAATTCATTCTTTTGAATTATGATCTTTTAAAATACAAATTTCTCTGAGTAGGGTGACACTGATGCATCCATTAAGTATTTCCCCATTAGTAAAAATCAGCTTGTTTTCTTTGAGGCAGAAAAATACAGAACAACCAAAAAGCAGTGAATTTACTTGGGGTGGGTACTGGTAGGAATGGAAAAGGCTAAGAAAACATAGGTTAAAAAGTTTTGGAGACAAAGTTCACCTACAATAAGCTATATCAAGACAGCGCTGCAGTTAGGAGCACAATCCTTCCAGTACTCCCTACCTCTTGAACTCTGATAGCAGAGTGTATTCTGATCTTCTACAGGAATGCTACGATTTGGAATTTTGTAGTGGATATGACTTCTTCCCTCTCATTCACATAGCATCAGAGTCAAGAGTGTGGCTGGTCATTAAAATTCTGGTTCAACTGATGTCCAAACTGAAACTATATTTTCATAATTGGGACCTCTGAAAGCAACTGTTTTCTAAGAAAAGACTAAAAGCCCCCACCCTTCAGATTCAACATTAATAGTTATTGCTCTATGTATCTCCTTCTTTCCTCTTTCCCCAAATCATCCATGAGTAAGGATGAATTCTCGGACTTTCCTCAACAACATCTTCAGGGAAGATGACCACATTATAGAAAAATATTATCTATTTCTTTGAGAGGTGGGTTTTATTTTTTTAATATTTTAAATTTTTTTATTTTTTTTGAGAGGTGGGTTTTATTACCCCCATTCCAGAGAGAAGGTTAGACAAATTTGAGATATTTCTTTCTAGTCAGTATGAGACAGAATGAGCAAAGCTTGAGTCTTTGATAGAGGCTGTGATATAATACTATGATCAAATATCCAGAGGTACCTGAGATTCAAAAACAGTCTCTATTACTTACTAATGATATGACCAGGGCAAGGTTACTTATCTTCTCTATGTCTCACTTGCTTCATTTATAAATGAATTTTATATCTGTTCCAAATTTCATTAAGCAAATGTTTATTGTTTGCAGTAAATAAGTATCTACGATGTGCCAAGCACTGACATGTGTCCTGGGATAATAGGCTTATAATAGAATGCAAACAAGAAATTAATTTAAGAAAATAACCAGTACATGCTAAAGATTTAACAAAAGCTGGCCATTAATATACTACTACTCCTCCTCCTCCTACTCCTCCTACTCCTCCTACTACAGGACATCATTTGAGTTTTTTTTTTCCATCATTTGAGTTTTTAACATTTTTTCCACCTCGACACCCATGTATTCAATACCTCCGCTGAGCAGCTTGCATATGTATTTCTGGTACTTATCACACACCATGGAAGTGTTACTTTCATTTGCTCACTGTAAAGCAACAGCTGAAAGAAGAAACAGGTAGACCACAAACACAGTGCAAAAGCTTCTAAAAAGATTTAAATTCTCAGTGGAGACAGCTTTTACCTTTCAGTTTATAAAACTAGTGTTTAGGCTATATGATAAGTGAACATTACCACCCCTTTCTTCGGGTTTAACTGAAACCCTCATATTACTTATCAGTTTAGCACAGATTTATGTTTTCTCAAGAGTATAAACACTCTGCATTGTTAATAGCTGGCAAGTACCAGCTGAAACCTCCAGAGTGTGAGGCAGCTGAACAGGAAATACATCCTTTTCTACTTCAAATATTTTTGCCTTGACAATTTGAAAAACACTGAGCAATTACAATGATGATGTATTTATATCTCAACGAGAATTACACACGGATCTACAAACCCAAACAGGAATAAAAACAAATATAAGCTATGGCTGAATACAGACACAGCAAACTGTTTGGGGAGTCTATTTATGAACAGTATACTTTTATACGTCAACTCCCCTCTGAAACATTTACTTACACCGTGTCTTCCTCCTCCTCCTTGGTAGTCCCAATTGCTCCTGCCTTCTCACCCACTGCTTCAATTGGAATATGAACAGACTACCGGCTCTTTAATAGCGGATAATGTCAGGTTTAAGTAAAGTTTTTAACTTTTAAAATGAGACCATAGGCTCAAGCTCATTTCCTTTTGTGGTTTCATACTTGACAGAAGAACTCCGGAAACACTAACTCAAGAACTAGTAACTAATTTATATTCTCACTTATAGTTATATCCTGGCACCTTTGGCATGACTACTCCGAACTCTAAAATCTCACTGGATTAAATAGTATTTTTAGGTTGAAGCAATGTGAGATCAGTATGCTTTAGCTTCATGCCTTAAGACATTCAATTTTAAAAAAAAAAAAAAAAAAAAAAAAAAAGACATTCAATTTAGAAGTTTCCAGAAACTATGTATTCAATGTACTTCCTCTTTTTTTTTTTTTTTTTTTTACTTAAGTCTTAGTCTACTCACAGGTGAAAGGTATTCATCTCTTCATGGCATATCATATGATCAATAGCATCCTTCAAAATGTATTTCCAAACGGATATATCTAAGTCTCGTGAGCAATTTTAAACATGGAAACTTTGGCCCCCTTTTTTCTTTTTCCAGCTTTACTAAGATATAATAGACATATCACACTGTGTAAGTTTAAGGTGTATAGTGTGGTGACCTGATGCACATTTATACTGTGAAATGATTACCACAAGATTAGTTAGCACATCCATCATATCACACAATTACTATTTCTATGTGTGTTGTGAGAGCCTTTAAGGTATCACTCAGCCATAAAAAGAATGACATCTAGCCATTTGTAACAACATGGATGGATCTTGAGAGTATAATGCTAAATGAAAGAAGTTGGTCAGAGAAAGACAAATACCATATGATTTCACTCATGTGGAATTTAAGAAACAAAACAAATGAAGAAAGAAAAAGAGATAAAAAAGAAGAAGAAGAAGACTCTTAAGTGTAGAGAACAAACTAGTGGTTGCCAGAGGGGAGGAAAGGAGGAAAGGGTGAATAGGTGAAGGTGATTAAGGTTATTAATTATAACCACTTATATTGATGAACACTGAGTAATGTACTGAATCACTCTACTGTATACCTGAAACAAATATAACACTTTATATTTATATTGGAATTTTTTTAAATAAATAAAAATTTAAATAAATTTTTAAAATATCTTTCCTCTTAGCAATTTTCAAGTACATGATACAGTCTTATTAACTAGAGTCACATTCCTATACGTTAGATTCCTAGAACTAATTCACTTTATAACTAGAAGTTTGTAATCTTTCTACCTCATGGCATTTTTACACAGGACTGGTTTTCCTAAATCAAACAAATATTGCACAATTATAATCTTCCTAACTTCCAAACTATTCAGAGACTATGTCATTATTTTACATTTAGAGGAACACAATGACATAAAATAAATGCCCTAAAGTCTTCTTTTAATTATTAACAGTATATATATGAACACTTACTTAGCTGTTCTAGGCACTGGAGAAAAAAGGAAATGGTCTTCATTCTTAGGGGTCTCATAGTCTTGAAATAAAGTCACAAACATTGGGAAAAAAAAAAAAAGAAGAAGAAGAAGAGAGGAACAATGCACCATCAAATGATGGCACAGGCCAAAAGGGAATTGGGGAATAGGAAAATACTGAGGTCTGAGCATCTCAAAAGGTGACATTCTAGGGATTGTGGCATTTGAAAAAAGGTGGGTTAAAATCAGAAGGGAAGAAATAGTCAGTCTAGGCAGAAGAGTGGTCTGAGTAAGGTCTGGGGGTAGGGCAGTTCATGACAGGTTTGGGAAGGGAATGGAAGCCATTATTTGAAGTGTTACCTCTCTGAAAGCTCTGTAGACATCAATTAGCCAGAGAAGTAGATATAGTATAATTAATTTCACAGGATATGCTGAAAAGTATTGGGTCATGAAGTAGTGCTAGATTTTTCTCAATTTTAAGAAAAACAAATGAATAAGGCTCATAAAAGTAACCAAACCACTGCTGTGATCATTTTCCATTATTTGTAACCACAAATTATCTTTCACTTACATGAAATACCCTGATAAAGTCCTTCCATTAGAAAATTATGTGAGAATTTACTGGATAGTTATGTATTGATTTTGGGTTGAATAATTCAGAGAAGAATAAAATATTGTGATTAGCATTATCATATTGCATGTGAATTTCTCACTGTGTTCACTAAGAATATGAAGCTCCATGAAAAATGGCTAAATTAATTTTGAACTCAAATTACTCACATGTTTATGAAAATCATCTCTTACACTTCTCCCTTTTCCAAGTATATATTCAGAAGAAATTGTTCACACATTTAGGAAGTGTGCTCCAGAGTTACCCTCTGGCTCATGGTCTGAGAAATATCTTGGTTTTTATCTAAACACAGAGAGAAATTTACCTAACAACAAATTTCTTGTTGCTGTCAAATGAATCAGGAGGCTATAAGCCTCTTAATCTCTGTTTAATGTTTCCTGAAGCATGAAGATAAGTATCTCTAAAGTCAGGGAAAATGGGAGGGGAGGACGGAAGAGGAGAGAGCTCTAGATTAGCACACTTGGCCTGAAACTAGAGAGGCACGAAGAGACCCCTTCTCAAGAGCTCCTTCCTCATCCTTACAGCACTTGCTTCTCCCCAGCCAGCTCCTCTGTCTCCTCCTCTGCCTTCACTCAAGCTGCAGCCGCATCCAATCCACCTGCTTGCTCCTTCCACACCAATCTGTCTCTTGTGCTCCCTGTCTCAGTGCTCAGCTGAAGATTTATCCGCTGCAACATGTGTGTCCTTTATTGCCTGCAGTGCACACTGCCCTGGGTTTGCTTACACTGCTGTACATTGTTTTAGCTTGTTAGAACCAGTTCTCTTCATGGCATAGGTTCTTCTGGACTGGTTTTAGTTTCAGCTCTGTTGTTAAATCGATGGTAGGAACACTTACTCTAGTTTATGAAATTCACAATTAGTGTGACTGATTCATTTACCAAACATAGACCACAGCCTCTCATGTGCCAGGCAATGCAGTCAGGTGCAGCAAGGGACATGACTGACACACACCCAGCCTCCTGGAGGGGATGGTCTCAAGGTCCTCAGTCAGAGCCTGTTCTTCACTTGTGTTTAATCTATGTTATGTTATTAATCTATGTTATTCTTCTTTGTCTTTGATTCCTTCTCATTGTCTTTCCACCAATCTCTTCCTTTCATTTCAAAATCAAAATCCAATCTGGGATCCCAATTTTAAGGTACAATGCACAAGAAAGGTACTTAATAAATGAATCACATGTAACTAAAAATGCCAAACACATGAATTCCTAGGAAAAAAATACTGTAAATCATTAGCCACAGTCATTCCAAATAAAAAACCATTTCCACAGTATTAGCTAAAATTGCAAATAAAACAAAGGTCTTTCATATGTTCAAAGTAAGAAACAGACCATCAGTACTTAGCAAGACTACATCTGTGAACCAAAAAACTATTTTCCCTCTTACAATATTATGTCAGCCAGTGAAAGGGGCAGCAAGAGAATTCAGTTGAGATGCATCTCAAATATAATGTTAATCTACAATATTCTCACAAAAGCCAGAGTTCTTCCTCCATGTATACTCTGAGTTATAGAGTCGATACAAACATGGGTCAAGCTATTTGACATTTCAAGTCATCTTCCAGTTTTCCACCTTTCTGAGCTAATGCTCAATGTAGAGTTTGTCTTACCTGGTGGCACAGTTCTTCCCACTGCCTTTGCAGAAGCTCCATGCGTTCATTCAGGATGGAGATATCATCGGCGCTGATGTAGGCACAGAGAGTATCCTTCAGCAGTGTCAGCTGAGCCATATCATCTGTCCAGCTCCCAGCTACATTTTCCAGCTCCTAGATTAAAAAAAACAAAAATGTGAATACTCACAAATATCTATCATAAACAATTTGTGTGTGTTAGGAATCTCCTCATCATATAATTATCTTTCCATCGCTTTCTATTTTCTATTTGAACATCTCACTTGGTTTATTCTATTTGCTCTGGTGTTGTCTGACACTTTGCCAAGTTCTTCTGATAAAATCCCAGGTTGTGGGGTGCCTGGGTGGCTCAGTTGGTTAAGCATTTGCCTTTAGCTCAGGTCATGATCTTGGGGTCCTGGGATCATCTGCATTGGGTTCCCTGCTCAGTGGGCAGTCTGCTTCTCCCTCTGCCTCTGTTCCTTCTCCCTGTCATATTTTCTCTCTTTCTCTCTAATAAATAAATTTTTAAAAATCATAAAAAATAAAACCACCCAGGTTGTTGGAAGAATCTTCCTATGATCTATTTACCTTTTAACTGATCATTGTGGCTCACCTTTTCTTCTTCCTTTTTTTTTTTTTAAGATTTCATTTATTTATTTGAGAGAGAAAGAGAGAGAGAGAGAGAGAGAGAGAGAGAGAGCATGTAAGAGCAGGAGGAGGAGCAAAAGGAGAAGCAGACTCCCCACTGAGCAAGGAGCCCAAAGCAGGACTCAATCCCAGGACCTTGAGATCATGACCTGAGCACTTGAGATCATGACAGGCACTTAACTGAATGAGCCACCCAAGTGGCCCCCTGGCTCATCTTTCCTAAATTGAACTTTCATTACTGCATGATCTCCTTTACTTTTAAACTGATTTCATAAATTGCTAATCCAGCCTTTATTTTTGTCCTGGGTTATTGATCATGTTAAAATATTTTCAAAAAACCAAACTTCTAGGTTAACTTTCATCTTCAAACACTATGCATTTACATTCTGCAATATCAACTTAATATAATCGCTGAATTGCTATTATTACTCAATTGAAAATAATGGACTGAATTCATTTCCTGTAGGAACATAGACTTCTTCAGGTTACTAAAGAAAAAATTATGTACTCTGTCCTTTTGGGAAATGATTTAAGAAAAAAATCCATAAAGCAATATTTGAATGAGTTGACATTGGATTTTGCAATGCTTTGAACCGATGACCAGTTTTGCAATTTGTATAACTCTTGCTTTTTGCCAGCTGTGGATGCTTTTAGATTCTGGCTAATTTTGTGTATAAATAGAGTATTTCACATGGCTTTTTCCTTCTCTTTTTGCCTCTTCACACAGGATACAAGTTTCCAAAGGCAAATGCAATTAACAGTAGTGTTTGAGGCTAACTTCTCAGGCAATTTAGGCAGATGAGGTTTTAGTCTGAATTTTCCAGGTAATTGCTTTGTTTTGCTGCTAAGGGTGGTTTAGGGAAGAGTAGCAGAGAGCTGGACCAAAATGCATCCTTTTAATCTCCAAGCTTAATAGCCGGGTATGTTTATAACTGTTGTATTTTGGGTGATGAGGTCCCATGGTAACAGCATTTGGCTGAAAGACCATCCCGGTGGAGTAAAATATGCAGTATTTCTGCTTATATTTGTACACATATTAAACTGTCATGCCAATGTAAAGATTTTCCCCTTTCTTTCCAATTTCTAGCCCCTAACTCCAACATCAGACATAATTCACAATGTAAGGATTATAAAAGAAACAACAGCACCACCAAAACCAACTGTTTCAGACTCACAGACTCTATTAGATGAGTCTATATGGTAAAAATACAGCCTCTGGATTCAGGAAGCCTTGATATTTACTAACACTGAAACATTATTAAACTTCTAGAAGCCTCAGTTTTCACATCTGTAAAAGGGAAATAACAGACTGTCCTCATGAGTTTGTGTTTCTGTCAACTAAGACAACACTAGTTTACTGACTGGCACATAAGAGCAGCCTAATAAATGCCAATTTTCTTTAATCACTTGTTATAAATTTACAATCACAGATTTAAAACAAACTTTTTAATATTTGCATACTTCTGAACTTACATCTCAAGATAATATTTTCCTCACCTGCTATCCATGATGTCATGTATATTACCCCTTTATTTTTCCTAAATCTGCCTCTTCTGAGTTTCAAAGGATATCCTTAAATTTTAATACTGAAGAAAAATTCTTACATCTACGCTTTTTATGATTTCAAGACTCCTTTAAAAATTAATTTTTCCTTAATGCTTATGACTTCTTAGCCAGAGTGAAGCAGAAAACTTCTGATTAAATCCAAATCATTTAAGTATATGTGAAGTTTCTTTCTAAAAGATTTATTTATTTATTTATTTTAGGGGGAGAGTGGCAGAGGGAGAGGATCTTCGAGCAGACTCTCTGCTGAGCACTGAGTGTGGAGCCCAACCTCACAACCCATGTGATCATGACCTGATCAGAAACCAAGAGTCACAGAGGCTTACCCAATTAAGCCACCCAGGCACCCCAGTACGTGTGAAGTTTTACAGCATTGCTCCAGAACAATAATTTGCAAATGATTGGGAAACACAGGGACGTGTATTATTTGGGGAGAAAAAAAGAGACATTCGTAAAGGCAGTTTTGACTAGATCTGCATACTGCTTGACAGAGAACTGCCGAACACTTCACTTGCCTATATAGGTATGAACAGAACGAATCCTCTGCCACCACATCACGTTAATCTCAACGAGCTCACGATGCAGGGAGTGGTCTATATTAGCTCCTGATTTGCTTTCAACTGTGATTTGAGGTGTTGCTCATGATCTCATAAATAGTTAGGGCCCTGATAACTGAATGACTGTGTGTCTCCTTGCTATTTGCATTCCTATTTTCCTTACAGAAGAGCCTACAGGGCAGGGTGTTCCCCTAAGGACCACTGTCTGCAGCATTTCCAGGCTGTCAGGACTAGACTATTCTGCTAGAACAACTCTCCAGTACAGACGCTTTAAAAAGGATTGTGTTTATTGCTTTCGACCCCACTTTTAAATATCTTTCAATGCTGTGTTTTATATTTCTCAAGATATAAACCATAAGCCAGTCTAATTTCATCAACCACAATAAATCAGCAAGCAAGCCTCACCAGAGTTGTCTGCCCTAATGCAATATCCAGGAACTTGTACCAACATATACACTGCTGGAGCAGTTTGACTAGCTTATGCTTTCAAAGGCAATACCACAACAGAAGCGCACAGGCCAGTGACAGCTAACAGCTCAATCCAGTCAGCTACCTTGCAACGCATTTGCTCTGCATGCAGCTCCTCATGGTGATCTGGAAGAGGCTGAGAAAGCTTCTTTTTGAAAGTTCGTAGTTTCTCCAGAGAATCAGCTATTCCGTTCTCACAGTTTTCCCAGTCCTGTAATGGGAGAAGGAAGAGATTTCATGGCTTTGTTTTTGTTTTGTTTTGTTTTGTTTTGTTTTATAAGAAACTAAAACAAAAGATCCACACTCTTCTTAATCCCAGAGAAACAATTAAAGATTTGTGGGGGGTCCACATCCATTGTCATGTAGGCAGCATCAGAGAGTTCAACACTTACTCTATGTGACTTTAAGCAGGTAATATGCTATGTCTCAATTTTCCCTATGAAAATGGGCATAACACAAACTCTATAATTGTTGGAGGGCTGGAGGAAGCCATGGCTGTGAACACACTAAATACAAGGCCCAGAATATTACAAGTAATCAAAATTGTTATTTGCATCTGAATCAATCTGCAGAGGTAAGAAAGTAATCACAGTATTTTGCCTCTTTTCTAACCCCACTATTAATGTGTCTACACTACCTCGGATGTTCTATAAGAGATCAAAAAGAGGATATGGAAATTCTTTCAGGATGAAATGTAAAAATAATATAACCCTGCCTCTGATTCAGCTCATTATATGAACACTATGAGGCACATACATTTGATTTGTTACAGAAGTAGAAATACACAAGTACCAAAGGCTGGCAATGGGTGGGCTTCATCTCAATATGCTGAAATATGTATCACAAAAGGGTAAGTATATAAACACCTAAAAACTGAAACAATCAATGGATGAAGAGAGGTAAGGCAAAATTTAAAAAATATACATCTAGTATGTCAAATATGAGTGAGTGCTCTGAAGAAGAATATAGCAAGAAAAGCAGTAGAGAGTGGCAGCATAGACCGGTAGATCTCTACAGAGTGACAAAGAAAACATACATTTATGTGGTTATGTTTTGGGTGATTACATACCAGACCTGTAACAGTGGTTTATTCCTGTGGAAGATTACAGGATTTGGTTGTGGTATAGGGGAAATTTTGTTTTTTGCTTTACATATTTCAATTATTATCTGATTTTTTAAAATCAGACACATGTATTTCTTTTTAATTGAAAGAAAAAATTAAAGGAATCATAATGCTTTATATAATTAGACCTACAGATTAACTCCTATCCAGTGTCTCAGTGAAAATTCAAATTAAATTCATCTAAACAGGGATCCCTGGGTGGCGCAGCGGTTTGGCGCCTGCCTTTGGCTCAGGGCGCGATCCTGGAGACCCGGGATCGAATCTCACGTCGGGCTCCCGGTGCATGGGGCCTGCTTCTCCCTCTGCCTGTGTCTCTGCCTCTCTCTCTCTCTCTCTCTCTCTCTCTGTGACTATCATAAATAAATTAAAAAATAAATAAATAAAATCAAAATAAATTCATCTAAACAAATCTCCTTAATTTCACCTATGACCATCCATTCCTGTCCCCCCTTCCTAGTAACCCTTCCCAGTAGCCACTCCCTGCAACTTAAATTACTGAGCTCTGAAGAAAGACAGAATTGCTTTTAGTAGTGAGCCTGGTGGCAAAATTATGCCGCATTTTCCTTCACATTACCTCTTCCACCATTACCAGTCTTTTCTTGGCTGGGCTCTTTCTGTCTTTCTCTTCTGATGCTTTATTTTTAGCACGGCAACCCATAGGTGCTATGACCAAAACTGTCTTCTGTTAGAAGTGCTGACAAAAGTGTGTCCCTATTCAAAAGGTCTTTTGGTTTCTAACTGAACTGAGAATTTGGCCTAAGGTTCATTTCTCTTAAATTCCTTCAGGGAACTTCCTAGAGTACATAATCACATTCCCTCTTTCCATTTACCAGAAAACACACTAACTGTCTGTCTTGGACAAATTTGTTCTAATTCCCCTTTGTTAAAGTACCTCCATGTTCCCAGGCTACAATTAGTTCATCAATGTTAAGCATAGTGAGATCCTTTTACTAAACTGAACAAGCATTCTCAATGAAATCATCACACCCTCTGAAACCCATCAACATGCCATCAGTAAATCTCCACTGATCTAAAAGAGAAAAGATAAGTTTCTTATTTTTTATAATAAAATTAAGAGGCCATAGTGAAGCAGGTGAACATGCAGGCCACAGAATCATCATCACTCTACTTTTGGCATATTTACTCAGAGCATTAAGTCAAGAGCTAAAAATACATAAGCATTATGGCTGTGATATAAAGATATCCTAAAATAAAGAAAATGACATTAGAATATAGCTTCATAAATTCCTTCTTCGGCAAATGAGTCCTAGTTTATGATTTAAAATAAAATAAACTTTAACAAGAGAAGAATAAGGATTCCCCTTTCCAAGAATGGCTTAGATTCCAAAGCTATAACCCAGTCTTTTTACTACATGAATTACAAGGACATAACAAAATGTCATGGTCTGCAAACATCTATCAAAGTGGATGTTTTACACACCAGCAAACAGACTGGCAAGAAAAGCAAATGCAATGACTCAGCCATTTTGCCTTATTAAAGTCTTGGGAATCTGTCCAAAAATCACATCACAAATAAAGAAAAAATATATGATTAACATATCTCTACAGAATGAGTTACAGTGTTTTTAATCTTTTATTGAAAGTAAAAAAGAAGAAAAAAGAATCAGACATATTGTATTACGGATGAATTGTGCTGTATGCAAATAATAGTTCTTTAACAAATGCTCAGTGGCATTTTTGATTGATTGTTTCCTACACAGAAGGTAATATATTATTAAATAAAATTCAATAGAATAAATCCAATGGGTGTGCATACTTTAAGCATTATAAAAGCAAACTGTGTTCTTTTAACTTTAGTTACTACCTGTGATCCAAAAAAGCGTCAGGCCAAATTTAATAGATACTTTTGTTAAAGTGTTGGTGATTATCAGCATGTATAAAACTTTACTATTTATCTCTGTTCACTCTTTAATATGATGATAATATCAACAACGATGATTACCACCCTTTACCACATGCTCAATTTGTGCAGGTATTGTGCCACATGTTTACTTTCCTTATTTCATTAAATCCTCACAATGCCATCTGAAGGAGGGGTAATCATACCTACTGCCGCTCAGATAGGTTGAGATAACCAAGTTACTTAGTTTATTAAAATTTTAATTTGGGTTTATCTGAGGTCAGAGACCATGCCCTTTTTCTGATGCATTCTAATTATGTATTGAATATGGTACTGAAAAGTAAGGAAGAAAAGCATCTTGTGGGGGGTCTGAAACTTGCAGTGTGATCAGTATCCTCTCTGTATCCAACTAAAGGCTGAATATACCTCCTGAATTTTCTCTCATAGCAACATGCTTGGATAAACTAAGATGAAATCAAAAGTATCCTCTTGGATAAGTTTTTCCCTGCTATAAAATAAAAGATATCAATCTTAAAAACCACTTTAGAGTCTTAGATCAGGGAGTGGAATCTACTCTTTGCATTCCTGTTTGGATTTATAAAGTCATTGCATGGTTCTTGGCTTAGCACCGACCATTAATCAGAATTCATCACTTGGACAGTCTTATTAGACTTAAAAGTACTTAGCTGGGTGATTTTTCTGAAAGACAAACTGCTGAAAATCGAGAAACTTCTCCAGCTCATGCAAGACAGGACAAAGTCTTAAGACACAGGGCAGGGGATCAAAATACTGCAGGGTATGACTTATGGATCTTTGCACTGTCTGATTGGAAAGCTAAAAACAGGAGTAACAACTGCTTACATGGCTTCTTAAACTGCATTGCATCTAGAGGAGGAAAAAGCTGAACTTACTTTCAACAAGAAGGCCAGTTTTTTCTTCTGTTCCTCCAAACGCACGCTGGCTGATTTCCACTTCTCTTGGATTTCAGTGAGTTCTGCCTGCAAGGCAGCCTCAGCCCCACTGTCCGCTGAGAGCAGGAGCTGCTTGCCAGCCTCCACTGTTAGGATGTAGCTGCCTTGCTGTCGCAGGAACACTTTTTCTTTGAACTGAAAGGAGTCGTAGCTTTTTACTTTCTCATTCTTTTTTTCAGCAGTTCCCTACTACAAGTGTTTTTAAGTAACCCTACAGTTTTTCATACATAGCATGCCCTCTTTATCCAACATTTATTGAGCTAGTACTTTGGGTGTGAATGAAGCCCTGCATAAATGAATGAGAATTCATTCAGGATGAGCCTCGGGAGAGGTTCAGTTTCTGTGTTCAACTTAAGTACAATGACCGTGCAATATGGAAACTGCTCTAGAAGATTGATGTATAGGGAACACACTGTCACATGCTTCGTTTAAGTTTTATTAGGATCTCTTAATTTCTTCTGCAAAAAACATTTATGATGCTTGTTTGATACAAGCAACCCACTTCCAAGAAAGACCACTCCTCAAATATCTAACCCACATGGAAGCAAGATGAAGAGGCTTCATGAGTCTTGGAAAATATATGAACATGGCCAGATTAAGGAGGAGCTGGTGTGATGAGGGCCAGGAATCAGGGAGAGGAATCCTTCCACGCGGAGAAATGAAGATAGGCAAATTTACTATAGGAGATCAACAGGATGAATTTAGGACCTTGGATGTAGTTCTCAGGAGCTAGGATATATTATACTTGTGAAAGAGTGGCAAAAGATGACATGAGAGGGACACCTGGGTGGCTCAGCGGTCGAGCGTCTGCCTTTGTCTTAGGGCATGATCCTCGGGTCCAGGACCCGAGTCCACGGGTTCCCCATGGGAAGCCTGCTTCTCCCTCTGCCTGTGTCTCTGCCTCTCTCTCTCTCTCTCTCTCTCTCATGAATAAAATAAATAAAATCTTTAAAAAAAGATGACACGAGATGATACCCTGCATGAGAATTTTTTTAATAGTGAAAGTGACTGAGATTCACAGGAGAAAATTAAGTAGGGAAGTCATGTGTCTGGATTAAAACACTCTGCAGTAGAGTAGAAAATGAAATGGAAGAATGGTAAATATTGGATACACTAAGATAGGTTAGAAAGCTATTGTCTATGTAGTTAAGAAATCAAGAGCTTCCCATCTAAGGTAGTGTCAGTGGTGATAGAAACTGGAAGTGTATTAGAAAAGAGGAGGGAGAGAAAAAGAATATAGCTGTAGAGTGACTCTAATGTCCCTGACTGATAGACCGGATAGCTGGTAATGACATTTCCTCAAATTAGGGACACAGGAAATGGGACTGCAGGAGAATGGCTGGTCCCGGCATCACAGACTCTGCTGGAACCCATAGAATATATTATATCCTTGATGTATATATATATATATATCTAAACCTAAAAGGCAGTTGAATACATAAATTGAAAGCTTAGGAGGTGGATGTGACTAGGAGATACTACGTGGGCCCTTCTGTGCTGGTAGAAGGCCAACAAAGCCATGTGTTCATGGGGTTTCCCAGAGAAGCAAGGAGAAAGGAAGCTGCCAACAGTGAAGAGACCAGAAAAGACACTGGGGAGGACTGACTGGTAGGAGGGATCTGTCTCAGGGGCAGGGGACCCTGGTTCCCGGGGAAGACAGAAGGAAGCAGCCATACCAAGAATGGACAAAGAGTCCAGACAGGACTGAGACTTTTATCTTTTTCAGAATACTCAAGTTACACATTTAAATTGTTCATGATGGGATCCCTGGGTGGTGCAGTGGTTTGGTGCCTGCCTTTGGCCCAGGGCGCAATCCTGGAGACCCAGGATCGAATCCCACATCAGGCTCCCGGTGCATGGAGCCTGCTTCTCCCTCTGCCTGTGTCTCTGCCTCTCTCTCTCTCTCTCTGTGACTATCATAAATAAATAAAAAATTAAAAAAAAATTGTTCATGATTATGATCATTGCAAAGTGCTCCTTTCTTGGTCATTGTTTTTCTCTCCATGCTGGAAGTCAGTGAGCTGCTGGGAGGCATTGGTGTGGGCCATGGAGTGGCTCTGTGAGCGGCTGGGCCTGACCAGACTATCATCACTATAAAATCATCATAAAACGTAATACAATCATTTTATATGTTCCTGTTGATACTTTGGAACCATATTTGTCCTCATTCTAGTGTCACTCCAGGATCCTTATGAAGAACTGAGGCAAGGGTAAGGTGTACAGTGGAAATGTATAAGAGGTTTAAAAAGCATGTGTTTTGCACCTTACCTGCACTTCATCAAAGAGGGTCCTTGCCTGTTGCAGTGGTATTGGGACACTTCCGAGAGCACTCACGGGAAGATAGGACACTTCAACCAACCATTTACGAAGCTTCTCTGCCATCTCCCTGTACCGCTGCCACTGGCGAATCTGGCTGTCAATGATGCCCCTCCTCTGCTGGGCCCGGCGAATCACTCCCTGCCACTGATTGCTGAGAAGTGTCAATTTCAGGTTGAATTCATCCCTGGTACAGAAATAATTACATAGGGAAGAAAAATTGTTACCCTGGATGCATTTACACATCAGCCAGATATACACACTGTACATACACTTTATGACAGTAATAAACCTTGGGAAGTGATTTTAGGGCAGAAGTTTTGACAAATATTATGTCATAATCTGTTACTGGGTCTATTTCATGTGATTTTTGAAATTAATAACTGGGTCACCTAGGGGCCCCTAAAAATGTTTTTTAAAACTATACTCATAAACTTGATATTCCCTCACAATAAACAGCTCCAATCTTTAATGATTACTCCATATGTTAATCTAAATAATTTCTTCTACATTTTAAACCCACTTCATTTTGTTCTTAGAAATGAAAACTATCCAGTTATCACTGTCTGTATGAAGGTTGCCCATATACTTAGAGATAGTAATATATAAGTGTTCTCAATTTAAGGCTAAATAATCTCAGATCTTTTAGTTTGTTCATCCTTTATACCCCTGTGTTTTCCACCTTTAAAGAACATTGATAGTTCTTTATGAAGTTTTCTTTAAAATTCAATTTGTAGCTCTAGAACTGGTTTGTCTAGTAACAATGCATTTCTTTGTACATTAGGGTATTATTCACATTTTAATATTAAAGTGTAACATTACTTTTTTCTCTATTGTGTTAGTTTGCTTTTCTTCCCTAGATATACTATTCTCTTAAGGGTGGCTTCAAATCTGAGATGGACTTACTGTCGTGGACTCCTATATTCTTGTTACCTCCTATCATCTAGGCCTGCTGTAAAACCTTGCTTTCGTAACCAAATGTGTAATTGGTAACCTCTGTGTTTGAAAGGAAATTCTGATATTAATAACTAATTGCAATAGAACTAAACGTGATGGATTAGGTTCATGAAACTCTCCTAGAAGTTAGAAGTATCTATCATCTCTGAAAACATTTAACTCTAAGACTTGAGAATGTCCTACAACATGAAAAGTGCCCTGCATGCTGCTATCCCCACCAGACCACCATCCGAGATCTCTTTGGAGCCCTTGTCCTGGCTTTGGAGAGCTCAACAATCCTGAGCCACCTGCCAGCGTAAGGAAATACTTAATACATGACAGTGTCCTCGTGGCTGAACTTGAACTCTAAAACACAAAACTGATAAATGAACTTTTAATACACGATACGTTTGTAATCTGGGGCCCTCATGCTCTAATCTGATTTTTTTCTCTCTCTCAGCTTTCAGAATTATCCTCATCCAAAACTTCCATTTTCTTCTCTTTGGTGTTTTCCCTTAACTGTTAACATTTATAATTTAATAGATGTTGGCTTATACATGAATTTTAAATTTTGTTTTATTTATTGGCTTAAACTTTTATAATACTGTTATAGAGCTGACCAAAGGAGGATAAAGCAAAAGATAAGTTAATTGCATTTCAATTTCTTTTTATTTTGAAAGCCGTATATTCTCAGTAAAGCTCACATTTAAGTTTGGCTTACTTTGAACAGAATAAATATGGTATCACATTTTTTGTTCCAAACTTAACCATGAAAATCGTTCATGTTACTTCCAAAGAAATATCCACTTAAAACTGAAATTCATTCCAGAACACTAAAAAAAATCCTCTTAATAAAAATAGTGATTTATGTTCTTTTTTAAAAAATACTAATTATAATCAGAACTACTCGTTCTTCATATGGGAAAGATGTTCTTATGTAAATGTATAAGTTTAAATGAGGTTTGTACTCCAAATATCACTACATAAAGTAAGTGGGATGGACTAGATATTGTTCCTGGGAAATGTAAATATAGTATGAAATCAGCATTTCACATAATGGCAGTCAAAAGAGGAGCTGGATTTTACCTCTTCGTTTTTAATAAAGAGGTAATCTGCTAAGTAAATGAAGAGGAAGCCAGGGAGGAGGGGCAAGATGGCTAAAGAGTAGGGTCCCCAAGTCACCTGTCCCCACCAAATTACCTAGAAAACCTTCAAATCATCCTGAAAATCTACGAATTCGGCCTGAGATTTAGAGAGACCAGCTGGAATGCTACAGTGAGAAGAGTTCGCGCTTCTATCGAGGTAGGAAGACGGGGAAAAAGAAATAAAGAAACAAAAGGCCTCCAAGGGGGAGGGGCCCCGCGAGGAGCCGGGCTGAGGCCGGGGCGAGTGTCCCCAGGACAGGAGAGCCCAGTCCCGGAGGAGCAGGAGCTGCACCGACCTTCCCGGGCGGAAAGGGGCTCGCGGGGAGTTGGAGCAGGACCCAGGAGGGCGGGGATGCCCTCGGGCTCCCGGGGACACTAACAGACACCTGCGCCCCGGGAGAGTGCGCCGAGCTCCCTAAGGGCTGCAGCGCGCACGGCGGGACCCGGAGCAGCTCTGGGGGGCTCCGGCGGCGGCTCCGCGGAGGGGGCTGCGGGGCGGGAGCAGCTCGGGGGGGCTCGGGCAGAGGAAGAGGCTCGGTGCGGAGGGGCCTGCGGGGCGGGAGCAGCTCGGAGGGGCTCGGGCAGAGGAAGAGGCTCGGTGCAGAGGGGGCTGCGCGGTTCCAGGAGCAGCTCGTAGGGGCTCGGGGGCGGCTCCGGGGAGGGGGCTGCGGGGCGGGAGCGTGAATCCAACAGCGCAGGCTCCGGAGCACGGGGCGCAGGGACACAGCCCAGGATCCGGCCTCCCCCCGGGACAGGCAGAGGCCGGGAGGGCCCAGGACAGCAAGGACGCTCCTGCCCCAGCTGAGCAGATCAGCGGCCCCGCCCCGGAGCCTCCAGGCCCTGCAGACAGAGAGCTCCGGGGTTACTGCAGGGGCTGAAGCCAGGGCTGCAGAGCTGGCCCCGCCACTGGGGCTGTTCCTCCTGGGGCCTCACGGAGTAAACAACCCCCCTGAGCCCTGCGCCAGGCAGGGGCAGAGCAGCTCCCCCAACTGCTAACACCTGAAAATCAGCACAACAGGCCCTCCCCCAGAAGACCAGCTAGACGGACAAGTTCCAGGGGAAGTCAAGGGACTTAAAGTACATAGAATCAGAAGATACTCCCCCGTGTTGTTTTTTTTGTTGTTGTTGTTATTGTTGTTTTTTGTGTTTGTTTGTTTTCTTTTGTTTGTTTTTTTGTTTGTTTGTTAGGGTTTGTTTTTTTTTTTTTTTTTTTTTTTTTTGCTTTTTGATTTGTTTCCTTCCCCCACCCTTTTTTCTTTCTCTTTTTCTTCTTTTCTTTCTTCCTTTTATCTTTTTTCTTTTTCTCTTTTCTTTCCTTCTTTCTCTCCTCTCTTTTTCTCCTTTTCCCAATACAACTTGCTTTTGGCCACTCTGCACTGAGCAAAATGACTAGAAGGAAAACCTCACCTCAAAAGAAAGAATCAGAAACAGTCCTCTCTCCCACAGAGTTACAAAATCTGGATTACAATTCAATGTCAGAAAGCCAATTCAGAAGCACTAGTATACAGCTACTGGTGGCTCTAGAAAAAAGCATAAAGGACTCAAGAGACTTCATGACTGCAGAATTTAGAGCTAATCAGGCAGAAATTAAAAATCAATTGAATGAGATGCAATCCAAACTAGAAGTCCTAACGACGAGGGTTAACGAGGTGGAAGAACGAGTGAGTGACACAGAAGACAAGTTGATGGCAAAGAGGGAAACTGAGGAAAAAAGAGATAATTAAAAGACCATGAAGATAGATTAAGGGAAATAAACGACAGCCTGAGGAAGAAAAACCTACGTTTAATTGGGGTTCCCGAGGGCGCCGAAAGGGACAGAGGGCCAGAATATGTATTTGAACAAATCCTAGCTGAAAACTTTCCTAATCTGGGAAGGGAAACAGGCATTCAGATCCAGGAAATAGAGAGATCCCCCCCTAAAATCAATAAAAACCGTTCAACACCTCGACATTTAATAGTGAAGCTTGCAAATTCCAAAGATAAAGAGAAGATCCTTAAAGCAGCAAGAGACAAGAAATTCCTGACTTTTATGGGGAGGAGTATTAGGGTAACAGCAGACCTCTCCACAGAGACCTGGCAGGCCAGAAAGGGCTGGCAGGATATATTCAGGGTCCTAAATGAGAAGAACATGCAACCAAGAATACTTTATCCAGCAAGGCTCTCATTCAAAATGGAAGGAGAGATAAAGAGCTTCCAAGACAGGCAGGAACTGAAAGAATATGTGGCCTCCAAACCAGCTCTGCAAGAAATTTTAAGGGGGACTCTTAAAATCCCCCTTTAAGAAGAAGTTCAGTGGAACATTCCACAAAAACAAGGACTGAATAGATATCATGATGACACTAAACTCATATCTCTCAATAGTAACTGAACGTGAACGGGCTTAATGACCCCATCAAAAGGTGCAGGGTTTCAGACTGGATAAAAAAGCAGGACCCATCTATTTGCTGTCTACAAGAGACTCATTTTAGACAGGACACCTACAGCCTGAAAATAAAAGGTTGGAGAACCATTTACTATTCGAATGGTCCTCAAAAGAAAGCAGGGGTAGCCATCCTTATAACAGATAAACTAAAATTTACCCCGAAGACTGTAGTGAGAGATGAAGAGGGACACTATATCATACTTAAAGGATCTATCCAACAAGAGGACTTAACAGTCCTCAATATATATGCCCCGAATGTGGGAGCTGCCAAATATATAAATCAATTAATAACCAAAGTGAAGAAATACTTAGATAATAATACACTTATACTTGGTTACTTCAATCTAGCTCTTTCTATACTCGATAGGTCTTCTAAGCACAACATCTCCAAAGAAACGAGAGCTTTAAATGATACACTGGACCAGATGGATTTCATAGATATCTACAGAACTTTACATCCAAACTCAACTGAATACACATTCTTCTCAAGTGCACATGGAACTTTCTCCAGAATAGACCACATACTGGGTCACAAATCGGGTCTGAACCGATACCAAAAGATTGGGATCGTCCCCTGCATATTCTCAGACCATAATGCCTTGAAATTAGAACTAAATCACAACAAGAAGTTTGGAAGGACCTCAAACACGTGGAGGTTAAGGACCATCCTGCTAAAAGATGAAAGGGTCAACCAGGAAATTAAGGAAGAATTAAAAAGATTCATGGAAACTAATGAGAATGAAGATACAGCCGTTCAAAGTCTTTGGGATGCAGCAAAAGCAGTCCTGAGGGGGAAATACACCCAATACAAGCATCCATCCAAAAAGTGGAAAGAACTCAAATGCAAAAGCTAACCTTACAACTAAAGGAGCTAGAGAAAAAACAGCAAATAGATACTACACCCAGCAGAAGAAGAGAGTTAATAAAGATTCGAGCAGAACTCAACGAAATCGAGACCAGAAGAACTGTGGAACAGATCAACAGAAGCAGGAGTTGGTTCTCTGAAAGAATTAATAAGATAGATAAACCATTAGCCAGCCTTACTAAAAAGAAGAGGGAGAAGACTCAAATTAATAAAATCATGAATGAGAAAGGAGAGATCACTACCAACACCAAGGAAATACAAACGATTTTAAAAACATATTATGAACAGCTATACGCCAATAAATTAGGCAATCTAGAAGAAATGGATGCATTCCTGGAAAGCCACAAACTACCAAAACTGGAACAGGAAGATATAGGAAACCTGAACAGGCCAATAACCAGGGAGGAAATTGAAGCAGTCATCAAAAACCTCCCAAGACACAAAAGTCCAGGGCCAGATGGCTTCCCAGGGGAATTCTATCAAATGTTTAAAGAAGAAACCATACCTATTCTACTAAAGCTGTTTGGAAAGATAGAAAGAGATGGAGTACTTCCAAATTCGTTCTATGAGGCCAGCATCACCTTAATTCCAAAACCAGGCAAAGACCCCACCAAAAAGGAGAATTACAGACCAATATCCCTGATGAACATGGATGCAAAAATTCTCAACAAAATATTAGCTAATAGGATCCAACGGTACATTAAGAAAATTATTCACCATGACCAAGTAGGATTTATCCCCGGGACACAAGGCTGGTTCAACACCCATAAAACAATCAATGTGATTCATCATATCAGCAAGAGAAAAACCAAGAACCATATGATCCTCTCATTAGATGCTGAGAAAGCACTTGACAAAATACAGCATCCATTCCTGATCAAAACTCTTCAGAGTGTAGGGATGGAGGGAACATTCCTCAACATCTTAAAAGCCATCTACGAAAAGCCCACAGCAAATATCATTCTCAATGGGGAAGCACTGGGAGCCTTTCCCCTAAGATCAGGAACAAGACAGGGATGTCCACTCTCACCACTGCTATTCAACATAGTACTGGAATTGCCTCAGCAATCAGACAACAAAAAGACATTAAAAGCATTCAAATTGTCAAAGAAGAAGTCAAACTCTCCCTCTTCGCCGATGACATGATACTCTACATAGAAAACCCAAAAGTCTCCACCCCAAGATTGCTAGAACTCATACAGCAATTTGGTAGCGTGGCAGGATACAAAATCAATGCCCAGAAATCAATGGCATTTCTATGCACTAACAATGAGACTGAAGAAAGAGAAATTAAGGAGTCAATCCCATTTGCAATTGCACCCAAAAGCATAAGATACATAAACCTAACCAAAGAGGTAAAGGATCTATACCCTAAAAACTATAGAACACTTCTGAAAGAAATTGAGGAAGACACAAAGAGATGGAAAAATATTCCATGCTCATGGATTGGCAGAATTAATATTGTGAAAATGTCAATGTTACCCAGGGCAATACACATGTTTAATGCAATCCCTATCAAAATACCATGGACTTTCTTCAGAGAGTTAGAACAAATTATTTTAATATTTGTGTGGAATCAGAAAAGACCCCAAATAGCCAGGGGAATTTTAAAAAAGAAAACCATATCTGGGGGCATCACAATGCCAGATTTCAGGTTGTACTACAAAGCTGTGGTCATCAAGACAGTGTGGTACTGGCACAAAAACAGACACATAGATCAATGGAACAGAATAGAGAACCCAGAAGTGGACCCTCAACTTTATGGTCAACTAATATTCGATAAAGGAGGAAAGACTATCCATTGGAAGAAAGACAGTCTCTTCAATAAATGGTGCTGGGAAAATTGGACATCCACATGCAGAAGAATGAAACTAGCCCATTCTCTTTCACCATACACAAAGATAAACTCAAAATGGATGAAAGATCTAAATGTGAGACAAGATTCCATCAAAATCCTAGAGGCGAACACAGGCAACACCCTTTTTGAACTCGGTCACAGTAACTTCTTGCAAGATACATCCACAAAGGCAAAAGAAACAAAAGCAAAAATGAACTATTGGGACTTCATCAAGATAAGAAGCTTTTGCACAGCAAAGGATACAGTCAACAAAACTCAAAGACAACCTACAGAATGGGAGAAGATATTTGCAAATGACCTATCAGATAAAGGGCTAGTTTCCAAGATCTATAAAGAACTTATTAAACTCAACACCAAAGAAACAAACAATCCAATCATGAAATGGGCAAAAGACATGAACAGAAATCTCACAGAGGAAGACATAGACATGGCCAACATGCATATGAGAAAATGCTCTGCATCACTTGCCATCAGGGAAATACAAATCAAAACCACAATGAGATACCACCTCACACCAGTGAGAATGGGGCAAATTAACAAGGCAGGAAACAACAAATGTTGGAGAGGATGCGGAGAAAAGGGAACCCTCTTACACTGTTGGTGGGAATGTGAACTGGTGCAGCCACTCTGGAAAACTGTGTGGAGGTTCCTCAAAGAGTTAAAAATAGACCTGCCCTACGACCCAGCAATTGCACTGCTGGGGATTTACCCCAAAGATACAGATGCAATGAAATGCCGGGACACCTGCACCCCGATGTTTCTAGCAGCAATGTCCACAATAGCCAAACTGTGGAAGGAGCCTTGGTGTCCATCGACAGATGAATGGATAAAGAAGATGTGGTTTATGTATACAATGGAATATTCCTCAGCCATTAGAAATGACAAATACCCACCATTTGCTTCGACGTGGATGGAACTGGAGGGTATTATGCTGAGTGAAATAAGTCAATCGGGGAAGGACAAACAGTGTATGTTCTCATTCATTTGGGGAATATAAATAATAGTGAAAGGGAATATAAGGGAAGGGAGAAGAAATGTGTGGGAAATATCAGAAAGGGAGACAGAACGTAAAGACTGCTAACTCTGAGAAACGAACTAGGGGTGGTAGAGGGGAGGAGAGTGGGGGGTGGGAGTGAATGGGTGACGGGCACTGGGGTTATTCTGTATGTTGGTAAATTGAACACCAATAAAAAATAAATTAAAAAAAAAAAAGAGGAAGCCAGATTTCAGGTTGAGTGTCGTCTGACTTAAGGTAACAAACCCTTTTGAAACCTGGAATTACCATGTTGTGGGAAAGCTGGCTGGTCCTGACTAAAAACCAGATATACAATTCTACAGCTAGTTGAGTGACCTTGGCCACATCAGTTTGCATTTCTGTGCCTTAAGTTTTCTTCTTAAGTAAAAGAGATGATCAAGTGATCTCTATGCTCCTTTGAGGAATACAATTTCTGTTAGGGCAGGAGAAGATTAGAAGCATCTGTTTACAAACCATTGATACATCATTGATACAATTTGTTCTGATCTATTCATTAATTCCAGTCTCCTGCAGAGGTCTGGAGAAGGTTGGCTAGGTGATTTCCAATTACTCTATGTCCTTCATGTAATATAGTAGCCATTCTTTAAAAAGATTCAATACTCAGTCATTTCAGAGATTCAGACAAGCCTTTCTTCCAATTACTGAGGCCCCACTGAAGTACAATTGCCTTAGGAAGATTAGACATATGCCCTCTAATCTGCTCATTAAAAAGAAAATGACTAATTCACTGGAACCTTTCTTCATAAAAATATATCAAAGATCCTACCTGTCATCAACTTGACCTTGTTCTAGAAGACGCTGACCATCAATAATGATTGAGTGCAAAATCTGCTGACGACTGAACATCTCTGCTTGAAACAACTATTAAGTGAAAAAAACAGAAAAATACACTTTAGAGTTCCCAATTTTAGTGACCAGTTTTATAGTAACTTCCCCAAATTTTTGTTTTAGCAAGGCTTTGAAAAATATTTCCAGTTGAATTGGAGTTTGTGTGAAGTCCCACGGTATAGGAATAATGCATTTTTAAACAATCACATGAGATATAATTAAAGATAAAGTTTAGTTTTGCTTACAAAAACTAAGTGACTAAAAGTAAAATTATGTTTTCCTTCTTTCAAAATCACCTAATAACATAATTTATATTCTAATTTATTTTCAGATAGAGAATAGCTAAAGACCTTTCAGAAAGTTAAAAAAGATTTAAGAAACTCCACATTTCTCTTTTCTTTCTTTTTTTTTTTTTTTTTTTTTTTGGAACTCAATATTCTTTTATTTAATTTGGTTAATAAAATTATTTCATTACAAAAAATTCAACAAAGTTTTTCAAATTATTGCTTTTGTTTTTAAAATAGATTTACTGAGATATAATTTACCTACCTTATAATTCACCTATTTAGAGTAACAATGTCCTTTAACATATCCACAGACTTGGCCAACCATCACCATAATTGATTTTAGACCAAAAAGAACTCCACACTCAGCAATTACTCTCTCTTCCCAATCTGTGGGACCCAGGAAATTTAACAAAATCCCCTACCCCTGGACAAGCAGAGCAGGACCAACTCCATTTTGTGCTACACCCACCACCTCCTATATGACCCCCACATGACCTGCTTATTGCTTAAGGTGCTGCCCCACCCTAGTCAAACTGCTGGGCACACCCTAATCGGAAATTGGCTCATAATAATGTAACTCTGCCTTGTGCCCGCCAAAACTGCACGCCAATTCTGACCAAAGTAATAGGCCAGCTCAAATAGATACTGTAGGGTAAGATGTAATTCAATCAGCCACCTGCGTGTGGACTGACATGACTGTGCAATTATCTGTGTATCCCATGGGCCACTGGCCCCTATAAAGCTGCTATGCCTCTTAGTCTCGGGGTCCAAGTCCCTGCTCCTCTGTGTCGGATATACTTGGACCCAAGCTCAAGCTTGTAATAAACCCTCGTGTGTTTGCATTGGTGTCGGCTCCTTGGTGGTTTCTCGGATTCGCGATCTTGGGCACAACACAACCCATAAGCCCATTAGGTATAACCACTGACCTATTTTCTATCTCTGAAGATTTGTCTACTTTGGACATTTCATGTAAATGGAATCATGCAATGTACTGTCTTTTGTTACTGGTTTCTTTCCACTTAGCATGTTTCCAAGGTTGATGCATGCTCAGGATGCATCATCACCATATTCCTTTTTATTGCTGAATAGTATTCCACTGTACAGACATACCACATTGATTTATTAATTCATCAGCTGATGGATATTTAGGGTTGTCCTCATTTTGCAGCTCTTATAAATAACATTGCTATGAACAATATTGTCGCACAAGTTTTTGTGGACACATATTTTCATTTCTTTCTGGTATAAACCTAAGATTGGAATTATTGGGTCATTGGAATTATTGGGTAACTCTGTAAAGTATTTTGAGGAACTGCCCAACTGTCTTCCAAAGCAGCTTCACCATTTTACATTCCCAACAGCAATGTATGAGGATTCCAATTCCTATATACCCACGCCAACACTTAACTGTCTTCTTCATCAAAGCCATCACAGTGGGTATGGTGATATATCACTATGGTTTTGATTCATTGTCTTTTATTTCATCTTCAGTCAACTTAATAAAACTTGACTTAAAAATACCTTATACATATTTAAATTCTCTACTTTTAAAATATAAGCAAAATGCTTTAAAGTTAGTTTCATTCTCTTGTAATTTATTTTCAGCTTTTCTCTGCTTTTAGGTAGATCCTAACTCTCCATTTGTGTATAGTTCAGAAACATACAGCCCAATGTGGTTATACCAGTAAACAGCAAAATCGAGATGAAATGCAAATTAATTAATTTGCTTTTTGTATTTAGTTCTCTCTTCAGTGTTTCTTAAGAAATAATTATAATGCAATTTGATCAAGAGGTACTCTTGGAGAACAGCCGCGGTGGCGCAGCGCTTTGGCGCCACCTGCGGCCCAGGGTGTGATCCTGGAGACCCTGGATCTAGTCCCACATCTGTCTCCCTGCATGGAGCCTGCTTCTCCTTCTGCCTGTGTCTCTGTCTCTGTCTCTCTCTCTGTGTCTCTCATGAATAAATAAATAAAATCTTTAAAAAAAAAAAAGAGGTACTCTTGGAGATATTTGGTAGTTTAAGCTCCAAGTATAAAATATATACATGTTTTTTACGTAACACACAATTTTCATTTATCAAAGACTTCTGATCAAAACAATCTCTTTAGCAACTAGCCTTGGCAAGATTAATGTAGTATGTAACTAATTTGAAAATTGTCTATTTCTGCATTCCTTTCACACATACCCTTGATTCCCCGCCCCCCCTCCCTTGTAAATAGACTTTTACCACAATTCTGGCTGTATATGTTGCAGGATATCTAAGCCCACCACATTTTTAAAACCAACTAAGGAAACAAAGAATAGGACCACATTTTTGTAATTAACATATGAAAACCTCAAGCTTAAGAAAGAAGGCAAACAATGACTACACCTGAGCAGACTCAACGCAAAATATAGTGCTTGAACTCCTCCCCATGGCATTGTGCAGCATTTTTCAAGGATCAAAAACTATTTTATTACCCCACTAACCTACCAACATAACTTACCTCATGCGCTCTCTGCTGCTCCAAAAGATGCTGATAATTGCCTGAAATCTCTACTGCTAACTTTTGTTCCGTTTGAACCAGGAATTCCATCCATGTTTCACATTTTTCCAAGAAAGTCTGATGTTGTAGCAAAAATGATTGCAACTTACTGACAGAACAAAGGAAAAGAATAATGATTATATTGTTGTTTGTTCTTCTAATGTTAGCAATAAAACTACACTAAATAAATATTCTCTGCCTGCAATTCTAATTTGACCACCATGAAGCTTTTGATGTTAGGTAGTAAATTTTTAAGAAAAAAAAGTTTAAAATGGTAAGTTTTCAGGGTGCCTGGGTGGCTCAGTCAGGTAAGCATCTGCTGTCAGCTCACGTCATGATCCCAGGGTCCTGGGATGGAGCCCTGCATCGGGTTCCGTTTGGTTGGGAGTCTGCTTCTCCCTCTCCCTCCACCCTCCACTTGTGTTCTCTCTCTCTCTCTCTCTCTCTCTCATTCTCACATGCTCTCTCTCTCAAATAAATAAAGAAAATCCTTAAAATAAAATGGTAAGTTTTCAAAATGATAAAATTATGTATGTATCTTTAATATATTATGTAAAAGAGTTTTTCTTTTTTGTTAAAACAATATTTAGCACATCAAGCATGGGAACCCACTTCACAATTTGATTTCTCCACTTCTACTTCAAATTTTGTGAATATCACTGGAAAGATTGATAAACATGCACAAACCATGCACTTATTTCTCCTGATATATCAGAATGGCCCAGACATGTACCTGAATCTTTCTGTGGTCTGAGAGGAGATCAGAGACCAGCGCCGGTTCAGATTCTGCATCCTTTTGATTTCTTTATCATTCAGTGGTAGCCTATACCCAAGCTCATTTAGACGGTCTAGATCAGGGACCATGCTGCTGAATTTTAACATCTGTCCCTGAAAGCAAGATTTAAAAGCCAGTTTAGCACTATGGTCAGGAAAGGCAGAGTTCTTTTAAAGTGCATGGAGAAGAAGTCTCTACATTTCTAAGCCACTGATTTGTAATCTCAGATCTGCAAATAGAGCTTTGTCTCCTAACAAGCTCCACTGCTGTCACTGCCACTGCTGCTACAGCTTACTTGTTTCCACTGAATGTTTAGTAGTTTACGTGTATTACTTACTTGCCGATGGATGAAAGTTCTGTTGATGACTGAAAAAGCATATTTCCTACTCTGTATTCCATTTCTCTATGCTAATCTGCTCTTTATTACCTAATATCAGTAAGAACATTTATAATGATAACCATTTATAATAGCAACAGCTAACATTTCTTGAGCACTTATTATGAACCAAGTATTCTTATAAGAGCTTTACAGGTAATAACTCATTTTGTTTCCAAAACAATCCCCTAAGGTAAGTACCATGACTATTCCAACCTTATGAGTTTAGAAATGGTAAATAAATTACTCATGGCAACCCAGCTAGTAAGCAGCAGAGCTGGGTAAACAAGAGCCCTTAAGTGCCTGCAAGATAGAATTTGATTCCATTTGAGTTTTGAAGTCACCACACATTATCCAGCAGCTTCAATTTTAGGTGTTTGGCCCCAATCCCAAAGTTGGTAAGACTCAACTGACAAAGCAGTCTGTGCTTTCAGAGCTCTTCCCCCCCTTCAAACACAGGACAAAGCTGTCTTTTCTGGTTTTCAGGGGTTGGGGTGGGGTGGGGGAGGGAACTGTAACTCCAGCTAGGAAATTGGCTATAGAAAGGGGGAAATGGCAGGACACCTTTGGCTGTGTGTGTTTTCTCTTTGCATGCTCTGAAATAGGCTCATTACCCTAAAGACAGAATAAATCTTTCCAACTGCTAAAGTTGAAAGCATAACAATTAGATGGAAGATTTTCCATGGGTAGATATTAGCAGTGAGCAAAACTGATATACAGGGCTCCTTCTCATGGGTCCTACAGACAGTAAGATACTATTCCAATAATACTATTCTACAACAGTAGTCACCTAATCACACAAAGGTAATTAAATGGTATGAAAAAATTTTGAAGAAGAAAAACGGTATGCTATGAAAGTATGTGGCTGGGGAGCCTGACCATAATCAAAAGGTGGAGCTTTCTTAAGACAGTGACATTGAACAAAATGACCAAAAGTTCATTCCTTTTGGTGGGAAGGGACTTGGTGGGGACAAAAAAGAAATTCCAGAAAGAAAGAATGTTATATGCACAGATGCTAGGAAGCACTGTGATGGACACTGAGATGACTAGTGGAGGAAGACAAGATCCTTAGGAAGATGGAAGCCAGGTCCACTGGTCTTCACCCTTAGAACCATGGGAACCTGTGGAGAGTTTTAAACAGAAATAATATGATAAAACTGGCATGTCTATTGTATCATTTTATTTACTGAATGTTTAAAATAATTCATAATTATGTAAAACTCTTTAAAGAAAAAGATCATTCTGGCAACTATGGGCTAAAGATGCTATACAGAAGGCTATGGAGGCTATTGGTGGGGTCTGAGAAATAGAGGACTTGCCTAGGAGAGGATAAGGGTATAGATGGAGATGGGAGGCTCAAAGGCTCCAAAGGAGAAGGTGACCTACTACGCAGGGGCAGGGATGAGAGGTGGGAAGGAGGAGTGAGCTGGAATCCTAGGACTGCTCCTGGCTGGGCTCCCATCATAGGGTGTGAAATCAGCATGTGCTCGCTACAGGAAAACAGAGCAGGTAAGGATTTCTTTGGAAGTTCACAATAAAAAGTAGGCGTATGTCAGGAGTTGTGAGTAATCCTTAAGATCTGGGGCACAAAAGAAGATTTAGGCCTAGCTTTTGAATGCATTTACCTTAAGTTCTTCCATCCTTTCCTGAATGGTTGAGAGGTCAGATGAGTGGCTAGGGTCCTGCCCTTGTAATATGTCTTCAGCTTCTACTATCCAGGCCTCCAATGCTTCTAAACTCTTGGTAAAGGTCTCATAGTCAAGAACTCCAACCTTTTGTTTTCATAAAAGAAAACTGGTATTTAGATATCTAGTGAAAGGACAATTGGATGCTGAAATTATTTTTCATATTCTTGTGCCAAATTGCTATCCTTAAGAAGCAATAACTAAAGAAATAAGACTATATGATTTAACCTTTATTCTCTTTATTAATGTAATTTTTTGAAAACTTGGAATTACTCTTATATTCCATTTATTAATTAACTAATTAAAGTTATTTTTAAAATATGCTACCAAATAGAAATATATTCTGATTCTTGGCAAAAACTTGTTATATAAACAAGAATGTCAACACTAAAGCCACTTACTGTTTATTAGTTGAACATATTTCACTCAGTACCATAGAAGGAAACATTGCTTTAGGGGCAAAAATCACATTATAAGGAATAGTGTTAAAGACTTCCACCTTCCTTTGTCCTCACTGGAACTTCCAAGTTCATTTACTTTTTAATTCTTTGGTCTTGAAAGAGGTATTGTCTTAATGATGAAAAAAATTTCTTTTCCTGTTGTTAGGTTCAGATATTACAGAAAATCAATTTATAAGACATACCTATTATGAGCTCTGTAACATACCTGTAATGTAGTCTGCTGCTTGCAAAGAGCCTGTTCTAGGGCACATAGGTGTTGACTCAAAGACAGCTGATCAGATTGAATGGCTGATGCCGCTGAAGCATCCACTTGTTGCTTGAGCTGCTCTCCCAGCTCATGGAGAACAAAAAGAGAATCCTTCACTATCCCCAGTCCTTTGAGGAGATCCTACAGATGATGAAAATATGCCCATTATGAAACAATATGGTGAGTGTACTCCTTAAACTGATAATCAGCAAAAGGTCACACATCTAGAAATAGTTAATTCTTACTTGTCAAATTACTACACTAAATAACCTTTACACCTGCAGAAAAATAATGAAGAATTAAATCTGATTTTTTAAAAAATGGATATGTTATCATTTTTAGAAGTATATGTATTACCCTTATAATAAAAGCCAAAGAAATCCATTGTAGGATCCTGGGGGAGATGCAGAGAAACATACATAAAAGGAAGAAACATTTTCTTCATGTAGACCCAATAAGTGGAAACATTTGGGCATTTTTTCCCCCTATCTTTCCATGTAGTTGATATCAAGTCAAAATACACAGAGCTACATTTGACCTTTTTCTGCTTAATATTATACACACAGGGGATGAGTTTGTCAACAGCATCTTTCATATGCATGGTTGCATTATAGTGGTTGCGACAGACCCTCCTATCTCAGTGGAGCATAGAGCCCCAACAATGGCCCTGGTGAGCAGGGATTAAAGCATACTGTTGCTCCATTTTCTTCTATGGCTTCTCTTGTCTCCACCTTTTGTGGGACACTCTTAAATGCTCAAAATGTAACCAATGGAAATTCCCTGTTTCTGGTTTCCATCTATCACTAAGAGATGACAAATGACTTATTCTACCTGTTGAGGGTGCTCCACCAGACATGGTGGGAAGGGTAGAGCCTGTTAACCCTGAACAGTGACTCCCATGAGAGGTAGAAAAACAAAAGGCAGCTTTGACCTTGACATAGATCTTAGACAAATTCAGAGAGATAATTTGGAGTATTACCCCTTAAAACCAGTGTGTATGTATCAACTCAGGAGGATTGAAAATTGAAAATGACAAATCTTGTAAGAATAAATTATGTGGAAGGAGGTGAGAAAAGAATTATGTTATCTTTACTGTAAATATTAAACTTCAGCCCTAAAGTCACTATTCAGTATTCACGTTAAAGTATTACAATAGGTTGAAATTCATATGCTTTTTATAACTTGCCTAATAAACCGATTTGGGAAAGTTTACAAGGAGATCTTTGAAACAAGTTCATTAAAATAAAGACAAATCAGGACAAATGACACATGGTAGGAACCATGTAATGGGTGAAACAAGAGAACAGTTTCTGAAAACCTAAAGTAGGTTATTGGCAACTTCAGAGAAAAAGATAAATATTAAAAAGCTATTAAAAAGAAGCATACCAGTAAATCAGGAGAGAAAGACTTCTTATTAAGTTCTTAGAAGAAATAATTATGTGTGATGCTTACATAAGAGATAATGGACTTAAATAGGTAATACCTTTCACAGTGGATTTTTAAAAGGTACATTATTTTCCATACTCTCTCATATCTTAATATTGACCAAATGTGTAAAAACAAATAACCTAAATCTTCATGTGGATGGCATGCTATTTGGAAAAATGCAAAAACAACTCCTCTTTAAAAACAGTGGGAGGGACCACTTAAATCTGATACATGTGCAACAGTGTTCTGAAAACCTAGCAGACTCTGATACTTAAAAACAACTTTTGGATAGCTGTCCCACATACTGAGACTGTACTAAAAGCTTACACACATCAGCACTAGCCTTGCTGAAATTGAGAGAGAGTCTAAGACCAGCCTGGGGGGAAAACATACATTGCAATCTTGAATCCATGTAGCAGCTTCGTCATCAGCAATGTCCTTGTTAGTGGCTGCCTTCAAGAGCTCATTGGTTCGGTCCTCTTGCTGCTGAACTGTAGAAGCACACTGTTGGGAGTAGTCCTTGTATCTTTGCCAGAGTTGAAGTAGGGCTTTGCTGGAGTGCAGCTGCTCAGCAATCTCTTCCAGCAAATTATTCCATCTAGAAACAATAGCCAACACTCATGGGCAGATTAACACCCCTCACCAAATGCTGTTATTTGCTATTTTATTTTTCATGATCCTGCTTTATGTGAATATGGAAATAATGGGGGGTGTCTCATTTCTATTAGACATAATTTTGCCATGTAGTATTTTCCACTTGTATTTCAGGGGCAAAAATGAGGTCAATCTTTGGGTATATAGCAATTGTAATCTCTTTCTAAGGCTCTTCACCACATTCAGTTACTTTAAATTCATTTGTGAAAACTGAAACATTAATAGAATCTATACAGCTTGAATTCAAAATGCCAGCAAATTTTAATTGTATCATTATTTATAACAACACTGTGATATAAATAATGTATAGCAGTGTAAAAGTAGCATGTTCCATACCTCATATTGACATCTTTTAATGTATTGGTAAGAGTTTCTGTCACAGGTGGGTGACACTCTTTTAACAGTTGGTTGGTGATAGAGCCAAACCTCTGTAGGTTCTTTTCCTGTTTTTCCAGATCATCTTGAAGATTCTGCCCCAAAATTAAAAAAAAAAAAAAAAAAAAAAGTGCTACGGATGACATGCCAAGATAATAAATTTTAATAATCAAGTTTAAAAGGAATTTATAGCTGTTTTCACAAATATATACATAAAAATATATAAGCCATAACTTTGTTCTGATGCTTTATATTTTCTTTAGATAGCCATTTTTTCTTCTATAATTTTGTTCTTATGAGTGTGAAAAGGGATTCTTTAAAATTAAATCTTCTTACAGTGGCATCTGGAATTCTGCTGGAAAAGCTCACATGAGTGTCCTTGTCCTTCACCTAGTAGGAAGCTATGGTGGTGGTATGCATGCAATCTGTCACACTGGTTCTCTTTGTTACTCAGAGTCAAAACCCAGGTTTCCATTTTATTACATACCTAGAGTTGTTCTACCAGAAACTTCAGATAAATAGACCGTAAGAAGTCATGGCTTTTCTGAGTATCAGTTATAAATTCTATCTTTGGGTGTTCTTCCTTGCAAAGAGCATTTATTAGACAGGCTATAGACTTGGCCCAGTCTTCTACCAAAAACTAGCGAAAGGTCTTGAAGGAAATATTGCTGAGGTGCTAGACTCAGTTCTTAATAAAACTCTATAGGTGACAGAGGCTACAAAAATCCAGTTTTGGGGCAGCCCAGGTGGCTCAGCGGTTTAGCGCTGCCTTCAGCCCAGGGCGTGATCCTGGAGACCTGTGATCAAGTCCCACATCGGGCTCCCTGCATGGAGCCTGCTTCTCCCTCTGCCTGTGTCTCTGCCTCTCTCTCTCTCTGTGTCTCTCATGAATAAATAAATAAAATCTTAAAAAAAATACAGTTTTATTTAACACCAATATCTGATTGCTATCAAATCAAAATCCTTTCAGATCTTAAAGATAGCATGTGCTGGTATTAAATACAGACTAGGCTAAATTAAAAAGTACTTCTAATCTCCTCAAAGTTATAAAATATGTTTTCAAATTTAGTATTTGCAAAGCAAATTTTAATGATTTTCAATATATGCAACAATTGTTTAAGGTTTAAATATATGTATTTTTTATCCTTCCTCCTTTCTACCCAACCCCAAGAAAAGGTGTTCCCTGCAGATCAGAGAGTCTGTGTATGAGGTCAGCAACATATAAAGTTTCATTGCCAAGCCAGGGAAAGGGATTGATGTAAGGAGGGTACATGCTGGGCTCTTGCTGGCAACTCATCTCTTGAGGGCCTATGCTGCCCATCTTGTATCATATAGTCTGCATGAATTAGCCAGGGAGAAAGAGTGGCCATAGGTGACAGTGCCCAATCAGTGCCCAGTGTGCAGGAGGGTGAGGGCTGGAGCTGATTTGAAGGCAGTGGCCTGAGTTAGGAGACAGTGCTCTGCAGAGTCAACAGCAGCGATGTCATTCTGTATGACAGGAAACCAAGCAGTAAGTGCTAGAAATAGAGGCTTATGTGTACAAATCAGGCAGACCACTGTTACTATGCTGAACAAAAAGAAAACAACTTAAGAGTTTACAAGTTTACCATTTTTGCTATCTTTCTCTTTGTTTTCTTTTTACTTCCTTAGAATATTCTTGAAGAAGCAGGATAAAGAGAGAAAGGGAAGATATAAAAGTAGCAACGAGATCAAGGAGGTTGGTTTAGATGTGAAATCATTTTATAAAATGCATTTAAGTGGATATTTTTATAATAGAATTTTAAAAATCATTTAGTTATATATTAACTAATCCAGAAATTTGGTATCTATAGGCAAGTTTAAGTTACAAATAAAGCACGTAGGATTGATTCTACGTATTTAAAAATAATTAAATGCAAACGATATACAGCAATATTCTAGAATGCTGTTCATGTTTGCTTTTTTATTTTCAGAAATTAAAAGGAATATTAAAGATGGTTTAACTTCATTCCTTACCTGAAGATTGTCTACCTGAACTTGTACAGCTTCTAAAGAGCCAGTCAGCAGACGGAAGCGGGAAAGAGAATATCTGGCCTCCATGAGGTAGGTGTTTATCTCATCAAAGGCCACCTTGTGATTGTTCCATTGGTCAAACACGGACTTCAGCAGTATCTTTAATTGCCCAACCTTTTGAAAGAGGCAGATGCTTCTTATAATCGCATAATATTTAAAATTTTAAATATTTAAAATGATGGAATTCATATTGAATTGATGGAAACATTAATATTTAAGAACTTCATCAGGTTTCAGACATTATAAATAAACTAGAAAAGAAAGATTTGAAAAGAAAGACATAGAAACACTGAAATTTATATATTTTTGTGAATTTTTGACCACTCAGTCTAAATTAGAATGCTTAAAAAAGTAACATACAACCTTTGAATGTAAATATACACAATATGTATTCTATATATCTATATAATATACAGGTGATAAAAGATTAATATATTTAACACCACAGTTAGGAAATATATTAAATTATTGTTTTAAATGCATTAACTCATTTAATTCATATAACAACCTTACGAGGTGGGTATAATTATTATCCCCATCTTACAGATTAAGAAACTGAGGCTCAAAGAGGCCATAAAAATCACCTGAGATCATACTATTGGAATATGAGAGACCTAGATTTGAATCTAGGCAGTCTGGTCCTAAAAAATGAAATAAAAATCTATCTATCTCTTCCCTCATTTCCTTTCTCTCTCTTTCTCTCTTTTTAATCTCACATATGCATGTTCACACACAAACACACACACACCAACACTCAAATTCATATCTTAAGACAAAACATTTAAGAACATCCTTTCCCTAGACTTATCTGCAACAGAAAATTTAAGCTCTTTGTTTGGTCTGTGTTATTTGGAAAGATATCTACTTTGGACTTCTTGAATGGCACTCTTAATCTTCTAAATGTAATATTTTGAATAAGGTAGAAGTATGGCCATAATTAAGGAAAGAGATAATATAAATTAGTTTATATCTACATTCTCTGCTTTTGTTCTTAATATAAATAAAAAATGCTGAAACCAATCAAACTACTACCTAACGGGCCAAAGGACTATGAAAGTGCTGTTTCAGAAATGGTACAAAGCCTCGAGGTGCAGACAGGGGTGAGGGCTTACTTAGTTTATGCAAGTCAGGGGCAGACATGAAAATAAAGCCAGGAGAGTAATCAGAGTTTTTAAATAGTCTATTTCTTCTGTGTATTATTTTCACTTGCTTTTCATGAGATGTTTCTGTGAAAGAACCACTTAATTTATTTACATAGTAAATTATTTCCAAGATTTGTGATGATTTATAAGAATGCATAAAATTAAGTAAAACAGATTTAAAACTGGGTTAAAGATAAGGTAAGGACAGCCTGGAAGGCTGCACCTAGAAAGGTAGATAGACTGTAAGGAGCTGTTTGCTGTATGCCATAGGTCCCAGTCACTTAACCTGTTTGTGCCTTAGCTCTCATCTCTGCAAACTGCCATGATAAGTACTCGCACAGGTGTGTGCAGAGCAGTATTTGTTGTTATTCATATTTTTTATTGGAGACTTCAGCACTCCATTAGGCATAGATTTATCAAATGTCTTCATAGAGCTTACATTTTAATGAGAGAAATTTAAACAAGTAGGCTGAAAACTTTGTTAGAAGTTGATAAATAATAAAGGCAAAACAGAGAAGGGCTTCAGGGAGTACGAGGTAGGGATGTGGAAGCTATCATTTAAAACAAAGCCAACAGGAAAGCCCTCACTGAGAGAGCAGATTTGAAAAAGTTTGTGGAGAGGGAGAAACCCATGCGGATACGTGGGAGGAGGTGTTCCAGGTGGAGGCGAGAGCCAGTGCAAAGCCCCTGAGTGTGAAATGTGCCGATTGAGTTCAAGAGTTAGGAAAGACCAGAAGCAAAATGAATGTGTGGGACAGAAGCAGAAAATACGTTGGAGAGACCATAGAAGGCCAGGTCCTAAGGGCCTTCAGGCCCTCACCAGGCTTTGGCCTCATTTTTAATAAGACAAGAAGCTACTGGGGGCAGGGGAAGGGTTTGGTCAGATGAGTGGTGTGACCTGGTTTCCATTTAACAGGAGCTCTCTGGCATGGAGGCCACTGGAAAAATCAAGGCCGGCAGTGATGTTGACTTATACCCCAGTGTAGGCTATGGAGATGGGGGGAGGGTAAGATTCTTGATTTGTGCTGAAAAGAAAGCTGACAAGACTGCTGATGGATCACATGTGAGGTATGAGAGAAAGGAGTGAAGAATGACTCTGGCTTTTGCCTACGCAACCAGGCAGAGCAGTCATTAACTGGGATGGCAGAAAGCATAGGTTTGTGGGGAAAGAACAAATGTTGGCTTGGGCATGTGAGTTTGAGGTGTCTACTGGTCATGCAAGAGGAGCTGTCTATAAATTGAATTTCTCTCTCTGCCTCTGTCTGTATCTATAGTCTAGGAGAGAAATCCAGGCTGGGGATTTACATTTGAGAATTGTCTGTACCTAGACAGTACCTATAGACGTGGGAATGGATGAGATTGCCAAGAGAGAATGTTCATAATAATGTTTATTATAGGAAATATCCAAAGCTAGACTTAAAAAAAAAGTCTAATAGGGGTGTCTGGGTGGCTAAATCAGGGAAGTATTCAACTATTGGTTTCAGCTCACATCATGATCTTCCAGGTAGGGAGACAGGGCCTTGTATCAGGCTCCCTGCTCATCAGTGAGGAGTCGGCCTCCTCTGCCTTTCCCCTTGTTGTCTCTCTCTCAAATAAATAAATAAAAATCTTAAATAAAATAAGGAAGAGGTTAACGAAGTAGACCTAATATAAAGAGATCATGTAGAAATTCTGTAACTATTTACTGTTATTTTCAGAAAACCAAAACACCATGACATGTTTGGACACAAAACAGCCTTGGAGTCAGGTCTCTGCAAGCAATATTACCATGTGGTCTAAATTTGCCCAGGTTTGGTTCAGCTCCCGCAGCGTGCTCATGACAATGCCAGAGACTTCTTCTTTCTTGTTCTGAATCAAAGCAAGTCCACTCTGCTCAATTCTCTCTACCTCTTTTTCTTTTGCTTTAACCAAATCTTCTAGATCCTGAAAGATTAAAAATAGTCATTTTAAATTGTTCTATTGTGGAACTCTGTACACTGAAATTGAGCTATTACAGCCCCATATCCCCCCAAGTTTTTGCTAATCCAAAAAATTTATCATTCTAGGGAGATGGTCTCCACAGCAATACTTGTTCCTACATTTAAATTTTTAAAACAGCCTTTTAAGAGAAATTAGCATAACTTTTTTTTTTAGCATAACTTTTAAAAAGTAAAATTTGATTACCTAATAAAGACAAGGCAACATGTAATTTTTTTTCAGGAAGTAAGAAGGAAAGAAATATATGTGGGAAATGGTAACATGATTTATATTCTTAAATTCATGAATCTTGGTGTGGGAAAAGTTACATAGTCCTAGGCCACAGGATGAAATGTAAAAGGATGGTATTCTCGGTATCTGAGTTTAGTTACATTTCTGCTACTATTAAGATGTGCCTCTTTAAATTAAAAACTTCTACTGGGTCTCTTTCTTCTGACAGAAAATCAGAATCTCTTTTAGCCTTCCTTTTTCCCTGATTCTATATAATTCTGAAAGGTTATAGGCTTTTTTTTCATGAATCAAATCCTATTTTTAGAGGGCATATGCTTTTATAACAGTCAGTATGAATTCTTCAAAAAAGAAAATGCAATGAGGCAACATTGAGGAGATCAGCCTTAACCATACATTATAACCCTAGTTTATATTTTAATGTCATTTGAAACTTTGGAAAGCTCATTTTGGATGGATGAATAAGTGGGAGATCAAGTCATATAACCTGTCTTGGATTATAGAGCTGGTGAAGCCTGGAGAAGGGATTAGAACCCAAGCCTGCTGGGTCTACTGACTCCTAGCACAGTGTTGGAAGCGAGTCCCCAGATGTGACCTGTGGAGAGGATGTAAGTTCCAGATGCGGCTGATGTGAGAAGCCATATATTAAAGCCTGGTTGCATGCTTACGTTCAGAAGTATATCTCCAGAACTAGATACGTAGATTTGTACGCACTGGAGTTTAAAGTGAAGAAAATTCTTAAATAATATACATGAAATGTCTTCTAAGCTGTTAAAAATTTGGCAAATGCAGGATAGTATTAGTCTATTCAGCTATTTGGTCATCAGCCATGAGTCAATACTAATTTATTTATTTTTCTCTCCTTAATTATCATAAAGCTATTTTTTTCTTGATGTATTAATTGAAAATTCATGCAATTAGTAGCCTGAAGAGATTGTTTTTATTTTTAATATTGTGCTTTCATTTCTACATCATAATTCTGTCAATATTTTGACAGCTTTAATTGATCAGAGAATGAATATGGTGATTACCAGAGTCATAGGTCCTTTAAGCAATATGGAAAACATAATTAATTTTACTATTTAAGGATTTCTCTCTCAACTTTTTTAAAGGGTTAACCATAAATAATCCTTCCAACAAGTCTTTAATATAATTCTAAAATCCAGCCATTGAAATTAAATTTATCCTATTTATCCATAGATGGTAACTTTTTTAGTGAGCAATATTAAATGAATGATCCATTACTTAAAAACACATCTCTAAAATGGCCTGCATGCTTATGCTGGCATAAAAGCAAAACCCAGGAAGGAAACAAGACTGACTGAAATATATACTTTGTCCAAAATGAAATTGTGTTTTTCTTTCCTTTCAATAATTAAAAGATAATTGTTTCTGATCAATGAAGAAAAAAGCCAAACCTAACATTTTTTTGCTCTAATAAATTATTCTTGAGTTAATTCATAAATATTATTTTTATGTTGGTTTCAATTAATAAATCACCTCTGAAAAAGTGGGAAAATATTCAAGATGTTTTAAAGAAAATAAGCTTAAATCCAGTCACCGATTTAAGTCTGCTGGCTTGAATTTCACACTTTGGTCCAGAGGAACAATTTCTCAAAAATGACAATAAATTTTTATCTAGGTTTGTGGTACTGCCAAATAGAACCTGCCATTAAGCTGTTGTGATTTTTATGTGATGCCCCAAAATAATTGTGTGGGTTACATTCATTCGGTTCTTTGTTTCAAAATATAAAGAAAGATTAAATTTGAAATATCTAATTGGCATTGTGTGTGAAATTCTCTAAACGACATTTCAAGCTTTCCCTCCTGACGCCTGGTGTGACCTTCTGTGAAACTTGGCCAAGCTTCTGCTATATTTTCGATAGTATTGTCTCTGTTAAATAGAAGACATGGTCATGAAAAGAAACAAAACAGAAAATGGCAGAAAAAAAGTACAGGAAAGAGAAGAAAAAATAGTAAGAAAAAGTAGTAGAGAATGTAGAAAAAAGGAAAATTTAATGTATTGTTTCACTTTTAACAGTAAGGTTTATCACAATGATATAACAAAGAAGCAGTAATGTTACTAATGCTAACACTTAAATGATCTTTTAACTTTGGTGGAAACATTTTAATTTAGAAGCTTAAGAGGTCTGACTTTTCATCCCTCAAAGGAAAATTGTGAAATTCTGGATTTTTTTGTACATTTAGATATACAAAATTGATGGCCCAAATTAGAAATACTACAGGCCCCTGGAAAACTGGAAATGCAGTAAGATTAGGTGATGCATAATTTTGGTCTTCAGTCTTTTATATGCCCATCTTCTGATGTGAAACATTTTTTTTAAATTTCAAGACAGAACATAAAGACTCCTAACTCTGGAAAACGAACTAGGGGTGGTGGAAGAGGAGGAGGGCGGGGGGTGGGGGTGAATGGGTGACGGGCACTGAGGGGGGCACTTGACAGGATAAGCACTGGGTGTTATTCTGTATGTTGGTAAATTGAACACCAATAAAAAATAAATTTATTTAAAAAATAAAATTTCAAGGTATTTCTCTATATGATTATTTTCTTTGTCATTTTTATGTACTCTGGAAATTACAATCCATTAGCTTGTCAGCCCGGCACAAGAGCATCTGCTCTTCCTTTTCTGAATGGAAAAGCTTTGATTGAGAGCTTAAATATATCTCTCTTTTCAGGTGCCCCCAGGAAAAAAAAAATGCTTGTTGGAAGGAAGATAATTATGAAAGGCCTTTCCTTTTGGAGTCTACAATATGAAAACAAGATTTAGGGAAAAGTGTTTCTGTAGAACTATTTCATAGCTGAGTCTTCAATTGTTCTTTGGAAATACTACAGAGAATAGTCACATCTAATCTGTACATTAAAAGTTATTGAATTATTTAAAAATTTTACTATAGCATTACCTGTAATGACTCATATTTCTTTTGTAATTCACAAGAATACCTAAGCAAATGTTAAGTGTTCTGAAGTCACTGGAAAACATTTAGAGTGTGCTCACTCCACCTGAACCAGAGATTCTTCTAATAGTAGAACAAGCATATGCTGCTGAATGCTTCCCATGGGACATGGGAGAAATTAATGGTGTCACCTGTGAAGTACTCTGCTCCTCAGAGCTAAAAACAGAATTAAATCAAGTTTCTGGTGCTAACTTCCCTTTACAGGAGATACAGAGGGGAAAAGAGCAAGGTAAAGAACATCTTAAATGAAGTCCAAGGCTCATCCAGAACCTGAGGCCAGTCTACAGGTTCTGCAGCAAGTTAATTGTATTAAGAAATATTAAAGAGGCTTAAGAGATCCAATAACAAATGTAGCATGTGGACCTTGTTGTACCCTTATGTGAGCAAATTAACTGAAAAAAAAAAAGACATTTCAAAGAAAACTGAGGAAACAGTATTATGAGTTGAGCACTGAATAATACTACGGGATTATCGTTAAAATTTTTGTGGTGATAATGACGTTATGATTATATAAGAAAATGTCCATTTCTTAGAGATGTGTATTGTAGTATGCAGAAATAAGATGACATGATGTCTGGGATTCACTATAAAATATTTAAAAATAATTCAAGCAAATATGTCAAAATCTTAATAATTACTAAATCTGATGATCAGTATAGAGGGGTTCATAGCATTCTACTTACAAGTGTATCTCAAAATTCTCATAATTTCAAATTCTTTTAAATAGGTGAAAGAACATAATAGTTAACAAAAAACTCTACAAACTCATATATAATCAGAAAAACTCATTACCGAACAAAACTTCTTTCAGTATCTAACTCTCAACTCCCAGGGTCATAAAACTGTGACCTATGCATGTCAGCCACCTGGACAAGTTACCTGACAGTCTTTCATTGCATTCTGAACTGAAGCCTGATCTCCAATTCGATGCTGTTGCTTTAGTCTGTTTTCCTGGGTTTCATACCAAGTTTTCAGACTTTGTACATTATTTTCATATTCTGACCAAGATTCCAATAAGCCTTCCAACAGCTGGATCTGAACAAACATAATGAAATGAAATGTGCAATTTTATTTTAAACTCAAGCCACTATTTCCTCCAATTACTCAAGCCGCTATTCCCTCTAAATTAAGAATTCTTACAATATAGTTTATTGGATATATGATTAAAAAATGAATCTTATAAAGTGTGAATCAGTGACTAGTATTGATAAGTAAGTAAAAAAGTCAACTTGAAAGGCAAAAGAAGTTAAGCAGCATCTTTTTAAAAAAGATTTTATTGATATATTTGACAGAGAGAGAGAGGGAGAAGAGAGCATAAGCAGGGGGAGTGGCAGGCAGAGGGAGAGGGAGAAGCAGGCTCTCCATGGAGCAGGGAGCCTGATATGGACTCCATCCCGGGACTGTGGGATCATGACCTGAGCCAAAGGCAGATACTTAACTGACTGAGCCACCCAGGCACCCCATGAGGCAATTAAAAAAATAAAACAACATGTTAACAGGTAAAGAGTAGATGATATATAAGAGAAAATAATGAAAAAGTAAATATTTGGAACAACAGGATTCAGTGGTGTCCCCTGCAGAAATATCAATGTGCCCTGTGTAGCTATACAACTTGTGAAATGAGTCTTCTTTACAGAATGTGACTGTTCTTGGCATTTTCATGTAAATATGGACAGCAGAGGCCACTTGGCTTACCTTCTCAGTCACTAGACCCTGCAGGATTTGCCAACTTTTATTCATGGCTCCAAGTTGTTCAGCAAAATCAGTCTTATCACTGCGTTTACTTTCCACATCCTGACTACTGATTTGTAGCACAGACTGATTCACAAAATCAACTGTCAACTGTTTACAGTTAATATCTATCTTAAAACCCTGAAAAGTGAAGGGATAAAAATAAGAAAACAAGGCTATGCATATAAATATCTTATATTTTATCAGGAATTGGAAAGCCTCAAGTAACCTTAAGATTAATTTTATAAAAAAAAAAAAGATGAATTTTATCATTTCCATGATTTAGCCAGGAGGCACAAACTGCATATATTTATATAACTCATTATTATCAGAAGTTGAATATATATATGATCATCCTGAATCTATAAATTTTGAACTTATAAATATATTGATACGAATTTGAATTTATAAGATTTTCAATTTATTAATGTGCTGAATGTAAATATATGTATATATTTTTAGGTAGAGGATGTAGAAATGGATAAATTGTATTATCTCACTAAACATGTTTATAAATTATAACATTTTTATGATTATTTAAATGACACAAAATCATATTCAAAATTATTCCTAGTACAACAACTTTTCTATGGTCTACAACTAGGGAGGCAATTTCCTTACCCTTGTACCCCTCTCTGGTCACTATGTATGAAACATATACTCCAAAATCTGATGTCCATAATTTGAGTTCTTTTGGATAAAAGAATCTTAAAATATGAAAAGTTAGAAAAAAGTTCCATTACCTTATATTTCTGAAGGTATTCATGAATTGCCTTGTAACCTACTGAATTTTGTATATTCTCTTCATCCTTTTGAATAACATTTTCCATAAGAGAAATCCAAGTCATAACTTCAGAAATGGCATGACGGGAAGGCAGCTTATCCATTTGGAGCTGCCCAATAAGAGACAGAATAAGACACAAGTGTTAAAATTCAAACCAAAATTCTTCCAACCTAAAACCCCTACATTAATATTTATTAATGTCCAACTGAGATAATGATTCCTAATGACATCTTTGGATCTTAACCTCATTAGAAACTTGAAACTAAATATCAGGCAAACACTGAACAATAATAGTCATCTTATGTTTACTTGACATCCGATACTATAAACATTGTATAAACATTAACTAATTAATCAAAATACCAGTAAGAAGAAAATATTATTCTTATTTTATAGCTAGTTTTATGAGTTAAAAAAACTTAACTACAAAACATTCAACAGATGTATTTTATTAATTATCTTGTAAAAATTTCTGTGTATTATGACTCAGGAATGTTAAAGGAAGAAAGAAAAATACCACACTACAAACTATCATTTTCTAGATTTTTGGCACTCTGATATTTATTCCTAAGAGCATAGCCAATTTTCTTACTCTTTAACTAAAATATACTTAGAATTCTGAATCTTACTTAATCTATCATACATTTTTGTAGATACTTATTATAATGATTTGGAGAAACAAAAGCAATAATTTAAAATATTTATGGACTTCTATGTGGTGCAGAAAGATATAGAGATAGATGTGACCTGTTTCCTGCCCCCTGGATGTGTATAGCTGCTGATTAGGAGGGTAAGAAGGCATTAAACACAGGTATTATACCTGGTAGAATGATGAATATCAAAGAGAGATAAACATATACTGTCTGGGATCTAGGGGAGAGAAATGTATTTCCAGATAAGGGAAGTACTTACATTTATTGAATGCCAGTTGTTCTATGGTAGGTGAGATTATAGGTCTTTTCTATATAGTGTGATTGAATCCTCATAACTACCCACTTTATGAGGGAAGTGTCACCCATGTTTTACTCATGAGAAAACAAAAAAGTTTAAATAAGGCCAGGTGAAGGTTCTACTACACGCACACACACACACACAGAGTAAAGAACTCCTTGGAAGATATGAAATCTGTAGGTATGGCTTTGTAGAGCAGTTCACTTTTAGTATGCAGAACAATCCAAGAGAGAAAAGTCAAGATGTCCATGACAAAGCTGATTTAAATTTGGAAGTAAAAGCAGATTAATACTCCTTTCATTTAATATTGCTTAAATCAATTATTATGATTTAAACCTATGATTATTTTTATACCTGATGGAGCTTTTCCTGTACAGTTGGAATATTTGTCAGCAGGTCAGTCCATTGGCTATCAATGTGTGACAGCTCTGAACGTAGGGCAGCTGTGTCTACTTTCTTTAATCGAAGAAGCTGATTTCCAGTGCTGAGGACAGACGATTTCAGAGAAGATTTGGCATCCACTTCTTTGGAAAACTCCTAAAAGAAGTAGCAACGTTCAAACCAGGATTAAATGGTCAGACCTTTAATTTAAGGAAAGAGAACCATTTACTGCATAAACAATTTTTCTTTACCTCTTGAGAGTTATGTTAAGCACTCCAGAGGAAAACAAAAGCAAGCAGACCATTGCCTTGAATGAAAGCCAACAACAAAGCCATTCCTTGAAAATTACTTTGATGAGGCAATTATTGACCATACATAGTTAACACTGACATACCCTCTATAGCTTGGCTTATTAAGTATATAAAACTGAATCAAGTGCTTTAGATTCTTAGGCTTACCAGGAAGGCATTTAGATGATCACGGACCATTTCCAGTTCTTGTGGGACTGTCACAGATTGTTGAGTCCAAAATTCTAGCCTGTCTTTTGCAGATTGCAACCAGTGAATAAGTTCTGCAGATTCGCTTTGATATCTGTAATTATATTGATGAGCCTATTAAGTAAACATCCAATACATCTCTTCTGTTAACCCATGTTATTCAGCAATGCCAATTTTAAAACAAGAGATGCAACAGGTTTGGGAGAATAAATGTCTTGCATTCACACTGTCAATTTCTCTTCAAATTTATACTGTAAGCAAGTTTCAACTTTCTCATTTCTAAGCTGAATGTAAAAATATACATATATCTTTCTCCTACTCCTTCACATTGAGGCTATTTATAAAATATTAGATGACTATTAAAAGTTCTTGGAAATAAAGGTGGCACTGAAATAGAGTATTTCATTATGTAAAATCAACCTCCACTTTCTTGCATACTTCCTACTGCCCTTGAGAAACTTTAGTTTCTCAAACACACTTTCCTTCTATTTCTCCTAAGATTTTACTGTGACCACTCATATACAGTCAAAAGGCAAGGCAGGATCAAAGGTCCAAGATACAGTGTATCAGGCACTTGCTTCCCTGCCTATTTCTAATACATGTTTATACAATTACATAAGAATCTAATTAGAGACTTTGTTTTTGCCTTTATTTTTTAAAATATGAGAATAGTGTCTAAAGGGATCAAGTCTTTTTAAAGTCCCATACCCAGGAGCCTTATAAAGATTCTGTAGCGTTAATCTAAAATGATGTCTAGTAGTCATTGTATTACCTGGTCCAGTGTTTCAATACTGTTTCCAATCTGTGAAGTTCCTTAGACACTTTGTTGGTATTATTTAACCAGTGTTCTCCAAGTTGATTTAGCTGGCCTTCTAGATCTGAGCAGCTAATGGATATAAGCAGTCGTTTCCCATCATCTAATACCTGATATAATTTGGGCTGGTATTCATTAAGGCTGGATTTCAAGTGCTAAAAATGATTAAAAATAGTGGGTTAAATGTTTGGATGATACAATTTTTCTCTTTAAGAATTCTAGTTCCTCTGATGTCCATAATGTTTCTGCTCCATTAGTCAGACTTCAAATATTTGCACCCAAGTAAGATTAGAAAATTTGAGATAGCTCATCTATATCTAAGTATAGATCTTCTCCATTGTCGTCATTGTCGTCATCCGTCATCGTTGTCATCTTCTTCTTTGTAGTAACTTCAGGTACATTTAAAACTATCAAGTTATAGTTAAGGATATTGTGACACCAGTATATACCACATAAAATGCTTGGTTTTAGAGCTCTCTCATTAAAAAAAAAAGAAAGAAAGAAAAAAAGAAAAGAAAAAAGAGTTTTCTTATGTTCTATTATAAAGAAAACACTTAAAATCTGTTTTGAACAATGTCAGTAGCTTCAAATAAAAGTAAAAGTGCTTAATAAAATATTTGATTGCAAGTTTGTTTAGAGTCCTGTTAAAACCATGGGAAAGTTTCAAAAGAAAATATGGGTACTTTTCACACCAAGATGCCACTGGACGCTGACCTGGTAAAGTGCAATCCGGTCGATGAGCCTGTCCTCGCTTTCTTCCACTAACCCCACACTCGGGATGCTACTTTCCACCACCTCCAGCTGTCTGCTGAGCTCCTGATAGTCTTCATCCAGATGAGACCATGTCTACAAACATAGTATCAATCAGTGAGCTAAAGAATCCTCATTAAGGAACAGTGGTACTTTTTTGTGTACAAAATATGCATCTGACAGATTCTCTTTAAAGTTGTGTTGGACATGTTTGTGTTGAGATGCTCTGGGAAGCAAAGGATGGCTTTGAAGCAGGTAATCAGATGGTGACCTTGAAAAGCACAGGCTTTGGTATCTGCAACCAACCAGCTGATGAATATGGGCAAGTCACTAAACTTCTCTAAACCTCATTTACAGTATTAAAAAAACAAAAGGATAATAGCTATCTTGTTCATCATGAGGATTTAGCAGAATAATTGGATGCAGTGCACCTGGAACACAGTAGGCACCTGATATGCATGGTTTTATCATTACCACAGTAACAATGTATGATTTAAGTAAAAGGGAAGGATATGTTTACTTCATGTACTAAAGCGAAGTAAATACATTACATTCACAAATAAAAAAAGCTATAACAGACATTTAAGAAATATAAATATATGGTGTAGACATTTTAATAAGGAGAAATCCCAAACCAGTCACTACGAAATTCTGATTTTTATTTTATTTGAAACTGGAAAATCTTTGTAAAAATTATTTGAAGTCGTTTTCAATAATGTAAAGCAAAGGTTGGCAGTTTTTCAGTGTGACTGTCGAAACCCCAAACATGGTCATGCTCTACCTGAAGTCAGTATTCAGGGAATCTAGCTGACTCAAGGTATGGCATAGCTCTTATCCAAATACAAATAGGAAATACAAGTGGGACAAGGCAAAACATGATGCTGAGTCTGAGGGGATTCCAAAGTTATATGAGGTCAATTGGGTAAATATGTCTTGCCTTAATGGTGTGTTTTGCGGTTAAGTTTGCTGTAGGGAAGGTGCTATGTCAACAGTCTCACCTCTAGAATGTACTCCAACTCCACACCCCTCTTGTGGGCCCGTTTTAGTACAGCTGAAGCCTGTGCCATCAGTTCTGTGTGGAACTGAGTTTCCTGTGGGACTGCAAAGCTGATTATCTTTCTGAAGAGTGTTTCAGTCAAGATCATATGAGATTCCAGGCCCTGAAAATATTCCTGCAATTTTTCAGATAGAGAGAGGTCAGCAACTCACACATATACCACCTACAATAAAAGCTGCTTCAGATGTGAAAGCTAATGGAATTCAGTACATGAGCAACATCTTTCCATCCCTGCTCACCCCCACCTCACATAGGTATTCATGGCTTCCTGCCCAAACAGGGCTCCAGTCTCCTCACTGGCCTCTCGTCCCCCCATTCATGTGCACCTACACAGGCTGTGCTGCAGATACTCCAACCCCACAACAGATGTGACCAGCTGCTAAAAAAAAAAAAAAAAAAAAAAAAAGCCCTCTGCTCTCTAAATGACTTATCCCTGTACAATCTGGGAGACTCTCACTAATTCCACCATGCAAACTGGCCTTCCTTATCTCTGGACACATTAGCTCCCAGTCCCTCATCTTCAGCCTCTGGCTTTACTCCATACTTCCTAAGATGTCCTCATTCCACACATTCACAACTTTTCTTCCTCTATGGTTGGGTTTGAGCTCTACTTTTCCAAGTTCCCATTTGTTGTGCTCCAATATTCATTGCCAAGCATAACTTGACATGTACCAATGGGTATTATACAGTTTTAAATTTCCCTTTCATTATACCTACACAAAACAGAATTACAGGCCTTGGACAGTCCTACAAATGTGTTTTCAAATGTTATTTTCTATGTGTAGAAGGCCCCAGAGGAGGGAGACAGGGATTATCCGACTTCCTGTTCTCTCCACTGTGGGTAGAGCTGAAGACTTGCAAATTGATAACAATATTTAGTACAGACGATATGCTGAAACTCTACCAGTGTTTTACTGACAAATGCAGTTAATCCTCATAACACTTCTCTGAGGTATGTAGTTTTATTTCCCACTTGGTGGATGAGGACACTGAATGACTCAGTCTATAGAACATGTTCAAGGTCACTGCAGACCTCTCCCTCCCAAAATAGTCTGGTCAATAGAAGCCAGAATCTTCATTTTTTTAACTGACAATTATTGTATCATAGAATCTTGAAGTTGGAAGAGAACTTGGAGGTCATTTAGTCCAACATTCACCAAAAACTGATACTCTTTTTACAACCCAATCTCCCCCTAATGGCCTTGGATGTTGTATGGTCTTCTCATGGCCAGGAAAGTTGTCTGCTCAATGGCAGCCTATTCCTTTTAGAGTGCTTTACCTATTGGGCCTACTCCTCTGTTATTTATACTCATTGATCCTAGCTTCCTCTCTGGAATAACTCAGTATGATATTTTATTTCTGTTGTCAAAATTTGAGGGAAACCAGCTGTGAACTTTAAAGGAATCTTTTCAAAGCTAAATGATAAGGCTTTAATAAATCACAAAGTTTTGGACAAAAATCTCTGGGAAAAATAGCAAGAAGTAAAACTAAAAAAAAAAAAAATTCACCTTTACAAGCCATTACAGAGCTACATAATGGTAGAATGTTAACTATCTACAACCCAGTGAGATTTTCAAAGTTTCCATGTATGACATTCCTACAGTCTAGGAGTTTGGGTTTCTGAATTGGCAAACCTAATCTTTCTGTAGTCTAAAAATGTTTGTGTGTGCACATTAAATAGGCATTCCTTTACGAAGGTGTGGTTTCTAACTTGAGCTTGGCTATGGCACATATTGATAGGGCAATCTCAGGCCTACTAGTTTGATCACATAGTTAAAGGACTCATCCTACAGCAACCAGAGGAACATGTGCTTACAGGCCAGAAGAGCTGAGTGATGGACATAAGAGATAGACACCCAGTCCCACAGCTGAGTAGGTAGCTCTGCTTTCCTAAGGCGTGGCGAGCAGCTGCTACCCAGGACAAAGAAAGGCAGAGAGAATACTCAGAACTAGATGAATAAATGGGCATAAAAGACCCAAAGACAAATCAAAATAGAGTTAAGAGGGAAGCCAGGCACTTTGAAGAAAGTCCCCAAGTTTCCCTTTGGTTGCAGTAAATGATGAAGAAAAGCCTGGCTAATATTACTGGGACTGTTGTTATTCTTTTTTTTTTTTTTTTTTTTAATTAACTCCACGCCCAGCATAGAGCCCAACACAGGGATCAATCTCATGACCCTGAGATCAAGAAGTAGGCCAAGATCAAGAGCCGGATGCTTGACTGACTGAGCCACCAAATGCCTCTGTATTCAACTTACAGAATTAGAGGAACATATCCTCTATAATTTTTCTGTGCTATTTAATGTCTATGGGTTTGAAGAGACATTTGTTGACCATTTTGAAGAGTAATTTATTCAAGGAGGGACTCATAAAAGATTAATATTGGGTTTTACCATGTAGATACATATCAGTAACTAAGAATATGCTTTCACAACTATTTTTTCTCTCTCTCTCTCTCCCCCTCTCTTTCTCTTTACCTTATGTTTGTCAAGTAGTTGTTGAATTTCCTCTTTGGAAGACACAATGATTTTCTGGTCACCTGCCATCTTCTCCTGTCCAGTCTCGAGCAGGTCAGCCAGATCTTGCAGGGCCCTTTCGTACTGACTCTTCAGTGCAAGATTCTGGTTCAGACCACTCCGCCGGGAGCCTATGGTCATCATAAGTTCATCATACATATCCTACAAAACAGAGACAGTGATACTCACTCTCAATTAGTATGTTGGCTCTCCTCTGAAAAGCATACTACCTACCAAACCCATGACCCAACCAAGAACACTCCTTCAGGTAAAGATGAGTTTATGGTGGGATATGGGATCAAAATGTTGAAAAGTTGTTTATGGGCTGAGGGAAATATAAGTGTAATTCTAATTTTTACTATGTTCTTAATATGTACATAATTTTAGAGTAACTGAATAGTATCTTTCACATTTTATCTGCTAAATAATGGTCAGATTTTGGACTATTCCCTAAATAAAGATCTAGAGAAACAGAGGAGTTTAATGTGAGCAGAATGCCTTAAGACTTAAAAAGGCAATGTTTTTGCCAAATGTGGTGGAATAAGTAAATAACTATTTAAACTGGAAAGACATTTTAGGAGATGATGATACACCAAACACAAAATTTATTTGAACCATATGGACCTGATTAATGTATCATATTAAGGTTTAGCAGGTCAAAATGGTTCAATCTGGAAAAGTTCAACTTTAATGCCCATTTACAACTATGACGTTTGACTCTTCCACCTGACATTTAAGCACTGTTGGAAAACTGTCTAAGTGCAAAGTGGGGGCAGTGGGCTCATGACATTGTGAAATGTTAGATAATGGAATGAGACAGTTAAAATAAAAATGTTCTTTTAAAAATAAGGGCTATTTTATTTTCTCAAAAGGAAGAACTTGTGACCTTGTGCTGAAGTTATGCTATTAATCCCTCAATGGTTCTCTGTAATGCAGAGAAAACTTAACATGTGTGTGTCACTGTACACAATTTTTTCTTAATGTAATTTACCTATGTTGCTTATCAGCTGCTAAATTTTGCTGGTCTAATATCCCAGTTCCTCCCTACATCCCCATATTGGATTTCTGCCTAGCAGCCTGGTAGAAGAAAGCAAATTAACTCCAACTTATTTCCCAATCCTGAAGGATCCTGGGAAATCTATTTAGGTTTCACCTACCTTCTAGTTTATTTTTTTCTTTTGTTCTGGTATTGACACTGTGTCCCTCTTCTATCCAGACATGTTGGAAAGATTAACTATGGTTTTGAAATACCAGAGAAAAACTACTTTCTAAAAAAATATTAGCTTGAGCCTTTTTTCTTTAAAATAGTTTTTTGAGGGACGCCTAGGTGCCTCAGTGGTTGAGCGTCTGCCTTTGGCTCAGGGTGTGATCTCAGGTGCCTGCATGGAGCCTGCTTCTCCCTCTGCCTATGTCTCTGCCTCTCTGTGTGTGTGTCTCTCATGAATAAATAAATAAAATCTTAAAAAAAAAAGGTTTTTTGAGGTCCACTACAATGCAGGGTAGATGTCTCTCTTTTAACTCTTCTAGATAGGAGTGATAATTATTATGTTTTCTGGAGTAGAAAATAATATGCGACAACTAAAGGCATATATATAATAATGCTTAACCACTAGAATAATAATAAAGTAAATGTCAGAAAAAAAATCTTAGAAGTTTAAGAATACAATTTATTTTATCACATTAAACCTGGTAAAAGTTTCAGAAAAATCTCTAAGTGTTACTTAGAATAAAGATTAGGATCTAAATGACATGAATTGTATAGAGAAAAACCAAGAAAATAAAGAAAATAATTTCTCTTGACTTCTAGTTAGGATGTATCATTGAAGCTGATTGGTAGAAAACTGTACCTGAAGTTTGGACAGTTCCTGCATGGAAGGCTGCTCAATCTGCAACTTGTCACCACGCCTTTTTAATTCAATGATTCCTGCATCCAGTTCCTTTAGCCCATCTTCAGCCTGTTGTATTGCCTATGTAAGATTTATGATATTTCATTAAAATTCCCATTAACAATTTCCCACACAAAATGTGATTACTAGGTCTCTCTATTTGTTCTCTCCACAGTAAGTACTTTCAATGCCTACAAAAGGAGTCATTTTAATACAACATAAAAACCATGACCATCTAGTATACAGAAAAGAGAAAGAGGTCCTTTATTATACCACAATTGGCTACCCTACAGGTAAGGAGGTAGGAGGGACTTCATTTGGAGGGTTGGGAGGACAGTGGCTTCCTTAAACAAACATGGGAATTCATAAACAGCAAGATCTGAAAAAGAAGCATGACTTTAGGACATGGTTAGAAAAGATATTTTCCTGAGATTTCCTAGGGGAACGTGTTTTGGTTTCCAGATATGCCTTTTGAGCATCCTTGTAGAGAGATTCTCTGTGAGGTAAGAGGAAAATATCTCACAGCATCGTCAAACAAAGCTCACTCTTTGTTTAATAGAAAAGCAAGTGATCAACAATTAAAGTAGCTGCTGGCACTATGCCTCATTTTCCCAGTGTGAATTCTATAGAAGTAGTACAAGCTCTCACTCTGGCCTTCAAGGAGCTTACAGTCTGGTTAGGAAGTCAGAGTAAACAGAGCAACACAAAACAAGGATGAATCCAATGACATACTCAACTTGATGCAACTTACCCCTGTTAGAGGAGTTTGGAGAAGAGAGACAGCAGTGGATTCTGGAGCAGTTAAAGCAGACTTTTGGAAGAAACACAACATTAGTTGCACTGAAGGATGAAAAGAACATGGGCTCCAGATGGCAGATGAAACACATGTGTCTTATTTTCTCCTTCCTGAGTCATTTACTACAACTACAGTAAATATTCTGTTTGCTTGTTTTTTGGTGCCCCTCGCCTGCCCATAAATCTACCAGGACAAAGAAATGGGAAATAAGGCAATACCAACAAAATTTTGAAAGCTGGAATTCAGAAGCATGCAGGATAACTGACTTAAGACATCTGAGAAAGCTGAATCCTAAGTTAATGGGAGAGCTACATCACCCGACTTATAGCAATAGGAATCTCTGGCACTCTGGGTGGGTGGGATGGGGCACCAAATAAGGAGGGTTGATAAAAAGCTGTTTAAAGAGCAATGAAATTTCCAGAGCCTCCTCCTCATTCCACATGGCCCTTTTTTCCTTCTCTAGGAAAGATGGAGAGTTTATTTTCTAAAGAAGGTAAAACAAATAGTCTCTGGACTGAGGGGTACCACATAGTTGTGAGTTTGAGTACTTGACTGAAAATAAGGGATATGTGACTGAATGCCCACAGAATGCTAAATGGGGAGCCCCTCTGACATATTCTAGAGTAGTGCAGCCTGACCTCTAGTCTCCAGACAGGGGAAGAGAAAAAAAATGTAGAAAGACCATTAGAAAAACCTAAAAACTGGATACAAGAATTCTCCAACAAATAGCCCACACGGCCCAACATTCAGTAAATCTCAAAGCCATCAAGCCACATCCATACACAAAGTTCCCATTCAGCGGTTTAGTTTTCCATTCTAAATGTGAATAGACAACAATAGAATTTCCATAATCTCAGAAAAGTTGCTAACATGAAAGATGGAGCCTAAAACAAATGAATAAAAGCAAGTTGAAGGGAAACAGACTATATAGGAAAAATAAAACTCTGGCCAAAAAAATCATTAATATATCCAGAGAGATTACAAAAGATAATGCATCTATTAGAAAAAGAACAGGATACTACAAAAAAAGGATCATTCAGAGAACCACAATGAGCTCAGGGAAAATGAAACAAATGAGAGCAGAAATGCAAAACTCAGTAGGAAAATTTACAGTTGAAATCAAGAAGTCTTCCAAAAAATAGAGCAAAATATCTTTTAATAAAAAAATTAGAAGACTGAACCAGAATATCCAACATCTGCCTAAAAAGAGTTCCAGAAAGAGAGATAAAATGGAGGAATGAAAAATGTTAATCCATTAGTCAATTTTCCAAAATGGAAAGAGGAGAGCTACCAAATCAAAATAGCCTACTACACTTCCAGTCCAGTGGATAAAATAGCCCCTTCCCAAGGTGTGTCACTGTGAAATTTCAGAGCACTGGGATACCTCTGGGAATTAGAATGATTTTAGATTCCTCAAGCCAACACCAGAAGATAGAAAACAATCAGGTGCCTCAAAACTCTATAGAAAATTGATTTCCAGGATCCCGGGGTGGCGCAGTGGTTTGGCGCCTGCCTTTGGCCCAGGGTGCGATCCTGGAGACCCGGGATTGAATCCCACATCGGGCTCCTGGTGCATGGAGCCTGCTTCTCCTTCTGCCCATGTCTCTGCCTCTCTCTCTCTCTGTGACTATTGTAAATAAAAAAAAAAAAGAAAAAGAAAATTGATTTCCAACCAAGAATTTTATAGTGAGCCAAGTTATCAATAAAGTGTGAGCATAGTATAAGGACCTTTTAAGATATGCAAAATATTAAAAAAATACATCTAGCATGCATCTTTTCTTAGTAAGGATATGTACTAACAAGACAAGGAAGCAATACAATAAAGTCAGACTTGAGATTCAAAAAAGAGAAGATCCAACAGAGGGAAAAGTGATGGAAATTCTCAGAATAGTGGTAAAGGGCATCCCTGGAAGTCACCTGTGCACCAAGCTTGTGGAGACAAGTCTATTCTAAATCAGAATGACACAGCTCAAAAGATGAATATATTGAGAGATATCATCTTCATGCTTTCTGCTATTATTACCTTTTAACCCAAGAAGGGTTGAGGTGGAAAAGCAAAAATTTTTTTTTGGTGCTTTCCATTTATTCAGAGAAATAGTCTAGTTATTTATTTTTATCTGTGGGATTCACTTTAGTGATACTAGTTAATAATTAGTAAAAATGTTACTTGTGATCATACATATCCTATATTTCACATTAGAAAATCAAGGCAAACATCATTATAGCTGCTGAAATCTCTTTTTTTTTTTTTTTTTGGAGTCAGGTATGCTAAAAGGCAAAAATTAAAAAGTAAAAATTAAAAAGTTCCTTCAAGTAGAAGATATGACACAGAAGAATGCTTTTTAATTTGGGGGAAATGAGGGATTTGTTTTAAAAAGCAGATGAAATTATGGTAAAAAAAATATACATTCACATACAATTTTGCAAGTTATTTTAGGTGATCTTTCGGATGGATGGATAGATAGATCTAGATATCTACCTTCAGAAATATTTCAAGGGATTTCTATCACAGATGATTCTCTATAGTCTACTCATAGAACCCTTAGAGGTCTGCTGAAATTAGGTTAAGAAATTCTATTTCTAAAACACATACTTTTCATAATTACTTAGCTTGGGAAACAGGAGATACTATATGTAACATCCTTCCCATTACTTCTTTCCTCCCTGTTTTCAATGACATCACACAAGTTAGAATTCTCATTCCTTCTCATCAGTGCAGCTATGTGAAGCTTCTTGAGGTATATGATGCTTCCTAACCTGGCACTGCCATGTCCACCATCCAGAAACATTTTTGCTTTCAAACATCCCTACTGACTCTGTATTCCCAGTGGTCAAGTGCAGACACCCAAAAGTATATGAAATGATTTGTGAGGATGAAACACTACATATTTCATTTATGTTCAATCATATTCTTCTGAATTTTTGTGTATTTGCTTTATAACACTACCTGATTCTAATTCATAAATAAGTAAATATCCATATACTTGTGTATGCTTATTTTTTTAACTAAGGAGGTATGGCGTCAATAAAGTTTAGAGACCACACTGGTTTGTAGAATGAAGTCCAAATTTCTCTGACATTCAAAAGGCCCTGCAAGCTGCCTCAAATTCATCCAAACTCATGTCCCTTCAATTGTTTTCATTCATCATAAATTCGCCCAAATAGGATAACTTGATATTCTCTGGAAGTGCTCTGAACGGTCTGACATTTATGCCTTTGTTCTTGTCCCAGTCTCTGTGTGTCCAAACTTCTCAGTCTGGTTCAAATTTTCCTTTACAAAATGTCCTCTGATCATACCCTTGCTGGAGGCAGTCTGCTCCTCCTCTGAATGTCCACAGTGCTTCATCTGTATTGCCCAAGGACAATTTGACTTTCTGTCATATGTCACTGAGGCTCATGTCTAATCTCAGTGTTAAGTGGCAAACTTCTTCAAGTCATCATCTGTCACTGACACCTTTACCCATCTCCTATTTCCTGGTTCTGTACAGGAAGAAGTGATGGATTCCATATCACCTGGCCAGTCACTCAAACCTGGCACTTAAAGACAAAATGTATGACAAACTAAAATGCTATAGTAAGCCATGAATCTTTTATATAATATTTCAAATCTCCTAGTAAATCAGATCTACTCTATGCATTTGTTCTTCTGGAAAAAGGCAACTGTAAATACCTCTATTTGCTCTGCCACAGGTTGTTCAAACACATTTGCCAGTTTCTGTAGAATGATGTATTTGTTGTCAGCCAGTGATGTACACAGCACCTTCAGATCATTCTAAAGAGGAAAGCAGTAGGAAGATTCAACATGTGTAACAAGGAATTCAAATTGTTGTAAAAATAACACACATTCTTAGAAATAAAATATAGGTGTAGGAATTTAGTGTCCAGGAGAAACAATATTGTCCCAGGAAAAGGGAAAAGGAACTGGTCACAATTTACCTAGATGTTAAAATTGATGTTTGATGAATTTATTAAACTAAGTATTTCCAACACAATACAAATAGTGATGAAGCATACAAATAAAAGGCAGTACTAGTCACCCTAATCTTCTTGTTCTGTGGGAAATAAATGTGCATATTTAAACACTGCAGTAGAAATATTACATTAATGATTTCTATTTAGTAAAACAACCTAAGTTTGTTACCGTTATTTGGAAAAAATGTGATTATTTTATTTTATTTTATTTCAATTTATTTTACATTTTTTACTTTATTTTTAAATTTTTTTTTATTTTTTTACTTTATTGATATGTCCAAATTTTATTTAAAACTACATTTTAGGGTCAGCCCTGGTGGCTCAGCGGTTTAGCGCCACCTTTGGTCCAAGGTGTGATCCTGGAGACTCAGGATCGAGTCCCACGTCAGGCTCCCTGAATGGAGCCTGCTTCTCCCTCTGTCTGTGTCTGTGCCTCTCTCTCTCTCTCTCCCTCTGTGTGTGTGTGTGTCTCTCATGAATAAATAAATAAAATCTTTAAAAAAATAAAACTGCATCTTAAATTTAATGAAAAATGGGATTCTTAACATTAATATAATTCCTTTCTTCCTCTCTCCCCTCATTCCCTCTCTCCTATACTTCCTTTTTTCTCCTTTTTTCAGAGAATTTGCATAAGCTTATAAAGAGCCACCCTGAAGTGTAGAAAATAAATTTTATCCGTGACAACCAAAGACATATGATGAGACAATATAAAAAGACCTTAGTAAAGTCTTTTGTTCAAAAAGATTACTCACTTAAAAGTCTAAATATGTATGTTGAGTTACATTTATACAACAAGAAAGTTAAATATCAGAATGTTGGTCCTCAGTTCTACAAGAAATAATGAACTGGAACAAAATTTGAATGCTATAATTCCTAGCTTTCCTCCTTGAAATGTCACAAATAAGTTCTACTTCTTGGTCAACAACGATGGGATGGTTGTTCAACAGAGGCTGAAGTTTTGACTCATCACATCCTCTTTGCTGGGGACTGATGTTATATACACAAGGATACATCACCAAGATGTAAAAATCTGTCCATAAGGAGAAAGTTAATAACAAGGAAGAAAAAAAAAACATCTCTAAGGATGTGTGCCAGCCTTATGACACAAAATGCAAGGCTAGAAAAGAAAATAGTGAGTGGATTATGCAGCAAAATAAAAAGAGAAAAAGAAAAAATTGCACATGAACATTAGAGAAAGCATACGATCCAAAGAGGCAATAACTGTCACTAACCAAAACCCAAACCAGTCTGTGCCTAGTTGTGGATTCATTAGGAAATTGTTGTAACAGCCCTGGAAAAATGATGCCAGAAGCAAGGTTTTTACTTATGAATTATAGCAATGTTTGTATTATTCAACTGTGCTCAGGGTGAGGCCATGTGGGCAATTAGGATGATGACATATTTATCTGTTTGTATGCCTGGGAAAAGATGTTTCCCATTCATTTGAACAGATTCAAAAGAAAAGGTCTCTATTAGCTATATATATTTAGAATAACATTAATTCAGTTAATCTAAATGAGTAAATAAGTCTAAATAGTATAGCGGGTTAGAAATGAAGATTGTGGAGGTGCCTGGATAGTTCATTTGGAAGAGCATGAGACTCTTGATCTCAGGGTCTTGAGTTTGAGCTGCATGTTGGGTGTAGAGATTACTTAAATAAATAAACTAACTATCTAAAAAAAAAGAGAAAAAAGAAATGAAGATTGTAGAGATACTCCCTGTACATCATCTTTATATTTTCAAAACATACTTTCTGTCTTAATTATATTGTACTAAAGCTAATAGAAAACAGAATTCACATTTCTGGAAGCCTCACTAATTACTGAGAGGGGCCAGTCAAGATGATACTAAAGCAGAGAATATGATTGATTTAAAAATTACTAAATAAGAGACCTTGAAGAGGTGTTAATAATCATAAGGATGTTGTTTTTTTTTTAACTTGTTTTTAAAGATTTTATTTATTTATTTGAGAGAGAGAAAGAGAATACAGGAACATGAGTGAGGGGGAGGGGTAGAGGGAGAGGGACAAGCAGCTCCTTGCTGAGCAGGGAGCTGACATGGGCCTCAAATCCAGGACCCTGAAATCATGACCTGAGCTGAAGTCAAGATATTTAACTGACTGAGCCATGCAGGCATCCCATGGATGTTGGTATTTTTTTAAAAATGAAAATCCAAAGACTTTAGCTGGTTTTGTCACTCCACATGCAATACAGCAGGATAATTAAGGCATCTCTATATCACAGACATATCAGACATCACAAGTTTTATCATATGGTCACTGGCATTGCTTGTAGGACATAGAGAGGCAGGATTCTTGCTTTTTAAAAAACAGGTACATATAAGGTACATAACAGGTACATAACATTTCAAGTTTTAAAATCATCTGTGCTGCCTCGCTCACTTAATAAATAATTCTTTCATTTTTTTCAGTTTTTAAATAAAATAGTCAATTATAAAAATGTCTAGTAAATTTATTTGAGGTTAAGTCTATAGAAAAAAAAATAGAATAGTTGATGATTAACTTGTGATTCCATGGAGATAACATACATTTACATACCATCAACATGTTCTTGCAGATTGTCTGTTGGGTATAGGACAACATTAACAGCCTGACAAAAGCCAATACTCAAAAGTAAAATGGAAGATAAAGGCATATCATTCCATTATCTACTGAGCACTGACAGCATACCAGGTGCTTGGTGCAAAGTAAAATAAAATGGTTGGTGACTTGACCTTTAATTATATTAACTTTGGAACTATGTCTTTCAATTAAATTGGAACACAAACATTTTGAAATGTCAGTTGTTGTTCGTGAGCTGGCCACCAACAGGCAGAAACTTGTTGGCAGAAAAAAATAGGGAACATGATTTAAAGGGAATTTCATGATTATATGTCCTTCTCTTGGTCCTCTAGAGAAAATCAGTTCCAGAGTATTTATTTATTCATGCTTAATTCATATTTTACTCTGACTGGCTATAATTACCAATAAAGATTTTAAAGTACTTTAGACACTAGCATAGTAAAAGCAATTTGAAAAGGTAAATATGCTTCCAAGTGATACACACATTTGTACTTTTAACCCCCCTCATTGATGGCTGATAAACCAACCAGAATACTGTTAAAACTCAGTGCATTTTATGCAAGTGCATTTTAGAGTAATGAAACAAGTTTCCATAAATTACACAACACTTTTGCCGATTATAGATGGATGGTGTATACATGTACACACAATCAGATCTTGCATCCAAAACAAAATATCCAAATAATCAACCCCAGCTTTTCTGATTCCAAGTGAAATGTATTTTCCTCTCTATGACCTACATGTCATAATCAATACAAATGCAAATATCTAGTCCAGGCCATTCCTCAAAGCCAGTCTTTTATACTCAAATGTAGACTGCGGCTATTCACCTGAGTATTTTAATTCTATGGCATATGCTTGTCCAGCCAGCAGCTCAGCCCTGCCCATTAGTCAACAGCACTGCTCTTCACCAGCCCTGTCAGTCCAGGTCTCTGGACTTCCTCAGCAGTGCTCCTTTCTCTCACTCTCCATTTCTAAGCCACACATAAATAATGCTCCTATCGACTCTGTCTTCAAAATACATCTTGAAGGGGTCTATTATTCTCCATATCCACTGTGAGCACCCTAATGATATAAAATATAAAAATATTCTTTGAGTCAAATCCTGGCTCTAGTTCTTGATGGTTGAATTAGCTTAGAGAAGTAATTTAAACTCCATATTGATTTCAGATTTTATATGTGTTATCATGAATACTGCCATTAATAGCAATAACAGTAACAGAACTTACTGAGTGCTTACTATGTTTCAGGCACTGTTCAAAGTATCTTCTACATTTTAACTAATTTTACCCTCACCAAACCCCATTAGACAATTATGATGGGTGTGACTTAATAGTCAAGGACACTAAGGCTCAGAGAAGCAGCTAAGCATATATAGCAGTAGATGACAAAGCCAGAATTTGAACCCAGGAGGGCTGGTTTTAGAAACTGTTCTTAATTTTTTTGTTCTTCTGACTTTGCAAAATGAGTATGAGAATAATGCTTAGCTAAGAAGTATGTTGTGAAGATTAATAATACAGGTGAAAATTTTTTGAGAATAAAAAATGATACACAAAATTTTCTCATATTTTTTTTATAGTTTTAAGAATACAAATTACTGAAAGGCAGTAATAATCTGTCCCTGTAGGTGAATACCTAGAAAATTCCTCTTATCTTGGCTGATATTACATTTGACACTTTAACAGTATTTTTTACAAATCAAAATTTTATATCAAACTCTTAGCCTTAATTATGTAATTTATAAATCATCCAGGTTTCTTTTTTTTTAATTTTTATTTATTTATGATAGTCACACAGAGAGAGAGAGGCAGAGACACAGGCAGAGGGAGAAGCAGGCTCCATGCACCGGGAGCCCGACGTGGGATTCGATCCCGGGTCTCCAGGATCGCGCCCTGGGCCAAAGGCAGGCGCTAAACCGCTGCGCCACCCAGGGATCCCTCATCCAGGTTTCTTAAAAATAAAACTCAATTAGGGGCTCCCTGGGTGGCTCAGTCAGTTAAGTGTCTGAATCTTGATTTTGGCTCAGGTCATGATCTCAGGGTCATGAGACTGAGCCCCATGTCAGGCTCTGTGCTGGGCGTGGAGCCTCCTTAAGAGTCTTTCTGTCCCTCTCCCTTTGCCCCCTCCTCATCTGTCTGCCCTCCTCTAAAAAAATGAATAAATAAATGAAACTCAATTAAAACTTACGTATTCCCAAAAGATGCTTTTTATTAGAAATGGAAATCAACTCAAAGTTTATCAGTGGCTTTTGCACTTGCTGAAGTTTATAGTCTAAGGAAAAGTTTCATAGGCAGACAATTACTCAGCTGGCAATGGAACTCTAGTCTAGGGCTAAAAGGCAGTAAGTCTGAGGAGTTAGGAAGTCATGCTATAAACTTTTTAAAAAGATTTTATTTATTTATTTATTTATTTATTTATTTATTTATTTATTTATTATTTACTTCTTTAGTGAAGTAGGAGAGAAGCAGAGGAGAGAAAGAATCCCAAGCAGACTCCATGCTGAGCACTGAGCCCCATGTGAAGCTCGATCTCTCAACTCTGAGATCATGGCCTGAGCTGAAATCCAGAGTTGGATCCTTACTGACTGAGCTATCCAGGTACCTCAATGCCATACATTTTTAACAGAGATAGAAGTAAGTAGGCCATAGTCACTTTTAATAGCTCCTGGTAAATGGAGTCTAGGGTTCTAGAGTATTATAGCACTTGTATATTTCTTTAGTTGTTTTAAATAAACTTTGGTTATATGTTTTAAATTCCAATTATCAATTAAATATTATAATCATGACTTATAGGTTAAATTTAAAGTTATATTCATCCCTTAGTTTGGTTAGTTGGTTTTCTCAACTTTCTATTTCTAGGAATGTTAAACTCTTAGTTTCCTAATCCTAGAGCTCTATTCCCTTATTTTTCTGTAATGTTCTTGTTCTTCACTGCATATTTGGAAAAAAAAATAGGTCTATGTCATACCTCAGTAAGACATCCTGCTTATTACTGACTATAGCTAGAGAATGATCAAACATCTCTTGATGATGTATTACCTGGAAATTTAGTATTTGCTGAAGTCTTTCCTTCATCTGATGACAGCGCTGATTTACTACTGAGTCTAGCAAGGACAACCTGCCCAAAAGACAACCCAAAGTGTCTTCAATGACATCTCGGTTATCACCATTCTCTGGAAATGCTTGGGAAAACAAGTTCCTGTTCTTATCCATTTCTTCAGACATTTCCTTAATATCTTTGGCAAGAGTCTAGGGTTGATAAACGAGAAAGCACATTTCAATGCTTAGATCCATGAGTCTATATACAAATCAACTCATTTTGTCATAGAAAGTCCACTATATCTCTCCTACTTTTCAGTGATAATTATACATCAGGCAAGTTGACCCACTTTCACTTCTATAAATATTAGGGAAGCTGATACTGGAGATATTTTTCTCAGAAACTTTACATTATTAGCTAATATTAATAATATGTATTCAGTGAAAAATGAGACTTTGTAAAGGGCTATTTAAAAGTCATACAATATTTTTTAGGCTATGTTTCATATGTAGAAAATTTACAATACACAACAAGTTTCTACTAAGAGTCCTCCACTTTTTTCTTCCTGCTACATATATAAGATAGAGAACAAAAATGCAAAACATTAATATCTCTGGGAGCTTTTTACATCAGGCAGTTCTCTTCTGCATTATGCTGCTTGGAAATATGCCTAATTTATTCTTTATTAGAACTGTTTTATGTGTGACCTTCCTTATACGTTAATTATCCAACACCAAAATTAAAAGTGCTTTCTAATATTACATACTCACACACACCAGCTGCCAAACTTACCTCTTGGTTGAAGAGGCAAGCTTCTGTTTCTTCTGGTAAAAGTGCTGTGGCAACAAATAAACGTTCCTCAACATCATCCAACCATGTGGAGGTAGCTGACACCCCATCATATAACTTCTGTTCCAAGTGAATGTTCTGCCTCTTTTTCCCCCCACTCTGAGAAAAAGGAGAGGAGGACACAGAATTAATTATAGTGCTTTCGAGAATCAAAGAAAAATACCAGGATGAGATACCAGGGACCAGTGGCTCTGCCTTTCAGGGCTAATCACTTGTGCTTGACCTCAACCATTCATGACCTGAGGTAGAACAACTTAATGGAGACCAAGATTCATGAGCAAACCAAGAGTGCAGCCCTACCTGTGATGAAACCTCTTCGAAGACCTGGTTCAATCCATCCAGCAAAGATGTCACTGCAGATTTGTCTTGGGTCTGCCCATCCCCTTTGTATAGTGGCACACCAGACAGGAGCCGATTTGGCCTGCTGTATAGCTGTGGGCAAACAGGGGCACTTATTTAAGAGCCTATGTACTATGTTCAGGTTTCATCATTTAGAATTATACTGTGAAGTAGATGCTGGAAAAACTATCCATATATAAAAACTTCTTCTAGAGAAATATGACCTCTTCAACATATCATGTCCACTAAACATGGTGACCAAATTCAGCAAGAGTAATATTTCTACTGATGGACTAAACAACAACAACAACAACAACAACAACAACAACAGCAAAACATGGTGGGAAAAATGCCTGAAATCTATCACAGCCTTCCTCTCAACTTGTCTTCTTGGTTTTAGACTACCCTTGATGAAATCATCCATCCTAGATAACAGATCTAGACTGATCCTTATGCTTTCTTCATTCACCTAACCTCCCCTAAACTCTTGTAGGCACACACAGTGTCTCCCTGATAAGGTCCAGGATATCGCTTAAACTTGATTGGAAACATCATTCAAAAGTTTGAGTGCTATACTTTATAAAATGTTTGAGTCTTATACTTTATAAAATGTCTCATCCTCACCTTGCCTTTCAGGCTGATTACTCATTATTCTCTAAACAACTCCTTTCCCACTGGAGCTAGAACACCCACCATACAGCACCTCTTTAAAATCCACCACCTCAAATTCTACACCACTACAATAGCCTTCTACTTTTTTTTTTTACTTCTGTTTCCTTTTTTAATTCCTGCTTACAGATCCTACCATGATTGCCTAATTTCTCAGAAATAAAGATATAGATAATGTCAACTTCGCCACAGTGTTGTTAGAAATAACACCTAGAACACAAAATATATTCACTAAACACAAAATACATTCACTAAACAATCATCCCTTTCTTCTTGGAAACTCTCAAGGCCACACTGTTTCTTCCTCACCTTTTCTCTCACCTCTTCACACCAAAAAGAAGAAAACTACCAAGGGTGCACTCTCTATAAGTGGCCAGTGATTATGGAAAGAAAGTACTCAAATAAAAAAAAAGGCCATAAAATAAAGAACATTTAATGAATGCTTTCCATTTCCAATTCCAAAGGCAATAAAATATGGACCTGAACCTAAACTTTAACAGTCTAGGGAGTATGAAATGTCAGTGAGAGCAGGCAGGGCTTTTCTGGCAGGCTCACACAAGAGGATGTCAAGATGATAGCACAGCACTGACTGAAAATGTAGCTCTCTGAGACAAGACTGGGTGATAGATGAGACACGCAGGAAGTCTGGAGTCCTGGGTGAACCATGCAGATGCTTTAGGCTGGATGGACAAAGGTGGAATCCAGGACTTGGGCATTTACTGAATATAGAATAGTAAGTAAACATAAATATTACTAAGAATGCCTTGGATTTATCTGACTTAGGATAATCAGAAAAGACTGCAGTCCCTGATTTAGGACTTGAACTATCCCTTATAGTCAAAGGCATGGGGAACATTGTAAAATAAAGGTGAGGTAGTGCTCAAGTCCAGGAGCTCTACATCAGAAATCAAGAATTCAGGCTATAAGTCAGAAATGTTTGATCAGGGATGTGAAGAAGCATTAATTCAAACAGGTCGGAGGTCCACGTGAAAGCTCTAAGGCACCACTTGCCAGGGTAGAAGAGGATTCTGGGATAACTACCTCCAAGAATGGAGTGCTCTATGATCCCCAGAGCCAGTGCTGGTGACTATTCACATGGACACCAAAAAAGAAGGCTGCTGGCCAGAGTAGAGGAGTGAGAAAGGGTGGCATGACACAAGAGTCTGTAAAATGAGATAGACATGCATGGTTCTAGAGCACTAATGCATGGTTCCCCACAGATAAGGAGACACACTGTGACCATCAGCCTGTCTCCTTTTCAGGTATCTGGCAAGCTGTATCTGTTTTATAGTACCTGCCTTGCCATCTCCTGCCTTCTCCCCTCAGAGGCACTCCAGTTACTAATATCGTTTCACTTCCTGTTGCAGCCTCTCCCAGCCCAGAAGCTAGTCCTAGTCAGATCAGTGGGAACAGCAGCTTCCCCAGATCTAAGGACCTAGACTTTACTCTGATTGTACAATGGTCACAGAATGGCCTAGAAAAGCACTGCTGGCCCAGGACCCAGGACTAGGGTTCCGTCTTCAAAATCCTGCCAGGAAAAAAAAAAAAAATCCTGCCAGGTTACAGCTGTGATAAACATCTGAGGGCTGTCTGGGTTTCCACCTCATGCACTAACTCTCCACAGAGTCGATTCCTCTGACTCAACTGTTCTCTAGCTTCTGCTTACAGTGAACTAATAGCTATTATCTACCTGGACCCTTCTGTTGCTATATTAGATTCCACTGGATTTGGCTTGCTTTGTGAAACAAGTCGAACATCACACAGTACCTACCATCCTGGGAACAAGCCTACAGATGGACCAGTAACCATTCTAGCTGACAACTGGCTTCCCCTTCCTTTTAGATCCACTGAGGTCCCAACATGTTTCTCATTAAGATCTTCTGAAACTATTAAATACTGGAAATAGTAATGGAAAAAAGATAACTTAGCATTTACTTCCAGAAAGTAACCAAATTTGTTGAATTTTTCTTGTCCTAGATGTGTATATTCTTGACTTCCACCTTAATTTTCAAGGTTGTGAAGAAAAGAAGGGTTGCTAATTAGGTTTATGCTAATAAATCTCATCAGATATTAACTAACTCTGAGGAAAAGAGTATCTAGAGGGACACCCGGGTGGCTCAGAAGTTGAGCATCTGCTTTGGCTCAGGACGTGATTCTGGAGCCTTAGGATCCAGTCCCACATCAGGCTCCCTGCAGAGAGCCTGCTTCTCCCTCTGCCTATGTTTCTCTCTCTCTCTCTGTGTGTCTCTCATGCATAAATAAATAAAATCTTTAAAAAAAGGGTATCTAGAAATCAAATAAATTTACACACATAAATACATAATTATTAAAGGAAACATGAAATATGCTTGTTAAGAAAAATATAAAATAAATAATTCCTTTATGTGTTATTTTAGAATTGATAATGAAGTTACAGATTACTGTAGTTACATTCCATTAGCATAACCTACATATCTTTTATATTAGTTAATATATAAAATCAAAATATTCAGATACCAGTTGCTCTTGTTCCTGTTCCAGAACATTCTGTAGTAGCTTCTGCTTGGTACTAAATTCTTGATGTAGGCTTTCCCATTTCATTCTCATCTGGTCTTCAGCAGCTGATTTCTCCCCTTCCATCCCCAATTCCTGGGATAACACATCAGGTTTTTCGCTATTAGAAGAATAAATAATCTAAGTTTACAATTTGTGCAAAAAGGTGTTAAGTTCCAGGTAATTTATTGTATATACTAGATCTGGCCTCCAAAATTGGAACTAGATTATTTTAGTCATTAGTTTAAACTTTAAAACTATCAATTAAGATAGAAAATTTGAGACTAACCATAAACAAATATATTCTTACTTGTAAGTATAAGAACTGTGAGCACAGTAATTTAACAATTCATTGAAAATAGCTCACTAGTAAAGATAAAAAATAGTTATAACTTTTAGAAACAAAGTGTACAATTAGACTAGTGTCCATCAACAAACAGCCCACAGAATAATGAAAAAAAACCTAAAAATGCCACCTAGTCTATTGAGAGTTTTCATTCTGAGTCCAAAGAAAATGCTACAATGTTTCAGGACATGGAACAGAAGCACAGAGGGTGGAAGGAAGGTACTGCAGTATCATCCTTATTAAGGCAGCAGGGTAGCATCGGAGAAAGACCATGGCTTTGGAGGTGAGATAGATCTGGGTTGGAATCTCTGCTCCAGCATATTAGATTTGTGACTTTGAGTAATTTGTTTCAATTCTCTGAGCCTCTACTATCTTATCCTCAGATAAAGATAACTAGTGTCTATCTTACAGAAGTATAAGAATGTAGAGAAGACATGCACAATGCCTAGAACCCTACCTGGAACATAATAGCCACTTGATAGGTGGGGCCTAACAAAACGAACCTGGGGGACCCAAGTTCCAATAGATCCTAGTTTGTCAGAAGTTTTAAAGACCTAACTAGAGGGGTGCCTGGGTGGGTCAGTCAGTTAAGCATCTGCCTTCAGCTTCTGTCATGATCTAAAGGTCCTGGGATCAAGCCCCGGGGCGGGGGACAGCGGGGGTGGGGGTGGGGGCTGCTTCTCTCGCTCCCCCTGAAGCCCCACTGTTTGTGCATTCTCTCTCTCAAATAAATAAATAAATAAATAAAGCCTTTAAAAAAAGACCTAATTAGAACCATGTCATCTGAAAGACATATTAGATTGTAATTAATATTTTGACAGAACTTTTGCTTAAGTGGAAAAAAAATAACAAGTTCATTGGCCAGATAAAACTATACATTACCCTAACGTCTACTTTTCTCAGAATAAGTATTGAATACAATAGCTTTTTAGGTAAATCTGTTGAAGTAAGCCTTTAAAAATTATCTATAAGGCTGTAATGTGGTGTATTCTACTTTCTGGGATACGACGTAGAGAATCTCTCCAACCTGTGCACTTAAAGACACTCAAGAAGGCTAACTTCAATGATGCTAATATTAGCGAAAAAATAAAAAATTAAAAAAAAAATTAAAAAGTGGCAAGGTAAATGCCCATCAGCAAAAAAAAAAAAAAAAAAAAAGAGTGAACAAGTTATTTTCACAAGATACCATTAAGCACTTAAAATGATAGAACTAGATCTATATGTATCAACAGGGATTGTTTAAAAGCTGATACTGAGTGAAAAGTGCTAAAATCAAGTTAGTATCTCTAATTTGGCTCGTCATCTTAGTCTCTGGAGTTTTCTGTGTTTTTTTTTTAAATCTTTTTAAATAAAAAAAGTTTTAAAGTTCTTATGAAATTAAATTTTTTATTGTGATGTCATTTGTATTGCTGGACTGTATTTTTAATTCACTTATGTTTACATAACACTTTAGTATAAAACCATGGGATATTAAATATCTCTATTCTTACACTTAATCATTAATGCATATAAAATGCCAGCAGCAAATCAGTCTTAACTTAGAACAAAGCCTTTTATTTCCCATGGAAAAATATTCTTCCCTTTGATATTTATATCAATTAATATCCAATTGAGTTTCCTTATCTTAGAAGGATCCCTCCATCAACCTTCTATACATCATATAGTATTTATTCTTTATATATTAAATTTCTACCCTTGAAGCAAATCATGCCCCTCTCATAGGGGTTTTCTTACATAAACCAATTCATATTTGATAGTCTTAGAAATCAGCTAATAAGGTGAAGTCTGACTACAGGGTTGTTTTTTTTTCCCCTAGCAATGTTATTTTGTTCTTTTTAAAATACATGTATTTTTACTTTTGGATACTAGATATTGCTTACTTTATGTTTGTTTGTTTGGCTTATTTACACAGAGACTTGAAAGGCATGGTTGAACTTTAATCAATAGATTTACAGGTGAATTTTCTAAAGATTTGGACTAAAAATTTAAAAATTTATAAAATTTATAAAGCAGTCTTTAAAGCGAATCTTGTGTAGAAAGGCAGTATTGCACTGTGAATTTCTCTTTAAAATATTTTTGTATTTGAAACAGCAATTTATAATTGTTTGTCTTTCATCTGAGTTGTTTCCAAAGCTAAAGGCCAAGGAAAGAAAAATATCATGGCAAGAAAGTCACAGAAGATTCCTACTGCTGCTTTTTGTGACTATTCATATGATGAGGAGGCAATGTGTGAATGAGTTCTTTGTAAAAATAGCATTTGGCAAAAATATTCAGAAAATTGTGAAAAATGAATAAATGTTTTAGAAGAATCGGAGACAGAATAGAAAATGAAAAGCAAAGGCACGTCTTGACTCAGTCAGCATGCAAGGGATGGCGTTTCTCACGTTGGATTTACACAGACACACATATTTACAGCCTTATCTGTGCTTGTAAGCATGATGGACAATCAGGATTTTTGAAAACTCCTTCATATTTTAACATAATTTTTAGAGTTTTAAGATTATGGAATTCCTGACTAGTGATGTCATAACAGTTTTCATTTGTATTCTTTTTAAATTCATACTTATTAGTTTTATCAATATTTCTGCTGTCTTTTTGTTTCATTTTTCTTTTTGATGACAACCTAATTCCTATATATTTTGTCATGTCTATTTTCTATTTCAATTGAATTGTAGTTCAATTTCTATCATCTTGCATTTTAATTCTTAAACATAGCCATATATACAAACATATAGTCAACACTGATGTTATATGTCACGGACATTTCATAAGTATTGATTAAACTGCAAAAAAAATACAATAAAAGGCTCTGCATCTATCTTTTCCAAAGTTAGCTTTTTTAAAGAGATTTTATTTATTTATATGAGAGAGAGAGAGTAAGTGAGAGTGAGAGAGAGAGAGAGAGAGAGACCACAAGCAGGGGCAGAGGGAGAGGGAGAAGCAGACTCCCCTGCTAAACAGGTGGCCTGACATGGGGCTCGATCCCAGGACCCTGGATCATGACCTGAGCCAAGGGCAGACACTTAACCTACTGATCCACCCAGGTGCCCCAAAAGTTAGTTTTGATCATCTATATTGTATAGTCCGGTTCTTACTCATGCATATACTATACCTACAATTTTATATTACACCTTTACTTAGTATCACATATATATTTTCTGGTATCATATAGTTTTTTGTTAATATTATATATTAATATACATATATATTGTATATATATACAAATATTATATATTAATATACATATATATACATATATATTGTATATATATATACAAAAACCTTTCTTAGGCTTTTTTTTTAATACTAGCAGGCATTTCCCCCTTTTCTATTATTTGGTATTCTAAATGATATTTCAAAAGTCACTTCCATAACATATATCTTCTCCTTTGGCTATTTCCTCCAATAAATGCTCAGAATTGACAATGTTGGAGTCAGTGGAGTTAAAGCTATTTGCTGTATTTTGGTTGCCGAAGGATACTACTAAATCACAATCTTTACAATGCATGAGCACACAGGTTTCACTGAAACTTTTTTTTTTTTTTTTAATGTTTTGGATTTTAAAGTTTTCCTGCATATCCTCTCAGTTGTGCCCACCACTTTCATAACCCCTCTGAAATGGAGGGGGTCAATTATTGCTGTAATCCTAAAGATGAGCAAACTGAAGCTTAAAGTTGAGTTCCTCTTCCATAGTGACAGCTGGAGAAACAGAGTTAAAACCCAGATCTGACTTAAAATGCAAGGATACTTCAACTCATCCTGCCTTTGAAATCAAAATCTCCAACTTGAAAATTCTCCAACTTCCTTCACTTTTATTTGAACACTTTGCTCTGCTGTGTACAAGGCTTTCAGACTCCATTCCAAACCAGGCCTCGAAACTCAATGAGAAACTACAGACAGATATGATCAAGAAAAATCAAGATATTTAGTGGGCACATACATTTATTTTTATTTTTCAGAGTGATGTTAGGGGAAGATAAGCTCTTGCAGGGAAAATGCTTTGCAGTTAGATATAATCACTCAGCTAGAAACACAATGGATCTAATTCTAGAATGCATTTCTTTTTTTATTTTTAGAATGCATTTCTTATTTGATTCTAAAAAATGAACTCATAAGCATCTTCTTTGGACAGATATGCTCAGCATACTGGAAAGAGGGCAAACAAGTTAGCTATCAGCCGTGAGCCATCATAATTACTAGCTATACTCATGCTGTACAAGAAATGTTCAAAATGCAAATAATTTTAATATCTTAAAGTGAAAACATTTTGCAGATGTTTAAAATTTTGAGTGAGATGTTTACATTTCTTCAAATCAGGGCAAGTTGGGAGAAAGTGTTTTGAAACATACCCAGCACCACCAGAGGTCTCTGCAGCTGAGTGCTGGGTGAGAATTTCCTCTCCACGACTGGCCACTGACCGCAGGAGGCTCTTCTGCTCTGCTAATTCCTGTTCCAACTCCTGCTCAAGGAAAAGGAGAAATGAAAACATGTGTTACTTTATGATTATTGCCTACAATCATGGTTTTAGGTCTAGAAAATTCTCAGAGAACTCCTGTAATAAGTTTCTAAGTTCAGATGTTGCATAAAAGGTGTGGTTTAGGTAAATGCACAAACATGTCTCCAAAGTACTCTATACCTTTCTTTAGTTTTTATAAAAGTTATCTCTGAAATCTCTTGGAAAAAAATTAATGGGGGGAAAAATTCTGCTGGGCAATGGTGCCCTCAAGTGGTGTACAACGCACTTTCACTCTTCAAAATCAATACAGCCAGAGCTGAGAGAAATCCTTGAGTTCAGCAGCTCTCTTGAATTCGCAACTTGCTTGATAAACTGGACAAGATTTGGGTTTACTTTTTCAATATTTATGAAAAATTTCTTTTCTGTTTGAGAAAATAAAATATTTTAATATGCCCTATACATAAAGCTAAAGTATCAATGAGAAATCATTCTTATTTATCAGCTCATTTATTTCACTAGGCAATTAATTTTTAATCCTATTTTGTGATGGTATCTACTTAAAAGTGAAAAATAAATTTCATTTTTAATAAGTTTTTTAAAAACACATAACTCAGGCTTTTACCAATTCTCAAAGGCCTTCCTGAGGTTATTATATAAAATAGGCTTGAATTCGGGCAAATCTGAAAATAGAGTAGGTAACCTTCATAAGGCAGATTAAAATTGAGTCATGCTATTTGTAAACCTGAGCACAAGCTTTTCTTAAAGAACAGGCTTTAAAATGACTAATCATTCCAGTGGTCATAAGAAAGTACACTGAAACAGTTAGCCAGGTCTTGTTTCTGTCCAAAGAGAAAATAAAGGGGCACTTTGTATTTAGTACAGAAGTCACTTGTCCATCTAAAACATTTCTCTCAAAAAAAAATAAAAAAATAAAAAAAAATAAAAAAAATAAAAAAAAATAAAACATTTCTCTCAAGGTGTTTGCTTGGCAGGTCTGCAGGCTACAGAGGGGTCAGAAATGCTTTACTTTTTGTTGCTGGAGACTGCTCTGTCTCTGGTGGGTCCACGTGGTCCGCGCTTGGGCCAGCCATTCCTGGACACCAGGGCTCTGGCTGGCAGTCAGGTCCACATGGCTCTCCTCCTTCTCTTGTGCTGTTCCCTGCTTTTAATGAGGCAGAAATCAAGAGTCATACTATCCACAGAAAAACCTTAACCAAATGGAGTAAAGGCAACTTTGGTGTGGTCTGTATAATGATACCAAAGTAGATCCATTTGGATGTGAAACCAGACTTAAAAAAAAAAAATGGTAAGACAAAACCCATCGAATTTATGGTATTTGCAGAAAAGAGAACAATAAATAGATGATTATACTCAAATATTTGAGGGGGAAACTGTCTACTTAGAGGCTAGGCTTTTTTAGCTCACTGATGTGGTCACCAGATATTCCAGAAATTTTTCCATGAGAATATAACTCTAGATCTCACTTCCTCTACTATCACCACCCAGACCAGACCCCACTGTCATCTGTTGCCACTGCTGGCGTGGATAATGTTTGGTTAAGGGAGAAAGACAAGAGTAATTATTAATTACTGAGGCAGGAATTTATCCATCATGCTTGATGATTCTGATGGAATTTGAAAGGCCCTCTAATACTGCATACAGAATGGAATTAGTTCAAATGAGAATCCTTCTACCCATATGTATATATATGTCAAAAAGATAAAGTACACAATCTTAATATAACTCATTCACTAAATGTTTATTAAATAACCATGCATTGTGTGTCTGCCACTATTCTAGGCATCTTCTGCCAAGAAGCCAGGCAAGGGTCCTTCTGGGGAGACAGATAATAAACAAGATAAGTTGAGATAAGAGCCATAAAGAACTTAAAACTAGATAATGGCATAGAGAGTGAAGGGGAAGGTTTCTTAGGCTGGTCAGGGAGAGAGCATCTTGAGAAGAGACAACTGCATTGAGCACTGAACGATGAGAAACCACCTGCCTGGCAAAGACCTAGGTAGAGGGCTTTCCAAGTTGAGGAACAGTTGGAGCAGAGACCATGAGAGAGAGGAATCTGGCATCTCAGAGAGAGCAACAACAAGTGAAGAGGCCAGTGTGGCTGTACCATGGGGGCAGGGAAGGGGGACAGTTTACAAGTAGCTTCCGCAAAGGAGTGGTCCTGCTCCCTTAAGCTCCAGGGCTCCTATATCTCAGTCCTTTGGTTCTTCATTGCTACATCTGACCATGGACTGGGATCCAGCTGCTCTAGGTCATCCAGCTTGATCACCCACAAAGACCCTTCTCTTCCTCTTATTTTCAAAATTTTACCCTAGCTGTTAAGGAAAATAAATGGGGTCAATTTACTCTTCTGTTTTATTCATTAGTCTCATGATTAAATTGCAAAATGTTTGAGATAATGTGGAGATAATGAACTTGTAATGTTGGTATCAGTGCCTGAAGAACAGTGAATGGAAGGAAACCATGAAACCCACAGGTAATATGATACATAATCCTCTCCCAGATTCTGAGCCACCTTAGCTCACAAGTAACTTCCTTTTCTTTAAGATGATCCAGCTTCCCAGAAAGAAACTATGGCTCATATAGAACAATGGGGATGCCAGGGCCTAAAGTATTCCATGTGCATTTCACAGGACCTTCAGAGTGGGTGACTGGAAACACCCCATTCAGTATATTCCCCACTCCTCCAGTAATGCTTCTTACAGATGAGCAGTGATTCTCCTGAAGGTAGGAGGTATGAGGTGAATGGGCACTCTTCAGCACTGAAGCCAGTAATTTTCTGCCTGAAACAGATTCTCTCCCATCTGAGAATGCACTATCTACCCAACATAAACTCTGAAAGACTGTGGCTCTTCTGGTAAGGATGAAACAGCAGGTCAAAGGGGACCTGCGGAGAATGACCCCAGGGAAGTCAGTGTACAAGGCTGAATGCTATCTCTAGGGAAAGCTGCCCCAGCTGATGAAATGGTGGCCCTGGCCATGACCTGATGCCTCTCGTGGGATCCGATCACTTTCCCTCGCTTTGCTCTTCAGTAAAGGTTTGTTTTCAGAGCCCAGCCTAGAGACTCATATGGTAACCTCTCAAGGGCATCACCTCACCCTTCTGCACAGGTTACTACTGTCTGATTAAGAGGTTTTTTGTTTTTTGTGTTTTTTTTTTTTTTTTTTCCAAATTCCTCACAGCAAATTTGTGCTTGGAAAAAATAACAATTGCAATGTTAGATCTTAAGAATAGCTTAACTAGTTTTACATGCACAGACACATATTCAGAATCTAAGACTTAAAATCTAAGGGGAGTCATATTTCACTAATTGAATCCACAGCTTTAGAGAAACAAAAATTAAGAAGCATCAAAAGCAGATGTTTAGTATGTATTTTCTAATGTGGTTAGGTTCCATTTTTCAGCTAGTAAATTTTTCTTTGACTGATTTAGCCATTTTGAAACATAAGACTTGGACCACAGGAAACAAAAAATGATTAAGGATCCAGTTCAAATTTCATTCCTTTTCCCATGGGGATGAGAAGGCACTGACAGAAGGAATAGAATAATGGTAATTACATTCTAATACGTCTGATAACCATTTTCTCTCCTACCTAAGGAAAGAGGAAGTAAGGCAGCTTTAGTCCCTAGAGTCCCCCAGGGGTGGAGCTACATAAGCTGTTTATTTTGGAAATACTAGAACAGTAACCACGGTTGCCAGGAACATTCTTTGGAAGATTAGTGAGGATTGGAAATGCTAAACATTAAGTAAAACATTTCTTTACAAAGCGTTTCACTATTTATATAGGGCAAACTCTGCTCCTTCAAAGGATGATAATGTGTGAAAATGATTAACCTTTTATGAGGAAAGATACCATGTAATTCAAGAGAGTATTACATGCCCATGTGTCTCTCTGTCACTTCATAAAGAGAAGGAATCTATTAGTGGGAGGGGGACTCAAGGGATTGGTTATTTTTTGATATATATTTTTTGATATATATATATATATTTTTTTTTTGATATAACTATAACTAGTTAAAAAGATGACTGTGATAGATCTGACCATTTTGTAGGCAAGCAGCACTGAGAAATGGTGTGCTTATGGCCATACAAGACAAGACAAGAGGTGGTACACCAGGATGGGGAGACTTCAGGATAGCAGTTGCAAAGTGCTAGTCAAAGAATCTAGTCTGCCCTCTGTTTGGCACACAAATTATTTTAATTTAGAATTTTTAGAATTAAATGACAGGGTTTTAAAATTGGGAGATTTTAAAAATAATCCAAATGTCCCTTCTCTGAAAGATCTAGCAATGCTGCCTATAAAATCTTCTGTAATAGATGGAGCTGAAGATAACTGCTTGACGTGAGACCAGCTTGCCAAGATTCTGACTAGGCCTGCTTCACTCATTTATATGCCTTTACCAGGCCCTGAGGCCTTGGAAAGTGTATCCTTATCCCCTCACCTCCACCCCTCAAACCCCCTTTTATCCTGACATGTGCCACTTGCATATCAGGTTCCCCCTCCCTTCCTACCTGCCTTTAGGGTAATTGCAGCTTTTTAAATTACTATTCCAGATGTGAAACCTTGAAGTCTTTCCTTTGATTTGGTTTTTTTAGAGATAAGGTTCATTCATACAACACCATTAGGAAAAAAAATGCACTATATATTAGATTGATGATACTTTTCTATAAAACCAAGTAAATTAGTATAAACTTTTACAGTTAGAAAATTAACCTCATTTTGTTCAAATTTGATTTTTTAATTACAATTTAAATTTTTTTTATATTCCTTACTCTCTAATTTTATATTTTTAACACTTTTCTTGTTGCTTTGATTCATAAAGTCAGATTACATGTACATTTTGAAGTATGTAAATATAAAGTGAAAAGCTGTATTTTGTCGTTATTTGCATTTATTTAACCAACAGTGAGTTAAAATATCTTTTCATACATTCACTGGCCATTTGTAGGTCTCGTCTCTTCATTTGAATGGTCTCTTTATCTTTTGTTCATATTTCTATCACGTGACCTTTTCATATTGGTTTACAAAAGATTTGTGGAAATTAAGGGAATTAATTCCTTGACATGTGAATTATGCAGTTTCTTCCCTTTTTGTCCACGTCTTTTCATGTGGTTTCTGTGTTTTTGGTGGTAATAGAACTTTTTCATTTTTGTGTTGTAGTTTTTAAAGAAACTAAAATTCTGGGCTTAGGGCATACTGGCATAGATCCTTCCCATCCTAAGATTTTTTTAAAAAATACCCATATATCCAGAACTTTACCGGTTTAAATTTTTACATTTAAATATTTGGTCCATCTATGATGACTTTTTTTTCTGCAAAGAATGGTATAGGAAATCTAGTTTATCATATTTCAAGTGGTTCATCTATTACTTTATTATTATTTTATTCACTGAATTGAAATGCTACATTAACCATTAATCAATCTCCCTTAAATATTGAGGTCTCTTTCTGGAATATGTATTCTGTAAAGTTTTTTGTTGATCCATTTACTGTGCTAATGCCGAACTATTCTAATTCTTGTAATATTGTATTTTAACATATGTTAAGATCAAATTAGCTCCTCATAATTCTTCAGTTTCAGAATATTATGGTTATTTTCACATTTATTTTATTCCAGGGAAACCTGGAATCATTTTGTCACATTTTATATCATTGCATTACATTCCAAATAACTTAAACATATATGCTAGTACAGGAAAAAACTGCCATCTTTAAAATATTATGTTCCTAAGAATAGAGTTTATCTGTCCATTTTTTCACATTCTTTCTACTCATGTTTTAAAATATTATTTGTTGAGATTCCAAATATTTCATATTTTGTTGATATCACAGATAGAAAACTATTATTTCTCTAAGTTGTTTTTTGTTTGTACATGGCAAAGTTATAGATTCTATATTTTTTAAAAAAAGATTTACTTATTTATTTGAGAGAGAGTAAGCAGAGGGAGAGGAAAAATAATCCTCAATCAGACTGCCAGCTCAGTGTGGAGCCTAATGTGCATTCCATCTCAGGATCCTGAAATTATGACTTGAGCCGAAATCAAGCAGTCGGCCACTTAACCGACTGAGCCACCCAGGTGCCCTGGATTCTCCATTTTTAAAATAAGCCAGTCATCTTACTAAATTCTTCCATTGCTTCTAATAGTTTTCTGTTGATCAGGTTTGATCTTCCAGATCACAGAATTATATGATTAGCAGAAAGAACTGAAAATATGTAGTGTAGTCTGAAAAAAATTGTCATTATACTGAGAAAACAAAAGCAAGCAGAATAGTATGTTCATTAAGTTTCCACCACAATATTGGTGCCCTGTCTTCCGCCAGCACCTGCATGGAGATAAGAGGTTTCCTTGGTACTGTACTTCTGAGACCACACCCTGCCCTTTGGTTCTATCTTCTCCCTCCTACACATTTTTTATCAACTTCTTTTTCATCATTCTTTCCTCTACTGAGTTGTTTCCATCTACATGTAGGCATGCCACATTCTTCTGATTTAAAAATTTTTTTTTTTTAAGATTTTATTTATTCATGAGATGCACATGAGAGAGAGTTCATGAGAGGGGGGAGCAGAGACACAGGCAGAGGGAGAAGCAGGCTCCATGCAGGGAGCCCGATGTGGGACTCGATCCCAGGACTCCAGGATCATGCCCTGGGCCAAACAAAGGCAGGCGCTAAAACCTCTGAGCCACCCAGGGATCGCCTTAAAATGTTTTCTAAAGTATATCATTTCTCTGCTACTCTTCATAGGGAAACTCCTGAATCACTTGCTCTCCTCTCCAACCCGTCCCTCCTTATCCTCACTTTCATTTGAATGCCTTCGCCTTCTCTATACAACTGGAACAGTTACTGTTGAGGTCACCAAAGACCTACATGTCATGAGATCCAATGGTCAGCTCCCAATCCTCATCTTGCCCCACTTACCTGCAAGTAGCTTCTAGGAACCAAACTCTCCATCTTCCTCTCACCTCCCTGGCTTCTCCTTGTTACACTCTTCTATAGGCTCCTCCACAACTTCCAAACCCATAACACTGGAGTGTTCTAGCGCCTGATTCCAGGACCTTGGTCTTCATCTCTCCTCAATCCTTTGGGATCCCATCAAGCCTCATACCTTAAGGAGGACCATCTAGAGGCTGATGACTCTAGGTCTCTCCCCTGAACTCCAGCCACTACATGACACTGAATAAACATCACACACTGCACTATCTGAAATTAAACTATTGATCTAACTACTCTTTCTCTCCCCACATCTGTTCCTCAGATAGTTTTCACCTTCACAGTTATCCAGAATCTAGGAAGTTCTCATCACCTCAACCTCTATGCCATGTCTTCAAACTGGTGTCTGAGCTTCTACTCTGGTTCCCTATAGTGGATAAAAGCTGATCTTATCACTCCTCTATTCCCAAACACTCCAGTGGCTTCTCATTTCCCCCAGGGTAAAAACCAAAGTGTATACAATGCCTATAACATCCTTTTACCATGTTCCCTGTTACCTGTGTCTGGCTTCATTTGACGCCACTCTCCCCTTGCTCATTCCATTCTAGCCACAATGGCCTTCTTGAACAGACCTAGGATGATCTCACCTTGGGGCCTCTGTATTTGCTTTCCCCTTTGCATTGAACTCTCTCCTTCATATCTGCATAGTTCACTCCTTCAAATGTGACTTTAGGGGGCTTTCTTGGCCACCCTGTTTAGCACTGCAAATCCAACCAGATTGCCTTTCCCCATCTATCCACTTTATGGTATCTCACCTATAGCTCTTATCATCTCCTAACTTAATATATAATAATGTATTTTAATTTTATTTTTTTTTAATTTTATTTATTGTCTATTTCCTCCAACCATAATCCTTTGACGTCAGGAATATATAGCTATAAATACAGACATCCAAATACAGGTAGTTATTTTCCAGGCTCTTTCACTCAATTGTATAAAATAGCAGCTGACACACAGTTGCTTCTCAATAAATGTTTGCTTAATATTTGTATAGGATAACAATAGCAATATCTAATTTTTACAGATTAAAAAGAACAAAATTAAAATATTGGACAGTATCAGTATGAAAGGTATATGAGGAGAAGTCTGAGTGAAAGTGTTCCAAGGTTCTAATTATACTGCCCTAGAAGGAGATTAAGAAATAAACTTAGAATTTATTAGGTATGAGTGGTAAAGAGCAGATATTAGGGGAGGGGGGAAGCAGTCAACCACTTAAAAATAAAAGTTAAAAAGGATAAAAAAGAAGAGAACAAAAATTTTAAAAGTAAAATAAAAGACATCTACACACATCAGTAATCACAGTAAATTTAAATGGGCTAAGCCTGTCCTTTCAATGTCAGAGATTTTCTGATTAGATAAATGTTTAAAACCAACAAAGTATAGCCAAGAGGTAAATCTAAAACAGAAGGACACAGAAAGGGTGAAATTGAAGGAAAGTTAAAGGATATACTAGGCTAATATTATGCCCCCAAAAGTTCCAGGGATATAAAACAGAAATCACTATTTGGGAATATTAAGGTCACTACATGAGAATAAAATGGTTCAATTCATTTGGAATATATGACAATGTAAGGTATGAGCCCTAAGTCAAAAAGTCTAAGTATATCTGAAAAATAAAATGTAGGAAAATAGAAGAAAAATATTAAAATGCCATTGAATATCTTAATCTATGACCTATGTTGAAATACTTTTTTAAATAGTATATTTGCTAAATATGGGTATTTATTTTCATGATCTTTTCTTTTCCTGTACTGCAGGCTTTGGGTCTATGGGTTCAAACAGTCCTTACAAAACCTATCTGAAAATCAGTGCCAAAGTGTGTGTAAGTATGTACATTCCACAGCTCTTCCTTTACAGATCCTAGGCTGGGAAAAGGCGCCTTGGCGGCCATGTTTTAGGATGGAGCACTGGGTGGCTGGAGCCCTCACCTGGATGTTGAGCTGTTTGTCGTGCAGGGCTCTCTGCAGCTCCAGGAGGCTCCCCTTGAGCACTCTCAGCTTTATGGCAAGCTGCTCAGCCTCCTCCTTGGTGTGAGCCTTGCCTTCCAGCAGCAGGTTGTCATTGTGGACTGAGAGTTCTGATAAGGCCACCACCTTCTGCTCTATTTCCAACAGCATGTTCTGGAAAACCAAAACGAGGATGAAATTCATACACCCTGCCAGTCTCTGCACATAAAGATAATTTCTCACAGCGAAACACAATACTTCTAGTCTTTCACCAAAAGAGTATGCGTTCATGTTTTTTTCCTACTTTTCTGACAGACCTGAAGAGTAGTTACAGATTTTCAGATTCTTTGAGCTTCCTAATTTTTCTTGTCTTTAAGATTAGATGTTATATAATGGAAAACATCTTAAAAGCATACAAAAGCATATTTCATATAGCCAAGGGATAAGGAGAAAAGACCACACCTTTGCTTTATCCCATTATTCCAACTGTTTTACCATTTTAGTGTTAGATTGTGATGCTTATGACAAATAGTAGTAAAGATATCATATAATCAACCGTTATTCTCTCTTTCAAGACACTGCTTCTTTTTTTTTTTTTTTTCAGGTTGTTGCTCTTATTTCTTGATTTTAATTTTTTTTGTTTTTATATAATGCAGTTTTAACCTTACATTTCTAAAAGTTTTCCTAAGAATTTTATTTTCATTTTCTGAGACAACTTTCTAAGGCTGCTTTTCTTCTCAAATACAAGCTAGATTTTGAGAAGGAGCAAACTAGTCTCCCTTCTTCCAAAGTGAAGTTTAAAACAAAAACTAAAAAAGAACAAGATAAAAACATCAAAGGTAAACAAATAACAATCATTTTATTTTCTGCAGAAATCCTTCTGTTTTTATATTCCTTAACTCTGAACTTTTAAAAAATGCACTCTCTAATTTCAATCAAGATATTTACTAATGAGAAAAGTATTTTAAATCAGAAAAACTACCATCAACTTTTAAGAATATATGTTTAAACTACAAAACTAGAACTAAATGAAAGCATGAAATATTTAATTAAATGGGGCTTAACGGATGATTCCCTGAAGATTCTATTTGAGAAACTAATATAGTTATACCAAGACTTTACCACTAGGCACAGTTGGCACAGCGCTAAGGGCTCATAATACTTTTAGAGGCCCAATAAAAATCTTAATTTTAATTTCTTCTAAAATCGGAAGAAACAAATGAATATAACAATGAATATGTAATAATGAATCCACTCTAGATCATATTAGTCTTTGGACCAAAGTAGTTATACTAAAAATACAATTTTTAATATTTTTATAGAGGAAGAAGCCCACAGAAGCAAAGTGCCCAGAGCCCCAAAAGTCATAATAGGACCCTCATAACAGCCACAGTTCTAATTACACAACTGGCTTAAATACTACACTTGAATTGACTGAGGAACTGCTGTGTATTTGTGTGATTCCATATGGTTCTAGTTTCTAAAAATGTTATCAAAATACCATTTCAATGCTTCATAAAAATCCTAAAATATATTATCTGAATTGTGAAATTTATGCATAGCCATAAAAATAGAGACATCCAAAAGGGAGAGGTAGGAGTAATGGTAAAATATAATTTTAGAATGCTAGTTAGTACATGTGCTAATTTTAAGCACTTAGAAGGGAATGCAAAAAATAGATGTTTCTTTCCAGTAAGGAAACTTTAGAAAAGATGATATAAATAATTTAAAAAACATTCACACGTGGTTCTTTATTCTCTACCATCCAGGCAGAGAATAACAATACTTTGAATACACATAAATAAATTGCCTAGAGCATTTAAAAATCCCAGTTATAATGATCAATATTACAATAAATCTAAAATCTAATAAAAGGAATGATCAAAATAGCATACTACATATTAAGAAGAAAACATTCATTCATTAATGGTTTTCTCATATTTCCTGATTCCAAATAAGAGACATATGGAGTCACACATGCTGATATTTTAACCCTGTAGATTAGGAAGTCTTACTAGATAGTTGCTAGTTAAATGAAAGAGCTTTTAGACATACTTCAGCCATGTGTGAAGTCTATTATTTTTTTTTTAATTTTATTTTATTTTTATTATTTTATTTATGATAGGCACACAGTGAGAGAGAGAGGCAGAGACATAGGCAGAGGGAGAAGCAGGCTCCATGCACCGGGAGCCCGACGTGGGATCCGGGTCTCCAGGATCGCACCCTGGGCCAAAGGCAGGTGCTAAACCGCTGCGCCACCCAGGGTTCCCCGTGAAGTCTATTATTTTGATAATCATTGAAATTCAGTGATTGGTACATTGGAGTTCATTACCTAGTCTCTATACTTACACATGTGTTTGAAATTTTCCATAATGAAGAGATAAAAAAATGCTACAATAAAAACCTTAATGTCATTTTACATTAATTCCTAAAGACCTTGGGACACCTGGGTGCCTCAGTGGTTGAGCATCTTCCTTTGAACCTCAGGTCATGATCCTGAGTTCCTGGGATTGAGTCCCTGAGTCCTGGGATTGAGTTCCTGGCACCCAGAGGGAGCCTCTTCTCCCTCTCCCTATATGTCTGCCTCTCTCTGTGTCTCTCATGAATCAATAAATAAATCCTTTAAAAAAAAATTCCTAAAGACCCCACATTAGAGGAAGGAAATTCTCTGTTCCAAAAGACAACCTTCCTATGTTCAGTCTATCTGCCTGTAACTGAGTTTTTCCAAGTTGTCCAAATAATATATCCAAATTAGAACCAATATTGCAACAGAGCACTTAAGGGCACCTCCTTTTGTGTTTATCCACAGTCTGATTTACTGATATTAATTCTTTTCATTGGGTTTGTAGTCCTTAGTAGCCACTAAATATAGATACCATAAGTGTTTTAGTATTTACAGTCTTTAAAAAAAAATGTCCTTTAGGAAGCTAAAGATTTTCTAAAGAGTAGACACCGCTGGTAAAATTTTTCAAAAGACTAATAAGTCCAATTCTGAATTTCACTTAATCTTTTATAAGATATTATTTTTCTACATATATACAAATATATAAATATATACAATATATATTTATACAATAAATATATACAATATACTGATTGAGAAAAATCATATATCCATATCAAGTCTTTTTACTGTTATAATTTCTGTAGTTAAACACAGTATACTCTGTGATATTGGAATATTCCTTCAAGACCATTTTTGTACCTGGCAGTCCACTAGCTGGGCTTCCATGTCCATAGGCTCCTTCGCTGTACCCAGTGCTGTGTCCAAAGTGGCTTTAGTGCTCAAGAGCCAGTGGTCCAGCTCATCGGCTTCACAGCGATACCTCTGCAGGGCCTGTTCCTGTCTCTGTTCCTCAAGCTGATCATTTAACTTCTCCTGATGAATAAAGTAGAATGTAACATACATCACCATGAAGTAAAATCATTAAGATGCAACACAATACAGAACACCAGGTTCTTAGTCCTGGTTGTGCATCAGAATCACCTGTGAAAGTTAAAAAAAATAATAATAATAATATGGGACACCTGGGTGGCTCAGCGGTTGAGCATCTGCCCTTGGCTCAGGGCGTGATCCCAGAGTCCTGGGATCAAGTCCAACATCGGGCTTCCTGCATGGAGCCTGTTTTTCCCTCTCCCTATGTCTCTGCCTCTCTCTCTCTCTGTCTCTCGTGAATAAATAAATAAATCTTTAATAATAATAATAATAATAATAATAATAATAATAATAATAATAATAATAATAAAACGTGCTTAGGCCACATCCTAGAGCACTAAATGAGAATTTCTGGAAGTGAGTCTCAAGTTTAGTATTTTTTAAAAGCTTCTCTGATGATACTAACATGAACCCAGAGTTTAAGCTTCTTACATAATATACCTATGGGGCTTGGCAGGTAATGTAAATAATGGAAATTGACCAACAATTAGAATGAAACAATGGCATAAGAGAGTAAATGGCAATAGGTACTTTACCTTAGTGTCTGGGAAAGTATAAGGAGTGGTGGGCAAGCCCATTCAGAGCACCACAATGTGATTTCAGGCAAGTGATTCCCTACAGGAACAGATGGCTCAGTGGTACTAGTTTCTTAAGTAAAGGAGGAAATTCAAATTTTTTGGATATGTCTCTGGGTTTTCTCAATGATAGCAAATAATTCATATTAAAAAAAAGCCTCCAAGCCAATCACTTCATTTGAAAACTCCACAAGGATTTCAAAGTATGATTAGGGACAATATTAATGAATTAAAAAATTAATTTTTAATACAAGTACTGGGAATACCTTATTTTAAAAATTATTTCATTAATAATTTATTATATTGTTATTTTTAAATTTCAGTTTTTATTAAATAGTTGAAAATAGAGATTAAATAAAGCTAACACATTGATTTTAAGTGTCTCCCATACAAAAAATAAATGAATATATGATTTGATTAATCTTATAATAGGTAAAACTGGAAAGAGCCTACACACCCAACAATAGGTCTGTGTTCAACTGAATTACAGCATAACCAGCAGCTAAATAATGTTAAGTTCATATAATAATAAATTGAGAACATAATTGAGAACTGATTATGTGCCAGAGAAGCCGCTTGACCCTGAGATACCAGGAGACAGATACTCTAAAGGTCCTTAAGCAGTCTCTAGTCTAATCAAATTTATAGGAGTATCAATATGAACATCACATATGTTTAGGGCCAGGAATGATAAGAGAACAAGAAAAAGCAAAATAACTTATTTTGCATGTTATTGTTACCAAAATTTATCTATTAAATAATGTTAAAGTTAAGTAACATGAGAACCAGAATTGCAAAACTATTTTCATGAACTAATGTGCTTAAACTGGCTAAGGGTGACTAAGGATTTATTCTTCAGAGTATTAATAATACTAGTCATAAAATGCTCTTATTTAAACAGAGCAAACTATTATGCAAATCTTTACAATTATTCTTCACAAGGCTCACGTCTACCAAGTTTTGCTTTCCACATTCTCAATTTTTCATGCTGAAATGAGTCAGAAAGTAGTGAAAAGACACATTCAAGGCTACACACTGACTCAGTGCTCTATTCATGAGACCCTCCTTGAGACACACACAATACCAGCTTCTTCTGAGAGGGAAACCATAAAAATGTAGATCACGTAAATGACTCTCATGCTTGTCAACACAAGTTGAAGAGTTAATTTGGATGTGAGGGGAACCTGCGGAGTGGCTTGTTACCTCCAAAAGCTGTCGCTTCCCTGATGCCTTCATCTTGATGGTGGACATCCGCTCAGCTAAGACAGTGAGTGTGGACTGCAAGGCTAGCTGTTCAGCGGGGTCGGACTCGGGAGACTCGGACACCAGCTCCTCTGCCAGAGACGACTGGAGCTCACTGATCTCATCTTGAAGCATGAGAATCTCATCCATCAGTGCCTGTGAAGAAGACTGTGGAATCACACTCCTGTATGTAGTTTTTTTGGACTGAGGAATCGTGTCCCTAGCTGAGTCTCACATCGATTGAGATTAGGTTAGATACTTCACATGCAGGTCATTTAGTCAGCAAACAGAAGTCCCACTAACCTAAGTTCCAAAATGAAAGGGCATTCCTGACTTCAAAATCATTTGTGTTCCTAACATAAATGGATTTGAACAAGTTAATGAATCCTTCTGGCTTTCAATTAGGCTCACCTGCAGTCCAAGAGTGGGGACATGCTCAGTCTCAGTCCGACTCTACGATTCTATGTTGAAAACAACTCACTACTTTCTTCCTCAATGAGATTTTTTTCCATTTCAAATTTCCCCAAGTCTTCCACAATACCACACTTTAACCCAAAGCTCACATTATATAAGACCAGGGAGATCTCTCACCTGTTTCTTTGTTGTCACATCTCATTTGTCTCCTGTCCATTCCTGAAGCTTCAAATGCTTTCTAACGCTGAATGCTCACAGGGGTGTATCCCTTACTCAGACATCTCTTCTAAATTTTAGGCTTTATATTCCAAGTATACATTTCCCTGGGTACCTCCAGAGTATTACATACAAAGCCTGCTTCCTCCTCTGTCTTCCTCATCTCAGTGAAATGTAGCACTCTCTCATTGTTCAAGCTCAGGACCTAGGAGTCCTCATCACACCTCCTCTCCTTCACCTGCCATATCCAATCCAACACCAATTCCTCCATGACGCATCCTATACGTCTCCTCTGCCCATCCCAATTCAGCCGGCTCTCTGAATTGCTCTGTCTACTGGTGGCTTTCCTGCTTTACAGGCTTACCTAGTCTCCCCAGTCCACTCTGCACAAAGCAATTCGAGTAAGCTTTTAAAAAGGTAATCAGAGCCTCTCACTCCCCTGCTTTAAAATATTTAGTGGCTTATCGTCTGTAAAATAAGAGCCAGACTCCTTACCCTACTGGTATGTCTCATCACTTCCCACCCTTGTACTATCCATACTCCCTTCTTGCTTGCTACATTTCTGCCTTCTGTACTTAGTCTACGACCTCCAGCTCTTTCAGGCAAATAGCACACTAACTTCTTTATTTGCATCCATCACAATTATAGACATGTTTTTTTATTTCCCCCCCTTTTTTTTGTATGTTATGACTTACTCTTTAACTTGAATCTTGACAGGAGAAATTCTTATTTAGAATTTGAATGGTATGTTAAAAAAAAAAAAAACAGGTCCTACCACATGAGGGGCCACCAGCACTTCAAATAAAGAAATACTGGCTTCATATTTATTAATATTTCATGGTTTCTAATGTATCCATATTTGCATAGTTCATAGCTCTGCCACAGGATTGTAGGCTTCAGGCTAAGCCCAGTGCCTCCTAGAATGGGCTCTCAACAAATATGAGAAACCAACAAAAAAAACCCCTCTATTCTCCTAATATCAAGTGTCATCATACTCAACCGATTTTAAAAATATTTATAGTGAAGTTATTCTATACATCTATATATCATGTAAACATCTATACATTATTTATATTATTATATATAAAAGTACACATATTCTAAATATATATAGTTTCATATATTTACACAAACTGCATATACCTATGTCCTTCCACTCAGATCTAGAAACAGAACATTCCTAGGGCTCTATAAGCCCTTTTGACCTCCTCCCTGTTACAACTTCCCTTCTTCCCAAAGATCATCACAGTGTTACCTTTGAATATCATAGATTACTTTTGCCTGTTTGAAATCATGCCTGAGGTACTGTTCTATGTCTAGCTTTCTTCACTCCCTGCCATGATTGTGAAAGTTGCTTATGTTGCATTTGTAAAAGAGCTGGTCATTTTCATTGCTATATGGTACTCCAGTATCACCTGGTTTGTGGATCTTTTCCAGTTAAGTCTTTCTAGTAGGTCATAGTAGTAGTTCATTGTAGTTTTAATTTGCATTTCCCTGATGACTAATGAAAATGAGCACTTTTTCCTATGCTTGTTGGTCAGAAGACGAAGGAGACTTCCAGCAAGGAACCTGAAACAGGGCTCCATCCCAGAACCCTGAAATCATGACCTGAGCCAAAGGCAGCTGCTTAACCAGCTAAGCCACCCAGGTACCCCTTGCAAAATATTTTAGAATTAGTTTGCCAGTCTCTACCAAAGAACTTGCTGGAGGATTTTAATGAAATTGTAATGAATTTAAAGACTGAACTTGTTTGTTATACATTCAAAATGTTTTTTTCTCCAGTAAATTATTTTCCATTACTTCATAACCATTTTTTGGTTATTGCCAAATATATAAAATTCATAATATTTGGTTTTTTTTAAAGGATTCTCCATAACTAGACTAACCCTATTATGTCTTTTTTTTTTCCTTTGGCACTGATCCTCTGTATAAGCAAGGAGAACCCCCCACTATCTTCTACCATGTTCATTTGCATTACCTCCTCCAGGCTTTCTTCACACGTGTTTATATTTACAGTGCCTTCTGCCCACTTCTGTTGCCACTACAAATTTTTTAATCTGTGCTTCTGAAAAGACCTGATAGAGTTTCCTTTATCTATTTCCCATCATTGTAACCTACAATCCCATTGCTGTTTTTGCACAACATGTTGGTAATTCACTCCACCCCTAAAGCACATTTTTAAACCATATATTAAGGAGAAAGTTTGTTTTTTTCAGCTGTGCATGTAGTTGGTGCTCAATACATCTAGTTGACTTAATTCTAACTCACAATAGATAAAATCGGTATCTGAATCATGAAGCAACCAGGAAGAAAAAAAAGCCACCTCCTTTAACCTCAGTGGATTTGACCAATCCAGTGTACAGTGAAATCACCAGCTTCTGTTGTAGGCTCACAACATTCTAAAACAGCTCTCTGAATGTTCTGCAGTAAGGAATAAAAGGGTTTAGGCATCTTAGAACTGTTGGTTTTCATCCTCTTAGGGTAAAGCCTCCCTATTCATATGCTTCAGTTTACTCTCAAGGGAGAGTGGATGTTTTTGGAAGGTAGCTATAGTTTTAAACTTCAAGATCCATCAGCTAAGCTTACTGGACATGGGGTTTTCTTCTGAGGTAAAATGTTCTGAAATCAGATAGAGAGAGGGTGATTGTATGACATTGTGAAAGCATTAAGTGCCACTGGTTGTACACTTTAAAGGAGTTAATTTTATGTGATTTGAGTATCACTTCAATTTAAACAAAAAGATCCAGCAGTCAAATATGTCTTTACTCCCTTAACTCTGTCTCAGCTGGTAGCCAGCTGTTGCCTTACAATATCTGACTTAAAACTAAAATAAAGAGAAGAAACACACATCTTTGGGTTTCTGACTTGTGTTTACAATGAGGGTATGTGCATGACACTTCTGTGGTTTAGAGAAATACCTTGGGCTTCTCTAAAATGACTCACTCTAGGGAGAACATAAAGTTAACGTCTGATTCAACACCAAAGGTAAACATGAATTTCATTGTGATTTTCAGAATTATCAACATCCACATAGCTCGTTTCAAACTTTTGAGTTGTCATATATATTGAAGAAGAAACAATAACAAAATTACCTCAGTGCTCTGCTTACTATCTATCCATCACTGAGCTTAATGTGCCAAAGACAACACATACCCATAAAGCATTAACTGCCTATGACTATGAAGGTCTCTATGACAGAGGGCTTATCACTTAGAACAGCCACAAGTGAGCTTATGAACTGTATTAATGTCTTAAAATTAGATCTACCATACAATTTAGAGAAGATAACAGGAAAGACCCAGCACTCCACCCAAATTCAGTAGATTTAGACAAACGTTTAGAGGATAAATATAGGAATTAGGTTAGCTTTTTAAAGAAACATTAGTACTTCCAAGAAATACAATTTAAGTGTTTCTACTAATTTTTAGAAAATATAAAAAAGTATACTGGGCTTCCTCATCCACATTTAGCTGGAACTTAGAAATAGTAATTCTACAACACTTCTTGGAAGTTTTAAAATACCATTCCAAAAGCTAAGAACCAATTTAGACTTTGTGATACCATTAGCTTTTCACGTGGGCAGCTCTGTCCCAGAATTTGTAGAACATAGGTACAGATGGCAAAAGTAGGTCAGATGGAAAATTTTAGATTTGCAATTATATGAAAAATAATACATTATATATTTTTTGCCTCTCATCATAACATTAATATAATTGTTAAATTCAAATGATGGGTAATCATCATGGAATTAGCTACATCTCACTGCTAGAATTGTTTGCATTACCATTCTCAATTTAGAAATACACAGAAAGTCAAGGGGTTGGCCTTAAGTATTAAAAAAGTCACAGATTCATTTCTAGCACTTAATACTTAGCATCAATATACAATTTTGAGTTTTCTCCATTAAAACCCTTGAACAAAATAATAATTTTGCTCTGCATTGCTTATGCATGTTTTCACACCAATGCCAGAGAGGCAGGGGGTGGTAGCAGTGATTGGCAGCTAATTTGCATTTTCAGTTAGGAACTCTGGAGTGTCCGGACAGACTACCAGGATCCTCTTTTATGCAGTTTCTAAATCCTGGGGGATCTAGTGAAGGGTCTTTGCAAGCTGTTGTCACACACCTGGGACACTAGAATGATGAGCTTTGAACAAAGGCAGAGATGACTCAAAAGTAGAAAGTGTCTAAGTATTTAAACCCTTCCTCTGGAGCATGTGCTCCTGATAATATGAGTGTGTGACACTCAAATTCATTCTAATGCAGCCTTTGGACAACTTATGCCAAATTCCTTTTGAATGTTTAAAGGAAAGCTGTAATCAAATGGAGGTAAGTTGTCCTCCCCCTTTAGGCACACTGAAGCAAGGGGCTGGAGGGCAGAGGGGCAAACAGAATTCCAGGAAGCACACTGGCACTCCACAGACAACACTTCAGATGACAAAGAGGTGATGGCAGTTGACCATCTGAAAACTGGAGTAGCACATAAAGAGGACTGTGGCACTTGGAAGGAAACTGCACTGTAGTAGTCACCAAGGTCCCTGACTGTCCTCATGTTTGGTTTGGTCCAGGTAAACAAAGACTGACTTTCATTTTATATTTTTACAGCACCCTTCCCAGCCAGACTATGAATGACTTTGGGATAGCAGAAAGCCCCATAGAAGGCAGTGTTACCAAAATAAGGCCTAAAAATGGGTGCTATACACATTGGTCCCTTGTAACTTAAGAAGTTACAAGAGCGTCAAAAACCTGAAACCCCTAATTCTCAATATGTTGTCTCTAGATGAAATGTTCTTGTTTTGGGGTTATACTGTAAAGTCCTATATTGTAAAAGAATGGAATTATCAATAGACCATACAAATGGACAACCAATGTATTCCAAGGTTATCCTGGGTTCCAAAAAAAAAAAACAAAGTACAGAGTTTCACTCTTAAAGCTAATAAATTACTCAGTATTTGACAGACAAACATCTCATATCCTGCTTTTATAGCACTTAATTTGCATCTAAAAATACTTTCTTTTCCTCTGCCTTTTATAGGGTTATCCCATGCTCCTTCATTCTGCTCAGGATCAAGTAGTATTTCAGTGTCAGTGAAATATGAGTCTCACTGCATATTTAGGTGAATACCTCAATACCTCTAGCTCCTAATTATACCTGATTGTATATTAATAGTACACTTGATCATACTGCTAAAGCATTGACTAGATCTTAATATATGCACTTTCTCAGCATGCATCTTAAATTGATGCATTCTTAACACCTTTCCAAGTTAGGTTAATGTAATCATCCCTATTTCTCGTGTAAAGTTAAGCTTTCCCTCGTTTATATAACTTTTTAAAAATAGATTCAAGTCAGGGACAACTGTAAGATTATAACTTTGAATCCTTACTCTTCAACTGCCTTTGTGTCCACTTAAGTCTGAGAATTATTCTCTAATGATAATGGGAAGCTGCTAAACACATGCTGGCTAAATTTCTTAAAACAACAGTCACCACAGAAGGAGGATGTGGGGTACATTTTATTCCTACAACAGTTCACAACAACAATAGAATGATGTGGCAACTATTAGGAAATGTACTTTATGTGATAAACATAAAGAAGCAAAGCCAAGGTATGCAGCTTTCTTTAATTAAGTTCAAGGTCTGAATTTCTATCTCTCCCCTCTTAGATCCCTCCCTGAAGCAGTGGTGGGAACAACCACCATTTGGAATATTGTTTACTCTGTAAGAAATGATATAATAATAATTTAAAAAAAAAAAGGTCAGTCTGCTCTCCCAAAAACATGCTTGGCCACTTGGCTGGCTGATTAGTCACAAGAGTGTGCACCTACTTAATCATGCAGGAAACTGAAGTCATAGCTATTTTTACCTGATGTTCAGCCATCTGGCTTTCTGGACTCCTGCCGTGCTCCAGACTCTCACTGAGTTTCATCTCAATGGCCTCCATCTTTGTGGAGATGGACTGTAGGGAGTCCTGGTACTTCTGCTGGCGTTCCAAAGCTTCATAGAGAGTGCGCTGCTTTTCACTTATCTAGAGAAGAAAAGGATATTACCAAATGTTTCCTAGTCCCTTATCTTGTAGATTATGACATTTCTTTCCTCATGTGACATTCTTACCTCTGTGGCCCAACAGAGGGTATTCAACTGTGGACAGTGTGTAAACTCTCTGCATGTGTTTCATAAGACAATTGCTAAGGTAATCTGTGGCTGGTCCACTAAACAATTCCATGTTTCAGAGACTTACCACATTCTTTAAGGTTTCCCAAGAACGCTGCAAATCGTCCAGTTTAGCAGTAGCAGATGGCTCCAGTCCTGGTTCGTAGAACTCCTGAGATGGCAACGTGCTGGGGTGGATCCTTGCGGCATCAGTCTGTAACCTCTCAGCAGATAGTGCTTGGTAATAAGCAATGTCCTGTGGGTACAAAGCCCAGTGTTGGACTCAGGAGGAAAACAGAGTCTAAGTGAACATGCTCTGGGTACTATCTGTCATGTGGAGTAAAGGTTTAGGACTCACCTCTGTCCCAGGGGGCTATAAACTATAGAAGTTAGTATAATTCTTTGAATTTTGGCTTCTATTAAAAAATGAACAGATTTACCAACATTTCAAGTTGTCAAAAGTCATTCTTAGTTTGTATTTGGTAAAATATACAAAGGATTTGAGTGGTACACATGTTTAAAGCTTGATTAACCAGCAGGGCCAAAAAAAAAAAAAAAAAAGAGAGAATCTACTTAATTTCCTAAAATGTTTTTTAATGAATTGATTATAGTTCTGCATAATTTTAAAATGTACTTTATTTAAATAAAATTAAATCTATGTCATTTTTAAGATATAGCCAGATTTTCAGTATTTGTGAGTTCATTATTCACAGAAATTAATTAAAATATTTTAATATTAAATGAAATAAAATGTAATACCTTGAAAATTAAAACTACTCTAAGAAACAATAAAAGGGATTCCTTCCAATCAGTTCCTGGAAGTACACTAGAAATAATCAAAGTGAATGATGAAAAACAAAACTTTTGAATTTTTTATTAGTTTGTTGGGTTATAAGTAACATTACATATCTTTTAGTATTCATAATAGAATCTACTATATCAAGACATAATTCATGTGTTTTCAATTGTTTCTATACTTATTTATACATATAAATAGAAATTGAACTGGTGAGTAATGTTTATATTCTAGGAATTTCTATTATCAAGTTCATTGCTTTTGCAATTATACTGTTGAAGACTATTATGTATATGAATATAAAACACCTTATTGATAATAATATATTGATAAAAAGTCTTGAAGAAGGTACCAGCCACTGGGGAAATCAAAGTAATAACAAGAAAGGGCTGGTGTTTGGCAGTCTGTACAAGAACAGATGCAGGATTGTGTACTAGGAGGAGTTCACTCAGGAGTCTGACACCTGAGGAGTCAGGACAAATGAGATTCCAGGGGAAATTCTCCTCCTAAGTAGCTATACTCACATCTCACGTATCAGCTCTCTCATCTGTACAAAACTGGAGAGTTCTGAGGATTAAATAAAGTCGTATTTGAGTGGCCATGAGGCCTTCTACCTGTTTTGTTGTTGAAACTTCTGGATAAGTCCTCAGCCTTAACTTATGACACTGGCTCCTCTTCATTTGTCATCCTGTCACCATCTTGAGTAGATTTCCTTGCTATTCTCAAGTCTTTGCCCCACTAGTTCACCCCATTCATCCTGCCCTACTTTTACCCCACTTCCATCCTCCACCCCTTGAACATGATAGCCTGTCATCACTGAATTGGTTCACCCCATGTGCACTTCTAGCTATGTCTAAAGTTACTCAAACCCTTCTCTTGCCAACACCTTTGCTTCCTTCTCCCCTTAAACTCTGCTTTACCCATCTGGAAAATCCCAAGCAGTACTCAATCCAATTTTACTTTCCAGAGTGCATGCGTGTGCATGTTCAGGCACATACACATACACTCCACACACACGCACAGACACGCAGCTGAAGCCACTGAGGAGATACTCCTGAAACTTCTCAAGTTTCCAAAAATCTGTCTATTCTCAGACTCACCTTTATCTTAACACTGTCAGTTTCCTTGCTTAAAGATAACCCTCCCAACGACTCTCAGAATCCCATCCACCTTCACTTTTTCAAGGACCTTGGTTATTAATACCTTCCTCCTCTCCCTCTCTATTAACCTTTTCTCCAGCATATAGTCAAATATTTTCAATCTAAAAACATCTTATTTTTGTATTTTTCTTACAGGATATCACATAATGGAAAAGTCCACAAATCACAACATGATGAGTCATCACACATGAACACACCGTTGTGATGATCATATCTTCCTTTTCTCCCTTTCACTTGATAATCCAGTTTCTGCAAATGGCCATTTATATTTGACAATGTTCACTTTTGATCTACTTCTAAAGACTCAGTTGAACTTTGACTTTTGTGACTCTTTTCTATGAAACAAAATAATTATTTTCAGCTATTTTTCTGCCTGATCTTTCAGAAGTATTCAACAACTCTGACTGTCCCCTTTTGGAAACACTTTCCTTTGAATCTGTTTTCCTTCTAGCTCCAGTCATTCAAGCTTTCTCTTGTGTAGTTTGTTTCTTCCACTCACTCTTAAATATTGGTTATTTATAAGCTCCACACTCACATATTCAGTTTGTACATTTATAGCTTTTAGGCTCTTCAAACTCAACATTTTCAAAAAAAGATCCAGGATGAGAACTGAATTTAGGAAAAAAAAATAACATTCTATCCACCCTGCAATAAATGGAACTTCTACTCATCAAAGCACTGGACCTGATATTTATTCTCTATTTCTTCTCTCTTTTCACATCCCTTGCTTATTTAGGATGAATTCTATTGACACTTATCCTTGCCACAGCACTGGTTCAAGTTCTCCTTAGAGCAACAACTTCCTAATTCCCAGGCTGTAAACTGGCAGCCTCTAGGCTGCCTCTGGCTTGCATACATTTAGCTTGGCTTATGCAGTGTATGAAATTGTTGAAAATTTCATCGAAGTAGAGAGACTCTTATAAGAATCCAGATTCATAGCTCCTTTTGCAAACCAGGAGGTACATAAGACTGGATTCTGTGTCCACGTGGCTACAGTAATTCTAACTATAGACTTGCTGAGGGATCCTCTTCATTCCTTAGCCTGTTTCTCTCATTGACATCACCAGTCCTAGCCAGGCATCAGAGTATGCAATTTCTGTCTCTCACTAGCTTCTCTGGCTCCGAATTTGTCTATCTCTCTTCTACTACTTACATTGATCCAGAATGACCTGTTCTAAAACTTCCTTCTGTACATAGCTTCTCTCTGTGGTTACCTATTAGCTTCTGGATGAACATCAGATTTTTTTGTGTGTGTGTCATTCAAGGTCCTTCATGATGTGTTTCCTTCACCCCTCTCAGTTTCTTTTCTCCCCCACTCCCTCCTCCAAATCTGGTTCTCTCATTATACTGATAATTATTTGCAGTTGTCTGATGGGTCATCCTCATTCCAGCCAGCATACCTTCTATATGTCCTTCCTCCTGTCTGAAAAATTTCACTTCACTAGATCACACCAGCTGCCTAACTTGTATTCCCTCCCTAAAGCTTTGGGTGCCATCTTTGACAGCCCCACTCCCCGAACTCCAGGGTCAGGTGCTTATTCCAAGACCACACTCACCACGCAGTTTTCCCATTGTCATGGCACTTGTTCCATTTTGTTGTGATTACTCGCCTGCTTTCACACAGACTGTGAACTAGCTCTCTTAAGACCAGAGTGAGCTTTTTATCTTTGACTCTGAGCATGTCTTAGGGTGTTTGCCAAATAACAGTCAGGCATATGTGTCCATAATGAATCCTATGTGTAAAACCCTTTTATAAACTTTATTATTTTATATACGTGGAAGGTCGTACTATTACTGTCCACAAGGAAAAGCAAAATGTTGCTTTAAATGTAAAAATTTCAAATTAAATACTCTTTTATAAATAAAGAAGCAGCCCCCCCTCCCCGAAAAAAAAGCCAGAATAAAACAAATGGGTTGTTAAAAAAAATTTTCTTTCTGGTTCTTTTGTACACGAATATGTGCATGTGTGTGTGTCTGTGATTGTGGATGTGTTTGTTTATTGGTCAGGCCAATTAAATAGGAATGACAATTCCTGGTTTCTTAAAAGCATTTGAAAATATGTCACCTTCTATAGATGAAGAATTTGTATCTATTTGAGGACTATATAGATTCAACAAAATAAAACAATCAGTCTCATAACTACTAAACAGAGGCACTAACTGGCCTAGTGAGGAATCATCCTTAGAAACATGTCTCTTGTTGCTTTGTGCCTAAGTTATGAGAGTTATTATCTATCCAGTAGATTCCTAAGGGAATAAATTTGGAAAGCTATAGCTACTATTTTATTAACATTGTCCAGGTTAAAAAGTACTTCATGCTACACATCACATTTAATTTTCAAAATTTTGTGAAATGAGGAACATTGTTTCCTATTACAAATGAGGCTGCTTAGGGATTTTGCGGGACCTTTCAGCTTAAAGGGAAAAGAGCTGGCACCCATTCTGAGCTTTTAACCTGGGGCTTGCCACTCTTCCTGGTACAAGATTGTGCTTTTCAAACTTTGACTTCTGTTGACTCTACCGAGGAACCCAACTTTGCTTTGCTTCTGCAGCAAATTTGGGAATTGCCTGGTTATTTCTAGTCTCCAGGAAGCTAAACCATTACCACATTTCAGCTAATAGCTACTGTCAGAGGCAGAACACAATGTGAGGTAGGGGCGTGGGGGGAATCAGATAGTTATGTAATGAAGATCTACTTACAGAAGCAGCAAGCACAAAACCTTTTTTTAACAGCTGCAATTTTATAAAGCGGTTGCTTTATTTGGCTGCCCCTTGAAACAGTTGTGCACATTCTGTACAGTATTTTGAGTCTGAAAAGTGGAACTTATGGGGATTCGAAATGTCCTCCTCAGCTTCAGAAGAAAGCCTTTGGCCATGTTGTACTATTTATTCATTTTCCTCTGACTTATATTACTGTACAAGAATAACATGTGGCCATAATGATAGAGTTGATTTGTTTGAACAACACCAAGCATAACACATTTGCTTCTTAAAAGCCTCCTCTGAGGAAAGCCGTCTGACAAAGACATTTTTTGCCAATCTGCAATATCATATAAAAGAACATTAACAATGTGATTTAATAGATGCTTTCCTTTGATGGGGAGGGGGTGTCAAAATAGACTTAAAACAAAAATCTCACTCATACTTTTAGGATGTGATTGAGTTTGACAGTTAAGGTAACCATAATAAAACATTCACATATTTTATCATTCACAAGACTTTTTCACATGTACGTTGAAAGAACTTTATAAGAACTATCACTGAAACAACCTTAGAAAAGGCATATTCTTCCCACAGAGTTAATCTCAAGGCCAGTGTTTACTGTTCAATTTGAAAATTTTAAGAACATTGTATATTATAGGGGTAATGTTTTTCCTATACAATAAACTAAACAGCTGACCATAGCCAAATTTCTCTGATTCTAATAACATCTGTGACCACACAGAAGAACACAACGTCAAATAATGAGTAATATGTATTTTAAAAAGAGAATTTGAAGAACAGTTCCCTCCAGAGTGCCCTGAACTTCTCCCTTTTTGTTTTTAGTTTCCTCTCAACACTTCTGTTATTATTCATCCCACATCCACCTTTCTTTTTAGATTACAAGGTCTTTGAGGGTAGGAGCACTGTTGTCTTTTACATTACCTATCTGGGACCCCACACAAGATTTCATGCCAAGCAGGTGCTCAGAATGTGTCTGATGAATGAATAAATTGATAATTTCCTAGAGCTATATACATTTTTACCAAGATAATTGTTTTATCTAAAATTTTCATCAATTTTATTTTCCTCCTTTGGGGAAAAGGGCTTTTTTTAAATCACAGAAATACCATTTCAAATGCTTCTTCTTTAAAATAAAAATAAGGGAGGCCTGGATGGCTCAGCGGTTGAGCATCTGCCTTCTGCTCAGGTCGTGATCCTGGGGTCCTAGGATCGAGTCCCACATCAGACTCCCTGCAGGGAATCTGCTTCTCCTTGTGCCTAGGTCTCTGCCTCTCTTTCTGTGTGTCTCTCATGAATAAATAAATAAAATTTTTAAAAAATAATAAAAATAATTGTGATTGATTTGTAAGACAGCCTATAGAACATGTACTCTGTTTAATAATTCTTTCTTAATAATAAATCTCTATTCCTTTGAACACTTACATAATTTCATAGTAATGTAATTAAACTTTTATAAAGTTATTTGGCTAAAGAAAAAAGGAAAGTATTACTTAATGTGCATTAAAAATTTTTAGCTATTGTAAAAGCATATTTTTATTTCTATCCAGTATTTTTCATGAAAATCCTTTGACCTATTTAATTTAGTACCATCTAAATTTAACAGAATACATGTTGAAAGGCACCACATAGCAAGGTATTATTACCTCCACTGTATAGGAAACAGAATTTAAGATTACTGATTATTAAGATTAGTAAGTAAAGAACACGAGTCTACTGAGACATTCCAATAGGTACACTGGCACACACCCCTTAAAATGGTTGACAGTAAGTAAAGAAAAAGTATAAATCGTGAGCAGAAGCTTTTCATCTTCAAAATCTGAGCTGGTAAATGGTAAAACCATGTTTAATGAATGTTAAAATACAAATAGATATGTTATTTTGCAATAGTGACACAAATATTTCATTTTCTGTTAGGCTGCAGTACTCCATCGCAGACAGCTATCAGAAACTAAAGCCATCATGCCTTAAAACAGGGCTTTCTCCATCTATAATTTCTGTGACCTAAATTTTGCTCATCTTATTGCCAGCAGCCCAGAAGTGGAGCTGATGTGCTGAGCCAGGAGTAGTGTCCTATGACAATCACAGTTTGTGCAATTTCACACCTAATGGTAAGTCCCTCAAAGTCTAAGATGCACACCCACAGTCTATTAAGAACAGAGAATGGAGTTCTGCAACCATCCAGAGATTGTAACTAGAGGAATTCCAAATGGGTGGTACCTGGTTAACAGAGGCATCTGCATTAGCCACAGGTGAAGGGGAGCGACAGGCAGGTGGAGAGGAAATTTCACTGTTGGTTCCCTCCTCCCCAGACTCCTCCGTCACAGGTGACAGCAAAGTGTGACAACGACCTGCAGTCATCTATCACATAAAATGTAGCCCAAAGGACACAAACGTCAGTTAGCTATGTTAACAGAAGACCTAGTCAGGCACAGGTCAAAATGAAAGTCATAATATAACAAAGGTTAGGGATACAGAGACCCATACCTACATACAAATTCTGTGTTAGTATTTAAAAGTTTTGTCCTCAAGTGACTATGACTCTAGGGATCATATGGGAGAGAGGGTGTATATCACAATAAAGACTTTTGTTCTTGATTATTTATTTTCCTTTCCTTGAGGTGTGTATCTTTATAAACAAGTAGAAAAATCACGAATTATAAAAGCAAGGGAAGGGTCTACAAAATAAAACTTGGGTCTTTTGTGGACATCTCAAATTCTAAATATTCTAGGGAGATAAATACACCCAAAGTAATATTTTGCCAGAAGAGTCCAGGTATGATTATATGCTACCTGAGGCACAGCACACATGTATGGAAAACATACAGCACTGGAAAACATTTTAGTTACTAAAATAAGTCATGCATTATAGATACAAAGTGATAAGCAAGTGATATTGCAGAACAGAAATTAATGGAACCTATTTATTCTAATCCAAAGCTAAACTTTGGGTTCTCAGTTTTCTTATTTTCCTAACAATACCTTTTCTTCCATATTTTATTGAATATCTGTACAACAGAATACACAAACATGTCTAGTCGGCCAGTGTTTTAGCTTGAAAAACACACAAAAATATATATATACAGGATGATTCTCCTATCCCCCAGAAAAACTAGAAAACTGTGCAAAGGAAATTTTTTTTAAGCTCAGAGGCTTTCAATATTATTGTTTAATTATAAACAAATGCAAGGCCAACCTCTGGCATATTAAATAATTCAGCCCCCTCAAGCAAATAGCTTCATTTTAGCTATCCCTGTTTACAGTATGAAAAACTGGCCTTGGCCCAAAGGTAGTCAGAGTTAAGGAAACTGTTCTCTCAGTTCGAATCTTCAAGAGCTAACACTGATCCCTAAAAGTCACGAAGAGGGAACCTGGAACCACTGGCCAGGCTGCGGGCAGAAGGGAGCGCGCTGGCTCCCAGCGGACCCGGCCCTCACCCTCACTTACCATGACCACAGAGGGGTGGGCCGAGGTCGCGGGGAGGAGCTCCCTGTCCAGGTCCTCCGTCCCCTCCGCCAGCCCCTCCACCTCCGTGACCGTCAGCAGCATGGTGGCATGCTTGGCTTTCATCGTCAGCATCTTGCACTTGGAGTTCAAAGAGGCGATCTGCTCCTGGTAGCCCTTGATTTTCTGAGCCAGCTCCTGGGGAAACATTTCCACCACCGCCCCCCCGCCCCCCAACTGTGTGTCAGAGCAGCATCAAAAGGAAACACAACTCGTAGCGTTCATCTTCCTCCAGCGCTGGCCAATGAGATCGCAGAGCTGCGCCAGGCGGCAGCAGCAGCCGCGGCCGAGGCAGGATGTGGACGTGCGAGCGCAGGAGCCTGTCCGCCGCGCGCCTGCACCGCAGCCCGAGCACCGCGCAGCCGGGCCCGCAAGAGCCGCTGCAGCGCGGGAGACCAGGGCCCTGGGCCGGGGGATTCTAATCCCGGGAGACGCTCGCCGTGCAATCGGGAACTTATGGAACATTAGGCACTGGCAACTTTCTTTAAAATGTCTAAAGAATCCGAACCCGCCAGATGGTTCATGCCATGGAAATGAGGTCATGTGATGACTAAAACTGCAAAAAATGCAATGCTCAGCTCTTACCATACTGAACATATCAGATAGAGCAGTCATCTGTTAAGGGGCAGCGTCTCAAAAGTAACCTGCACCTCAATTCCTGTGAGCCATAGAGGTTTTTTTTGTTTTGTTTTGTTTTGTAGATAAGCTAAATATTACATAGGAAACCCTAATTTTTTTATCTTGATTACTCCCACAATAACGTTTTGTACATTCATCAAATTTTCCCTCATGTACTCCATCATGCCTCACATGTTTCTCATGTTTCAAACTAGAGCTTTGAACTTGAAGTTCAGTTCAAATTTAATGTCTTTTAAACTCATCTGTTGTTGAAAAACTTGTTTTAAGAGACAGAGGTTTTAAAACTTTTACCAAGAGCTTATTGAAAATATATTCTGGACAGCTGGCAGCTCCCAAAAATCTAAAATATTAAATAAATAATCTAAAATGGTAATTCTAAAACATTAAGTTTATACTAAAAGATATATACATGCTTAACAAAAAAGATGTATATTTCAAAACATTAATCCTAAAAGTATCAAACCATTAATTTTTTTCTGTTCCTTTTATTTGGCTCCTTTTCCTGAAAAACTGTCATTTCGTGTTTGTACGAAACATATTTCGCAACAAAAACATTGAATGTCAATGTCTTTAAAAACGATAGTGTTTATATACATATATGCCCATATATACACACTGGGCACCTATACATACTTCACCTATATGTATATATGATACAAATACTATCATTTTAAACACATTGACATTCAAACTAGAGCTTTGAACTTGAAGTTCAGAAGCAAAATAACAACAAACTGGTATATATGATGTATGTGTATGTACAATGTATATTTATGTGTGTATATGTATATGTGTATGCACACAGACACACACATATATAATTTAGTTTCTCCCCTCCCAGGCAAAACTGACTAATGGAAGGAAAAACCTTGCAAAACTCAGCCAGTAGCCTGTCTTCTTGATTTCTTCTATAGCACAAGAATTTTTAAAGCAAGAATTTAAAATGTAGAAATCATCACTTCTTTACCTTTTAGAGCTGTGGGTACTTAATTAAACCTAATATGGGTTTCTATTTTTAATATTGATTAAACAGTTGGCCTAGTGCCTAATACATGGTTACTCTATTATAATTAGTTGGCATGCACATATAGAAGACATCTACCAATCAGTGGACTCCTTGAATACTGTATTTTCATAGGACAAATCACTAAGCCTTCTTACAATGGCTTGCCACACTGGGTAGATTTGAAGAATCTTTGTGAAGTAGCATTAATTTTAGTCCTTCCCCTTTTCTGGTTACATGCATGGCTGTGTCCCCAACTGCTACACCCTGCAAAGGTGTGCCCATGCTGACAGTAAACATCCATCTCCTAAATTGGAATTCTACACTTTATTGTGTATAAAACTCATTTGAGTTGTTTGTTAACAATGCAGTTCTGTTCTCTACAAAAGATTGTGATTTACAAGGCATTTTATACTTATCCCCTTGGAGAAACAGCTCCTTAGAACTTCCTTCTGCAACAATAAAACCTGTCTGTATCAGAATAACTGTGGGTTCGTTATTAAATCTGCTAAATTAAAATGGAACCCCACTGGCTTAATGTGTTCTCCATTTTCAGAAAGCACATATATTTTTAATTTTTACTGGATATTTCTGAAAATGATGGTGGGAATTTCAGATTCAGTGGCTGTTCTAAGGAAAGCTGCCCTCTGTGGGCAGTCTCCTGCACTCAAGAGAAGGCCTTGTACGTAAGGTAAAAAGCAGGGAGGCCTGACTATTCTTATGATTTAAAAGCAGCAAGATAATTTTTTCAGGTTAAATGCAGCATTTAAAAAATTACAGAAAAAAGTTAATTCCTTAGACACATACATATATTGTAAATAATTTATCAATTTTTGATAAATTATCAATTTATGTCATTATTATAATCAATTATTTTTATCAGTTAAAGTTATCCTAGATGCTAGATTCACCACACAGTTGAAATTCTATTGAAAGCAGACTGAAAATACAGGAAAAAGCAGTCTTCCACATTTTTATGTTATCGTAAATCAGGCTATCTCCACTCAGCACATTCCTTCCTGTGTTTGTTTTATATATACAATGAATCTCACACAGGACTATGCCATTATTATTATGAAAATGTATCCTAAATCACCTGACAGAACTTACAAAAGTCTACACTCCTGTTTAGAACTGGAAAGAGAAAATGTGACAAAATGAATGGATCACAGAACAGGAGCCTGGAGGATAGTCTACAGCTGATTGTGCTCAGAGCCAGCTCTGTGACCTTGGATAAGTCATTTATTTTCTGGGCCATCATTCTTTTCTTCTGTGAAATAAGGTAGCCCAAACAGTTGCTACTGCAGGGGGAAAAAATCATGGAATTTGAAGCAACAGATACTGGCTTAGAATCTGGTTTCTATCAGTTACTAGACTTGGGAGCTTGGGAAGTCACTTTTAAAAAAATCAGTTTCTGTTTTCTTATCAGTATAATGGTGATGATTAAAAAAAAATCCTTGCCTCACAGCATTGATATAAAAGATAATGTAACAACTTTATAAACTGTTTTTTTTTTAAAAACCCAAACTGTAGTAACGATAATTATTGCTATTTCAGACAAGGTTTTTAAAATATGTACTTTCTGTACTCTGATAGAATGTTGTTACAACAAAATTCTGGATCTTCTGAGGTTAAAAATAGTTTCAAAATTAATTTTTAATTATAGTCTAATACATAGTCTAATGTATGAATTATACAAACAGTGGTTTCAAATATTTGCTTAACATATTTTCATTTGACCAATGGCATAAGAGAAATCAATGGTTAACATAGATAATAGCTATGGTGTAGAAGTAAATGTAGGTGGGAAGTTTATTTATGTAATTTTATAAATAATATATAAATGTAAGTTACTGATATGTTGGATATTTCAAGAAATTAATTGCATTTGGAGCGCAGGTAGTGAGACATTTTATCCTTCAAAGGCAACAACTGAATCTTCCGAGAAACTCACTATGATATTTGGTTTGAAAAAATAGTTGCTCTTATGACAACAAAGTTAAAATGGAGCAGATGAAGAATAAACTAAATATCCACCTTTAGCCCTGAGAAATTAGACACTCTCCTCTGTCCTGCTGCTTCCCTGATTCATGATGCTATGAGCCAGTTCCTAAGGGAAAGAGTAAATGTGACCCAAATAGGAATTGACAGGTCAGAAGAAATTCACTGCTAGATATCAGTGGGCCGAAACACTGAAAATCTATGATCTCTGAGACCAAGTCTATGCAAGGGGTGTTCAAATCCTAAGTTTATAAGGAAGTTATAAATATAAGAAAGAAGACATATTTGAAAATGGAGAAGACGCCAAAAACTTGACCTGAAAATCAGCAAAACAACATGGGCCATACTGATTGCAGTGGAAGGGACTGAAGTAACCTCTATTTCAAAGAGCAAATGATTTTGTTTTTAATATGAAATATCTCTTTTTTGTGAAGAGGTCAATCAAAGCAACAAGGCTGTGAGCACTGCTGTTTCTAGCAGTCTTTGAATACAGAGCAGACCATGTGTTGGTATAAATAACTGTGAGAATTTGGGGTGCAGGAGACAGTTGATGGATCCCAGCTAAGATATATCATCCCAATATGTAAAGAGGTTTTGGCCTCAAGGGGAAGACTCAGGCTCCTGGGTCTTGGAAAACACCAGCAAGAACAGGTAAAATCAGTCAGAGAGGATGCCCAAGAACTGAGCACACTATGTGCACAATAGGGAAAACTTTTCTCTTAGATTCACTAGAAACCAATGACATAGTCTAACCAAGCAAGCACCTTGCCTGTGTGCCTGTCTCACCTCATGCCGAGAAATCTGGGCTTGCAGCTCCTGGATGTTACTGGTGGCCACAGGTGTATCCTCGATTTCTCTGTGCGCTCCTTCTATAAGCTCCCGGAGGTGCTGCATTTCTTGCTCATACTGTTCATATTGCACCACAGCCTCCTTTGAAAGAGAAAACAACACATGATTATCTTTCTATATCAATAACTACATGGAATCATTCTGTGCTGCCGTCTACAGTGTTAACTGGTATTCACCTGTGTGTCTGGGAATAACAAATGATGGGTAAAATCCCTGGGTGACTCAAGTCCTCAAATTTATGCAGATATTTCAAAAGCTTCTCTCTAAAATAGTTTACTAAGATTATTAACAGACTCAAAATACCTAAATGGCTAGATCTTCTCTCTTCTCCCTATTCATATTGTCCTGAATATAGCAATGTCATGGTCTGAACAATGTCATGGTAGGAAGCGGTATGAGAAACACGATTGCTTCATTTTTCCATCTAAGAAATACTAAATATATATGCAAGGCACTTGTCTAAATGCTGAGGTAGAAGATAAAAAATGAAGAAAGCATGACTTCTATCCTTAGGAATTTACTATGTAACAAATTACAGGATAATCCAAGGAGCAAGAATAGTTGACCAAGTTGACCATTAACTATTTAATGAAAAGATATGTATACAATTTTTGGATAAAGTAAGTAAAGTATTAGTTGAAAGGAGATATAAAGTGGAGAGTGTCATTTCTTCCTGTAAATGGTTTTTCTCTTATTAGCTAAAAAGATTAAGAGTTCCACTTGGGTGCACTTTCAAGGCCAAAAAAAATGCATTTAGTGTATCAATAAGCTGAAATATGAAAAAAGATTCTGTAATATTATGCTAGCAACAAAGGCATTTTACAAGGTTTTAGAGGATTCTCAGATGAATAATAAGAGATAAAAATATATGACTGAAGATAAAATTAACCTTTATAAGTTATTCTTTACTAAAATATATTTCTAAAAGATAGCTTTCACCAAAGGCTATTTTTTATAGAGCTTTCCCCAGGCTTTTGTGGGTGATCCAAATGAGAGCATTTCATCTCCTTATTTTATATAACCACAACAATCTGTCAAATTTAACTTTCTGGATGTGTTTTGATGGCTGAGCCCACACAATGCTAAGAAAAGAAGCCCATGACTCATTTGCTGTTGCTCGCCTGGCACGGGGACTACAAGAGACTCTGGCTGGCACAGCAGTACATGCCTGCATGATGTTGCACTGCTGGATTGCTGTGTGCTGTAACCGGCTGGCCTCCTCCTGCAGGTGCAGAGCAGCATGGCACAGTGGCAAGCTGGTAACCACATCTTCAGGGATCCTCAGTGCACTCTGGCAAATCTGCACAGCATGGACCTTTGGCTTGAGTGACTCCATCTCAGATAACAAATGCTGAAAGTGCGAGTTCACATTTTGTTTTGTAAAAATGTTTAAAAATGTTCTACTTTAACAGCTTATTTCCTAAGCAAGAGACATTTACTAAATTACAGCTCTGTCACGTGTCATAAATATTTTCCAAGGAATTTTTCTTTTTATTTATTTTTTTAAGATTTTATTTATTTATTCATATGAGAGAGAGAAAGAGAGAGAGGCAGACAGAGAGAAAGAGAGAGAGAGGCAGAGACACAGGCAGAGAGAGAAGCAGGCTCCATGCAGGGAGCCTGACGTGGGACTCCATCCCGGGTCTCCAGGATCAAGTCCTGGGCTGAAGGCAGTGCTAAACTGCTGAGCCACCCAGGCTGCACAGAATTTTTCTTTAAATAATGCAAAGAGTACTAAGACTATAACTGAGTTTAAAAATCATTTTTCCTCACTATTTTCTTCTTTTTCTTCTCCTTCTACTTCTCCTTCTTCTTCTTCTTTTTCTTCTTCTTCTTCTTTTTTTAAATACATCTCCTTTCTCATTTCCTCTGGATTATCTTTGCTTACCTGTCGATGAGAAAGTTGCTCCTTGAGACTAAGACGGCCCACTTCTGGAGAAGTCAAGGTTGTCTGGGCTTGCTCCAAAGCAACTTGTAAGTTTTTAAGCTCGGTTTCAAATTTTTTCATATCCTAGAGAGTAAAAGCAATATGAATGTTAGTATATAAGCATTTGAAGTTCAAAGTCATCAGAGAATAACATCACAGTCAAGAAGGCGTTATCAGAGGTGAGTACTACTTCTCTACTATAACACCACCGTTAAAAAAAAAAAAGATAGACTTTCCAATTTGAATTACTATTTTTTTTTTTACCTTGGCAGCATCTTGGAGATTATGCATACGGATTTTGATCATCTGTCGCAGCTCCTCAGACTCCCGTCCCAGTTCTGCCACTTGCTGAGACATTTTTTCTGTGGAGTACACACTAGCAAGGTACTGTAATTTCACAATCATTGCTTCCAGATTGCTGTGAATTTCTTCAGATTCTTCTAGCATGGTCTAAAGTGAATTATCAAAATTTATGACATTGACAGGCAGACAGAGACATATAGGTAATCAATCTGGTGTGGTATAAGACTGTCAGACTGAAAGGAAGCGAGCTGTTATCCACAGTTCTCATAGTACTGTGTAGGTTCTATGTGTCTTACTGTGTTTAACCCTCACACCCTGTGCCTACTCCCTGCCTATTCTTATCCCCATTTCACAGAAAAAGAAATCAAGGTTTAGAAACTGCCAACCATTTGTCAAGGCTACATGTTATTAAGTATTGGACCCTAAGGCTCATTCTCTATCTACCACCCTAAGCTGCTCTCTGGGGAGGGTCAGGACATAAGTACCCCAGGAGTGTTGATGCTCTGACATGTTGGGTATCTTCATCAGGTTGCTAAGGCTACTTTTTCTCATTTTAAACTCAAGAGATGCTTTTCAGCTCCCATATCCTATGTCTAAGATCTAAGATGCCTATCAATCCAAGAAACAAAAATAACACAAGAACATTACAAACAAACAAAAACTTTTGAACACTGGCTTAATAAGACAAAGTGGGTAGAAGCTACTTGAGATACCATGAGGAATAAAATGCAGCCCTCGTCATTCAGGATAGTATCATCTAGTGAGACTAATAATACACATTGTATGGTAGAATGAAAGAGGAGAAATGTTAAAGATGGCAGAAATGAGATGTGCTACTACTTGGAGGAAGACTGGGAGAAGGCACAGCAAAACAAAGATGCAGAGGTGAGTGAGCACAAAATGGGAAGTTACTGGGATGTGTGATGTGTAAAGAGGAGGAATGGGAGCTGAGACATTATTCTTAGGCAATAGATATTTATTTTTTTAGAATAAAGTACAGTTTTTTCCTCATGAGGAATGCTATATATATAATAAAGCTTCAAAAGTATTGAACATATTAAGAAGAAAATAAAATACTCCACAATATGTCAGAGATAACTTTAAGTAGGAGATAACTGTTGTTATATTTGGGTATATTTTTAGGTAATTGAGACCATAATATATGTATAATTTTCCTTCTTTCTTTTCCACCTGACATTAGAACACATGCATTCTCTCTGTATACTGTTTTTGGCTAAACTTGGGCAGCCCCACCTAAGGCAGTCTGACCTAAGGCAGGGATGAGAGAACTCTCCAAAATAATATCTACAGGATGAGTTCTCTCCTGAGCAACTGAGAGAACCCTCGACATGTGGTGTCTGTCCTCCCATGTTCCTGAGGCATCAATCCACCCAACTGCCCAAGTCAAAACACCTAGGAGCCGTCCGTAGCTCCTCCCTCTCTTTCACCCACATCCAAGAGCCTCCAGAGTCCAGCATTCTAGCTCAGTAGTAGCCCTTGCGTCTGTCTTCTCTCAACCTCCAAAGAGAGACCTGTCACTCTCTAGCCTAACACTGAAACCACCTTCCATGCTGTCTTATCTTCATCAGTCTGTTTTCCACAGGCTGCTAAATCATTCTTAAAATATAAGCCTGAATTTGTTGCTTGCCTGAAAAATATCTATCAGAGGCTTCAGAGTAGGGTAAAGCCCAAGTTCTCAACAGGCCTTTGGATCTTCTGTTCTTTCTCTATTCTTACCTCTTTGCCTTTTCCCAGCTCTCCTCCACACCTCCTCCTACTGTACTGCTCCCTCCACTGCACCAAATGGAGCACCCCTCACTTTTACTACTGGAATTTCAACACAAGTAGGTAGCCTGTCATTACCTTATGAGGCAGTGTGGGTGGATCATGCTCCTATGGGCTCCCTCAGCATCTTGATCATCATTTCCTACACTTACCACATTGTTTGTAATTGTCTAGATCTGTCTGTCTTGTGCCTCCTTTTATCAATTCCCTGGGGCAAGAACAGTCAGTATTTTTTTGTATTCTAAGGCCTAACAAGATTCCTAGATTTGGAGAGAAAGTATTCTATAAATATTTGTTGAATAAATAAATGAGTGCAGGACTGATTTCAAGAAAAAAAAAAGTTTTGATGGTTACTTTAAAGACTACATTGTACTTTATGATATCCAAAATGTCATTCAGAAAAGTGACTTGACAGTTTTCTTTAAAATTCCACTATAGGGACGCCTGGGTAGCTCAGTTGGTTAAACGTCTGCCTTTGGCTTAGGTCATGATCCTGGAGTCCTGGGACTGAGCCCCTGCTTCTCCCTCTCCCTCTTCCTTCTACTTGTGCTCACTCTCTCTCTCCGAAATAAATAAATAAAATCTTAAAAAAAAAATTCCACTATAGTGGGGTGCCTGGGTGGCTCAAATGGTTAAGCAGCTGACTCTTGGTTTCATCTCAGCTCATAATGTCAGGGTCATGAGATTAAGCCCTCTGTCAGGCTCTATACTCAGCATGGAGTCCCCTTCCTTCCCCCCCTTCCTCCCTCCCATTCTGTTCCCCACCACAAACTCTTTTTCTTTCTCTCTCTCAAATAAATTAACTAAATCTTAAAAAATAAAAATAGAAAAATAAAATTCCAGTATAATTATTAATATTGCATAAAGTATTTTCTACGTTTTGGATTGCGGAGTAATAACTAAGATTTTGGTGATCATGATGCATTTTGCCAATTGTTTTTCAAAATGATTTTAACACTTAAACTTTAGGGTTGAAAGCTTTTTCTTCTTTAAATATGAATCTCAAATAACTTTTAAATGGTATTAATTTGATAAAGTGCTCTCTCACACTCTCTTTTAAATTTTCATTTCTAGATTTCTAATGAGGTTCAATATTTTTCTCATCATTTACAACCAGTTGTAAATTAAGTCTTGTCTTGAGTGGTTTAAGAAAGATTCCAGAAGAGTATACAAGATTGATTAGAGAATACGAAAACTGATTAGCATCTGTTAAAGCATTCCAAGGAGGCAATGAGGCTTTAATCTAGAAACCTGTCCACAGGAATGGAAAAGGGAATGGTTTAAAAGATATGAGTATACATAAATCAGAATAAAAGAGAGAGAATCTAAAATACTTCAGGATATCCATGTAAGTAAAAATCATTCTGTGTTGTATTGTAAGTGAACTGTGCTATTACATACTTGTATCTAATTCAAGCTAAAGATAATAAAAGGATGAAATAATTTCCTGGATGATACAACCAGAAGAAAACTTCCGGAAATGAAGTAATGCAGCCACCTTCTGATATGGACTCTTTGCTACTTTCTAGCTGACCCCCACTTCCTCTGCAGAGCCAGACAACTGAGACCAGGCTGAGTGCTGAGAGTGAGGAGGACCCACATGGCAGATAGTGTGCTTGATATTTGCACATATGTTAAACCATTCGATCCTCCTAATAATTCTGCAATAAAAGTATCATTTACATCTCCATCTTAATGAGAAAACACAATTCAGGGAGGCAAAAGAGTTTGCTCCAAATTGCACAGCCCTAAACAGCAGAGATTGGTTTTCCCATCAGTCTGAGTCTGCAGTCTATAATCTCTCCACATGTCATATCTCTTCATGGGGAAGAATTTCCCACCATATCCAAGCATCTGATTGTTTCAAAGAAGCTGCAAAAAAAGAAAAACCTATACAGGGCTATTTGGGTCTTGGAGAGAAAAAAATCTAGGGGAGATAGAGGATATTTATTTATATAGTTTTATGAAATCTTATGGGTAACCACTTCCTTTTAAACCACTGGACAAGTCATTAGGGTTACGTTAGCTTTCTTTTTATCTGGAACCTACAATAATTCCACATCATGGCCCTTTAAATTTTCTGCCAGTCTAGCTAGTTAAATCAAATTGCTCCCTTACTCTTTGAAAACTATTTTTCCCAAAATTACCTGATGTAAAACATATTGTTCTCGAAGTTGGTTTGCAGAATTCCATGTAATCTTTCCATGTACCAACACTTTAGCTTTCTCAATCCACTTCAAAATGAATTCAAGCATTTCATTGTATTCTTCTAAATGTGATGCTGCCTGAAAAAATCATTAACATTCAGATAGCAATTGTAAACTCTGCTTCATGAACTAGAAAACAGTCTTCTATTTCTCTTTCTGTACAATAATCCTAGGGGTTGATTTTTATAATATCTGTGTTATCTAAAGGTATCATGAACAATCATTCCCTTGTTGAAAACCTGTCAAGGACTTCCCAGTGACTTTAGGATAAAGTTCAAATCCTTAATATGCTTGAATAATTTGTCTTTTAAAAATATTCTATTTTCTCATCTCTGAGTCATCAGTCTAGTACCTCTCTATCCCTCCTTCTATACTCCACTCTCACTGATTCAGGAGGTGGTAGTGGGGATTATAGCTGCCAAATTTTGGTTTATTTTATTTATTTATTTATTTATTTATTTATTTATTTATTTGTACTATTATTTATTATTGCCAAATCCTAATTTGGTTTGTCTGTGATTACAGAAAAAATACATAATGAATTTATAAAGGTGAGTCTACAGTCAACAATTATGAGAGATGTGTGACCCAAACCTATTAAGTAAATGCAAGCATATCTATGTATCTATATATCTATATCTATCTTGTGTCTTACATCTTTATATTTATATATACCTTCTGTCTTATATCTTTGTATTTTTATTATATATAATAATATATATATATATAAATTATATATATAATTATATATAAAATACTTAATATAAATACTTAAAATTATATATATATATATATACACACACACATATATAAAATACTTAAAGGTATTTGAATTCATCCCAAACTGAATTTGTAAAACATGTTAAGGGATGAGTATTCATTTCACAAAATACTTCTCCAGTTGACAAAATATTCATTCCAATAGTCCATTTATATGACCACCTTTGTAAATGAACTTATAATATAGTTTGATATAAAATAAGGGGAAGTTTACATGTAAGTTTTAGGAACACAAGTGTGGTATGAAATAAGCTACTCTTATCATTGTTAATATTATCTTTTTATTTATTTAAAAAAAAAAAAAAGCAAACACTGAATATCTGCCTTAAAGGATTTTGATTCCTGTCCTGGAAGACCTACCTGACTGAGCTTGGAGAGCCGATTCTCAGCCTGCCTAATGGTCTGTTGGTGAAGTTCAGTCAGTTTTCCTATCTTCTTGGCCAGTGGTTTACCCAGTTGTCCATTCTGCTCTGAGAATTTCTGTACTGCTGCATCTAGTTCCATTAATTTTAAATTACAGCCGTCTAATTCCTCTCCTAGCACCTAGGTGGTAATCAAAACAAAAGAACATTAGACTACAAGAAATAAATTCCCCTAGATTTCCCAAGGTCAAGGGTGGTATTTTAAATGATTTTTGTATGCGTCAAATATTATAAAGAATGATTATACTCTGATCAGGTCATTTCTGTTTCTTCGGTTAGATAGGCAGAGCAGGCAGGATGTTTTATAACCTTGGTGTTTATTTCCTAGGAGGCTGAGTGAGATGGTTGTTTTCCTTCTGCCGCACCCAAAAAGGATTAATCACTTAACTCATCAGCAGAGCGAGAACACAGATTTAACCACCAAAATAATCCTTCCATTTGGAATTTTTATATTTATATTCCCAAATCATTATTTGGTCCTGTGACACTTTTCCCTATTACACATGTATGCAGGGACATCTATTAATACAGCTCCACTGTAATCATGAGATAAATGTTGTAAGGGATCTATGCTATTATGTTTATACAATGTCTTACTGTCTGCCTTTACTTTCTGGATTTAATGAAGCTTGCTAATCAAGAAAGCTTTTTTCCCCCTCTATATCCCCAAAATAAAATAACTTCAAAACATAGTTAATTCATTCAGTAGCATCTCTTATGTTTCCCCTTCTCCTTCCTTACCTTTTGGTCAGATTTAGCTTGTGCTAAATTATCTGTCTTTGCTCTCAGCTTACTTAGAATAGTTGTGAGATCTTTGGCTATCTTCTGAATTTGCCGGCTGAACTCCTGGCTCATGGCCTTGCTCTGTTCAACTTCTCTTACTTTGTCCTGGATCTAAATAATCAATGAGAACAGCAAAACCAACTATGATTAAAATTGCATAATTGCTGCTGAAAACCTCAATCATAAGATGTTGACAAGAGAGACACTGGCATGGTTAATGCCATTTTGGCATGGATGCACTTTGTCAGACCAGCCACATGCTGTTATGAGCTCTCATGGCTTTCCACACAGCTTTGCTTCCCACCACCTTTATGCATGTACTGTCCCTTTCTGCTGCTGTTTCAGCAAAGAAACAAGCAATGCATGTACAGTGATCTATGCATCAAATGTTTATAGAATATTCATTATAGATAGCAATATACATATAGCTGAGTTTGAATCCTATCTTCTCCATTTACTACCTTCAGAACACAAATTCCTTTAAGCCTGTTCTTCCATAAAATGGAAAACATTTCCAGATAATTGGAAGCACCTGGATTTGTTTCCAAGCACCTTTTTATATATAGCTGTTGGTGATCTGTTAACTCCTTTTCCAACTTTCCAAGTGCATCCCTATAGTATATCAAAAAAAGGTTAAGCACATCTAATAAAAAAGAAAGGTTAAAAAAAAAAGTACAGTTAACATTTATAAGTTTCTAATGGCTTTGGTTTGATTTGATAACAGTGATATTTTTACTTCTAATAAAATGCTTAAGAGAAAACGGTAAAGAAATATTTTCTTTATATAAGTGAAAGGCCTTAAAAAAATCACTTTAGTACAGAGGAAACACAGCATTGAAAGAACACTTTTTTGAGGTGCCTAGATAGATAGCTCAGTCAGTTGAGTGCCTGACTCTTGGTTTCAGCTCAGGTCATGATCTCAGGATTGTAAGATGGAGGCCTGCATGGCTCTGCACTCAGCAGAGAGTCCACCTGAGATTCTCTCTCTCTCTCTCTACCTCTGTTCCTCCTCCCAACTCACACTTGCTCACCCACTCTATCTCTCTCTTTCTCTCTCAAATAAATAAATAAATATTTTTTAAAAAAGAATACTTCTTTGGCTTTCATTAATTTTGAGTGCCAATGTAAATGGGATGCATGAAAATAACTCTAATATAGAAAAATTTACCCAGAGAAAAAGAAAAATTAAATTTAAACTCTTTTTTTAAGATTTGAGCTTTCTAAGTCATCCTTCCCAGTAAACCTTCCAATGTCTAAGAAGAAAAACCAAATAGGCAATTAAATACTTAAAATAGAAAATAACATTTTAGTTTATTTTATTTAGTTTAGATGTAGCACTGGATTTTGATGAAATTTTTAAAAACACTTTACAATATACATTGGAGTGTCCAAAAAATGCAATGTACTTGTATGAATTTTATAATTGTTATGATGTGATACTACTTTCCATTTTATGTAGCACTTTAGAATTAGGGATATATCTTCTTTTTGTCCTCTATAGACCGCTTTCAACTTAACTGTGTTTTAGCATTATGTCACCAAGGAGGTCCTAAAAAGCTATTATGTTTCCAAACAGATGCTATCAAAGTTATTTTCACTACGTGAAAGCATGTCCTCTCTTTAGGACCTAACATAGAAATCTCCCTCTGATCTCAGTACTATGAATGATTATGTATCTCTTTGTTTAAAAATAAAAGACTTGTAAAATTTATAGTCATGGATTAGATTACATGGCACATCTTTCATTGGTCATTTGAAAGCTAGAGTTATTTAATGAGCCTTCCTCTAGCAAAATTATATGACTCACAAACATGCATTTTGGGTAATAAATTCTTCCTTAGCTTTACCTTATTTTTTTCACTCTGATTTTCCCTTTTTTCAAATATCTTACCTACTTACCTTATATTTTACTGAACTGAAATAACAGCTAGAGGAGTACCTGGCAGGTCCTGGGTACTAAAAAAATTTGTTGAATACATGAAATACAGCTTTTAGAAAAATTTAAGTCATTTTTAAAGAAAAAGGTGAAGTAGTAAGTTATTTGTAATTATATTAATTATATTACATATTATATTAATTATATTTTTATATTGTTCATATCTGCGATCATCTGATATATTGCCAGCAAATAAGACCTCTAATTTAATATTGTCAGTTTATACCGATGCATTTTTAACTGTTTCCATGGAGATATAATTATGAAAATCAAGAATTCTCCTACAAGAACACTGAGCCTCTGAAAGAATGGAAAGGCATACTTTGTGATCATAGATTTACCTGGTCATGGATAGTTCCTAGGTCCAGTGCCACTTCAGCTAACTGAAGGGATACTTCAGAAGGTAATATGGAATAAAGACCCAGGTATTTATTTTTCTGCTCTTCAGTCATTTTCTCAATGTTCTGTCGGCGATTTGTGGCTTCTGTTAGGAGAATCTAAAAAAAAAAAAAAAAAGACATCAGACCATGTATTATTCATCAATATATGAAGTGTGGACTTAGAAAAACATTTTTTTAAAAACTCAAGCCTTTCTGGGGAGAAGCATGTCCCCTTTATACAGAACGAAAGAAACTCCCTTGAAATAATAAAAGCCTTTTATATAGTACATTTCTGAAGAATTTTAATTCAATACTCATTGAATATAAGCAAGCATATATCATTAAAATCACGACAACATTTTAAAATGATGAGTATAGGGAATAAGAAGAGTTTTGTACCTGAAGTTCTTCAAGTTGAGCATCTATTTCTATTGTTGGATTCCCCAAATATTCCTTTGTTTCCTGAACCCAAGATTTCACAGAATTGATCTGAGTCTCCACAACTTCTCGTTCCTTTAGCTCTTGTTTTACCACCTTTCCATTACTCTTCACTTTCTCCTGCATGCTTCAGAAACATTAAAATGATAAACCAGAAGTGGATTTGAAATGAAAGGAAGTCCCTAATTCATGACATCATATTATTAAAAATAGATGTAAAAAAAGTGAAGCCTCATATCTTTTTTTGCAAGTAAAGACTCTTCCCAGAATTGTGAGATGATATTCAGTAAAACTTAAGTCAAGGACAACAGAAGAATATATGTCATATGAAGTCAATGATTTATCCCCGGAAAACAGAGCTGACATACTTCCAAACCCCTAAATTGCAATGAATTTTCCTATCTTAAGTAACTAGTGATTGTTTATTTATTTTCTCTTTGGAAATCTACTCACATGGTGCAGAATCATCAGCATTTAAAAGTAATGTATAATTGGAATATTTGTGACTATTAGAGGCTAGTCTCTAAACAAAGTATCGAGCTTTGGAAATTTGGCACTTAATAATGTTCAATATCCAAATTGTAAGTTTTTATTTGAATTGACATAAGTCTGATAAAAAAGTTCAAATAAATGAAATCAGATTATCCTGAATTCATTTATAAGTAGAAGAGGTGAATATAGGCTATGGATGAGTATTAGTTAATACAGGATAAAATTATCTATTGACATTTTTTCTCTGGCTCAGTAAGTGAATTGGGCTGACTTTGCATCCTTAAGATTAACTTTCTCCTTCTGCTAAATTCACTATCAGTAAATAGTTTTTATTTATCTGGACTTTGACATTACTCTTATCTCCCTGTCCTCCAATTTAGCCAAAAAGTTATCAAGCTTTAACAAAATGTTCTCAATAGCTCTCACCTGTTTACCTTTCAAGCTTCATTTCTTATGAATTGCCCCATTGCCCAACAGCTCCTTGAAAATGACATGCTCACATCCAAGCTTCCTTACATTCTATTCCTGTTTGCTAATCTTTCCTCCCACTTCACTGCCTAGCTTAAGCCTGCCCAGTCTTCAGCATAAGTACCTCTCCTGAAGGGAAGCCTTCCTAGTTGCTTCTGCTTTCTATGCCCTTACGACTCTTTCCATGCTCTATCTAAATGATTCTGTAGTTGTCGGTTTCTGCTGCTTGAGTGAAAACCTCATGAAGGTAGAGACTGAATCTGTATGGCTCATTACTATATTTCTAATTACTACTAGTATGTATTTATCAGATAAATATTTCAAGAGTTAAGAAAAATGAAAGGCAGGGATGAAGAGAACAGTTCCCCCCATTTTTAAGGCAGCATGATGGAACATTCTCAGACTCTAATACCATGTATATCCTTTTGGGTTATGGCCAAGTTTAGTAACAGAGAACTAAAGCAAGTGTATACTTACTTCAGGCACCGATCTTGCATTGTCGTGATTTCCTGGACAATGGATGGCTCTTCTCCAGGGGACTTTGTGGCTCCATCCTGGAGCATACTTAGAGCTTGCTGCCGCAGCAGGCCTAAAGCCAATTGCTGCTGTTCCAGCTCCAGAATGAGCGTGTCATGAAAGTCAAGAAGAGTTAGGAGTTCTGCTTTTGAGGCTTTCTCTGCTGAACTTCCCGGTAATTTATCTTGTAGCTGATCAATTATTTCAGTGGCTTTTTTAACCTGATAACAAATGTATATACTATGAAGCTCAAAAACAAAATGAAAAGGCCAAGCAATTCCAATAAATGCCACATTTGATACTAAGGCATTGAAACACATTAAGATCATGACATAAAGTCTAAATATCAGGGACTAAACATGAACAATCTCCTTAATGTGAAAGGAAAGATTTCTGGGTTTTAGGATTTAATCTCAAAATAATAGGGCAACCAGACACCACATAACACAAAGGTTTTTTTTTTTTTTTAAACTGAACAGATAAAAGAAAAACTCTTTCCAATATTTATGTTGACATGAATGCATGCCTTTCAGTCATTAAGGAGGATATGGTTTAAAACATTGAAGCTTACTTAAAAGATAAAAAGAATTAAATATGGGATTTTAAATTCTTGCTCATTTTTATGGCAAAGAAAATATTTTATACTTTTTCAGGGCCAGGTAAGACATTTCTTTTTAAAAATTTGTTTATTTGAGAGAGGGAGGGGAAGCGAGAGACAGTGTGCATAAGTAGGAGGAGGAGCAGAGGGAGAGAATTTCAAGCAGATGCCCTACTTAGTATGGAGCCCCATTTGGGGCTCAGTCTGAGGACCAATGAAATCATGATCCAAGTTAAAACCAAGAGTCAGATGCTTAACTGACTGAGCCACCCAGGCACTCCATTCTTTTTAAGATTTATTTATTTATTTTAGAGAGGCAGGGGGTAAGAAAATTATATTAAGAGCCTAGCAAAAGGGGCAAAGTGGGCTTGTATTTCTTTCAAAATTTAATTGCTTGGTTTTCTCATTAAAATAATCAGACCTTAGGGAACCTGGGTGTCTCAGCTGGTTGAGCATCTGACTCTTGATGGCTCAGAGTTGTGGGATTGAACACCCAGTCAGGCTCCATGCTCAGCAGTGAGTCTGCTTGGCATTCTCTCTGCCCCTCCCATTGTCCTCACTCTCTCTTTTTCTTTATCTAAACTTAAATAAATAAACCTTTAAAAAAATCAGATCGTGACTTGGGGTTAAATTTCACATTAAATTGCACATTGTATTTCATATTTTGGTTTTCACGCCACGAAATAGAGACTTAAAAAAGAAAGGCTTTTCGTTTTCATAAAGCCAATTTCAAAAAAGGAACAAAATAATATTGCTTTTGAAAATACATTGTCATCAGCAAGGAAAGAATTATTTGGGCCCATTAATCATGGAAATTACCTTATTGTTAAAGCTCTTCCACTCATCTACTGCATCTTCTAGTATCTTCTCCTGGTCCTGAGCCACAGCACGGAGACGTGTCCAGCGCTGCCAGACAGTAGTCATGGACCTGCTTATGGCTGCTTTGCTTGCATCATTTCCAGTTTTTTCCAATTGTGAAGTTTTATCCTCAAGGGCCACAACTTTCTCATGGAAAGAGTTAACTACTGATACTAAAGACTGAGGTAGCGAGAGGATAAAAAAGGTTATGAGGAGAGATTGATTTTTTAAAAGTTTTATGGATTTCAGTAAAGCCCAAATTACCTGCAAAAGGAAATGTTCCTATATATATTTATTTCCCTTAGTAACTCTTACTTTTACACTTAATTTTTTATTCACTTAGGCTTGAATTTTTTAAAGAGGTAAGATAAATATATCTTTATTAAAAACTTATTTATTAAAAAGTTTATTTGCAACTTGAGATAACATTCTCCCAATTTCAAAAAGCAGTAAAAATGTAAGTAAACTGCATTTGATATTTAAGTATGTTACATTCCACCTTATATTGCTGTGATATATGAGTGAGACTCAGTTATTAATATCTGAATATAATTTGAATTTATTGAAATTATTTACCGAAATTTTCAATTTATTGAAATTATTTACTGAAAAGTATTTACTGAAATTTATTAAGTATCATATCTTATCAGAAGAAAATTTCTCTGAAGGTCTTTTTATAAAACTAGCTGTGCATTTCATCAGGAATCCAGAAAGGTGGTAGCATTTAATTAAATTCAAACTGTTATAAAATATGACTTAGTGTATCCTTTTCATATTTAAATGCATCCAGGTGGGAATGAAGATATATTGACCTGTCTCTAGAACTCTCAGATGCCAAAGACCCATTACAATTACAATGAAAGGATATTTAAAACAACAACAAAAAACTAACCTTGTGTTCTGACAATTTTTCTTCTGCTTCATGACTGGAAGAAGTCTTTGATAACGAAAACTCAGACAATTTCTTTTCTGCATCATTCATCAATTCAATAACCTCTTCCCTTGCTTTCTGATAATCCTGCCATTGAGCTGCACACCTTGAATAAGTAAAAAAAAAAGCTAAAAAGCAACATAAAATCACACATTTCTGTGCAGAGCTCTGATGTTAATATGTCTAACTATACTTAAGAGAGAAGAATGAATTTACATGTACATCTTTGGTATATTCCTGTTTTCCATGTGAAAATTCATTTCATTGGAATATAAAAACCAAAACAAATCTAATACCTCTGTAAGAGATCTAATTGGGCATGTGAGTCCTGGATTATCCTTTGACTTTTATCTTCCAGGGAAGCCATTTTCTGTGCCAGGTCCTCTTTTCCAGTTGGCTTGATGAGTGGGTCCAAGCTGGCTACCAGACCTTGGAGCTCTTCCAGGTTTCTGTGGAATTGATCTTCTGTACTAAAAAATTCCATGTGGCTTTTGAGATTTTCTTCTGCACTCTCCACATCTATGCCATTGCCTGCCAGTTGTAACATCTCATGAGCATCCTCAAGCCAGTCGTTAGCTGCTTGAAATACTTGATAGTACCTTTGACATTGACTGTATATTTGAGTTAAGGCAGCCTGAAAAACAGTAATTGCAAACATAATCAACTCTCATTTGCAATGTATTTTCTGTAAATAGTTTAATTTTTGCCATTTCTTTTCTAGTTCTCAGTTATGTGGATATATGTGTAAAAGTGAATTGATAAGTTGGTGGAATTTTTTTAGGTGCACTTCACTATTATCTTTTACTTTTCCTTCTGCTATCCTTGGTTTTATTATTGCAGTTAAAATAAATACAAAAGGAAACAAATAGAATAGAAATTATTGGTGGTATCTTGATTACTTCTGAAAGTTTGTTCTCTCTCTTTTAAAAATAAATATGTAATGCTTTGCAATATATGACAGGCTGAATATTTACCAAAGTGAAATAATGCCTTAGTTGGTTGGAAGTATAACACCAGTGGGAATGTAAACTGGTACAGCCACTATGTAAATCAGTACGGCAGTTTCTAAAGAAATTAAAAATAAAAACACCATATAATCTAACAATCCTACTTCTAGGTATTTATCCAAAGAAAATGAAATCATTATCTTGAAAATATATCTGTACTCCTATGTTTATAACAGCATTTTTCACTAGTCAGGGTATAGAAACAACATACGTGTTCATCCATAGATGAATGGTTAAAGAAAATGTAGTATACAAAAATAAATTCAGAATGGATTAGAGACCTAAACGTGAGCCCTAAAATTATTAAAGTCCTAGAAAAAAACATAGGCATTAATTTCTTTGACATTGGCCTCAGCAACATTTTTCCAGATATGTCTCCTCAGGCAAAGGAAACAAAAAAAAAATAAAATTAAAAGCTTTTGCAGAACAAAGGAAACCGTCAACAACAACAAAAAAAGGTAGCCTACTAAATGGAAGATATTCACAAACAATATATCCAATTAGGGGTTAATATCCAAAAATACATATAAAAAAAAACCTTACACAACTCAATACCCAAAAACCCACAAATAAAATGGGCAAAGTATCTAAAGAGATATTTTTCCAAAGACATACAGATAGTAAATAGACACATGAAAAGATGCTCAACATCCCTCATCATCAGGGAAACAGAAATGAAAACCACAATGAGATATCATCTTGTGCCTGTCAGAATGAAAATGCACCAAAAAGACCAGAAATAACAAGTGTTGGCAAGAATGTAGAGAAAAAGGAACACTCATGCCCTTTTCCCCACTCAGAATCAGGTGAGAATGTAAACTGGTACAGCTACTACAGAAAATAGTATGGAAGTTCCTCATAAAGTTAAAAACAGAAATATCATATGATCCAGTAATTCCACCACTGGATTTTTACCCAAGCAAATGAAAACACTGATTCAAAAGATATATGCACCCCTATGTTACAGAAGCATTATTTACAATAGCCAAGATATGGAAGTGCCCAAGTGTCCATTGATAGATGAATGGATAAGGAAACTGTAGTATATGTACACAATGGAATACTACTCAGCCATAAAAACAAAGGAGATCTTGCCATTTGTGACAACATAGATGAAGCTAGAGGTTATTATGCTAGGTGAAATAAGTCAGACAAAGACAAATACCAAATGATTTCACTTATATGTGGAATATAAAAACAAAAGAAATAGCCAAACAAAAAGCAGAAACAGACCCATAAATACAGAGAACTGATGACTGCCAGAGGAGTGGGTGAGGGAATGGGGAAAATGAGTAAAAGGGAATGGGAGGTACAAGCTTTGAGTTATGGAATGAATAAGTCATGTAGATGAAAGGTACAGTATAGGGTACATAGCAATGGTATTGTAATACCAATGGTATTGTAATGGTGTTGTATGTTGACAAATGGGAGCTTCACTTATGGTGAGCATAGCATGACATATAGTCTTGTCAAATCACTGTTGTATACCTGAAACTAATGTAATGTGTATCAACCATACTTCAATTAAAAAAAATAAAATATGGTATATATGAATATTATTCAGCCTTAAAAAAGAAGGAAGTCCTGTCATTAAAGAAAACGTGGATGAACCTAGAGGATATGATGCTAAGCAAAATAAGCCAGACAGAGAGAGACAAATACCACATGGTCTCACTTATATATGGAATCTAATGAAAAAAAAGGAGTTGAAATCATAGAAACTAAGCAGACTAGTGTTTGCTAGGGGGCCTAAGGGATGGAAAAAATAGAGGAGGTTGGTAAAATGGTAGAAATTATTAGTTTTAAGTTGAATAAGGTATGAAGATGTATAACATGGTGACTATAGTTGATAATACTACATTGTATAATTGAAATTTGCTAAGACATTAGAAATTAAATGTTCTCGACAAAAAATGTGAGATAACAGATATACTAATTCACTCAATGGGGGAAATCCTTTCATAGTGTTTACATATATCAAACCATTACATTGTACACTTTAAATATCTTAGAATTTTATTTGTCAGTTAATCCTCAATAAAGAGGAGGTTGGGAGGAAGGAAGTATAACACCAAACTTCCAAACTGTCATTCACCATACTAAATAGCAATTTCTGAAAATGAACTAGTATCCCATAAGTCTTGAATAGAGACTAAAACAAAACAAGTTTAAGAATGGAAAGCTGACCCCATAAAGTGAAATCCATTCAAATGCAGAAGGAGAGATCATAACCAGCCAGCAGTGACTGGACAAGACAAGCCATTACTATGCAAGCAGACACAGAAAGTACATGCAAGATTAGCACTTAACGTGGAAAGGATGTAGATGGTCAAGCAAAGAATCAGTGTGGACATTAATAATACCCCTGGAACCATGACCTTTAGTTACTGGGACCGAGACAACCAATAAGATTATCAATCACAAGATGGCAGAAGTAGGGACACCTTAACAGATTCAAGATTTTGGTTCAAAAAAATCAATAAATCAACAGAAGCAACCTTACAGGACAGATGTTTCTCAGAAATGAAAACTCCAGGTAACTTCTGTCCTGATTCTTCACCCTAGATTAAACACTCTATAGCTATAGGGAAATTATAAAAAGAATTTAACAGTGACCTTGATTCAACACGAAAAGGTAAAAGTATACTAAATAGACTATTGTTTAAGAAGTCAGAACTTTAGCTAATGAAATTTCCCAAGATTTTACCCAAATATTAAGATTAAAAAAAGATTTACTATTTAGTGTTAACCAATCTATATGGAAAATACAGTTAAATCTTAGCTATCAGCTAAGATTCTTCGGGGTCTACTTCTGTCTCCATCAGGCCCTACACTGAGAGTATAAATCTAAGAGGGAAATATTATTATCCTTCTTCCACAGAACAGAAGCTGAGATTTGAGGAATGTAAGTCATTTGCCCAAGATCAAATAACTGATAATAAAACCCAGGTGTGCCTTACTCCAAAGCTTTAGCTACTATGTTATCCTAAGGAAAACGGTCTTTTATCTAAATGGCTGGTTGAAATTCCACAGAACTAGGAAGCTCTGTGCATGTTCTCAATTCTTTGTTATTCCCCAAGTAAAGTCATGAACGAATCTTGTAGTCTTGCTTCCTGCTGCAGGGGACCAAGAGAAGATGAGGAAAGGATGAAGAGAAGGGGAAACTGATGAGGAACCCCACAATAAACATGGCTTGGAATCAGGTCAGGATTGCATCATGTCCACAACACCTCCTTTGGAGGCTCTTCATCTAGCACTAATCTTAGAAATGTCAGGCTTCACATTGTTTAAGAAGGGCATCACTAACTATTCATTGCTAATTAATTAATTTCAGTATTAATGTACTCATGTGTGGTATTGATTATATTAGTGCTTTCATGCATTATCTCTCCTAAAGGTGAGAGAGAACTGAGGTAACACAGAGAACTGTGTTATAACTAAGGAAAAGTAAAAGTCTGGAATACATGAGATTAATGCCATGCATATGAGCAATAAAGATGTTGAAGATGATTCTATATAGTGTCAAAAAAGAAATATAGGGATGCCTGGGTGACTTAGTTAAGTGTCCGACTCTACTTTCTCTTAGGTCATGATCTCAGAGTTGTGAGATGGAACCCTGCATCAGGCTCTGCACTGTGCATGGAGCCTGCTTGAGATTCATTCTCTCCCTCCCCCTTCCTATCTAAAAAAAATTGAACGAAGCATCTCTAACCAATAACAAAAACTAAGAAATTTCTCACAACTGTTTACAAATAAGCAGAGTAGAAAAAAGAAAAGAGAAGCCCTAGTATACTAACCTGTCTGGTGCGTAAAGCTTCCTGAATGTCTCCATCCAGCTCTGAGAGCTCAGCAAGAGTGTGCTGTAAATCAGCAGAAATTAGCTCTTTGGCTTTAGTGAATTTCTCCTTCTCCTTGTTACTCAGGGCATTCATTATTCTCAGGCTGGACTGTACCTCTTCTTGATGAATCTGGATCTTTCTGATCTCCTCCTGGATGTCCTGTAGGCTCAGTTCCAGGCAGACTGGCCCACTCAGCTCTGCCTTTACACTCCTTAGCCAGTCCAGGGAGCGGCTCAGCTCTGTCTGGAAGTCTATACTCTGTACCATGCGGCTCTCACACTCTGTCACCGTCGCGCCAATGGCAGAAGTCAACAGTTTTAACTCCTCTTGCCAGGACTGGATCTGTTGCTTTGCTTTCTCATAAGCCAAGGGATCAAGATGTGGAACCAGATCTTCAAGATGTACAGTTACTCGTTTTAGTATGATTTCTGAATCCTGAAGACTTCCTGCTAGTGAGTGATACATTTTGAGCTTTTCCTCTGCAGGAAGTGTCTCCTCATTTACTTTGGACTGCTCTGTTTTCACAGCCTCTAGTTGTTTTTCTAGCTGGTGGCACATCTTTTCATGCTCTTGATATGCACTGGTGGTATCTTCCAATAAATTCACTCTTTGTTCTGCTTGTCGCTTCAGCCTGTGGTACAAGGTGACAAGGTGCAGCATCTTGTCTGGCTGCCAAGGCTGACCTGTGCTTCTAAAACTTTCTTTCTTCTGGTTCAGTTCATCCACTGCCTCCCCGAGGCCTGACACCTCTCTCAAAAGGGCTCTGCAACCATCCTGAAGAGACAGAGCCTCTTCAACTATCAGGTCAGTGGGGACTTTGTTCATCTTTAAGAATTGGTCTTCAAGTTCACTCAGAGATTGAGTTGTCAACTCGATCAAGGAAGCATACTCTTTCCGAGCAAGAATTGCTTCTTGGACTTTATAGAACTTGTCTTTAGCCAAGGCAACAACTACATTAAATTGCAGGGGCAGAGCATTTAGCTTTTCATTGAGGTAGGAATGATCAACTTCATTTAGTGATGGCAATATGGCCTGCCCAGTTCTCTGTAGTGTAAGCAGGAGATTTTCATATTCTGGAGATTGTTCAAGAATGTGTTGGTATTTGGCCAGCTGTGTATGAAGCTCAGCACTCTCATTCATTAGATTGATTTCAGGAAATGTAACAATATCTGCTTGTTTTAGCCAATGACAAGCCTTATCAAAATCTTCCTTAAAATGCTTCCTAGAAACTAAATTTTTTTCTAGTTCTTGTAGCCGATGGCTACACTTTTGTAAGACAGTGTCATAGACACTCTGCAACTCCTGGAGCTTACCCAGTATTTCACTCTTTTCCTGCTCTGTGGCTCCTTTCATTAATTCACGACCCTGAGCCCAAAGTCCAGTGACTTCATTTTGGTAGGTCTTGAGGCTGGCTTGCGCGCTCTTACATGTCTTAACTTGTTTGCTCACATCATCTGGTAACAGACAGATGTGCTCACGGAACATTATCTTTCGCTCATGTTGCTGAATTTGGCTGGTCGCCTGGAACACTGCCATAAGGAATTGGGTTTTCTCGGATAGGGCCTTGTTTAAGTACTTTCGTCTCTGGCCCACTAAGTCACTGAGACAATTCACATGACTCTGTGCATCAGAGAGTGCCTTCTGGATTATCTGCCGCTCATTTAGGCCAAGATCAGCCATCACCCTGTCAGCGTCCTTAATCAGTGATTTCAGGAGCATCTGTTTGGCCTCCAGTTCACTGCAAATGGCAAGGTGATCCATGAGGAGGTTCTGAGCCACATCTGGTGGGGGACTCTGCTTCAGGGCCTCAGAAATGTTGGGCTGTTGCTCCTCTGCCCACTCCATTAGCTCCTGAAACCTGGACCGCACCACATTTAACTCCTCCAGGTTGGTGACAGACACTTGGATTTTCCTTTTAACAAGGTCTTCAAGCTGAAACCAACGTTGTTCAAGGTGACTTGTCTGCTCTTTGACTAGTTCTTTGTCATCTAAATTCAGATGTTCTATCATTTTTTGTTTTTGATCTTTCAGATCTTCAATAGCCTGCTTTCTCTCCTGCAGTGCTAGGGCTAACTTTTTCAAAGCTTCTAGGTGGACAGCTGTACTCTCTGCATCAGACCTATAAATATATTGAAAGAAAACAAAAAACAAATAGCTTTAATTAATATCTATGTTTGTTCATACCATGTTAAATTATATTTCAACAAATGTTTTCTTAAAGCGGATGTTCTTAGCTTACAGTAGTTCAAATTCACATTTATTGAAGAGGTTCTGTGATTATTATGGAATACAAGACTCTTATTTCTATATCAGAAGTTGAACCAAAACAAGTTGCCTTGATATTTCTCTGTGTTTCTTCTTCTGCATTCTTAAAGAAATAGGTTGGGGATCCCTGGGTGGCTCAGTGGTTTAGCGCCTGCCTTTGGCCCAGGGCATGATCCTGGAGTCCCAAGATCAAGTCCCACATCAGGCTCCCAGCATGGAGCCTGCTTCTCCCTCCTCCTGTGTCTCTGCCCCCCCACTCTATCATAAATAAATAAATAAATCTTAAAAAAAAAGAAATTAATAGGTCATTCACAAGTCATGTGCTTTCCTACGAGAAGAACCTCTAATAAACAATATAGTACTAATTTAATCTGTAAGATATAATCAATGACTTTAACAGTCACTCATCTATATAATGAGATTTTTTTTGCTTATCATTAGAAATCTTTAAAAATACGTGTGAAATACAAAGAATTCTCAACCCTTTAATTATAAAACACACATGAGAAAAAGGAATCTTATAAGTCTCTTTCAATTATAAAATGATCAACTCTGAAATGTGAGTAACAGGGTTGGGAGGTAGAATGATGAGTTCTGTTTGGGCCTTACTAGATCCGAGTTGTCTGTGGGCCAACCAAATGGAGATGCCTATTATAAACCCAAAATATGGGTTTCTGCTGATATCAACTAGATTTGTTCTAAAGGCTAGTAGGATGTTTAGCATCAATGAAAAGTAAACAAATCAGAAAATAGTGCACCTTTCTAAAAAAAACCTCTATAATTTAATTACATCTAAAATTATGTTTTCCATATTAATTGCTACAAATTAATAAATGTAGGCAGAAAAAGTGAAGATTTTAACAATTATAGTGATCAGAAGTACAGAAAGATTTCCATATGAACCCCATATATGTGGCAGAAAAGGAAATTCTTTTCAAACAACAAGATAAGAGGGGTTCAACTGCTAAAAAATCACAAAGGACACACATTAATTAAATTTGGATTGTTCACTAATTTCTAGAATTCCACAAGTACAAGACAACTTGACGGAATTATAGAGAATGCACTACTTTACAGAATTGCCAAAAAACCTACAGAATACATAGATTTAAGAAGGATTCATTTTATGAATTGATAGATGATAGTACTATAACTGATGATTAAACAAAGCTAGAAATATTCTTGAGATACTCTTTAAAGTTACACTGTAACAGTCTTTGAATATCCCTTAAGGTCACAGGGGGAAATGGTACTGTTTTCAAACATTTTCTTTTTACTCACTGGTTAAACTGATACTGAGCAAGAAAAACCATGATTCTGTACCCATATGGCATGAGATTCTTAATAATGTTTTATCGGAATTTATTATGGTAGACAATAGATGTTTAAAATGTAAGACATTTTTGAGTTTTATAAAGATTAGGGAATTTCTGGTTTAGCATTTTGGTGAGTCACTAGAGAATTGTTGTTACCTGGCTAAGTTATCCCATTCTGTAGTAAATTTTTCTAAGAACACTTCAACAACATTCATACAGTCATGGTAATCTCTTGTTCTCTGAAGATCCTCTTCCCTTTGCAAGCACAGATTGTTAGACTGAAGACAGAGATCTAACCATTGGTCATTTAAGTGACTTATTTCCTTGTGTTCAGGAGACTCCTGCTTCTTGGTTAACTTATTCACCCTTTCTGTAATAGCAGTCACTGATGCCTGTTTGCACTGTAGCTTCTTAACAAAATCCTAAAGAATAACAATAATAACAAAATAAATGATGTATAATAACCTCCCCCTCCCCGTCCAATAAAGACAGAGTGAGACATAGATATAATACCTCCAAACACTTCAAGTATCTGAAGAATGTATAATGAATGAGTCATGGGAGACAAAGAGGAAGTCTAAAAATCATACCTCTTTATGAATTTACAAATTTCAAGTATATAAGAATCAAAGGGTAACTGTGGTATTTTCCTTCACTATGCTATTTTGAAAAGTATAAAGAAAACTGATAAATGTGAAACTAGACTATAGTCATTAAGAAAAAAAAGGTAATACTTTATCTTAAAGTACAGCCCTAATTTTCTTAAAATTTTTAAAGTTCATTTCTTTTGAGAAAAAAATCTAATTTTTTTAAAAAAATCTAATTTATCTCTATTCTTCTTTCTGCATATGCAAACAATATTCCAGTAGAAAATATAATGGCTCACTATCATGACAAAAATAAATCTTAATGTTTGTTAAAAATCTGGTATAACTTCCAATGAAGTTAATAAACTAAATAATTTTCTGTTACATTTAAGGTGTATGTAAATATACAATATAAATCCTATTTATATTATACTTAAAATTAATTATATATTAATATATGTTTTATGGGTTAGATATATTTAATTAATTGATACATTTACAATCCTACAGCTTTGGCAATATCATGATGAAAGCCTAGTAAATAATAAGGCTTCGTGTTTGTTTAGTGGAAGTACCTTCTGGCTCTATTGGCTAAACCATAACTGCTTTATTCAAAAACAAACTACAGAGTGAATGTCCTTCAATCCAAGTAGTTAATTGGGGCTCCAAGAAAATATTTGAATGTTTGCTTTCTAAACTGTCCTTTCCTGGCACTAAATGAAGGTTATTCTGATTCTATCTCATTCCCTAAATAGCTCTACTAATGTTGAAGGACTGGCTGCCACATACCACTCGTCGTCTCCTTTATCTCCCCTGGAGACTCATTAATTCCTACCTTCACTTGGGAAACCATGTTCTGTGCAATGTTGAGCTCCAGTTCTGAGTGCCTCCTCTTCATATTCTGTAGTTGCTGATCAGCATCCTGGAGGTAAATCCAAAGCTCGGCCTTCATGTGCTTGATCTCTCCCCAACCCTGAGTTAAGTTCTGTGCCTGGGCAAGCCTTTGTTCAATCTTGAGAGAACACAGAGGCAAAACTTAGCAGCAGAGATAGAACATTTAGGTTTAGTGAATCAGAAATGTGATCCTTCAGGCTGCCCATGTACACAGGCCAAAATACATGCACACACACACACACACACACATACACACACTCTATAATAAATCCAAAACAAATTTTTATTTGCTTGAAGTAAAGCAGATTTTCTTTTTATATTTTCTAAAAATTTTAAATGTCAAAGACTTATGCCATGTGATTTCAATTAGTTGTGAAGCTCCAGAAGTTTTAACAATTAGGTCAGAGTTACCCTAGTGGCTTTTTATGGTGGGCATTTCAGTAGACACAACTGCTTGACGGACTCATGAATTTAGTCTTGGGATTAACTAGAAGACTTATATTGTTCTCTCTGGTACATTTGTTGATACTTACCAAACACCAAGTAATTGATGCTTTGAATATATTTTTAGATCAGCTTCACTGGTTTTCGAAACCACATAATTTATTTCAATAAATAATTTCTTTAAAAAGATGTATGAATTATATCACCTTTCATAAGGATTTAAAGAGAGGTTTGTTTTGGTAATATAAAAGTAAAAAAATCTACATTATTTTGGTAATTTTAATATCTACATTAGTATTTATTATTTAATTTCTTTGATACTTTTTTCTTTTATATCCTTTTACTATTCTGTGAATATTCAGTCAATAAATATCAAAACCAAGTATATTTTTCTTTTCTTTTTTAAACCTAAATGTGTTGCCTTGACAAGTTTAAGGCAGCAGTGATGAGCACATGGCTCCTGTGCTGCTATCTGCTGTGGACAAGTACTGCAAACTCCTTACAACACTTTTTCCACTGAGCTGAGATACAGCTTCAGAATCCTTCTCAATACTACACTCAGTAACCACCCATGGATTAGAAGAATCTTGACGGATAGCATGCTCTTTGCCATCCTTGATACAAAGCAAGAATCAGGACCTCTTCACATTATTACCTAAAGAAAAAGTTGGAAAAGAAAAAAAAGAACAAAAATGTGACAGGAAAATTTAGAAAAGAGAAAAAGAGAATGGTAATTAAGGAGAAAGGAGGAGCGGAAAGAGGCATTAATGATCGGCAGTGCAAGGGGACTAAATGTTCCAATTCAGTGGGATTAGATCAGGGTGCTTACTGTCTGTGACTTAGTTGAAATTCAAATATCTATTTATTATAATGACTATAAAAGCCTTATAGAAAGAATAATCCCAGGAGATATCTTCTTTCACATCTCACATCAAGCAAGAAACAGACAAATCCAATGTGATTTTTAAACTTTTACCATTTGCTCTGTTTGTTGAATGTCTTTTGCTGTGGTTTTCACTGAAGAGTTTGACAAGTCACACATGGAGCAGAGGAGATCTAAGTAAGTCCTTGCCTGTTCCTGCAAAGCTCTGAAGTGTTTGACCTGAAAAAAAAAAAAAAAAAAAAAAACAACCCGAACTTGTCAGAGTGAAAGAGAAACATGCTATATTTAGATAGCAAATATTTGTACCATTTGTAGTATTTTGTTGACATTTCAAAAATAACCTTGCTATGCTCAGTAGTTTCACCTTTGTTATAAATGACACATATTAGTGACTTGCAGGAAGGAATTCAAAACACACTGGCAGGGATCCATTTGTCCAGCAGCTGCTTCTCAATGTAATTAGTCTGTACAGTCTGGGAAGGGGAACACCCAAGAAACTTCTACATCTTTCCAGATTCTCTGCCCACATTTTAGGTTGTTTTCCATTTCACAGAAAGGATCAGTACCCTACTCTGGCTACTTCATATGTTTTTGTATATTCTGGAGACAGAAAGAAAGAGGTCTTTGTGCATTTGTAGACTTCCTTGGAGTCTGGTAAAAATGCAGATGGCTGGGCTCTTTTTATATGCAGAAGTTCATATAGTGCTCCTTCCTTTCCATAACCCCAAGAAAGGCTGATGGGTGAATCTTTATATACAGAAACACAGAGAGATGTGTTTCTGTGAAGATACCCAGAGTGTATGTAAGCTCTGCATTAGATACTGAGTACAATGCAGTACCCAAGACAAAACCCTTGTTTCCATGGAGCTTGCAATCTTATGAGAGAGACAGATAATTTATAAACAAATAAACATGCAATGCAATGTTTGGTAGTGAGAAATACCATGTGGCAGAATAAAGGAAGGGACGTATGATGAAGAGGCACTGCTACTTTAAGAAGAATGTACCTCCAAGATCTCTTTGAGGAACAAAATTAAATTCAAGAAAGTAGGAAGTATTGCCAAGGGGTGATGAAAGGGACAGCAAGTGCAAAACCCTGAGGCTGGAGCATAGTGACTCAGTAGGAGCAGAGGTCAAAGAGGTGAGTGGGAGAAAACCACGGAAGACCTTACATCTGAATTTGTTAGGTTTATGCCTCTGTGCCTTTTCAACCTCAAATCTACTAACATTTGAAGCCAAGTAAATATTTGCTGGAGGGACTGTCCTGGTGATTACAGGGTGCCCAGCAATTTCCCAGGCTGATACCAATAGCATCCCACCACTCCCAGGGGTGACAGCCAAAATGTCTTCAGACATTGTCTAATGTCCCATGGGGAACAAAAACCACCCCTCCTTTCAGTTTCTAAATCATGTGGTATGATGTTTGGATTTCTTCATAACTTTCAGAAGTAAGTATACTTATAATCATCACTTTATATATGAAAACACTGAGGCTTGGAGAAATTAAGTGATTTAACCCATGGTCACCCTGCTGAGTAGTTATTAGAGTTATGTCTTGGTTACAGGGCCCATGCTCTTGCTTTCCTTTTTTTTTTTTTTAAGGTTTTATGTATTTATTCATGAAAGAGAGAGAGAGGCAGAGACACAGGCAGAGGGAGAAGCAGGCTCCTCACAGGGAGTCCGATGAGGACCCAATCCCGTACACACTGGGATCATGCCCTGAGCCAAAGATAGACACCCAACTGCTGAACCAGGCATCCCCCATGCTCTTTCTATTCTACCATTGGTATTGTGTCTGTCTTCCTAGCTAAAACATGAACTTGACTAGAGTCAAGCTCAGACCTTATTCATACTTTCATGCCCTTGGGAGCCAGCACAATTTGGCACATAATAAGTACGTAATACAATTTCATTGAATGGATGAATACCAATATAACATGAACTTCCAGGAGTCTACTACCTGCTTCACGGCTTCTGCCCTGCTTAGAGGTGGAAGCTGGCTTGGCTTTAAATCTGGTTGGACTGCTGAGAGCCAGGCCTGGCACTGCTGCAGAGTGTCCTGTCGGCTAACATGCTTCTGAAGTTCATGTTCCAAACTCTGGTACACCTGAGACAAAACAATCATGCTACAGTTATGAGAGTTCAAAAAAATCTCTGCTGATTTCTATAAAGATCATGGATTCAAATGAAACATACTGACAAGTCCATTTAAGTACATTTTCTCCACAGGACTCCCCAGAACCATAATACATATCTAAGGAGTTTGCATATGTTCCAAAATGTTGCAAAGCTCAAAGGCCATCTTCAGTTTATAATTTCTCAACCCACACGTTATAATATAATATCCTGATTAGGGGAAGAGAATGTGGGCAGGGTTGATGTGACTGTAGAAATGTGTTAGAAAACATGAAATCTTTGAAGTAAATTATCAAACATAAATCAGGGGTTTTGCAGTACCCCCTCCATGGTATAATTACTGCACTTTTTGTTTAAACTAGAAACTAAACATAAAAATAAAATATCATATCATGAAAAGGTAACCAATATTTCCCTAACTGAAATGCTTAAGAATATGGTCAAATTGAAACTAAACTATAAAAAAAAAAAAAAAGAAAGAAAGAAACTAAACTATAACATAGGGGAAGGGAGAGTTGGATGCCCTCATTTCATTTTAGAAGCTGTGTTTTAGTATAACAATAATTCAGAATAATCCAAACGTTTTCTAGTGTGTCTATTCAAATTAATTAATCTTCAACCAGCCAACCAGTTTCCATTTTATCCATAAATCCTGAGAAACTAAGTGAAATATACCTTTATGTTTTTCTGAGCAAACTATTCTATTTTTAAAAAGAAGAAAGAAATAAAATAAAAAAGAAGGAAATTAAGTTAGCCTGGCTTTTTATTAAGACAAGTGAAACAATAATGGAATTCTGTTTTTCTTTGTCATCTATTAAACTCATTATCTTCACTGATATTCGGATGGTCTCTTATTTAATCTTATTATAGCAGAACTAAAAAGAAAAAAGGTGTTTTTTTCTCTATCATTTTTACACACTTTAATTATGAAGTTCTGATTATGTTCTTAGAATTTCATCTGTTTTTTAAAGATGTATTTTTAAACTATATGTCTTTTGAACATTTACCATTGTTTTTCAAATGTGCAAAATCCTTACTGTGTAGAAAATGCTTGCTATGTCAGTGTTCAAAATAATCTCTGCTGAAGGAGTACACTAGCCAGCTCACCAGGAAGTTCCATGCTGTTTTATTTTACTTCACTCCCTTTTCCCCTCCGTGTCATCTTCTGAAATCATTTGTTAGATTTACTTTATCCCTCCTTTTTCCTAACTTTTTTTAAAATTTAAATTCAATTAACATATAGTATATTATTAGTTTCAGAGGTAGAGTTCAGTGATTCATCAGTTGCACTTAATAGCCAGTGCTCATTACATCATGTGCCCTCTTTAACTGGGTGAAACCCCTTCAGGGGTTTCACCCAGTTACTCCATTCCCCTACCCCCATCTCCTGCTCTTTTTTCTTAACTTTCTGAATGTGAATTTTTCAAGTCTGGGAAGTCATCTAATGTCACTCAGCATTTTTTTTTTTTTCAAATCCGGATGAAGATAGAGCATTCTTCCCATGTCATGTGTACATCTCCAGTTCTTACTGGCTAGCCCAGCAACAAAAATGCATGGATTTTTTTGTGATGCCATTTAGAAATTCTAAATTATTAAAAAAAATTCACTTATTTTACCTAATTTTTGTTAGAAGAGTGATTCTTATCCGTCTCAGACTTACTGCTAATGTCATACATTAAGAATTCTATTTTAGTGTTAAGTATACTCATAAATTATAACTCAAATTTGGTACTCACTCCATCCAATTTCTATATGAATTCATAAAAATACTGAATTGGAGTATAACCTAGGTAGCATAGAGTTAAACAGAAAATAATTATTGTGAGAATTACAGAATAAACTCACTTTGGTGTTAGAGAAAAAATGGCAAGTTAAAGTATTGATAGTGTGCAAATAAAATCTTTAAAAATTTTTCATAATCAATCTATGAAATAAAAGGATTGGATAAAACTGAGTATCTGCAACTTACCATTCCATCACAATAATCAAATGTATGATATGTTAGTCCTGCGTCCACACAGACTATGAAACCTATCCTCCTATTCCCTTTCTGGACATACAACAAAACTAACCCAAAAACTGAGGATCAAAGCTATTTTTAAGAACCTCTAGATAGTACAGACTTTCTCCTTAATTCATCATCACTCTAGAATGTTCCAGGGGTACTCACCCTCTGAGCTGTACTGCAGATAGCTGAGTAACTATCACTTGTGCCCTGAAGATGAGCGTGCACATTTTGTTTTAGTTTTGCTTGAAGGTGGTCTGCACACTGGCTAATCAAATTGTCACCTTTAATTTTAAGGTTGTTCAAACGGTCTTCAAAACCAGCAATTTCTTCCATCATTGCCTGCAAAAATTAGAGAAATATAGAATTCTCATAGTTCCATTTTCAGTTTTTTTTAAATTTTTATTTATTTATGATAGTCACAGAGAGAGAGGGAGAGAGGCAGAGACATAGGCAGAGGGAGAAGCAGGCTCCATGCACCGGAAGCCCGATGTGGGATTCGATCCCGGGTCTCCAGGATCGCGCCTTGGGCCAAAGGCAGGTGCTAAACCGCTGGACCACCCAGGGATCCCCCATTTTCAGTTTTTAAATAACCAGTTTATCAAAGTTTAAAATAAGTAATTTTACTGTATAATGATGTTTGGAAAAGTTTCATAATTTGTCTTTGTTACTATATTAACAAATAAAAAATGTATGTTTTCAGGGAAACCCTAATGGGAAGAGCTAATGAGTTTAATGGATTAAGTTCTATAGGGATGATGCAGTAACCATTAAGACTAGAGTGAATTCATGGCTAATCTCAGTTATAGAGTTACAGAGATATCTGTTTCATGGTATTATTATCAGCAAAAAGGATGTTCATACTTTTTTTTAGCTTTATAAATGATAATTCTGGTATGATTTATACCTAAAATAATCTAATTACTATTTAATCTAATATACTAATACCTAGTTTACCTAATAATACGATATCTGGTTGATATAATAATCTAATATCTAATTAGTAATTTATATAATATCTAGCATATTGAATAGTATTTATACTAATAAAATAATATTTACTATGCACCATTTATTAAACCCCTGGTATAGTCCAGGAACTATTTATCCCTGATAAATGTATATTATTATCATCATTTTACAGATAAGTAGATTGAAGCACAGGGAGGTTATATCACCCTCAGAGCCATACACCCAGCCTGTGGACCTTGGGTTGCCTAACTCCAACTTGTACACACCACTATTCCAACATGTGTTCTCTAGTGAGCATTCTCATAGATCACTTAAAGCAGAGAATCAACTGTTTCAAATCAGGCTTTAGTTTCCTTAATGCTATATACAATACTAATGACAAGTGGCACATTTCACCACAGATTTCCTGGGTTGATACACTAATACATTTAAGAGAAATTCTAGTGGTCCCTCAGCAGCTCAGAGTCCACCACTTTCCATGGTGGTGCTGAGTTACTGTTTTAATATATCCACCATATTAAAAAGAACCATTTGGGGGATCCCTGGGTGGTGCAGCGGTTTAGCGCCTGCCTTTGGCCCAGGGCGGGATCCTGGAGACCCGGGATCGAATCCCACGTTGGGCTCCTTGTGCGTGGAGCCTGCTTCTCCCTCTGCCTGTGTCTCTGCCTCTCTCTCTCTCTCTGTGACTATCATAAATAATAATAATAAAAAAAGAACCATCTGTCTTTGAGCTGTTATAGAACCACTACATCATGAGGTGACTGAGGGTATTTCCTCAGTGCCTAATAGAATATATTATATAGTTAAACTTTTCTATTCATATTTGCTAAGTAATATTTCCTCCTACAGATAAGGATCCTGAAGCCTAGAAAGGTTAACTGGCTTTCCTAAGACACAGTAGATAGTTGGGCACAGATGACTACAATTCAGTTTCCCACTAAGATCACCAAAATTGCTCCACAAAATTGTGAACATATGACATCTGTCCTCTGGCACATATAGTTACTACAAATATATATTAATAAAAATAATAACACTGCCTATCAGTATCATACTTTATGGTTTACAAAATGCTTTCATGCCCATCATCGCCTGTGATGACCACAACAGCTGTGTGACAGGATTGGCATCATTACTGCTCTTAACAGAACAGTGAAAGGAGGAGAATCAGGTTAAGTTTCCCTAGCTGGGAATGACAGTCTGGCGAGAATCCAGACTTTCTGATTACTATTCCTGTACCATATCTCTGGCTACACTCTTCTAAAATACAGATAATCTCTTCCTTTGATAAATTACTTTATGAAGATTAAATTGTGTGTGGGGGGGGAGGGGAAACTATTAGCTGGGAAAAATGTGTTCAAAAGTTGAAAGCCAGGATTTAACTGTAGTTGATTCACTGAAATATTGAATTCAACTGTTTTCAGTTATCATATGTTCTTGAGACTTGACCTGATTCTTTAGTACAGCTGTTATGATCTAGAGTTGGGTTCTCTCTCTCTCTCTCTCTCTCTCTCTCTCTCTCTCTCACACACACACACACACACACACACACACATGTGCGCGCGCACACACACACAGAGCTGTTAAAGCCAACCCTGCATTCTTTAGCTATTTAGAGATGAGGCATACCTTGTGGTGGGCCAGTTGCTGGGTAATTGTCTCTAGACTGCTCGTCTCCATGAGATCAGGTGCCACCAGTCTGCCTGACATTTGCAGCAGCCACTTTTCTACTTCTTGGAGCTCACTGTTATAATCTTCGTGGTCTTTGACTTTTGCCTCGAGGCTGCAGACATGCTCCTGTGAAGCCAGGTGCCCATTAGAGATGAATTTCAAGCCAAAAATCTACTGATAACTGCTTTATATTTTTAAAAACCCAGTGCAACTCATAGGGCAGGTACAGCTACATATTTCTAAAAATCACTAGGAACAGAAAAAAACATAAAGAATCATCATATCATTGAAAATCCTATCTGAATAAAAGGAAAAAGACTGACTCATACCAGCCCTTAATTTTCTAACAGAAAAAAAAAGTCAAGACCCCTTTCTGTCAAATAAGCACATTTTTATTGAATTTCTGGTCTCTCCTTACCTTTCCTGCATCACAGAGGTCCTTGTAATCACTTTGAAGTTTATCTATTTCATCCTTTAAAGTGACATCCTGCACCAGCTCCAGGAGAGCTTCACCTTTTTCTCTCACTGATTTTACTGATGGTTCATGGGACAGCACCATTTGTTGAAGTGACTTAAGTACAAAGAAAAACAAAAAGAGCCAGTTCATCTATGTGATCAAGGTGAATACATACATATGTCTGTGCCACGTATGAGATGATCTACCTCAAACAAAGATCTGATGCATATTTTATAAATTGATAAATGTAAAACATTAGGGAATAACTTTTAGAGCTAATAAAGTTTTAAAATATAGAGTAAGAGTAACATAGCAAATAGCCCTTCACACGTGGAGAGGGACATATGGAAAAGAATCACCTTTAGCTAAATTTAACATAGTTCATATTTCTGGCTCCTACCACATTTCTTCCAATGGAGGGGAAAAAAAAAAACTCTACACAAAAGGAAGTGAGGTGTTATCATTTGACTTTAGCTCATGAAGTTAATTGCAGTTTGAACTGGATGTGAAGTTAGAGATTTAGGTTCCAGGTGAAATACTGCTGTGACAGGCTAAAAGAGCTATTTAAAAATATCCAGAACTCAGTGGGGGGAAAAAAGAGAAAAGCAGTTATGATCTAATGTGGCACCTTCAAAAGACAGACTGCTACCCTTGGCACAAAAACCCAAGAATAGGAAAAGACATATTGGCTAGAGGAGGAAAAAGCTTCCAGCAGGAAAAGCTCCGAGGGAAGCCATCATACTGAAATTCTCAAAAAAATATTGCTAATAATTTGGGTCAAATTTAGAACACAAATTATTCCACCTATAAGCCTCAATAAATTGTTTCAAAGATTTGAGCAGGTGAACTATCTATATCTACATATACTATATAGCTATATCCATATCACCATTTATTCTTTCAAAAATTAATTTCTAAAATGTTTAACTACAGTTGGTTAATTAGAACTTATTTTCCTACAAATATGGCATCTCATTTTTAATTCACCATAGATCAGCTTATAGGTATTGGGTGCCAAAAGATGAAGGAAAGACTCTATATAAAAGAGATAAAGTTTACAGATATGAGATCCTGATACCAGGAAGACTCATCTGGAGTACCCATGTACCTGAATCAGACTGTTAGAATAGATCTCCATTTATTGATACAATCTTTGAATAACTGGCAAATAGGATTTCTGAGTGGAAAAATAAGTCTGATGTAGCATACCTAGACAAATCAATCACTCACAAGCAGCAGAACAGATACTTTAGGGATATCTTCCAGCACCTGCACACACCAGGGCTCTCATGTTTCTCCCATTTAAGTCCCTACACATATGACCCTCCTACGCATTTGTGAGTAATGGCACACTACCTTATATTTAGATAATTGAGCTTTTTTCTCATATAATTCCATTTTGGGTTCCTCAGGAGTGTGTAGGATTTCTTGATATTCTGATATCCACTGAGTTAGTGCTTTATATTTATCTGAGAACTCCTTTGCTAAAAGAAGGCCTTTTTCCAGAGTCATGTGCTCTTTCCGGACAGTGCTGGTCAGTTCCTTCAACTGTTCCACATGCTCATGGATCTCATTCCTTAATGTCTCTGCCTCGCTGTCCTCCAGGTATTTGAGAGCCCTCTCTCCCTTCTCTCGGGTTGATTTCAGCAAACTATGGCCTTTTTCCATGTCTTTTAGCAAACCCTGAGAGAGTAAGCAGGAAGCAAATATAGTGTTAGCATTTCTTTCCTTTTAAAGAAAAGGCTTTCAAGTCCCATTCTCGAGTTTCCTCTTTATGATATATTTTTGAAGTTTTATGAAGAGGTGATCTGCCAGGAGTCAGAATCTTCTTTTCTTTACTTCAATATAGGTTTTAACAAGTCTTGATCAATATATCATTTTCAAATCAGAGACTTAAAAAAGAATATGATGTTCTTCTCATCCTTAGTAGTATTCTTCAAGATCTGAGTAAAAACTCTTTTTTTAGTATGTGGGGCCATGAATTCGGGATAATTTTTTTATCCTAATATTTAAGTGTAAAACTGGAATTCAGATATAAACAACCAAGTCTACTCATTCAGATGACATGGCATCACAAAGAACTGACAGCCAGCTTTTAGTCTCACAGAGATTATAACTTAATATGTGGAGTGAAGTGTGAGCCATGAACTATCACTCATCCCAGGTACACATGCTCCCAATGCCTGCACTAGGGAACAGAGCAGCAATGTGGAAGAACAAAGGCTTGGAGACAAGTCTGATATATGCACACCTACCTCCAACATCTTCATTTTTTTCCCCATCATCGCTTTATCTACTCTGTCAATTTTGGTGGCCACATTCTTGAAATTTTTATGAGTAGAGGTGTACCAATCAGAATAGGAATTTAGGGATAATTCTGATTCCTCCAAACTCTGGATCTCTTCCTCCAGGAATTTTATTTGTTCCTTTAAAAGGAAAAGCAGAATTGGACAGTAAATTACAGACCTATACCAGTGTCTCTTTGATAAGTGTGTGTCTTTACCAGAAGTTAATGAAAGGGAGAACATTTTCGCTGGTGAAATTTGCTGGCCTGTAGCGAGCACTGGAAGCCCACTCACCAGCACTTGGAGAAGAATGGCTTGGTATCTGGAAGTCAGCTGGGTGGCCTGGCAGCCCATTCTGCTGCTCACGTGGTTCTCATCCAACATCTCCTGTGCTCTGGCTCCCACTTCCTCAACTTCATCTTTGTACGCGGTGACTTCTTCATGCCACTTCTGAAATGACATAAATGTTGCAGAAACAGGTTTAATCTTAGGCAAAGAAATATATATATATACATATATATAGTGTATATATATATACATGTATATATATATCATACATAATCTTCATGAAAAATTGTATTATGGCAATATGATAAAAGCTGTACACTTATTTGGGCACTTTTCTGTATGTGTTATACTTTAGTACAAGAAAAAAGTATTAAAAAATATAAAAATCATCCTAATAGTAAATGATTTCAGTGTATGTTTAGAATATATTTATTTTGAGATGCAGTTTTGAAAATGTGTCTAATATAAGCTTCATGAAAAACTGTATTATAATAAGACAAAAACTATTTTTTTTAAAGATTTTATTTATTTATAGACACAAAGAGAGGCAGAGACACAAGCAGAGGGAGAAGCAGGCTCCACACAGGGAGCCTGACATGGGACTTGATCCCGGGTCTCCAGGATCACACCCCAGGCTGCAGGCGGCACCAAACCGCCACACCACCGGGGCTGCCTGACAAAAACTATTCTTTATGAGTTTGAATACTTTTCTGTATATATTACACTGGTTCAAAACCTTTTTTTCAAAGATTTTTAAAAAAAATTATTTATTCATGAAAGACAGAGAGAGAGAGAGAGAGAGAGAGGCAGAGACACAGGCAGAGGGAGAAGCAGGCTCCACGCAGGGAGCCTCACACGGGACCTGATTCCGGGACCCCAGGATCATGCCCTGGGTGGAAGGCAGGTGCCAAACCACCGAGCCACTCAGAGATTCCCCAGTTCAAAACTTTTTTAAAAGAGAAAGAGTGGCATAAATTTTTGTATCTTCTTTTAGATAAAATTTAAACTAGATGAATATGGATAAGAAACTCTAAAGGCCTGGGGCACCTGGGTGGCCCAGTTGGTTGTCTGCCTTCGGCTCTGGTCATGATCCCAGGGTCCTGGGATACAGCCCCACATCTCAGGCTCCCTGCTCAGCAAGGAGTCTGCTTCTCCCTCTCCTCCCTGTTCACGCTCTTTCTCAAATAAAGAAATAAAATCTAAAAAAAGAAAAAGAAAAAAAAGAAAGAAAGAAAAAAGAGAAATTCCAAAGGCCTAAGCATTACTTTGATCATTCCTACTGAATTTGAATAAAAGTTAGAATAAAACTAATTATCAAGTATTATTTCAATGCATTACATCAGAGCAATTTCACATGAGAACCACAAACTTAAATGATTTCTTTTTTTTTTAACTTAAATGATTTCAATACTATTATTCATGTATCCTTACAAAGCCAAGGCAATAGGGTATGGGAAGGAAGTACAAAACATTTAATTAAATTATATTTTATTAAAGACTAATTTAAAATTCTATTAAATAACTGCTGTAGAAGAATGTTCTACATAGTAATTCTTTGCTGCCAGCAGGAAGAGATTTTGCAAAATTTAAATCTTGGACAAAAAAAGTTACTAAATATTTTAATGAAACAAACAATGCAAGGTCACAGATACTTTGACAAAGATCAAGAATTTATAAGAGTTGTACCTTCATCTGATGTAACTGTATCTCCTTGGCTGCCCTGTTGGACTGACGCCCTGTCCTAACTTTCACTTTGTTCTCCAGTGTTTTGAGCCACTCATCTACTTGCTGATACTTTTGTTCCATCAGCCTCAATTTGTTGACTACATTATTGAACTGAGTCCGGGTCTCTGTCAGTCTCTGCTGGTAAGCCTGCCAGTCCTGCCGGAGAGACTCTAAAGCCCGATCCTCTGTCTGGGGGATGCCTGATGGTATCACTTCCTCTCTGGTGTGCAGCACTGAGTTCAACAGTGCCTGCCCTTCTGCGCAGCGCACCTGTAGCTCCTGCAGGGGAAAGGTATGCATATTTTACACCTGCACAAGTTATCATGTCTCACCCAAGTCAACTGTGCCATCTTGAACTTCACATTAGAAAAGAATTATTTTATTCTGCCTTATGCCAAAAAAGTGTATCTAACACTGAACCCTGTTTCTCAAGTCAAAAGACTCAGATATATTTCCAGTAAAATGATCATAATACATACATACTTGCATAAATGTACACACACATAGCCCAATAGTTGTCTTAATCATCTTAGAAACAGTTTTTGAAATTTGACTTTTCAGCTTATAGGCAAAACCATCTGTGATTAAAGGGGTTTTGTTTAAAAGAATAACCTAGGCTTTTTATGGCTCATAAACTACTCAGAGTCCAAGCCTTTTTGTTTACACATTGAATGAGGTCAGTACTATATTTGTAGCTGAAAAAGGAACATGGACTCTTTTTTTGCTAAGAAGGATCCTTTGCTAGAGTTGTTCTAGAAGATGTGATGGTCATAAAAGTTGACCCTGGAGAGTACAGGGCATACAAACCTGGAAGGCTGATCATCATACCTGCCCACTAGGAACTCCCAGGTACAAAAAAATAGCTTTTCTTCCACCAAAGCAGAAGCCCCAAAGATGTACCCTATGAATGTGGTATGAATCAAATCTTGAAGAACATAAACTATGTTTTATGGAAAGAAAAACTGTTATACCCTCAAGGATGTTAGCAAAACAATGTTATATACTTGTTTTTCTAATGTTTAAAGAATCCATACTGTTACTTGATCTGATAATCTAAAGTTAAAGGGAACTAAGTCATATCTCACCAAGAATGTTAAAAGTTTCAACATATTTAGTTAAAATGTGGTATTATTTTAAAAATCTTCAACATCAGTTCAAGCCATTTGAAATTCTGATATCTGACAATTTTTCTAATCTACAAAAATAGAGCTCTCTTGTGGTTCAAACTAATGGATACATTTTTCCTCAGCTATGATGCCACTCCAAGAATGTTGTATGCTTTGTAAATGGAAAATAACAAGACATATGGTAAAATATGAATCAAAATGTCCACAAACAGAAACTTTATTCCAAAATTCTTAGTTTTTTTAAAGTTAATTTTGTACAATTCTTTTAATTCAGGGTTGGCAATTTTTTTTAAATAAAAAGACACAAGAGTAAATATTTTAGGCTTTGAGGGCCATACAGTCTCTGCTGCAAGTATTTAACTCTGCCATTACAGCACAAAAATATCCAGAGATAATACATAAGTAAAAGGATGTGGCTATGTTTCAATAAAACTTTATTTAAAATGTAAGCATCATAGCCATATGCTGTAGTTTATTGGTATAGCACTCTCTCCATATACTACTGAGATCCCAGAATGCCATAAATCAAGATCTCCCTTAGTAACTATCAGCTCGTTATAGGATTACGGTCATAGGGACTTCCCATTGCCTAAAATAATAATTGCATATTCAGAATGAAAATTCCTTTAAGATGAAGTAGACTTTACCTGAAGATCCCGCAATGTTGTCTCATGAGTGTGAGCATCACCTTCAAGAACTGAATGCCGGTCAAGATTTTCTTGTTCTTGTCCCAGCCAAACTTCAAATGCCTTTAGGTCTCTCTGATATTCTTGGTGCAGGCGAACTAGTTTTTCTGACTTGGTTACTGCTTCCTATTATCAGCATTTAAGATGATTAAGATAAGAATACATTACCACATGCACTATGGTACTATAGTGTACTATAAGTTTTGATGTACTATAAGAACTCACTTTTGGAATTTTAGGAAAACATGATTATTAAATCACTGGAGTATGATTTCCTCAAAGAATGAAGCTTCAAGATTTATATAAAAAGTATAAAAACATAATATCACTATGAAAAGGGGCCTTGAAGATCATTTTGTTGAATTAACTACCTGATGTCTGAATTCCTTATGAGATGTTATATGAAATGCCAAAAAAATGAATTAACTTTCCTTGTCATAAGAATATGCTTTTGCTAATGAAGAAACGTGAAATTCTTATATTGTGCCTTAAGTGAGGATTAGGACTTACTGTGGATTTAATTTTTCATGTATTTTGCCTAATAAGGTAGGATATGTTTGAAACTTATTTTTAGTTTCTTTGTGAGGTCTAAATGAAGAATGATAAATATTATTTGTAATTATTTACTGCTTTAGAAAACTCTCATCACAAAATGTATTAAAACTTTTATGACTCTTCATTATGAAGCTGCTCAATTTTTTTCTTAAATTGGTTAACTTCTGGGAATTTTTATTGAAAATTATTTTCCTTCAGTAACTTTCATGAACTAACAGTATTTAAAGGTTTTTGTTTGGTTTCACCAATGATTGGTTTCACCAATGGTTTCACCATTTCCTTCAGTAACTTTCATGAACTAACAGTATTTAAAGGTTTTGTTTGGTTTCACCAATAACTATTAAAACTCATTTGTTCTTTTGTACTCATCACAAAATGTATTAAAACTTTTATGACTCTTCATTATGAAGCTGCTCAATTTTTTTCTTAAATTGGTTAACTTCTGGGAATTTTTATTGAAAATTATTTTCCTTCAGTAACTTTCATGAACTAACAGTATTTAAAGGTTTTGTTTGGTTTCACCAATAACTATTAAAACTCATTTGTTCTTTTGTACTTTTACAAATCAGCATTCCTGAAAATAAATGATTCTTTAAATAAGCATAGGTCTAACCCCTCCTATTCAGGGAGTCTGCATGGAACATGGTTAGGCATACCTTGGCCCTCTCTTTGATGGTTCTGTATCTCTCCTGAAGATCCTGAAACTCTAACTGGGTGACATAGTGCTCTGTCATGCCAGCCCCTTTGAGCTCAATGGTCTCCAGCAAGCTGCTGTAACTCAGCACTTCTTCACTTAGTAACTAGAGAACATTTAAAAGAAAATAAAGCAGTTACCATGTATACCATTGTATTAGTAGAACTGCTAAAATTAAGATATTTTAACTGTGTAGTTGACAAGTGATCTTAGGTCATCTACCTCTAGACAAGTAGATGGATAGATCCGTCCATCTATACACGAATATAGACTGTGTGTGTGTGTGTGTGTGTGTTACACATATGGTTCAGAACTTGTCTGAGATACTGATTCCAATTAACTTTGATATCCCAAACATAATTTGTCCAAAAATAGGCTCCTAATCTCCTCTCCATTCCCATTCCTCTCCAGCCCCGACCAAACCCCAAATCTACTTCTCCTTCAGTCTTTTATTTCAAGCAGCAAATGCCACATATGCCACCCAGATGGCCATCTCAGAACACTGGAAGTCACACTTGTTCCCTACTCTCTGTCATTGTATCCACAATGAAATCTTTTTAGTTCTATCTCCTGACTATGTCCTGACATTTGTCCTCACGTCTCCTGCAAACTCCCTAGCCCATGCTGCTACCATTTTTTACTGGACTTTTGCAATATACTGCTAGGCAGATTCCCTGCCCCCAATTCTTACTCTGTTCCTTTTCCCCACTCCACAGAGCGGCCTGGGTGATAAAAGATTTTAACACTGTAGATGGAATCTTGTCATTCTCCAGCTCAAAGCATCGACTATCTTCCCCAGGCTGGGGGGATCGAGTGGAAATCCTCAGGTGAGCCTACAGGGCGATGCACGGCCAGGTTCCTGCTTCTCTGCCAGTTCACCTGGCAGCACTCACTCTGCTCACTCTCTGTTCCAGCAGCATGTGGTCTTCTTCTAGTTCCCATGTTGAGACAGATTCTCCCCCTCCTCACAGCCTGAGGACATGCTGATTATTCCATCTGGACCGCTCTTTTCCCACCTCCTCCCCAGGATAACTTCTCTGCACTGCACTCCTTCTGGCATGGTCTACAAGTCTGCTGCTTCAGAGAGGACCTTCCTGTCCCTCCCTCCACTACAAGCAATCTGTACTAGCTTTGTGCAGTTTACTCTTTCACCATGGGCCACTTCATTCATCCTAGCACTTATCACCAGTTATAATTATTTATTTATTCATGCACTCTGAAGAGTATATGTGTCCTCACCAGAACACAGTCCTCCTCTGTTTTTTTTTGCCTAGGATTGAACATGATGCCTGCATGAAGCAAGATCTCAATAAATATTTATTGAATAGATGAATAATTTAATTAGGCAATAAATCATTATAACAATATTATGAGGTAGATAATTATGATTCTATTAATTTTCAGATGCATAAATGAGACCCTAAAATGTTAAGTGACTTGCCATAGGTCCAATAAGGCCATTTAGTCCTTCAAATAACTTTTATTCAGCATTTGCTCTGTGTCATACAGAGAGACAAATGGTAGGATATTAAAAAAAAGTTAAGCATCTCTATCTATTGAGGACAAGAGACATGTAAGCATATATTCTATGTAATCGATAAAGAGATATGAACGATAGAGAACAGAAGAACTAAGTAAGCTCAGAGTGGTGGTAGTATGGCAGCAAAAAGACTTCTGCCAATTCAGAAAGGTGAGTGGAAGGTTGCTGGCCACAGAGGTAGAGCTAGATCATTACAGCAGAGGCATGGAATCTCTGTTCCATCTAAAGTGCCATTTTCAGGAAATAGTGAGAAATACAGTAAGGCTGAAGCATGGGAAGAAAGGGTATGAGAGTGAAGGAAAGAGGGTGACAAAGGAGAGTGTTAAATTCTTATAAACTAGATAAAGAAAACTGGTTGGGTGCCATGGACAATGGCACCCATAGGCAGGAAAGTGAGACATTCGCCTTCATATGAAGATAACCATAGGTGGAGAGACAAGAGACAAAATGAGGAGGTAGGAGCCTGTTGCAATTTAGGAAAAGGAAGATGGATTATAGTCAAGAGACATTTCTGAGATAAAACCAGCAGGACCTAATGCCTAATTCAAAGTGGGGATAAGAAAGAAGGATCTGGGGATAATGAACTTTCCAATTTAGGATATTCAGCCTGAGATGATACAAATGAACTGAGATGGAGAATAACAGAATTTGAAGGCTTTAGGGGGTAGAAGTAATAAGTACTGATTAGAACGTGATAAAGGTTGAGGTCATCCAATAAATACACCCTCGAGTAAGGATATAAATCAAAGGTTTATTTGATTTTATGTTTGAATACTATTATTAATAAAAAGATTTAAGACTATATCCCCAATATCTAGTAGGCTAACTACTTAGCTGGCTACTTATTTAAAAAATATATGTAGCACTATACTAATATAAGCATTATGGAAATGTACAAAAGTAGAAGTACAAAAGATGTGATAAAAAGAAAGCATTTTTACTTCTTAATGATGAGTAGGCTGAAGATATTAAAAGATATTACAAGTTGTCAAATTTTAAATGTACATGATGAATTTAAATGAATATGAATCTATAAAGTTTCCTTGTAAGAGAAAATTTTTTTTTGAAGAGAAAATTTTCACTCACAAATAAAATAGTCACAAACAAAAGATTAAGAAGCCATTAGATATTATAGTAAAAGCCCCAAACACACTTTACCTACGTGCACAACCCTAGCATACAGGTAGTCATATTTATATGTAACTAAGGCATTTTGAAGAAGTCTGCCAGAGGGCAAACGGAATCTGAAATCCGGCTCCCACCTTGGCTTTTCCCAGAGCGCTTGTTTTCTCCCGCAGTTCAGCATACTGCCTTTCAGATTCATTTAGGCTGGCTTCCATACTGTCCATCCAACCGGAAAACTGTCGAACATCATCCTGATAACTTGTCCACTTAGAAAGAGCTCCTTCGAGTTGACTGTAAGGTATGCGAAAGGACAATAATCTACATTGAGAAGCCATGTAAGTCCCATCTTTATTATGTACCTGCTCTGTCCACTCCACCAACAGATCAGGACAAAGGCCAGCTGGGGTGGGCTCAATGGACAGGACTTATCACACCTGAGTCTGGGTCCTTGACAAGTCTAACCTCAGGAAGCAAGGGACCATGAAGTCCAGGCCGATGAGTGGAGTAGTGGGACTGGACATAAAACTTAGAATCAATAAGCAGGTCACACAAGACCCTGGGAGAGACTTGAGGGCAAAATTGGGAGAGATCCTCTCTATGAGGCTTTTCTGGAGCCAAGACCCTATGCAGGAAGAGAATCAGTACTTAACTCCATCAAGTTGAGCAGGACATCCAGAGGAGAGAAAAAAATGAATTAATAAGAGAAGGAAGGAAGAAGTAAGAATAAGTACAGTAACTATCTTGCATGAGATTTAAAAGTCAGAAAATCATGATGGAAAAATAGGGTAACGTTTTCTGGTCTAACCTGATTACTTCTCTTCCAGATAAATTAAGCCCTCCTCTCACTATGGATGTTATGTTTTCTACTCCATTAATCATCTGTGCCTAATTTAACTACCATGCTTTGGGTTGTTTTGCAGCAGACACTCTCCACCCCTATTTACCCTCCAACCGTACCACTGCAGCACACTGTCAGCTGGACTTCTGATTGCCAGCTCTCTGCCCTCCTGACCTGAGAGCATTCTCTGGTCCCCAGGGCCTGCTCAGCTTGAGTGCAATGCAGGTGAGAAGTGCCAGGGATTATATGCCCTTCTCGAGAGCAGCCCTCAACTGCCTTCCTCATGGGAGACTCATGGGAATCTGTTTACAAACATTCTAGTCCTCCTGTCCTCGGTGCATAATTCTGAGACACGTGTTCTACACTGTTTCCCAGCACTGCCCGGCTCAATGATGTTTCAACTGTCTGCTGGGGTAACCTGCTTGAGAACGTTCCCTCTATCACCTGCCTTTCCTTCCTCATCTGTCTCCCCTGTCACCTACTGGTATTTCCCTAGGAAATCCCAAGTAAATACTTGGTTTAAATAATATATCTTTAGATGATGAAACCCTTATTTATCTTGTGACTTTTTAAGCAATGAACACATGTAACAAACCATGTAGTTATATTAAAACATAGGCATGGTATGGCAGGCCAACCTAAATGCAAGAGTGTACCTATAAGTTTCTTCTGTTCTAATAAGAAGAAAGGAAAAGGGAAAGGAAAGGAAAGGAAAGGAAAGAAAGGAAAGGAAAGGAAAGGAAAGGAAAGGAAAGGAAAGGAAAGGAAAGGAAAGGAAAGGAAAGGAAAGGAAAGGAAAGGAAAGGAAAGGAAAGGAAAGGAAAGGAAAGGAAGGAAACTCCAGGAATAGTCTGTTACCATGCTGTAATATTGATCTTTTGGTAATGGCTTGGCAGGAGTTGGCTTCAGTTCACTTACCTTTTACACCGAATTGCTGCAGACAAAAGGGAAGCCCACATATCCTTCACACTCTGCAGCTGCTGCTGAATAGCAGGAATGCCTTCTGGAGAGGTATTCTGCAGGACAGATTCCCCTCTGGTCACTATCATTTTCATCTGGATCTCTTTTTCCTGTTTCACTGATAATAGAGCCTATGAAAACAAAATCAGAAGTCCTTTGTCATTAGCATCTTTAGCATTTCTGGCTTTAAATGTTTCAGAGCTCCTGAAGACAGTAGAATGATACAATTGCAGGTGAGCCATGAATCTCTTAGGCTCACTGGGTGGCAGATGGGAGAATCACTTGCTGGCGAGAGTCAATAACCAATCCACAGTCACCTGCTGGTCTCCAAGGGGTCTTGCTTTTTAGGTCTCAATTCTTCTCTGAATAATCCCTTCTTTCCACTGAAATTTTATTTTGTTGGTTTTCTTTTGCTTTGTTTTTTGGTGTGTTTATCAATTTTTAAAATTTGTTTCAGGGGTAAAATTTAGTGATTCATCATTTGCATATAATACCCAGTGCTCATCACAGCAACTGGTTTTCAATAGAGAAAAATAGAGTACAGTAGAATTCATAGATTTTCAAAGGTCACAGGATGAAGAGCTTTATGTTAAGGTCTCTAGTACAACAAGCCTATTGATATTAAATGTTAATTTATATATCTTGAGATCTTCACAGGCACTCTTCTTTTTCTATATAAGAAGGGAATTTGAATTCAAAGTTATAAAATTGGCATTATCACTTAAAAGGCAAAGTTTCATTCCCCTCCCTAATCTGGACCCTCCCAACCTCTACAGATTCAGCATCAGCCCCTCGTTGCCATCACTTAGCGCTTCAACAAGAAGAAACTACTAGCAATTTCTCCCACGCCATGCTATTTGTTTTCTTTGGCTTTTGCTTCTGCTGGTACCATTCTCAAATCATAGCCTGGGTAGGAGACTTCCTGAGAAAGCTCCTCTGAATCTGGACCAGGTCCCTCCCACACATCCCACTCTTTCATGTGTCTGTAGCACCGCAAGCATACTCCTGTTTTTTACTGACTTGTCTGTGTCAGCCTCCAGCTTCAGACAATGAAATCCTGGAGGACAATGACCATGTTATTCATTTTTGAGTCCTTGAAATCAAGACAGGGTGCCAGTCTCCTATAAGACGAACATCAGGTGAATGACTGCAGAACAGTTATTTTATCACAAATGCGAAAAAGAACTAATATGCTGGGATGGGAGAAGAATTGACTGAAGGGTACAGGCAGACAAGCAAGTTGACCAAGATGGGAAATGTCTTGCTCTAAAAAAAGTTTCATCAAAATATTTTCTAAGAATAAATGTGTCTATGATGTAATTAGAAACACATCTCTTAACTGTATCAAACAAGTAACTACATTTGATTGCAATTTTAGTTTAATTTTTGTCAAGTATTTGTGAGTGGACATATCTGGGGTCAAATGATTCAGGGATGTCCAGTCAAAGCCGCCCTCTGCAAATAGGATCACACTCATAGAGCATTCTTGGATTTGTTGTAGAGAGAGTGTGACATAATCACACCAGACAGAGACTTGAGAAATTTTGAGAAAAACAATTCTGTAAATTAGAGACTTTCCTCTAAAAATGCATACCTCAAGCTTGAGCATCCTGCTGTCCAGCACACTTTTGTCGGATGTTGGGTGGCAGTAAGAGTCCAGCATGTGAACTGCATCTGTCAGCCAGTCTTGGAGCTCTTTAATCCCCAGGGAGAACTGATTGTGTTCTGCAACAATTCTATCCAATCTTGACACTTTCTCCTGGAAATGACAGAAATCGTTTTCCAGCTGTCCATACTACTTTACAGCCTACAGATGCTCAAATTGTAAAGCTAACCAACAGTTTCAAATAACTACAATCAGGCATAAATTCCTGTGCTGCACAAATACGATACAAGTCTGTATTGATCTGAGATGTGGGAAGTATCTTTGTAATTAGAATAACTGGGTCAAAAGCAGAATGATTACAATTATAATTTATTGCCCCCACTAATCTTCTTTATGACAATTGTGATTTTTTTTTTTTTTTGGAATGAGCAAACCTTTTTCCTAATTCTTTACGTGGGAGATGAATAAGAATAGTTTCTACCTTTCCCATACCACATTTGGCTCAACTGATACTATGGACCTATATGGCCTACCTTGTGGCCAGTTCTAAAAGGTAACTATCTGAGATTTTGTAGTAATCCTAAATTTTTAAAACTGGGACCATAGATATGATTTTATTTATTAATTAGAGGCTATTTTTGACACAGTGAAGATTTTATAAAGACTATGTTTACAGTTCTTAAAGCATTCAAATATCTATTGATTTTGGATATCTAAATAAATACAAAGGACTAGAAAGAAGTCCTTAATTCATTCTAATTTCAGATATATCCCAGGTTTTCTAAGGACAAAAGAGAAGGAACTTATTCATAGAAAAAAACTGGATGAAACAAACTATTAACTGTAAGATCTATACTAGTGTAACTGTCTCAATGATGCTTTATTGAGGACCCAAATTAGCAGACCTTGAAGTAAGTCCACACTAAAATAGGTGAAGCCATATTACGGTAGGTTCCCTATATTCTAAGATCTGAAATGCAAAAGAAAAATACAGGGAACAACAAATGTTACAAGCCACATGAAGCTCAAGGTAGACCTGCCCGATGAAGTTCAAGATGAGCCTGAATAATACCTGCTGAATATTCTAAATTAGTTCATGATGGTATCCCATTTACTTTTTTTCTAACTATTAGAAAAGATATTTAATCAGTTATGTGAGTCATTGCCGATTCTGAGCTCTGCTCTAGAATACGGAATGAAACTCTCCATCAACACATCCTTGACAACTATAATTAAAAAAATTATCACAAACTCATCATGTTAAATCCATTAAATTTAAACTGCTCTGAATTCATGCTTTTCTAAAATAATTTAATCTGAGATTGTTTAGACCCCAACTCTGAACTTTGCCTTATGTTTACACTTCGAGTCTTCAAGGTAAAAGCCCTAGAGAACATCTCATTTCAGTATTGAGGAGAATATTTTGTGCAACAACAGAGATTGGGTCTCTTCAGCCTTTGAAACCTCTCTTGCCTCTTTTCAGACATGCACACAAAGGTGACATGGCACAAATGCTTGACAAAGACTGGAAGGCCAGGAAGGACACTTGACATGCCTTATCCCGAGCCAGCACACAACCTCGCACAACCCTACTGAGGCTCCAGATCTGTGGCTTCAGGACCACATGCACACACAGCAAGGACATGGCGGGCGTTACCTTCGTTAAATTGCTTAGAGCTAGATACTGAGAAGACAGCTGCGACACTCTGTGCATAAAGCTCTTGCTGGCAGCTTGTCCTTCCCACAGCTGCTGAGCTTTCTCTCTTAGCCTGTTGAGCTGAGGCTCGTAGCAGTTTATTTCCTCAAGGACAGACTGAAAAGCACAAGCAAGTTACTATTAAGAGGCTGGGGGAAAGCACATCACGGACGAAGCTTTGGCCCAAAGGACACGGAAATAAACATGGCGAGCAAGGGGTGTGCCTTGAAGGCTTTGTTATTTCCACGCACCGTATAGACTACAGGACTACAGACTACAGAAACAGACTGCACCTTAAAGGAAAGCCAGGAAACACAGAATGTGTCAGAAATTGGGAAGGGGTACGCTCCATCTCCAGACAGCATAACCTAACCAGGGTCCACCTGAATGCAAGGTGTGCAGAGCACAGGGGTAAAGATGTGGCTAGAAGGGTGGGGGTCCTCTTACCTGGAGCTTCTGCTGTTCCCTCCTTTTTGCGGGCAGATCATACAGGCGATTGCTGCTTTCCTGCACCAACTTCTCAGTTTTACTCAGCCAGTCCTGGACGGGCTCAGCACTTACTTCAAAGTCCTTCATTTGGATCTTTAGATTCTATGAGGTTTTAAATCGCGTTAGGGATAAAAACAGATTTTATTTTTATTTTATTTTTTTAAGATTTTATTTATTGGGATCCCTGGGTGGCGCAGCAGTTTGGCGCCTGCCTTTGGCCCAGGGCGCGATCCTGGAGACCTGGGATCGAATCCCACGTCGGGCTCCCGGTGCATGGAGCCTGCTTCTCCCTCTGCCTGTGTCTCTGCCTCTCTCTCTCTCTGTGTCTCTCATGAATAAATAAATAAAAAATATATTTTTTTAATGTATGATAGTCACAGAGAGAGAGAGAGAGAGGCAGAGACACAGGCAGAGGGAGAAGCAAGCTCCATGCAGGGAGCCTGATGTGGGATCCCAGGACTCCATGATCATGCTCTGAGCCGAAGGCAGATGCTCAACCACTGAGCCACCCAGGTGTCCCAAAAACAGATTTTAATAGCAAGTCCAAAGTCCTTCACTTGGCATTGAAAGCCAATGGCAGTCTGGCCTCCTCACCCTTTTGCCCTCTTTCCTTGTTCCCAACACATAGAACATTCTATCTTTCACTGTAGCCCCTACGGAATTTTTTAATATCCTTTTAGAGATTTTAGGCACAAGTTTTTTCAAAAAGGAGTTTTTGCCTCATTATGCAGCCTACAACAGAGTTCACACCCACTTCTCAACTTCTATCACACTTGTTAATATCAGTCACTATACTTTATCACAGACTGGGTTAGATTGTGAGTTTTCATCTCATGCCAGCATGTCTTATCTCCACAACTAGCTTACAAGCTCTGCAAGGAGAGGGCCTGGGACACACCACTGGTACCCTGTACAAATATCAATAAATACTAACATACATTTTGTCAACTTTGATTAATCATGGGATAAGAAATAGCATAAAGTTTATATGCTAATTATGTTTTTAATAAATAATTTGTTTATTCTAATTAATAAAGATACCAAAAAATACCTCATAGTGTTCTGTGTTTATTACATAAGAAGCTGTGACTGCTTTCATAGATACTTTGTAGGTATTAATAGCTGTAAAATGTATTTGATAAAGTTGTATACAGCACCATTTAACTTTTGCAAAGGTGTTTATATCCTCTATTACTTATAAGAATGCTATATTGAAGTGAGTTTGAAAGTTATGCTATCATGTGAACATACTAAAGGCTTTTAAACTTAAATTTAAATCAGAACTTTAGGTAGTACTGTCAAAGAACAAATCCATAAAGGTTAGCTGAAAAATTTAAGTGGCAAGGGCTGCAGGAGACTGTGGGAGAATGCTCCAGATTCTGTTGGCATCTGAGCTGGATTGTCTACAATGTGGGAGAGTCATACCTGCCGTGGTCACCTCTTAGGGAGACATGCAGCTGTAGGAATGCTTTGGAAAACTAAGAGTGCTTCACAAATGTAAGATACCAGGATAATCCCTAGAGCATTCTACAAAAACTTAAGCTTCATGAGGACAAGAGTTCTATTCTGTTTTATTATTTGCTATATCCCAAGAGCTTAGAATAGTCCTTGGCAAATGGAAGATGCTCAACAAATATCTATTGAACAATTAAATAAATTAATAAATTCAAGGTGTTTCCATCCTTCTATTACTGAAGTCTCACGGGACCACTAAAGGACAAACTGGAGACCATGTTATTAGGAATTTAGTTCTACAAAAAAATGGAGCTAAGAAGCAGAGCATTAGAGATCTAATGCAAGATGGCTGGGTTCCTTAGGTAAGGAGTGAAGTCACAGGCTGTGAGCAGGGGGCCTGAGGAACAGGAATAAGAGCTTGATACTAAGTCAAACAACTCCTAACATTTCTCATATACTTCTTTTCTATGGGGCTGTGGAGACTTCCCATTAAATGTTCTTTCTGCACGTTTCCAATTATTTCTCCCAAGGTCTCAATGGCCATCTAAAAATCTTAAAATCCCACATCTAAAAATCTTAAAATCCCACATTTATATAACTGTATTTATGTAACACTTTAAGTCAGAGTGCCTAAGTTTGAACCTGTCTTCATCACTTACTAGCAGTAAGAATTTGGCAGATTATTTAAATCACCTTTTGCCTTAATTTCCTCATCCACAAAACCTAAATAAGAGAGTTCCTACCTTAGAGAATGGTTATGGTCATTGATGCATGCTCAGTGCTTGCACTGGCGCTGGCACTGGTAAATGCTCACTGTCATTGTTATTGTAGCTTTATTCTCTCTGTTGGACTCTGTACTTATGGTCACTGCTACTTTCCTGGCAATACCTGCTGAGTATCTTTCAGGCCCATCTAATTGAACATATATTATATTGAATTAATTTTTCTATCCCCTCTAAAACTACGTTTTCTACTATATTCATGTGTAGGATAATGGCATTACCATTCATGTCATCTTCCAAACTAAAAACTAGACTTACACTTCACTTCTCCTTTTTCCTCATGCCTCTCACTGAGTTCTCACTGAGTTAGCTACCAAATCCTGTGGTGTTTTACCTTAGAGATCATTCTCTATCCATTATTATTTCCTTAATTCCCTCATTTTCCTCATTTGGACCATTATGAGAAATTTTTTCTGGTCCTGCAGCTTCCCCATTCTTGTCTACACTGTGGTCAGAGTTGACACATTTATCTCCAACTTGAAAACCAGTAGGTTCCTTACTCAGCCTTTTCAACTAGAATTTTAAGAAAAAACGAAGCCCAAGTGTCCTAAAACATCCATTCTCTGTAATAAATTAACCTTTCTCTTACGCATCATTGTCTCTGGGTTATGTTACATCCTTGGAAAAATTGAGAACATAAATGCTATTTAGGGGTTCAGATAAAAAAAAAACCTGGTAAGAGTCAAGATCAAATTGCTTAGTACACAAAACATTTCCTATCTTGCCCTAATATTCATTTTCAATCTTATCTCTGTTGTTCATCCCACAAAACCCCACATGGATGTCAAACTTCTTAAAGTCCCCCATTGCTGACACTCATGACACTCTGGCCCTGCACATTCAGTTCCTTCTACCTGAAAGCAGGTCAGCCTTGGCAGATTCAAAGAATGTTTAGCCTTCAAGGTTCAGTTTAAATGTCACCTTTCTGGTAACTTTCCTTGATTTCTACAAGTGGAGTTAGTTGTTTCCTTCTTTGAATGACTACCATATCCTGGATGTAGCTAGATTATATTGCAATCATCTCTTTATATACTATTTCTCGGTCTAGAAAGTAAATTCCCTGAGGAAAGAGAAGAGACTAACCCTTTTGTATTCCTAACATAGTGGCTGACACATATTGTTTTCTGTTTTTTTCCTAATAGAAATAAAGGAAAGAGGAAAGGGAGGAAGGGAAGAAGGGAGGGATACAAGGAAAGAGAGAGGGAGGAAAAAGGGAAAGATGATAAAGAAGACAGAAAGGCAGGTTATTCCTCACCTACTCATCTACTCTTGGACATCTCTTGAACTAGGTAACCATGCAATCAATGCCAGATGTACTACCTTCAACAATAAATGCTTCAGAGCTCAGGCCACATTACACTAATGATCTCTGTAAGGTTTTGAATAAATTTCTAGGCACTGCACAATGGTTATCACTCTCTATTAAGTGGAAGATGCCTACTACGCAGGAGTAGCCACCATTACAGAGAAGAATTACAATAGTCTTGGTCTAGGGAAGAATTGAGGGAACACACATTTTCTCTTTCAAGATATTAATCCTCTATTATTATTTTTTCCATTCCAATTAGTTATTATCATAATTAAATAAAGGATCTATTCTGCCAGGAAATGTTGTTTAAAAGGGAAAAAATTACTCTCCATGCCTCTAAATATTCCTCTCAGTTGATGCACAAAACAAGTAATCTCACAAGAAAAAAACACTTGCGTTGTGGCAGTAATTATGATTATAATAAATTCAACTTATGTTGTCTCTGGATAAAAGAATTTTGCATAATCATTGGCTCTTTGCATACTTAACTCCTAAAACCTATTACTTGACATTTGCATTAGTTATAAAATACTTTGTCATCAATAGCATTTTGTAGTCTTACATGGATATTTCTGTTCATTCTCTCAGAACAGCTTCCAAACTTGAGGGATTTCAAATGAATGATTGAGTGATATTGTTTAAAAGTAAAAACCTATTATTTCTGGTGGGACAATGAAAGACTATGATAATAGCCCCTACCAGGCAAGAAGCTATCAAATTCCTCAGTGAGGCCCATACTTCTAATATTGAGCTGTTTCTTATGGTTACCCAGTTATCCATTAATATTCAGAGAGGAATACCAAAATCATTGGCAACCATATTTGGATATAAATGAAAGTGTGGTTTTTAACTGACAACGACTACAGCAACAAACTACTGAGGACATGTCCTTGTGCTTGGCTATATTATACCTCTAGGGCAGATTCCTTCTGGTGGAGATTTGAATGAAAATTTTTCCAATCTTCTTTTGCAGTTACAACTTTGGCCTGGATGCCATCAGCTTTCTCTTTGGTCAACAGAGTACTCAAAAGTTCTCCTTTGGACAGCATCATGTTTAGCTTGTGCTGTCCGTTTTCACTTTCTGACAAAAATTCCTACAAAGAAAAATGCTAAGATTAGGCATGATAAAATGCTCTATGCTTTAAAATACATTGATTTTCTACTTCTTTCTTGATACACTCAAAGAGAAGAAATAAACCATTTTTCATTTCATATATTCAATCATTAAGACTCTTTTACCCTCTCTATACATGGGAATAATAATCTTATGCACCTGATATGCTTATTGCGAAAATTAAATGAGACAATCTGCCTAGGGTGCCCAGGAACAGTGCTTACATTATACAAAGGAACTTTATTAGTCCCCACATCCCTGTAAGTATATAAAAATAGCACACATTTGGGTGAATGGACTAGTTTCTCTTCACAAACACAATTAATTGTTTCCAGCAAGGATTTATTTGAATTTCGAGTTTCTTAAGCATGACTTTAATATGCTTATAAAAAGATCTAGAGGCACCTTTTTAATTCACTTAAGCACTATTATTAATTGTTGGCATTCTTACCTGTATTTTCTGAAGATTTGTTGAAACTTCATTAATATTTTGAGGTATATCAAAACATTTGGCAGTAGTGATTTTTGCATTAACCAACCACTGCTGGAAATCCTTGAAGGCTCTTCGAAATCGTTGCTGTAAAATCTGTTCTCTATTCTGACAGCCCTTGGATGCTTGCAAACAAAGACTAAAACCATGATTTGAAATGTTTAAGGGAAGGAAAAAATGATAAAATAGATTTTTATAAAGTTAGAATCAACAGTTCCTAGAGTATGCAGTGACATTAAGCAATGTAGTTAATGACTAACTTATTGTACCTTAAAATAAACAAACTTCTGGCTGCTTATTTGTATAAAAATATTTTGAATACCAGTAAGGTTCATGCTCACCAATTATATTCTTTAATCAGGCTAGAAACTTTTCCACTGTATGTACTCAGGTCTCTGGAAAATCGACAAAGTTCATTTAGCTGAGACTTAAGATCCTCTGTTTTAGGCTCTGCTTTTTGTAGGGCATCCAGTATTTCCTATTAGGAAATAACAAGACAGAGAAGCAGTATTTAAATTAGGTATTTTCCATATCCTCACACTATACATTCATAAATAATATTATAAATTATTAGTATAGAAAGAACCAACATAATAAGTTCAGTAAAGAAATACATCTTATTTTTAGGATTCCTCACTGCAAAAATAGCCCTTGGCTTATTTGGATCTTTTTCTAGGCAAAGATAGGCACTCCAGTACCAAATGTTGCCAAGTAATCAAATGATCAGGTGGTCAAATAAAGTGTGACAGAAAAGGGAAAGAGAAAATAACTTAAATTGCTTAATAATAGTTTGACTAGGCCTTTGGCAGATAGGTATATTGTTGAAAGGTAAAGAAAAATCATTTGAAAGCAAGGTAATACTGATTTTGGATTAAAAATATACATAGCAAGTGATTTTACGTGTATATACAGTTAACTTTCACACTAAAAATGTCTGATTTAACTAGTAATTCATTCATTTCATAGTTTTATTCACACAGTCATCAAATATTTGCTAAATGCCTGCTATGTGCCAAGCATTTTTCTGGATTCTAGGACCCCCTAAAATGACTGAAAATATGAATCCTATACTTGAAGAGCACTCAATTTAACAGAAGAGAAAGACACATGAACAATCACATTACTGTGAATATCTAATCCAAAATAAAGTCTTGAGGGCAGCCCTGGTGGCGCAGCAGTTTAGTGCCGCCTGCAGCCCAAGATGTGATCCTGGAGACCCGGGACGGAGTCCCACATCGGGCTCCCTGCATAGAGCCTGCTTCTTCCTCTGCCTGTGTCTCTGCCTTTCTCTCTCTCTCTCTCTCTCATGAATAAATAAATTAAATCTTTTTAAAAAATAAAAATAATAAAGTCTTAAGACTGTCAAGTACATCTCTAAAATCAAGGCCATGATCCCCTGAATTATACAAGGTGCTTTTATGGGATTGTCACAAGGAGCAAATGGGATCACACAAGTACTTAGCAGAATCCCTGGCACACTGAGAAATGCCTAACTAGTAAAAACAGCAGGTAAATGACATGCAAATATTTAAGTGGGATTGTATAAATAATGGTGTTGCCACAGTTAAAGAAAGAAAGAAAGAAAGAAAGAAAGAAAGAAAGAAAGAAAGAAAGAAAGAAAAAATTAATTGAGGAGAGCCAAGAAGATGAGTGACTACTCAGATGGCTGTTGGTGTTACTATTTGTGTTCTCAGATTTTTATCTAGACATGGCCTAGATTTGTAGGAAAACCACACCTTTCAACAAGCCAGGTCTGTGTTGCATTCCTCATCCTAGTAAATGGCTCCACCGTCCTCCCACTGATCTAAATCAGAAAACTAAGCTACATTTTGGCCTTGCCAAGAAACAAGAAACAACGAGGTCCAGTCTGTTCTAAGTCTTAGCTCTCTTTCAGTGACTTTTTTCCCTCTGCATCTTACTCAGTCTCCATTCACACATCTGTCATTTCTTTCTGGAATGGCACGATGTCCTCTCAATTTGAGTCCTGTTCTCCAGTTTTCTCTCCTGTATTTTCTTGTTCCCCACTAATTTTGGATTCTGGGACTGTTCCTCCACCTCACCTATCTGGTCAGTTTGTAACAAACTTCAAGACCCTGCCTCCTTCCCACCTCGTGGTGGGGGCTTCTCACCTGAGGACACACAGCACCTCGTCAGCTCATGACAGTGGAGCATCCCCATTGGCTTTGAACTCACTGGCCTTTCCACCTAGACTGGGATTCTGAGAGAGGGATAGTGTTCTCTTGGTTTTAAAATTATTTATCTTAGTGTCTGGACTAGGGAAGCCTAAGATATTTTTATTTACAAAATTCATAATAACTAGAAAGCTTCTCTCTGAAACTCCAAATGCTAAATAAACTAGTAGCTACTATTTTATACCATATTGTATCTTTTATTTAAGGAAGAGCTTAGTAAAAGCTGTAGAAACTTACCACATACCAAAAAAAGTAAAAAACAAAACAAAAACCCACCAGAGATTCAAATAAGTCACTTATAAAATAGAGGATATCAAAAGAAAAAAGCTTCAGATCAAAATTTTACACTAAATAAATTTCCATAACTTCATTACAAATTAAAGTGTTTTAATAGAGTCTTTCATTATATAAACATCAGGTTATATACTTCTGTTTCAGTTAAGTCCTAGAATGCATTTTTCCCTTAGGTTTTAAGTTAAGAAATCGCCTAAATTTCAAACACTAATAACCCAATGGATATTAAGAGATGAATTTTACAAATACAGCAAACAAGATTTTTTGCAACATGACTTTATATAGTTTATAGATGGTGACCCATTTTTACATTTTGAAATATTTCTTGGGTATTATCATTTAATTGCAAAAGAGAAAGTAAATACTTGTGAAGCTTTATGACTTATGATTGTCAACAATGATAAGCCCTCTGTAACAGCAAAACAATGCTATAAGAATCCAAACAAATTCATTATTTTATAACACTTTTCCTATGTATTCATTGTAATGGAAGTATCACCTCCATTTAAACATTTAAAAAAATTTTTTACCAGCTTTATTGAGATATAATTGACATATAACATTGTGATAAGTTTAAGGTTTACAGTGTGCTGGGATGCCTGTGTGGCTCAGTGGTTGAGCATCTGCCTTTGGGTCAAGGCATGATCCTGGAGACCCGGGGTCAAGTCCCACATCCTCGCCTATGTCTCTGCCTCTCTCTGTGTGTGTCTCTCATGAATAAATAAATAAAATCTTAAAAAAAATTAAGGTATATATACAGTGTGCTTATTTGATACACTCATATATTACAAAATGATTACCCCCCCAGCATTAGCTAACACTTCTATCTCTCATCACATAATTACCATTTCTTTCTTATATTATCAATAAAAATAAGAGAAAAGATGAGCATTGGGGGGAAACGTACTATTGTCATCAAAAACATGAGCTCTGGAGCAGCCAAACTTGGAAGTAGATCTAAGCAGAGAGCCATCATCTTTGAATTGCTAGTAAGCTAAAAGCCCCCATTTACTTTTGCATTATCATGTGGATTTTTTTATAGGTTTCACTTATAATTTTCATTAGCAGTATCCCTAATGCAAAAATTAATGATAGTTTAGAATAGTAATATAATTTAAATATCACCAAATCTTTCTTTTTAAAAATGTCACTCATGGTAATGATAGGAAAAGGAAGAGAAACAGAATTTAAAAATTATAACTGATTTTTTTTTATCGGAGTGAATAATACTGACCACATGGAACAATTACTGACTTCCTTGTCTCCTTTTTACAAAATTGCTTTCTACACTTTATTCTAGTGTTTACATCTAAAAGACAGGTCAGGTATCGGAAAAAAACAATAAGCTAGAAACACTATAAATAAACCTAAAGAGATCATAATAAAGTTTTATTTCATGGTATACTACATTTGTTTGAAATACTTGATTTAAAACAAGACAATGTTGGAAATACTACATGACTTTCTAATTGGCTGAAGCTATTTTGAAATGATTATAACATAAATAGAAACAGAAGTTTACTTCACTGAAACTTCCTTTTAAGGACATCCATGGTTCTGAGTGTTATAAAACTGCAAGTAACAACAGTGTTTTGAAGATACCATTTAACAGTAAAAGAAAGGATTTCAAGCTTCTACTCTTTCTTCACTATCCTTTCTACACTTTGTTACATTCATGTTCTGAAAGAGCTGCCATTAGTTAAAAAAAAAAAAAAAAAAAAGTCTGGAAGGCAACCCGAAAGCATGACACAGAGGTTAGGCTGACGGGTTAATTCAGCACAGCTGTCAAAATCACCTCTAGGAGAGCTAATCAGGGTGAAAACTAATAATTGTGTTTTAGGTGATTACCAAATGCTTCTTTTTAAGCTATAAGTTCAATCATTTAATTGTTGGAAATAATTCACTGGCAGAAAACCAGCTATGACTCTCCGTCTATTTATGCCTCTACCCACAGGCTAGTTTTCAGGCTGAATGGCTGAATACAATATTACAGACTCTTACACCATAAGAATGAAAGTAAAATGTCTGCACTAACAAATGTTTCCTACAGTAAATAATAACGAACTCCTTCTCCCCTACATCTTCAGTTTTACAGTAGTCTGACTTACGAGCAAAAGGAAACAAGCTAGATTTGAAAATTTAGTTAGGTAAATAGTTATTTCTTTTAAGTCTAAAGGTTGCATGTTTTTAGTTAGCAAGCATTTTTTTTTTTTTTTAAAGCAACAGTGAGAACCAAACAAAATTGTTAGCATAACCACCAACAGAAGACAGGAAGCCAACTTACTTGTCCTTTCTGCCAGCATTCCACTATCTCCTTATCCGTGTTCTTGCCTTCCAGGAGAGCTAACTGTTGAGCCCAAGTTGTCAGAAGGGCACTGAACTGCTCCAGGGCCTGCTCCAGTTGAGCCACCTGGCCCGAGAACTCCTGCTCCGAAAGGGCCATCTGGCTAACCAGGTTCTCCAAGCTGGTCTGCGTTTGGACTACACTGTCTTCCCACTGCTTCCAGTCAGCGCGCAGGGCCTGCATCTCCGTGTCCACGAGCTCACACCCACTGGCACTTGTGTTCTGTTTCACTGTAGGAGCCAGCAACTCCACTCTGCTTAGGCGGCTTGCACCAATCTCTCTGGAATCCATCAGCTCCTGTAATGGAATATCGTCATGGCAACCAAGGAGGCTGTGAGTCACTTGGGCTGCAAGTTTACAAATGTGTACAGAGGGGGACCCTGTCCTGCTAGGAAGTTTTAGCAAGTGTGCCACAAGGACCGGAATCAATTCATCCGCCCACACTTAAGTTGGAATAGTGGAGTTATCATCATGAGTGCTGAGATTTGTGGCTAAATAAGCTGCGGAATCTGTGACATCCTGGAACAGACTAGACAGGGACCCTGAAGTCAGGCATTGTTTGAATATGTGAAATTGTTTTGATAGTGATATAAACATTTGCTTGTACTGTGTTTCTCCTATAAATATGCAAATCTGTATTTCTCCCTATGTTCACAGATGAGTGACCAGGACTTGTGCCCTGCCCACGGTCTCTGCTCCATTTCATCTTCTTCCAGAAGATGGTGGCTGAAGTCAGTTCTATGCTGCAAGGAATCAAGCCACGACATCATCACCAAAGAAGTAGTCCCACTCAATTCCAAACACTTCAGTACCTTAAACATTTTTATAGTAACTAAAATGGATAATTCAGAGAGCTACTTAGTCAAAAGTTCAAAGTAACTTTTAGACTGGGCTTATTTATTGCTATTATTTTTACTTTTAAGAAGCTTACCAGAAATTTAACAATTTAGGTATAGCTTTTAGCTTAAAGCACACAAGTACTCTAAAGGACAAGATAAAATTAAAATATGCATTACAAATTAGGTAGTGACATTTCTTTCTGAGAACAGATTATTTTACTGAAATTTGTCTCACTGTATTCATCATCTGGGTTTTTATATATTTACATATCTATTGCTCAAGTTAGGATTTAGATAGTATTAATGCAAAATTATGACTTCTGTCCTGGATTAAATAGAAGGAAAAGAGGATTATTAGGGAAAAAATTTCAAGATGAAAATCAATTACAAATTAACAAGTGTACAAAAAATAGGAATGTTAAGTATGAAGCATGTTATGTTAACTAACCTACAAATATAGTTCATATTTCATTAGATTCTCTTGAAATAAATATACTTTCTCAAAATTATGTATAAGAGCCACATTTTAGTATAGATCATTTAAAAGTATTTATACCATAGTCCAAGGGGAAATCACCTGAATCTGACACATAGTTAGCATTTAATTTGTATACCCATTCTTTCCTCAGCAGCAGGAAAATAAGGCAGGATACTCTGCCTTATTTATCAGTGTATAAAGTAAGTAGAGATTTGGGGAAGAAAACAAATAATAGATTTTTTTTAAATGAGCTATGTCTAATTATTGGATTTAAATACTTCTAATTTGCCTTTCAACTGATTTCAAATTTTGAGTTTAGAGAGTATCAATAGTCAAAATCAGTTTCCCAAAATACTCTCTATTTTGCATTATCTTAGTTTTCTTTGGCATAAAATGGGACATTTCAATATCTGCAATCACTAATTCTACTCATCCAAATTTTGAATAAGAATGTCATCAATTTTTAAAAGATTTTATTCATTTATTTTAGAAAGAGTGGAGGAAGGGGCAAAGGGAGAAGGGAGGGAGAGAGAGAGAGAGAGAAAGAGAGAGAGAGAGAATCTCCAGCAGACTTCCTGCTGAGCATGGAGCCTGATGTGGTGCTTGATCTCACGACCCATAAGATCATGATCTGAGCCAAACCAAGAGACAGACGCTTAATCAACTGAACCACTCAGACATCCCAAGAATGTCATCATTTTAAAGTATTTGAAATGACTTGTATTTGTACTTTCTTGTTTTGGATTTAACTATTTAAAAATCTCATATGCATAACACACCCTTATACACACACATATTTGGCTCGAAGTTGTCTCTTCTTGGTGGTTATTCTTGGGAGTGGGGAGGGACAACACTGAAAGATAGAGAAGGTGATTATTTATATTTCCTCCAAGATCCCTCCTCACCCCCTCATCAGCCTCCAGGAAGATTTGACCTGGACTTCACTTTCTCCTCCCTGAATTCCAGTTTCTTCCTGCCAGCTACTTCTCCATCATTTCCCATATTTTGGGAAGTATTTTATCAAGGTATTGCAAAAAAAGAGCATATAGTCTAGACCATCACTCTTTGCTTCTCCTATACTGTCACCCCATAGCAGTTAAATCACTCATTTACCAAATCTACTGAATTTTCTTACTAAGTGTATTCCATGTGTCAAACATAATGCTGAATGTTTTGTATGTGTGATCTAATTTAATCCTCAAAACCGCTTGGTGAGGCAGGTACTATTGTTATTAATTTATCAAGGAAGAGGTTGAAGCTCAAGGACATCAAGTGACTTGCCCAACACAGCTAGAAAACCAGTAGTCACAGAATACAGCATTGGGGTCTGTAGAGCCTAAACTCTAAATGTATAGTGAGCTATTATTACATTTAATGTATTTTTTTAAAAACATCAGCCTGTGCATCATTGCTCCCAACTACACAGCAGGCTCCTTGAGGGAATGAATAACCCTGGTTGAATAAATGGATAAATGGACAGATGAATAAAATATCAGTGAGGAAAAAATGTATCAAAGAAATATTTTAAAGAATCACACACTCTGCATCACTTGCCATCAGGGAAATACAAATCAAAACCACAATGAGATGCCACCTCATACCAGTGACAATGGGGAAAATTAACAAGGCAGAAAACCACAAATGTTGGAGAGGATGCAGAGAAAAGGGAACCCTCTTACACTGTTGGTGGGAATGTGAACTGGTGCAGCCACTCTGGAAAACTGTGTGGAGGTTCCTCAAAGAGTTAAAAATAGACCTGCCCTACGACCCAGCAATTGCACTGTTGGGAATTTACCCCAAAGATTCAGATGCAATGAAACGCCGGGACACCTGCACCCCGATGTTTCTAGCAGCCATGTCCACAATAGCCAAACTGTGGAAGGAGCCTCAGTGTCCATCGAAAGATGAATGGATAAAGAAGATGTGGTTTATGTATACAATGGAATATTACTCAGCCATTAGAAACGACAAATACCCACCATTTGCTTCAACGTGGATGGAACTGGAGGGTATTATGCTGAGTGAAGGAAGTCAATTGGAGAAGGACAAACGTTGTATGTTCTCATTCATTTGGGAAATATAAATAATAGTGAAAGGGAATATAAGGGAAGGGAGAAGAAATGTGTGGGAAATATCAGAAAGGGAAACAGAACATAAAGACTCCTAACTCTGGGAAGCGAACTAGGGGTGGTGGAAGGGGAGGAGGGCGGGGGTGGGGTGAATGGGTGACAGGCACTGAGGGGGGCACTTGACGGATGAGCACTGGGTGTTATTCTGTATGTTGGTAAATTGAACACCAACAAAAAATAAATTTATTATAAAATAAAAAAATAAATAAAGTGATAAAACTAAAAAAAAGAATCACACAGAAAATAAGAATTTCAAAAGATCCTTTATGCAATTATCTCCTTTAAAACCTACACAGTCATTGTAAAATTTAAATAATACTTTCTAAGCACCTAAAAATACCCTCTCAAAATGTAGTTATTACTGTTATCATCAACTAGTATTTTTAGGACTTTTATATTCTTGATGTCTAGGGATCAGAACATATGTGAATCTTAAAGTCCTGACCATAATTATACTAGTCATTCCCAACATTTCCTCGTCAGTAACTAAATCATTTAGAATTTCATCATTGCTTAATTTTTAGGTTAAAATCTGTTCTTGCAACCTAATGGGGGAATTATTGCAATTTAATATTCAAATAACTAGAAATATACTTGTTCCAGTTCCTTCAGATACATGAATTTCTATTTTTTTAATTTATTTTTATTTATTTATGATAGACAGAGAGAGAGAGAGAGAGGCAAAGACACAGGCAGAGGGAGAAGCAGGCTCCATGCAGGGAGCCCGACGCGGGACTCGATCCCGGGACTCCAGGATTGGCGCCCCGGGCCAAAGGCAGGCATGAAACCGCTAAGCCACCCAGGGATCCCCATGAATTTCTATTTTTAAAGTTCTCCCTGTGAGGAGTAAACTAGGCGATAATTTTAATGTCCTTTAAAGCACTGCCTTCCATTATGTTGTTGTACTGTTGAGTAGGAAAGCAGAATAAAACATCTAGCACAACATTTCCAAGTTACTGTTCAAATAATTTAACTAAGTTATGTTACAAACTTAGTTACTGAGCTGGAAAATAGTACCTGGTTCGGCCAGCCCATCAAGCTGGCATATATTTCATAGTCTCCCCTACTATGGCTATGGCCATAAGCACATTGCATGTGGAAGGATATATACACAGACAATATTCCATTTTACTCACAGGTGTAAATGTTTTGAATTATTTCCCCCTTACTTATGTTTATAATTTGTGAGGCGCAAGGCAATAACTATCGACAAATAGAAAATAGGAAACATTTAAAATAAATCTTATCTACAGAATCTTCATCACAGATACATCTTACTGAAGAACCAATGAAACAATGAAGTTATAATATCTGACCTTGATTTTAGATAATTTCTTCTGGGTGGCTGATGAGTCTCCAGACATATCTGACCACCGATGAAGTTCCTCCTTTGCTGAATGGAGCCAATCTGTGAATTCTTGGACTGCATCTAAATACATGAGATGGTCCTTCACAATCTCTTCCGCCTTCCTCATTTTTTCCTAGTAGACAAAGAAAAGGCTACTATAACAGCAGGCATTATTGAGAATATGAAATCCAACAAAACAACAGGTCTCTTAAGGATTTCAGAAGATTTCATTCCTATTGTTTTTTTTTAATTTTTATTTATTTATGATAGTCATAGAGAGAGAGAGAGAGAGAGAGAGAGAGACAGGCAGAGACATAGGCAGAGGGAGAAGCAGGCTCCATGCACCGGGAGCCCGATGTGGGATTCGATCCCGGGTCTCCAGGATCGCGCCCTGGGCCAAAGGCAGGCGCCAAACCGCTGCGCCACCCAGGGATCCCTCATTCCTATTATTGAACTTTCCGTTTATATCTTAACATGAAAACATTAAATCTTAATTAGACTGAAAGACTAAATTTAAAGACTTTAAATTTATTTTTGTCTAGGTTAGAACAAAATCTATACTGAATGAAGGTTTACTAATATCCCTCACTAATAATCCATTGAGTAATAATTATTATAATAACTATTCTTATTATTCAGGCAACAATACAGGATATTATAACGTGTACAGTAATATGCTCAGCACTTTAAATGCATTTGCTCATTTACTACTCATAACATCCCTGTGATATATATACTATTATTATCACTATACTGTAGGAAAGGACACTTACAGACATTATAGAAGTAACATGTCCAAAGTCAGACATCCTAAAGAGAGTCAAAGCCAGAATTCAAATTTAGGTCTTTTTGACTCCAGAGTCATAGGGCTTAACCATTATCAACGTAAAAATTAAGATATACTAACACAAATGTTGAAGAAAATGATGCATTAAAAATACAAAGATAGTTCCCAAAAGGAAAACTGAGAAAAAGATGTTGTCACAAAGTACAAAAAAGAAAAATCATGGAGAAAATAAACATGCAGAGAGAACTAAAAACAATCTTGGTATTACATGAAAGAACCTATATGTGGAGAATTAGGATAGGAAAAGGTGGTTTATACTGCAATGAGAAATGCACAAAATACATTGTACATGATTGAAATCTGGGAGGTAAACAGACTTGCATTTAATACAACAAATATAAACTGCAATAAAAGAAAAAGAACAACAAATACTGGCATTTATGGCTCAGTCATACAAAGAAAAGAAACAGACTAACATCCTAAGTGAAGAAGGATAAAACACAAAGAATAAAAAATAATCCTAAAACTGCAAAAAGAGGAGGGTTCATGAGCATCCACAGGCAAATATGATCTTCATGTAGTAACTGTTCACTAAACGTATTAATACTTTAAGAGCAACCAGGTCCCTATAACTCAACCTGTAGTATGTTCTGCTTTTGTTTTGTTTTTGTTTTGTTTTTTTTAGAGAGAGAAGGAGAGAGAGAATCCCAAGCAGGCTCCACGCCCAAAGTGGGGCTTCATCTCACAACCATGAGAGCATGACCTGAGACAAAATCAAGAGTCAGATGCTTAACTGACTGGGCCACCAAGGTGCCCTGAAGTGGTAATATATTCTTTTCCTGAACCTTAAAGGTTTTTTTCTTCAATATAAAACACTAACCTTGGAAACAGTGATTATGTCATTAAACTGTGTTTTCAGTTCCTCTTGAGCCGTTTCCTTGAAAGATTCATTCTCTGTCTTCTGGTAAAGCTCCCTGGATTTTGAGGTGAGGTGCTGCAGGGCTCCAGCATGATCTTCTGCCTCAGATACTATGGACTGGAAGTGATCCAGAAGGGAAAACTTCTCCTTCAGACCTGGCTGCAGTTGCAAGGGATGCTCTACTTTTTGATCCACCGATTCCATCCACTGCTCCAACTGGTTCCTCCATTCTAGATAGTCGTTCCATTTGCTAATCACAGACTCCAAAGTGCTAGAATTAATGTCACATATTACAAAAATAAGCTATCTTGTCATCTCTACTGAAACCAAGTATGAGGGCATTGCATACATGTAAGCTGTTTGACTTGAATGCTATTCTGTGATGAAAACTCTGATTTTAAGTGCAGGGAGGAAGACTTCCTCTGACCCATAACAGTTTCTTCAAAGAAAAAAAATCTATGTCGAATTTGAAGTAAGGTGGTATAGTCATATAGGCATCTAAAGTTTGTCTTCCAAATGCTAATTGATCTAAATAAACAAAGTTATATGTTTTGTTTTTAAAACATCACTGCTGGGGCACCAATTACATTTTAATATATATCAATTCTTAATTTTCCTGGACTCTGTTTACCCCTTATTCAAATCAGTTGATAACTATTTATTAACTAGAATTCAAAATTTAAAGAGAAAATTAAAAAAAACCAAAAACTAAAAAAGCAAAAAAAACCCCAAAATTTAAGGTATTTTTTTAAGATTTTATTTATTTATTCATGAGAGACACAAAGAGCACAGAGAGAGTGGCAGAGACACAGGCAGAGGGAGATACAGGCTCCCTGCAGGGAGCCCGATGTGGGACTCAATCCCGGATCCTAGGATCCTGAGCGGAAGGCAGACGCTCAACTGCTGAGCCACCTAGGTGTCCCTAAGGTATTCTTTCTAAGTAAATGATATCATTACACTGATCTTCACTTAAGGATGTATATGCATAGGCTTAGTGCTTCTGAGTTGAATGTTGTGAAGGAAGAAAAAGCTTAATGTATTTATAAAAACATAGTCACGTTAGTCATATAAATAATAATCAAGTAAACAGCTCTCCAGATTATCAAGTAAAAGGCTCTTCATACTGGTATTTTTTTAAAAAAAACTTCCATTATTTAGCTTTACAAACTATTCTATTTATGTATTCATGAGGGACACACAGAGAGAGGCAGAGACATAGGCTCCCTGCAGGGAGCCTGATACTGGACTCCATCACAGGACCCCGGGATCATGACCTGAACTAAAGCAGACATTCAACTACTGAGCCACTCAGGTGTCCCTACAAACTATTCTAAACTCATCTTTGGTGACCATTCTGAGCGTCCCATGCATATGACCCTATTATCCTGGAGTATTATCTCTGGTAAATATACTTCCAGCATCTCCTAAAATTGTCCCTTTTGCATCAATATTAACCTCAGCATAAGTGCCTTAAAGTGCTATCCTTTCCTCAAAGAATTTACCAGAAAGTATAAATCAATCTCACATCTCCAGAAGCAACCTCAGAAGCATCATCCTACAGTCCCACAGTGTTGTAGTAATGCAATCTGAGTCAGAGTGTTTTAGGATGCATGCTACCCTAGCCTCTGAGCACTTTGGAAGCAAAAACTACTTTGCTTTGGTCAACTATTTTAGCTTAACAATTAGAGCACCACTACTGCTCAATATGTGGTTGTCAAATTTAATTTCTTGCTGAAAAGGAAGAATCAAGGATTTGAATCTGCTTCTTATATTTAATGTTTTATTCCAACATCCCAAAACTATTCACCCATATTCTTATTCACTTTTCTGGAACTGGCCCATTGCCAAGCACTGGGAGTTAGTCCATGCTCCAGTGGTCCATGCTATCAGAACCACGGGATCTGACTTTTTTTCTTTGTGGACCATTATGAGTATTATTGGATTCAAAGTCCTGCTGACTTTACGAGTCTCCACCTGTGTTCCCTATTTAAAGGAAATAAAACAAAACAGAATGAAGCTTCCAAAATTTTAGTTGTAACCATGCTTCACTGTTTACATTGTGGATAATTGCAGAGCTGTTTTGTTTTGTGCTGAATTTTAATCTTTTCTTCATCCATTTATTATGCTATTCGTTTATTTATTATTAAACACATACTTCTTCAGTGACCTAACACTATACATAGCTTTCAGAACATGGCTTCCGGAAGGTAATTTAGTATAATTCTGACTGAGGGTCATTTGTCCAACCAGCCAGCCAGGTTATTTGTGGATTCTTGGAAAAGAGAGGAAGGTGAAAAACCCCCGCTCATAAATGTAACAGCAATAACACCACCTGGTGTAACAATAAGTATCTTCTCTAATTGCTCCAGTGCCTTTCAACAGGGGCACCAGGGAATCCTGGGTGGGTTGATTGTTGGCTGTGAGAATGTGCTCATGCACTGCAGGATGTAAGCTCTCCTGGCCTCACTCACTAAATGTCAGGAATGCACCCATCGCTATGATAATCAAAAACCCTACACATATTTCCACAGCGCCTTTGTGGGTGACATGACTTCTGGTTATAAAAAACACTCATAGTTAAGCTCCATAGCTACCAAATTAATTTCCCATATGTTCCTCTAAAAAGGGAAAAGTTATTAAAGGCTTGCTTTGATGAATTGAAAGGTGGTATCTTACTGAGTCCATGGTGTGTATAAGATTCCATGAGAAATATTATGGGAGATATAAATATTACACACACACACACACACACACACACACCAAACAAGCAAACAAATACAACTGTCTTTCCCATTACAGAAAATACAATCCAAGCAAAGACAAGAAAGCATACAACTAGCTAAAATAATATGCTTGGTAACTCTACCGCAAGATACACTCTCAGCATTGTTCCATCATTTTACTAAGCCCAGTAGGTTGCGTGTAGGCAAATAAACACTAAAAATAGGCTCTGTACCTCTGAGCATGTACGGAGGAGCTCATGATGTCAGCCCACACATCTTTAAGGGTCTGTAGCTGAGTCTGAATCACCTTCTGACCTTGTTTGTTGCTACTTCTCAAGGCCTGTTCCCCTTTGCCAATGGCCATGTTCAACTTAACTTCTCCTTCACCTTTCATCAGGAGAATATCCTATGGAGGAACAGTGAATACAGGTCAGTAGGAATATTAAAACCTTCTCATATTTTTAGGAACAGTTATGTTTCCCATGAGAATCAATATAGGGAATACTTTACTCACTTTATTTTTTTTTTTAGATTTTATGTATTTATTTGAGAGAGAGAGAGTGTGTGTATGTGCAAGCATGGGTGGAAGGAGGAGCAGAAGGAGAAGGAGTAGCAGATTCTCTGCTGAGCAGAGAGACTGATGCAGGGCTCAATCCCAGGACCCTGGGATCATGACCTGAGCCAAAGGCTGACACTTAACCAATTGAACCACCCAGGCCTCTCTACCTTATGCACTTTAAAATGAAAACACAATCACAACAACAACAACAAAATCAAAACACAACAAACTCTGTACCCTATTGTAATATGACACTTAATTTAAATATCAGATATCAGGAGTCTGGGAATCAAGAATTAACTCCAATTTAAATTCCTGGAAAACTCTGGGCCATTAACCTAGAAAATTATACATTTATTGAATGTTGGTTTCAAAATAAAAATAAATTCTTTTGAAAATGAAGACACACTTGTCACAAACCTAATGGTCCCACACTTGTCACAAACCTAATGGTCCCCTACTGTCACTACCTGCCTAATTCCTAGGGGTACTGCAAGTAATAATTCATAGGTTAGCCTCTCCCACTAGACTGTGAGCACTTAGAATGCAGGCACCAATTCTTACTTCTATTATCCCAACAGCTTGCATAGTGCTTGGAGTAAGTAGTCTACATTTGCTGAATACTCACTAAGTGAAATTAAAAATCATTTTAAAGCTATTGAAACAAAAATGTTCCTTCACAAAGGGAAAACATGATTCCTCCATACCTCTTTTGCAAACAGAATATTTTCTCCATTTTGCCCCAAAATCTTTATTTAGAGGGTCACAGAACAATTGGGACCCAATTCAAACATTGTGAATCTGAGCAAATTGGTCTTCAGAAGTTGTCAGGCCTGGCTGGTGCTCTGCTTACCTGTATTTGTAACAGCCGCTTTTCTAAAGTGTCTTTGCTTCCGATGGTGCTCTCTGCACCAGCCAGTCTGTCTTGAATGGCTTTCACCCAGGACCACATGCTCTGCAGGGCTTCCTCCAGGGCTTCGTGCTCTTGCAGGGCCACCTGGCAGCTCCGGAGTTTCTCTTTGGTCATTCTGAGTAAGTTCTGGTAGTTAGTGAGGAGCTGGGAGCACAGGCGTCCTTCTTTCCCAGCACCATGGCCTTCTTCACTGAGAAGCTGCCCTCTCTGGGAAAGCTTATCCAAAGATTCTCTAAAGAAAACAGGAAAAAAAAAAAAAAAAGAAAAAAAGAATTCTGACATCCTAGAGCACAGCAGAGTGACCAGTGATTGTTGATACTAGAGAAGTAACCAGACTAGAGTTCAGCTGACATGCCTTTAAAATGAAGATGCTGAGCAGCCCGGGTGGCTCAGTGGTTTAGCGCCGCCTTCAGCCCAGGGCCTGATCCTGGAGACTTGGGATAAAGTCTCACGTCGGGCTCCCTGCATGGAGCCTGCTTCTCCCTCTCCCTGTGTCTCTGCCTCTCTCTCTCAATCTGTGTGTGTCTCTTATGAATAAATAAATAAAAATCTTTAAAAAATAAATAAATAAAATAAAATAAAATGAAGATGCCAAGGGCCCAGGACCTTCACAGGGCCGGCTACTTACATTCTCTACAATTTCTCTTAATGTAGTCAATTTACACCGGGGAATTTCATTCTGTCTGTGCTGTGCCTAGATCCTGGCCTCTGGATTATGAGGAATTCACTTCAGAAAATGGCCCAGGACTGCCTCTGCAGCCTCATCTCTAGCACCTCTGTTCCGACTAAATATCCTAATCCTGAGATGTCCCCAAACCTCTGCTTTTTGGTGTATATGTGGGGATTCCTGCTTTGTAAAAATGCGTCTACTCTCCTCTGCTTCCCTCCTGGCTAAACCTTCAAATCGCAGGGCAGGCGTCACCTCCCTGGGCAGTACTGTGCTGACCTCATGTGCCTTCTGCTCTCTGCCCTGTCTTGCTCTATCCCCTCCTACACCCTGTCTCAGTCCAGAGCTTTCACCTTCTGGAAGCCAGGATTATCGCATTCATCTCATATCCCCAGGACCCAATCCAGAAGATAAAATGCAAAACACCAGTTTCTTTCAAAAGGCCATTATATGAGTGCTGATGAGTTTCCTTGTTGTACCTTGGGCACTTGGCTCATCTCAGTTTGGAGTTATGTTAATTAAGTCAAGGGAAAGTGTAGTCATATGTGGCTAGGTTGGCTTCATCTTGTTTTACAGAGTTCTGAACTCTGATCAGCATGTCTATCAGGAAATTCCCAGGATACCAGAAGAGAGAGTACAGATGTGTGAACATGAACTCTTCTGAATACTAGAAAAATAATACAAACTTTATCTCCTACAAGGTCTGTCACTTTTTTCTGAGCATCTACCAAAGACATAGCATCCTGTGGCCCTCTGGGAGATATATAATTTATATAATATTGCATCTACTCTAAATTACATTTCTTATAGTCTGATAAAACAAGAAGCTGGCTTAAGCAAGGATGTGAGCTAAATAATTCAAAACAATGTATATCACTTGTTACTACAAGGATTGTTTCATGGATGATAAAAGTTCAATAATTATTAATCTGGGGTACTTTTAAAAAATGCAACCCTCCAAGATAGTTGAGTACTGGAAATACAATGATGAAAAATCCAGAGGACTGGGGGAATCAAGTGGCCAGCAGGTGAGGGTCAGGTGACTCAGCTGGAGAAGCTGGGTGAGCAGCAGAGTACAATAGAATTGTCTAGAGAAGTAACCAGGTACAAAGAGCCTGGGAGCAGACACACTTAAGGACTCTTAGCATCTGGTCCTGAAATGTCAGGGGTAAAAGCTCAAGAAGAATATGTAAAGTCATTTTAGAAGTCTGGAAGAAAGAGAGAAGTAGGTCAGCCCATGTTACATTTTACCTAGATCCAAGTCAAGATTTAAAAAACAAATAAAATGCAGTATAATTTTCAGAAAGCTATATAGTTGGAATGATTATGCTATCATATTAATTCAGCAAATATTTTCTTTTCCTGGCACTATATCAGACATTGGGACTGTAATAATGATAAAAACTTAAAGATGCCTGGCCTTGAGGAATTCACTGTTGGGGGTTGGCATGTGCAGAGTCAACAAAGAGTGGACCCAATGGTAAGGGCTCATAGAATGGGACCAAAGCACTGCAGGGAAATTTTATAATAGTCATCAAACTAACACGCTAATAATAGCTCATTATGTGTCATATTTGTGGATGTGTTTGTTTTTTAAGGCAAGGAATACTAGGTAAGTTTGACCAAAAAGAAGACTCAGCAGAAACAAGGAATGAATATGATCAGAATTAGACCTGAATTTTTTTTTAATTTTTATTTATTTATGATAGTCACAGAGAGAGAGAGAGAGAGAGGCAGAGACACAGGCAGAGGGAGAAGCAGGCTCCATGCACTGGGAGCCCGATGTGGGATTCGATCCCGGGTCTCCAGGATCGCACCCTGGGCCAAAGGCAGGCGCTAAACCGCTGCGCCACCCAGGGATCCCTTAGACCTGAATTGATCACTGCTGCTAATTTTTCTGATTAAGCAGGCAGGGTGCTAGCCTCTCTTGCTTCACAGATGAGTGTATCTGCTCTTTAAGATGATAGATAAGAAGTTTTGGGTCAAGCTGCACTCTAAGTACCAACAAAGTCAGTTGGATCATGAATTTAGGGAGCAAAGCTCTGAAGCTGGTGGAGTCAAAAGCATAGTCCAGAGAACTTTGCCTGGGAAAGGAGCCAGAAAGATCTGTTTAGTCAGGAAACAATGAAGAGACAAATACTGTAGTAAAGAAGCGAAACCTCCAGGACAGTCAGATTTAATGACCATACCTTTTGCTTTACTAAGAATATGATAAGGATGGGGGTGGATTAGAAATGGAACTAGATGCTAAAGTCTGTGAAGAATATATGCAAACAGGGTCTATTGCGTTGTTTCTTTTTTTATCTTTTTTCTTTTAATTCCATTATAGTTAACATGCAGCATTATATTCGTTCCAGTGTCCAATATAGTGATTCAATAATTCTATACATTACTCTGTACTCATCATAAGTGTAATCTTAATCCCCTTTACCTATTTCATCCATCTTCCCTCCTACCTCTCCTCTGGTAACCATCAGTTTATTCTCTCTTGTTAGAAATCAATTTCTTGGTTTCTCTCTCTCTCTTTTTTCTACTTTGCTCATTTGTTTGGTTTCTTAAATTCCACATATGAGTGAAATCTAATGGTATTTGTCTTTCTCTTAGCATTTCACTTAGCATTATACTCTTTAGTATAGTATTATTATGTAAGTGAAGACTACCTTTATAATCACCTTCTATCCTTATAATAACCCCCAAGAATAAAGTATGGTATTACTTAGCAGCATAATGCTTAGAGGCTGATATCAAGAAATACAAGAAATGAATGGCCTGTCCAGTTTGTTGAGCAAAGGGACATGGATGAAGATAGCTCCTCACTTCTATATAGGTTCTCTCCAGATTACCAATCTGCCAGAGAACAATGCACAATCATCTGTATTCTAGACATTTATTCTATGTCTAGAATACATATAAACAACCACCACCAACTAACCAACCAACCAAACAAAAACTTGTTAGTAGGGAAAGGACCTACTTCATTTCAGCACCATACCTTGCAGCCAGCAGTTCTCCTAGAAACATTTCAACTTTATGGACTTCATTCTTCTTCTCAGGAATGTGTTGTTTACTCTCTCCTAAGTTTTCTGTACTTAATCTTTCATCCATTTCATGGATCCATAAGTTCAGTTTTCTATGCTGATCCTCAAAGCTACAGAAAAGAAAATACTTTGTAGAAATTCTTCTGCACTCATTATGATCAATAAATTCTAATATCTGAGGTCTCAATGTCTATGGCAATTAAAAATCTCATGAATTTTCAAGTATGGAAGAAAACCCAACAGTAAGCCCTTCCAAATTATTACTTATCTCAGTAACAAAATGAAAACTCATGGAAATTTCTCTTGAGATCCTAACACAGTCACCCTATCTTGCTGAATGGAATTCCTGGTAATCAGCTCGTAATTGTCAGCAAGATTCCATTCTCATGTCAATGTGCACTTAACTTTGTGTCTTACTACAGGACTCTGAATTTGGGCCAAAGGATTAAGTATGGCAGGGGAAGCCCTGGAAAAAGTAGGGAAAGTCATTTCTGTGTCTTTGTATCTTACGGAGATTTGAATATGGCATAACAACACAAGGCTCAAAGTTTTGAAAACAACATAACTTCTCTAAGAAACCTAAGTAAGAGTAAAGCAAATTACTTTGTGATCAGAAGTCATTTTGATTATGCTGACATCTTTTTCTCCCTAGTTTTTGGGGGTTCTTTTCTTCTAATTTTATATTTACCCCTGTTGACATAGTTTCCTGACCAGAATCTTCATTCACAGAAATTTGGCAAGTGTTTCTTGCCATCACTCCAACCCAACAGAAGTGAACACAAATAAAAGACTTGAATAATCTAAAACCTGAGCATCAAAGCTCTCATATTTTGAGTTAATCACACAGACAAATATACATGCACGCATGCCATTTATAATAACCAGTGAATATAATTCCTTACTTTTTCTATGTAGAAAATAAAGCCAAACAGCACCATCAGAGTCCAAGCAATTAATTATTGTCCTAGTATAAACCTGTACTTAAGGCTGAAGCTTATTATAATTTAAACACAGTTTCAAATATTATTTGTTCACTCACAATGTCTCTTTTCAAAGTCTTTGAAAACATATCTGTGTATGATGGAGTCTACACTTTTCAAAACAACCTACCTCCCAAGTTCTAAAGCACAGTCTTGAAGAGTCTGCTTGTCTTTAAGGCATTGTTTCAGAAATGCTTGAAATTCCTCATTAGCCTTTGTAATTTTTTCCTGAATGCTGCTGACAATTTGCTTAGACACATGAGCATACAAAGTCTGTCCTTCCTGAGTCACAGCATCAAGCTTGCTCTGCCCATCACTGATTGAGTCCAAAATGTTCTGTTTCAAGAAATAAAGGTGGCATAGAATATTCACTATTACTCAGAGACCTGGAGCATGGGAGCACTGATTATAATTTTAGTTGAGATAGTAGAGCAAGAAAAGAAAGACAGAGCCTAGAGGCAGAAAGTCTTTAAAAAGGCCCAAGTGAGAATGTACAACTAGATAGAATCCAGCTCATAATCGAACACGGTACCAGTCATTGGAACCACTGACTGCGGACTAAACTGTGAACAAGGCCAGCCTGCAAAGGAAGGTGTTCTCATCAAGGTATTTCTCTTAGCTTCGCCCCATTCTCACTGACCCAGCCCAGCCCTGGCTACACTTCTTCACACATTAGTGTGACACCCTCTAACTGGTTAGCTGCTTGCACCCCTCTTCCTCTTCTGATCCACCTTGTACACAAATTCTCCCTTCAGGTTCCTTCTTTTCTTGATAAAGAGCCATGCTCATGCATATGATCTTTCATATTTTTTAAAATAATACTTAATGCAGTGCTTTGTTCAGATGAGCTACCTGAAAAGCTTGTCCAAAACTCAATTTGAGCCAATCACTTCTGAACTCTACTTCACAAGGGCTTTTTTCCTTCTTGAAGTCATATATTTTTCAGTCAGTAAAACCTGTAAAACCTATATTATCTATTACTTTGAGTATATCCTAGCTTCAAATTTAGACTGTAGGTTATTAAAAATTATAAGTATGTCTTCCTTTTAAAACTCTTCCACAGTAGTGATATGAAATAGAATTATTTATGTTTTTACTGCTAGAAAAATTAAAACTAGGTTTAGTTTTGGATGAATTCTAAAGAATGGTCAATAGGCTAAAAGAGAGAAGAACAAGATCAAGAAATTCTGTAGCTCTGACTTATTTTCTCAACATACTTTTCATATTGCTTATCTCCTTACAATTCAAGGAATCTAATTCTATTAGAGAAGAAGAAAAGTTTGAATAAAATAAGACCTGTAGAAGAAGACGATTTAGGTCTGACCTGAAGGCACAGGAGTGCAGTTTAGGGAAGAAGGAAAAGCATTGCCAGCTCTCATACCTGAAGATTATGGAGCTTTGCCTCTAGAACTTTGCTGTCACCAGTTCTGTCAGATGATTCTTTTGCTGCTGTCTTTATTCCAGAAAACCACTCTTGGAATTCCTGCATAGACTCTTTTGAAAATAATGAAAATGAGAAATACATCCAGAACATTGAATGAGTTTCTAGGATTACCACAGTGAATTAATTCTGGCCTTCAGCTCACTGCATATTGCCTTACAGAATGTTCCAGAAAGAAAATAATAACAAGAACAACAATAATATTAATAGAATATATTACAACATGATCTATAACCATGACTGTTTGGGGCAGAATGGAGAAATTATCTCAGGGAAAAGGCTGAAAAGAAATTTGTATTCCTGAAATATCTGATTTCCCATTGTGTTTCTTTCTCTTGGTAAAGAAAGAAAATTGCCTGAATATGGAAGAGAGTGAAGGAAGAAAGGCTGTAGGGGTGTTAAAGCCATTTTTATGGCAAAGGAAGGAAACATCTCCTCTCCTAACCTGACAGACCATCATTCTGCATCTTCATCAGGGCAGAGGCACAGCTGTGTGGAAGCCGAATTAGGGACATGAGACTGGCATAGCTCTCCTGGACTATACAGCTGCTGCTGTTTCATGGTGTCTCCTGGTTTCCAAGCTTACTGTGTTGCTTCATCACAGCAGTGGAAGTAATTTTCCACAAAAATGAGCTAAATGTAGAAAATCCCGATCAAACTCGGAATCCTCAATATGGTGGATTTCTACTTGCTTGGGGAGAAAAAGGAAGAAATCAGCTCATGATGGGAGTCCAAACACAGCCCTTTCACTGCCCAAATCTCAACACACAAATGAATTTAAAATAATATTCTTAATAATATTCTTCTGTAAAGTATTTCCAACTATTGCTGGCAGTTTCTAGGCAGCATTTGGTTTGGATTCTTTCTTATAAACAAACGATTCATGCTAAGCCCTGTCGGAGCTCACCATAGAAGTGCTTCTCCAGAGAATCCTGAAGGCTGGCCTGTGTTTTGGAGCACAACTGGCTCACAGCTTCCTGGTTCTTTATAAGGCTGGTCAGGGCACTCCCCAGGCTCTCCAACTCAACGGAGTGGTACTTTCGGCACAAACTGTTGAGATTTTCTTGGGTGGAGCTGATGTTGCTTTGCTGACTCTGAAGTTCCTTTTGTATTTCCTACAGAATAAAAGAATGTCATGAAAGATATTCATCACATTCAAGGGAAAATACCCCTCTACCTCACTATGGTACTTCTTTAGAAACTTATGTTGTTGAAATCCACTCAGTAATGCATGCATTTTTGTGGGATTTTTTTTTTCTAGTATAATAGATCTGTGTTGACTCTTTGAGAGTTTTGCCCAGTTCTCCTCAGGAACAGCAAACAGCTGTTCAAAGGTACTAGGATTTGGGCTATAGTCTAGGATTCCAAGCAACTAAATATGTTCTTAGGGATTCCCAGCCCATAATATTGGGTTTAGTTGATTAGAAACTATTAATGGAGTCTCTGCCTAAGTTCACATTCTTTGATGGGCTTCTTGGGCTTTGTTTTAGGGTCATAGGCCTCACCAAAATATCATTAGTTACTTTTTAAAATTTAAGTACAGTAAGAAAATATGCTAAAGACAACAGATCACATATGTTGAAGAGTCAAATCAACTCACAAGCTTTATAGACAGTTGATCAGGAACATTATCTCTACAGACAGACGACATAGTAGTAGAATATTGTTTCTCAACTGTTTTTTTTAAATGTATCCTTCTCTAGATAAAAGCAGTCATAGCCACCAATAAAAATAATTAAGAAATAAAAAAGTATTTGGCATTCAAATGTGAAAATTCATGGAAATTCAAACAGGTGTTCTATAAGCTCTACCCATTTAGTAAAAAATATATGAATATGCATAGCTTATGAGCAGGTCCTACAGTAATGCATGCTTTCTGTTTTTAGATTATTAACCTTCTATTTCCTACTATCTGCAATCATTTCTTCATTTGTTGACTTACTTTGCTGTATCCAATATCATGAATTAGTCAGCCTGGTGCTAATATAGGTAACTGAGAGCAAAAGTTTTATTTTTATTCCAGTCACCACAAAATAGGAAAACCAGTATTACCATTGGAAGTATAAATGCTTAATGATAGATAATTACCTACCTTTACTTTTTTCAGCCCTTCCCATGTCTCAGTCTGGGCACAGTTCATCAATGATTCTTCTACTTTTGTCAGCCAGCTTGTTATGTCATTAATAAATTTCTCCACCTGTGTACTCTGAGCAGTGAAATCTTTCAAGGTTCCTTTTGCTTCTTCAGTAATTTCTTTGGCATGCTCCAGTTTCTGCCTTAGGTCTGCTTCTACAAACTAAACATGAAGTAGGATTTCATTAAAATCTGTGAAGACCAAAACACTCATTGAGTAGGAATTCTGTTCATGTGCAGCTTAACAGAAAAACAAAACAAAACATAAGCCTAACCATGGATGCTAATTCAACTTTTCTAAGAAGGGAAATCAGCAGGCACAAGTGGTCAAACATTGTAAGTGATGGGAAACTAGAAAGAGTAAGGATTACAGTTGACACTGGATGTTGAAGTGGCATTCTGATTGATGGTCCAAGGAATCACACTTCCAAAGCAGAGCTCAACCTACACGGAGTTACCAAGTTGGGGACCAAAACCTGCTCTTACTTCTTCCTGGGAAACACTCATTTCATGCCCTGATGTAACCACTGCTTTGAATACCACTGTAGGATTTTATCTTGAAACAATTTTATTTTTGTCTCCCCCTTTAAAGTATTCAGTGAGGCTACTTCTTCTCTCCCAAACGATCTGTTTTGGGAGGGCTCCTGACTTCTCTGGTCCTATAGATAATAAAAGGACTTATAATCAAGATAAATTGCAAAATGGTTTCAATTCCACAGTTAAAACATCTAGACCCATTTAATAATCAACACATTGAACTTAAAGTTAAGGCTTTTTTCTTACCCCTAGCTCAGATCTGCTATAAACAGGAAGCCCATCTGAAGAAAAGGGCCAGGTGCCTTTTTCTCTTTCTTCACTTTACTTCTATTCCCCCACATTTTCCAGCTTCTGACCTCTACAGGCTTGAACAAGCAGGAGGTGGGTGAGGGGCTCTGAAATTTTGACAACTGTTGTGAGCTGGCATCCAACTGTTGTGAGCTGGCATCCAAGCTGTTCCAAGGCTGGATGATGGTTCCCATTCTCTCCTGTTACACAACTTAATCTGCGGGGTTTTCTGAGACTCCCCTTACTGCTGGGACCTCCCATTGACACTGCCTAGATGCAAGCTATGTACTCCTCTTTCTCCTTCCACAGCCTGTGGACAGCTCTGTATCTTGCTGCTGAGGCCTGTTCTTCCCCCAGAAAGCCTTCTGAGATAATCACACACAGATGCTTTCTCCTTGCTTTTCTTCTGATAATTCACTTCTTGACGGAGGGGGACACGATGGGGAGTGTAACACTCTGGCATTCACATCAGATGATTCTAAGATGCACACCACTCAATACAATTACTTCTCTTTTGGCAAATACACCAACAGTTAGCCAGCCTGTCTTTCACCCATAAGGTCTTTTGGGGGAGTTAGATAGTAGACTTCAGAGTCCACTAACTGCAGGGGCACGTGTTATTTTTTCCAGATGGTACCACTAAAGCTTTTTTCCTTATTTTAAGGTAAAGAACAGGTGTCCCAACACCTTTTTGTTGAGTGTGTGTGTGTGTGTGGGGGGGGTGGGGTAAGAAGGCAGAGTATAAAACAGTAGCTCTCTCCCAAAACCCTGCCTCCATCTTAACTCTGCAAAAGTCTACCTGTTGCTCATTTATATTGTGGCACAAGCAACATGCATAAGCACTCCTTTTTAGTTTTCTCTGTAATTAGTACCCTTTGTCTATTCTTGCTTCAGGTGAACTTCTAACATTCTGGTCCATGCAAATCATTCACTGATGATATTAAGTGACAGATATACAGTCTCTGGTCAAAGCAAATGTAGAATCAAGCAAGATAGATGGGTAAGCAAGAAGCAGTAGGTAAAGTAGAAAGGCACAACAGGAAGAAGGAAAATGCAGAGAAAATCCATGAGGGCAGCCACAAATTCACAGGTTAAAGTAAGGCAGCAGAACATTTAGCCTGGAGTCTGTAGTGCTGCTGCCAAAAGGCCCCCTATGCTGCCTGCTCCTAGAGCTCCCTCACTGACCTAGCCCAGGCTTCCTGGTCAGAGCTGGTCTACCCCAGCCTCCCTCCTGTTCCCTGGGGATCTGTGACACCCATGAAGCCCTGAAAAGAGGTTTGCAATGGCAGACTCAATCACTGAGTAAATGAATTAGGAAAATATCAATATTCATAAATGTGGTTTCTGGTCTGGTCCAGACATAAAATGGTCCATATGAGGCAAGCTAGATGATACTACTGCCAAAATTTAGTAAGGAAAAGGGGAACTTATCTTATTTTAATATTTGTGTTAGAGATATGCTATTAATACTAGCACAAGGAATTCTAAAGATGTTAATGTTTTAACATCCATATATGGTAAGATGTTTGCTTGAAATTATGATGATAACAATGAAAATACATATATATAACAGATAACATTTGTTTATTGTTATTATATATCAATGATACTAGAGATTATACTTGAGACAGAGTCAGTATACAGTAGTTGTTACTAACCTGATTGAGTACTTACCTGAAGGTCTGGTGGTGTTTCTGGATTTTTAGTTAATTCTTTAAGATCATTAACTTTGCAATGAAGTTCTTCCAGTCTCAATGCTTTGTTTTTTACTTCAGACTGCCAAAATAAAAGAAAGAGAAAAAGCATAACTAGTCCAAACATTGTCATATTACATTTGGCACTTAATAATTTCAAGAGTTAACCCAACTTTAAGCCAGGCTTTAAAAAAAAAAAAAATCTCTGATTTTCTGAGGACTCATTATTTACGCATGTGGAAAAATGTCATCATCAACTTTTACTTTGAATGTTAGGGAGTATGCAGAACTTTCTTCCCATCCTCTTTTATTGGAAAAAAAAATCTCCTGGAAAAAATTAAACACTAACTAAAAAGTCTTGAGTTAGTGGGAATTTACAGTAACTGTCATCTACTCATTAGCATTAATAGCACTGGCTCCCAAGGCAGAATTAAGTTTTGAGGAAGTATTTCAAAGCAAATATATGTCAAGAGTGCCTCACTATATGTAGACTATATGTAATACATCAGAAATGTTTCAAATAAAAACATAAAATACTTGTATTTTAAATAAATACCTTTTTATTTTTTTGCTTTCCGATTTTTTATTATTTTGCACCAACACTTTGGTGTTTAGTGTTGCACCAACACTAACACAAAACAAAGAAAAAATAGGCAAAGAATCATTACTAAACAAATTAGATGCTTATAAATTGCATGGTTTTTTGGGGGCCACAAAGGAACATTTGATAGATATCCTTCTCATCTTAAATACAGCATTTTGGTGCTTTGTGGACACTAACAAACCTCCTGATGCCTTCAATCCAGAAAGTAATTTACTTACCCAGTGAGCCATGATGAACTAACTGTCAGGCCCACTGGCTTTCTCCAGGAGCAGGCTGAGCAATTAAAGATTACACCTTCACCCTTATACACTTTACTTTTGAATTGCAACAGCAGTGCATAATAAGGCACAGGGCTCAATCTGGGCTGCTAACTTTATCAGTTGCTGTACCACAAAGATAGTCGGTAACATTAAAAAACCCACCTTTGTGAGTGACTGAACCTGCATATGAATGTGGGACTGATGCCCTTTGGTTTCCTGGATCCCAGAGGCCAGTAGTGGAAGGTCCCGCATGCTGATTAAACAATCAGCTCTACCCTGACTTGTAGTATTTACCACCATTTTGCATTATACCACAATGTCACTGCACACAGTTTGGAAGCACTGCACTACAGCACAGCATCCTATATTTCACCATGCAGATTTAACAGATACCAACAACTCAAGACCCTAGATAATAGTTGTATGTAGAGCTTAAATTAAAAGTGATAAGTTTTAAGTATTTATTAGCTTAATTTTTAATATAATTTGATTGTAAACTAATTTATAATTTAATTTTCAATAATGGTTGTGGTTAACACTGGTTTGCAAACTTCTTTAAAATTTACCAATTGACTTTTGAAAGCTAACCCTATTCCAGGGCACACCACTATTTTGAGCTGGAATGTTAACAACATCAAAGATAACTTAAGAAACTGCAGTATCGGTGTCCTGATCGCATTTTCAGTCTGGCTAATTTCCTTTACCTCTGTTTTCCCTTAGAAATAGGCGTTTGATTTAAAAATCACCAGAAAGTTCTTTGTGTCAAAGCTAGACAACACAAGTATACAGTTGATTCACCTACATTTTTTCCGACCGCAGCCATTCATTACCTACATGTTGTGTTCCATTTGTGGGCTGGGCACAGTACCCAGCACCCAGACATGCTTGGTGAATAGTCTCTGCCCTCATAGAGAGTAGTGTTTATAGGCTTTATGAAACTAGTCTTCTCTTATCACCATTTCCTCTTACCTTACTTCATTTTTCATCCTAGCCTAAACTAGGACTGCACATTTTACATACATAGTGTAATGTGAATAAAGTAGATGCCACAAGGGTAGGGGCTTTGTCTGTTTTACTGTTTATTCTCAGTGTCTAAAATAGTGCCTGACATATTTTAGGTGCTTATTAAGAATCTGATGAGTGAATAAACAAGTGAATGCAATAAATGAAAATAAAAAGTTTAAAATAAACTGGTGACTAGAACTTTAAAAGGCCACTTTCTGAGGAAGCCTGTCATACTCCAATCTCCAGTTTTCTCCCATTTCTGAAGAGGAAGTGGGAGAACCCAGTACCTAAGATAAGTGTTCAGCATATGGTAAATACTCAATAGACATCTTGTTTGAATGAAAGAAAAATCACCTGTAAATATTACTAAATTATAAAAACCTTCAATTTGGTTTTCCAATAGGAAGGTGCCATAGTCTCAGATGAATGGAAAATGGAAAAATACAGATTTTATGGGCTTTTACTTTTTTCACTAATATCTTAAGTACAGAGTCCCAACTAAGAAGTGATAAAAATAGGGAGAAAATCCTTATCCATTGCCCATTCAGCTTTCAGGTAAATAACAAAAGATAGTTAAAACTTCTGTAATGTTCATATGTGTCTCTGAAAGAAAGAACAAACTGTACAAGAAGGACACAACTTTCCTGTATTCTGGTCAATGAGCTCACAAGCTCACCAAGGTAAATGTAGTCAATTTACCTCAAATTCTTTAAGGAATTCTTCTGCTCTGAGGCTGTTATTCAGGTTGCTGATGCTTTCCGCCAGCCGCGGAACAGAACTGTTGCACCATCCATCGATCTCATCTTTACTTGAAAGTACATCAGCCCAAATGGTCAGGCTTACCCTCAGCCTATCCATGTTTTCCTCAATTTTCTCTGATATCTGGGATAGAAAACAGAAGCCATAGCATCATCAATCCAAAGTATAAAGATGCTCCTTATCCCACCAAAGTACTAATAATGTCAATGCTGCCTTAATCAAAAAATTATATTCTGACTGAAAAACAAAGTTTTACAAATATTATTGCAAGGGAATCAGTGCACTTGACTCAAACAAATGCTAACAATTACATAATTTGTTTTTGTCATTTAGAGAGTTGACCGAACTTCTGAGACATTTGATTTTCATTTGTAAATTGGGAAACAAAGAATAGGTCTATTGGAGTCAACTTCTACAGGATAGAGGTCCATCTAAGGAAGTATTGTGTTTATCTTTGAAAGTAACATAATAAGCACTTTTATTTGTAATGCTGAAATATAAAAATGGACATTAATTAGACTTGAATATATTTATCGAGTAAATAAATACGACAGCAACCAACTTTATATGTTTAAACTAAAGAATTATTGCTTAATACTCTTCCTATAGTAAGAATGTTCTAAAAATGGGGGCAGGTAAGGTTTTCTGCAGTCCCCAAATTATTTGATTACATTACATAATTATCAATGTCTAACTTTAGTAATTCAGCTTAAGTAATTTAATCTACAGTAATGCACTTTAGGTTAATAGAAGGACAACAGAATCACTGGATTTTTGAGCTGGAAGCTACATAAAATATGTATGAGTTGAGATGGAGAGTTCTAGAGAGATCAAGTGACTTGTTCTATTGTCACAAAACTAGTAAATGACAGAGCAAGAACTAAAACCCAAGGATATAAACTACAAGTCTGATGCTTTTCAATGCAAAATTATAGTTTGTTATTCTAAATTATGATACATTATAGTTTAATATTCTGTAGGATATTTATAAATTATCCTTCAGTATTTATCCATAATCCCAGAGTTTTGAGAAAAAAATTAAAGTTATAAATTTGTTTTAATTAAAGCTACCAAGTGCAATTCTAGAAGATCTGCCACTGTTTTTTTTTAAGAGTAGGGGGAGGGGCAGAAGGAGAGGGAGAGAGAGATTATTTTTTTTTTTTTTTTTAATTTTTTATTTATTTATGATAGTCACAGAGAGAGAGAGAGAGGCAGAGACACAGGCAGAGGGAGAAGCAGGCTCCATGCACCGGGAGCCCGACATGGGATTCGATCCCGGGTCTCCAGGATTGCGCCCTAGGCCAAAGGCAGGCGCCAAACCGCTGCGCCACCCAGGGATCCCGAGAGAGAGATTCTTAAGCAGGCTCCATGCTCAGCATGGAAATCAACTTTGGGCTCGATCTCACAAACTGAGGTCATGACTTGGGCAGAAATCGAGTTGAACACTTAGCTGATTGAACCATCCAAGTACCCTCAAAAAATCTGCCACTAAGTTTTAACAAAATAAAGCAAATAATTTTTTTTTTTACTAATTCTAAACTATAGGTGAATACTGTTTTTCTTCAAAATATCATTTTGCATGTAGCATTAAAAGTTAAAAATGTAATTCCATCCCTGAATAATCCTTTGCCCAAAATTATGATTGACAAATGTGAGTATTTGAATGGTTTGTACAACCTAGGGGATTATCTTACATCCAGCCATCTGTCCACAGTGCTGTCCATGTCTGTTTTCACCAAGATGAAATCACTACTGTGGATTTTTTTCAGCTCAAATAACAACTGTTTTCCTTTACTGGTAAAGTTATCCAATTCTTTCTGTTTATTACACATTTCATTCTTGGCAGTTTCATGCTGTGGACATAAATGTTTCCTTAATTAATAAAATAATCAGTGATAAGTCAGGCATTCAAAACCATTTGACTCTGAGAAATTTAATTCACGGTTGACTTTATGCAGAGTTGGTCAGCAGAATTTTCTACATCTATATGCACTGACAAGAGTTGTACAGAGAATCCATTGTATGTGAAAATCAGATCTACTAAGTAGTCTACTACAATAAAATAGTTTTGCTTATTACCTTGGACAAAGCCCATTTAAGATCCTCCTGGTCTTTTATAGTAGTTCTAGTTGCAATCACATTGCTGGCATTTTCTAGGACTTTAGATACAGCTGACTTCAAGTTCTGATATTCCCTTATTAGGTCAATAAGTCCACAGCATTGACCCTGGCTATAGTAATTAAAGAAAAGGTATCATTTATTATCATGTATGAAAGTAAACGGTTCCTTATGATTGGACCTGATATGTCACTACATAAATATATTCATAGATGGATGCTGGAATCAAGAAGAAACCATATTTCTACCTAGAAGTCAAGAGTTCTGGTCAAACCAACTTAACTCTAATGTCCAAATTGTTCTCCATGAGTAAAGAATGCAGTCATTAAAGTAAAATCTGTGACCTCAATGACAAGAAAAAAAATATGTGTTCTTGACAACTAAAACTTATGTAGATGCCAACAAATTTTTGTTTTTCAATTTTTTTCATTACTTTATTACATCATAATGGTGTGTATTAAGGGAAGGCAAAACAAAAACAAAAACAAAAACAAACCCCAAACCAAAATAGATGGTTTTTGTTTATAAGTGTAAAATGCCTCTGAGCAAGCAATTGTACACGTAGTAATTTTTTCAGAATAAAAGATGTGCCCTAAGATTTAAGTAAAATTATATTCTTTATACTAATATTTATAACAAGAGAAAAAAATAGAAGTAACCCAAATGTTAAAAATACACTAATAATTGAATAAATTCTGATACCTTCTTATAATTGAATACTACTGTACAATCTCTAACAAAGCACAATTTAGGAGAATGTTCAATAACATGGAATAAAATCTTATAAGATGGTTAAATTTTTAAAAGCTTACATTAATAATCTACAGTGTGCAATAAAAACTTATGTACACACAAAAAATTGAATGTGAATGTTTATAGATGGTTTTTTATAATCATCCAAACTGGAAAGAACTCAAATATTCATCAACTGGTGAATGAATAAACTGTGGTATGCCTATTAAATGGAATATTATCTGACTATAAGAAGAATGGACTTTATTAATACACATAGCAATGCACATTGTGCTGAGTAAAAGAATTTATTTACCCAAGTACAGTAAAAACTTATGCACACAAAAAAATTGAATGTGAATGTTTATATATGCTTTATTTTTAATCATCCAAACTGGAAAGAATCCATTTGTATGTGATTCTGAAAAGACAATACTACAGAGACAGAAAATTGATCAAGGTTGCCAGGGACTGGGAGTGGGGGAGAGACTGACTACAATGAGATAAAGGGGATTTTTTTTTTTCAGGTGGTGGAATGATCATATGAGATTATAGTTATAATAGTTACTCATATAGTGTGTGTGTAGTCATAAACTGCATGTGTGTTAAACTCATACAGTTTAAGAGCATATACTAACGAGGATGAATTTTACCATTTGTAAACGTATCTTAATTACAAACAAGTACAACAAAACAAAAAAAGAAAATCGAAGGTTAAGATTCTCATGGTAGCACTTTATAATTTTTGACAGCTTCTGTTTTCAAGCACTGAATTACACCTATCATTGTCATCTCAACTTCTTCAACAAAATTCTGTAGGACTAAATTTCTAATGTACTAAAGGGACACAGAATACCTAAGATGGCAAAAGATATTCAATTCTTGATCACACTGATGCAAATCAACAGACAACAGCCCAATGACACAAAAAAGAAAGTTGAAAAAAAAAAAAAAGAGAGGTTTTTTACTTACTTTTCATGAATGAGTTTTTTTGTATCATCCCAGGTGACCTCCAAGCGGTTTACCTCTCTATCGACTTCAGATGCAAAGGCTACGTCTTTCTGAGCAATTTGTTTAGCTTTGTCTTTCAACCAACATAGCTCATGCTCATGAGAATTCAATTCATCTTCTAACTGATTAAAGACTCTCAGTCTGTGAATTAAAATGTTATTTTATTATTAATTTACTAAAGGTAAGGACTAATATTTCTTCTCCATTAAAGCATACCTATAGATATCTAGAAAAACTCTTAACACAGAAATTAAGTTAATATATATCAATTGTGAAAGACACCTTTAAAATGAACTTTGCAGAACTCAGACTATACCTTGGGGAACATTTAAAGTCATTTTCACTATTGATCTTCAACTTTCTATGAAGTTTGTATTCTTTTTCTATTTTGCTTTCATGATATATGACTTTTAAGACTGGGGCTGAGCTTGTAGACAAATCAGATGAGCACTTATTACAAGACTTTTGGTAAAAAAAAATCCTTCTGTGTCCTGAGGTCCAACTCATGTAAAATAATAATATTTCAGGGTACAGTTGTTTCATTTAAAGTAATAGCTTTAGGGCAGCCCTGGTGGCGCAGCGGTTTAGTGCCGCCTGAAGCCCAGGGTGTGATCCTGGAGATCCAGGATCGAGTCCCACATCAGGCTCCCTGCATGTAGCCTGCTTCTCCCTCTGCCTATGTCTCTGCCTCTTCTCTCTCTCTGAATAAATAAATAAATAAATAAATAAATAAATAAATAAATAAATCTGAAAAAAACTTAAAATAATAGCTTTATTTTTGGTCCTTAATATATTAATATTGGAATACTTGTAAAAGGTGGTCATATAGAGGCAGCCATGGACTCATACATTCTTGCATTTTAGTATATAGTGCTATAGAGTTATAAAGTGAGTGTACATGCATGATTCCATTTCATTAAAAAAAAAGGTGGTTAAGAGGATGGACTATCATTACCTACATCTTCCAAGAAGACAGGCAATTTGCCCAAGATCGCACAGTGAAGCATAAGTATGGGGGGAGTTTAATAACTATATCAACTGAGGGCAACATTTTCCAAAACCTCTGTGTGATGTTGGAGGTTTAGTGTTAGAGATATCGATATGGCTCTTGAACCCGACCTGGGCCTTCTTCTCTAGCAATTTTAGGATTTCTTGTCTGCTTGGCCTAAGCAGACCAGAGAGGGCTATGCCATTCTGCAACACCAATCCTAGTGCCGACTTCCTGGGTAAGCTGTTTGCTCCTTTGCCATGTTGGCTTCTCTTTTTTGTCTTTACTCCAGAGGCTGTTTTTCCTTCTCAGATCTTACTCTTTTTTGTAAGTTTACTGTTAAACTAGTCAACTTCACACTCATCATGCATATAACCTTAAGAGCCATTATTATCTAACTGTAAGCCTTTGCTAAATGCTTGATTCAATTAAAAGGAAGCAAATCAAAATGGTCTTGGCATGGTCAACACAATCCTTATCAATTATGGACACTTTGGTATGAGTGCATTTCAGCTGTGTATTTGCCCCTGAAAAAAATGGAAGACAAATGACCCTGAGAACATAAATGGGGAGAAAGTTCTATGAAGGAGGAAAAATAAGACTGAGAAGAAGGTTATAGTATTAGAGGAAAAAAATTACTTCCAAAATTACTGCAGGAAAATACCACTGCCCCCTTAGGTTCTCTATTAAACTCACCTGACAAAACCAAAATTTAAGCAGTTTAAATTCGCTTGTCTGCCTTTTCCACATCTCTAAGCAGTTACAGGTAGTTGCTGAAAACTACTCTGCCAAGCTGATTGGTTTCACTTTAAGTGAAGGAATAGAGAACTCAAATGGCAGCTTTATCATCTTAACAAGCTCCAGAGATACCATTTCCATTTCCTCTCTTATAAAAGAACCATTTATACCATTTTCTCTCTGCCAATATCCTGTTACTCTCATCTAATGAGCTTATTCAGTCTTTCTGAGGGGCTGGCAGCCACCGGGAAGAACTCTCCCATATTTTCACCACCAGGACTAAAAAGCTACTTGGATCACTCCCTCTCTCTTCTGCTTTCATTCTTACTACAGAAGATGGGGACCTTCTCCTAAAAGCTAACCGTTGCTTAAAAATAGATAATATGCTCTACAGCTTGTTATAAACAAGATCTTAGGCTTATATAGACAGAGCCCTTAGGAAAATCTTTAAGGAAACCAAAGAAATTTTAGTACTTCGCAGGAGGCAAATTAGTCACTAATTTTATCCTCAAAATATTAAAGGAAGTTGCTGTGACACTGTTCAAATGTTGCATAAAGGTTAATTCTAGAACAAATTAAAAAAATAAATAGAACTGGCTCCAGCCATTTCTTTCTACCTCTGCTGAAGAGCTTGGCGGGTAAGCTCCTTCAGCCTCTCTTTGTCTGTCCTTTCTTCAATGTCCTCAATGCTTTTCAGCAACTCCTCCTTCTGGTCTTGGAATGCTTTCTTCAGTACTGCCAGGGCATCTGCTTCGCTCTGCTTTATTCCCAGAAGGTTCTGAATTCTCTCTAATTCAGAACAGAGGTGATCAGCTGTAGTTCTGCAGGAAGTCCTTTGCTCTGAGCTTCCACTTTTAAGATGGTATTGAGCTTTAGCAAGAACGCTGTCGAGGCTGATGGCCACAGATTCTAATGATTTAGCATCTTGAATTGCATGATTTAAGTCCTTCTCTAATAAATCAGTCTGTTTCCTATTCATACTGTTGGTTGCTTCCACTGTGTGTCTCAGCCGGTGGAGAACCCCCGACAGCGAGACATGGCTCTGTAGGAATTCAGCCAACTGGGCCAGGGCAAGCTGCCGCCTTTCCACCACCTGGCTGGCCTCCTCGAACAGCTGGAAGCAGTCCTCTGCCTTGCCCTGGAGGAGGGGGAGGCTCTCAGCTCGAACCAGAGCACCCAGCTTCACCAAGTGATCCTGCAGACTCTGCAATTCTCCCTTTTTACTCTCTACTTCTGCTGCGTGGTCCTGGAAGGGAAGAGTGAGTTACTGAGTCCTCAGATACACTGTGGCTAATAACACAGACATATTCACTATTTGTGATGTCAAGATAGTTTTCAATGCAGTGGATGGTATAGGATTTAAAGGTCATCTATGGTAAACCTTTTAGAAATGTTCCTAAAATTTCCTGTTTTCTCATCTGTATGTTTCACATAAAACACAACCATGATTTGGAACTAATTCATTGCATGGAAAAGAATGTCTTCATAAATAGAAATTGTAAAAGGAAATTTTATATAAATATAAATATATATATGCATAATTTAGAAGATTTAAAATATATATGTATACATGTATAATATATATGTGTGTATATATATAGTAGAATTATACATGCAAGTGTAGTACATGTAGTATATATATTAGTATATATAGAAAGTATACTAGAACTATACATGCAAGTGTATAATTCCAGTATATATACCATGCAATATATGTAAAAACTATATTATAGTATATATAATAATGGCATATATATATATATATATATATATATATATATATATAGTCAAAAAGCAAATCACAGGCCCAAAATGGAGTCACTTAGGGTAGGTCATGTCACCAAACTGGTGTTTCATACCTAACCTAATTGCAGTTTCAGACTCCTCCGGAAATAGAGTGTTAACTTGTCAGGAATTTTTTGGTCAGTACCCATGAGGTAATCTGTAACATTGGTTATCTTCTCCCCCATGACTCCCCAACCCAAGGAAGATGAGGTAATCTACAGGATAAGACCCCCTGCTCTTACTCATAAGGGAAAGGGACCTTGCCTGAAAGGATCCTTTCTTTCTTTTCCTAATAACTTCCTTGCCCCACTCTTCTTCCGATGAAAACCTTCCATTTTATACAACTCCTCTGAGCTCTTTTCTATTTGATTATTCACAAATCGCTTAGTAAAGGCAACTAGATCTTCAAACTTAGTTAAATTTTTGTTTTTTTAAGAATACTATATATAAAATAACAATACCATATATTATATATAACTAAATATATAAGGTATTGAAGTTTGAAAGATTTTAAATATATATACAATAAAGTTAATTCTAACAGAGCTTATAGGAAAGGAGTGTAGGAATAGATGGGTATTAGCTTCTCTTCAGAGGCAGTGGGTGAAACAGACAAAAGCACAAGTTTTAGCAGCCTCCCTTAAAGAAACAAAGGGGAACTCATTGAGAGTGTTGTATAGAAAATTTGACTTGCTCACAATAAATCATGTTTGAAATCTCTAAGAGCATTGCTAACAAGCTCAGCATAGTACCCATTAAAGAGAAATTAACACCTATCTTAATCTTGACCACAATGGCCTTAATATCTGTCTCTGCTTGACTATTAAACTTTAGAAAGCTTCTTGAGCATTTACTTCAAAAAATTTACAAACGAATTCTCTGCCCTTTTTTAGATATAAATATTTTTAAAAGCTTCTTTTTTTTCTTTTTAAAGATTTTATTTATATATTCATGAGAGACACGGCGCTGGGCGGGGGGGGGGGGGCGGGGGCAGAGACACAGGCCTAGGGAGAAGCAGGCTCCATGCAGGGAGCCCAAAATGGGACTGGATTCCGGGTCTCCAGGGCCATGCCCTGGGCTGAAGGTGGTGCTAAACCACTGAGCCACCCGGGCTGCCCCTTTTTAAAAGCTTCTGTATAGTTACAACACAAGAATATGTTTCTCAAGGACACGTGAGTTATCCTTTTGAAACCAACACGCTGAGTTAACAAATGCTTGATTTTACCCTAAGAAAACTGGTTGACCTGACTGATTGATGAGCTTGGTTGGGCAAGTTGAATGAGCATGATAAGCTAAGACTAGAGCAACCTGGGAAGAATCCTTGCGGTTGCATAGAAGGGATCAAAAATGAGTAACTCCTGTGACAACACACCCCATGTGTAAGCAAATCGTGCTTACACTGCCACTTAATGAACAGGTGACCCATGACAAGACACAATTTCTGAATGTCCATGGTCAAAAAGAAGGACACCTCCCTTTTTTTCTCTATCTAATCAGCATATTCGATTCAACCTGCATAGCCATGACATCCTCACTCCTTATCCTTAAATGCACCCAACCCCAACCCTTTGGAGAGACATATCTGAAATAGTCTCTTATCTCCTTTCTTTGTAAGAAATCCTAACCCTTTGCAAAAGACCAGTGTTATGGTATTCGGTTTTCCATTGCAAGAGGGCAAATGAACTCTTTCCAGTTTGGTAACACGTTTGAAATATAATCCTGAAGGAAGATAGTGCTCCCATCTCCCTTGTTTCTTTTAGAGGATAGGAGCCTAATTTCAATGGGCATCTTGCTCCAAGTTGTAAAACTACTTGAGGTCGTAAAGATATAAGAAAATACTATTCTTTTCCATAAAACCAATTAGCAAATTCAGCACAGAGTGAACACTCCATAAATATTAAATGTTTTATCATTAAATATTGTTATAAGTTTATTGTGTAGCTTATCTCCAACCACTCCAATGCTTAATCAATATCTGATTTTTTAAATGTTTTTTTATGCCAGGATAGATATTACACATAATTTATAATTAAAGAAAATAAATCATGAATTTTAAATAATTTTCAAGCTAAACAGTAATTCAGTAAACCTGTAAAGCACTGGAATTCGGTATTCATTTTCAGCATTGGAGCAAAACAAATCAGAAAGCTTAAAAATGAACATTCTCCTCACTTTGCCCTAAGAAATCATTTGCTCCATTTTGAAGAAATAGTGTCTATATTCAGTTGCCTATTTTATCTGAAGTGGCTTTATCTGCTTAATTTATCTGCATAACACATTGCCAGGACCCATATGTTCAATTATTAAAACATTTGCATATGAATGCAAGGGTAAACTGGTCCCCATAGTTGGGTTTTTTTTAAAATGTTTTTCTTTGTAATTCAAGAGCTCTGTTTGATGAATAAATTCTCTGATCTTAAAAGTACGTGCTTTACCTTGTGCCGAGTAAATGCTGCTTGATGGTCTGTTATGCTTATCTCCGAAGTAGATTGTAATTCACTAAGAAACAGCTTAATCCAGACAGAAAGGGAAAGCAACAGTTCATCAAACTGCTGGTGTTCAGCGACCACAGACTGAAGAAAAGCAATCCTATGGAGAGAAAGGTGTTAAAGTTAAAATGTCTCACAAATGAACAAAGAAAGTTGGGGATCCCTGGGTGGCGCAGCGGTTTGGCGCCTGCCTTTGGCCCAGGGCGTGATCCTGGAGACCCGGGACCAAATCCCACGTCGGGCTCCCGGTGCATGGAGCCTGCTTCTCCCTCTGCCTGTGTCTCTGCCTCTCTCTCTCTCTCTCTCTCTCTCTGTGTGACTATCATAAATAAATAAAAAAAATTAAAAAAAGAAAGTTAATGAGACATTTTTACAATAAGCCTAATCGAGTGCAAAAGTGACATTGTCGTACATGGACAAACCAAAATTTTTTATGTTTTCCACTTATCAAATGCTTTCGACTTCTCAAGCTCTCAGTTTTCCACATCTCACTAACATCACCACCGTCCCTGAGGTGGGCCTACAAGCCATTCTTCATGCCTCCAGTTCTTTTTTTTTTTATTTAAGATTTATTTATTTATTCATGAGAGACACACACACACACACACAGAGAGGCAGAGACACAGGCAGAGGGAGAAGCAGGCTCCATGAGGGGAGCCCGATGTAGGACTTGATCCCAGATCCTGGGATCATGCTCTGAGCCGAAGGCAGACGCCCAACCACTAAGACACTCAGGTGTCCCCATGCCTCCAGTTCTTGACCACCACGTCTAATCTGTGCATACCATGCACCCCAACACACACAACACAGTGTGTCAGCACCCCCACTACAGATATTTATTCTATGCTCTCCTCTCCATTTCCACAAGCCTCCGGGGTCTAAATTGCTTCTTCTCTTGCCTGGCCTCCTCAATGACATCCTTCCTACTACCACTGTCTCTACAATTCACTCTCTAGGTAAGAGCCAGGAATAATTTTAATGTAATCAGAACATTGTGAAGCTTAAACATGGAGGTAAATTTCCTTATTCCACAAAAGCAGGCAAACTCCACAAGTCCTTACTGCAATCTGTGAGGGACCCCACATAATCAACTTGTCTTATCTCATCTGATACAGTGCTACTCCACACTACCATCGCCTCTGTTGAGAAATACCATGGGAAGCAAAATTTTAATTACCATTTTTCTCCTGTACACAAATAGCTTTGGCAAAAATAATACAAACATGAGCAACCTTACCCTCTTCAATATTTGTCAATCACTTTGATCATCTGCCCAAATGGTAAGACAAAAATTTTAGACTGAGGTTCATCAGAAATGCTAATTTTTGAACACTTTGAGGTTTTTCTTCTTTGTTTTATATTTTAATTCCAGTATAGTTAACATACAGTGTTATGTTAGTTTCAGGTGTACAAAATAGTGATTCAACAACTCTCACATTATCCAGTGCTCATCACAAGAAGTATACTCTCAATCCTTTTCACTTATTTCACCCCTCTCCTCCCACCTTCCCTCTAGTCACCATCAGTGTGTTCTCAAGAGTCTGTTTTTTGGTTTGTCTCTTTTTTTCTTTGCTCATTTATTTTGCTTCTTAAATTTCATATATGAGTGAAATACTGAAATCATATGATATTTGTCTTTCTCTTATATTCTCTAGATTCATTCATGTTGTTGCAAATGGCAAGGTTTCATTCTTTTTATGGCTGAGTAATATTCCATTGTATATATGTAATCCATTTCTTCTTCATCTGTTCATCTATTGATGGACATTGGGCTGCCTCCATAATTTGGCTACCATAAATAATGCTGCAATAAACATAGGGGTGCATAGATCTTTTCAAATTAGTGTTTTTGTATTCTTTGTGTAATTACTCAATTGTGCAATTACTAGATCATACAATTCCATTTAAATTTTTCTTTTTGAGGAACCTGCATACTGTTTTCCACAGTGGCTGCACCAGTTTGCATCCTCACTGACAGTACACAAGGGTTCCTTTTTCTCCACATCCTGGCCAACACTTGTTTCTTGTGTTTTTGATTTTAGCCATTCTGACAGGTGTGAGAGGATATCTCATTGTGGTTTTGATTTGCATTTCCCTGATGATGCATGAGGTTGAGCATCTTTTTATGTATCTATTGACCATCCATATGTATTCTTTGGAGAAATGTCTGTTCATATCATCTGCTCATTTTTAAGTTGGATTATTTGTTTTTTGGGTGCTGGGTTGTATAAGTTCTTTACATATTTTGAATACTGACCCTTTTTTTAATTGAATACTATCCCTTTATTGGATATGTCATTTACAAATATCTTCTCCCATTCAGTAGGTTGTCTTTTAGTTTTGTTGGTTGTTTTCTTTGTCATAGCACTTTTATTTTTTAAATGACAAAGTACTTTCTTTCCCTTCTATACTTATCTGAATACCTTGGCTACGTAAAAGCAAATAAAAACTCTGCTTTCTTAAATTTATATGCTCACCACTTAAAAAATGAATGATATAAATATTTTTTAAATCCAACCTTTTGCTAATTATCTGTGGCAAATCTCTCCATCTTTCATCCAACTGTTCCAAATGTAGTTTCATCATTTTCACATCATCTTTGGAGGCCACAGAGAATAGTGATTCCTTCAATTGCAAAAGGTTGCTGTAGACTGAGGCCTGGGATACAACTTCATTTTGCAGTGCCTAAGAAAAGCAGAATACATTATAGATCTCAAGCTGGGATGATTGACTAGGAAGGATCATGTGACACAAGTAGTTGCTGTCCAAAGGCTTTGCATTCTTGCAAAACAGAGGTCACTGGGACTTAAAAAGAGTTTTTATTACTTGATTTAGAATGGATCTGCTTCACCTTTAATGAAACATTTAAAATACTACTGAAACCTGAATTAGTTTTCAAGAATCTGAGTTCTATTAATTTAGGCAACTTTAGAAGCTGTAGAATTTCTTTCAAGATGAAGAAACTGTGTGGGTAAAGAGAACCAAGAAAAGCTATTGCTAAAGAGAAATAATGCATATCTAATAATAATAGAGATGCAACTCTGGGTACCAGAAATGTGGTGTCCTTCTTCATTTAAAGACTATATTAGGCAAAACTGGGGAACTTAAGGGCTCTTCATTTGTTTTCATGCAACAGAATGACTTATTTTTAATCAGGCAATGAACCTGTAAGGTGCTGTGAGTGGCACATAAAAACATAAAAGTTGTGATTCCTATCTAATAAGAGATAAAAGAAGCACATACAGATACCTAACAACATAACATGATATTAAATGGGATGGTAGTGTAGCATGGCGCATAGCAGATGCTTGTCAGGATGCTTTTTCCCCCTTCTTAATGAGGCTGTCTGTGTGATACAAACAAACCTGCTAAAGGTAGTTACATAGCCTGTGGATAGCAGGAAAGACCACAAGGCAGAACCAGGATCTAAGCCAAGCAGAAAAAAACACACAAAGCCAGAAGATGGGGGATGTACAAAGAATGTACAGTGAGTGGGAGGCAGCTTGGCGGACACTGTGCCTGGATATGGGAGTCGCAGAGGCCTTCAGCCTCCTCTTGGTCCCCTAACCTGTATAGCACTTACTTTCTGTGTAGAGATGTATAGGAATAGTTTTATATGGCCAGATATCTTTGTGTCATTTTTAAGAAAAGGAGCTGGGACTTCCCCTCTTAGAACACTTCACAGTGTATTTATAAAAAGATAAGATCTTTTTTTCCTCAGTGTGGAATGAGGATTGCTCTTTATCCTCAGGACAGGAAACAGCCACTGGGGGTTTCTGAGGAGCAACTTTTCGGGAGATTAATGCAGAATGTCAGTGTACAATTAACTAGAAAGTCAGGAGAGAGAACCAAGAGTGTGAAAAACCCTTAAAGTCAAAGAAGGAGGAAATCTGAACTTGAACTTGCCTGTATTGACTGAAGTTCACTCTCCACTTTGACTCTGTCTGAAGAAATGTCCATTTCTGGGGAACTGGTTATTGCTTCACACCGCTCTAACCAGGTTAAAAAGGTTGATAATTCTTTCTCCAACCTAGAGAAAGCAGAGATGAGAGACAAACTTATTCAAAATAATCATGGCAGAAAACGAAACCTTTCCAAAGTTGGAGGTCCAACACAAACCATTATGAATAACACAATGTTGATTATCTTATTTCTAGATGTGAAGGTAAAAATACCATTCTCTTCACATTCATATATATATTTGGACCCATGTTTACATCTGTGTAATATGAAGGATACACATACATCTTCTCCACTTTCAGGGGTCTTCAGCTTCTAAAAAGACCAACAAGATCTTCCCATATTAGACACATAAGTTGTGTTTTATACCTGGGACGATTATTTCCCAACAGCTGGTCCAGAATTTCCTACTTAAGAGTGGTGGCTGAAATCCATGCTGCCAACTCAGGAAGGAAGGCTGCTCACCTCTGCCAGTGGGCCAGCAGTTTCTCTAGTGCAGTCTGCTTCTCCTTGGCCTGACTCTGCATCTCCTGGTACCTCTGCTGCAGGGCAGCTGCCTCCTGAACACAGGAACCTCTGTTAGCGACCTTCTGGGCGCTGGCTGAGGTGGTGGCCACTGTACTGCTCAGTGCCTCCAGAGCCTGGCAGAGGTCCTGACAAGAGGCAAAAGGAATACAAAGAAAGCAAAGCATCAAGAAATGAGGCCTATGTTGTTCTTTGAGATCCATTTTCACTAAAAATTTTCCCTCAGTCCATGGTTTTCAGCAAGACATAGTTAAAGTGACTTCTGAATGCTGAAGTCAAAAATGAAAATGGAAAGGCTCTTCCCCAAATAAGAATTTATTGCTGTAATCTGAATAATTTCAACTTTCCCTTAATGATTCAATTTGTGAAATTATTCATTTTATGCCAAATGTATATTTTAAAAAACTCTATTTAATTTATAAGAGCTATATGTAACATCCCATAATCTCTATAAAAATTATAAAGGGAGTGTTATGGCTGACATAGCTATTAGGAATCATTGATAATAATAGTAATAATGGTGCCTCAGAATGTGGCAGGTACTATGTTATGTGCATGTCATATATTAACTCATTTAATTTTCATAAGAATCTTAAGAGTTATGTTCTTTTATTATCCTCATTTTAGAGATCAGATAATCAAGACAGAAAAATAATCTGCTTTAAGAAATATAAATACTAGAAAAAATAGAATATTATACTCTCTGGTACTCAATTATTAGCTTAGTTAACTATTAAAATAATTCCATGAAATTCCATTTTCCTACTTTTCATCATGTTTTGGGTATTTAAAAAAAATTATCTAAGTAGCACAAAAAATGCATTCCTTTTTTAAATAAGGATTTTATTTATTTACTTGAGACAGACAGAAAGAGAGAGAGAAAGAGAGAGAGCGCAAGGGGGAGGGGCAAACGAAGGGGGAAGAGCAGACTCCCTGCCCAGCTGGAAGCCCTGCCTGGGCTCCACCACAGGACCCTGAGATCATGACCTGAGCTGAAGGCAGCCTCTTAGCCAAATGAGCCACCCAGGTGCCCACATTCTTATTATACGTTTTCAAATGATATAAACTCCACTCTCCTTTCCAAATGTGCATTTGTTACATGGTTTTTATCACTGCAGCCCCGTCCCCTGGCAAACATGCACATACATAGGGGTAACAAGTTTGTTTTTTTTTAATTAGCACAATGGTAACGCATGCCTTTTAGTTTTCTTTGTGCCTGATTCTCTCCCTTTGCTCCTTCCCTAAATTACACCAAAGGCATCTGTTCATTGCTCTGTGAACAACCCACACTAATCACCAGTTCAGGCACCAGACCAAAAAAGCCAGTCATTGGTTAAAGGTTAATGAGGACATACTATTTGCATATCGACTGTTGTGGGTTGAAATATAAAATCTGCTCTGCATATGTATGTTTTATGCACATCTGACTTTTTGTAATGCTCCCAAGAAGTAACAATTTACTAAAGCTATTATCAGAAAAAGTTACATGTCCTAAGTATGAGAAAGAAATATTATAAATGAATACTCCTTTAATATGCATTTTTAATAAAAACTTATCTGCACACTTGTATTTCTTGTGTTATATGAAGTGAATATGTTTGATCTATATCATTCCTCAAGTAACATAAAAAAACCCTTTCAATTTTAACCATCATGAAAATATTTATTATGTTTCCTAGCAGGAATTATCATATTCCTCTTACCATATGTTCCTGGAGAACTTTGTATGTTTCTGTGGCTGACGAACATATTTTAACTGGATCAGCAAGTTTATCTTCAAATTCAGACACAGATTTCTGGATCTAAAATATTATGAAATATAAAGATAATGGAAAAATGTGCATCAAGGCGGAAAAAAGTTATTAAGGAAGCAACATGCTTATCTTTCTGGATAACTTTCAATTAAATGATAATAAATACATACTTAAAAAAATCTAAAATCAGTGTGTCCCATTATTTGAAAGGGATTGATAAGCATTAATGCCTATCTGAACATAATGTATAATAACTTTTTCTTATCCCCTCAAAAAAGGTACCACATGAATAATGAAAAACTTAGTCATCATTGACAACTTGGTAAATGATTAGTCCACTATTTATTGCATTTCATTATAAATGCAATAGAAGTGATAATTTCGGAATGCATGGACCCATTCTTACCTTTCTAAGATTCTCTTCAAACTTTTGCTGCTGAGATAAATGTCCCAGGATTGTTCCTTCCAAGCACTGTGCATGCTCTCGGAGTTCTTCCCAATACCTTCTTATTTGTGTCAACTTGGCTTTGATTCGAGCAGATTCTCCAGTGGTGACAAACTGAGCAAAAGATTGAGCTGATTCTTCTAGCTCTGTAATACTGCTGAGCTTGCTTTGTATTTCCTGAATTAAGACCTAATATTTAAAATAAGAAAAATGACAATGTAGGCTAAGCAAGCTTGTATTCCTGAAATGATACATTATCTGCAGAGAGAAACTCAGGAGAGGTCTTCTTAGCTGACATTTCAACATACTTGGACCATTAGAGAGCAGCTATGAACAAACACCATATGTTTCCTCACCTTATTTGGAGAGGAGAGATATGCAATGTCTGAAAAATACAAAATGATGGTGTTCGTGCTCACTGCACTTTATTTTTATTTTGAAAATAAAGAGAAAGAGCTAACTTTTTGCAGAGAAGTAGGGAGATGTCCTTGTATTTCATATTTTTCATTTTTGCATTTCATGTTTTACCAAACAAGAAGTATGTCTAGAGGTAAAGAAAATTCTCTGCTTATCCTAAGAGTCATAACTTTTGCCAGCTGATCTGGGAAGCAGTGTGTTCCAGTAACTCGTAGAAATGCTAATATTGACATTCATATAATTTTCCTCCAATATAGTTGAGTATTTCATATTTACCAAACTAAAAGCTTTTCTGATTCCACTCTTACCTAAAACCAGTTTTTTTTCAAGTTTATTATCTTTATGCCAGTGGTTTCCAAATTTTGACATTAGGATTACCTGGCCCCCATCCTCAGGAACTCAGGATCAGCAGGGGAGGCCAAGACTTTGCACTTCTATCAAATACCTAGGCGATGCTGCTCCTGCTATGCAGGCTGTACTCTGAACCACTGTCTTACTCATTAGCTGTAGGCTCCACAATGAAAGGCCTACATACTATCATTTCCATTTGGAGCAGGATGACACTTCATATATTAGTAACACATGAAAAGTACTGAAAGCCACTAAGGATGTGTGTGGGGGGAAGAAGGCACGTCTGTCACAAACACAGAGGCTTATTTATACATAAGAGAATGAAAATGATTTCTCTGAGAAAAAAAGCCAAACCTTCCAATCAAATACAGCCAAAAATTCAGACAAGTCTCAGTTTCAAATAATTTAAATGGAGAATTCTGTTACCCTAGGGAAAAAAATGTGTGACTTATGTCTACATGAGACAACATAGTCAGAAATAACTTCTTTCTAGATGAGACAATTCGAAATAACTTGCATCAGATTTGTGCCAGGTGCTCATCACTTACTGATTTTTATTTTTCCTATGAATCACTACAGTGGTATATCTAATAGATATTTGTTATTTGAACATGAATACAACCTTTCTTTGTTTTGCTCTTTTTCAAGATGATGTTTTTTAGAAAAATTACTCATAAATTCAACAAAAATATATTTGGTATCTCCTATGTGCCAAAATTGTTCTAGGTGCTTGTAACACCTCAGTGAAGCAATCTTAAATAAAACAAAATTTCTTAGTTTTTACAGTAATACACATTATCAACAAATTCATAAGTGCAAACTATGTAATCATATTATTGGATTCCAATCCGGAAAGGGAAGATGGAAGATGAACCCAGGGTATGTTCTTATCATTTGGAAATTATCAGTTAAGAATAAAAAATCAGTCAATTTGGAATAGCATGGCCTTATAGATAAAAACCTTTATGACAATGCAAATGCTTCAGTAATTTTAATCCTAAGCTTGTTTAAAGTGAAACATTATGACAGGTGTTACCTTATTTCTAATATTTCCTATAATATGGTCTCTGTATGGAAAGAGAACATGAACCTACTAGCCTAAATTTCACAGTACTAGTGTATTCCACACCATCTTTGCTTATTTCTAGCAAATACTTCATTCTTATTATTCATATTCATTTAATACATCTTTAGATAGCTTTCAAATGCCATATTGGAATGTTAAGATGTATTTCTAGTCTAAATGGTATTGAAATATACAATTAAATGTTTATATATTTAAAAATAAAATGTGTAATCATTTTGTTTCCCAAAGAGTAAAGAGGCAACGACAATTGATCATTGATATACTGCAGAAGCCCTGGAATTGAATTAAGGTTTAAATAATAATAAATTGAATTATAGCAAGAATAAGCACATTAAAAAGTGTATGCCAAAAATTTTTGAAAGCATATTTTTGATAAAAGTATTTAAATGTACTATTCTTTGTTTACTTAGAATTAGTGAAATGATCAAATAACTACTTTCAAATACAGTTTTAGAGATTGAACATATTTTATGTATATTCCTTAGCAGGTTGACATCTATTTTCCCTAGTATACCACACAAAACATAAGCAGACTCCGTATACCAGACTCTATGTATCCTTGATTGCAAAAGATGTGTGATAAACCAGGATAATCTACGCAGCAATGTAATCGTAGCTAAGGGACATGGTACCCCTCCACTGTGCACATGGTAATGACTTGTTCTGATCCATAATGTGAAATACATTGGTATTTATTTTACTATTTTTAATTGAATGAAATGGCAGAGGGTTTTCCCATTTTTTTAAAAAATGAGATTAGATAGAAAAAGTGGCTGCATTTTGCAAGTGTGTTGTGTAAAAATTGTATAAAAGAAAGAATTCATTACTTTCAGTCCATTTTTTCTTAAATGATTTGAATGAAGTGAACAATGACTATCTATGCACAAGGTCATTTTAGAGCTGGGAGAACTAAAGTATCGGAGTATTTCAGTCTGTGCCCAAAGGTCATCATAAATGAAAGCATTAGACAGTGGAGTCTGATGGCTTCACCTAAAGAAAGTAATCGCTCCTCCCTGTGGTTTGTGAGGGTAAATGCCACTAGTATTGAGCTAGCTATTTGGAATAATACTTAAAATGTACAATTGTAAGTGATAAATACATTTCGTGTTGCATAGGTGAATCAACAAAGCACTCCAATGGGGTTAATTCAAAATCAAGGAAAAGAATAATGTAACCATAAAAACATTTTAATGATATTGCACACAATACTGACTTTGAATGCATAAGTCAGAAAATATTAATACATAATTCCAACTATAAAGTGTTGCCCAGTATGAATCAAGACCTCTCAGCTCAGCATTTTGTGTGAATTGAATTTTAATAGAGTCACATAGCAATGAAAGATTTGTCATGGGCCAACTAGCATTTGATGAAATAATGTAAGAAAGGAGTTCTTAAAAGCTAGATATGGATTATAAATGTAACGTGTGAGCAGGTCACCTTAATCTGGTGGATTTGCATGTCCATGGCAGATGACGAAGTTTCCAAGGCATTGAGTTCTTTTTCTTTCTCAGTTATCCAGATGGACAGGGTCTCAAAATTATTGCCAAAATGATCCCACTTGTTTTTCACCATTTCCATGGTTTTAATACTAAAATTAACCAAATTAAGTAAATAAAATGCAGTATTTTAATAGAAAACAATAATACATTTTCCTTTAAATCACCACATGTAAAGATAGCGAAGCATTTGTGACCATGTGAAAGTGAAACTATTGGAACAGGAAAGAAATGCACATTTGAACTGAGTAATAGTCCACAAGTCTTCCTATCTATCTCCTCTGAGAATGAGCATTTAACGAGGTAGTATCTACACTATGTCATGAATGGAACTGTGCTTCGAACAACATATTACTAGGTCCAAAGGGGTTTGAATCCAGGTATAATCTAGGTAAACTCTTCATATGACCAGTAGTTGCCAGGACTTTTAATAAGCTGCCCACATAAATTCCAGTGTACAGAGTCTTTTAGCAGTCCTGCTCTTGTGGACAAGGTCTTTTGCTCTTAAGAGCAGAGATACTGCAGGGATACTCTATATTCAAAGATCTTTATAAAATGTACCTTTGTGAATCAAGAGAGAGCTTGTAACCTGAATCCCATGCTGCCTTACAGGAACTGCTTCTATCATTAGAGCTAAGCCTGCAATTTATAACCTATAACGATTTCAGCTAAATTTAGATGTTTGTACAGTCTTGATTCCAAAAGACTCATACATTCTTGTACATGAGCACCCTAACTGCTTTTAGAAAATTTGGGCTTTACTTGTTACAAATCTAGTGATCAAAATTTCAGCTATAGATGTCCAGTTTGTAACAGCTATGCATATATAACCATGTGTTTATGGTTTTCAGTTAGAAAAAGACTAAGAAACTAACAGTATATCATTGAACTGATAAGTCTTAGGGTTAAAAAAAAAATGAAAGAATTTCCCGGTTTACCAAAAGGCACTTGAAGACATCAAGAAGAATGCAGTGGCATTGTTAATTTAATAATCGTTGAATGTTAAATTAAATAATATTGCAGTCTCTAATGTATACCCTGGATGTGCCTAATGCTCTCATCAGTACAGTTAATGCAAGCTAAGTTATATTGCAAGTTTTCAAATGAAATAGATTCAAATGGGTATTTCTAATAAAAGTAGCTTCTTTTCTAATAAACTCTCAGTTTCATCATTTCCATAACTTGATGGATAATATTTAATATAAAGTTCTCAAAGTTTTAAGTCATAATTTCCTTTAAATTATTTAACAAATTTTAAAGTTTAGGCAAACATACAATGTTAATTTCCAGGTGTCACTGGTTTTAAAAACAAATTTTACATTTTAAAATCCACTTTAGAAATTATATCCTCTTAAGAATAATATGTGTTGGTGATTTGCCAGTAAAGAACTTTTAATAAAAATGTGCAGTCATATTATGTTGAGGAACATTGGCCATATCTTCATATATTTATCCCCTCCAATTTTTTTTGTTTATTTTGTACATAATAGCATACCATAGGCCAAACTATTTTTTCTTTCTTTTTAAATAAACAAATATTAAATGTTGAAAAGTAAAATAAAATTTTGAAGTTAATTTTTGGAAACAGTATATCAATTAGCGACAATTTGAATATTGAGGCACTATAAATAAGCTCTGTGAGCTTCTTGGAGATAGAGACACTTAGTCTATGTCACACATATTTAGGCCCAGCATCTATACAATCAAAATATCTCTTCTTCCCTCTAACTGGTGACAGCAGTACAATACAATAAAAAAAATATTTTAAATATTGGTTCTCTTTTGATATTGCATGAAGGCCACAGAATTTAATAGATATGGCTTTCTCATGAACAAAGTCAGTTTACAATACAAAACCACATCCCTTATATTTTTCTGCTCTGTTATATAGACGATGGTTTCTGTCTTGGTGACACTTTCTTTTGAACTGTGAGTTGCTTCCTCAAAACATGCTGAAATACACAGACACTTTGAGATTTTAAAGGAATGTTTTGAATACAATATACAGGAAAGACTGTATGAAACTTTATCTCAGAGAAGAAAGTTTAGGACTTGTCAAGCACATACTCTTCTTCAAGTGTGTCTTCTAATTTTTTGACTTGCTCTTTGATTGACTTGGCCTGCTGCTGAAGCAGCTGCTTATTTTTGGGCCCAAGTGGTATCTCAGAAGCTTCCTTCACAAGATTTTCAGCCTGGACTGCAATACCTTCTGTTCGTTTAGAAAACTCCTAGAAAAAGATATCATAATTGTTAGGAAGGCATCTTCTATTAAATTCTGCTCTCAGCTAAACTGCATATACTTGCAGAGTCTCTACTAGAAAAGATGAATGGCTAGATAGATTCATTCACATATGAATATTAGTATATAATATTTGTAGCAACAAGACAGACTTCTATACATCATGACCAAAATAAACACTTCACTAACTTATTTTCATTTTATATACACAGCCAGATATCTACATTCACAGTTATCCATCAATTCTCACAAAAATCTTTTTCCATTGTTTCCTGGTTTGTGTTTATTGCTTAGAATTCTGAGCTGCATTATAATAACTAACTTTTCCACAAATATCTTAGTTCATTATATAGGCCTCATTCAGGCAATGATCAACAGTGATTGATTGTTTTTCAATCATAGAGGTAAGAGATTTCTAGGACAATAAATATAAATATTTTTTATTTGAAGAATATTTTAGTCAATACAGTGTATCACTGATACCTATAAAGAAACATTTTGTTAATCATTCCCCTAAAAGAGAGCTGACCTGATCTTAATGCTATTAAATCTTATTCACTATGTACCTATACTATATGATGAAAAGAAGATAAGTTCTCAACCAGTCGAACCTGGACTAGCACTCCAGATTTGCTAATTACTAGTTGTTTGACTTTGGTGAATTATTTTTCAGGCTTTCATATAAAATGCAGATAATAACGCTTTTCTTGTAAGGTTGCTGTTAGCATCTGATTACCAATTTCATTTTTAAGTACCTGGCATCTAGCAGGTACCTATTATTGCTTTTTTAATGTACCTTACACAAAATTAAGGACAAAATGGTTTACAAAATTCATACATTGATTTTCATTAATAATGAACTACTTCAATTCAAAGATGAATTTAATATGGGTGAGGCACTGGTAAATTTTGTCAGGTAAATGTATCAGAAACCAAATTTATAAAGCTAAACCCAGAGATAATCTTGTATGAAAAAAATTAGCTTAGTGTCTTATTTCTTCTCATGGAAGAGAAACTCACAGGAGATTTAAATTTTGATAAGAAACTCCTCTCCAAAATAGGTAATGAATTCTGACGTAAATATTTTCAAAGGTAAGACTTCTGAGAGCCATCTCTTCTCACAGAGTATCCCCCAGATTTATTACATAATAGTATGTAGTAAGATAGTTACTACATAATACTACTGTATATTCACATTTGAAAGAAAGTCCTCATGGAAATATCAACATTACTTCATGGTGGATTCATCTGTGAAGACTGTGAATCACAGTATAGTCTCTCAGAACCCCATGAACAGAATCAAAAGTGCAAAATAGTATTTTTCCCCCACCATTTCCCAGAGCCCAAGAAAATCATGGAGAAAGTGGAGTTATGTCTGAAAATGCTTATATACATTCAATCTAAGAGCCTTCTATAGGAACTATGTATGGGGAAAGCATATTGCAGAGGAATGCAAAGGACAGAATGATGTTGATAAAAACAAACTGAACCAAAATAGAATAATGGTATAAGGCTTTATCTCTAAGTCCTAAACAGAAGTCATAAGGCCACAGTAGGTGCAGCAGGGAAGGATGGACTCTGGCATCAGAGAGGTCTAGAGTTGAAACCAGGCTATGTCCCTTACTGGCTGTGTGAACCTGAGTCACATAACTCTCTGAATTTTCATTTCCTCATATTGCCTTGTTGTAAAGAATAAACATGATATTGCCATGGGCTCCCTACCACATGCTGGCAGACAGAAAGCACTCAAGTCCTTTAGCACAACCACACAAGGGCTACAACTAGAATGAAGGCTGTATTAACAATGTCGACTGAGCAAAGGAATAGAGAACAATTATTATAGATTACATGTGCATGTGCAACAGCATACATAAACAGTAAAGTAGCTTAGTTTTTCAATGAAAAATCTAGTAGCTAAAGGTATGTGTTCTGGACCTCTGAGGTTTGAATCCCAACCTCACCAATTAGTAATCCTGAGATCTTGGATAAAATCATTAACAACTCTGTACCTTATATTTCCTCATTCATCACAATAGTATTCATAATGACACCTATTTCTTAGGATTGTTCTGGAGATTAAAGAAGATGATAAATATCAAGGGATTAGGGCAGCCCCAGTGGTGCAGTGGTTTAGCGCCACCTGCAGACCAGGGAGTGATCCTGGAGACCCTGGATCGAGTCCCACGTCAGGCTCTCAGCATGGAGCCTGCTTCTCCCTCTGCCTGTGTCTGTCTCTCTCTCTCTCTGTCTCTATGAATAAATAAATAAAATCTTTTTCAAAAAATCAAGTGATTAGACCAGCATATATATTTTTTCAATAAATGTTAGTTTACATTACTAAATCAATCCCAAACCATGCAAGATTATTGGCTAGGAAAAATTTTAATAGTAAGACTAGAAAAGGTTACATTTGCTTCATCCACAGCTGACAAATCAATTCAAAGGGATTAGAGCCACAAGGTATCAGAAACCCTGGATGGAACATGGGTATAACATGATAATTAACCCAATAAATCTGTTTGTATTTATAAAAAACACCTGATATATTTTTAATATATAAAATGATTACAATTATAATTAAAAATGATGTTCTATTTAAATGGCTGATGAAAATCACACAGAAGTGAAGAATTCTGTGGCTTTATAAGACTTCAAATTCCTTAGTGAATTAGGAATAGGAGAGATAATACAAAATTGTTAGTATGAGAGACAGAGAAGCCTTTTACTGGAAAGAAAAAAGCAGCACAGGAGTTAATTTGCTAAAGGCCATTAACAGGTAGACAGGAGTCTTCTTTCATATTCATTGGTTAACACATTTCTATACAAACTCAAACATTCTATAAACCCCAAGTATGTGCAAAAGAAACCAAAAGAACTTACACAACTCTCTAAATGCTTCAGACAATGTATTGGTCTTCTCTGACTGTTTAAAGTGTTTGGGGTTATAGGCTTGGGCTCATGAAGCACATCTACTAAATATATTCTCTGTTGGATATCCCACTGGATCCTCAACCCCAATTTGTCCCAAACTGAATCCGTCATGCTGTCAGTTGAGTGGCTTTCTCAACTGACAGCCACTCCTTCAGGCTCTTATCTTACTCTCGTTGCATCTGTCAAGCTCAGAACCTTGGGTATCATCTTATTTTCCATTATTCTTTATCTCTTGTTTTCTGTTCTCACTGCCATCCCCATTATCCTAATTCATATCCAGATTAATACACATATGCAATACCTTTCTAATTGGATCCTATGACATCAGTCTTTCACCTTTTCAATTTTCTACACTGCTTAAAAATGCATCTTCCTAGGAGCATCTGGATGGCTCAATTGGTTGAACGGTGACTCTTGACTTCAGCTCAGGTTATGATCTCAGGGTTGTGGGATGGAGCCCTGAGTCAGGCTCCACATTCAGCAGGGAGTCTGCTAGAGGACTCTCTTTTCTTCTGCCCTTCTCACTGCTCAGACATGCACTCTCTCTCTCAAATAAATAAATTTTTTAAAAAAATGCATCTCCCTAGAGTAAAGCTCTGATTATGTTACTCTTTCTCTTAAAAATCTTTAGGAGTTCCATGTTGCTTACCAAATACTGCTTCAGACCTTCCAGTGTCTTGTGGTATGGCCCAACTTTCCTTTACAACTGTATTTCCATTTTTCTGCTTTAAAACAGAATTTCCATACACTATCATACTTCATGACATTTCCCATTATAGAAATGCTCATTTTTTTTTGTCCCACACTCTGCTTTTCTGTGTATTATCTGCCCTTCAAGGTTTAGTTAAAAATATTATTGCCTTCAGAAAGATTTTTTTAAATGTATACATCTATGAAGGAACCATTTCCCACTTTAATGAAAACTTTCTCTTAGTTCTTGATGTTTAAATCTTATTTATGTTTTCATTCCCCAGAGCAACTTGACCAGTCTGTTGAAGAGTGGGTGATCAATAAATAAGAAGTGCTGATTAAATGAATAATTATAATAATTAATAGTAATAAGGGATATAAACACAGTGTTTCTTCTGAATAATGAATACCAAGGGATTGTATGGTCGTACTGATATACCTTTGTCTGTTCCAATTCTGAAGATAAACTTTCCAAACTGCTATAACTCAGGAAGCGCTCATGGCTGGAACCTGTTTGAAAAAGGTATCTGACCACTGTCTCTTTGTTCGTTTCAAATCGTTCCCACTTTCTTAATGTGACCTAAATTTGAAAAAAAATAAACATATCATGTTATGATTTATCAAAGTATGTCACAAAATATTGTTCACATTTCCATTTGTTTGGTAGGCTGTCAACTTCCAGTTAACTTTGTTCAAATTTCACATATTATGCTGAACAAAGAGGATCCTAATGTCTCCCGTAAGAATTTCACTCTGCATTTCAATTCACCTACAAAATGAGGATCGGTAGACTGCACTCTGAGTTTTCTTTCAGTTGTAAAGTCCTATGAATCTAAGGATATTACTTAAGATGTAGATAAGGGATAAAGGGGGGAAAAGGCCTCTCCATCTGCTTCAAAAACAGAAAAAATAAAAGGGAGAAAGAGAAGGAAGGGAGTGTGTAGTGAGCAGGTGGCAAGAATTCAAAACCCTTTTAAAGTGTCAAGATCACAATAAGGCATAAACATGTGGCTGCTGGACTGCCCAAAAAAGTGAAATGACCCAGTGCTAATTCCTAGATTCAGACAAGTGTGGATTAAAATTCTGGCTTTATCACGAATCACTGCTCTGTGACTTTGGGTAAAGACCTCAAACCTTTTATTTTTAAGCTTCTGGTAAAGCACACTGGTAAAATGTGCTAATTGTAGTATCTATCTCATAGAGTTGAAGTGAGGACTTAAAGAGTTAATTTGTGTCAATACTTAAACACAATGTTGGAGCATCAGAGGTGGAAACAAACTTTTGCTCCCCCTTGGAGATGTAAACTGTGACCCGGAAGTCAATAGGCCCTAGACTTTTGGTCTCCTACCTGGATGCGGCGTTCCTGTTTCTCCCTGCTGTGCTCCATGTTGTCCAGGGTGCTCTCCAGCTTCCGCAGCTCCTCCCGGACTTGGCCCGGCAGCCCACCTTCTCCCTGCTGAGCCTGCTCTATCTGCTGCTGCACATCTCTCTTCTTTGCAGAAATCCTCTTTGTCTTTTGCTGGACGACAGATGGGTATAAATGTTACTCTCTGAGCAGCTAAGCAGGACAGAAACACCTACAGTCTAATAGAGGTACAACTTTACTGTGGTGTGGGCTCAAACTGTCTTTTAAAAGTTAATATCGACAGGGGCACCTGGGTGACCCAGTTGGTTAAGCATCTGCCTTTGGCTCAGGTCATGATCTCAGGATCCCCAGATAGCTCATGGCATCCAGTTCCCTGCTCAGTGAGGGCTTTGCTTCTCCTTCTGCCCCTGCCCCACTTGTTCTCTCTCTCACTTTTTCTCTCTCAAAGACACAAAATCTTTTTTGAAAAAAGCTAATGTGAACAGTTAAAATGGCAATGGGGACTCTATGTTGGTCAAAATGGGCATTATTTATGAATAGTTTATGTTTTTAATGATAAACAACATAGTTAATTTGATCTTGATGTTTTAACTGTGTGCAAATTTAGACATTTAGCATTTTGTGGAATATTCCAGAAGGAATTTGAAAAAACTACTCCTTTGGCATAATTCTCCTTAAAGAATTACTTCTGCCTAAAAACATGAAATCCCAACTCTATTTTTTCTTATCATTTATGTTGTTAAAATGCTGATATTAAGAGATTTAATTCCTGGGTCTATTCAGAATGATAAATCTGCCTAGGTATTTGGGGAAAGTTATGTTTAAAAATAAACTTTTGGGGGCGCCTGGGTGGCTCAGTTGGTTGAGTGGCTGCCTTCAGCTCAGGTCATGATCCAGGGGTCCTGAGATGGAGCCCCACATCTGACTCCCTGCTCAGCTGGAAGCCCACTTCTCCCACCTCTGCATGCAGTTCCCTCTGCTTGTGCTCTCTCTCTCTCTGTGACAAATAAATAAATAAAATCTCAAATAAAATAAAATAAACTCTTTATTGAAGTATAATGTATAAACAATGGTGTACAAATCTCAAGTATAAACCTTATGAATTTTCACAAAGTAAACACAGGCATATAACAAAGCAACTGGTCCAAGAAATGTGAGGAGTTTTAAAATATTAATGTAAATATCTATAATTACATATTTCTCTGACTTAAATCAAAACCCAAACCAACTTTTATAATGGTTGAGAACAATGTAATACCAAGCATTAATTTTTTTTGTACTCACAGTCTTTTTATAATTAAATAAATCTGTAAAGCCTAGAGGCCGCTGTTTTACATATACTTTTAATGCTACTTCCATGTTTATATATCATTATGTATAAAATTAGCTAGTATTTTGCTACACATTAAGTTACCTAGAATTTTGTCATTAAAATATCTGATTTGAATCATACTTCTACTTATATTGAGTTGGCAAGTAAGCTGGTTAGAAGTGTTTATTATCAATATATGTACCAGAATTTCTTTACTTTCAGTTCTAATCTTTCATAACAGCATAGCATACCAAAAAGGTCTGGTACTTCATGTAAATTTTAATCTTCCAAACTGATATGTATTCAAAATTGTAAATTGAAGAGCATGATTTTAATATAATGACAAGGAATAATGATTTCAAATACAGAGCATTTATCTCTATGCTTTCCTTCTCTGTTCGAAAAGGACAATTGAGCAAGTTTTACGGTTTTCATAGCTAAATCAACTTTTTCTCCAAAATATTCCTCGAATTTTTTGATATCATCAAATCACTCAGGCTAAGAATTTATCTTACAGGCTCTTCTGAAGGTGACTAATATTTAACAAAGAACAGAAGTACCCAGATATTTAACCATTCACCTGGACTCCTTCCTGCACCCTACTTCTCATTGTCCTTACCCTGTGGACATACAGTTCTCTTCAACTCTATGGGTCTGTCAGTGACTAATGAACTCTGCATAAGTGCTCTGGGTAAAGAGCATCTTACCTGGTGATGAAGAAGTAACTGCTGTGCTTCAAACAGATTTTCAGTGTCCAGGATCTTCTCAGCTTGTTCCTGGATTTCTTTAGAGCCAGAAATTAACTCCTCAAGGGAGCTTTTAACTATTTCTTTGTACTGGACACAGTCCCCAAAGTTGCTTAACATCTTTTCAACCTAGGTTTTCATGAAAAAATGATAACTCATATGATGTTCATGTAATCTTAAATATTTTAAGAGTATGTGTAAAGTCCATCTCAATAACTTGAAATATATACACAGATGTCTTTATTTTCATATATTTTTTAGGTTTGTTATTATTAAACTGTATAGCCATTTATATGAATCTCAAGCCTCATTTGATATGGCACTTTGTGCCCACTCGATCTGACAATCAAGGCATGATAATCAAAGTAGGTATATTGTATATTTTGTTTCCTGATCCCCTTTTTTTTTTTTTTTTTAAAGTTTTTTTTTTATTATTATTATTTTTTTATTTATGATAGGCACACAGTGAGAGAGAGAGAGGCAGAGACACAGGCAGAGGGAGAAGCAGGCTCCATGCACCGGAAGCCCGACGTGGGATTCGATCCCGGGTCTCCAGGATCGCGCCCTAGGCCAAAGGCAGGCGCCAAACCGCTGCGCCACCCAGGGATCCCTGTTTCCTGATCCCCTTTAATTACAATGCCATGAATAAAATCTAATTATAAATTATTAAAATGCATTATAATAAAGTTTAGTCCACCCTATTTAAAGTAAGTAAGGAAAAAAATTGTGGAGGGGAAAAAATGGAAAGAATAAAGAGTATTTGTTGAAAATGCACTTCCAATATTTTTACATAAAACATAACATAATTTCTAATTTTGTGGTTCTTTACTGAATTCTTTTTCCTGAATTTTCAGCTTTCTTTTCTGTCTCATTTCTGCTTCCTCTAGTTCAATGTCATTAGCATCTTTTGTTTCAAAGTCTATCACTTCCCATCTTCACTAAGATGTCGTTTTCACACTTTGGTGTTCCACAGAAGCCTTCCAGTTTATCCTTCTCTTTTCCCACCTTTTGACCCTCTTCTGCTCTGAGTTTGTCCCAGGTAACTTGAGTGTGCTATTCTCCAAACAAACAGCAATAAGACCCTATGAAAACCACAAACTCCAGATCTCAGTAAATCACAGTTTTCGTAGAAAGAAGTGACTCATCAGTACATACTGTCAGTCTATCCACAGTCTCTTTTTCTTACAGTGAACAATTGCAAACACTTTGTGTTCAACATTGATTTAAATACAAAATGGATTATAATCAAAGGATGGGCTGAATGTGTCAAATCCATCTTTTAATATAAATCCAGTATCCTTACCTTGTTACAACTTATCTCTTGTGTTTTTAGTATTGTGAATATGTTGTATAACAAAAAGAATGTTTTCCATTCCTTTTTACTTGGTTTTGCTAATGAATAATTAGCATACAAGGGTATGTATACAAACGATGCAGAAGTTTAAGGTAGATGGGGTGCAAAGAGTCAATATCTGACATAATTGTTAGAGGCAGATTTTTGCTACAAGTCCACAGGCAATGTCATGAGAGTAGTTGGAAGATAAAGTAAAAAATGACCTTGGTAAAGTGTTAGGAAGACTAATAATTTCTAATTTTAAAGGCTGCCAAATTGTTTTATGTGTGCGTGTGAAAGTGGAACAAAATATACACTCATCTCTCAATATGACTAAAATGATTTGTTAAGTCTTGGATCAAAGATCACCTGTACGTATATTTATTTTTAAAACTGTAATCCTTACTTACGCCCTTACCTTCTTAATCAAAGAGAGAGTAGAAAAGAATGATGTCAGAATTTTACTTAAAATATGATAGGAGCTATATTATCTGAACTATTGCTATGAAATTTGTATATCAAAGGATTGAAATAACTCATGTTCCAAAATTTGATTAATCCTATCACTATTTTCAATTTGTCAAACATTTTTAAGAAAGTTGATATACAATACCAAAATTCACACATAAAACTAAAATCGCATGCGGTTCAGAGTATTTTTGGCTTATGTAAATTCACTGCTTGAGTCTTAAGTGGATCTATGTGCATTTAAAATATAAAAGGTTAATTGTCCAAACTGTTAGATTAGGGACATCTACAGAGAATTCCAAATCTTCAGAATTAGGGAACTTTAAGTCATCTAGATGATCATTTCCCCATGCAAGTTCATAAATGACTTCAAGAAATAATGGTAGCTATCTATTCAACTTTCCATCCTTATGTCATCTTCCCATGCACAAATTCATTAGACATGCATGACAGCCTGGTTGGTAAAAATATTCTCACCGAGGGTAGAAGGGGTCCTACTAGAAATGAAGTAAATAAGTTTGTATATTTTAATCCAACTTAAATGTATATCAAGAAGTTTAAAATGAGTAGGTCTTGCATAAAATAGAAATTATGGTCTGCTAACATTGAATATTTTATTATTTCCAACTATCAGTTATTGAGTATTTATTCTCAGGCACTATACTAAATGTTTTACATTTGCATTTTGGGAGTAAATTTTTCTAGCTCTGTTTTATAAGTAAGAAAACCAAGGCCCAGGGATGTTAAATGACAAGCTCAAGATTACATAGGAAGTGGGCTATCAGAGTTAAATTCTAACCTCTTGGTTCATTTGACTCCCAGGCTTGTGTTCTCAACCTCCATAATATACCTTCAACTGACCATGAAACAATGCTTTTAGTAAGAGCAAAGAGTGTGGATCTGATAAGGTTTGTACTTTAAATAGAAGTTGTCACTCTGAACTAACATATCCAATAATGGCACAGACTGTAATTCAAACATCTTCTCCACCAATCTTCATATAAATAAGTATCTTAACCATTGTGTTCAACTATACTTTCTTTACATAATTACTTCTTAAACCACAACCAAAAGAAAAAGAACCCTCCAGATTCCTCATCAAAACTATCTATTTAGAATACAAGTAAATGGTATACCTCTGACAACAAAGCTACAAGAGCTTTGAAAGAACCAGATAATTTTGCCAGCTCATCTCCTTGCTTTTGGGCTTCATTCTCAGAAGAAACTTCAATTAAAACTTTAAGCCTGGATTTCAGCCAGTTGAGAGTCTCGCCCTTTGTGGTAACATCATTTCTGATCTCCTGGAATGAAGAGAATACATTATGAATCAAGAAAGGACTCAGACTAAGAAAGTTCATACGGTGGAGGTATGAAAGCCAGACATTCATTCACCAGCAGAGTGCCTGCTTCTTTTATTTTTTATTCACATCTTTAATAAAAGCCCATAAGTGCTAGAAAAAAATATTTCCCCAGTGCCAATATCTTATATGTAAAATCAATACTTTCTATATCAAAAAGATGACTAGATGGTTAGTTCATACCTAGATGGTTAGATATTTATAGATATTCTCTTGATCACAAATAAAGATGCTTCTAAAAGTACTGTAGAAGAAAATAGGATACCAAAATTGGGAACTATAACATTATTTTCTGTTAGCTGGAAGGAACATGGTATTTTTAGAAAAAAAAAAAAAAGGTTGAAAGTCCTTTTTTTTAGTGAGCTGATTTCTTTTTGTTTGAAGAGTTTAATTGTTGAATATTATTATGGATTCCCTAAAAACTGATTTTAACTTTATTAACTTATATTTTATGCCTCATTTTTGTTAGCTTTTGGAAGTCAATACCCCACATAGTAAGATGTGCAAACAGGAACACAGCCCTAATTCAGGGAGGGATGGCATACTGGCCAGGACAATGCCAGAAAGATTCTGGTGCCTTAGCCCTTGTAAGCCCTGGGAACCATGGGAATGCTGAGTGGGGCAGCCTCTTCCTCCTACACATATTCTGGGTAGCATGAGGAAACCACCTGTGTCACTACAGAGGATCTTATAGGGTAAGTTCACACCCACAGAAAATGACCGGTTCCAGAACCAAGTGATCTCTTCATTTTAAGATGTGAATGGTTTTTTGTACTATTACAGCATCCAATAGCAAATATAAGTATCTTTCTACAGGGTAAAGCATGATATTACTGAGCATCTCTAGTATTTAATGGGATTATAAATTTAAGAGAAAAACATGGAACTCAGGATAGGAATAGAAAGGAAATATATTCTCACTAACAACAACTATGTGACTTTCAAGAATTCAAAATGCTGAAAGATAAGGGTTTTCGCAAGGGCATGTGTCTACAAAACACAGTAGAGCCACACTAAGAAGGAGAGGCTCTCTGTGTGTCATTCACAGAATGTGAACTGGGTTCAGGCTTGAGGTATTGTCACGTGGCTGAGTTTATCAGGCTGGACCCATGCTTACAGAGCTGACTGATCCAGACTGAATATGATGTAGAAATGATACTTTAGAGACCTTGTCCAATTCTGTGATCTGGCTTTTAAATGGCTGAAAATTAAAAACCTATAGTGTTGGGATCCCTGGGTGGCTCAGTGGTTTAGCGCCGCCTTCAGCCCAGGGCATGATCCTGGAGTCCCGGGGTCGGGTCCCACGTCGGGCTCCCTGAATGGAGCCTGCTTCTCCCTCTGCCTGTGTCTCTGCCTCTCTCTCTCTCGTCTCTTATGAATAAATATATAAAATCTTAAAAAAAAAAAATATAGCGTTCTTGTTTTCCAGGACAATTCTTAAGTCTCTGCTGTGCTGTACGCCTATGCATGCAATTTTCCTCTCAGGATTTTCCATTAGCTAAAGATGTATTAGAGGTACCACTGAGCATGACTAAGTCTCAAAGCTAACAATGATTCAAGAGGGAAAATCCCCTCTTCTCCACAGTAACATGAGGAGACACTCTTGACAGTTTTAAGGAACTTAATTTTTTACAGAAGAAAAAGAATACATCAGTCAAATTAGATTGTCTACCATTAATTTTTTTATTAATGAAAATTTTCTGGTAACAAAATATGGCCCAGAACTAACCTCTACAGCATGTTTAACCTTTCCATGGTTGGCAGTATCGATGGGCTCATTCTTAAACCCTTTCAACTCTGTCTCCTTTGCAGATATCCAAGATGAGAACTGAGAAATTCTGAAATAACATAGATATTTTCTTATTAAAGGGAGAAAATATCCCAGCAGTTAAAATACATTTTCTATTTTGAATTTATTCATGGAAGTTTAACAATCAACTCATTAGCAAGTCAATTAACAAATTTTCTGGAAACTGTTCTTTAACATGAAGCTTAGGGCAGAGGTGGCTGCCTTTTGGAGGAAAGAGAAAGCAGAGCGGATGGAGCTCAGCTAAGGAAAAAGGTGTGTTCCAGGGCCTGAGCACCTGGGAGTATGGAAGGTACCAGGTGAAGTCTGGCCTCATAAATCTCCACCAGACTGAGAAACCCAGAGGCAGAAGTTCCCCTCTGGGGATATGAAGAAATAGGGGAGAAAGGAAGTGCCAAATTTGCATCAAAGAGATAACATCTAGGTCCCCTGGAAATAAAGTGATTCACTCTGTTTCTAACTGAAACCCATTCTTTTTCTTAAATGCAGCATTTTTATATAAGAGCATGGACAAGATAACACAATCAAATTTTCTTTATTATTTAAGATGAAACATATGTCACTTCTTGTGGTGCAATGATCTCTGAATTAACAGTATTAGGACAGACTATGTACATCTCTGGAAGTGGTTCTACAAGTACCTGCTAGTATAGTCCTTCCACTTGTCTGGGTCCTCCACGAGCTTCATATAGGTGGTATCAATGGCAGCTCTGAGCTCTTTGAGAGTCACGTGACAGGTTTCAGGTGTGTTCCTTACTGGGTCCCGGCCTGGGAGCTTCAGACACAGTTCTTCAATAAGCTGTAACCTTTTCTCACAAACATGATGAGGACCTTTGTCACTGAAGAAAATCTAATGAGCAATAAATGTTTATATAATCCCTGTGAGAATCCATTCAATAGTTCCATATTTTCATAGATGATTCCATTTAGTTGACTAGTATAAAAGATAATTAAGCTATTTAGTGTTTTCAGACTCAAACCAAAGTATCGGTTATATATCTTTTAGGTAACAAATATGACTTTGCATGCCTGCACTTGGGGTGCATGAGACATACCCTGTGTTCTTTAATAATCTTTTCACTGCCTTCCTGGGGCACCAGCTTGGTCTCTCGATCCAGCTCAGTCCTGCATTCTTCTACAGAAGCTAAGAATCTATTCTTCTCCACATCAATCTTCAGATGAAGCAAATGATATGGGGCTTCTCCTTGAAGATCCTACATTCCATAGGAAGATTTAAAAAATATGATACCATTCCTGACTATATACATTTTCAATGAGAGGGGTAAAACCCATAAAATATTCCCTTTAGGGGCAATGTGATTAAATCACTATTGTCTGCACCTGGCTGCTTGCTGCTTTGTACTTTTCCAAATATTAGGCCTGAAATGAATCCTTTCAGCCTGCAGGGCCAGATTTTTCACAGGAATTATTCTATTTAATTTTTACTATAGCCTGACACAGTATCAATACTCCTATTTTACAGATTAGACCATTGAGGCTCAGGGATAAGTAGAAAAGCTACATTTGAATCTGAATTTAAATGATGCACTGATTCCACATACTCTCCTCGATACATGTCCTTTTAAATTTTGTCAATGATCCTCTGAGGCAGGAAGAACATATATTATACTCACTATACAAAAGGCAAAGAGAAAACTTTATTAGCAAAAAAGCCAGGATCAAGCAGCCCACGGTTTTGACCACCTGCCTGGTCCTTTATCCTTAGAGCATCCTACAAGAAAACAAGCTAGCAGCAGGCAAATTTGAGCTGAGCTCATGAAATGTTTTATGATCTTTTTTGATATAAGCATAAGCTACATCATTACCTTCCATCCTACAATTGGTTAATTTTAGCCAGCCTGTATCCTTAGCCATTTCAAAGGTTACTTTTAAAATAAAATACTAAAATAACTGATAAGAAATGATTTCCAGCTATTAAAAGACTAGAACAGATTATATCCTAGAGAGCTTAATGTGTGTGTGTGTGTGTAAAATAAATACAGCTTTCAATTAGAATCTCTATTCCATAATATATTTATGATATGTTAAGCTTTAAAGACACCTTAACAAGCTGGGGTTTCTTTAGGAATCTCTTTTTAATTTTCATATTTAGCAAGTAAACAAAATATGTCCTTAACGGTGTTTTTTCCTAAGCATAGGGCTGATTTTTTAGCCTATGTTACTGAGATGAGTAAAAAAAATCTAGAAAAAAAAATACAAAAGCTGATGGAGAGGGTTTTAGCTGCCTATCTTCCAGACCCTGCGACTTCTTCATACAATACACATGACGTTTGCCACTCACTATTACCTTGTGGTAGCACTTGTTAACCTGCCGTTAGCATAGCCTGCCTTGAGGAAGACAGCCTTCTGGTTGTCTCCATTGTACTGTAGCTGCTCCCCTGGCAAGCAGATTCTAGAGTCGGCTTCCTTGTGACAAGCTCAGTCTGGGGCACTCAAGTTGGACAAGCCAAGTGATTCCCTCTGTCCCCCGCTCACGTGCTCTCCTGCTGTCCCTCTTCCAGTTTCTGTCATTTCCCCCTCCCGCCCACTTCCAGATCTCTGCTTCTTCTTTAAATTCCTAGCTCAAAACTAGTTGCTTGAGTCACTCCTTTCCCATTCTCCCAGGGGGCCCACTTCTCTCTTCCAAAGCTTTCATAAGTATTACTTACACTTTTGGGGGACTTATTAGATATTATATTTTCATTATCTGCAACTAATTATCTCCCCTGCTGGACTCTAAGCTCTTTGGAGAAATGGATTGTGCTTGTTCATCACTGAGTCCCTAACCAACAAATATTCATTTTATATATATTTTTTAAATCATAACAATCTAAACCAGATGGCAAAATCCTTGTAAACAGCGAAATGTTAGTAAAATCTGACATAATTTCCTTAGATGAGAATTGTTTACTAAATGTTGCCAAATAAGTAAAATGCCCTTGTCATTCCTACCTCCCCCCAAAAAAATACTCAAGAAAAGCAAAAGAGCATTCTTAAGTAACATGATAAAATGGATGCTACTAAAAAAAAAATCATATCATATTTTATCACTGCTTTATTCAAGTTTGGCTCTTTAAATGGGAGAAGTTCCTGTCGTGACTTTCCATGAATTTCTACATTTCTCTTACAATTGAACCTTATCACCCTCATGCTACCCCCCCAACACGTATGACCCCTACTTATGTGTGTGCTCCCATTATGCCCTGACTCACCTTCCACTGTTTGTGGAGCTTTCTAACAGCTTCCTGTAGGCCCTGCTGTTCCTGCTCAGGGAGAATGTCGGTGAGCTCATCACAAGCTTTCAGGAAAGCATTGAGCACTCTCTGGTCCAGCTGGCTGAAGAACTCCTGGCAGGAAGAGGGGGAAGTGGTTCAGAGTGTTGGGCAGAGAAAAAGGCAGCATCAGACACTATAGAGTTAAACAGTCATGCCTCTACACAAGCCCCTTAGCCAGCTGTTGCCCTCTTCAAACCTTCCTGGCAACTACTCTTTTTTTTTTTTTTTTTTCAGGAATGAACTATAATTATCTATAGTTATGAGTCAGAAACCACCACATCTGAAATTCAACTAGTGTTTTTCATTTTCTAGAAAAAAAAATGTGCAGTTTTCAAATTTGGTAGAATATTCTGGAAGACCAAGGGGCCCAAAACCTTGATTCCATAGTAACAGAGTTTTCATTCCTCTAAGTGAGCGGTAAGGTCAGAAGAGCTGAACAGAAGCTAGCATTTAGCCTTACAGTTCCTCATACCTTAACTGGAGTGTGTTTCAGGCCCTGCTGCTTCACTGTGAGCCATTTCCATATTCAGACAAATACACACGACCCCCCATACACTATGGATGGAATTGTGCTTCCCTTCCCCCCTGCCCCACCATCTGTCCAAATTTATATGTTGAATCCCTAACCCCTAATGTGATGATATTTGGAGATGAAGCCTTTGGGGTAATTAGGTTAGATGAGGTCATGTGGGTGGGTCCCTCATGATGGAATTAGTGCCCTTATAATAAGAGACAGCAAAGATCTTGCTCTCTATTTATCTCTGCCTTATGAAAACACAGTGAGAAAGTGAGCAGTCATGAGACAGGAAGAGAGTCCTCACCAAAACCAATCATGCTAGTATTCTGATCTCAGATCTATAATCTCTAGAACTGTGAAGAAATAAATGCCTGTTGCTTAAGCCACCCAGTCTGTGCATATTTTTAAGGCAGACCAAACAGATGAATACAGCATGCGTGCATCTCTGTGCAGACTAACTCTCACACAGGGTACACATGTAGAGATATTCTGAAACAACAGTGGTTCAAAACAGAAAGTGCCATACTATAGCAAATGAATCAGTGGAAGGAGATGTTGAGTGGCCATATACATCAACCCCAAGGTCAGTCAGCTACATCACAAATACACAGCAGTCATCCTTTGATAGTATGGTTTATACTAATATTCACTGAAATTTCAGGAAGAATAACTCAAAATACATGTTTTAAGAGGGCCCATCCTCTCCATTCAGAATTTAAGAGATTACTAACATTTTCAATACTGGTATGACTTAAATGAGATGATTAACAGGAATATGGCTTCACAATAGGACAAGTTGTGGATCAGCTATCAAACTTCAAATGACACGGTGTTCACACTTTGATATGGCAGGTTCATGAAATGAGCACAAGAACTTAGACATCCACCTAGAGTTATCTCTTAAAAAGAGTGTGTTGGTTATATAAGAATTTCTCAGCTAAATAATGAATAGTAATTTGGAGAGTCTGAATTATGTATCCTGTAACTCTCCACTACTTTAGCCGCTTAAGAATGGCCAATTATAAATGCAACTCATCAACTGCTCTTGGAAGTTCTTTTTGCTGCCGCCAATTTTTGGGTCTCATAACCTAAAATGTTTCTGTCTTCCTAACTCATTTCTTCTACTCATTGCCTCAAAAACCTATTAGAACACAACACTTTTAATTTTTCACCCAAGACACACTTGTCTGTGTCCTCAGGTCAGGTATGCCATGAGGGACAAACTCACGGTATGTCTCCTCAGGAGGTCTTCTGGATTTCCCTTTTCTTCCAAGCCCTCCTGAGCTATCCGCAGCACCTTCTCCAACTCTGCTCGAGACTCCTCAAATTTCTTCATCAAACGACTATTGGTTTCCACATGTTTCTTCCAGTCTCCAATTTTCTTCATCATATTCTTGATTTAAAAAAATAACCCCAATGTAATGCTGCTTTCTCGTTATTGAGAACATCATTTTATTAAAGAGTGTTGTTTCTTTAAAAAACATGTGGAAGGAATAAATTTCATTATGAGAGTAATCAACTCCTTTTGACATTAATGAATATTAGAAAAAGAAGAAGTACAATGATTGGTTCCAAACCTCAGCAGGCAAGGCATTTAGCTAGAGGGAGAGCATGAAACATGATGATTATATGTCCTCATTCTTCTCATGTCTCTATAGCAGGGACAAAGCTTACCTGGAAAGCACCATGGGCATCTGCAATCTGTCTGTGCAGCTTTGTCTGATCAAAATGCTTTAACACACTGCTCAAGGTCATGAACTTTTGAACATTTTGACTGCCTTTCTCAATTTGTGTCATGGTTTTCTTACAGCTTTCTTGACAAGCTGACAGTTCCTACAGGGAAAGGAAGCCCACAACAATAGTATTTAAAATGGTGAGAAAGAGAAGGAAAGAGAGTAACCATTACAAAACAAAAAGAACAACATTATATAGCTTTTAGGCTTTTAGCCAGCTGTAAGTAAAATCAAAAGTACAGAGAAGTGTTTCTTTTCAGAAGAGCTCAATTTTAAGCAATCACTTAAGTCAGTGCTTTTTATATAAGGCATTTAAATGTCACATTGAGTTTTTTGAGATTTTTTTTTATTTCATGCCTGTGTTATTAACATTAAGAAAACGAAGGGGCATAAAATTGTTATTTGCCTGTGTGTGTCCAACTCATAGCCCTATCGTTTATTGAGAGAACAATTACAAAATCAACATATTAGGTTTTAATCTGACTAAATAAATTTAATACCAATGCACATTATACTTTACTGAGAGAGCTGCAGCAAATTATATATTATTTGTGTGTCTCAAAATGTACAACATTGAATTCCTTTTTTTTTTTTTCAACATTGAATTCCTAACATTCATTAGCTGTCAAACTCATTAACAGAATGGTGGACCTCAGATCCTAACCACAAAAGGGCAGCAAACTGGTGGGTGTGGGAGGACTTGCAGTTGTCACACATTCACAGAATGAGGAACCATGCTGACCCAGGCCTCTGGGTCTCTTCCACCTCTGCTTAGTAACCTGGCTTTGTAGTGATTTCTGCAGTTAAGAGCATAGAAATTATTTAGCCCAGCCAAAGGCCAATAGTCATTTTTTGACTTGAAGCCACACTTTTTGTATTTCAACATCCTCAACTGCTTTGGAAAAGTATTTCAAACTGCTCATTTGGATACCAGCTTTGGTAATCTAGATGCAAATATTAAGACCAAGGTTTTTGTTGTTGTTGTTTTGTGTTGGCAAAAGGGAGTAAGGACATACTTTTTCCTTTTGAAGATTTAGGACCAAAAAGAGTAATGTATGTTAGAAAGATATTATTAGGGGATCCCTGGGTGGCTCAGGGGTTTAGCACCTGCCTTTGGCCCTGGTTGTGATCCTGGAGTCCTGGGATCAAGTCCTGCATCAGGCTCCCTGCATGGAGTCTGCTTCTCCTTCTGCCTATGTCTCTGCCTCTCTCTCTCTCTCTCTCTCTCTCTCTGTCTCTCACGAATAAATAAATAAAATCTTTTTTTAAAAAAAGAAAGAAAGATATTATTAAATATTATTAATATATTATTACTAAAATATCAAATGTTATCTTAACCGTGGAAGGATTCTTTGATAGCAATTTATAGCAATTTGAGAATATGAGAAATGGCCCTATGACTCAAAGGGAAAGACAATCTTTATCCAATATGATGAGAACCTACTAGAACAGGGTTTGGTGATACAATCATTGTGGACTTACAATCAATAATAATTAATCATGATAATAATTGCTACCAGTTATTGAGTACATATTATGTGCCACTATTTGCTAGTTACATTATAGAACATATAATGTCATCTCCACAATAAGCTCTCAACTTAGGTATTATCACTTGCATTTTAAGGTGAAGAAACAAAAGCTAATCAAGACTTTGTAATTTGTTATATCAGATCTAAGATCTGAAGACCTGACTCACTTCAGATACTCTCTGCTCTTTCTATGAACTGATGCTGCCTTCCTTCTAGGAATCTACTTCAGTGAATGAGGTGGTAAACCTTCTGCCCATTAAGTTTCACGCTCCTCTGATAGAAAGGGTCATTTATAACAAACTACTTAAACAAGTCAATTAACTCCAAGAGTGGGAAGCTGTTCTGCATAGAGATCTGCTTACTAAAAATGAGGCAAAGAAAAATGATTATCACTCCAAACACATTTCCAGAATTTTATGATTGTATAATGAGACTTAATCTTAGAGGCAAAGAAAAGATCTCATAAGACACAGATTATAGACACTGGATAGAAATGGAATGCCACAATTTGCTTTTATACATATCTAAATATCTAAAATTTAAAGTTTATTTATAAAAATGTTATCTATACACAAATTTATATAGATAAATAGATAAAATTTTTATTTTATCTTTAGTGGCAGGGTTTTCATCTTTGGACAGATATTTTTGTTCTGAGATGCCAGTGCTATTCCACTTTTTTAAAGATTTTATTTATTTATTTGAGAGAGAGAGAGAGCACAACCAGCAGGGAGAGACATAGGGAAAGGTAGAACCAGACTCCCCGCTCAGTGGGGAGCCCGATGCAGGGCTCCATCCCAGGACCCCAGGATCATGACTTGAGCCACAGGCAGACACTTAACTGACTGAGTCATCCAGGTACCCCAAGATGCTGGTGCTATTCTAGAAAAATGCTTCCTGTCCTAACTGAATTTCTACTACTATAAGCACCACTCAGCCTTACTACACATGCTTTAAAATAACTATGTCTCCTCAAGGGGACTTTTCCTTACCTGTTGTTTCTGTTTAAAAACAGCACTAGATTGTGCCTCATGCTCAAGAACTGTTAAAATTTCATTGATTTTCCCAACTGAGTCATAAAAGAATGTCATCTGCTTTTCTAATTCTTCCAATGGTATCAACAACTGCTGAGACTCATAAAGGAGTGGAGAGTAACAGTCCTTGACCTTTAAAAATACAGAGACAAAAATTCAATTAAAGGCCACTAACTACCACAAACGCAGAACACTCTTCACAGCCCTCAGAAACATTTTCTTCAGTGATATTGTCAACAGGCTTTACAGATCTCCAAAGATATTTATTTAATGATATTCCCTATGTATTGTTAAATTTTGATATAAAAAACAATACTACTATATCACTGAGACAAATATATGTTACAGAGTTTTCCCATGAATACTTACCCAAATTATCCAAATGGATAGCACTTTCTCTTTTAAATGATGCTGTTAGTAAGCCAGATGGCATCAAATTCCAATTTATAGACTATGCAGTTATCTTCACTTCGTCCTCAAAATCTGACCTGAGATAGTCATGAATTACATTATCTAGACTAACCTCCCAACTTTATTTTCAAGGTCTCTGCTACTTGAACCCTTACCTCAAGACCAACCTATAGCTTTGCTGACTCATTCTTCCCAGACAGGCCTTGTGCTTCCCTACATCCCTCAGTTCCATGCTTTGCTGCTCTCCCTATTATCTTCTTCATCTCAAGTGCACAAGTCACCTACCAATTTATTTACAAAGGTCCCCCCGTCCCATGCCAGAGGATATTTTCCTAGTCTGAATTGATCAGCCCCTTCATTTGAAATTTGTTGTTTAAAAAAATGCTATAACTTAATACACTTGTATTCTTTATCTTAATGCTGAGGCCATACACTCCTGGGGATCAAGGGATCTGTAAAATTTCTGCCTTATCACCTTTATGTTGGAATCCAGGACCAGGCAATTCTCTAAGAATTTCCTGTTCCCACTCATTTTACTTAGAATTGCTCCCAAAATATTATTCATACTTTTGGGAACCAAGGAAAGGAAACTGAGTACTTGTTAGTTGACTATTCTCTTTTCTTAAATTATAAATATTTTTACACTGTCGGATACCTACCTGAAGGATAAGTTCACCAAAAGAAAGCTACTAATCTGCTACAAGGCTCTGATAAAATGACTCTGAACAAAATGAAAAGAATCTGCTAACATGCATAAACATCAAGTGTGCTTTAGAAATATTTCCCAAATACAGCTGAAAACTTACTAAGATGCTACAATTGACATAGTAGTTTTAAAAAAAAAAACAGAACAACTTAGATGTCTTTACAAGGTAGAATTTGCTTTCTCAGAGATTGCCCTACACAGTTTAAATTATTAAACTTGGCCTAGGCTAAGATGTGCAAGCCCAAGCTATGGCTCTGAAACCTTGAAGATTATCAAATCGATAATGCTGACTTTGAATTGCACCCAATCTTTATAAATAATCTTCACTTGAATATTAAAATAAAAAGAATTAGCAATTAACATTCTAATTTATACCAGTTTAGCAAATGAAGTTTTCTCTTTTTTTCAAGACCGTGATTCTTCCTATTTTCACCTATCTTATTTATTCCTCTTTTCATTAATTTTCCACTACTGATTTTACATAGGTTATTCTCTTTCTGCTTTTTCTCTCCTAAATAACAGGTTTCTCTGATTTCTTTTCCTCTGTTTCTCAATTCTTCATTACAAAATTTTCCTCATTTATATAGTCACTCCTTTCTTCTATCAGAAATGAATTACCCAATTGCAAACAATACAATCTTTATAAAATTCAACTTCAGGTAGATAACAAATCCCAATTACAGAGTTCTTGAGGAAAGTTCATCAATAGAACAGAAAAGTCTATGGCTAGTGCTTGATGTTCATGGAGTTCTCTGTACAGAAGTGGTACAAATGTATATATCTTGAATCTAAGGTGAGCTCCATAAGCTGAAAAGAGCAGAATTTCCACTGCTTCATGGCTATGCAGGCAGAAAATAGCATAAATAACCTTAGAGCAGACAGATGTCAAATCCACCTCAATTAAAGGCATTTGGGAATTCTTTCTCATTTAAATATCTGTTTTCTTCCTCTTCCCTCCTCTTCCTTTTCTCCCCTCATTTGTTTTATTCACATTTAACTGACTCCTTATTCCTCCAGAAGAAACTTCGCTCTCTATTAAAATAAAGCTATTACTCCTAAATGAACAGAGGTAATACCTGACATCAGCTCCACAGTTTGAGCTTTGAAACTCATGACAAAGTTACTAAATATCAGAATTACTAAATGAAGAATCCCACTAAAAAAATAAAAGCATGATCTCTTAACAAGTAAAGAATTTGCCCATGGGTGTGACTGAGGAGGTGTAAAGCACTCTGAAGGCAATGTAAGTCCTATACAGTGTGTCATGCATTAAAGTATTTCCCCACCTTGGTTAGCTGTTCTTTGAGCCCAGACATGGTTGCAAACATTTCATTAGCTTCTTCTTGGGAACTCTCTTTGGTAATGAGGTGTGCAGTCTTTGTAATCATCTTGTATTGAGCATCCATTACAGGCACCCTCTGCTCAATGTCCTGCATGAATCATTGAAACAACTAAATTAACACATAGTACATTTCCTTTTAATTTCAGAATTCCACAGAAGTCTGGACAAAAATCAATATGTACTGTATGAAATCCTATACTTCTAATACGTTTTTGGAGATTCCCGTTATTGCTTTCCTTCATTGCTAATATATTATATATTGGTAATATTATATGAATAAACAAAAGGTTTCCTTTATAAGTAACTGTAAATCCTTAAGTTAACATACAGACAAGCTGAAGTAATCTTTACGCTTTCAAAATGTATGTGTTAATGTAGTATGTAAACATTATATCAAGTAAATGCATGTTAATTTGGGGCAAATCCTCTGACTTTAACAATTATACAACCTAGTTTTTCTTAAAAAAAAGTAACACATTGTCATTGTAAAAAATTTATAAATCAGAGATAATAAGACAAAGAAAATTTAAATTACTTACAGTCTTCTCACACAGTGATAACCAGAGCCAACATCCCATCACTACATCATTAATGTTTTCCCTTGTGCATGCTTACAGCCATTGTTTATATTTACAAAAAAAAAAGATACAACTTTTTGCTTTTCTCATTAATAGTGTATTAGAAAAGCTTTCTGTGTCATCAAATATTCTTCTACTACTTCATTTTTGAGAGCTGCAAGGTATTCAAAATATGTAAACAGCACAATTCATTTAGTAAATCCTTTATAGGAGAGGCACTTATGTAGAAGTGTTCTCTGTAGATGTTGCCGGTTTTTTCCTAGTCCTCTGTAATTTGGTTGTAGAAAAAAATCTCAATTAAAAAACTATTTTGAAGTTACTCTATGATCAAAACATATCTTTAACATATTCAAATTTATTTTTTTTATTTAAATGCGTTTTTATTTTCAATTTTGACATACAAATCAGGATATGCACACATGTCAACTGGTGCCAAAGAGACACAGGAAAACTTTGCAATGATTTGAGTTAACTTCTGTGATCTTCCTTTCACAAGAGATCAGGCTTTCACTTTGTTGTCCAGAAACCCCCTCACCTCCAAGTCTTGAATTAATAGCTTGACATTAAGAAAAGAGACTTCTAAGGGTTCGGAAAGTTTCTTATGGGCTCCCATTGCAAAATCCGACAGAGCATTGACACAGTCTGTGTATTCCTTCTTCATTCTGTCCAGCTCATCAGCCCGAGCATACTGTTAGGAAAAGGGAGGAAAGTCATGGAAAGTCAATGAACCAAACCTCTGTGAGCCTGTAGCCTATATATCAACATACTCTCCAGTTATGTGGCGAGAAAGATGTCACTTTATGATTCTTATTTGGGATACAATTGAAATAAGTCCAAATACTGTGAAAGTAGAAAAGGAATGAGCACAGAAGCAAAGAATTATGATCTCGAACATAGGTTGCTCCATATTAGTAGGCTCCATATGTCAATATAATCCTAATCAAACTATACATTTCTGTAATGTTCCTCTATTACAAAGGGAAAAGAATAAAGGGCCAAAAATAAACATAACAGTTCTAAACACATCTGCCTAAATAAGCTCATGCTACAACAATAAAACAGTCTCTAAACAGACTGTTTATCACCACGTCTATAACGCATGCATGTTCTGAGCATGTACAGATTTGAAAGACATACTTGCTTGACTTCCATGAACAACTCCCTCCATCGCCCATTGAGCAATAGCAACTGCTGTTTAAGGTCTCGGGAAACCATCTCATCACATGTTTCAATTAGAAAATTGCCTGCATCATTCATGGCAGCATGCTGCTGTATCCAGTGAGGCAAATTTCGGAAAAAATCCTAAACAATAAGCAATGCATACTATTGTAAACCAACAGATCAAAACTTAATGAATGATATGGAAGTAACCAAACTATGAGAAAAATTTTTCTTCCCAATTTGTGTAAATTTTAAGGTAAATCTTAGCTCTCTTTCCAAATGCAATTTTCAGTAAAGAGGTTCAAAAATAGGAACTAGAAATGGCGAGTGTCTTTTTATAAGAACGGCTTATTTCTTTTGTCATATTGTTTGCTGAAGACAAAACAAAACATTATGACCATTTTCTGTTATTCTTATTTTACAGATGAAAAACTGCATTTCTGTAAGTGTAGGACTTGTACATGGTCTTTAGGCTTGTAAATACCAGTGCCAGAGTCATATAAAGGTATGGTGTGTGTGTTTTTTAATTTTTAAAAAGATTTTATCTATTTATTCATGAGAGACAGAGAGAGAGGCAGAGGCACAGACAGAGGGAGAAGCAGGCTTCTCGCAGGGAGCCCTATGTGAGACTCAATTCCAGGACCAGGATCATGCCCAGAGCGAAAGGCAGACACTCAACCACTGAGACACCCAGGAATCCCAAAGGTATGGTATTTTAGAGTAATGCACAGTTTTCTGTAAAAATGATAAACTTTGACCTATTATTTTTTACTTTAAAATCTGAATATGGTACATGAAGGTAATTAACAACAGTGGATATAAACCATTGAAGGAAAAATTTTTAAATTAAATATCTGGGCCAAGAACACTTAATACAATAACATCCTTTCTTATTCATTTAAGGTTACTCAGTTGGCAATGAAACGGTTTTCTGCTGATTTCAAGTTAATACATGTGTGCTTGTGCATATATACATACACCACAGTAAAAACCAAGGATACCAAAGATAATTCAAAATCTATTTTACAAGCCATGTGTGGGAGGACTTCCCACATAAATAGATGAGAACACTTCTGTTTCTGGTGGTTATAATCCCTTGGATGAAATTAACACATATGACATTTACTAGGGCACAGCCAGTCCAATCAGCAGAGCCAAAATCTGTATGGGTATATGGTTCTTGTTATCCTTAGCTACACAAGAATATTTAATATATGTGAAACTGAGACTGGTAAACATTTAAAAAATTATGCATCTACTTGCATAACACAATAACATAAGAATTTTGGACAGCAAGCACTAATTCTAATGTATTTGCTATATTTTTAATGGGAGCCTGGCATTTTAATGTCTTTTACATATAAGTTGATTTTTCTGGGAAAATATCATCCCCACTAAGAAGTAAATATACAGAAACAATCGACTTTATGTGATATTTTAGTGTGATACTAAAGTAAAACTGTACCTCTTCAAGTCACACATACACACCTATAATTGGAGGAAAAATATCACTCTTGCCCACTCTTGCCTGCTTTCAACCCCTGACCGAAAGCTCATAAAATCCAAAAAAGAATATTTAAAGAGATGAAAATATTTGACTACCCAGATGTCCAACTGGTGTGTGTCATTACACAGAGTTAGTATTACATTATCCTCTCTTAAATGAGAAATTCCACAGAGGTTGGGACATTCAAGCACAGACCTTAGGGTGAGTATAGCGACCTCTCCTGCCCACTGGGATTGGCTGCCCCTCCATAGGTTCCTGCTTTTTTGAATGCAAAAGCAAAACTACTGAACTGATCAGAGATGAACTCTTTTAACATAACTTCTATAAAGCAGTATATTCCTCGGCTTAAAATAATTTGCTAACGTGAAAGCACAACTTTTCTGGCCAAGTCAAGAATCCTGAATTATCCTTGAAAATATATAATACTCCTCAGAGAACTATGCTGAAGGTGCCTCACTGCTAAGTTCCTGTGAACTCCTTTCCTTGGGTAAGAAGCAATCTTACCTTTTTAGCATGCTCTGTCTGATTTAGCATTTTCTCAGCATCCTCCAGCCAGGCCTGAAGACTGGCCACCGTATTGCCATATCGATCCCAGTTAGCGATGACTTCTTCAAGCATGCTCCGCACGCTCCTAACTTCCACTGAGAGGTTCCTCCACTGGGCAGTGGTTTCATTCATGAATTTCATCACATTCTCAGCTTCTTCCACTACAACAGATACAACAAATTATAATTCTTACTTTATATTTTAAATCCACCAAGCCTTTTTTCTATGGTCTATATACTGGTGTGCAATTATAATTCTTCTTTACATTATTACATTAACAGATGAAATGCTAGAATTTCATTCAGCTAATGCTGGGAATATGTTATACCAAATATGATAAACATATTTACAAAATGAAGCAAACATATTTTTCAACTTATGTCTTCACACTAACTTAAGTTTTCATTTACTTGATAATAATATTCGTTACTTTATTTTTTCATTTAATCCTCAGAATTCAAAATAGGTTAGAAAATTGCAATTTAGAACATGAATGCTTTTTTTTTTTTTTTGCCCCTTTTAGAAGATCACACACACAGACATGCACACACAGTTTGATTATACAGGTTAGACAGGCAATGCACAAACTGAAGGGGACTGAAGCCAGTATATGTTCTTCAGGCCCATAGCATGGTCACAAAAAGATTCTGCAGGAAAAAAAAAAATGACCTGATCACACAGAAACCTGTGGGTTCTAAATTGTAACTCTCTTAACTGCAATCAATTCTATCATGTATTTTACCTGAACCGTCAGCTTGGATGTACATCTCCGCTGTCTGTTTTAAGATCTGGTATGTCACTTCATACTGTTCAAAGAACTTGGTATTTTCTATAAAAGACTAGAAATGAGGAGTGGTTAGAAGACAGCAAACGCTAGGCACAGGTAGAAATATCAAAGTCAGTTTCTTCAGAAGAGGCATATGGGTATTTTGCCCAAATCTATCAACCTCATTCTTATAAAAAAAATACCAAGTTAATTCAACTGCTATAAAATAACCTGATTATTCTGAGAATATAAATTGATTCCATGCTTTTAATTCTAAATCAGCACTATTGAGAAAGTATTCTATTTCTCCTCCACCAAAGGGTTTGTTTTCAGAAGAGACTGCAGTCTCTCCAGACAACCTGGGGCTAACATTTAGAAAGCACTAAATTTGGACGAACATTTTAGTGTCCAACTGTGTCTTAGCTGTGGGATTTTGTTGCTCTTTGAACATTAATTCTTGTGAATAATGGCTCTGAGAAACTTAGACTATAAATAAATGGCATAGTGCACATTTTTCTTAAAATAAAAAGTACAAAAAGTGTTTACAAGTAGAAAAATTTTAAATAATCACATATCCCATCCACAAGTATAAAAATTATGGATAAGACACGTTTATAGCTGTATGTAATTCCCATATGTAATAGAGTCACCACCATCCAATGGGCTGTAAAATTTAGAAACACAAGAAATCCTTAGGTAAATTTTGTTAATTCCAGGAAATATGAAATAACTCCTGTTTCAAAGATTGGTCTTGCTATTAAAATAGCAAAGTAAAAAAGAATAATGTGATTATAGTTACCAATGTATCACCAAAGACTCTTTTCCTTTTAATAGCATAATTAGTTCCTACAATTTGAACCCACTAAAATACTTGATAAGTATCTCTATTATAAAATGCAAAATTAGCCTTTAAAAAACAGCTAAAGTCCAGTGTAATATACTAATAAATGCTTAATATGGAGATGCAAAATATTTGAGTGCAGATATAAAGCTTCATACAAAATTTCATAGACATCCGTTAATTTAACTGAAAAATGTTTATCATATTTCAAGATAACACTTAGAAACATTACATGCATAACACATTTCATAGCATTTTATGTTTATAAAGCATTTTACCTATATATTATTTTTCCTGGATATAGTGAATAGAGAAAGCTGCAAGTTACCTGGAATGAAGGGGTCCATGATGAACACTTATCTCAATAAGTTAATAGGCTGTATTATTTTTGGTAAGTAAAATAAGTAATTAATTGGTTAATTATTTAGCCTTATGTTTTCTTCACTTAACCTCCCTGTTCCCCAACTAGGGAAAGAGTAATTTACTGTAATTTAAATTTGGAATAATTTAGCCAAATAAGCATATAATACTTTGATCAAAAAAGGAAAGTCACACCTAATGTGCAAGACACTGTAGATAATTGAAGAGATAAAAATATTTGTCGATGTTTAAAAAATAGTCTCCATTTATTTTTGGCATAAATTTCAAGAAGCTAAGGGGAAAACAATTGTTCTAAATATTAGAGGAATGAAAAATAGTGCCTATATGGGACAGAAAGATTTCATTAAGTATGCTTTTGCTATAATTGTTTTCAAATTAACTGAAAATGAACAAGAGGGAACTTGTTATTATTTTCCAGTTTCATTTGTGATCCAAGAGGAAAAACAGGATATTTTAAGAATATTATAAATGTTGTAGGGATTCATTAAAGTATTTTTGAGCTTTCCTATTAGGAAGACTACGCAATTAATTTTTAAAGGAAGGAATCTTATTTGTCATTTTACCTTTTAGCTGTTTCATTTATTTTGGCACTTTTTTTCTTTCTGAACACAAAGTAAATCCATTTAGTAGCATGAATTATTTTTTCTACTAATATCACTGTAGCAGGAGGACTTTTGTTTTGTTTTTTGTTTTTTGTTTTTGCAAGAGGGCTGTTAAATCTCCTTTTTACCATGAGCTAACTGCTAACTACACAGTCTCTCAGAAGAGTGCAAAAGAAAACACAAATGTATATATTAAAATAATGATAGGATTAATTTATTTCTTTCAAAATAAGGCTTACATCTGGATATTAACTTCAACAAATACGCCATGTTATAGATGATGGCACTTCAAGAAAAATAAGATACCTCTTTATTTCACTAAATCCAAATTATTACTGGAAGATACTAAACTTCCACTCTCACAAAATAAATACAAAGACAAATAAATTTCATTCACTGATCTCACTGGAATGGAGCTAAACCAAGTAATTTAAGATTTAAAACTCATCTTTGAGAAGAGGCTTTATCACAAGTTCTACTTACATTAATAAAATAATTACAAATAATAAAATACACGTTCACATTACTAATGTTGCATTCACATAGGCCACAATTCCAAGAGCTCTTCTTTTATGGAAAAAGAAAGAATTCTCCTATTTCTTCCATAGTAAAACTGAAACACGTGTTAACAAACACAGTCATGTCAAGAACAATTCTGACAGCAAAACTAAACCAATTATCTCCTGGTTTATATTACAGTATGTAATCTCTTATGAATAGCATGTGGCCTAGGTTTAATTAACAAGCATTTGTGAAGCATTTTTCCAAGAATTTCTTAAACACATAGCAGCATCATTACCTGAGCTCCTAGTACAAGAGGTAAGTAAGAAGCACATTTTCTGATTCTCTAATCCTTTAAAAGATGGTGTAAGTTTTTGCATATGAGTAAGATTGAATTGAGAATTCAAACTAAGGAAAAGATAATTATGGAACTTTTACATCCTGCATATTACTTTGGTTATTAGATGATGGAGCAGCCATATGGCTCATTACAATAAATTTTTTTAGAAACCAAAGAAAGGAGTGGATTTAAGAACCTGATTTTAGGATTTCATTTGGAAGTCTTCACTCTTTGAAATAGTCTGTTCTAAAGAAAATTATTTTCTCACAAATTCCAAAGGGATGAGAGAAGCTATAGGGGGCATGAGATAAAAGGAAAGAAGTGTGTGTCCATCTTTCTTCCCTACAAAAGTCCCTATAATTCTATCATCATCATTATTATTACTAAAAATTTAGGAAAGACTAAGTCTTCTTGAAAATAAGTCATTTATAAAGTCACATGGGTTGTAAGTAGCTGAACCATGATTCAACACATTTCCATGAGCCTGGTGGCCAGACTGTAACAATCTCACATACTTCACCCCACCCTGCCCCAATACCATGCCTAAAACAGAAATAGTAACTGTCAATATCAGGCTACAATATGTAAGTATAAAATATTGTCAAATATGAGCTAACATTAATTGGAACTAATATTTTTGTGAGCTACATTCCTTAGTTCAGTAAGCTACAGGAGATCATTTAAATTATTTGGCCTTTTAAGTAAAAAAAAATGTTCACAGTCAATTTTGTTAGATAGTCAAGTTCAGTACTTAAGCTTCTGGTTCAGAAAGATGTGATTTCAAATCCTGACTCTACTTCTTACCAACTATGCCACCCAGAACATGGGGGTTGAGCACAGGAAGGCTCTCTTACCTCGATGAAACCATGTAAAAATGCCTAGCCCATAGGGTTGTCATTGGGATGGAAGATAACACATGTAAAACACTGGGCTACATGTAAAACACTGGGCTACACTCAATATCCCACAGTTATTAAAACTATTAAATAAAAAATACTGTAAGACTCTTTATAGAAAAGAAAGGCTAGCAATAAATAGATGTTTTTCCACCACGGAATAAAAATATTAAGAAATGTTCATTAAAATGTGCTACATTTGTAGCAAGGTTACCAATAATTTTAAGTTATGAAGCAGTTTAAAACTAGCAGCTTAGTGCATCTCTTTTTACTTTATGGAGAAAGCAGAAGTACTGTTTTTTTTAAATTAATATTTATTAATTTTTTGTCATTAATAAACAACTCTACTTACATATCCTTTATTTGAGAAGTTCAAAGAGAATTACCAACATCCTTGTATTACAACATTAACCTGGTGGAACAGTCCCATTAGGCATTTCAATCTGATTGGCTGTCCTTAAATAGCTAGAACAAAGCTGGATCCTGCATAATTACCTGCTGAGCTCATTGTGTATCATTTGACATGACTAAACCCAAAAATATAAATGGATAACTGTATTTAATATTTAAAGGACTCAAGTAATTGCTTGAATTTTAAAAATAAGATTTTTCATTACTTTCCAAAATAATTCAAAATGAGTAAGGGAACATATCATAACAGATTTCACATTTTTTGACAAGTGTTTTCAAGACACTTGTAGTAAACCTAAAGAAAGATTTTACTGTAAATGTATTTTTTTCTAAATGCATCTTGTTCATTCATCACTTAAAAAATGTATTTAAAATATAGTAAAATATATTCTGATTCTAGAATGCTTCAATAAAGATATGGTTTCAATAGGCATTCAGTCATACCAGTTACAAAGCCACTCAGACTAGTCAGGTTAGAAATGGGCTTGTATTTTAAACTTATTAATTTATCATTTAGAATTTGTGATTAAACACATTAAACACATGTTTAATGTGATTAAACACATAGTGCAGGACTGAGATGCCTCACAGACATTAACTTTGAGAGCAAGTTTGTATTGCTAATAAATTTTGGGGGTAGTGTTTAACAGAAATAAACTATATTTAATAAATATAAATAAAATAATTAAAATTAATTAATAAAAATAAATTTAATTAATTAATTAATAAAAATAAATCATTACATGATTACATGTAAATAGAACCTGCTGGTTACAGAACAACCTAATTTTTTCATTAATGCAGGGCTACTATTCTATGTAGTTAAGAGAATTATTTATACTGATAGTCCAAAATATAAGATAATCTCTAAAGATTAAATTAGTACAGAGATTCATAGACATAATTTTACTTTTCCTGGACGCACACAAGAAACAATGAAACTCAGAGACATGCTAGACCTAATCTAAAAAATAGAAAGTCCCCATGTGGATAACTGAGAATGGTTATTTTTTTAGAGACATGAGGATAATCTTTAAGTGTTTTAACTCAGTTTTAATGGTGAGCTCACAAAGTCATGGCTATGCAATGCAAAAACTTTTTTTTAAGCAATAAAGCCAGTCACAATGGCTGAGTCTGGTTAATGCAGCAAAATCTTTCTATATTTCTAAAGAAAAGAGGTGAACATTTCAGATTTTGAGAAGACTTTACTAATTTATATCAAACCCACTTAACACACTGGTACCTTTATATTTAAATTCAAGATAAAAGTAATAGCATCAAATAAACCGGTAAGTACTAAATGCTAAATCCATGTGTCCTCTGATTTCTTTCTCAAAGCTCCAGGGAGACTTACGATATAGTTTTGCAGAAGCAGCTCCACTGACTCTCTCCTCCCATACTTGATGATCCAAGATTTCAGCTTTGACTCTGCAAGAACCAGCAGTGAGAGCAGACGGTACTTTAATTCTAGAAATTCCATTTTCATTAAGTGTAGCTCTGATGTGGAGGAAACAAAATGAAACCTAGAAATAAAACACCGAGAATTTACAGAATGTAACTAATAGTAACAGAACGGTGCTTACTTAACCTGTTACACGTCAGTGCTAAACATAATGCAGGCACAAGGTCTTCTAAACTCGGGCTGATCAATCACTATCAGGAGATCTGATTCCTTTCCTAGCTCTGGATTTAAAGGCAAATCGTGATTGACTGGAGTATTTAATTTAGTTCTTTCCCTTGCCAAGACAACTCTCATCTGTTTCTTTTATAAGCTGTTTTTGCAGTATTACATAATGTTCCTCACAGTACTGAATAAAAATACAGTCTCTGAAGAAACCATTTCTGTGATTTCCAGGCTGTGCGTATATTCAGGTTTACTCTTTTCCAACAATAATATATATTAGAATGTTGGATTCTTAGCATATTGTTACAGAAGCTCAATTTTTATGTGCCCAAGGTAAGCATCTCTGTAAAAACAAAACAAAACAAAACAACAAACCAATTCATTGAAAAGAAAATGGATAAAGCACCCACAGAGCATTTAAGCATTTAAGAAAGATACTTCCTTTCCAATCAGCCATTCTCTTACCTTTCTGCCATGTCCTCTAATTGGTCAGGTGGCACTGGGATCCCGTTAACAGACCTGGTCCGGTAGATCTCATGGAATGCTCTTTTGTGGGCATCTGTGTTTTGAAGCAGATCCTAAGATATAATTTTTAAAAATTTTAAAAAATGAGAAAACATGTTCACAGGAGGCTAAGAAGCATAATTTTCAGCCTGTACCGATGAGTCAATGTACTCAACAATTTGATCATGCTGCTACATCCATGTGTGGCTTGGTGCCTCTCCTAGGCTTTTACCTTGTTCAGGAGCTCAGGCACTTGTCTATAAGGCCTGTGCTAGAGCTGCTGTATCTAATAATTATGGCATCTTTTAAACACACATGACACTTGCACAGCAATGCATTCAGACATTTTAAAGGCACATGGTCCAAAGGAAAATGTAGTTACTGCTATAAACAATAATTTGTTAGGACTTTTCTCCTTCCTTGATTTTGAATACATCGGTTTTTAGAAGCTGAAAACGGAGCACAACTAGTTTAACCCTTTAATGGTAATACATACACACACATTAAACTCTATTGTTATTACACTTTGAATACATGTAGACTATCATAAAGTGATATTTGCTCATCATTTAAGTCAATTATATTACAACATTATGAAAATACCCTATGGTTAGAAGACTTCAAATAAGCACAGGGAATGTCCTATAGATATCAGAGTGGAAAGATCAAATGTAATGTTTATAAATATTCTTTGTAGGCTGTACAGAACTACACAAATTTTAATAATCTTTTTAGGCTTGTTTTCCGAGCTTTTCACTGTCAGTAGACTGACTTACATAAAGATTTACAGGTATGTCACAATTCCTAACCAATTTCTCACATAGAAGAAAGAGAGAGAGAGAGACAGAAGGAGGTTCATGCCATAGTCTCTAGAGTTTGGTTTGTTTCTCAGCGGCAGAATAAATACCCAAAAGTTTGTCACTCACTGAAAAGTAAGACCCATTAGGCCACCAGAATGGTACATGAAGATTAACATGGTTTAACTCACACTGACTGAGATTATGTGGATTAATTGGAGAAAATAGAAGCAAAAAACAGGTAAAGCCGTAAGAGAAACACTTGATGAAAAGGCAAAAAAAAAAAAAAAAAAAAAAAAAAGAGGGCTCTCATAAATAACTTAAAATGGTAAAACCACATGTGCTTTTTCTCATAAAGCTAGATGTGTCTGTGCCTTTTAATGTGAGGGACATTAATTTTTATACTGTAGAAAAATCTATGGCCAAACTTTCTATCATGGTATATTTTGCTATTATCACCTATTGATCTGCTTTGAATCTCAGGTAACTGCACACATATTCACATGTCACTCATGCCCACAGGCAGGCTACTATGTGCAGGAGCTCATCACAGGGGACAAAAAAAAACAACCTAAAGTAGTAATGATTATGAGAATTTTAGTCACTCCCTGCCTTCTCTGTAACATCTAGACACATTTCTGTGGCTTATAATCTTGGCTGAGACTCCCCCAAGTAAGTGCAGGGCAAATTTAGAGCTATCACCACACCTAGCTCTGATTTATTATATATGACTGTATGTTAATATATGAGTAGGGGTCTGTGACTATACTGGAATACTCATATGTCCAGTTGTTTCCTAAAAAGCTTATTATAGGCAGTACCTAGTTAATTAAAAGAAGCTTGACAAGATAGCAAAACAAACAAAAAACATTTTCAAAAATATCATAAAGGAACTACAGCTGGTGTGATGTCACTGGGATCTCTGAAAACCCATCACACTAAAAACCAGTGAGATGCTGAGCACAGCATGTGATTTTAATTCACTGGTAGGCTCACAGGAGGTAAGAGAAATCTTTTAGGTCTTTTACTTCTGTTAAAATATGACCCCAAATTGATTCACAGGCCTGTGAGCAAAAACAAATAGAAAAAGCCAAATGTTTGAAGCAAATACCTATACCATTGCTGCATGAGTTTGAGTCTTGGAACTTGGAGAAGGTGGAAACAACAAAACTCAGAATCCTAATGAGCCAGGATGGTTAAATATTAACAAAAAGAAACTGGTATGAGTATAACAATATCAGACAAAATAGGTTTGAAAATAAAAATCATTATATGTAATTGCTTATGGATCAAACTTTCAATTTACTAGTAGCTATATTAATTCTGAATTTGAACATGTCTAGTAAGTCTCAAAACACACAGAGTAAAAACTGATAGAACTAGTGGGAGAAACAGACAAAACCACGTGGCTCTGGGAGGTATCAATGACCCCCTCTCAGTGACTAAGATGGAACAAAAGAACAACTGGGATAGCAGGTGATGGAGGGAGGAGGGGCGGCCAGGGGAAAGCACTGCACATCTGTGGATCTCAGGGGCCTCTGTAAGACTTTTGGAATGCTGGTTTTGAATAGGTGGAATCTAGTGGGAACTTCTGAGAGTGGTGAAATGAACTGACTTGCATTTTAAGAGCGCTGCTGTGGCCAAGTTACTGAAAATGCCCTATCATTGATGCACGGCTTGTCTTAGCTTCTATAACAACACAGGAGCTGGATTTCCTCCCACCTCACTGATTGCTCTTTCTCTTACTCTTCTGCTGTTCCACCTTCTACTCTTTGATTTCTTGACAGTACATTCCTTTAGGGCTAAGTTCCTGACATTTTTTTCCTCTGTCTATGCTTTCTTATTTAATTTCTTTGGTCTCAGAGCTTCCAATATCCTTCTACATACCAGTGATTTTGAGATTCTGAATATTTATTTCCAGCCTCTACCTGTGTCTCAAGCTCCTGTTATCTCTTACTGCCTACTCCACATGTACGCTTGGATGTGAAAAAAAGGCTCATACTTATCATGCCCCAAACTGAACTTCTGATCTTTTACTCCCGAACCTGCTTCCCTGTCTCTCTATCTCAACTGATGGAAACTATTCTTCCAACTGTTCATGTGAAAAAAAATAGTGTCATGTATGACTGGAGAGATTTTTTCACAATCAAAATCTAATGCTGAAAATTGCTCTCCCTAAAAATATTCAGAATCTGACCTTTTCTCACCATCTCTACAACTACCATCTTGAATCCCTATGTGGATTATTGAGACTGGTTCCCTGGCTTCTATCCTCCATTAGTAACACAGTCTCTATTCCCACATGACAGATACCATCATTCCTCTGGTAAGAAGGTGGATGGGAAAAGGCAGTTATAATACACAGAGAAAATCAACAGTGCCAAAAGTATGCAATTAAGGAAAGTAAGGATATGCAAAGAAACAACATTGGGGGAAAATAGAGAGGCTTAATTATAGGCACAGAAAAGATTACCAAATTTTTTTTAATATTTTGAATAATTTTATGCGAATAATTTTTAAAACTTAGTCAAATGGATAATTTCCCACTAAGTGTGAATTTGCATTACTGACCCAATAGAATTCTGAAAGCCTGATATTTCTAGTCATTTCTAGGGGCTGGGAATACAACAGGGAAAAAACAAATAATTCTTGCTCTTACGGAATTGATACTACAGTTTAGGAAATCAAGCACTAAATGAAATACATAAATTAAAACTGTAGTTAAGATGCAGATAAATGCTAAAGTGAACAATCAAACAGGGAAGAGAGGTTGCACTTTCAAAGAGGTGGCTAGGAAAGTGTTGACTAAGAGGTAAGTTTTCAAGAAAGGCCCAAAGGAGATAAAGAAGAAGGTATTGAGACTAATCAGTGGGAGAATGTTTCAGGCCAAAGACAGAGAACATTCCAGAACAATGGTAAGGACAAATGGGTTGAGGTGGGAATGTACTTGCCTCTTTGATGTCATCTTTTCAGTAAGTTTTCACTGACTAACCCTAGTTAAAATTGCAACACCCTCTAAAACTCTGTCCTTTTACTTTTAACCTAATATGTAATTATTTTATTACTTACTTACCTTTGTTATTATCTGCCTCCTCCCACTAGAAGGCAAATTACATGAGTGTAGGAATTTGTCTGCTTTTCTTATGGGTGTATCACAAATGCCTAGAACATCACTTTGCACATAAAAAAGTACGCAATAAATATTTTGTGGAAAGACTGGGAAGGATTAGAAAGGTGTAGCCAGAGGAGTAGAAAGAAAATGAGGAGTCCAAATGAAGAAAGTGGTTCAAAGATGAAGAAATAGCTATGTGAAATGCTTATGATTGGCAAGGTAGGATGAAGACTGAGAATTGACCACTGAGTGAGGAATGAGGAGGACTTTCATGAACCTGACATGAGTAGCATGGCAAGAAAACACTCGACTGGAATGGGTTCTAAAAGGAACTGGAGAAGAGAATTCTGAAACCAAAATGAGCACAGGTAACTCTTTCAAAGAGCTTCACTAAAAAAGGAAGGGGGGGGTGGGAATGGACAGTAGCTGGAGTAGGGTTAAGAAAGAATTTTCATTTTTAAAATTTGATTTATTCTTTTTAAAAGAGTCTTTAAGATGAGATGATTAGCAGCATATACTTTATGTGGATGGGGACAATCCAGCAGAGAGAGGAAAAAAATTTAAGAAGGCAAGAAATACAGGAATTGTTTACTGGAGAAGAGCAGGGAGGATGGGATCTCATACACATGTAGAGGGGCTGGTCTTAGCCTGGAGCACAGATGGTTCATCCCTAGTAACAGAAGTGAAGACTGAGTATTCAGGCACAGATGCATGTAGGTGGGTTGATGTGGTCGTGGGAGCTTGCGGAAATTCTTTTTTGACTGCTTCTATTTTCTCAGAGAAATAGGAAGCAGTGTCATCAGCTGAGAGTAAGGATATGGGAGGAGGTGTAGAAGATTTGAAGAGACAAGGTATGGAATAGTTGTCCCCAAAATAAAGAGGCAGTGGAGTTGGGAAATGCCTTTAGAGTGCAAGGCAGCTTTAAAGATCCACTTGGGTTAGTCATCATGCCTGAGAGTGTGTTTTTCTGCAGCCATACTCAGTGGCATATGTGTGGGCAGGGAATAGGCAGAGAGTGGGCTTTAATCAGGGCTATGTTTTAACCAGGACCACAGGACAAAGGAGACCTGGTGAAGACAATTAATGTGTGCTTTTGGTGACCTTTACTGATTCAGCATTGAATTTAAGTAGAAGATGAAGGAAAGGGATGATATGAAGAGAGTGAGAGGCAATAAAATCATGGATTATAAGGCACAGAGTCCATGCAATTTGGAGTCAGGGCAAGTTTGGGTGGACAGTGAGATAGATGCTTGAGAAAGAGATTGTGGAGAGGTTTCAGTTCCTAGTGATGACAAGTTCTAGACTATGCCTATGCTTTGGAGGGCTAAATTAGAGTGTAGGATGGGATGACTAGAAAACAGGAGACCAAGGAACTAACAGTCCAGGTTATTGGTAGAATCACCTATGGGTTACTGACGTTATTAAGAATTATGGCTTGCATTATCATGCAGGAAATAAAATCCTTAAAACAGGAGGAGAAGTGACCTAGGTAGGATTAATGACCACAATAAGGATGGGTAGCAGATAGCAGAGTTTGATGTCTATTTTCATGATTCCTTAAGACTGAAAGCCTTACTTGGCCAAAGCAATATTACTAATAAAAATTAATAAGTTTAATTACTGTATGTGTATTATATGCAATAGCTTTGTGGGCATGGTTTAAGGTTAGTGTTTAAAACAATCTTGATTATCAGCTATGTACCTTGGGCAAGGCACTTAATCTCTCTCTGCCTAAAGTTCATTCATTTGCAAATGAGGATGATAACACCTATCTCAAATCCTACATGTCAAGTGCTTAGCAAAATTAAGTGCTTAAGATAGAAACATGGCTAAATACTCAATTATAGTTAGCTATGACTATATTTGTTACCTTCCTAGATAACTAAGCATTAGAGTATCTGGAAAATAGAAAAGCTAGTAAAGGCGTATTTTGCTCTTCAGAATAATATGATCCTACATACATGTAAGTTAATTAAAATAAAAACTTTGGTAGAACCATTTGTAAAATAATCCTTTCTTTGCAAAAAAAATATTTTAAAAATTATCTGAATCCAGTTTTCAGACACTGAATATATATTAAGTAACAAACAATTGTCATGTGGTATATATTTTTTAAAAAACGATGTGAACAATGCAGAAAACCAAAAATTCTAGATCTTGATAGCATATATAAGTTTTTGTGACAAAAGCCATAGTTACTTATAGACTGGGATAGGAAGATAATATTCTAAAACATTCTTGCTTATGTATTGAGGAGTCCTATATCATGTTTTTTTTCAATTTTATCATCAGTAAAGCATAATTTAATACACAATTTGATAAATGTTCTTATTGGGCTAGAATTGAACATTAGACTTGGAAGATGATTTGTAAGAATTGGAAGATGATTTATACTATATTGTGTTTTTAATTTACATATTGCATTTCCAAGTGAGTCCAATATAGCAGCACAAAGAAGTGATATCAAGTTGATGGGCTGATTTTTTTGCTATTGAAGAAGCCTGAAATTTTAGTTATCTTAACAATGATTCAAATTTCTCACATCATCAGTTTATCTTATTATAGGCACGTGATAAATATATTTTAAATAAGAATTGATTTTATAATTGACAATGACATTGTTTTATGACTCTACTACTTTAAGTGCCTGTGTCCAGACCCAGTAAAAGTTCCTACCTCAGTAAAAAGATCATTCTGGAGATCTGCCTCGAACATCGTCTTCACCTTTACCTGCCTCTGCTTGCTTCCTGTTGTCTCTTTACTGCATTCCCCAGCTTACTCTTCAGTCTTTTCTGATTTTTAGTCTCAGATAAGCTTCTTCTCGAACTCCTACCACTTCCCTTTTCCCTACTCCACTTCATTTCTGGTTTTTATGGTTGTTTACTACACTTTAGCAAAGGGATGGTTCTTGCTGCTCACTTGGTGGTTGGCACAGGGTTTCTCTCTCAAGGGACCCAGAGGGGTCATGAGGAACCTCGGGCCATATAATTACTGAGAGAGACACTGACTGCATCTGTGCATCCAGCTTAAAACTCAGACTTCAGAAGGGGTTGTGACAGCCTAGAGTGAGCAGCAAATTAACGTTATCTGCTAAATCTTATCATCTAGTAAATAGCACAGCTAATATTGCAAGGCATTTTCTCTATGGTGGAGTATTCAAGTAAGACTTAAGTATGTTATGCCAACAACAAACACATGCCATGTCTTGAACTTCTAGATTGGAGGTGCCTTCACCAGTTTCCCTGATGCATAAAGCTGGCACATAGTAGATCTGCAATGTATATTTGCTGAATTAACACAGCTGACCCATGATCGATATACACTTTACATTTGATTTTTTTTTACATTTGATTTGAAACCCTAAGGTGACTTTCTTTTATATGAAATACTCATATTACTTAAAAAATAATTTTGATTGCTATATGATGTGTTGTACAGAATTTATGATGAATTACTAATTTGTTAAAGCGGTATTTTTTGTGTAACACTGTTTCAACATGTCCCCTTATTTTTAATATCCTGGGAATCTTAACATAGGCATAACCTAGGCTTTTCTGCTTTTAAGAAGCCTTAACCATGGTTCAGTCTCAGAAAAAAATCTTATGACTTGATCTCTTATTTTTTGTCTTCAGAGAAAGTACAGACTATTGGGCCTGGATTTTATGTGTTTGTATTTCCACTGATGATACAGACCTCAAATCATGCTCTTACCTGAGAAGCAAATTCTGAGGAGTTTTCTGTGTGTTTGGTGTGTGTTGGTGGAGGCGGAAAGGGGAGAGGTTAAGAGATAATCAACAAAAGATCAGTGTCTAAACTGAAGAAGGGACAAGAATAAATGCAGGAAGGACCCTGACTAATTGTGTACGAACACAAAGTCTTGTTGTGTCCCGCTTGTTTGGTAGTTGAGTCTGGGTTGAATGTGTTGAGTTGAGAGGGACAGGAGCTGAAACTCTGTGACGCCTCTGTACCTCCACATTTCTAGTTCTAAACATAAGGTCCCAAAGGGGCATAAGACAAAATCTGTCATGAATTTGCTTTACAATCTGGTCTAGAATACCTAACAGTCTATTTCCCTGAAGCAGTTTTAAAAATATTAGTATTTTGGCAGAAAGTATATATGAGCTATAAATTGCCCATATGTGGTCATCTCCACTGGTCTGTTTTCCACATATAGAGTAATCACTGCCATGACCCAGGAAATGTGGTATACAAATTCAATTGCACAAAATGCAGGATTGAGTTAACGTGATGTGATGAAAATAGCATTTTTGTACTATCACAAAACACAAAGATGCAGGATGTTAGAATTTATACTAAGAACAACTGACTTTACTGCAAGTGGAAAAAGTCACAAATAACTAAAAAGTCATCAAGGCCTAGTCCCACCGCTTCCTAAGATCACCACTCTCCCTCGACCCCTGCTCCGTCACAACACAGGACATAAGAACTTGGCAACCTGGCTTGCCTCCTTTTGAGAATGGAGATGGGAGTGAGATCTGAAGCCAAAGGCCGACCACATTTTATACAAATGTGTGTGGTCTATGGGTTTACCTTTTGAAAAGTAACGTATAGCAACAACAATAACAAAGATAACCACAGATGAAAAAATACCATGGAGCTATTGGAAAATACCTCAGAAAACAAATCTATTGGAACATCTCTGAATTGGTATGAGTGGATGTCGGGGAGACCCAGGTGGGTGGGAGGTCTCAACAGCCACATCTCCAGACTACACCAGGACTGTTGTGCCAGATTACCCCACCAGAACTTTACCTTGTGTTGCTCACGTTTCCGTTGTATTGTGTTGGCCGTTTCCTCATGGACCTGCTGAATGGTAATTTCCTCCCTCAGAGCTACCTCTGCTCTGTATAACCAGGCACCTATAGTGCCCAGAGGTGCAGGGAGAGATTTATCAAGCTGTATATGCCAATCAAAGAGCTGCAATACAAAAGTAGAAAAATAGAATTATCTTTAATACGGAAAATTCCTAAAACTCACCCAAATGACTTCTAAAGACATAAGGATCCCAGGTAATAATTTCAGGTTAATTTAATATATACCAAGTAAGAAAATATTTGTGTTCTGAATTTGATACTTTGAGAATAAGGAGGAATTATAGTTATAAGCAAGTTTTGAGGAAACATGAAATACATTTTAGACATGGAAGGACATCATTGAGAGCTTAAACAATTTTTTTCTTATAGGAATAGCATAAAGCCCCCACTGATTTTCAATAGAGCTTCTGCTGAGAGGGAAGGGACTGGATTTTTTGAGATGTTCAAGGATACAGCTGTTATACACTAGCTGATGTGTGTCCTTTAAAACCTGCCACATGAGGACAGGTCCAGAAAAATCAGGGTCATCCAGTCATCTCTGGAGGAAGGAAAATATTCGAGATTCTTTCTATGATAGTAACTATTTCTTCATTTCTACCACTTTATCCAATTCTTAAGCAGTGTTTCTCCCGACTTATTGGAATACCAGGTAGGATAGGTTGAGGTGCTTGGGAACTAACATATTCTCTGGTAGAGTTTGTAGGAAAAAGATTAGGTTATCAAAATGAATAAAACAGAGTAAGTTCAAGGCTAATATTTCCATTTGCAATAGAAGTTTCAGATGTTTTAAAATCCTGGTCTTTAAGTTTGCAAAATATTAACATGAAAGTTACTGAGCAGCTTTTTTTTTTTAGGTTTATGAATGACCGGATAAGATTTGCTTACATTAAAGACTGTAAACATGAACGTGTTTATAGAAGGAGGACCTGTTGATGAAACCTGGTTATAGACTTTAGAGAAATTGCTGAAGCTCCATTCTTGGGAGAGTCATCTCTTCTAAATGACCCAGAATTTAGTGGGTAACCCAGAGAGCCTTTGAGGATTTCAATCCATCATCTACTACTCCATGGGGAAACTTCATGTAAGGTGGCAAAGCAGAAGAGTTGTTAAACCAAGTACTTCCCATAGGCAAGCCTCTCCTTCCTCAGACATAGGCTGTAGGACTAGATGGAATATCATTGTGTAGGAAAACATGAGGGAAAATGTTCTTGACTAAATTATGTCAGCCTTAATGAAATTAATCACGAGAGAACTTACCCTGGAGGACACTCTGTCCCAGGATTGTTTTACCAATGCTTGGTCAAGTGACAGTTTACCATCTCTATGTACTGGTTGTATTAAATGTTCAATCTGTTTCCTTTTTATTTCATATTGAACTCTGAAGTGCTTAAATGACTAAAAGAGGAAAAGAAGCAACAACATGGAAATGAGTCAAAAACAGCAAATGCAAAGGAAACCGCATTTCCTAAATAGCAATCCTTTATATTGGGATTACACTCAATGCATGCTGCTGATAATAATGATGACAGTCATGATCCTGATAGCAGCTACCGTTCCTCAAACCCTGATGATGAGCCTGGTCCCATGCTATACACTCTCTCCATTTTATTCCTCTGGATTTCTCCATAACCTTGCAACATCCACATGTCCTATTATTATCACCACAGGAAATCCAGAGGTCATTTGGCAAGAACAAGTAGTAAAGTAGAATTAAAACTTAAGATTTTTCATTTCTGGTTAAATAATCTATGTGTCAGTCCATACTCATTGAGAAATAATAGTAAATAGGAATATAAACCTATGCTAATAATCAAAATAATACCAAATTATTCAGAGTACCAAATTATTTAGGTTAGAAATTATGTATATCGAAATAATACCGACTTAAAGATATCTAAATTTATGCTAAAATAAGCCTGTGTAAAGTAGGGGACCCCATTTATATAATAATATTTTGTTTTAACTTTGCGCCATTAAAATGTTAATTATTGTATCATTTCTTTTATCATAGTGTGTTTAACATAAATTTGTAATATGTAGACTTAACCATAAGTCTAATACTAACCTTAAAAAAGTAGTGATTTTAATTTTACATTTTACATTAAATTAATAAATTCTAAAATAAGACTCCAAGGCCAAGTATTAATTGAATATCACTAAAATGTGCAATTATGTTAAAGAACATGAAAATGTCCTTACAGAATCTAGCTGATAACACATCTGAAAAAATTGGTCAAACAAACATGTAAGTTCACAGTACGAACACTGGGGGGAGACGGTGAGTAAATATTTTACCACAACTTTTATCTTTCATTTCCTCTAACTTAATTTAAAAATACCAAAACATAAAATCGATCTTCAATTTTATTCCACAGAATTCTATGCATGAATAAAACAGGAAAATATACTACTTACTGATAAGTAGAAACAGAAAAATGCTGTTTGGGGACTGGGACAAGGAAAATGTTCCCTATGTTCAGCTTTCAGATGGTCTCTCAATCTTTCTTAAGAGATAGCTTATTATCTTTAGACTGAAAGGAATGTTTCTGTTTCATACTTTTCTAATACTCTGTTTTCCTTTTATACAATAACATCTGTACAACAGGTAATTTCATAATTTGGAATTGATTTTTTATAATTTATGACCAAACCAAAACTCACCAATGGTCTAATAAGTATATTCACTCTGTTCTTATATTTTTATTCTCAATTTACTGGCTTAATCTTTTTTTAATTAAGCTCATCCAGAAAATTGTATTTTTGAGAGAAAAGATTACATTGAGTTTCAAAGCAAAGAGGGCACATACATTTAAGCACATATATATTGCTTTGCCATGTTCAGTAAATATGGTATTGATGGCATCATCCTTCTAAATTCAGGCACATTTTATAGAAATTATTACATAAAATTGTACACTAATGCCAATAGCTAAATCTTTTATCATCTGCCATTTGAATCTCATATCATTGCCCCTTTTTATATAGCAAAACTGATTGAAAAATAATATGGACTAGGATGTATTATAGTTTAGCCATTAAAATGCAATGCTATCTTAAATAGGAGGATAACATCAATAAATCACAATTTAACGGGAAAAACCTATTACAAGAGCTTGTGTCTGAGAAATGAAAATTAGAAGCCAAATCCAAGTAATGGTGGTATAAGGAGACTGAAGGATGGCCATAACACCTCTGGCCTCAATTTGAGAGCAACAGTGTCGAATCAGGCAGGCTGCAACAGAAACTGATCCCATTAATGGGCCCACTCCAAACATTCATATTGCAAACTTTTCTTAAATGTGGCTTATCCCATAGTAGTTTTCAGTTTGGCACTGAAGTTATTTTTTCTTATATGACATCTACAAGATCATGAGTTATAGAAAGACAATGACCAGATGTTTGTGTTTGGGGTCATTTATAAGACTCCAGAAAAGTCATGAAGCCTCAGAGGTCTACATACAGGACAGACACACATCATTTAAAACTACTAATTCTATCTCTCAGTATATGAAAGGAAGTGAAAATAAGATACTGAAGAGGTATCTGCATCTCTTATTTATTGCAGCACTATTCACAATAGCCAAGATATGGAAAAAACATAAGTGCCCATTAATGGGTGAATGATAAGAGAGGTGTGGCAGATATAGATATCTATATCTATAAATATCAAGAGAAAGAAAGACATCGTTCTATTTGTGACAACATAGATAGACCCCTTGAGGATATTATCCTAAGTGAAATAAGGCAGGCAGAAAAAGACAAATACTATATGACATCACTTATATGTAAGTATCTAAAAAAGCCACACTCATAAAAACAAAGTTAAATGGTGGTTACTAAGGAATGGGAGGTGAAATAGGGGGACAGGAAAGATGCTACTTAAGTGTACAAATTTGCAATGAGTAGTAAATAAGTCCTTGAGATCTAACACACATTATAGTAAATATAGATAACAATATTGTATTATAATCATCAAACTTACTAAGAGACTAGAATTTAATTATCCCAACCACAAAAAAAAGAAATACTTATGCAATGTGACAGAGGTGCTAATTATCTCTACAATGGTGGCAATCATATTACAATATATAAATGTATTAATTTTTTAAAACTACGTATTTACACAGAAATACAATTATTAAATTACATGCAAACTTAAGATAACACATATTATTTCTTTAAATATTTTTCTCATTAATATCATTCAAAAGATTGAACATAGATTAAATGACTTATATGAATCTTACTCATAAAAAGGGTTTTAAGAAACTGAAATGCCTCTTATACATTACCTGATATTTATCTTGCAAATTTGATTCTGTCATCTGTGCCCTTGTCAAATCTCTTTCAAATTGTTCTATCCAAACTTTTGTTTCCTTCAAAATTAGCCTGTCTTCTCTCTAGAAACCAGAACATATTACAATTTTATTAATAACTATGCATTTATTTAATTGCTGATTAATACCTGGCTGATTCTAGAATACACTGAATAGTTAATAAGTTCCAATTGTCTCTGAAAAACTTCCTCTTCTCCCTCACCTCTTTTGGAGAATGAGGGGCAAAAGTTTAAATTCTAGAAAAATAGCTTAATTATCTTGCTGAATACTAAAATTATCTACCTTCAGGCAGCCTGGTGGCTCAGCAGTTCAGCACCTCCTTCAGCCCAGGGCGTGATACTGGAGACCTGGGATCGAGTCCCATGTCAGGCTCCCTGCATGGAGCCTGCCTCTCCCTCTGCCTGTGTCTCTGCCTCTCTCCCTCTCTCTCTCTCTCTCTCTCTCTCTGTCTCTCATGAATGAATAAATAAAATCTTTTAAATAAATAAATTTTAAAAATGGTAATCATTAAAAATAAAACTATCTACTTTCATTTTTTTTAATAAACAGTAATTTAATTAAGAAAGCAGGCTCAAGAGGAGATGTCCTACATACAAAGATACTCAAAAAGAGCAATGGTTGGAATAAGACTGACTACATAGGCCTGGGGGTGCTTCTTAACCCACAGTTATTTGCACCTCACTCCAGATGAGATTTTTTTCTTCCAATAAGATTAATTTTGACTGAATCAAAGGAGTTACAGTCACAGAACACTGTGGACTAGTATTATTTAAAAATTCTATTCAGTATTACAACATAAGCTCATCCAAAATTACAGAAAATACTCTTTTTGCTCAATATGGTATTATTAGACCCTGGTAACACAGCACCTATAAAATATTTACCAAAATATTTCCTGAATGAATGCATCCAGGCTACCTCACATCTCAGAAATGGAAAAAAAAAAAAAAACCCACCCAAATCCAGAGATTTATATAATTGTTTCCACAAATAATCACAAGCCTATAGCATTGATTTAGTGAAAAATATCCTAATTTTTCACCAAGATTTCTTATCTCGTAAAAATGTAAAAGTAATCAAAAACACATTTAACATGGTTCTTGGCTCTTACAAGTCACTTCCAACTACAGCATCTCACTTGATCACAGCCTTGTGACACAGATGAAATCACGATGACAGGTTAAGTGGCAGAGGAGATAGAGTGATGGCTGTGGTGGCAGGCAAAACTGGTTCCAAATTCTGGTTCTGACAAGTATCAGCTCTGTGACTTTGGACACATTTTATTTTAATCCTCTCTACTGCTGTACCATCATATGAGTAGACACCACACACTGCTTCCCCAGTTTGAGGAAGAATTCAAGATAACCTCTGTAGCACATCTAGCACAGACACTAGCACACAACTGTCATGATTCTTGCCTCTTCTCACTTTCCAGTCTCACAAAAGCAATCTTGTCCTGCCTGAAAACATCTTCCTCTGGATAATGCCTTCTTCAGAGCTCAGCTCAGACACAACCTCTCTAGTAAGCTTTTTCTGACCCAGAAGTCTTGTTGGAGTGTCTCTTCTGTGCCAGTGGTTCTCACACATTAAGATGATCACCTCCAGGTGATTCTGTGCACTAGAATCACCTGGAGGGCTTCCGAAAGAAGACTGCTGGACACCACCTTCAGTCTTCCTTGGCTTAGTATGTCTAGGGTGGAAGCCAAGAATTTGTATTCCTAATAAGTTTCCAGGTGAATCTAAGGTCTAAGGACCACATTTTGAGAGCACTTCTCTGATCTTGCAACAACTTGAGCTCAAATATTCACTGAAAAAGCATTATTTTGTACCATCTACTTAATTGTCTCTTCCTCTCCACCCATAGTACAAACCCCTTATGTATCTTATTTTTCTCTAGCCTAACACAGTGTCTGACACCACTGGAATAAAAATGAGACCCAGTCTCACTCAATATATCATAGTAGAATAAATTATTGGTATAATAGGTAAGTAGAGAAAGAAATGGAACAGGAGCCCAAAACTCCAAAGTTTAAGCTTTTCCTAAGATGGCTTCTCTGAATGAACAGATAAATGTGACCAAGGTACATGGTTTGCTGGTTGACCATCATGCCCATAAAAGCACAATGGAACATTCTTACAAGGTTGGAGGAACTATATGCTCTTGGTTTACCTCCAAGGTACCAAAGGCCAATGTGACCACTCAGTGGGGGGTCGGGGGAGATCATCAAAGTGAGCATGGAACTTCATTGTGAGCCTCCAAGTACCTATTTCTCACCAATTGAAATTATTTCACAAAGTCATTTGAGAGAAAAGATTATATTTTTAAAATAACTATTAGAGTTCATCTAGTAAATGACTTTTTACTGGTGGGGCAGTGTCAAGCAAATTGCAATAAGGTAAGAAGAATGTAGCTATTTAACACACTCAACATTCTCCTTTTAAGAGGAGATGTTGTACAAACAATATTTAGGTTCCCAGAGCCCAGTTAGTCCAGTGGCTTTTCTTCAACTGTTAACTTTTACATGCATTCAAAGACCTGGGTGTCTATTTGCCTACAGAAGACCACCTAAATTCCAGGCAGCCAACTGGGCAGTATTCTCATGACTTTTTCTTTCTCTCTTTTTCACTCAAACTTACAGGCATATTTACATGTTCTGTAGCATGTTCATGTGTACATCAACTTACAATTCATGGAGCATAAAATAGAAATTAATTTAACATGATATAAAGTTACTTTTCATTTTTATTCCAGTGTTGGCATAGAGTCTAGTTTGTTGATAGAGCCTTAACCTCAGGCCTATATGGAACATAAAGAAAGACAGAAAAAGTACAGGATAATTTGGAATTAGGAAAGAACTCAAAATCATTAATTCCACAAGTATATCTGAGCACTAATGAAAGAAACTTGTATGTCATGAACTTTATGAAACAAACTATATGACCAAATACTGAGCAAAAGGGATGCGATAAAACTCAGGATACAAGCTAACTGAATACTTACCTTTTTTCAAATAATTATTTCCTGCTTAATATTTGATAACATAAAAATAAATCTTTAGCTTTATTTTTTATTTTTCATATCACATATAAAGAAACCAAAAAGTTATTGTAAATTTTTCCTTTTATTAGTGCTAGTGACTGTTATTAAAAAGAAATTAATTGATGCTATCTTATAATTAAAGATTAGTCCATGGGAGTGGCTTAGACCGTAACTAACATTCAATAACACTTACCTATGTTATTTATTCTATTAGAAAGGAAAAGGAAATAACAGAATTAATGCATTAAAAGAAATGTGTATATAAAGACAAATACATGCAAAGGAATGGCTAATAAACTATGGAATGTAGGATGTTTGAAAGAGGTCACTAATTCAAGATTATTTAAATCTTACCTTAAAATTTTGGATAGAATTTGCAAAAGATGGAAAACCTGGAAGTATTTCCTAACAATATGAAAAGATAATATATAGAAAAATAATATAAATCATGGACAAAAATTATATAGGAAACAAGAAAAAAAAAACAGTGGAGAGGCATTTGTCCATAAATAAATAGATGATAATTTTACATGTACAGTTACTTTAAGAATTTTCATAACCTTTGAAAGCATCAAAATAAGGTAATGTAGTATACTAATATTTCATGTTTGATTTTACCTTTTGGAAATATTTATCTTATAAATATTTATATCTTGAAATATTAAGCATTTCATATGGTGAACTATGAAGAAGAGGCATATTAATTCATTTCTTTTCTCTTAAATACACTCATAAGATGCATCTCTGTACCCCTGTATCAATTAAGATGGTGCTGTGCTTCTGAGAGCAGTCAGTAGTATTTGTTGCAATGGAAGAAGGAATGAATGAATAAATAACTGAAAGTTTAATAGCTCAGAAGAACTAATAGGAATATTTTATCTATTTATGACTGAGTGCTCATTACTCAAGGACACCTTTAGGGAAAAAGTTTATCAGTTTTATTGGTTGGCCTAAAATAGGCATAACAATGTCTATTTCCAATAAGAAAATCAGATTTGACGGCACTGAGAGGGGCACTGGACAGTATGAGCACTGGGCGTTATACTATATGTTGGCAAATCAAATTCCAATAAAAAATACAAAAAAAAGATTTAAAAATCATAGCTATAAAGTATCTAATTTAAATAAACTCATAAAGAGGATACAGCAATCAAATCCACCAAAAAATGGAAGTCTGGGAGACGCACTGATGCTAAGCTTTCTAAAGGTGAATTAAAAGAACTATTTCCTAAAACTTAGAGAAATACTAAGTATTTTAAGGTGATGCCATCAATAGCCTTAATATATATACTCTATAAAATCTTAAAGTTTCACTAGATAAAATTAGGTGGCCATTTAGTTGCTTTACACAACTGAAAAATATATAAAAATACATAAAATTCCTCTTTTCTTATTGAAAATATTCATTTTTAGATGCTTATCCCCAACATTACAAATGCCACACTAAAAAGGGGCAAAGCTTATAATACATTTTCCTCAAAATTATTTTTTGAAATAACCCTGAAAAATGATATGTAGTCTCTTTTCAGGAAGGGATAAAGGAACTTTAAAAAAAATCAGAATTTATTTTCTAGATAATGAAAGTAATCTCTTAATTAAACGTCTTTAGTAAAGCTTATTAACAAGCTTATGTCAGTAACAACTGTCTTCCAAATCTCGAGGAGTTTTGGCATTAAATTCTTGCTCATGAGCATTAGCAAAAGCACCTCCTTTTGTTTCTCAGACTTAGCCAGTCACAGAGTTTACTCATCTGGAGAGATGATCAATGTCGTAGAAATTAAAACAATACAATCTCAGAAACTTGATCAGAAATGAATTCAATTGGGTAATATAAGGACTTGTGATATGAAAATCAGATGGAAAGCTGATTTTCTCTATGCTGTATGGGTCAGGTCTAATATGCTTTCTAATAGAGTTTCTTATTCACACAGCAACATCCATACCCAATTATATTCTCAAAACCCAGAAAAGCCCCAAATGTCACCAAAGCACATGTATCAGTCTATGCTAGGAATTATACAGATAGTTTGCTTTTGCTTCCTGTGGTGCTTCTTAGAAATACTTATCTTACTGACTATGGATAAGTTACTCGGGTGGTCAATGTTTGTGCCTGAATCTTGTCAAGGAACAAAACAGGTTTCCTGAAATGATAGTTTTTAAAAAAACTAATGTAGTTCTATCAAATGTCAAATTAACTTCATCCAAGTAACCTAGGAAACACCTGTTACCATTGTTTAAGTTAATTTTTTATGAAGTCACAGATTTCTATTGTGTAATGCCTTTGCCTATTTGAAAATTTGGGGTTATGAGCCATTCCTTAGCCTTTTCCTTTCTTAGACCTGTTTCTATTTGGAAAACATATTAAGTTTTTTGTTGCTTTCTTGTTTCTTTTCATTATAATCTCAAAATGTTTTGAAAATTCTAGTTGAGAACTGAGCGATGAGGTCAGACAAATAGTTTTAAAAAACACTTCATGAAAACTCTATTTATTTCTCTCCCTGATGTCATTCTATCTTATAATTAATTTTAAATTCAATAGTAAATCCGCCTCTCTATAATTAAAGAATAATAATAATACTTAAAAATTAAAAGAATGGAAATGTCCATTGTTAAAGTCTAGGAAAATAGGTATTCTGGTGTGTGGCTAGAGTATAAAGTGGGACAAATTTTCTGCAGGAAAATTTGAAAAGTAAAATTCAAAAAAGCATTAAAAATCTACATGCACTTTAGCCTAGAAATTCCACATTTAAGGAAGAATAATAAAACAATGTTTTATTATAAAAGTGTTAATGGAAGTACTTTTTATAATGGCAAAAATTCAGAAATTTTCAACAATTAAGATTGGATAACTTATTGTACATATACATATAGATGATGTCCTGGAAAGAATGGCATAGGAAGAGTTTTCTATGATGTTAACAGAAAAAAAAATGATGAAATTATATGTATATTATAATTCTATTTTTGTTAAAACATTATTCGTGTCAACATATATATAGAAAAATGTTGGAAACTTATACCAACATATTAATTTTTTTCTAGAATAGGGTCTCTCTAGAAAATCAAGTACAGATAATTTTCTTTTGTTTTTTTTTTCACTTTTTTCTTTATTATGACAATGAACATGTCATTTGAGCAGTATGAAAAATATAAATGTTATTTAAACTATTGAGAGGCTGAAAAAAATGGAAAGGTCCTGAACAATTAGGACTTTTACAAGTTTGCCTTACTTTTGTATGTTCGTTTTGAGTAGTGACTTATATAATAAACCTAAAAGTCAAAATTAGATTTTCTCAGAATGAAAAGAATATGAGGGCTCCAGCTCTAGAGGCATGACATGCTGGATATAAAATTACTTCAATCTTCAGACTACTAACTGGATTTCCCAACATGGCTATCTTTTCTCAGTTTTAATTCATCAGTGTCATATGCCCAGCATTTATCATTAATAATACTTTCTCTCACATATCCAATATACACAAGAAAAAACTTTCCCTGTAATCTTCTCCCTAATTGGTTATATCTATTATTTACTCAGTTGCTCCTTTTTTGCAATGCATCCCAAAATAAAATAAAACAAAATGAAATAAAATAATAAAATGTATTCAAATTCAATTTTTCAAAAGCATCATGTTAAAACATCTAAGTCACTATCATTGAGTGCGTTATCAATACCTGAAGAAAAAAATACTTACATCATTTTCTTGCCCATCAGTGCCTGTGTTGTGGATGTCAGGGTAATGCTTCAGAAATTGGGCTACATAGGTCATAATAGACTTCTCATCTGGTTTATCCACGTCAACATCTGGAACAACCAAAACCAAATGTGAACAAGTTAATTAGCATTCTTTATATTTTAATAACACAACCTTTGAATCCTAGCTAACATACCAAAAGACACTATCCTAAATGCAGAAGAAAAACAGAATTAGTATTTCAAGACAGCGAGGGAGGGCAGACCAATTTAGTTTGGATGACACATGATGGGAATGTTGTGACACACAAATATGACACATTTTAACCAAGAAATTTTAGGAAGTAATGCAGGTTTCATTTAAATGATCTCAACATTAATTCACCAGAAATCTGAGATACTCTTTGGTAATTCAGATATTCTGTGTCATTAATAAAACACAAATACTATGTACATTTCAGAACTGAAGTGAATGGATAGTAAAAAAAAAGCTTACAGGTGTGGTGTTGAATGACGTGACTCTAGAGCTTCTATACTGTATCTGACCAAATATAGAGAAGCTCCATCTTATCCCCACAAATTTTATTTTGGAAAAGAGGGAGATGCCTTATGTTCAAATCCTTGGATAGACTCTCCCTTGGGCATGATTCTCTCTAAATTACTACACTTTGAACAGTCAAGTACTCTGAAGGAAATACCGAGCCTGAAAACATATTTTTAAGTGTACAGATGTTTATCAAATAAAACCAGTAAAAATCAAGCAAAGGTATTTATATAAATTTAGTCATTATAGAGTTATACGGGGTAAGACTGCATACCTAAAAAGTGTTCAGTGTTTTAAATCATCTCTGCCTAACTCTTTTAAAGGCAATGAAAAGGTGATTACATTTGGAGTTTACAAATATTTACAGAGCAAAAATGTAACAAAACAAACAAAACCCATGAAAACCAAAACATAACTAAACTGCCCTAACATTTTGTAATGTGCCTTGTTATCTGAGATATAATTTCTAGGGACACGCCCATTATAGTGGCAAATATTTTTCCAAAAGAAATTCAGTGCAGGAAAGTACTATTTCTTCCACTTTCCTAAAGTTTTCTGGCCTCTGATATGGTCTCAGAAATCATTTGTAATTTCTGCCTTTAAGACATAGGAACGTACAGAGTTGAAATGTGTGTACAAGAACAAACAATGACTCCTTACCTTCAGGATCCAACAGTCTGGGGATTCCTAGTTCTGTTTCAGCAATAGTGAAAGCCTCCTCCAGGTTTTCCCGGTTAGATCTCCCTTTCACTTTCTCCAAGTCCACTAGTTCTGGTCGAATGGCATGGATCACGGAATGGAAGGCAACCCCACTTCTCCAACTCCGCCCAAAGTCCTTTACTTCTGTTCCTGTCTGCCTTAGTGTGATAGAAAATAAAATATTTATTTAATGTCACATTCTGAATAGATAATATGCACTTTCCTCAAGGACTAATGCCAAATCCAATCCTCAGCAATGATGTGCAATTAGTTATAGCAGTTAGCTGCTTGAAAAAAAAATAAGCAAAACAAAAATTTTAGAGGATAACAAGATAAGAAGGAGTTTTGTTTCCATACTTTGAGTTTTCCATATTAAGCTTTTCAGTAACTGAGATACTCAATTTAAAGCACATTTTAAAAGGAAACTAATAGGGGCACCTGGGTGGCTCAGCGGTGGAGCATCTGTCTTCGGCTCAGGGCGTGATCCTGAGATCCAGGATCAAGTTTCACATCAGGCTCCCTACATGGATCCTGCTTCTCCCTCTGCCTGTGTCTCTGCCTCTCTCTCTCTCTCTCTCTCATAAATAAACAAATTAAATCTTTAAAGAAATAAAAAATAAAAGGAAACTAATATAGAGAAAACATGTCAGGCAAAATAAAAAAGAAACTTATAAAAACACCAAAGATGAGAGTAATTCATCATTATATATTTTTGAAGTCTCTAGTGCATTTCTAATGACAATGATAAACAATGTGTTGTACATGTACAGATATTAACATGCCAAGATAATACAGCTGAATTACATCAAATGCTTTAGAATGAACAAATGCAAATGGATGTGACTATCTCTCAATCAGTCACACAGGAGCCTACACTCCACATAAGTCCACACAAGTTTCCATTTACACCACTGATCAAATAGTTTTTTTAAAATCTGTTTTTGGAATTGCCTTGACAGCAATGTCCTGGTGGCAAATCTCTGTTCTTCTGTGGTAGATATGATTAATTCAAAGTCAGTTACGATAATTAAGACTTCATTCAAATTGGTAGTAATATCTGCTAGTGAAAATAAAAGTGTACAAGCTCACAATGATTTTTTTACATGTAATTTATCAACTATATAAACTGTATACGAAAGCATCTCCAAAAAGGAAGTTGTGAAGATGTCTTTGAACAACATTCCTTGGTTAAGTTTAGAGACCTCCAAAAGTGATCAATTAGATGACATTCAATTGATGAATATTCTGGTAGTCTCTTTTTTAAAAAAATTAGTCTCATTATAGTTGTTTCTAGAGGAAGCAGAGGTAGTATCACCTAACCCCCCCCCTTTTTTTTACTATAATCTCAAGATTTCCATGAAGTGTAGGGTATATTTGACTGATACACTGATTAACATACAAAGTTGGTAAATACCCTTAGATTTTATCTCTGCAACCTTAAGAGTCACTTTAAATCCTGTTATACCAATATACATTCAGCTTGCATAAAACGTCTTGGGCTGAAAATAGCATCATTGAATCCCATCAATAACTTCAAAAATAAATATTTCCAAAACAATTTTGTAAGATTTCGGTAATTATAAAGTAATCCTGTATCTCCTCTTAGTTGTTTCAGAGTTTCTGTCTCTGATAGTTCGCATCCAGTATATTCAGCCAAAGTCTGGCACATGGGCAAATACCCACACAGGTGGAGCAGGTCACTGTGCTCTTGTCACCTCTTCACTTTGTACATTTGCCCCCGGCTTTGCCTTACTTTTCCACCTACATTTTCCTTTTGGTTACACTTATACATTTTTAAATGTTTTTGTGTTCACAGTTACTTCAAATTGTTTTTTAACAAAATAAGGTGGGTATAAATAAATAATTAGCTAGCAAATATTCATTAGGTATTAGATATTTTCTGACTTTCCTCAACTTGTTTATTGTTTCAGATATTTTTAAAAAGAAATATATATAATATTTCCCTACATATTACTGTTGGAATAATTTTTCAAGTTTTAGTACATTTTCTTTTTCTGTATTTTTTGAACATACACACACACCCCTATAATGTTTCGTATTACATCAAAGCAGTAGGTGGTATTCCTAAAAATTTTTGTTTTAGTTCAAGTCTCTCATTTAAGAATCTTTGATATAAATTCTAAAAAAAAGTAAATATGTTACTTAAAGAAGTGTTACAAACTTCCAGAAACTTGGACACATCACTTAAAGTGATGAAGTATATCCAGTTTATATGCATTTCTGCTAATACATATTTACTTCAAGTCATCATTCAAGACGGATCATCTTGAATGGATCATCTTGAATGGATCTGGATATACAGATTTTCGTTTGTTTTGCTATCTTATTAATTTTTGTCTTGAAATACAATTTTATTCTTAGACATCTCAAAATCAAGTTTGCAAATATCAAATATGCTATAATTTAATGCTTTTATGTCTGAGAGTATATATTTCCTATCAGGAAATGAAATTAGTAAAAAAACAATAGAGAAGGCTTAATCATATTATATCACCGAAGCAGTTTTTATTCACTTCTCACATATTTTGAAATTTTATATGAAAACAGTGAATACATTCTGACAATATGTCTGGTGTTTACTGGATATTTTGTCATTTCTTGTCATGTTCAGTCCTATGAGACTGATAAACATTCAGACCACAGAGTATAATATATTATAATTTTAAAAACATGTCTATACTTAAATAGGTATAGATAGTTAAGTATTTATCCATATCAGTAGGAAAGTTGCTTGGAAAATACATAGTAAGATAGCATTTTTTAAAAAGGCAGCTTTTAGGAAAATTATCAACAATTTGGTAGGTATAATGGAATTATGTGTTCATCACAGAATTTTTGTTAGAGAACAGTCCTCTCCCCAAATTTCTCCCCTTGATGCAGCTGTAGAATAAATGAAACTCACTCATACACTGATGGGTGGAAAAGCCTTGAATCATAAATCTGGACATTTATTCAGATAAGGAAAATACAGCTTGCACTAATGTTACAAATATAACGTTTGCAGGACTGACTTTTAGGCCATTAGGCCTCTGCATATTTTTGAAAGCTAACACACCATATATAAAACAAAACCAAGGCAGAAAAACTTCAAAAAATTTGAGTTTACCTTAAGCTACTATAATATTAAGTAGAAATCAATTTATTTTTGGTTAATTTAATGTTTTGTGGAGCAATGGGCAAGAGAATATCACATTGATATTATTACAAAATTTTGCTGCAATAGCATCATAACAAATATCCTAGTGTGTAGTCACCTGTCTCTTCCTGCCTAGTACATTTCTTCTCTCTGTTCAATTAAGCTGCAAAAGAGTTTAGTAATTGCCACTATGGATGGCATGCAAACAGTATACCAGCAATGTGGTCAGGTTTTCAAAATTTCATTTCTACTACAGATTCTAAAAAGCCACAAAGCTTTGCTTTCAGAAATATTTTTGAATACAAGTTGAATCATAAAAATATACCCCAAATTAGAAATCCACCAACACACTTTAAAAGTTAAACAAAACTATATAAAATAGTAACACTAATTACATCTTCTCTATGTTTAGTTTTTCTCTCATTTTTGCTCTTTAAACACTTTAAAAATAGAACTCCCTACGTTTAAGTGCTTTAATATTTTATAATGATAAGTACTCATTGAAAGCTATTTTTCAGAAGTAGAGGGTAAGATTCAAATTAGATTTAGGCATGCAAAAGCAAAACAGAAAGTAAGTTAATTTTACATGTCATTTAGGAAGTCCTACAAAAACACAACTTCTTTATGAAGAGATCTTACTACTGACCACATCTGACCACAAAATACTGGTAGTCTCAACTGAAAATGCTCTTGAAATTGCTTTGAAAAGATACTCATTGAGAGCTGTAATTTTCTATCATTATCACATGAATGTACACACATATAAGTTTATTATGCCCAGAAGCAAATCCACAGTCTATAAAACTGAGGTTGACAAAGGAATTTACATTCCAGATGAAAGAGGAGACACAAGGAAAAAGAATTTTAAAATAAAATTGCTAGAAAGTTTTGGGAAACAAAAGCAAATATAATTATTTCAGAATGTGGGCCTTAGTTCCATTATTATTAAATAGAACTCAACAATCTTGTGAAGAGATAATCACATTTAAATCTCTAATTTATTTGTGTAAAGATTATTTAATAAAACAGGAAGTCCAAACAATGACCTAAATATAATTACTCCTCAAATTACCAAAGTGTGTGTTAAAAAAACTTAATTGGGCCCAATCACATGAATGGTGAAAGAATTAGTTTGATTATAGCATTTTCCTAGAATATCAGTGATGATTTCTGTTTATATTTTAATTCAAGGAAAGAATGGAACAGCCTGAAGCAAAGCCTTTCATTCAAATGTCTCTTCTAATTCTGCAATATTGGAAGGGACTCTCAGTAATAAATTGGTAACCAAATTATTCAAGGGTTTCAAATTTAAACAAACTCTTGGTACTTACTTGGCTACTGTGTACTGGACCCACTTTAATAAAGCCTTCTTAGCATTTCCTTGAATCTTGGTGGCCACTTTCCGTTTACTTGGGGGGCTGGCAGTCTCAGCACTAACCATGCTATCCACAGAGGATGTGCTGCCAGACAGAGACTGCAGCTGTGGCAGGTTGCTGGTCAACTCCTCAATCTGTTTGTGAGTTAACAGTTGGCAAAAACATAAGAATTATCTTGTTCTTCTTTCCTTGGATGTTTTACTTTTCCAACTAAGTGATTTAAATTCCCACCCTTCACCCACTGACAAAGTAAGCCCTTAAGAGCACGGCTGACACTGTACTTGGCTTCCTACTTCCCACTGCATCTGAAACTACTTTATACACAGTAAAAAATACTTGTTAAACACATGAATGAATGAATAAAATAAAACCTAATGGTTATCCAAACTCATAGAGCATACAACACCAATAGTGAACACAAATGTAAACTATGGACTTTGAATGATAATGATGTGTCAAAATAGGTTCATTAATGGCAACAAATGTATCACCCCAGGGGAGGATGTTGGTTATGGGAGAAGCTACACATGCTGTGCAGACACATAGTAAATGGGAAATCTCTTTTTGTTCAGTTTTACTGTGAATCTAAAACTGCTCCAAAGAATAACCTTTAAAAAAATAAATAAAACAAAACCTAAGTGTCTGCCTTCAGCTCAGGTCATGATCTCCAGGTCCTGGGATAGAACCTGGTATCAGGCTCCCTGCTCAGTGGGGAGTCTGCTTCTCCCTCTCCTTCTGTCCCTCCCCCTCACTTGTCATCTCTCTCTCTTTCTCAGATAAAGAAATAAAATTCTTTAAAAAATTAAAATTTAAAAAATTCAAACAACCTAACGACTAGAATAATTATTCTAGATCCCCTTAATGTCTAATAGGAACATACAACTTGTCCCTTCCAGAAAAGAACAAATATTTTCTTGAACTCTTAATACACCAATATTTCATCTCCATTGTGCCCTGCTCACTTTTCAGATTGAGTACCTATACCGCAGTTCTTTGGGAGGAGTTCCATATATAATGTCTTTGGTAACAAAGAACAATGTATATGGGAAGGTCAAGTTTCTGCTCACTTAAGAATCAGCCCCAAAGGTAGGCAAATGAGAGTATCATTAAAATTTCCACCACTACCTCCATCCATGACATTATATCAACTGAAAAGGGAGCTATGGTACAATACCTGGAAATACAGAATAATGGTCCACATCAATCCAAGAACTATTGATGGTCGGCCATCAGCTATATCAGTGGAGTTAATGTTGACTAATTTAATCTGTTTAAAAAGAAAAACTGTACTAGTAATGTACTAGAAGATTATAGACCCTTAATTATTCAATAATTAGCACTTTATTAGACATCAATAACATTTGGTCATGCCTATGTAGTGGTACATAAAAGTAAGTAGGGTGAGCCATCAAAACAAACAGGCACATGGTTTCAGTGGAAATTTCAGGAGCATTCATTAGGTGCACACAACAAAAACAACTATATAATGAATTTCAAAAACTTATTTAAAATTTTAAAAATGTGACATCATGCAAGGAATTACCAACAAAACACACACAGGAAAAAAATGTTATTTGTTTACATTCAGAAGCTGACTGGAACTTAAAAGAAACTGTGATGAGTAGTTTAAGAAAATGCACTTACTTTGAAGTTTGTTACCAAATAGCATGAAACTTATGTTGTCTTTTACCTATAAAAGTCAGGAGTTAAAAATTCTAAAATTTGTACTAACCGGTGATCCTCTGTACATGGACTGACATGAAAAACAAAGGGAGAAGATGATATACATATATAAATAATGTTTCAAAATCAGAGTTATTTGTTCAAAAGGAATAAAAATGTAGGTAGTAAATTTAGAGCATAATTTGGGGGAATACATTATAAAGACAAAGGAAAGCCAAGAAATAATTAAGTAGAAGAGAACTTTAGGGTTCAGTTCCTGACTTTTGGGCATTCAGGATAGATGTTAACTTGTCTACAGTTGTCTCCAATAATTTTACTTTAATGCCCTCTCAACTATTAAAAATGTTACTCCCTAAGTCCCAGCAAAATAGACTATATGGTAAGTCTATCTCAGCCAATCAATAAAAAATACAATTAACAACTGCTCATCATCCTTTCCATAATCTCTAAATAAATCAGAAAAAATTAAATACTCCTTAGATTCCTTGCTCAATAATTCTTAAACATGATTTAATAAAGTGTATTGTGAATAATAAAATTCAGAATTTTGTAAGTGGTTTACTTTTTAAAAAGTATCAGATGCAAAATCATCCCACAAATACTTTACTCTGGAGTAATTAGTTTATATTTACTAGTAGAGTAAAAGCACAAAGTTACTGTAAATAATCTGAGATATACCTATGGAATTTTGTCTCACTGATGAAATTCATTCATCAGGTTTAGAGACAGAAAAGAAAATTGAGAACTTCCATAGATTACAAGCTTATGTGTCAACTTCTTTTAAACCTAGCACAGCATGAGACATATAATACATGTTTATGGAAAATGAAGAACATCACATTTTTTAACCTTTTATGACAGAACCTATTGCTATGTCCATAATAATTTTGATTACTCTTGTTTATAGCTTCTTCAGAATTTTCTCCACATCCATTTTAGCATCCACAGGGCACAGATATATAATACATGTTAATAACCATAAGATTAATGCATTCCATAAAGAGAAGATTATTTCTCTTTCCTTATATATCATGCTTTTTAAAAATGACAAGTTGAATTTCCTACTCAATCTAGCTACACCTGTACTATGAAGTTAACATATTTAATTTGTTCAACTTCTGAAGAAAAAAATGTTCTTCATACCTATTTTTTCTCTTAAAAACTGTGTGTTCCATAATGGGGTCATGGAACTTATTCTTATGGGTTTATGGAACTTATCCTATTAAATTCTTACTAGCCTAGGAGTGTGGGATGGGCAATAGAGACATTGAAAGAGAATGAAGAATTCCCAGAAACCAGAAAGAGAATGGGATCACATTGATGGACTTCACCTTTGACCTGCTGACCTTGGGCGTGCAGCCCAAGCATATGCTTTAACAAAACCTCTAGGTTTCATTGATTCTGGTGCATGTCAGTGTTTGAAAATCCCATACTAGACAACTGTACTTGGCCCATGTCATCTGAGGTTTGATTTTGCAAACCAGAGACCCATATTGTCTGATGTATGTTCCCCCCAAATTCACATGTTGAGGCCCTAACCCCCAATGTGACTGTATTTAGAGACAGGGCTCTCAAGGAGGTAATTAAGGTTAAATGAGATAATGTGAGTGGGTGTCCTTATAAGAAGAGGAGAAGACACCAGAGCTCTCTCTCTCCACATCTGCACAGAGGAAAAGCCATGTGAGGAGACAGTGAGTACGTGTGTCTGTTTATAAACAGGAAGAAACAAAGAAGCCAGCTCTGCTGGTATCTTGATCTTAAACCTCCAGCCTCCAGAACTGTGAAAAATAAATTTCTGTTATGTAAGCCATCCAGTCTGTGCTAGTGCTATGGTAGCCATAGCAGACTAATATAAGGCCCACAGATGTTTCAAAAGTATATTCAAATTATTTGGGAATAAATTTAAATTAAGACTCCAGATTACTAGCTTTTCTTGCTAAATTGGGAAACCAAACAAATGGATGCGTTGCCACTTTATACTAGTTACTTTCTACCATGAGGTGTCAAGTGAGTCATTCTAACCAGTGATACAGGTAGCCAACTATCTGCATTACTTAGTAAATAACTTAAACAAATAATTAGATTTCAATAAAAATCCAGATTGCTGACTTTTCTTGTTGAAGTGGAAAATCTGGGATCCCTGTGCTTGCATTTCACTGAGGCAACTATAGTCAGAACTGAATGTTCACTTTGTTTTCCAGACAGGGCCCAAGATTGCTCAGTTCTCCTGTTTCTATGGGTAACCTCTAACTCACTTCATCTTCAAGATCACCTATCTGACTTCATAAGAGTCTAAATTTATGTCCCTAGTCTGCACTAAGCAAAGTTTTAGGAACGTTAATCAGTGGTTGGCTCCTTTTGTTACTGTTTACTTGATACCTCACTGGAGAAAGAAACTGGTAGAAATGGCACCAGATCATTCGAGTCACATTTACAGGGTTCCTAACAAGTAGTAATGTATGCTTTTTTCCACTGCCCTGTAAACAAGTGGAAAATAAACACAATGGTAGGGTTTTCTCCAGTAAAATTTTAGGAGTGCCCTCATTATTCCTTAAATCAAGCTAGAATCCAAGGACTAAATTAATTTTCCATTATCTAAGGAAAAAAATATAAATGGAGGGCAAGGTAAGTCCAAAGATCAAAAACATGTTCTTAAAATTCTTAAAAATATGTTTGAAACATAAGTTCTTAAATTATTATTTTTAAAAAATTAAAATAAATAGTGAGAAGGTGGGCACCAAAAAAATCTTTAAAAACTTATTCCTCCCCACAGTCAAATTTTTATTACTTAAGGCTGTTTTGTGAAAATGACCTTGGATAAAACAAGTCTGTGAAAATAAGATTTTTTGGTCCTCTTTGTAAACAATGCTTTATACATTAAGTTCTTAAATTTTCTCCAAAACATTAATAAGAGGAATTTTGTTTTTATATTCTAGCCAATAAAGGATAGCTCAGAACAAAATAAGACATCATTGTTATATAGGTAAAATGGAAGACTGAATGATTTGGAAAACTATAAATATCTTGTTAAACATGGTTTTATCAGCTTTCTATGAAAAATTCATGGAGGAAGCTGGAAGAAGAGAAACACTCCATTAATAATGATATTAGTGATCCAGAAACAATGTCCAATATTCTATAAGAAGCTAATATTGCTTTTCTACATCATCTTAATGTCCAGACTCTCTTTTTGGCATGGAATCTGCACAACTGAGTGGACTTTATATTGTTTTATAATAGTATCAACTGATCAAAATACATATTGTTCAACCAGCAGAATCAAGTTTTTTGTATTTTCCAGAGTTCTTAAAATAGAAAGTATTCAAATATGCATTTGGGCAGTAAGTAAAAGAATTTAGTGCAGATAGAGTTTGAAGGAAATAGTTGAATCATTCTGTTTTCCAGGAGTATCTGCATATCCATTTATAAAGCTGGTTTTGGTATTGCCAAACACAGACACCTGAATTCTCATAAGTCAGGAAAAGGCTAAATCTAAATCAGTTGGTGCAACTGATTCAGAAGGAAATATGGCAATACCTAACAAACTACATATACATTTATCTTTTGACTCTGCAATCACACTTTTAGGAATTTACTCAGAAAATACCCTTCTAGTAGTGTGAAAGTACTGTGGACAGCCAGCCATTAATTGCATCATTGTGTTTGAAAAATACCAGAAACAACCTAAGTGCCCCTTTATAGAAGAGTAGTTGAATAGACTCTGGCACATCCAGATAGTGAATGCAGCCTGTGAAAATGAATGAGGAAGATCTTCAAGAATTGTTCTGAATAATTTCCAGGATACACTGTTAAATGAAAAAAGCAAAGTGGAGGAGTGTATTATAGGATGTTACCCTTCATGTAAAAAAAAAAAAAAAAAAAGATGGTGGATGAAAATACATCTGCTCATTAGTGCAAAAGAAATGCTGGAAGAATCAATCTGAAGCTAAAGAGACTGGTTCCCTAAGATGAGAGGAAATGGAAGAAAGAGAGATGAGAATAGAATAGCAAGGATAAAGAGGGGGTGCCTTCTCTAAGCATAACTTATACTCTAGGAATCGCAGTAATGTCTCATTCCTCAAAATAAAAAATAAAATAATCATAATAACTAAAGTTAACTAAAATGTATGTGTGTATGAGGGGGTATTCTTCAAAACTGAATATATCTTGATTACCTAACTAAATTACTAATGGCTAACAAAATCACACTGAAGGGAATGAAAAAGCAGAAGTAACCTAAGCAAATTTGGAAAAATAGTCTTTTGACTGAATGCTGTAATATCAAAGACCAAAAGAACAAATCTATTTCTCACAGGAGTGTGGTGAGCAATTCTTAAACAATTTTATGTCTATATGAGGATTAAAAAAGAGGTGAATTCATTGTAGGTGAGGGCCAGGTTTCTCGCTGTCAGATAAAAAAGCAGCAAATAAGCATAGAAGGCTATAATGAACCTTGCGGCACTGGACTGGAAACAGTAGTATCAGTTTAAACTAATGGTACATACACACACACACACACACACACACACACACAGAAAGGAGGCAAGAGGGGAGAGAGAAAACACACAGATGCATATCCTGGGTTAGTAAGCATTCATATTTCCTAGATTTGTCTGTTGAGAGGCCCCAGGGGGAATGAAACTTCAGTAGCAATGAGTATACCAGCACCTAAATGTCTCTCACTAATAAAAGGAACAAAAGCCTGCTTAGTGAAGTGGTTGATTCTAGAACTGGGGTAGTGAACATATGAGATAAATGGGGAAAATCTGTAGTTCTGGAAAATGAGGAAATGCATGGAAACATATGGAGCTGTGTCAAAAGAGTTACAGGAGCCAGCCTGAAGGAACTCTTAATAGCCAAAGCTGGAATGATTTGAGAAGAATAATAGTAATAATAATGACAATAATAATAATTGTAGGATTGGATTACAATTATAGAATAAAATAAGTTCATGCCAAAGTAAATAATTGAATAAATAAATAAATGGTGGAGGGGGGAAAAGGACAACCTTTTCTTACAAAATAATTTCGATTAATACATGTGAAAGGACTGAGGGAAACGAAATCATCATTAGATAATTACAGAAACAATCACTGAAGGCGATCAATGCTAAAATCAGTGAGCAAAGTTTGCAGACAAGTAGGATTTGGCATAATCTCAATTACTTCCCCTAAATTGTTCCTCGTTATAAAGAAAAAAATAGTATCTTTATCATAAAAAATATAGCAGAAAGCCTTACCAAGTGATTGAGGTTAACATCACCAGCCAATAAGACGTAACAGAATTCTATATGCGCTAACATGATGCCCTGAGAAGAATACATCATTTCCTTGGAATTCTTGCCAAAAATGTATAACCTCAATCTCGAGAAAACATCAAACACAAATTGAGAGACATTCTGCAAAATAACTGATCACCAGCTACTATCAAGGTCATGAAGGACAAGGAAAGACAAGGTTGTAGAATGGAAGAGATCAAGGAGACACGACAATTAAATTCAAGGAATGTTACTGGATTGGATCCTTGAGAGAAGTAAGAAATAAGTGGAAAAAATGGATGAAATTAGACTAATGTCTATGCTTTAATGAATGGTATCACACCACATTAAAATTCATTCTTTAATAATTGTGGGATATATATTTTATACATATAATAATGTATATATTATGTAAGTTCTTCATTGCATTAGAGGAAGCTGGTCAAAGTATAGACAGGAAATCTTTCTGCCATTTTTTGCCACTTTTCTATAAATCTAGAATAATTTTACAATAATGTTGCATCTTTTGCTGTATAATTTACATGCACTGTTTTTACTGCATAGCCAACACTGAAAAACATTAGTATGCCTTCTTGTTTAAAAAGGTGTTTTGTTTTGTCTCTCTCTTACCTTCCTTCCTTCAAGGAACTTGAGTGCTGTGCCAATATTAGCAACAGCATGGATCCGCTTCATACGGCGTCCTTGTTCACAAGGCTATAAACAGGAAGGAATAGGAATAAATAAAAATGCACACATTAAAAAGATAATTATGAAATCTATTTAAATGGATTAAAATATATTCAAAGAATATTCAAGAACAATATTATTCAATTTCTATAAAAGTTAGTAGACACACAAAGGAGCATTATCCCCACAGCACTTGGAAGGTGTACTAATTTACTCAACAAAGACTCATTCCCAACTTATCTGTTGGTGCATGTGCCTGTCAGGTTTCTGTATGCCAAGAGCAGAAGTCTGCAAAATTCCCATGCCATCTATTGAGACCGTCCCTCCTATATGTTAGGAAACATTTATATGAAAACTGCTCTTGGTACATGTGTGGGAGCCAGAGATATATGGGAAATCTCTACACTTTCCTCTCGATTTTGTTGTAAACCTAAAACTCCTTTAAAAAAAAAAAAGTCTTTAAAAAAAGACTTGGTCACACACCATTTCTTTTTTCAGTCATACTAACATGAAAGGTTACTGAGAATATCAGTAACACTTCTTGTTTCAAATGACCAAAATACATGGCGCATAAGAGCCATGGTTAAAAAGGAAGATTGCCAGGAATGAAAATGGTATTCACACACTCGCATGTCTGGTACAAGGACACTCTAACTGACTTGCATTTGCATTATTAAAATGCATTAGGTGCTTTCTGTGTGCCACAATATTAGCTCTAAAACTCAAAATAGTTTCAATAAAGTAGATATCATTAGCCTCCTTTACATATATGGGAAATAAATGGATAAGTGTGGTGAAGTAATTCTCCGTGGTTGTGTAGTTGGTAACATGGTCTCTCCTCTGTGACACCAGAACTCTAAATAATCTTCCACTAAAACTCAAAACCGCCTATCTTTTATATTCTAATTATAGTGTACCAGGTAATGATTTTTATAATATGACTCTAAACAAATATTTAAATAGAAAATGAGCTATTTTACTTTTTATTTATTCTCTCCTTGGAAACCCCTGTTAAGCATGACAGTCTCACTGTTGATCCACAAATGGCCCACTTAGTTATTTCATGAGTTAACTCTTATAATGTATGAAGCACCTATAAATCTTCCAACTAAGATGAGGCCAGGGCCTAGAAATTAAGTACAAAAGCCACACCCCTCAATACCATCACCATCTATTTCATCCTCCTGCCTTTCTCTACCCATGGCAACCATTATAAAATCCAGTCCAATGCTTTCCTTTTTATATAGATTCATTTCATTTATATTCACTTATGAAAAGTATTTATTTTAGTCTTTAATTTTATATATAGGATATCATAATATTAATCTTTTGAGGCTTACTTTCCCATCTAATACTGTGTTGCTGAGATTCATCCATGTTCTTGCTGTCACTGTATTTCATTCATTTTGACAGCTCTTTGCCATTTTTCAATGAAATCTGGGTTATTTTCAGGTTATTACTTTTTTATTATTTTCAGGTTATTTCTATTGTGACCTATGCTGATAGAAAATCGATGTACATCCCATGTTTGGTACAAGTATAAGGAGTTTTCCTTGGTTGTAAACCTAAGAGTGAAACTGCTGGGTCAGAGGGAATGTGACTTTGAACTTCTAACGTAAGGCCAAACTTTTCCAGAGTGTTTGCACTTCTTTCCACTCTTGTCAGCAATGCAAGAATAATCCTATGGATGCATATCTTGTCCAACACTTGATTTTGACAGATATTAAAATTTTTTTTTTCACTTGAATGTATTGTAGCATGGTCTTTTCACTGAGGTCTTCATTTACATTTCACTGATCAACAATGATATCAACATGTCTTCCTCTTAATCTCTGACAACGTCTGTTTCTTTTGCAAAAATGCCCCCTTCACATCTCTTACCCCGGTTTTCCTTGAGTGTTTGTACTGTTGATGTTTTGAAAATGTACCTTCTGTATTCTTGCCATAATCTTTTCTTAATTTTTTTTACTTCATGTATTGTGAATATCTTTGACCCATTTTTTTTAAAAGATTTTATTGATTTATTCATGAGACACAGAGAGAGGCAGAGACACAGACAGAGGGAGAAGCAGGCTTCCATGCAGGGAGCCTGTCATGGGACTCCAGGATCCAGGTCTCCAGGATCACACCCCGGCCTGAAGGCGGCGCTAAACCACTGAGCCACCGGACTGCCCTCTTTGACCCATTTTTAACTTCTTTTGTCATTTTCTTTAAAGGTTTTTAATTTTAAGATATCTTTAATTCTAATACAGTCAAATGTAGCAATCTTTTATAGTCAATATTTTATGCCTTACTATTTTTCCCTATTCAAATGTCTAAAAGATATTCACCCATATTTTCTACTAAGAACTTAAAGTGTTTTTGCCAGTAGGTTCTACTCCATGTATATTTGATTTTTGCATAGGTCATGAGATAAGGATTCAATTTCATCTTTTTATATTAGGATACACTTTTTTCTATTTTATTTATCGAACAGTCTCTCCTCCCATCCTCTGATCTGATAGCCACTTCTGACATATATCAATGTTCCATTCATGCCTTGATCTGTTTCTGACCCTACTGCATTTGTCAGTATGTCTATACTTGCACCAATACCACACTGTCTTAAGTGATGTAACTTCACTGTAAGGCTTGATATCTAGTGGGGCAAATACCATGTGGATGTACCCTGGCAAAGTGAGCAAGTTACAAACATCTATTGTATTGTCCCTCTCAAGTTTGCATCTATTTTTAATACAACTTAATCTGCCCTAATACAGTTATCATCCCTACCAGGCTACAAGGTCTTACAAGGCTCTGACCATATCTCATTTACCTTTGTCTTCCTTAGAGGGCATAAGGTAGTGTCTTATCCATAACAGAACTCCAGAAATGTTAGCTGAACGGATATTCAGTGGATAATACCAAGCTCAGTTGCAGATTTGAGTTCTATTCTAAGTATATGATCAATGACTAGTAAAGTTACTTAGTAAATATTCAGGGCTTTTTTTTTTTTTTTTTTTTTTTTTTTTTTTTTTTTTTTTTTTTTTATTCAGGGCTTTTTGATGCTCCAGATTTCCTAAAAGTACCCAGTGTGCATTTTTTTGCAAGCTTATTTTCTTCATAAATACTTCATTGAAATATAATGACAAAAAACATTATATTAGTTTCAGGTATACAGATTAATGATTCAGTATTTACATACATTGCAAAATGATGAGAACAGTAAGTCTATTTATCATACACAGAATTTTTTTTCTCATGATGACAACTTTCAAGATCTATTGTCTTAGCAACTTTCAAATATGTAATAAAATATTATCAATTGTAATCACTATGCTGTACATGACTTACTTATTCTATAACTAGAGGTTTTGTACCTCTTGATCCCTCTCATCTGTTTGGCCTACGCCCACCCTTCTCCCCTCTGGCAATTGCCAATCTGTTCTCTTATCTATGAGTTTTGTTTTATTATTTGCTTTGTTTTTTAGAATCTACAAATAAGTGAAATCATAGAATATTTGTCTTCCTCTGTCTTATTTAATTTAGCATAATATCCTGAATGTCTGTTTGTGTTGTTGCAAATGGCAAGATTTCATTCTTTTTCATGGCTGAGTAGTATTCCATTATATATATATATATATGGAATATATCCATTATATATTCTTTATCCATTCATCAATTGATAGACGCTCAAGTTGTTTCCATGTCTTGGCTATTGCAAATCAAACTGCAATGAGCATAAGTTTGCATATATCCTTTTGAATTGGTGTTTTGTTTTCTTTTATTGTGTACTTTTAAGTGGATTGTTAGGCTTCTCCCTAATGCAAAATGTTGTTTTTTGTTTTGTTTTGTTTTGTTTTTAAAGATTTTTTATTTATTTATTCATGATAGTCACAGAGAGAGAGAGAGAGGCAGAGACACAGGCAGAGGGAGAAGCAGGCTCCATGCACCGGGAGCCCGATGTGGGATTCGATCCTGTGTCTCCAGGATCGCGCCCTGGGCCAAAGGCAGGCGCCAAACCGCTGCGCCACCCAGGGATCCCCCTAATGCAAAATGTTAAGGAGTTTTTTAAAGAGAAGGTTAACAAAATGGATAAGAAATAAGTTTCTCGGGGCAGCCCGGGCAGCTCAGTGGTTTAGCACCACCTTCAGCCCAGGGAGTGATCCTGGAGACCCGGGTTCGAGTCCCACATCAGGCTCCCTGCATGGAGCCTGCTTCTCCCTCTCCCTATGTCTCTGTTTCTCTCTGTGTCTCTCATGAATAAATAAATAAAATCTTAAAAAAAAAAAGAAAGAAGTTTCTCTGCAGTCCTTTAAACTCTATTCATATTGCTACTATTATATCTAATTTTTCAATGGCAATTTGTAATATTCTTTAAAAGAATCCTAAGTGCAAATTAAATTTAGTGTTTCTACGTTTATGTACAATTAAAGATATATAATCATTGATCCATTTAATAAAGAGTAATGTTCCACAAGTAATAACCAAAGAATGTGCAGAAATCTAAGAACAGTAATTAAAAAACTAAAAATATTCTGTCTTTAAATATAATCATAGAGATTTCTCAAGAGATGCTGGCAGTGCAAAGGCATTAAGCCTTTTGGCCACATCTCCCAAATGATCATGGTCAGAGTCAGAGGCCCAGACTATGTGAACCCTAATGCTAAGCATAGTGTTCTTAATAGAATTATACCTATGAGATATTCTAGAATTCCTGAATAGTGTTAACATTCCTGAGGGAAATGTTCTTACCCACATTCTCCCTTTGAAAGCTCTAAAAGAACACATAGGATATTCATTCCCTCAAATGATGTTTTCATGTTAATGTGGTCATTACAATAACGATATCTACAAAATTTAAATAACCATTTCCAAGGTTTATTTATTTGTAATTTCAGAGTAATCTAATTTTATGTAATTCAGAATCTTGACGGGCTCAATATAAATAAATAATAAAGGTTAAATTGGAAATTGTCCTTGTATGTCTGTTTTCTTATCTGATACTTAAGAATGCTAAAATTCTTAAAATCTCTTCTAGCTCTTCTTCAAGGTCTTATAACTCTATGTCTGAACAAGTATGGCACTTAAGCAGAAGAAGGACTCTTATGTCAAAATATTTGCTTTTTTTAGAATTGTCTAGCTTGACAATCAAATGCCCATCAAGGTTTCTGTACCCTATTGGTCAAGTACACTGGCAAAATTATATTGATATAGCATGGTATACTTCTTTAATACACAACTGAATTAGAACAAAGGTTCCTTTAGCTTTCTAGTAAATAGCTTAATTCAGGAGGATATACAAAGGATGGACAATTATATCTGGAGATTGGGGCTATATATATCTTAAGTCAATGACTCCCACATTTGAGTGCGAATTCAGTTTATTTAGCTCATGCATATACTTGCATATTCCAAATTAGCTTTTCATATGTGTTTTGTTTAATTTCCCCCAAACAGACCCTGAGATAAGGCCTTGGGTGTGTGCAGTTTACTGGGGAAATGACTTCAGGTAGCAAGAGTGAGGAGAGGCAGGAAAAAAGAGGCCCACTGTGAGGAACTGGGCCTCAATCCTGCTGGGGACCCAAGCACTCTGAGATATGTGTAAAATATGTCACAGAATTGTCCCTCCTACAATGGTAAGCTGGAACATTTATTCATGGATTCCCATCTCCATTGGTTGAGAGAGGGACCATTAATCCTTCCACACGTCAGGGCTGCCTTGAGCAACTTGTGCCTTTGATAAAAGCCATGAAGATGGAATCCTGGAGACTTGTTAACAGTATTTGAAGCAAGATGCTGCTACAGTCTACAGTAATGCCCCCACTGTCGGAAATCTCACTTGCTGAAGTTGGAGGCAAGCTAAGATGGCAGAAGGGGCACTGAAAGCATCCACTATAATAAGAATCCAATTAGATTTACACAAAATTATTATCAGTTTACAATTTTCCAGCAAATTCTTTCACAAAAGCTATTTGGAAGACTCTGCACAAAATTAACTGAAAAATGGTGTTTAGGCAAAAACGCTTAAAAAAAACCTCAATTATCCAAGTATGAATGATTGGTAACTATTGTCAAGAAGGAACAGATAAAGAAAAAAAATAAGTACTCTCAATTTTGGCCTCTGTGTCTAGCATGTCATACAACATTTTGAAGATTATTTTCTGAGTATCTTTTTGTAATTACAGTAAACATCATTTATAGGTAATTCATCTTTGCAAACTACTTACCTTTCTCCTACTCTGAATTAACAAAACATAGGCCAGAAAAACAAAATATAGATCTTCCTCAATTTACAATGGGATTATTTCCTGATAAACTCATTGTAAGTTGGAAATACTGCAAATCAAAAATGCATTTAATATGCCTAACCTGTCAAACATCACATCTTAGCCTAACTCACCTTAAATGTGTTCAGACCACTTACATTAGCCTACACTTACACAAAATCATCTAACAGAAAGCCTGTGTTATAATGAAGTGTTCACTATTTCATATAATTTATTCAATATTGTACTGAAAGTGAGAAACAGAATGGCTATGTGGGCACAGAAGGATTTTAAGTGTATCAGCTCTTTACCTCATGATCATGATTCCTTGCCACTGCCTAGCATCACAAAAGAGGATCATCCTGTGTGTCATTAGCCCAGGAAAAGATCCAAATTCAAAATTGCAAGTATGGTTTTTACTGAATGTGTATTGCTTTCACATCATCATGAAGTCAAAAAGCCATGAAGTCAAACCACTGTAAGTTGGAGACTGGTGATACTTTATTAAGTAATGTGGAAACATATATTCTGTAGTTCACTATCAATGTGCTTTTTCATTCTACTGGTTCCACTGCCCCTAAAAATAAGCTGTTCCTGTGACAAATGACTGACTATGGAGGATGTCCACAAGTGCATGAAGAATGTCACGCTGATTTCAAACTTAATTTTCAACAAACAACTACATAAACAATGCACAGTTATGGACCAACAATCCTTTCCAAATGGAAAGCAAATGCTATAAAGTGAGGTAGTGTTAATCTGCAAATAATCTTCCTGGATACTACCCAGAAGCAGTAATTAAACATGACAGATTACTGATGAGGTTTTTTACTTTGCCTTCTAAGGAAGCTACTACTATATATAGTGTTTCAGATCCACTAAAGTTGTGTAGGAATTAGAAAGGAAAGATATTCCCTGCTCCCAGAAGTGATGACTGATAGGCTAGTGTTTCTAGTGTATTACCAACTATAAAAAGAGAACTTTTGTTTTATAGGGACAGTACCCTTTATGCTCCCAACTCCCAAACCCCCAAATTCCACAAGGGAACAGTGACAAATCTGGTCACAGGAAAAGTCCTTACCAATTTCTGCCCGGACAGAACCTCCAGAAGCGCAAGCAGCTTAACACCATCTTTCATGTCTTCAAAAAGATCATCTACCACCAGTGGGGGTTTCCGCTATAAGATTAAAAAATGAATAAAATGAATAAAATTGAATGAATGCAAAAAAAATGCTTCCATCTCTCTCTTATACCTTTGCTACTCATTTTGGTGAAATTTCTAAATACCTAAATTCTTTTGGATATGATTGGCAACTACCAATTATAGGAGAAAATCCTCTGAAGATAAACTTACTCAAAAACCAGAGATTTAACACTTGGGTTTTCACATATACACTAGCTTCTTTCTAGAAAGGAATTTTTATCAAGGGTCAAAAAGATGGTACGGAATAAGAGAAGGAAAAGAGGTCACAATCAACATAAAAGATAAGAAAGACATTAACACAGGGCCTAAACAGGGAAGAGGAGGTGCCCCAACCAGTGGGTGAGCACATTACCAGGGCTTACTCAAGGTAGGCATTTTCACAGCCTATTCTTGCCACAGCAATCTCCTTGCCTCAGTGGCCAGCTGTGTGAGCTCTGCTAGGACAACCAAGGTTGCAGATTTAATCTCCTGTGGGTTAGCTGGCCATGTTCTGTTTCATGGCCTGGCAATCTAGCACAGCTTTCTCACAATGTGGCACTGAGCCCAGAGAATGGTAAGCATAAGATTACAGACTCATCAGTGCAAATCCATCACCACTTCTAGAAAAATAAGTCAAAGCCCATTTTCAATTCATGGAAGGTCTTTTATTTTTTTTTCATAAAGATCACTAAAATATCTAATATATTGGGGTTCGTCAAACCTTGAATTAAGGTCTATCTTAGCTCAGAAGAAAGGAAAGAAGTGATAATGCTCATGTTCTCCGTCAGTGGAAGATCAGTGTCCTCAGATTTCTCACAGAACAAGAATTTTTTCATTTATTACCTGGGTTCAAGGCCTACAGTTTTCTGGTTCTCACTGAATCATGTTAAAAGCCTAAAGCTATATTTCTGACTATATTCAATTGTCTTTCTTTCTAAAAAAGAAAGAAGAAAGGAAAAGTTCTATGAAAGATATTTAATAACCAAATGTTTTATTGAAATATGACTTTTTTTCTCTACCCACTGATATGGAGCATTTACATTTCTCCTATGACTGCATGAATTACGTCCTCTGAATGGCACAATCCTAATTTTAAATGCATTTTCTCTCTTTATAAAATGAACAGCTGAATACATTTTGTTCTCATGTTGTGAAATACATGTTCAAAAATAATAGAGTTTTCATTTTCAAGCATTCTCTTTTATATTTCACTATTCATACTTTTTATAATTAATATAGCAAAAATGTAATAATGACTTAATATTCTAAACATATAGATAAAATTATTAGTGAGCTACAATGAAAACTATTCCGTGTGACAAGAATAAAAATTATTGCATTAGTTATATTTAATCATTAAAAATATGGCCTGTTTATCATTGAAAATGATAATTGAAAACTTAATAATATAAATGCAGTGTAACAATGAGGAAAAAGTTAATAAATGTGATATATTCAATGAACAGATGCAAGTGAAGTTTTTTTATATTGCATTAACCTGAAAATATGTAAAGAAAATGAAACAAAGCAGGGAATTTTCTTGAAATAACAAAAATTCCAAGAAATTTGACACACACAAAAGTCACATTCATCCATCCATTCTTCCTTTTTTAAAAAGATTTATTTATTTATTTATTTATTTATTTATTTATTTATTTATTTATTTGAGAGAGATCATGCACATGAGAGGGGGTGGAGCAGCAGAGGGAAAGGAACTGAGTCTCAAGCTGACTCCACACTGAACCCAGGGCTCCATCTCACAACCCTGATATCATGACTTAAGCCAGCACCAAGAGCTGGATGCTCAACCACCTGAGCCACCCAGGCTCCCCTATTCTGCCTTTAAACAGCAACTCGTGTCTGCCACTTTGAAGAACATTTTCTCGTGACCCCCCTTCTACTTCTGATGTTCCTCGAATCTATTGGTGCCCCACAGTCTTCCTTTCCATCAAGCTGCTCCTGCACATGCTCGTGGACACAGCCATCAGGTCAGTAGTGATCATTGAGCAATTCAACTCATTAGTCTCTGTGCTGACCGCTGGTACCAACCTCTCCTTGATCTGTTCCTCTCCAAACCTCTTTTATCAGCCTGCCTGGTTCCCAAGCCTCTTTTCCTTCTCTCTTTCTCCTTTCTTTCTGACTGTGGCCATCACAAACTCAACCTGACTCCTCTGTTCTTCACAAAATGTTGTAGTATAGACATGACTCTTGAATCCTTCTGTCCAGGTAAATGTTCTCTTTTAAACATTGTTGAGCCCATGACAGGCACTCAATATTATATCATTGGCTGAATGACTGACTGGATGAATGAATAAATGCAGTTTTCTAATATATATATATATATATATATATATATATATATATATTTATATATAATGCCTTTATATATAGAATATATTTATTTATATATAATGCATACTATAATATATATAATTATATATGTATACTTATACATAATTGTATATTTATTATATATAATTATATATTCATTATATATAATTATATATATTATATATATATATATAGTGCCTATATCAATGGCTTTTAAAATGTGGTACATATATAATAAGTAAAGAAAAATGTTCTCCAGGTTTTAGGTAATCAGACTGCAACACAACACAAACATAGAAGTATCTTGTTTTTGAATGTCTTATTCACAGTACGAGCTCATTAAGTATTTGTTGAAGGTATGAATTAAGGTTCCAGTCTGCATGATAAAGAAGAGTGGATGGTTTTTATTTCAAGAACACATATCTAGAACACCCTCACTTTTCCTCTTTCTCCACTTAGTAAATTCTTGCTCAATTTTCATGACTCAGCTCATAGTTAATCTTGTTTAGTTTTCCAACTAGAATTAAACCACTACTTTTGCCCTAAGTACATTGTTCAGATTAGAATGATCATGTTACATTACAGTTAGTTATTTACAAATCTGTGTCCCCAGAAATTCAGATCATGGGGTTTCTTGAAGATAAAGAAGACGTTATATATATTATTATATACCTAATATCGGGCACAGTGCTTAGCAGTAGCTGGCAATAACATGTAAATGGTGAGTGAATCACACTCAACAGAGATATGTGATGCTTATTTGCAAATATCTTTGGGAATCTTAGAGATGCACATAAGTAAAGTCATGATGCAGAATTTCTCTTTTTATAATAAATATGAGTTGCTTCTGGAATTTTTCCACCAGTGCATTCCTGCACAAAGTAAAGAGATGTAGACCAATGTCTATTACTAGTCCAAATAGAAATTGGGAGAAAATATTTCTTCTTAAAATAAAAATGTTTAAAAAATGTTTATATCAATTTAATTTGTAATGCACAAATATTGTATTTGCAACACACTGAATTACAGGACCAAGCATTATGTAACCAATTCTTTACTTAACTAATTCTTTACTTAATACCTCAACTAGTAAAAGAGGGGGAAAATAGACTTCTGGCTACTTTACTGCAAAGAGCTGGCAAAAATGAATACTAGAGAATGATCTTCATATTTCTATAAGCTCTATCCAATCACATGTAATGTAAATACTGTGCAAAGTCAACAAAACACTTATCAAAAATTATATGAGAAAAAAAATGTTCTAGTATTAGTGGACAAGATTTGTTATCCCATTTTGTATAAATAATTGTTTACATATAGTAAAGGGTCAACTACAGAAGACCTTTAATATTGTGACTATATCACAATTATTTTTTGGAACAATGTTTTAATAAAAAGATCTGTCAGCTAAAATGTCCTTCCTATTATATATATAAATACTTACAGCACCAATCTGATTACTCTGACAGGATTAAGGTGCCAAAAGAAAGAGTTAGGAATGAAGGTAACTAATTGGAACCTGACTTAATTGAAAATAAAGATAATGTGGTTTTGTGCCCATTGCCCCCCAATTTGCAGTTTTTGTTTTTTATTTATGATAGTCACAGAGAGAGAGAGAGAGCTAGAGACATAGGCAGAGGGAGAAGCAGGCTCCATGCACCGGGAGCCTGACGTGGGATTCGATCCCGAGTCTCCAGGATTGCGCCCTGGGCCAAAGGCAGGCGCCAAACCGCTGCGCCACCCAGGGATCCCCCAATTTGCAGTTTTAAGCACTACTGAATGAGGAAAAATTATAGAGGAAGACAAACCATGAGACACTCCTAACTCTGGGGAACAAACAGGGTTGCTGGAGGGGAGGTGGTGGAGGGATGGGGTAGCTGGGTAATGGGCACTAAGGAGGGCACGTGATGTGATGAGCACTAGGTGTTATACTATATTTGGCAAATTGAATTTATTTTATTTATTTATTTTTTTAAATTTTTATTTACTTATGATAGGCACACAGTGAGAGAGAGAGGCAGAGACACAGGCAGAGGGAGAAGCAGGCTCCATGCACCGGGAGCCTGACGTGGGATTCGATCCTGAATCTTCAGGATCGCGCCCTGGGCCAAAGGCAGGCGCCAAACCGCTGCGCCACCCAGGGATCCCGGCAAATTGAATTTAAATAAAAAATCTATCAGGCACTTTTCAAAACCACAATTATAATAATAATTGTTATTAATTATTTATTATTAATATTATTATGGTCAATCACGCTTAGATATTCTGTAATGGAACCAAAATATATTCATGCTGAATCTGAGGTTGTTCAAAGAATAGAACTTCCCAATGGCATCATAGTGGGAGAGGGAGATAGAGATGGGACAGAGAACAGAGAAAGAGGTACTTAAATTCTGTGGCTGCTCCTATTGGTTCTCCCCAACGAGGTTTAAACTTTAAATTCTGGCTCTAAGATGACTGCCTTGGTCTAAAAGGCCCTAGAAACGCAGAGAAGCTGCACATGCCTCTGTGCTTGGCTTCAGCCTTGGGAGTTAACTCATGAGTGAAACAGACTTCACAGAGCTTTTTTTTTTTTTTCTCTATTTCTTCTCCTTTATTTTTGCTATGTAGCTCCTTTAATGACACCTAAATAGATTTAAAGTTCATCCTTGATCTTTATGGAATGAGAAAGTACGGGTATCTTAGACATAATTTTTGCTGGCCATTCCCTCTAATTGGGGAAAATAACCTATTTTCTAACATTGTGTGTGTGCGTACATGCATGCGAATATCTTGTGTCACTTTACTAATCTATAAGCATCAGTACATATTCAAGCCTTATCTACCATCAATTTTCATATTTATTCATGGAAGGATGGCCATGTTTCCTCTGCCACATATTGATTTTATGCTCCTAGAAACAATTATGTTACTTAGAGGAAAAAAGGAATACGAATATAATTTTGATGAAAAAAGATATCAGACATAACCATTTAGATCATGGGGCTATAATTAAAATTATATGTGAAATTAAAATTTTTGGTGCATGAAGTAAATATGATAGTCACATTACAGACTACATATATGAATTCTAAAATTTACTAGATGATTCTGTGGCTTAGGTATTTATACATTTTAATTTAATAGATATTTTAAATAGCAGTGACAGAGGAAAAAGAGAAGAAAAAGGTAAGAAAGAATGAATAATGTATTGTTGAACATCTCAATGTGTCAAGCACTATCCTGAGGGCTTGTACATGTTATCTCATGTAATATTCATAACCACCACCCATGGCATTATCATTTCCTCTTTTAAAGCAAGGAATCTGAATCTCAGAGAGGTTCAACCATTGGCCTAGATCACACCCCTCGTAACTGATTAGATTTGAGCCAAGGTTTAGTATACTTTGATACTGTTAGATAGGAAGCTTAGTATACAAAATACAAGTATTAACCAATTTTTCCTGAATAATACACAAACTTATAAATATTTTTATTTAATATCAATATGGAAAGTATTAACTAATCAGTTGAAGTGCCTCCCATTCTACTAGAAACAACTTATTAACAAAGAGCTATTTTAAATGAATAGATATAAGAAAGACTAAATAGTAATAACAGAAGTATTATGTATATAAATACATATTGGCATAGACAATAGTTGGCCTAATTCACACCATGTCATGTCCCCTAGTGGATATGTTTGTGCTAAAGCCCTATCTTTTGTTATGTGAATGATCTGAATTGCACTCCTCACATTCTCTGCTTGGATCCAGAAGTTGCCTGTAGTCAAGCTGTCACATGGCAATGACCCAAATGCAATTGTCACTAGGTCCTGCTATTGAGGACCCAAAAACCACTTGCCTCGATCTTTCTCAAGATTGGGTCAGTCAGTATGCCAAGGTTCCTCAAGACCATCCTCAGCTCTACAACACAATAGAAGGACCCACAGGACTCAGAAGAGCTATTATATACATAATTAAAATTTGTTATAGTGAACAGACACATTAATATCAGCAAAGGGGCAAAGCTCATAAAGCAGGGTGCAGAAGAAACCATGTATAAATTTCCAGGGATGAATGACCTGTTTCAGGACATGTCTATTTTTTCCCATAATGGTGTGTGATGATGGTATGGGTGAAGTGTCACCTGCCAGAAAAGCACACTTGAGCCCCAGTGCCTGAGTTTTTATTTGTAGTCTGTCACTTAGGCATACAAAGCTTGCAGAACAAACCTCAGCTACTTGAACTCCAGCCCTTCCCCTGTCCTAGATCCCCCAGAAAAAAACAGATAGGTGTTCAGCATAAAACGCATTGTTAAACCGATCTCATCAAAGTGGTACAGCACGGCCCAAAGTTTAGGCATTCAAAACACTCCTATCAGGCAAACTACTCCAAGTGTTCTGAGGTTATCTCTCAGAAGCCACTCAAGGACCATTCCTAAAAACAAGTCTTTATTTACAATGTATAGAATTTGAGCAACCCAAGCCTGTTGAGCTAACCTTTTCCTGCCTGGTCAGAATGCACCTTTCAATAGATTTCACTTATTAGTTAAATAATTTAAAATGATTTTATTTACTTGCAACAAAATAAAGCACAACTAACATGTGGGTCTATTTTGTTATTACTTTGTAAACACTGTCTGAGTGTAAGAGTTTATATTTTAGTGACCTTCTACTCCTACTCCATGATGAGATCCACATAAGTGACCAAAAATAAATCTATGCTACTTTAATGAGAGTATGCATTTTCAGGGGAACCTAATTGTATATGATGTGAAAAGATCTTTTATAACCTTTTGATCAATTGATACTTGTAAATGATGAAGGCAGACACAGCTGAATGTTGTTGATAAACAAATAAATAAAGCCATTTCACATGGACACCTGTATGGCTATATCCAAAAATAACAAAAACGGCAATAAACTAAAAAAAATTTTACCATTTTTAACTTTGCATTAAAAGGATGACCATATGCACATCAATTAAGGTGAAAGAAGCATTGGGGGATCCCTGGGTGGCGCAGCGGTTTGGCGCCTGCCTTTGGCCCAGGGCGCGATTCTGGAGACCCGGGATCGAATCCCACATCGGGCTCCCGGTGCATGGAGCCTGCTTCTCCCTCTGCCTGTGTCTCTGCCTCTCTCTCTCTCTGTAACTATCATAAATAAATAAAACTTAAAAAAAAATAAAAAAAACTAAAATTCTATTAAAAAAAAAAAAAGAAGCATTGGGCATTAGATTGCATTCAGAAATGTAGAAGAGTACAAATTTACTTCGAAACATTACTAGCATATCATTACTTCATCAACAGATAGCTACACATCTTCTAGAATCTTACAGTTCCTTAGCCTCAAACATCACACAGCTATCAAGGAGATTTACAGCATACAGGATTTACTCTTGAACAAATAAAAGGGCAAAATCTGTTTCACGCTGGGACCAACCCAGGTCTTCATTTATTATCATGACTTTTAATCTCAGACAGTTGGACAGTCTTTTACTGAATGCTTTTCTGCTCAGGGAAAGAACTCTCAAAATATTTCATGACACACACAAAAAAAGTTACAGCATTTTACCTTAAAATACTAAGTACATATCCTAGGGTTTAAAATTTGTGATTACTGGATATCCACTGGTACCAATAAAACTAAACTAGAGAAGGCCTAAAGTAAATGCACATGGCACAGATTACGCTTTACTCCAACTGAGACACACATACACTGTTGAGCATTGTCAGGCTTGCTGAAATTGAAACAATAATCATGGCCTAAAATATTCTCAAAATGACCTTCTGCACAGGCTGTAGAGAGGTCCCAAGGCAAAGACAGATTCTCAAGGTGTACTGTACTCTGTGCACCCTTAAAACCTTTGTATACAGAATGACCCATCACCTCCAGAGCCAGACAAACCACAATCTCTGGTTTCCGTAAGTTTCAGGCAGGAACTATTTCACAGGCTGAAGGACAGTATACAGGGAAAAATCCCATCCCAGAATCAGTCTGCAGGGTTCACATTCTCTGATGGTTATCTGATGGGTGGGAGCAGCACGCTAAACAACAGGAACAGAGAGGAGAGTGGGAAGGGAAGAGGGGTTGACCAGCAGATGTGAAGTGAGTTACCTCCCTAAAGATTGGCTAAGAGCCGACCACACTAAAATGTCTAAAAATGCCAAAGTACCCTTAGACCAGAGCAGTAAATTCATGATTACAACCACCAGCAGAAGCCACATAAAATTAATTCAATGTCTAAAAGTTTTGTCATCTTATTTAGAAAATCTAATCAGATGTTCCCAATATGTCCAGAAACAAGATGAAGTAATTAAAAATTTTATGTGTAATCTGGTTCTCTTTCATTGCCTTCATAAAAATACTATTGCGATTATTTTCCACCTCTACTTGTCAAAGGTGAGAAGACAATTCCCATTCTTTTTTATTTCCTATGATAGCATAATCATTTCCACTTCCTTAATCACTTAATTTAATTCCAAATACACATCCCAAAGGCAATGGCTACTTTTTCAGCCCAAGTTTTAATCTGCTTGGAAAACTTTGCTCTTCACAATTTTCATGTGTAATAAAATTATTTTCACTATATAGCATAAAAGAATCACTCTACCCTTAAGTTATTTGTTTTATTCAGTACAAAGTTGGGGTTATCTGCTACTCTTCTCCTTTGCTCATATACCATATCTTCTCCATCAACAAATCTTGGTGGCTTTATCTTCAAAACTCATCCAGAATCCATTCGCTTCTCACCACCTCTGCTGCTTACTTACCTTTGTCTAAGACACCAGGGTCTTGCCTAGATGACTTCAATGGTTCCTAACTTAAATCTCTCCTTGTGGCCGTGCCCCTCTTCAGTCTATTCTCAACAGAACAGCTTATTTGCCCTCTTTACCGTCCATCTTCCCCATTAAGATATAAGCACCATAATGCAAGGATTCTTTCTTCTGTTTTGTTCACTGTTACATTCTCAGTACCTAGAACATTGCCAAGTAGATAAACATCATCTTAAAATATTTAATGAGGGCCCCTGGGTGGTTCAGTCAGATGAGCATCTGTCCAATTCTTGGTTTAGACTCAGGTCATAATCTTGAGGTCCTAGAATCAAGGCCGCATCAGGCTCTATGCTCAGCATGGAAGTCTACTTATCCCTCTCCCTCTGCTCCTCCCTCTGCACAAACACCCTCTCTTTCTCTCTCTAAAATAAATAAATATTGGGGTGTTTGGGTGACTCAGTCAGTTAAAGGTTCGGCCTTCAGCTCAGGTCATGATCCCAGAGTCCTGGAATTGAGCCCTTCCCCCTCCATTAGGCTCCTTGCTCAGTGGGGAGTCTGCTTCTCCCTCTGCCCCTGTGCTCTCACTCTCTCACTCACTCTCAAGTAAGTAAAATCTTTTTTAAAAATTAAAAATAGGGATCCTTGGGTGGTCCAGTGGTTTGGTGCCTGCCTTTGGCCCAGGGCGCGGTCCTGGAGACCCAGGATCGAATCCCACGTTGGGCTTCCGGTGCATGGAGCCTGCTTCTCCCTCTGCCTGTGTCTCTGCCTCTCTCTCTCTCTCTCTCTGTCTCTCTCTCTGACTATCGTAGATAAATAAAAAAAATAAAAATTAAAAAAAATTAAAAATAAATAAAACATTTCTTAAAATGTGAGAAAAATATTTAATGAATAAATGTGAATAAATAAAGTATATGTCTAAAAAAAGAACCTTTAACAAATATTATCAAATGTTTATTAAACTACATAATCTTTGCTAGATCTATATCTACATTATCAATGAATTAATAATTCTATTAATAAATTAGTAAAGGCTATTTTTTAAGTGATGATTTTCCTTTGTAACTTTTTAGTTACCTATTTGGAAATAGTGAATTTAGCAATATGTTTAGTATTATCAAACTAAAGTGGCTTTAGAAAATAACTGAAGAATGACTAGGGGGTGAATTATTATATTTTCCTTTTCCTTTTTGCTTCTTTTTGTCATCCTAGTTCACTAATAGTCCCACTAGAGTTTGTACAAGGAAATGCTTGGAAGTAAAATGCAATCATGGAAGTGTTTCTATATTATCTTTTAGTACTGTTGATGGAAAGATAAAGAAGTGAGCAGCCACAAAAGAGATACTTTATGACTCTGAAGATGTCAGAGTCATCATTAGTATAGTTTATTAAAAGAAAACATGAAAAATCAAAAGTGTTCCTTCCAAAGAGTGTATGAATCTAACATATTATTAAAACAGAATGTTTAATGGAATATATTATGCATTGAATTGTGCCCATTCTCCCCCAAGATATGTGGACATTTTAAACCCCCGTACTTCAGAGTGTGATCTTATTTGGAAACAGGATCTTTGGAGAGGTAATCAAGTTAAAATAATCAAGGTGGGTCCTTATCCAATATGACTAGTATCCTTGCATAAAGGGGAAATTTGGACACAGACACAGGCAGACACAGACACAGGATCTAGACTAATAGAGCTGCAAGCCAAGGACTGTGAGGTATTTCAGGTCACTCTCAGAAGCTAGAGAAAAGCCAGGGTGGATTCAGAGTGTTAGGAGAGCATGGCTGTCTAGCCTTGAGGACACCAAGACAACAAATTTCCCATTTTAGGCTACCCAGTATGTGGTACTTTGTTATGATAACTTTGGCAACTGAATACAGAATACAGTAATGTTTTATGATTCTTTTTAAAAATTCTTCTAAAAAGTGAGGAGATGCTCATTCCATGCCCAAGTTTATCCAAAAGACATTGTATTTTAAATATTTAGTGCCCATCCTTAATACCCCATAGCTCTAAGACTAAGATAGAGAAAGGTTTGTTTTTTGCATATTGAAAGAGCAGCTCCATTTATAGGAACACTAAACAATGATTCTTTGAGACCTATTTATTTTTCCCTAAGGACTTAATGCCAAACCATATACTTACTTTACAGCAAATATCATAAAGATTGGATCAAGGGGATTTAAATACAAATATAACATTCTATTCCATTTAATGAAATGAGAGAAAATGTGAAATTACACAATTTTGAAACCAATGGCAATGTCAAGATTGCTTACACTATCTTTTGCTAATTAAAAATGTAAAATTTTGTGAAATTTTTTGACAAATGCATCTTTAAGTTGTTCCCTTTGGGGGCCGAGGTAGCACTATAGGATTACTATAGCCTAGGGATCTTGCATAAAGTTCAGGAGCTTGTTAAGATATATCAATTTTAAAATGTGAAAGAACCAACACCTTTTTAACCTTCAACTTTTAAAGTATTTATCCCAACATAAATTCTTTACTAGAAAATGAAGACCATTCAATTGGATCTAAAAAACATGGTAACCATTAGGTAGGAATTTCCTCAAATTCAAGTCCATATCATCTCTGCCTTCCTCTCTCACTCCATCCCAAATTCAGGCATATCTACACTCATCCTTCCCATTCCCTCTAGTCTCAGAGAATGGGAGGTGTCCCTCCTCTGGTACAAATTTACATTGTTCTACTTGTGCTCTTGATTTTCTCTCCCACCTTGATTCCTTGAGAGCCTGTGTCTTAACTTTCATTCCTTTCTTTTGTAGTTTCTCCTCCTCTACTAATTTTTGATCATTCCTTTCAACAGACACACATTTAAAATTCCCCTTTATTAAAATAGCTCTTGGGATGCCTGGGTGGCTCAGTCAGTTAAGTGTCTACCTTCAGCTCAGGTCACAATCCCAGGGTCCTGGGATGGAGCCCTGCAAAGGGGCCCCTGCTCAGCAGGGAGTCTGCCTCTGTCCCTCCACCTGCTTGTGCTCCCTCCCTCTCTCTCTCTCTCTCTCTAATAAATAAAAATCTGAAGAAAAAAAAAAACTTACCAGATCCTATGTTCTATTTTAGCTGATACTTTATCTCATGAACATGTTATGTGCATTCAGTATCCTAATATCCTTACCTCTCGTTTACTCATCAGTCTGATTTCTGTTATAACATGGCTACTCCCTATGATGGTCAATGACTTCCTAACTGTCAAATCAAATGGGTTTATCTCTAGTAATTTCTGTGTCTAAAACTGGACTACTAGGTATTCCCCAAGTTTGTTGTATTCTCTCTGTGAATGATCTCAATCATTTGCTTATGTCAGAAATCTAGATATCATTCTTGACTCTTTCTTCTCCAAGTTTCTAATTACTGAATCTACTCCTACATATCTTTCAGTATGGCTATTTTTATTCTACTCCACCTCTAATGTTACTTGTTTCTGTTCTAATTTATGACAGAGAAAGATACAGAGAGAGACAGAGATGTTTAGGGCCAGGGTGATCATTTAATTCTCCTGCCTAAGATTCTTTAATGTCTCCCACTCCCCAGAACACAGTCCAAGTTCTCTTAATGACTGGCCTTTGACCAATGTTGCCAACCCACTCCTGGAACCATATTGTCAGGTATTCTGAACTTCCATTTCCTTTACTGTACCACGTTATTTCTTATCTCTTAACTTAAAAAAAAAAAAAAGCCATTGGTTCCTTCTTGGTACCAAACCCAAAGGCATTCCTCAGGCCCTAGCTTAAATGTTCCTTTCTCTGAAAGTTTATTCTGACACCTTCCATGAGATTTCCCCTGTGTTTGGTTGAGCTTGCCATGTGTTCCCTGACACGTTGCACTTCCCCTTTCATGCCATACACATCACACACTTTGCTCTAATTGTTTGTCTCTTCTGTGAGACTATATCAGTTCCAAGATGGCATGGACAATTGGTTTATTTACCACTGAGTCTACAACCCCTAGCACATTATAGGTGCTTAAAAAGTATCCGCTGCATAAATAGAAACAAATGGACCATGAGAATATACAACATGATGGTTAATGCCCAAATTTAAGAGGCCTGGGATTGAAATCTGGTTTCGTCTACTTGTTATGTGACCTTAATTTATTAATTAATTCTAAGCTTCAGGATCATAATCTGTAAAATGGTGAAAATAATACTTTATATTTGATTCTTGTAGTGAAGGTTAAATAAAAGACAAAGTTGCTAAAGCAGAGTAACTGGCACATGGTAAAAGTTCAATAAATCAATTTTAAAATATTTTTAGTGATAAGATGCTAGAACTGTGTCAGGACCTAACTTTGAAAAAACAGTACTTGAAATAAATATTGGTCTAATTAAAAAACAAATGCTTTCTTTCCTTTTTTTATTTTTATTTTTTATTTTTATTGGTGTTCAATTTACCAACATACAGAATAACCCCCAGTGCCCGTCACCCAATCACTCCCACCCCCCGCCCTCCTCCCCTTCTACTACCCCTAGTTCGTTTCCCAGAGTTAGCAGTCTTTACGTTATGTCTCCCTTTCTGAGCCCTCTGCAAGAAATCAAAAGGCTTTCTTTCCATAATAGGGTAAACAGAAAAGAAAGATTCAGTTATTTTCCTGAAAAGGAAGAAAATGATAGAGTCCATGTCTGATGAAACCCCATTACTGAAAAGAACTATCAGGAATATAAAATAAATGTAACCCATTAATTTTTGTTAAAATTATATTACATTATATTGACAATTTGTGATTTGTAATGTTTTATGTATCTGCAGAAGCATAAGGACTTCAATTTGAAAACAGAGCAAACATAAAAAAAAGAACTGATAATTATATCGACAAGTTTGAAAAAATCTACATCTGTGTACTAAAAATGGCACAAAACACATATACACAGAAGATTCTTGGGGTTTTTTCCTGCTTCAGTAAGATTTTTGCTTAAGAAAAGTATTTTTTTGAAAACAGATTGCTCTTATTTGCACCCTATCTCTTCATAGGGCTGTCAAAATATTTGTAAAGAATTGATACAATCGAATAGAATGCCATCAGTAAAAGAGCTTATTATTTTACTTAATTAGAAGTAAATAGTTTGTCAATTTGCAACTGAGGAAAGCAGCCAAGAATGAAATTAAAATTTTCCCATTAAAAGCCCTCCCCAAATTCATCTCCATGAAAAATCTTTTGAACATCTCCTAATGTACCTAAGATTGAATGATCTTAGGAGAGAAAAATCAATTTTTCTATTTATCAATTCAACATTCCAGCTTTTTTGTTTGTTTTTGCAACATTTCAGCTTTTAAAACCTGACACAACCTAATTTTGATGCCATTTCTATAAATACTCAATTTCCAAAGAAAATTTTGAGAAAAGAGATATAAATTTTCTTTCTAAATAATGAATCTTTTAAATTGTCCTTTAAAATAAAAGTTTTATTCTTTTAGTTTCCTTAAAAATTTTAAAGAAGGCACTGTAGTAGCAAGATTTTATCATGGAATTTAGGATGAAATGGTTTACCATTCCAGTTTAAATCCACAAACATTCCCATGACTACTGTGCAAAAGCTCTTAGACAACTGAGATCTACCAAATATTTACAACTTACATTCTAGAAAAAAATGGAAACTCTTTTTTTTCCCTGCCAATTTAGCACTTTTCTCCTTTCTTGTTCTTAGAGATAAAACAACTTGGCATGTTATGTAGCATAAGAAATAAGTGAATTAAGACTAGTATCATGATTACTAGTGTAACAAATATTTTGACATGGGTCATTTTCTTACCTTTATTCATAGGTGTCAACAGAAAATTATAGGGAGAAAACAGTCAAGGAATAAAATGCATTTTAACTCTTTTAAGTGGTTTGGTTCTGAGATTATCTGAAATGATCCCAAAGCACAGAGCTATATATTACAGGGATTACCAGACAATGAAATGAAGTCCTCATGCCAGGATTGAGTTCCAATCTTTATATTATACATCTGGAAGAAACTCTCATGTGCTTCAAGCCAGATCTCAAAGTGAATTTGGGGCCAGTTATGGACTGAATGTTTATGTGTCTACCAAATCCTTGGTGAAGTCTTAACCCTCCAGTAGGATAGCTTTGGGAAGTTATTAGATGTACATGAGATCATGAGGTGATGCCCGCATGATGAGACTAGTGTCCTTATAAGAAGATGAAGAGAAACAGAGTTCTCTTCTCTCCCTCTCTCTCTCTCTCCCCCCTCCCTCTCCCTCTCCTTCTCCCTCTCCCTCCCTCCCTCCCTTTCTCTCTCTCTCTCTCTCTCTCTCTTATTCCCTCTCTCTGCCATGTGAGGACACAGCCAGGAGGGTCCTAATTTTACCAGGAATCAACTTGGACAGCACCTTGATCTTGGGATTTCTCAGGCTTTCAGAACTATGAGGAATAAATGTTTGTTCTTTAAGTCTCCCAGTCTACTGTAGACATATTTTGTTAGAACAGCCTAAGCTGACTAACACAGGGTCTAAATTTGTTGAGTATTTGTTGGACAAAGTAAACAAGCAGACATACAAACAACACATCAAACCAGATTCAATCTGACCCAACAAATTAAAGGGTACCCAATCCTTTCAAAGCTGACAGTAATTATGTTTCCGTCCTGGGGGTAGAATATTCCTGAGTTATAGGATAAACCTCTGCCTTGGTTATTTAATAAGCAAGAAGCAAAAGGAAATGTTGGTTTGAGAAAGCTCTGGGGGTAATAAAAAAAAACACATGTTGAGACAGATCAAGTTGCTTATTGGTGAATTATTTTTTCCGTTGAAAAATGTTTTTATCCTGAGTACTTGGGACTTCCCTGTGAATGAAAGCCTGGGTATTGCTGATAAGTGATTGTGAGCTGAGGACCAAAAATTCATGAAGCTTTCATAGGAAACTTAGTAATACTCCAGGCCTAACATATACTTCCATGAAGCTCAGCTGACTTTGGGTGTACACATACACCTGTGTCTATGTATGTGTGCATATGCATGCCTGTTGTCCATGTCCATAGGTGCTAGAGTGATGGAACCAAGCACACTCAAGCATCACAGAATGGCTCTGAGAACAAGTTTTCCAATGGAGGCAGTTAAAAAAATGACACAATGTCCTCGTCCAGAGGCCAGATCAAAGATATGAAGTTGACCTTTTCTTTTTGCAAGTGGAATATCATCATTCTCATCTTGGAAGTAAGTGAGCACACTTCAATGGAGGGGGAAGGGTGTGTTTCCATTTCAATTTGGGCATACATGTAAAGATGACCTCAATGAGACTGTGAAGCCCAGGATATGCAGGTTGCATGTGTTTTTATAGGGATAGGATATAGGCAGAAAGAGATAGACGAAGATGAGAAGGAGGATATTAAGATAGAGACAGAAATGGGGTTGAGTGGTGTAACAGAGTAGGAGCTGGGGTGGGAGAAAGAAATGGTATAGGGATAGGGAAGGGGTGGGAGGAAGAATGAGAAAGATAGGGCTGGAAATGAAAACTCAAATAAGGGATAAAGTTGGGCAAAAGATGGGAGAGAGAGAAATGAGTAAGAAATCATGTGCTTAGCTGCTAAGACAAATGCAGACAAAAACTGACTCTATAGCTATCCTAAAAACTCTGCCAAGGTAGGGCCATGGGGTCAGATTTGATTTTTAAAATGTTTTCCAAGTATAAGCGATCAGGAAATGAAAATATTCTCAAACAAATTTGAGGGTTTTAGCTATGTTTGGCAAGATACTAACTACAATGTCAGTATAAATAAGTTTGGGAGAGAACTATAGGTATCATTGTTCTGTTCCAGTTTTTGGTTTTCAATGATCCAAGAAAAAAAGAAATCAAAATACATAAGAGAAAAAAAACAAACAAACAAAACAAAAAAAATCTCTATCACATTAAGGCTATAATGGAGCAGTTATGGAGGTAGTAAGTTTCTGGGTTTCTTCAAAATAATACCCTTGATGCAAAAATACTATTTAGCCATTAAAGTTATTACATTCTTCTGTATCTATTAATATGGATATATTTACTGAGTGAAACAGAAGCATACACACAATAGTATCCTACAAAGCCATTTTTGTGAAATAGTGTGTGTCTGTGTGTAGGCACATCAACATGTTAATGATGCCTATGTCAGTATCATGAGATTTAAAATCATTTCTACTTTCTTTACACTGTGTAAGAGGTTTGTCATTAATATTACTTACAATAGCAAGTAATCTTTTTAACAATATGAAGAAAACAACTTTTCATTTTGGAAAAAAATAATCTTTCCCAATTGGTGACAATTCTGTAGCAAAGTAATGGCCAGCTGGTACCAGCCAAGATCAGAGAAAATGAGCCTCTAGGGGGATTTACTGCCTTTTTACAGGGCAGATTCTGGGGGCAACCACTATAGCAGAGAATTCCCTTCTCATCAAGGGGCTTTTGGAAAGAGATTATAGGAGTGATAATCCCAATTTATCCTCTATCTAGACACATCATTTAGTCTTCTGTCTTTACTGCACTGTGAGCTTCTCAGGGTCTGGGAAAGTGCTTTCCAACATTTTCTTGTCTCCAAAGCCCAGCTTAGACATGTAATAAGCAATTAATTTGTACAATGTGAGTGTAGTAAATTGCCATGCTTTATTTGCTTCTGAACTATAAAAGAGGCTTTGGGGAATTCCCTGATCAAAAACTGCTCGTAGGGGACACCTGGGTGGCTCAGGGGTTAAGTGTCTGGCTTCAGCTCAGGGCGTAATCCTGGAGTCCCGGGATCAAGTCCCACGTTGGGCTCCCTGCATGGAGCCTGCTTCTCCCTCTGCCTATGTCTCTGCCTCTCTCCCTCTTTCTCTGTGTCTCATGGATAAATAAATAAAATCTTTTTAAAAAAACTGCTCCTAGGATTATGCCTGACACACTGTAGACACTACTCCCAGCAAAAGGACCCATTAACTGAATTCAGACATTTGTCCTATTGTCTATATTTATTTTTACAAATGAAATATTTTTTTGGTTCACATATTTTTTCATCTACATATTTACGAGACTAGTTTTATAGTAATATAGCCATACTGGAATTTGTTTTATAGTAGCATTTATGTTCAAAGTCATTACAATGTACAAATACACAGTCATCTGATACAACCTAATGTTGGTGTGGATACTGTCTGAATGATTAGTTTTTTCAGTGTCCTGCCACCATGGTTACTTTGCCATCAAAGTTCCTAAGAGGGGAGCCCAGACACTGTCATCATCTGCTCAGACTAAATTCCTTGCTCAAGAAAGACCACCCCTTGCTTCTTTCTGTTCCAAATAGAAACAAATGTATAAACAAAAACTGAGCACAAATTCTCCTTTTCATATGATATATACACTAGTACAGAAGAAATAGTTGAACAAAATATTTCATCAGATGTCATAGAATTGACATGAAGTAACTGCTCTTGATTCTAACTATCCATTCATTTCTTCTCAAAAACAATGTTAGCAAATGTCACATATAGGCAACAACTAAATTTATATCATTGATTAGTATTAGTGAAAAGAGTGTCAGCAGTGTTCCTTTTTTACACTTGGCATTTAATGATTTATTGGCTCCAAATAAGTAAACCTAGAACACTAGGGAGTTTCCTTTACCTTGGCCAGATGAGAGTTGATCCATTTTGTAAAAGTACGTTTTTGTACTATCTCTTGCTCATCTAGAAGAAAAAAAATGAGTCTAGTTAGGTAACACAGTATATCATTAAGTTGCATCCTAAAAGACATTGGGTTACAAAGTCTAGAAGTAATCATATTATTTTATTTTCTAACCCATTTTGTCAATTGTTGTCTCGAAGGAAGTGTCAGTACAACTCCAATTTGATGATTCCTTTAAACATTATCAGCAAATACTTCAAATATTTCAATATTTTATCCCTGTTTGCCTTCATTCTCTTTTTCAAAGTTCACTATAGAATCATACCTCAATCAAGCTGTTTGAAAAAAGTTCACTGAGACCAGCTAAGTGCCAAGTTTTATATTATGTGCAGAGATAGACAGAAAACAAAGGGCAACATCTCCACCATGAAAAACCTAGAAGCAGAGATAGACAAGCAAGGGCTTATGTATAGTAGAGGGTTATACAGTAATGTAATAAGATAGAGTTGTGTATGTGAGGCACTAGAGGGATGTTACTCAGACTATATGACCTCCAAAGATTTCACCACTTGAAGTCCACAGCTTTGTGTAGGCAGACTGCAGGCAGTACCTGTGACTTGTTACTAATCAATAGAATATAGCAAAAATGATGGAATGTCATACCTATAAATATGTTATTTTATGTTAGATTCCATCTTAGCTGACCAGAGTGAAAGATTCTCTTTCTGGCTTTGAAGAAGCAAATAGCCATGGTGTGAACTGCCCATGGAGCCATGTGGCAGGGAAGAGAGAGCTGCCTTTAGTGAAGGGATGGTCTTGGGCCAAAAGCCAACAAGAAGCTGGGACCCTCAGTCACACAGCCACAAGGAAATTAACTCTGCTAACAATCCAAATAAGTTCGAAAGTGCATTCTTCCCTATTTTAGCCTCTGGATAAAAATGCAACCTAGCTGATATTGTGAACTTGTCTGCTTAATTACAGACTTGTGTGACACTGAACAGAGAATGCATCTAAGACTCTTGACCCACAAAAGTTTGAGGATAACAAATGAAAACTTTTTTTGGGGGGGGGGTACAGGGTTTTTTTTTTTTTTTTTTAGAGATGGGGGAGAAAGAGTGCGGGGCAGTGCAGAGAGAAAAGAGAGAATGTTAAGCAGGCTCCACACCCAACATGAAGTCCAACATGGGGCTCTAGGGCTCTATCTCACAACCCTGAGATCATGAAATCAAGAGTCTGTTGCTTAACCCACTGAGCTACCCAGGAAAATTGTATTAAATTGCTAAGTTTGTGGTAATTTCTTATGAAACAATAGAAAACTAGTATCAGGGGAGAAAAAGAGGTAGGGTCCAGGAAGGCTATAATTAGAGGCATAAAGATATGAAGGCCAGAGAGAAAGGGGCCCATTAAACACCTTTTAAGAAAGGGTAAGTTCTATTCATTCTACAAATATCTACCAAGCGTCAACTGTTTGTAAAACACTAGATCAGATGTTGTGAGGAATGCAGTTGAATAAGACATCATTTCAACTCCTCACCCTTTCAGGGATGGTGCTCAGATCTGTATCTCTGGAACTGATCTCTCTTGGGCTTCAGCAGAAAACATCTGACTACCTGAGAATATAAGCCCTATGAGGACAGTAACTTTGTTCCCAATATCTACAAATATGACCAAAAAAAAAAAAAATACTGTTCAGTGAAGGAATGAAGAAAATTAATAACAAAGCATTTTAATTTGGAGAGCTTTTGGATATGTCCACAGGATTTACAGAATGCCGTTACTTCTAATGTAGTTTAAGCATGTGCTTTTAAACTTTCAAGTACATACAAAAACACACCAGTATGATAATAGGCAACATTTTTAATATATCAGACACAGATTTTTTTTTCTCTTTTTGTTTTTAAATAACTTAAGAATTACATGGGATGTTTGAAGGGCTGAGTTTGAAAGAAGACTTCTGTCCACATCTTTTTGGAAAACCCAGGTAAAATCTCAAATTGAACTACAAAAGAAGCTGGAAACAGAGCCCCTCTGTGTTCCTGGAAAAAGAAAAAAGGTAGTGGAGTTGAATGAACACCTGACAATGTCCTGCCAAACTTGCTGAAAGTTGAATTCTAATAATTTTATTTGCTTTATTAATTTTTTGTATTATGTATCTTCCTTTGAATTACCTGATACATCTGACTCTAACCAAAATACTTATTTTTAGACCTTTCATGATATGAATGGCCTGTTACATTGAGGATTAGATAACAATTTACTGTAGAGAAAGAAACATAATTTATTGGAAATTAGAGAAAGTAAATTTTAAAATACTAAAATGGCATGCTTTGCTTTAAATTTTAAAAATATCACTCTATTTGGTATGTTTTTTAACCAAGGAAGGATATAAAGGCAAAAAATTAGAAATAATTTATTGAATAAAAAATGTGATTATTTTGGACCGCCTGGGTGGCTCAGCAGTTGAGTGTCTGCCTTCTGCTCAGGGTGTGATCTCAGGGTCCTAGGATGGAGTTCCTCAATGGGCTCCCTATGGGGAGCCTGCTTTTCCCTCTAGTCTCTGCTTCTCTCTGTGTCTCTTATGAATAAGTAAATAAAATCTGTTTTTAAAAATGTGATTGTTTTGGCAAATGCTAAGTGAAATAATTAGCACAAAAGCAGCTTATTGTCACCTATAATATATAAATTCTGTGCTCTAACATAATACGACCCATAATATTTTTTAAAATTATTTGCAGTATGGGAAGTGATAATGCAAATTTAACTTCTGGTTCCAGGTATATTTAATTATTTCTAGTAGTGTTCTTTCCCTAGCAAATCAAAGTAATTATTGATTTGTCAGTTTGAAATGATTCAGCAAGCAAGTACTCTGGATGAGTCTACATGTATGTAATCATCCCTTCAACAAGATTATTAACGTCTTCTTTCCCTACATAAATATACCCAGCAAAATCCACATACTATTTATTCTTTTGAACCATTCTCTTCTTTTTTTTTTCTTTTTATTCAAGTATAATTAACATACAGTGTTATATTAGTTTCAGGTATACCCAGGCACTGATATTTCTCTCTATGTCTCTGTATAGATCTCATTATATTTTAATTAAGCCAATTATTATATATCATATGTAATATATACTTATTAACTCATTTAATTCTTTAGATTTTATTTGTTTATTCATGAGAGACACAGAGAAAGGCAGAGACATAAGCAGAGGAAGAAGCAAGCTCTCCACAGGGAGCCAGATGTGGGACTGGATCCCAGGACCCTGGGATCACAAACTGAGCCACAGGCAGATGCTCAACCACTGGCACCCAGGTGCCTACTCATTTAATTCTTATAACAAATCTTCAAGCAAGAACTATTATAATGCCATTTTACAAATAAGAAAACCAAGGCACATTGAAGTTAAGCATTTTTACCAAAGCTACTTAGTAGCAGAGCCAAATGTCAGGTTTTTTTTTTTTTTTAATTATTTATTTATTTACGATAGTCACACAGAGAGAGAGAGAGGCAGAGACACAGGCAGAGGGAGAAGCAGGATCCATGCACCGGGAGCCCGACGTGGGATTCGATCCCAGGTCTCCAGGATCGCGCCCTGGGCCAAAGGCAGGCACCAAACCGCTGCGCCACCCAGGGATCCCCAAATGTCAGGTTTTTACATTGTTATACTGCTGTCCAAGGATAGCAGAGAAATTACTATATTAGTCATATCAAATATTAATCATATTAAAATGATAAATTCATAGTTAAATCAATTTGAGTTTGACCTTAGAATCTTTAGGTTCTATAAATAAAGTCATGTAGCAGCAGAATAATCTTAACTAATCAAGCAAACTAGATTTGATGAAATTCAGAACTTCTATAATATATAAAATCCAATTCTAAGTTTAAAATAGACTACACGTACAGTTAGAGTGTATGTAAAATTTTAAACATTTTGAGATTATGTATAATTTTATTAATGTTACAAGATATCAATGTTTTAAAATCTTAAATTAGCATAGTGTTAGTTGTACAAGTCATAAATTTAGGTAATAATCTATTGATATTACTTCCTGATTTTAAGTTGTTATATTTTTACTACTCCCACCTTAATGAAACAATACTGCTATTATAACAGTTTCATCTGATGGTAAATCTGAGTTTATAAGTTAGAAAGCTCATATTAGAAATTTTTTTTTAGAAAGCTCAAATTATGGGGGGTTTTTTTGGAGCATGCATTGTATATATCTAAGTTTCAAATTCTCTACATGTTTCCTTTTACAATATAGCGCAAATGCAGAGTTTATTGGATCCTAGCAATTTACTTTTTATATATCAGACATAGCCAACTGAATTCTAAGTAAATATTTTCTGATTTTACCTACTGTATTCCCAAAATAAGGAAAAATTCCTAAAATATGTCAGCAAATATTCACTTTTTTCATACAAAAATCAAAATAATTTAGTCCAAGTTTTGGTAATTAAATCTGATATCAATAGCATAATATGTTTAAATCATGGAAATAACATAAAACATGAAATGAACGTCTACCACATTGCACTAAAACAACATCCATAAAGCTGTTGATGAAGAACTGACCTTACCAACCTCCTTGATACAGGTTTATAGTTCTTGGGAATATGTAGTTCTATTTCAGAAAGCATTATTTAAGTGTATTTAACTGTTAATCTTATAGCAATCTTACACTTTTCAGAACAACAGCATGATATGGTCTTACCAAGTGTCCATATGTATGTGTGCAAACATTTCCACTTAAACTGTAAAAAGAGTAATTCATTAAGCCATTTAGCTGAACAGGCATGTTACTTGTAAACACAAAGAAATTTGTCTAAGTCACACATGTAAACTTGGGTCTCCAGTTCTGGGAATTACAGAGAACAAGAAGTTAATTGTTTCTAAATCTTATTCTCTAATTTCTATTAATGCAAACTAAAATCTATTTAGTCCTTAAGCCAGTCTGTTGGAGGCCATCCTTGGGTCTTTACTTATCCCAATCCCCCACAACAAATTCATTAGGAATTGCTGTTGGTCTAATTTCCCAAATATCTCATCAAACCAACAAGAATTTACTGAAAACACCATCATCTTTCAGATGCCTATTCATTTCTACCACTAGAATTTAAGTTTTAGATGAGATGGCATGGACCACATCTGACTTATACATCACTGTCTTATTCATTATTGCATAACAGATACTTAATAAAGAAATTAATGGATGCATTTTCTAAGGAAGTGCTGGAGACTAAAAAACTGTCCCTATTCTAAGGAACTAGTAATAAATGAAAGAGACAAGTATGTAAATAATAGCTCAAAGCAATGTGTCAGCTACTATAATTGGAGAAAGATAAGATGTTGAGGGAATATAAATACAAGAGCAAGTAATTCTCTTACAGGGTAATAGAACAGGCTGAAAGATTCAGAAAAGCTAAAAAAGGATGTGCCATTACATCAAACATCTACAGATAAGTAGAGATTTGCAGGTAGAAAACTTTTTAGGAGAAAGAGGCAGTCTTTTAAAAGCATGGTATGATATATTAAAGTGACAGTAAAAATATGTTATGACTGGAGTATAAAGTGGAGAGGGTTTAAGAAAGGTTAACAAGGAAGTAAGCCTAGAAAATAGGTAATGATCAGGTTATTAAAGTCTTTGAATAGCATGCCATGGAGTTTGATTTCTATCTTATGAACAAAGGGGAGCCATCAACAGTTTGGATAAGCCAAAGACACGATCATATGAGACCTGAGACACAGAAATGGCAATGTAGAGGCTTAACTGAAAGAAGAAGCTGGGAGCAAGGAGGATATTTGGGAATACACGAACAGAACGCATGTTAAAAGTGATGAATTCTGTTCTGGGGACATGCCAAGAGGGACGAGGTGCAGGAGATGGCTGCAAGATAACTGTCAGAAGTAGACAGACAGGAGCTAGGAGTGCTTTCTAGACTTTTATCATAAGCAACTGCAATAATGATGCCACTAACCAAGGAAAGAAAGAGAAGCAGCAGGCTCCAAATGCACTGCATATGCATCATGAAATGTCTAGGTAAGATAAGTGCATCAGCACAAAGGTGAGGTGAGGTGGGTGCTCCACAGATAAGAACCTGTAAGGGGCTCTGACTTAAGGCCAGGTTTTGATCCACATATTACTGGGCAGAGGCAACTCAAACTCTCCTCCTCTGTAAACTTGAATCTTGTTTTCCTTCTAAAGGCACTGGGTATTATTTGTAACTGATGAATTATGGAAAGCTACATCTGAAACTAATGATGTACTATATGTTGGCTAATTGAATTTATTTTTTTAAGATTTTATTTATTTATTCATGAGAGACAGAGAGACACAGAGAGGCACAGACTAATTGAATTTAAATTAAAAAAAAAAAAATTAAAAGGCCAGACTGTGTGAAGAAGAAAAGAAACTAGTGTGGAAATTAAATCCTTCACCCTGAGGTCTCCATCACTGGTTCTGTTTCAAAGGTAGTTGGTCCGACAGACCTCAGGAGTTAGAAGCTGTTAGGCCTTAAAAGAGGCCTACATAGGAAGGCTGTTTAGTACAAGTATGGCCCTGGATAATGTTGTTATAACAAATAATTTCAATATTCCAAGGCACTATCCCTCTTTAGAAACAAGTGAAAGATGAAGGGAGCTGGCTCTGACATTCAGTTTCTCTATTTCTTTGTCAGTTTTCTTCATGATGAGTCATAGTAACAGTGACTTGCTGATTTTGCACTATACTTTGTCCCAAGTAACTTATACATATACCCGCAAGCAAAGAGGCCATAGTAAAAAGTGGCCTGGGTTATTTTGGGCCTTTGCAATCAATCATGAAAATTTTGCTGTCTACAAACATACTAGTTAGCTGTATTTTCATTTTACCATATATAATATGTAAAACTGAGAAAGCATGAGGGTGGGGGAGGGGCAAAGGAAGAGGGACGACTACCCAGTGAGCAGGGAGCCCCAAGACTCAGAGCTCATTCCTCAGGGCTTGATCCTGAGACCCCAGGATCATGACCTGAGCCAAAGCAGATGCTTAACCAATTGAGCCCTACCCAGGAGCCCCCTAACAGATGGTATTTTTAAAAATACTAACGATATTGAAGTTGGCATATTTCAATACATTTAACAAATCGTCTATAAGAACTTATTTCTGAGAGAGGATTTCATAAATGGATATGCACATAAAGATGTATATTTTTAACAGAGTCATGAACAATCATGAAGATCAAAATACTGAACTCCTGGATGTATCCATCCTTAATCAATGTCATGTCAATATAAAAACAACCAACAAGGAAGACTGTTTAAACAGGTAATTAAAATTGTTAAGTCTGAAATTGCTGTCTTTTACAAAAATATTAGTGTATCATACATTGATACATTGATAGCTTGTAATAGGTTATGATCAACTTTTTGTTTTTTTGCAGATTATCATTTTATTCTTTAGGTGCTTTAATGACAATGATGGCTTAAATAAAAGTCTTATAGATTTGAGTTACCTGAAATATATAAATGCTAATTTAAAATAAAAAATTTAAGTCATAATTTCCTAACTATATCTAATAAAGTTGTTTTCATTATTTCTGATGCAGATAAATTCCCCTCAGTAAAAAGTTGGAAAGAAATTTTATTTTATTTATTTATTTATTTATTTATTTAGGGAAGAAATTTTATTTATTTATTTATTTATTTATTTATTTATTTATGATAGTCACATAGAGAGAGAGAGGCAGAGACACAGGCAGAGGGAGAAGCAGGCTCCATGCACCGGGAGCCTGATGTGGGATTCGATCCCAGGTGTCCAGGATCGCGCCCTGGGCCAAAGGCAGGCGCCAAACCGCTGCGCCACCCAGGGATCCCTGGAAAGAAATTTTAAAGTAGAAAGTAGATTGAGCTTTTTGGCGCAATAAATGACATGGCTACGAAGGAAAAGACAACAAAAACAGAGTGACAATGAAATCACTAATGTATTAGTTAATGCAATGTACTAACTAAATAACAGCCCGAATAAGATGGCCTCAATCAAATTACTGGTTTTGGGATTAGAATTTTATGGTCCCAATTGTAGATCTACAATTGCTAAAATCATCACTAACTCTGTCATACATAGGTAGAGTTTATGGTATGTTGGCTATTTCTTCTTCTTCTTCTTCTTCTTCTTCTTCTTTTTTTAAGATTTTATTTATTTATTAATGAGAGACAGAGAGAGGCAGAGACACAGACAGAGCTCCGGAGAAGCAGGCTCCATGCAGGGAGCCTGACATGGGACTGAATCCCGGGTCTCCAGGACGAGACCCTGGGCTGAAGGTGGCGCTAAACTGCTGAGCCATCTGGGTCCGCCCAATGTTGGCTATTTCAACATAATGAAATAGAGTTTATAATTACCCAATGTTTAGATTTGTAAGTTAAACATAAATGAAAACAAAATGTACAAAACCAGGTTGTGCCTAATTACAAAATATGTACACAAATTCCTTTTATCCTGAGCATCAAACCCTTTGCAATCTGATTTCACTGCCTCCTATCAACACCTAGAGTGGAGGGATGCCTGGGTGGCTCAGAGGTTGACGGTCTGCCTTTGGCTCAGGGTGTGATCCCGGAGTCCCGCGATGGAGTCCCACATTAGAGGCTCCTTGAAGGGAGCCTGCTTCTCCCTCTGCCTGTGTCTCTGCTTCTCTCTCTCTCTGTCTCTCATGAATAAATAAATGAAATATTAAAAAAAAAAAAAAGCAACACCTAGAGTGGATTTCCCCACCCATTGAATCTAGATTGGCTTTGAGATTGCTTTGACCAATAATGTGGCTGATATGATTTTATATGACTTCTGAGGCTGGGACTTGAGAAACCTTAAGGGTCCATTTTGGTTTCTTAGAGCTCTACCCTGAGACCACACACAAGGAAGTTGATCTAGCTTCCTAGAGGGAAAAAGTCACGTTGAAGAGAACTGAAGTACCCCAAGTGACAGCCAGCACCAATTGCCAGACATCCAAGTCAGTGGACCTACTAGTCCTACTAATCCTCTAGCTGAATGCATCCATGTAAATGAGCTCAGGCAAGCCAACAGAGGAAACACCCAGCCCACCCACAAGAACATGAGAAATCGTAATGTGTTACTGCTTTAAGCCACTAAATTTCGGTGGTAGCTTAGCAAAGACTAAATGAAACAGGAACTGCTACTGGGAATATAGTGCTTCATTAGCAAAAATCTAAAACATGTGGTATTGGCTCTGGGACCAGATGGGAAGGAGGCTGGAAGGACACAGAGACTGTTAGTAGAGACTGAAAGGACAGCAGCCCACCGCCATCAGAGATTGGAAGGAGAGCCACATATATTTTATCTATTACATATTCTGTATGCAGTAACTTGAACTTGTGTATTTGGCTAGAGAGGTTTCCCTGCAGAAATCTGAAAGCATCAACTGCCTTTCTATGAGGAACTGGAGGAGAGAAAGATGAACCAAAGAAGGCACTTTTTGGTTCCTGTGTTAGATTAGAAAATATGATGCTTTGTCATTCCCAGTATTTCCTGAAAAAAATATTTGCAAAGTAGAAAGTAGCTTCAGGTTAACAATAAAGCAACAGTGTTGACTATAAGACCCACTGTTAAGAACTCAGAAAGATTTAAGGTAGTGCCTACTTGACCTTTTCAGCTAGACAAACCAGCTTCTAAAAACGTTAAGGGCACTGCCCATAGCAGCCTTACATGTAGTCCAAAATTTTTTTAAATTTTGGATTTGAGGGGCGCTTTGGTGCCTCAGTTGGTTAAGCATTGGTCTCTTGATTTCATCTCAGGTCACGAGCTCAGGGTCATGAGATCGAGCCTCACAATGGGTCCATTCTCAGTGGGGAGTCTCCTTGAGATTCTCTCCCTCACCTTCTGTCCCTCCTCCTGCTTGTGTATGAACATTCTCTCTCTCTCTCTCTCAAAAATAAATAAATAAATAAATCTTTAATAAAAAAAATAAATTTTGGGTTTGAGTGGCACAGTGTGAACTCCAAGCAGATTTTCAGGAAGTCACCAATCTATAAAAGACTATTTATTTGAGAGAGACAGAGACAGAGACAGAGACAGAGAGATTGAGAGTGAGCAAGCTGGGGGAGGGAAAGGAATAAGCAGACTCCATGCTGAGCTCAGAGCTCAATGTGGGGCTCAACCTCATGACCCTGAGATAATGACCGGAGCCAAAATCGAGTCAGATGCTCAACCAACTGATCCACTCAGGTGTCTCAAGTCAACAAATCTGTTAAGCAAAAACACCACCACCTTGCACTAAAGGGACAGGACAGTTCAAAATGAAGACAATACTTGGGAACCACAACTTTATATGACTAGGAAGAAGGGTAAGAAGACTATCAGCCATAAACATGAACTACTTCTTAGCAAAAAAACAGGGAATGTCACTGGCCCCCTGATTAAAGAGACTAGCCACATGTCCCTAGCTGGATTTCAAAATTTCAGACCATGACTGTTATCTCTTTTCCATTCTTTGTACAGAGACATCTACTGCAATGGTCCTGGCCCCTGGTCTCATCATTGCATATTGGATGAATAGGGTGTAGCCCCTTCTCTTTTTAGTTATAGGCCTGGGGATTGAGAAGAATTATACTTGAGGAGTCTCATTTGTATGTGGACCAGATGCAGATCACATAACACTGGATTTGGAGCTTGTTGACATTAATGGATGAGATTTTCAAACTCTTGAGAGGAAGTGAATGTATTTTGATGTAAAAGAATATAAATAATAGTGACAAAAGGACAGATTTTAAACTGTGGCCACAAAATTCTCTGGTCCCAATATGCATCCTCTTTTCCAAGGTGACTTTGTTCTTTCTCTCATCAAAGGGTAGAATTGATTTCTCCTCTCCTTGAATATGATCTTGTATTATCCTTGCTTTGATCAATAACACAGCAGAAATGACTTTATGCCATCTGATTCTAGGCCTTAAGAAGTCTTGTACTTTCTGTTTTAGCTGTCTTATATTTCTGTCTTAAAACTAGCATGTAGGGGATCCCTGGGTGGCGCAGCGGTTTAGCGCCTGCCTTTGGCCCAGGGCGCGATCCTGGAGACTCGGGATCGAATCCCACGTCGGGCTCCCGGTGCATGGAGCCTGCTTCTCCCTCTGCCTGTGTCTCTGCCTCTCTCTCTCTCTCTCTCTCTCTCTGTGTGTGACTATCATAAATAAATAAAAATTAAAAAAAAAAGAATATAAAAAAAAATAAAAAATAAAACTAGCATGTAAAGAAAGCAGTCTATATGGGAGGACAAGAGTCCATGTGGAGAAATGAGCCAGAGCCAACTGCCAGACACATGGATGAGGTCATTTTGGACCTTATTCAGCCAACCCTGCAGATAAACTCATCCCAGATGAAACCAAAAAATTGAGACCTAAGGATTCAAGATTGATACATCTCTTATCTCTTCTCTCTGACACTCCCATACATTCATGATTACAAATTCCTCAAGGCAAGAACTCTCCCCATCATTATATACATAGAGACTAAATCACTGCCTAGCACATTGTCTTATATATATGTCCTTAGGAAATAAGGACATCCATATTTAACTGTGAACCAGTAAACCAATCCATAAATCCATAAAATGATTATCTTTAAGTTTGGTGTGGTTTGTTACACAGGTGATGGCTAACTAAAACGAACACATTTAATTGTATGACAAACACACAAGTAATCTTCCTTTTCCTTCCCCATCACTCTGTCTTCTACAATAGGTTTCTCAGCATACTTGGTTGGGTCCACTTCCTGGGCCTTTGATGCTCTGATCAGATAAGTAAAGTAGAAAAGAGTGATAAGGAACAAGGACACCCAAAATTATTCTCCATATGATTAAGCATAGATTAACTGGGGAGGATGGAAGAGAAGATCAATAGCTATCAGAGGAGTGAGTTTGAGGAAAAAGATGAGAAAAGAAAATTTCTAGGGAGCTTTGCCTCTGTTGAGTGCCCTGACCATTGCTTCAATTTTTTTAAGTATCAGTAATTATTTAGTGCTCCTAAGAGTTTTGGAATTGGAATCATATTTCTTTTATATGAAACCAATGACCAGATATAAAAGCTCTGTTTCATTAAAGTTACTTTTTTCAAAATTTAGTAACATCTTACTATGAATCTGAGTTCTTTTCTAACCTTATTTTTTAAAATATTTTATTTATTTATTCATGGAGACACACACATACACAAAGAGAGAGAGAGAGAGAGGCAGAGACAGATACGGTGAGAAGCAGGCTCCATGCAGGGAGCCTGATGTGGAACTCTATCCTGGGTCTCCAGGATCAGGCCCTGAGCTGAAGTCAGCACTAAACTGCTAAGCCACCGGGGCTGCCCTCATTTATTTAAACAAATACTATCACACCCCTCCTATGAGCTGACACCCTACTCTGACCCGCTATGGACACAATCTGAGAGGATGATGTGGCTCCTTACACTCCAGTAGGGAGAACAGGAATCAAAAAGAAGTATACCACAGCCCAGGTTCTGTGCATGCAACATAAAGGACAGTAAGATGGAATATGTGAGTGGATTAAAAAAAAAAAGTCCACAGTATGAAATGGAAGGCAACTTGAACAGTACAAATAGTGAAAGCCAACCCCTACCACTTGCTCATAGGATCTGGGTGGAAAATGCTGCTTCTACAACTAAATTTTTTTTCTAATAAATTACAAATAAAAGTCACATGATAAATAAAAAGTGAGAACAGCTAATCTCCTTGATGAAAGATTACTTCTAATTAGGGCAGAAACCTTTAGAAAAGTTTCAAGCTGGTACTGGATGAACTTGCTACAACATAGCTCCCTAATTGTACAAAGTGGTACATCTCCTGATTTTGCAAGAAAATTACCACAACTTTGAAATCTTTTCCTGTTGTGAGTGCTTAGCAATATGAGTGCAGCAGAAGGAAACCAGGTATTAGAAAATGTTGTAAAATACCATCTTCATACAACCATTTTATTTTAACATTAAATTGTACTTCAACACTAGTATTTTAATCAATCAAAATACAGTGTTTTATTTTGGGTAAGGAGAGAGAGCAGAGAACAGTTGATCACAGTGTTCATATATTCTATTTTTGATATTTAGAGTACACTTTTTAAAAACATATATAGTTCTTTCATATAAATATGACTTTTTCTTAGCTAGAACCTCAATTTCAGTTGTTTTTGTTTTTTCTCACTAAATTATGCCCTTTGTTTTAAGTAGGTTTATGATTACAATCCCACATTTGGGGACTTTGTATGTCAAATTACTGCTAATATTATTTCTTATTTTCAACCTGTGATCTAAATTTTCTTTTTCCCCCTCTTCATTATTTTTATCAAGATCCAAACACAAATATAATAATTTGACACGATTTCACTTCTATTTTATACTGCACATCCTCTTCAGAAGTAAAGAGAGGTACAATTTTAACAGTGAAATTGCAATTTGAAATGGAGGCAAAATAATAAAAGCTGAAAACAGTAAAACTGAAAAATAAGATCAAATCACCAAATTTGAGAAGGAGATGCCACAAATTCCAATCTCAAACATATTCAATCCTGGATCATAACATTAAGTTAGCCACTTGGAAAACCTACATTCAGTGTTCAGTCACAAACAGAGCACCAGACTGTATGTAGTTTTTGGTTGCTTTAGGACTGGAGTGACAGCAGTGACCTTTGTCATAAAAGAAAATTCACTGGATAATAGAACCTGTGACCACTGTGCCAGTTGCAGAGGCTTCCACATGAGACAACAGCTGATGAGTGTTTTAAGCTTTAAAACAATAGTAACATCCATCATCTATTTAGAAAATATCATGTGGCAGGCATAATGTTATGTACATTCATTGTACATATTATCTAATTTAAACTTTGCAACAACCCTAAGAGGAAATATCACCCGACCTCTATTTTGCCTGTAAAAAAGACTTGTCTAAGGTGATACAGTCACTAAGAGGCAGAGCATGGTTCTGTGTCTCTCCAAAGCTGTGGCTTCAATCACTTCACTCTACTTGCACATCGCAATTGCCCATTGGGGTTTCCAGAATATTTTTATTTATGTCATCTGATTGTTAACCAAACCCTAGAGATACTATCCTCAACTCACAGATGAAACCACCATTTCAGAAATAAATTGTCTCAGCAAATGAGTGTTAAAACCAAATTAAGAAGTCTGACTCCTTGCTTTCTGCACCATATTAGCAACTAACTGACCAGAATCTAGCCAATAGACAGAGCACCTCCAATCCAAGTCATGACTGTTCCACCATCTTTTTGAACTACAAGCTAAAAGGACTTCTCTCAGGAGACACCTTAATGTCTTCAGTTCTCCAACCTTTTCCATCTCTTTATTCTCCATCTCTATATTTGTATCTGTCTTAGTATTATCATGTGTCACAGGTCAGGCCAACAGGGAAACCATAGCTAGAAGAAATTTTGTCAGCAGGAAAGTTTTTTGGGTATGTGCTCTCAGAAACAACATTTTTAAGGCTGTGAGGGAAGCAGCATTGGGCAGAGAGAGATGTTGAACAGAGATGCAATTATGTCTCTGAAGCTGGGATCTCTTTCTTTTTTTTTTTTTTTCTTTTCTTTTTTTTCTTTTTTGCTGGGATCTCTTTCAAAGTAGTCCTAAATTGAGGCAAGGAGCTGCGACTTTGTCCCCAGGCATTGGCCACTCACTGGATATGAACTGCATTGGAGAGGGGCATGTCTAGGATGAGGCAAATCTCTTGGGCAGATGACATATCTTGGGGAGGGGCTCAGGGTATGGACCTCCTACCGGCTACACTCTGGGTGGCTGAAGAAATGAGAGCCCCAAGACTAAAGGGCAGGACTTTTGCTGTACCCTATAAGTTGTGCTACATCTGACATAAAGAGGATAGCATAAAGAAAAGGGCAGTGTCATACCTCTGATAAGATAGTCAATTACACAGGTTCTCCAAATCATCCAGATGATTTAGTCCTACCAGTTTGAATGCTTTCTCACTAATTTATGTGCTTTCTCAATCCAACCAACAAAGCTTGGTTCTGCCTTTCTGCCCTCTGGGCCTTCCTACCTGAGGTAACTTTCTACTTCTCCAACCAGACAATTCCAGCAACCACTGGCTAGTCCTGCCCTCTGTCTGGCCTCCATATTATAGTCCATCCTGTCAGATTCTTTCCGTGTAGGGGATTCTGTTCTTTCAATTACTAAACATCATCAACCAGGAGCCTAGGCAAATAAGAAACAGAGAGTGTCCAACACTTCTCCAAATGTGTTTTCTTTCACCAATGTTCTAAGAAAATGTTTTAACTTGAATGTTTTGGGGTGTGACTTATCATTTCCCAGTTTTCCACATACCCATTACTCTATTTTCTTAGATGAGCTGCTTCTCCAATCACCTGAAAGTAACTGAGTTTAAGACATCTAGAAAAAAGGAAGACTTGCCCTCCATATATGCATAGGTAGGAAGTGAAGAAGGCAGTATGATAAGAAGCCTTAGGAAGAGGTAACCAGCAGAATAAAGACTCTCCCAATTTAAAAAGAAGCTATTATAATTTTTAATATAACTATTCTAATTATATCCTTAGGGAAAGAAAATATAATATATAAAATATATAGATTACATCATATATAATAATGTATATGTAATATCTTACATTAATATTACTTATATGATATTGTATAGCTGTTTTAATTATATCCTCGAGAAAAGTAGAAGAGGTTTTCTGTTCTCCACTACCTCCCAGTATTTTAAATTAGTATAAATGTTTAAGTACATTATTTCAACTGAATTATTCCATGGAAACTCAGAACAATCAGGACTGGTTAAACATTACTTGTAATTATGTGAAGATTTAAATAAAGGAAACATATAGCTTGATAAGTATATATAAAATATAAGATTTTGGTGTTTTTTATATAACCAAACACCAGATTCCAAATCTCAATCAGCTATAAGAATGCATGGTACCTTTTATATAAAACTTTGGAAATCACCAGAGTCTAGGTTAAGAACAAACTTGTTGCTAACAGGATATTCCATGCACCCAAACAGTAGCATAAGATGTGCTATTGTTTCTACATTGTTTCTTAGTAAGAAAAATGTCTCAGCTACCTAATTATGTTTAGAGGTCTCATCACTGGAAATAAAAATTGTGTGACTCCAGAAGCAAACTAGAATGCATCTGAGTACCGTTTTCTATCTAAACATAGTGGTAAGGTGTTGAAATTCTGAGTCATCCTCACACTTTATAAAAATCTGAAAACAACAAAATATAATATGAAATTATTTCATTACATTCAGATAAAAATGAAATAGTAAATGTACTTTAAAAATGAGAATTTAAAGGTGCCTGAGTGGTTCAGTGGATTAAGCTTCTGCCTTACTCTTGGGTAATGATCTCAGGTTCCTGGGATCAAGTCCTGCATTGGGCTCCCTGTTCAGTGGGGGAGCGTCCTTCTCCCTCTACCCCTCCCCACTGCTTGTGTGCTCTCTCTCGCTCTCTCTCAAATAAATAAAATCTATACATAGATAAAATCTATAATTTAATAAAGAAAAATTAGAAGTTAAAAGCAATAATACTGGAAGTGAAAAGAAAATTAAGTCATTAACAGACTGACAAATTCTTGACCAAAGATTCAGGTTTCAAGAGTAGTTTTCTTCATTAGTTGGAGGAAGATATTTAGTTCTGTCATAAATGGCAGACATTAAGGTAATAATATCTTAAGTTTTAGAAGCCATTTCTTTAAAACACCTGAATATCAATCATCTAAATTTCTATGCTAAAATTTGGCTTTTATCTTATCTTAGCATTCCTAGCAAATTTTCACTGTCCAGGATTACACTGTAAATACTAGTTTTAGGTTTTCCATGAACCAGAATTATTCATTTCACTTCCAATAGTGTTCAAGTCAGATAAAATAGGAAAAAAATTTCAACGTAGAGCAGTTTTAAAATCTATTTTATACAATCTCAATGTTTTTGTACCAAGGATTCAGACTGAAATTATGTGAAAAAAAAGTACAAATGCTCACGTACACATACACACTACATGCACACAGATAGACACATAGACAACAATACCAAAAGTACCTTTTATCGCACCAGGAGTCTTGGAGTTTGTTTTTATCATATTCCACATATTATAGTAACTTTTGGAATTTGTCCTAATTCAATCAGTATCTAAATCAAACACAGCTTTCACCAAAGGAACTTCCAACTCGGCTAGCAACATTCTCCCTAAAAGTATCCCTATAGCAACGCCTCTATAAAAGCATATTATTCTCTCATTCTTTAGCCTTACCCCCTGCTTACTGACCAAATGCACCACTCTCCAATGCCAGCATTTCTACAAAGACAGTTTTTCTATTGATTTATAAAAAGTGCTTCAGCAGCATTTTCAGGGGAAAGAATAACTCTTTTTTCTGTGTATACCTAGGAATTCAGCAATATTATGTTAAAGTCCTAAAAACATACAAGGGTTTGTTTTGTCTTGTTTTGGGGTTGAAAAGAAATCACTCAAATTTTTTAAAGTCCCAAATTATAACCTTAGATGTATATGTATATGTAAAGTTTTTAGAATTTGGGATAGAAATTAAATGAATCCTTTGTAGACCTGTATTACAATGACATTTAATTTCTCATATTTATTTTTATACAAGATACAATCTTACTTATTTCTAGTTTGTTCTTTGAACTTGCTGGAATGTTATATAAATATCTAATATTGTGACACACAAGTTAAAAATTATAATTACCTCATTATAGACATGCATAATTATAGCGAGTTACCAAGGGAATCATACTGCCATATATATAGTTTGTGTCTGTGTATGTGTGTGTATATAAACAATATTAGAGAGTTTTTACATTATTTAAATACATAAAATATCAGTTAAAGAAAAAGCCATACAAAAGAAAAACTAATATAGGTGCAAGAATCCACAAAGAATATTTAAAAAGTTCCATGTTATGCTTCCTAAAACAATTTAGGACTAGATCTCTAAATTAAAAATATTTACAGATTTGTGGGTCTCTCCACCTAGAATACAGTAATTTCTTAACCTGGAAATTCAAGGTAAAATAGAAATTGGTTGTAGCCATATTCATTCCTATTAAAATGACACCATAACAAAATTAGGAATGGAAATTGTGGGACGCCTGGGTAGGTCAGCAGTTTAGTGCCAGCCTTCGGCCTGGGGTGTGATCCCAGAGTCCCAGGATGGAGTCCTAAGTCGGACTCCCTGCATGGAGCCTGCTTCTCCCTCTGCCTGTGTCTCTTCTCTGCCTCTCTCTGTGTCTCAAATAAATAAATAAATAAATAAATAAATAAATAAATAAATAAGGAATGGAAATTGTTTTCATTTCTCTGTCCCACTTAGAATTTGGGAGAGAAATTAAATCTTAAGGGATGTTTTTTGTGATGTCAAATTTGATTATAAACTGTGTTTATAAAGAATGGTAGCTATTACCATGACTTACAGAAAATAACAACAAAATTACTGCTTAGTAGAGGCAGAAATGGAATGATTACTTTCCTCAGAAGTAAATGTTTGACTCTGGGATGGTAACAGTCCTCACTTGGAATCCCCAGAATCATCATTTACTATGAGACTCAGCCATTTTATACCTCAGTTGACTCTTTTGTAAAAGGGAGATGCAAAAAACACAATCTCCACAAAATCACTGTAAAACTTAAATATTTTACATAACTGTTTTGTCCCCACATGGCATTTATTCATCAATAAGTGTTTATTATATTTATTTTTGCTCATTAATTTAAATATGATAGCAACAGTTTGTGTTAAGCAAAAAGAACTGATCACTGATTTTTTTTATTTTATTACTAGAATATGCATTTAACAAAGGCAGGAAAATTAAGAAATTTCTATAAGTCAGAAGAAACTTGATATTTATTTACATGTTCTATCTTCACCTGTTTCCAAACACTAAGAATCAGAGCTTCATGTAAAGTTTAAGACATTCCAGCATATGTTTATTGAACAAATCTGTGCCATTAGGTTTATCTTGACACATTTAGAATAAAGTAGGAATAAATAATCCTACAGCCTTGAGATCAGGGTTTATCACTTCCCCTATAAGGAAGGGATTGTCCTCCAGTATGGCAAGTGTTGTAATGAAAAGTCAGCGGAAGGTATGGACTGAACAGTATTCTTTTGTGTTTACTGGCACTATTTTTTAATCCTTTACTAGATGGGGAGTATGTCCCTTCTCACCCAATCTCAAAATATTTAACACTGAATTTTCCAATTATAATTTTTGAAATTCTCACTTGTATTCACTCAAGACCCAGAAAAAAGTAAAAAGTCACTAAACTCATCACTTTAAATTTTCTACCTATTCAGAATCTTCTTTGCTGGAAGAAAGAAATTTTAAAAAGCTCTTTTAAAAAAGGGCATTATTTCTAAGAAACATGGAAGAAAAGAAGACAGAAATTATTTACAAAGGATTTACAAATAGGCTTTCTTATTTTTTTCAAATTTCTCATTTCAGCCTTATTCTATTTGTTAAGCAGCTATTAATGGCTAAGGGCAAGGAAATGTGGGGATGAAAAGTTAAAGAGGGTTTGTAGTCCTTAAGGAGGACCAAATTTCTTAACTGGCTTTAAGAAAGATTTACATACAAATTACATGCAAGGTAGATTGGATATACTGATGATTTGGGGGGAAGTGTGGAAAAAAAAGAAGATGCAGATCCTAAACCTCGACTCTTTGTAAACTTAGTCCCCTCACATCCCTGAAGAATATTTTTTTTCCTCTGCAACAGTACAGCTGTGTGTGTGTGTGTGTGTGTGTGTGTGTGTGTGTGTGTGTGTGTTAGGGGAAGAAGCAAATATAATAGCCTCAGTTTGATTTTACTGCTCCCAAAGTTTGAACCTGTGGTCCATGAGGGAACTCAGAGTGAAGCATCTCATCTTGTTGATATAAGAGAGAAAGGCCAACAAAGAAGGTCTTGGGCAGGAAGATGTTGGCTTGTTTACCAATAAAATGTTCTCTCTTCTCAGAAGCTAGAGCATGAACCAGCATGACCTTCGCTTTTATTTTCAGTCCTGTAAGGGCAATATTGTTTCTCTTCAGGAAGAGACAATAAAGAAAAAAAATCTGGCTTAAAAAATAGCAACAACAAAGAAGTGTGATAGGAAGGAATTGCAAAGATAGCAAAGGAAGATACAAGGGCAGTAAAATGTATATTTAGAGGCAATTTTAGTCCAATCCACCACCTTCCTGGTAAAATAGCACTTTTGGCAAAAAATCTCAAATACGGTATTCTAGGATAAGGTTTAGTAGAATTATCAAGAATGTGGCTGCCAAATGGCCATCAGGCAGGAAGAAAAACCACAGGTTCACTTTCAGCAAGGTGTCTTTATGGGATTATTCCGCAGAGAGCTTGGCTTGACTCAAATATTAATTTTACAAACAAATGCAGTTATAAGAGTGACTCTCACCATTTAGAATATAATGTCAGGGGTAGAAAAACAATCCATAAACTCAATTTTTTTGTGGCCTGTAAAATATCCTTTGGTTTCTTACATACTATTTTAAATATTAACTAAATCATGCTAACACTTCAACAATGAAACATACATATTTTCCTTTTCACAATAATACAAGATTTACATTCTTTTGTTTTCCTAACCTCCTTAACTCATAATTTCCTTAAATTTCTGATTTCTTTAAATTTTCTTTAGAAAGGTCTTTATCAGTGGATTGTTCTACAAGTCTATAATGAAGTATATATATAATAGACTATTCTGATGCTTCTATTAAATTATTTGTGCCCACTCTTTGGAGACATTGACTCCTTCTACCATGCTCTGAAACAAAGGCAACAGAGAAGAATAAAATACTGATTTTTCTTGGGTCATGATTTTCTTCAGTCAGAAACTCTCCTGTTGTCCCAATGCTAAAGAATTATTGTAAGAGTTACTTTGAATTTATAGATTTTTCTGAAAAATCCAAGAAAATAGTGATCTTTATTATTAAGTTGTCAAAAACGGTTTCTTACATGTTTTCTTTAAAAAATAAGAGGGGTCTGACTCCTTTATGAAGATAAAGGAGTTATATTATCATATATATACATATATATATGTATATATATATGTGTATATATATATATATATCTTAGTATATATAAAAGAATCATAAGGATCAGGGGAGCAAGGAGCTCACCCTACCAAATACTCAAATACAACAAAAAGCTAAGTGAATTGAAGCAGTGTGATAACACAGAAGGAATAAACCAAGGTGGAATGGAAAACATAGTTCAAAAAGACACTCCAATCTATCAAAAAAAAAAAAATAAATGAGAAAGAGGGGCACCTATGTGGCTCAGTTGGTTAGTCCTCCAACTCTTGGTTTGGGTTCAGGTCATGATCTCAGGGTCCTGGGATTAAGACCTGTGTAGGGCTCCATGCTCAGCAGGGAGTCTGCTTCTCTGCTCCTCTCTCCCTGTGCCCCTCTCACTACTTGTACTCACTCTCCTATGCACTCACTCTCTAAAATAAATAAATAAATCATTTTTAAAAAATGAGAAAGATTATCTGGCTTAGGCAAAACTAGAAGGCAAATTAAGATAGAAAAGTCAATTTAGAGCCTCATTTCACAGCAAAATAAATTCCAAATGGTTAGGGAATTAAAGTAACATTATATAATAAGCACTTGAAAATAAGGTAAATATCTGTTTACTGAATAAAGAAAGACAATAAAGGCCTCAAAATAACTGAAGAAGGATAGATTTCATTGCATAAAAAGTACACACCCAGCAAATTTTAAACATAATTAAAGACAGAATATATGGGCAAAATATTTGACAAAAATTTAACAAAGGGTTAAAATTTTAAATAAAATCAATAAAAAAATCAATAAAAAAACCTTAAGATATATTACATTGTTAAACAAAGATATGAACAAGTAATTCACAAAATGCCTTTTAAGATATATGAATTAAGGTTTGAAATTATTTGAATAAAAAAATGAATATTAAAACAATAAGATAAGCATTTTTTTTTTTTTTTTTGAGAGTGAGAGAGAAAGGGTAGGGAGGAACAGAGAGGGAAAGAAGCAGACTCCATACCTAGCATGGAGCTTGACACAGGGCTCGATCCCATGAACCTGAGATCATGACCTGAGTTGGATGCTTAACCAACTGAGCTACCCAGGCACCCCAATCCATGGGTAATTTTTTTAAAAAAAGAGAGATTCTGAGCTACAAAAAGTTTTTATTTTCAATTATTATAATAAAGATTAAACAACATGGATAAATAAGCTATTTATTTTCCATAACTTCAATATTATGGTAGATCAATGGTTCTCAAAGTGTCTGGAACAGCATCACCAAGAAACTTATTAGAAATGTAAAATTCGGGCAGCCCTGGTGACTTAGCGGTTTAGTGCCGCCTTCAGCACGGGTAGTGATCCTGGAGACCCCGGATCGAGTCCCGTGTCAGGCTCCCTGCTTGGAGCCTGCTTCTCCCTCTGCCTGTGTCTCTGCCTCTGTGTGTGTCTGTTTTAACAAGACAGGTGATTCTCAGGCACAATCAAGTGTGGGGATCACTGTGTGGATCATAAACTGTATAAAACACTGTAGCATAGTGGTTAACAGTATGCATCCAAAATGCCTGGTTAAGTGCCAGTTCCATCTCTTGGGCAAATTACTTAGATGCTCCATCTTTCAGTTGCCTCATCCGTACAATGGGGAAAGTAATATCATACACCACATCTTGTTAGCAAGACGAGTTAATATCTGAAAAACGTACAAAATAGTGATTAGCATATAGTTTAACCCTGCTGTTAAATAGAAATAAAAAGCAAGTGATTTTATATTTAAAAAGGGAAAACACCACATTAAAAGTTGTTTTTAAATAATCAATAATTAGGGCAGCCTGGGTGGCTCAGCAGTTTAGCGCCGCCTTCAGCCCAGCATGTGATCCTGGAGTTCCAGGATGGAGTCCCACGTCAGGCTCCCTGCATGGAGCCTGCTTCTTCCTCTGCCTGTGTCTCTGCCTTTCTCTCTGTGCCTCTCATGAATAAATAAATAAAATATTTTAAAAATAATAATAATTACACTATTAAAAATGACAAGTCAATTTGCATATCTGTAACAGGAAGCAAGGTAAGTAAGCTTTATGAACAATGAAATGAATAGAGGAGAGAAAGAAAAAAGAATATAACAGCTGCATTCAAAATAATCTCAAGTACTCTCACAATTGAGAGCCACATATAAGTAATTCAGGGATCTTTGTGACGATAACGCTGGAAGTGTGAATTCTTATGCTGTCTAAAATAATTTGGGAATATAAAACTTCTTTCCTTGATGGTAAAGATATGTTTGTTTGATTTTCTATGCTAATAAAGTGGCTGTAGAAACATGGCTTGAGGCCATACTTTGATATAATAAATAACCCTTTATTAATTTACAAGTGATCCAAATATGATCTTAACCTGTCATTAAGATGTGATCCCAATGGATTTGGTCTATTAATACTTTTCTGATTTACAATTTAATACTGACATAATTTAAAAATAAAAAGTGCAAGTCTAGTAATTATTTCAGTGTTGTCTAGATCCTGTCTGACAACTCCACTGAATTCCTCCATTATGTGGTTGTTAATAATAACTAAGTCATCATGAAGTCACAGCAAAATAAATGAAAAATGCAACCTTATATTTTCTATTTTTAAATATTCTTGCCCAAGACTAAGTAAAACAATACAAAACTTAAAAAGCATTAACATTTACCCTTTATTGTAGATATGATTGTCCAAAACATTACAATTTTTAAGTTTTCCAAAATCTTGTCAGTGGGTGAGCACCTGCCCAAGACACTGTCCTCTAACCTGGCCCCAATCCGGAGGGATTTGAGTGACACACCTCTGCCTGGTCTCAAGAACGGGCAGACATGGGGTGATTCATACTTTTGGTTGAAAAACTAGAAGGGAAAGGACTGGAGACAAAAACCAAATTGCCTCTTTAATCTGATTCTTAATCTGGTCTTTTGACCCAGGTAAAAATACAGAGATCCTTTTCAAATGACAATTTATCTCAGTGATCTAGTTTTAGTAAATATAGCCAGTACACTTTACCTTACAACATGTTCACTTCTGAGACACCTCTTAACCCAATGTAATGGAAATGTTTCTTTGTTTTGTTTTGTTTTGTTTTGGTTTGGTTTGGTTTTTGTCTTGAGAATGCTTAAGAACAGGAAACAAAGTACCACTAGACTTGCTTTTTTAAGCAACAGCCTTGGCAATGAGTTCTAGCTGAGAACTGCCACTTCTGTTGAATCTGAATATTCAGAAAAAGAAAATCAAGAGAAGAAAGAAAAACAATGTTTAGAAACAAAAGATCCAACAGATTCCTTAAAAAAATGGAGCATATATGTGCGTGTATGAATCTTATAACACACTGAAGTTAGAACTATGTAAGTACAGTCCATACTTCATAACACTTCATAACAGCTTCAGGATGAAGGGGAGAATATATATTTAGCATACATATAAATATATATATACTTTTTTACCCTACCCCCCAAAAGGGGGGAACATGCATTTTACCTTTTTGTGAAAAACAGTGCAATTTAACTTGTTTGCAAATCTATGCCCATAAGGAGGGAAGAAGGAAACTAGTTGTAGAAACAAAACTGTCTAATTATAACTATATTTGTATTGGACCAATTACTATGACAGAAGGGCCATTTTCTTTGGTAGAAAGAATATCAACATTTTATTTTCTCAAATAATTCAGAGTAACATGCGGCTTAACTTTTAATTTGCTTCCTGCTTACTTGCTATGTACAACTAAACTGTTATTTATAATGGGTTTTTTTAAAATTGTAATGCTAGTTTGTGCATCATCACAAATTTTCGTGATGCCCTTGAGAAGAGATTATCATGTCTGTAGGTACAATGACAAAATTCTTTCCAGTCACTTCCTGAATAAGGCAGGGATGGGGAGGGAAGCTTAAAAGCCACAATCTTGGACTGGCCTTTTGCCTTAAGCATTTTAGGAAGTGAGTAGAAATCAATATTTTTAAAAATAAAATGTCTACATCTTTAATGGTATTCTTTAATGTCTGGGTGATTATTTCTATTGTCATTAGATAATACTTAGCATTTTACTGTCATGGCTATGACAACCAAGGTAATTTTTACTACAATCTGCATAAACTGAAGTTTCTACAAAGTATTTTAGTATTTTGCCAGTTTTGTCAGTTAATGTTCAATTCTTCTCACTCTCCTGTTAAAGGTGGGGTCAATTAATGATACACATTGAAAATGCATTATAACCTGGTTAGCTGTTAGAATAATTCACTTGAGCTTTAGATGTCTTGCTTTTGTAAAACCGCTCATTTCATGTGCCTTATGGAGAAATTATTCAGATTGGAAGGCCTTCAAAACAAACAGAGGAAGGGAACTCATACTATAGCAAAATTTTAGAATTAGAGTATTTCATACAAGTTAGGAAACTCGTAGTAGGAATCTGTGACCTGCCCAATGTCACAAAGCCACAGAAAGTCAGAAATAATGCTTATCACTGTCAGGTACCCAAAAGCTCTATTTTCTGTAGTTAGAAAGATTAGCTACAGAAAAAGTCTTTCCCTAAGAGTGACTCACTTGCTGCTAGGGGATGAGATATCACTTAGAAGGGGAGGGAACAGAAGTAAAGAAAATTAAGTCATGTAATGCCAAAAAACTATAAAATAAAACAGATTCCATGAATTTTGTTCATTGGTGTTTTCATGTGTGTTGGTGTGTTTTCCTGGTGATTTGGCTTACAAGGATATACAGGGAAAGCACTTCAGAAAAAAAATATTTCAACTATGAATTATGAAGCAGGGAGTTGCCTTTGGTCTAATAAACATTTCAGGAATGTAAACACCTACTGGGAAGGGTAGGTCTTTTTGTCATTCGTGCCTCCTGTCAGCTGCTCTAATTAGAAGACATTTTGTTGAATAGCCTCAGGCAATGAAAATAGTGAAGAAAGAGAAAGGAATACTTTTCTAAGGGTGAGGCACTTAGAGGTGGTTTGGGTCCCTATAGAGAAAACCTGGAGAGAAAGGTTGAAAAAGTAGACTGAATTCCATTTCTCACAACTGTCCTCCCGTTAGATGGCCTCAAATCGTCACTCTCCAATTTTGAATATGGGAACAGATATTCAAGAAGCTTTTAGAAAACTTATCCTCAGGAAATGCTAAAGCATGTAACCTTGGGACTCTCATAAATGATAACTTCTATATGAATTTGCTCAAGATTTACCATATAAAAGTCCATTACCCAGGCACTTGAACATGTATGTTTGAAAATCAGGACAATCATTTCTTAAAAATCTGATGATCAAACTAATTGTGATAACAGCATCAACCAATCCTAAAATAACATTTATCTCAGAAGGTAAACTTCTATGACAGAAAAAGCAGAATGAGTTCATTTTCAAATACACCAGACTATCATTGAAGCTCTGTTTCACCTGTTGGAACCAGAGAATGTATTTTAACTTCACAAGAAAAAAAAGATTAGCAACATTCATCCAAGCTCTGAGTCATCTCTTTACCAATTACAGCTTCTCAAAAACAAATGACAAGAAAACCCAGGCATGCAAGAATCTCTTAATTCCAATCTGTGAAAATGGACACTGATAATATTTTGTAATTATAAACTGAATCTCAGAAAGGGGGGTAAGAATGAAGAAGAGAGACAAAACCTACTACGTGGAGATATATACACATATATGTTTGCAGATGACACTTGGAAAGTTGCCTAGGAAAAGTACCTACAACTTTGTATGGCAAAGGTATCCCAAGCTCAATTCTGCATGGTTATCTCCTCTTTGTTTTTATAACTGCCCTTCCTTTTCTAATTGCTAATTGCTTGAATTGGATTAAAAAAAAAAAAAAGAGTTAGGATGCCCTTCATCTTCCCTCACTCTCACTGCTGTCAGGATTCTCTTCAGGTCTTGGTTAGTTGACTAAGCTTGAACAGTATGATCATTGATCAAAATCTCCTCATTAATTGGATTAAATGAAGTTTTGAGGGCAGAGAAGGGGATGAATCTGACAGGTGAAGGGTATACACTAGTTATTTTGCAGCCACAGAGTTGTTTCTTAGGTAGCATATGCTGGACATCACCTGAAGGTATGCTCTTTAACTATGTTCATAAACAATTATTTAAGGTATTTAAGGTAATCAAAGTGACTTGCCCCAGTGTATAAGCCAACTTCTGGTTTTATCAAGAATACAAATGCTTTCAATATCCTCTAGTAGACACCATTAAATGTACTACTCTGGGATCCACTTGTCAAGTCTGTATAGGAAATGGCTTTGAACTTCATTTTACTTTGGGCTGGTTTTTGTTAGTTTGTTATTTTGTTTTGTTTTGTTTCTCTATGGCTTTAAGTTCTTTTAAGCCAATATGTAAATACTTCAAGAGAATAACCCTTGGAATCATGCTCTTCTAAGAAAAATAAATACAAGTAAATATATCAAAACCTTAAGTGTAAGAGTTCCTAGAGCTGAAGCATGATTATATCCCTGAAAAAACACTTGGTAGGATATCCAGTTGATAAGGTTACTTCTGGCTCCATAGTTTAAGATTGTAGTCTTCAATCTCGAAATATAACAAACATCCTAAAGGACTATTTCAAGAAGACCCACTTGATACAGATTTTCCTAAGGCAATAGTACTTTGATCAGAACAATTTTAAAAGAAGCTTTTCTTGATGCTTTGGGCTGAATTACATTTCTTTGAATTTTTACTGTCAAATGCTATTCATGGACCAATGGCATCAGAATGTGGTGATAGAGGTATAGATTCCTGGGTTCTGCATCAGATCTTCGGAATGAAGATTTCAGACGAGGTTTAGAGGTCTTCTTTGGACATATTCCTCATGTAGTTCTTATCCAAACTAAGGTTTAAAAAACAGTGCTTCAGGGATCCCTGGGTGGCGCAGCGGTTTGGCGCCTGCCTTTGGCCCAGGGCGCGATCCTGGAGACCCGGGATCGAATCCCACATCGGGCTCCCGGTGCATGGAGCCTGCTTCTCCCTCTGCCTGTGTCTCTGCCTCTCTCTCTCTCTCTCTGTGACTATCATAAATAAATAAAAGTTTGAAAAAAAAAATAAAAAAAAAAACAGTGCTTCAGATCCTTAAAATATCTGTACAATAATGTAATTATGTTAATTACTAGTAACATTTAAGAGAGCAGTGATACAGCGTCTCACTATAGCTCAGTAATCATCTAACATGTCTTTCTGTTTTTAGAGTATGGTATCATGAGAATAAACATGATCTTTGGAGTCAGAATAACCTAAGTTCGCCACCTCTTACTAGCTAGTTCCCAAACTGAGCAAGTGTCTTAACCTGAGCATCAGTTTCCTTTAGTCTAAAATGAGGAAACTAACAACTACCTCACAGGGCTGTTGGGGAGTTAAATGGGCAATGTATGTATAAAACATACAGTACAGTGCTTAGAACATAAAACACATTTAATCTATGGTAAACTTTTTATTATTATCCTCCATTTTAGCAAGTTGATGTGCATATAATCTCTTTAAAAATATTCAGTTTAAACAAAGTTTCTCTTGTAATTCTTCAGCATTATCAGCAATGTTCTGGGAAACAACTATTACATAATCTGCCCAATAAAACAAAGTGGACCTTGACAAATCAGCCAACATGCCTGTGCATGTTTTTCTGGTAGCTATTCAGTCAGCTATTATATTGTTCCTGCTGAGGTTTCTTTTCTTTTCTTTTTTAACATGTACCAAGCAATTTTTGCTTACTCATGTTAAGTGTAATCCGCATTAGTTATTTGCCTTGGGCAGTTATTGGCATGTATTGACATTCTATAGCTACAAGATATTCCAAAATAAAGATTGTTATGCATAAGCAGATTCTCAAGTGGTCCAGAGCAACAAAATATTACTGTGCTACAGCTCACAAGTACAGATTGGGAATAACTGATTAGTAGGCATATATGGCAGAAATACTAGTACACATTTAGTCTTGATTTTTTGAGCCCTGCTATGCCAACTCCACAACACTCCCATATACAGTGTTATTTTTTTGTTTTATTAAATCAGTGTCTGAGAGTAGATTATACTCCCAGTTCTTGATAACTAATTATTTGCAACTTGGTGTGTTTACTTCTCTAAATTTAGTCCTTTTGCCATCAAAATAACTTCTAAAGTATACATTACTAGATATTAAGTATTATTATTTTAAATTTGTCAGGGATAACTAAGAAGCATTACTATAAATGATGACTCATCCCAAAAGACACAGGTATTTCCAAGTGAGACAATGATACATAGACCAAAAGGCTTTCAAAACCTTGGCAAGAAACTTTGGGTCACAGCAGGTGTAAGAATAAATAGCCAGATTCTTGACCTTCCTATTAAAATTCGCTAGAGGAAGTACAGAAATTATTTTACATTTCCCCAAATCTGGCTGTCAAAAATCAGTGGAAAAATCCAGCTTTTTCTCTGTGCTTCCCAAATCTAATCTTGTTTAGTCCTATTAGATTAAAGAAGAGTAAGTGACCCTCAAAGCAAGCAGAGGAAATGGAGATACAATTTAACTTAATAATTGAATACTAACAAAAGATCTATGGAAAAGAGACTGTGAGCCAAAGTAAAAGAAACAGAGAAAAAAGAAACAGAGGAATACATAAAATGCCAGCTTTCAAATGTCAGACAATAATAATTGTTCATATATTA